>NC_135331.1:7799273-9080940 GCF_023851605.1 Tamandua tetradactyla | reverse complement strand
TTTTCCCCAATGTAAGAGGTGTATGAAAGGTTTTATTTCTAAAACCTTTCTTTTACTGGAATGCCCTCATCTATTGGATAAATATCAGTGAGAACAGAAGAAACTAGTAAAATTAACCTTTAACTAAAAAATAATAATAATAATACTAATAATAATAATAATAATTGTAGTTACTCTTTGTTGAACACTATGTGCTGTCTTAAGCACTTGGTTCTCACATCAGTTCCATGAAATAAACAATATTATATTATCCTTTCCCAACAAATACTTTGAGAGGTGGTGGGACTTGCCTGTAATCACACAGCTGGGAAGAAGCCAAGCCCAGCCTGGATTCCATGATCCCCAAACCTGATTGATCTTTAACATCACACTATAAATATTCCATTTGCTCAAAAGTTGACAGCTCACAAAATTATTTCTTCTTCTGTGTCTTCAACCACGCAAAAACAAACAGCGCATTATCATTAAAAGGCAAGCGAAACTACTTTGGCCAAACTTTTGGTTATCCACCTTACCCCATTCCTTCAGAAACCCACCACAAAGGGCAAGGCAACAGGACTTGCTACATGGGACCCTAGTGGCCAAGTGTGCCACCTGGCTAAGGTATTCTGGCCTTCATGTTATATTTCCTTGTTTTAGAAGCACTACATCCTGAAAAAGAAACTGGCGCTGAGTAATTTAACTTGAGCCATGTGGTCTAATCAAGTGCAGTTCAATCTTCGGTATTTGTGTAAAGTGCTCAGGTATGAAGGTCATCTTTACTCAAAAAGAAAAACGAAAAAAAAAAAAAAAGCTCCTGCTAGATTAATTTGCCTTTTCCTTTAAATAACAATCTCCAGGTTCTCAGATACAGGAAAAAAGTGAAGCGATCCCCAACAGTCTGTGGGTCAGGAGAATTAACTTGATTCTCTGCACAATCTTCCCTCTACTAGAGTTTATTTCTATTATGCTCCACCAGTACTACTATAGTACTCTATCATTACTTAAACAGAATAATCACACATAGCAAAGTAACTTGTACTCAGTGCCATACATTTGAAAATATATCTATCATTTTATTATTAAACTGGAAAGATGCCCTGCTGACAATAAACAAAAGGTCTCCCGGCAACTGAAAAGCACGGAAACTAAGCAAAGATTTTCTTTCTTCAGAGACATGAAACTCTCAATTCAGTTAAGAAAGATGGATTTTGTCACTTATTCTTCCCCAAAATGGAAAGTGCCACACAGAGACATAAATAGGGTAAATTGCATCTCAGAGCAACCTTCTATGTGCCAACTTACAAAGCCCGTGAATACAAGGGGTGTATTAATGGAAAGACTGATACCATCTTACTACAGTAGCCTCTCTGTGACTCCGGACAATGATCTGTTGAGGGTTTTCCAGTGACTTTGAATGTGTAGCTTCCATACAAGCTCCTTCTTAAAGGGGCTGGCTTGGTGCTAAGCACTCCCTCTCCAGGGAAAAAAGCCAAAATCTCCCACCCCCACCCCTAAACACACACACACACACACACACACACACACACACCACACACACACACACACACACACACACACACACACACACACACACACACACACACACACACACACACACACACACACACACACACACACACCCCGGCTTCTGGGTGAGAGGCTCAGCACTGTGGGCGTGGGAAGGCTCAGACATCAGAGACAAAGGAGTAGGAGTGGTAGATGTGCAGGGAGAGGTGGGACCAACCCGAGTCCACCTGGCTAAGGAAGAAACAGACCCACAGGATCAGACTTTCAGAGAAAAGTCAAAAAGAGTTGGGACAAAGGGAAGGAAGGAAGAGAAGGAAAAGCCCAAGGCAAAATCTGAAAAGGTGAAGTCAGTCAAGCCTGAGAGCAAACCACAGCGCAAGGTATTGAGTAAGATAACCAGAAACAGGGGCAGGTTCCTGCCTTCCAGAGGCTGGGAAGGCCCACGGCTATGAAAGAGGTGAGGGGGTGGCAGTTAGCCCCCAATCCCCATTTTATCTCCTAGAAACAACTCCAGGAATCTTCTTCACCCCTATGGGGCTAGGAGATGTGCGACCACGCAAGCCATAACTCAGTGCCCACGTCATCCCCAAACAGAGAAACTAATGGAAAAAGGGATCCTGCAGTCTGACCTCGGGCTCCTCGACAAGACTAGAGAAAAGAACCCCTCAGCCAAGTCTGCTAGGACCACTTCCCAATGAAGTCACATTCTGGAGGGGCCTCTCTAGTGCTCCTGGACCCTTTAAACCTTATCGTGGCTATACCGGTGGCTTTATACCTCCCAAACTCAGAGACCTTTGCCCCACTGTAGAGCCTCTCAGAACATTATACCCCCAGACTCAGCTACAGTCTTGAAACCACCAATCCTCTCCTAAAACTCATATCCAGCTAATCCCCTCTGTCCCCATTCTCAAAATTCCAGTAACTGTCTCAGTTCCCCTGCATCCCCAACCTTCTCCACAAAGACCCCTAACCCTTGCCTCAGACCCAGCCCTTGGGCCCTCCGTCCCGTCTCGGAATCAGATTCAACGACAGCCTCCTCCACCCCTCCTGAATCCAATTCCAATCGCCCCCCACCCCGCCCCCCACCTCGCCAATTCTCTCCTCGCCCCCAAGACAAGTCGTAGTCTCTCGGCTCCCAAATCCCCATTCTAGGCTTTTTAATGCCCGCTCCAGTCCCAGCCCCGGGTCCTCAGACCCTCCCCAACCCCATTCAAGCCCCGCAATCAGCTCCCCAAGCCCCGCCTCTGTCCCAGTCTCGGTCGCCTCAGACCCCGGACCCCGTCTCAGGCTCTCCGTTTCCCACCGAAGCACCAGTCGCGACCACCAGCTCCCGAACCCCGTCTCAAATCCCCGCTTCCCGCCCCAGCCCTCTCCACACAACTTGGGGCAACACAATCGCCTCCGCCTCGGGCCACCTCAACCTCGCCGCGCGGGGCCGCGTCCCGCGAGCCCCACTCCCCTCAGTCGCCGCCTCGGACCCCCGCTCGACTCACCTCCTCCATCTTCTGCACCATCTCCGCCAGCTGCCCCTCGTCCTCCAGAAGCTCATTGAGCTGCATCAGCGACAGCCCGGAAAACCGGGATTCGACCGCGGCGCCCGCCATCCCCGCTCCACCGCCGCTGCTGCCGCCGCCGCCGCCCGGGCCGCCAAGCTTCGCCGACCGGAAGCGCCGCCCTCAAGGCCCGCCCCCGACGGGGGGGCACGTGACGCCAGCCCTGGGGCGTGACGTCATCGCCGCGCAGGCGGGCTGGCGGACGTGACGTAACTGGCCGGACACCCGTGGAAGGAGATGTCTTTGGGACTGTAGGGGCGATTCTTAGAGAAGAAGGAAGGTCTGGGAGCCCAGTGGTGACGCAGTGAGCAGCAGTAGTGATGTCATTCCGGTCCAGGAGACTGCGCCGTGATGTCATAAAGGCCTTTTTCCTCGAGGGAAAGAAATAACCGAGAGCCAAAGAAAGGCAGTGGGAAGGAAATTCCTGCAACCTAAACCTAGTCTGATCCAGAGAACCCCAAAGAGTGGATTTTGTGGATAGACAATTTTAGATACCATTTGGCGCCTCAGAATTTGGGGGTGCCAAGTCCTTCATTTAACAAATGTTAATATTTGTCACTAGGCATTGGGCATACACAGTTCTGAATAAAACACCTGCCTACATGGAACTAGCAAAGGGACAGGGGCAGCTAATTAAAAAAAGAAGAAATTAAATTATTTAATGATTACAAATTAGGAGAGTGCAATGAAGGAAAGATACTGAATCAAGAGACTCATAGGGAAGTCCTTCTTTACAGGGAATAGTAAAAGATGATCCTGTTGAAGAAAGCGACATCTCAGATGAGAATTGAAGAGTGAGAAGGGAGGAACCAGCTACCTTTTACAGTAGGAAGCCAAAGGCAGAGGGACCAGAATGTGCAAAGGCCCTGAGACAGGACTAGCTTGGTACATTCAAGGAACAGGCAGAAGGTCACAATGGCTGAAGCAAATATAAGCAACGGCCTATGGCAGTGGTGCTTCCACCACTGGATGTCAAGAGGAAGCAACTGGACGTTTAGGGTTACATGACCGAAACTGGGTGCGAAACGATATCACTGAGGATGCAAGTGCTTAGTCTCCCCTTGAGGTCTGAAAGTCTGGGAACTCATCCTGCTTTTGAAATCTGTCACAGTTCTACTTGAAAGAAATTTTAAGGCTGAGGTTCACCACTACAGCCCCTAAATTTTACTCATAGCGAAACTGAGGCACTGGAAAGAAGAAGCTATTTTTTTTTCTCCAAATCAAATAATTGCCAGGTTTCTTGGTTCCCAATCTGGCATCCAGCATGCTGGCGTCATACCACACTGACCTCTTCGCCTGACTTGGCACTGAACACAGTGGAGGCATTCAGTAAACGCTTACCGACTGACTGATGGGCTTTGTGTATAAAGATGATTCTTCTGCTCCCCCATCAGTAGAGCATAAGGGCTGAGTGATTTGTCCATACTTTAGACTTTGCTAACTCATTCTCTCTTCCTCTAGCCCTTGTGACTAAGGACACACATTGGTAGAAAAAAAATGGGAAAGTTAAAGGAAAAGTTTTATATTTTACATTTAAATGTATTTGTATTTATATAAATATATTTGTAAAAATATTTGTATTTTATATATATTTGGTTTATATGTAAGCAATTGGCCACAAAGGGCACTTGATCATTTTCTTCCGTTGAACTTGTTATACTTGGTCAAGAAATGTGGCTTTTAGGAGAAAAAGCCACAAGAGGAAGAGGATACAGAAAGTCAGGATTACCGAGTAATATCTCAGTTTTGTTTGTCTGTTTGTTTTCTTTTCCTTCCAGGGAAAGAGGAGACCAGCCAAATTAAGAATAATTGCTGTGTTTCTAGGAAACGCTCAACAATAAAGCTTAAGATGTTGTCTAGAAATTTCACACGGTCCCCAGGGAAAGTGAGAACAAGGTCAGGGGTCAGAGTTCTCAAAAATATGGAGGGTAAGGGTGATTTAGCCAAGAACACACACCAAAACAAGCCCCCTTCTGAATAATGCCTTTATACACTGACTGCTAAAGTGCCAAGTTCACCCGAGGTTCACATCCCTTTTATACTCTTTTCCATCCTGCTTTCTGCCACCAACTCAGTTGAGTTACACACCACTTCCTTTGTCAAACAGAGCAAACCACAGAATCACCTTGTTTTCTGCTGCTCTACAAACTTCTTGTCATTCTTAACAGTGGTTGAGAGAAGAAAAGAAAAGTAGTCTCAGGGCTTCCTTTCATTGTGATCAGGTCTGTCGATTTTAATGTGTGGGTGGACTTGTACCTACCCCTCCCGCCCCCTGCTTTCTGGTCGACTGATATTTGGGTTTCTCCACATACCTATGCCTGCCTTTGATATTTGTGGGCTGAGATTTTTGCCCTGACAAATCAAGGGCAATGTATGCATGTGCCAGGGCTCCTCTCTCAATGGCAGCTTTGTTGCCTGAGCAATGAATCTCCTGTTACACAATATTAGTAATTGTTCGGAAAGCATATTAAAAAAAAAATACACAACCTTCACATAGTCGAACCTCAAAGTCTTCTAGCCTAGGGATTAGAATTCTTCCTCTTTGATGGAAGCTAGTAGAATTATTCACAAGTGTTTTCCAGTCTAGGAGCTGGGACAAAATGTGTTGACCTGATAAAATGGCATCCCTAGCACACGCTGTGCAGCTATGCGTAGGTTTGGGAGGAATTTATTCCCCAAGGCACCAGGTGGAACAGCCGCGCCCTTCTCAAGACTCACAGCCTGACATCACCCCAACCTCGCAGTTATGTACCAAGATCTGAATGCCCAAAATGACTGAAGCTCTACTCATCGAGAAGAAAAAAAATCATTTTAGACATGGTCCTTACTTTGGAGAGTGAGAAGGGTTCTATAAATAGAGAAGAGTATTTTTAAATTATATTTAAGATTGATGTTATTTTGGTTTGCTTTAAAGGTGGAGGATGCAGGAAGGTTGGTTATTTTGATTTGAGATTTGTCTTTATAGAGTCTTTGTTTAGGGGTTGTTTTTTTCCTCCCTTTTCCTCCCCCTCCCCCATATGGGCTTGGTTTAAGGAACTATTTCAGGCATGTCAAAAAAAAAAAAGATGGATTATACAAGCACTCAAGTACTCATCAGCTTAAGGCACAAACGCTGCAGTCACAGGAAGAGCCCCTTTCACTCCTTCCTCCTGAATCCCATTTCCTCTATCCCTGTCCAGAGGATACCTATTACTCTATTTGAATTATTTTACCTTATATTTATCTACCCATAAATTTTATTAAAATGCTATCACATAATACATATATCTTTCTACTACTTTGCTTTTTTTGATCAATATGAAGTTCTTGAGATTTATCCTTATTGATTCCTGTAGAGTGAAACATTCTTTTTTCTTTTTCACACCTGTATCATGTTCCAATGTAAAAATTATATGACCATTTTAAAGAATCCCTTTTCTTGTTGGTGGGACTCATAGGGTATTCACATCTTCAATTTTACCCTATATTGCAAATCACTCTCCAAAGTGGTTATAGCAATAGTTTGTCATTGAATAAAAAAGTATTTGTAAGGTTCCCTTGGGGGAATGGCAAGAAAGGGGGAAGGTTCAACTTCCCCACTTGGAGAATTCCTGATATTCTCAAAGCAGTGGGGACAACCAAAGCAATAGGCCAAGACCTCAATCTTGGGATTTGGTCATATGAAACTTATTCCTGCAAAGGAGAGGCTAAGCCTACTTAAACTTAGGCCTAAGAGTCAGAAAACCTCTTTTGTTGCTCAGATGTGGCCTCTCTCTCTCAGCCTACATGACAAGCAAACTCACTGCCCTCCCCGTCTCTACGTGGGACATGACTCCCAGGGGTGTGGACCTTCCTGGCAACGTGGGACAGAAATCATAGAATGAGCTGAGACTCAGCCTCAAGGGATTGCGAAAACCTTCTTGACCAAAAGGGGAAAGAGAGAAATGAGACAAAATAAAGTGTCAATGGCTGAGAGATTCCAAACAGAGTCGAGAGGTTATCCTGGAGGTTATTCTTACACATTATATAGAAATCACCTTTTTGGTTAAGGTATAGTGGAGAGCTGGAGGGAAGTGTCTAAAAATGTAGAGCTGTGTTCCAGTAGCCATGTTTCTTGAAGATGATTGTATATGTAGCTTTCACAATGTGACTTTGTGATTGTGAAAACCTTGTGTCTGATGCTCCTTTTATCTACCTTGTCAACAGAGGAGTAGAACATATGGAGTAAAAATAAATAAATAATGGGGTGAACAAATGTTAAAATAAATTTAGTCGATTGAAATGCTAGTGATCAATGAAGGGGAGGGGTAAGGGGTATGGTATGTGTAAATTTTTTTCTCTTTTCTTTTTATTTCTTTTTCTGAATTGATGCAAATATTCTAAGAAATTATCATGATGATGAATATACAACTATGTGATGATGTTGTGAGTTGTTGATTGTATACCAGGAATGGAATGATCATATGGTGAGAATGTTTGTGTTTGTATGTTGTTATGTTTTAAAAAATGTTTAAATATATATATCTATTGGACTGTACAACCCAAACAGTGAACCCTAGAGTAAACCATGGAATATAGTTAATAGTACAATTATAAAATGTTCATTCATCAGTTACAGCAATTGTACCACACTAATGCAAGGTGTGAATATTAGGATGGTATATGAGAACTCTGCATTTTAACTTCTTTAATAAAGATAATCTTTTAAGTTAAAAAAATAGTTTGTCATTGTTGCTTTTAATTAGGGTTCCTTGTGCTAAGAAGTGAACATTGAAACAAATGCAATACTTCATTTCTCACTCGGTACAGCTCAGATGCAGAACGTCTGAAAAGTTCCAGAACCAATCATTATGTATAAAGGTAACTTTCTTTATCCCTACAATCCAGAAAGTGGGATGAGAAGAGAGCTTTGGAAGTTTAGAGAAACGAATGTCTCTATAGATAAGGGATACAGTTGATTGTTCCTGCAACAATTTTCTTAGTCTAAGACCCAAAATTTGAAGACAATGAAAGGAAGGTGCTGGAGGCGATCAGGAAGGCACCTGTGCTAGTGGCCCCCGGGAGGTCCCCTGCGATCCTTGCCCCCTGAGTCTCACCCTCAAGGGGTCCCCTCCCACGGTCCACCAGGGTTAATGTGTGTGGCCCGCGGGATACGGCAGAAGGCATGTTTCCCCTTCCAAGATCAAGTCCTACGGCACGCTGCATTTCCGTTTTGCCACCTCTCTCTCCTGCCCAGATGACCTGCTTGGGGAAAGCCAGCTGCCCTACAGTGAACAATTCCTGCAGCCACGTGCAAAGACCTGAGGCCAAACGATCAGCCCCAGTCGAGCTGCAGATGACAGCAGCCCTGAGCTGGAACCACGCAGCCAAGCTGCTCCCAGGTTCCGAACTCTCAGAAACAGTGTGGGATAACATTTGTGGTCTCACACCACTAAGCTTTGGTGTACTTTGGTGCACACTAGTAGTTAACTAATGCAATGCCTATAGAAGCTGGCATAGGAGAATAGAAGCGATAAAAGAGCATTAGCATAATTTAAATGTCCAAACCCAGCAATTATACTGACAAACAAAGACTATGGAGCAACATAGAAAAATCAATATGTGTTAATATCAAAGAGCAAAGGGAAAATATACCTGTGCAGGTACATTGTGGTTATAACCATGAACAAGCTATGTTTGCATGTGGACAAAGACTAGAGGGGACAAAAATATTTTTAAATGTAATTAGCACTGAATTATATAACTGAAGGTGGTTAAAACAGGAATTTTAGGTTGTATATATGTTAATAATTTTTAAACCAATATAGGACCATACCACACAAACAGTGAATCCTAATGCAAACCACAGACTGTAGTTAATAGTATAATTGTAAATACTGTTCTTTCGTCAATTGTAACAAATGTACCACACTAAGCGAGGTGTTAATATTAGGGGAAACATGTGGGAACTGGATCTTCTGAATGATTTTTCTGTAAACCTACATCTTCTCCAATGAAAGAAAATAAGTTGTTGTGGGACAGGCCATAGCTGAGTTTCTTTCTTTCATTCTGAGTTTATGTTAAATTTACAATGACGCTTGTGGATTAAGTTCTTCTTAACCAAAATAAAAGGGAGAAAACTGATGAAGATTCATTTTTGAGAGCTGCTTACAACCTCAAAAAAGATTTAATTGCACTTCAGCGAGGAAACAAAATGGCCACAAAATCATAATAACAAGAACAACAGTAAATTCCCAAGAACCCAAGCCCAATGCCAAACACCCACAATAAATAAAAATCTGTTGTATAGGATGCCATGAAACAGGGGAGCACACACACGCTATCACAGTCTGATTTCTTCTAGAGGACATGCTTCCATTGCTGACGAGTTACTCTTCTTACCAAAGAGTTCAGAGAAAGAGTCCTGATAGGTTTTAAGATGCTCATTCCACGTTTTGAATCTCTGACCCAAAACATTTGTTATTGTACCAGTGTTTCAAATAAAAACAAGAGGTAAGCCTGAAGTTGCCTAATAAAGCTATTTTGACCTCTTCTGTTGATCAGTGGATAGGACTTCACAGGAAGGAAACGTGCACAGTTATTTAACTTTTGCTTTCCTCAAGAGTGATTTCTCCCGCCATCCCTGGAGAAGATCCGCCCCCCCCTCCCCCGACTGTCCTTGAACCCTGGAACTATATTGTCTCCACCAAATTGGCCTTTAGGATGTCAGAAGCCACACAAGCAATGAACAGTCTCTTCTGTGCATACAGACATTGAAAAACGCATGACAATTTCAAGAACATTAGGTTCATGCACCAGGAAATTAATTCAGTCCTACATTTCACTTCCAGCTCTGGCAGTGTTGAAAAACCTAATATAAGAGAACTTTGAGAACCGTCGTTATCACATTTAAGGTGATTTACATATTGGTAAAACTACAGAGACATATTTCCAGGTGTTGGTTTGTAAAGTCTCTAGGGAGAAAGTGAAACTCTCTCAAGATGCTATTTTTGAAAAGAACCTCTAGAGTTTTGGTTTCGGTTTTGCTTTTCAGCCATAAAAGTAATTTTCATCTTTCATTTCTTATCTGGAGAGTGGGTTTTTTTATATTATTCTCTATTCCTTTTGTAGTTGCTTGAATATGCATCCAAATTGGCAAAGCTGAAATATTTTATAGTAAAATATACATATTACTGTTCAAAATGATAAAAAATAATATGTGTTTACTGCAAAAGCTATCCTAACAGTAAAGAAGTAAATGAACTGAGAAAGTTTTTTTTATATTCCTATTTTTTCCCATACCCCAGAGGAAATTGTGTGTTTATATTTCTAAAAATGTTTCTAAAAATAGATAAACATGTACGCATATAATATTTCATTCACGGAAGCGGGATCTCACAGTTCTGCAGCTGGCATATTTAGCCACAGCGCAATCTTTTTAATGGCTATATAGTATTCCATGCTGCTTATGTGTGAACATTTAGAATTCAAATTGTCCATACATTAACGTTGCAATGAACACTCTTGTATAAATATCTTTGCATACTTCGGTGAGCACTTCTATATGATAAATTCCTAAAAATTTCATTGAACCACTTTTTAATTTTAATAGACTGTTTTCAGAACAGTTACAGAATTATAGAATTGAGATTAATCAAAAATTTCCTATATACCCACTCAGCCAGCTCTCCAATTATTAACACCTTCCGTCACTACATTACATTTGCCACAACTAATGAACCTAAACTGATATGTTATTAACTAAAGTCCACGCTTTATTCCTTAGTTTTGACCTAATACCTTTTTCCTTTCCAGGGTCCCATCCAGGACATGCCCTACATTGGCACATTTCTTTAGGCTCCCCTTGGCTGTGGCAGTGTTTCAGACTCTCCTAGGCTTTGGTGAAATTGACAGTTTAGAGGGATTCTGTAGGCTGCCCCACCACTGGAATTTGATGGGGTTTTTTTGTTTTTGTTTTTGCATGATTTGACTGGGGTGATGGATTTCGGGGAGGAGAAAACAGTTAAGATGCCATCTTCATCCCATCCTATGAAGGTTCCATGATATCCACATGATACATCCCTGTCAATGTTGACCTTGAACTGTGGCTGAGGTCATGCTCATCAGGTTTCGCCACTGGAAAGTTCTTTTTTTCTTTTTCTTTTAATATTTTTATTGACAAAACAGCATACAGACACAAACATTCTTAACATACAAACAGTCCATACTTGGCGTTCGATCAATGGCTCACAATATCATCACATAGTTGTATATTCATCATCATGATCATTTCTTAGAACATTTGCATCACTCCAGAAAAAGAAATAAAAAGAAAAAACTCATACATACCATACCCCTTACCCCTCCCTCTCATTGACCACTAGTATTTCCCATCTACCCAACGATTTTTAACCTTTGTTCCCCCTAAAAGTTCCTCTTTTTTTTTTGCCCGTTTTCCTATTCTACTGTTTGCAAGGAAGTCACTTTGCCCAGCTCACACTTAAGAAGTAGGGATTTACACTCTCCTCATTTTTTAATTTTTAAAAGTCATGAAATGGCATAAAACAAAATTCAAACTGTAGGGAAGGGAGTAAATTATAAACCGCTGTGAACAGTTTCTTGTGTTTCCTTCCAGGAATTTTTTTGATGCATATTCAAACAATTGCATTCCTAACTACAATCCCCCGTCCCACCCTCCCCCCTTTTTTTTAATACAAGAGAGATCATACTCTACTTAGGTGACACCTGTCATTTGAAATCATGTAACTAGAAAAGAGAAATCAACAGGACTCCTTAATAACTTACTATATTCTCTGACCTACGGATACTTAGGAAAGCCCAGCTGAAGCTCCCTTGACAGAAATGGCTAAGCACACATTTTCTATCAAACACTGAAAAAATCGTTTTGGTGTTTTTTCCCCTTTTAATTCCATGCAGATTTTTTTTTTTTAAGTGACGTTTCTTCTGGGTGGAAGGTGTTAATTCAAGCACTAAATCTGGAACGCTCTGATCGCTGTGAAGTTTTGCACGTCTCATCTTGGGCAGAAAATGTGTGAAGATGCGAGTTTATTTCGCTGACACTTCGCAGTTCTTTTCGAGGCGGCTCAGCACACGCTAATCATCTTACATCATCTCACACCTCAGTCGCCTCCCACCTCCCCAGCCTCCTGCTTCTCCTAACCTCGGGTGGCGTTGCCAGCAGCTGATCCAGTTCACTCTTCTAAGACAGGCTGCCTTATCCAATCCACCCCAAATCTGATACCCCCCCCCCACCCCCTGCTCTCTAGTCTTTCATTTATATCGTTTTAGTAATTTTTAATTACACATGCAATATACGAATCCACCCTCCTCAAAAAAAAAAAAAATTAAAACAAAAGAGTCCAATAACCGAATCTCCTTTGGCCACCTAATTCTCCGAGAGATACTCCCAGGCATATATTTTTGAGACCATTTTTATTATTTAAAATATGTAGATATTAATATATATCCTGCAACGTGCTTCTTTCTCTGGCCTGATAACCATCCATATTAACACATATTGAACTAGTTCATCTATTACTAATTTTTAATAACAGTTGTATTGAGATGGAACTCATAAGACATAATGCACCCATTTAAAGCGAACAGCTTAATGGTTTTTAATATAGTCGCAGACTTGTGCAATCAGTACCACAGTCAATTTTAGAACAACATTCATCATCTGAAAAAGATACCACATACCCATCAGCAATCACTTCCCTCTTCCTTCCACAGCCCCAGCCCCTGTTCCAGCCCTAAGCAACCACTAATCAATTTTCTCCATTGATTGCCTATTTGGACATTTCATAAATGGAATCATGCACTATTCGGTCTTTTGTGACTGGTTTCTTTCACTCAGCATAATGTTTTCAAATTTCATCCATGTAGCGTGAATCAGTACTTCAATCCTTTCTATGGACAAATAATATTCAATCATATGGACACACCACAGTTTGTTTATCCATTCATCTGTTAAGGGATGTTTGAGTTGTTTCCACTCTTTGGCTACTATAAATACTTCTATGAATATTCATGCACAAGTTTTTGTATGAGCATGTTCTCATTCCTCCTGGGTGTATCCCCCAGGAGCGGAATTGCTGAGCGTTTGCTGACTCTATATTTATACTTCTGAGGAAAGGCCAGACTGTTTTCCATAGCAGCTGCACCATTTTACATTACCACTGGCTACACGTGTATAAGGATTCTGATTTCTCAGCATCCCTACCAATGCTTGCTGTTATCTGCTTTTTTATTACAGCCATCTGTTTTGGTTGCAAAAGCTACCAGAATGCAATAGACCAGCAATGGATCGGCTTTTATAAAGGGGATTTTTTAAGTTACGAGTTTAGAGTTCTAAGGCCATACAATGTCAAAACTAAAGGTATCCAGAGAAAGATACCTTGACTCCAAAGGAAGGCTGATGTCTATCACATGGGAAGGCACGTGGCTGGTGCCTGCTGGTCCTTGGTCCTGGTTCTGTTGCTTCCAGCTTCTGATTTCAGCGACTTCCTCTCTGAGCATATGTGGGTCCTCACTTAGCTGTTCGGGGCAAAACTCTGGGTTTCATCTCTTACTTAGCTTACCATCTCCTGGAGCCAGAGATTTCTTTTCTTCAAGCATCTGTGTCCTGATTTTCTTTGGCTTCTCTAAGTATCTCTGTCAGCACTCCAAGCATCTCCAAATGCCTGCATCTGAGCTTTCTCCAAAATGTTTCCTCTTTTAAAGGACTCCAGTAAACTAATGCAGGTGCACCTTGAATGCACAGGGCCCCACCTCCAAGGAAATAATCTAATCCAAAAAGCCACACCCACATTTGGGTGTGTGACATCTCCAAGGAAACAACCTGATCAAAAGGGTCCACCCTAAACAATAACTCTGCCCCCAATACATTGGCTTAGAATTCGAAGAACACGTCTCACCTCCTGTTAATGAACCTCTGCCCCTGAGAGCACACCAGTTTATTTCAGGGAAAGCCACTGGGCTCCGCTCTGTGCTTTGCATTGAAAACAATGTGGGGATCAATAAGTGGGCATGTGATTTGTTTATTGGGTTAGCTTTGTATTCTAAGGGATTTTTTGTCTTTGTTTTTTTTTTTTTTTTTAATATATCCTTTCCTCCCATATGTCACTAAATTCATTTCTGTTTTTGAGAGGTTGAATCTAAAACCGTAAAAATTAAACCTCCATTGGTAAGGCAGATGCTTATAAACTTGACCATGGTTGAGAAAAAGATGGAACTTTGGCCACTCTTCATCTTAGAGTTTTAACGGCAAACTGATTACGGAAACCCAGGCAGAGGAAGGGAGGGTAGGGAGGGGAGGAGGCAATTCTTCTGAAAGAATGGATTTCTTTTTATTGCTGTTTTTGCATGTTTAATAAAGGAGTTCCTGTTTTTCTTTGGGAGATGATAGCTTTTGAATACACACACAACCTTTGAATTGTGCTACTAAATTATAGCAGGGGACTTTTGCAAACCCAACAAATTCTGTCTGGGATTATGTAGTAATTCCCAGACATACTTTGGACTTTAATTTGCTAACCATAATTGAGTAACTGTAAATTACTGCTATATTAATGTTTTAAAGCACTGGGTTAGCCTAATTCTAACTTGTAATTAATTATGCTTGTAATTAATTATATGTTTGAAATAAATTTGTGTCTGGAAAGCTTTTGAAACTGTTAAATTGTACAGATATTATTTGTGACAGCTTTGTACTGTGGAATGTACTTAATAAAAAACAAAAGTTTGACCTTTGGCCCATCAGTTGGTAAGTGGCCAGTCAATTGCTAAGTAATGTCAATAAATCAAATATGAATATTAGGCAGTACATCTAATCTGGTATTAAACAACTGTTACTTCAGCTACTAATTCTTAATAAAGTGTTGTAATACTCTAAAAAATAAAAAAGAACATGGCTTTTCTGGGGTATTTCAAACCAGCATATTCTACCCTCTGGACCCCCAAAAGACATGTTCTTCCCATAACCAAAATACGTTCATTTCATCATAATATCGCAGAAGCTTTAAACCAATTCGGTAACAACATAAATATGATACAAAGTCAGAAACAGCACAAAATGTCATCAAAGTCAGTGGCAAGGCATGGCCTATTCTAAGGTAAATATTCTCCTCTGGCTATTGACCTGTGAAACTTGGAACAAGTTATCTCCTTCCAATGAACAAATGAGGAACAGTCATAGGATAAACATTCTCATTGCCAGAGGGAAAAATCAAAGGGAAAACAGGGGTCACCAGACCCAAACAGTTCCAAAAACCTGCAGGGCAAACACAATTAGATTACAAAGTCTGAGAGTCATTATATCATCTTTGGAGCTTGGGGGAGGCACAGTGCCACCCTTTCCAAGGGCTTGCACAGTGGCCCTGTTCTCTCCAAATGCTGGGGTGACTGTTGCAACCTTGGGGAACTTTGGGGAGACCACGTTTTCCTTTGCTCCACCCTTTCCAAGCTTCGAGGCAGCACCTGTATTCTCTTCCATCTCCAGGACACAAATCGAACTCCTTCAGAATAGTGGGGTGGCAGCAAGGCTCCCCCCAGTCCCCAAGGAATGGTCTCCACCCTTTCTGAGGCCTGGGGCACCAAAACTCTTCCTGAACATCGAGGCAGGAGGCCCACTCTGTGCCTTCAGGGCAAACACCCTCTCCACATGCACGGGTGGATCTGCTCTCTTGGCCCAAAATTTCCTGGCCGTAGGCCTCAGCTTCCAATGTTCTGCCTTTGAAGTCATTTCTCTTTCAATCTTTGCCTTTTCTGTCCCATTTAGCCCAGACTGGCGGTGGTTCTCTTTATATAGATCTCACACAAAAAATTCTTGGCTTAGCATGAGCATACACGGATCAAAGCCATCAGACAATAGGCCCTTCCACAAATCCTTTTGGATAGCTCCATTTCCAATCCTCACTTGTGCTGCAATGGCTGACTGGTTCCATGTTTGGTCAAATCCTCCCATGTGACACTATTCTCTGGGGTCTTACTTTTTTGGAAGCCCAGAATTTTCCAGACCATCAATTTCTGGTTTCTTTGTACCCAAGAGTTCAGTTCTCAGTTTATCTCTTTCCTGTCACATTTTACAGGAATTTCCTGTCATAGCCAGGAGCAGCTAGGATGTATTTAGTTTGGAAATTTCCTCAGCTAGATACCCAAGCTCATTGCCTTCAAATTCTCCCTTCCATCCAACACCAGGGCTCAATTTTGACAACTTCTCTGTCACTTTAAAACAAGAATCACCTTCCTTCCAGTTTGCAATAACATATGCATTATTTCTGTCTAAGGCCTCATCAGAAGCACCTTTAGCATCCAAATTTGTAAGAAGAGTCTCTTCAAAGCAACCCATGCCTTTCCTAGCCATCCCCTCACAATTCTTCCAGAATCTTCCCCTTATCCATTGGAAAAAGCCATTCCAACATGTTTGGTAATTGCAAACTGCAGCACCAACACTCTTGGTGCCAAAATCTGTTTCGGTTCTGAACTCTTACTCTCTCCATGAGCTCTCTTAAAGACTCCAGTAAACTAATTAAGACCTACCTTGAATGGGCAGGGCCACATCTCCATGGAAATAATCTAATCAAAAGATCACACCCATATTTGGGTGTGTCATATCTCCATGTAAACAATTTAATCAAATGGTTCTGCCCTAAACAACAGGTCTGTCCCACAAGATTGGGTTAGGATTAAAAGAACATGGCTTTTCTGGGGTACATTAACAGTTTCTAACCAGCAGACCATCCTAGCAGGTACGAAGTGGCATTTCATGTTTTTTTGGGGGGGTGGGGGGTTGGGAGAAAGGTACCAAAATATTTTCTTGGACAGGGAGGTACAGGTGAAATAACTTGGTGGGTGTTGATAACCACCTATAGAAAAGGTAAAGGTGAACATAACGTGCATGCTCTGCCACAGTGACCACAGAAGTCACTCCGTGGCCCAGGGGAAGCTGGCATCAGGCTTAGCTCTCATCATCATGGTTTCCCAGAATGTGCTTGTCAAAGAGATGCTCTGCCAAACCCGACTTCGCGGCCACCATCTTGCACAAGTTGGCTATACAGTCACCCAATTCTCTGATGGACTTTGCCTGCTCATTCAGGTAATGTTGTCTCAGTGAAGTCACACAGTGGAGGTCGTTTTCATCGGTGGCCCGTTTGTGCAGTTCCAGTATTGACGTACTCACCCTTTTTTCCAAGTGCCATGCACTCCATTGCTTTCTGCCCACTCTGCCCCCAGCCATCATTTTTGAGTTTCTTTGATATCTTGAAGGAACATCTGGCCACCTTGTGGATTCTGCAGCTTTATAAGATTATCAACATGCTTCCTCTCCCCATGAGATTGGTGAAGAAGCTATTTGGCAACGTTCTTCAAAGTCACGTCATGACAAGTGCCCGGGCAGGAAGATGTAAGAGGCATAGAGCTGCAGGATGTCTGGTGGTTGATGATGACCTCTAAGTCCTGTTTGTAGTTCTGGTGGTCGTGCAACGGGGACACGGGCTGTCATGGCGGGCAGTTGAGGAGAGAGGCAGCAGCTGCAGGGGGCACTGGAATGGTGGCAGAGTGACCAGCCAATGGGGGTGAGCACCAGCTTCCATTCAAGCACTGTTGAGGCAGGAAACCATGGCGGCTCTCTGTGAAGACAGCTGGCCTCTTGGTGGTTTTTAATTTTCATTTCCCCAGTGACGAATGATGTTGAGCATCTTTTCATGTCTTACTGGTCATCTGTTTATCCTCTTTGGAGAAATGTCTCT
The DNA here is from genome assembly GCF_023851605.1 of Tamandua tetradactyla. Lineage (NCBI taxonomy): Eukaryota > Metazoa > Chordata > Mammalia > Pilosa > Myrmecophagidae > Tamandua > Tamandua tetradactyla. The sequence goes on along the minus strand of NC_135331.1, from coordinate 9,063,152 downwards.
TCAGGTCCTTTGTCCATTTTTTTTTTTTTGACATGGGCAGGCGCCAGGAATCGCACCTGGGTCTCCGGCATGACTGGTGGGAACTCTGCAACTTAGCCACTGTTGCCCACTGGGTCCATTTTTTAAATTGGGTTATTCATCTTTTATTGAGCTATAAGAGTTCTTTATATATTCTGGATCCAAGTCCCTTATCACATATACAACATGTATTGACTTTCTACTTTCTCAATGATGTATTTTTAGCACAAAAGTTTTTAATTGTGATGAGGTCCTCTTCATCAACTTTTTCCTCTTGTTGCTTGTACTTTTGAAACCATTGCCTAATCCAAGATCACAAAGGTTTGTGCCCACGTTTTAAGAGTTTTATAGTTTTAGTTCTCACATTTGTTGTAGGTCTTGTGATATACGCTGAACGTATTGTGAGGGTAGGGATTCAGTGTCATTCCTTTGCAGGCAGCTGTCTGGTTGACCCAGCATAATTTGTTAAAAAAGACTTTTTTTCTTTCCCCTGTGGAATTTTCTTATCCACTTTTAACCACCCCTTCTTTATCTAACCCTCCCTCTTTTCTGAAGTAAAGAAGGTTTTTATTTCTTTAATACATTTCTTACTAACCCCTTTTTTATCTAGCCATCCCCCTATTGTTGGGCCCATAGAGGGGTTCTATTATTACAACCAAAGTTATCCAATGTCTCACTGTGATAAACACCCTTGTATGTGTCTCCCTGCTGAGTTATCATTTCAACTGTTATTCATACCCCTCAACTTTTTTCCTCCCGAGACTTCACAATAGGAACCTATTTTTCATTAAAAGCATTATAAAAGGAAGTAAGGCATAAGGATGTACTTGGGTTTTATTTTTCCCATCTTAGAAGAAAAAACGAAAGCACAGAACTTGAGTTGTATTCTACCTCCTGCTTCACCTTTTAACTGTCATCAAAGACTTGGGCAGCCGACGAATCCCAGAGTGATTTGATCAGTGAGTGGAAAAATATTTGCAAAGCCTCCTTCGGGGAATGGTGAGAACAGGGGAAAATTCAACCTCCCCAAGTTGAATTCTTTTTTTTTTTTTTTTTGGCTTTTAAAAGGGGAATCCAGTAAATCGTTAGTCCACAGTTCCAAGGTCAAGAAAATGTCCCAACCAAAACAAGTCCACAGAAATGTCCAATCCGAAGCACCCATTCAGGGAAAGACACCTTGGTTCAGAACAGCCGACGAAGTTCAGGGTTTCTCTCTCAAGTGAGAAGGCACATGGCGAACAGAGTCAGGGCTTATTTCTCGGCTGAATGGGCACATGGCGAACATGGCACCATCTGCCAGCTTTCTCTCCTGGCTTCCAGTTCCAGGAAGCATCCCAGGAGGTGTCTTCCCTCCCCATCCCCAAAGGTCGCTGGCTGCTGGACTCTCTGCCTCGTGATGCTGCAGCATTCTCTGCTCCCTCTGAATCCAAGTTGAATTCTTGATATTCTCACAAACAGTGGGGACAACCAAAGCCATAGGCTGAGCCCCCAGTCTTGGGGTTTGTTATATGAAACTTAACCCCACAAAGGATAGTTCAAGTCTACTTAAAATTTAGGCCTAAGAGTCACCCCCAAGAGAGCCTCTTTGTTGCTCAGATGTGGCCTCTCTCTCTCCAGCCAACACAACAAGCAAACTCACCACCCTCCCCCTGTCTATGTGGGACATGACTCCCAGGGGTGTGACCCTTCTGGCAACGTGGGACAGAAATCCTGGAATGAGCTGAAACTCAGCATCAAGGGATTGAGAAAACCTTCTTGACCAAAAGGGGGAAGAGTGAAATGAGACAAAGTGTCAATGGCTGAGAGATTCCAAACAGAGTCGAGAGGTTATCCTGGAGGTTACTCTTACATATTAAGTAGATATCACCTTGTTATTCAAGATGTAGTGGAGAGGCTGGAGGGAACTGCCTGAAAATGTAGAGCTGTGTTCCAGTAACCATGTTTCTTGAAGATGACTGTATAATGATAGAGCTTTCACAATGTGACTGTGTGATTGTGAAAACCTTGTGTCTGATGCTCCTTTTATCTATCTTGTCAACAGATGAGTAGAATATAAGAAATAAAAATAAATAATAAGGGGAACAAATGCTAAAATAAATTTAGTTTGAAATGCTAGTGATCAATGAAAGGGAGGGTAAGGGTATGGTAAGTATATATGTTTTTCTTTTCTGTTTTCATTTTATTTCTTTTTCTGTTGTCTTTTTCTTTCTTTTTCTGAATTGATGCAAATGTTCTAAGAAATGATCATGATGATGAATATGCAACTATGTGATGATATTGTGAATTACTGATTATATATGTAGAATGGAATGATCAAGATAGGAATGTTTTGTTTAATTGGGGTTTTTTTGTATTTAAAAAAATAAATTAAAAGAAAAAAAAAGGCTTGGGCAAATCCTTGAACATCTTTGCCTAAATTTCCTCCGCTATGAACTGGGGATTAAAAATATGTCTATACATGGTGTGCTGGTTTTAAAGGATTACGTACCCAAGAAAAGCTGTGTTTTAATCTTGATCCATCTTGTGGATGCAGCTGTTTATTTTAATCCCTATTCAGCAGTGTCAATAGGAAACTTGCTTAGATTATCTCCACTCAGATGTGACTCACCCAATTGTGGATAACCTTTGATTAAAGGGAGATGCAATTCCACCCATTCCAGGTGGGTCTTGATTAGTTCACTGGAATCCATTAAAAGAGGAAACATGTCGGAAAAAGCTTCAGAGTCACAAGAACCACGAGAGCCCACGCAGCCACAGACCTTTGGAGATGAAGAAGGGAAATGCCCTCAGGGGAGCTTCATGAAACAGGAAGCCTGAAGAGAAAGCCAGCTGTTCGCCAGCATACACTATGTGCCTTTTCAGGTGAGAGAGAAACCCTGAATGTTACTGGACCAACGCATCTTTTCCTGGATGCCTTAGACTGGACATTTCTATGGCCTTGCTTTAATTTGGACATTTTCACAGCTTTAGAACAATAAACTAGCAACTTAATAAATCCCCCTTTACAGAAACCATTCCGTGTCTGGTATATTGCATTCTGGCAGCTAGTAAACTAGAACACGAGGATGTACACCCAGCACTGTATTCAACATTGTGCTAGAAGTTCTAGCTTGAGTCGCTAGGCAAGAAAAAGAAATAAAAGACATCCAAATTGGAAAGGAAGAATTAAAATGTTCACTATTTGCAGATGACATGATCCGACATATAGAAAGTCCCACAAAAATCTACAATCAAGTTAATCAAGCTAGTAAAAAATTCAGCCAAGTGGCAGGATACAATATCGACATGCAAAAATCAGTAGTGTTTCTATACATTCGTAATGAGCAAGCTGAGGATGATAACAAGAAAAAAGTTCCATTTACAATAACAACTCAAAGAATCAAATATCTAGGAATAAATTTAACCAAGGATGTAAAGGACCAAGAAAAAAAACTATAAAACATTGCTAAAAGAAATAAAAGAAAACCTAAATAGAAGGACAGTCCATGTTTATGAATTGGAAGACTGAATATCATTAAGATATCAATTCTACACAAATTGGTTTACAGAGTCAATGCAATCCCAATCAAAATTCCAACAGCCTACTTTGCAGACACAGAAAAACCAATTATAAAATTTATTTGGAAGGGCAAGGGACCCTGAATAGCCAAAAACATTTTGAAAAAAAAAAACATTTGAAAAAGACCAAAGTTGGAGTCTTTAAAGTCTTCCTGACTTTAAAGCCTATCACAAAGCTACAGTAGTTGAAACAGAATGGTGCTGGCATAAAGATAGATATCTCTTTTTTTTTTTTAACATGGGCAGGCACCGGGAATTGAACCCGGGTCCTCTGGCATGGCAGGCAAGCGTTCTTGCCGCTGAGCCACCGTGGCCCGCCCAAGATAGATATTTTGACCAATGGAATGACACTGAGAGTTCAGAAAGACCCTCGGATCTATGGTCAATTGATTTTTTTGTTCTTTTAATGGTCAATTGAATTTTGACAAGGTTGCCAAGTCTACGCGTTGGGACAGAACAGTTTCTTCAACAACCGGTGCTGGAAGAACTGGGTATCTGTATGCAAAAGAATGAGAAAGGATCCCTATCTCACACCTTTTACACAAATTAACTCAAAATGGATCAAAGACCTAAGTATAAGGGTCAGAACCATAAAATCCTAGAAGAAAATGGAGAGAAGCATCTTCAAGATGTGTGGTAGGCAATGGTTTCTTAGACTTTGCACCCAAAGCACAAGTAATGAAAGAAAATAGATAAATGTAACCTTGAAATTAAATAATTTTGTGCTTTCCAGGAGTTTGTCAAGAAAGTGAAAGGCAGCCTACTCGATGGAAGAAAATATTTGGAAACGACATATCCAAAAAAGGTTTAATAACCGGTATATATAAAGAAATCCTACAACTCAACAATAAAAAGACAGACAACCCAATTACAAATGGGCAAAAGGCTTGAATAGATGTTTTTCCAAAGAGGAAATACAAATGGCTAAAAGCACATGAAAAGATGCCCAACTTCACTAGTTACCAGGGAAATGCTAATCAAAACCACAACAAGATAACGTTTCACACCGACTAGAATGACCACTAATTAAAAAAGAAAACTTACAAGTGGTGGAGAGGTTGTGGAGAAATAGGAACCGTCACTCACTGTTGGTGGGAATGTAAAACAGCAAGGTCACTGTGGAAGACAGCTTGGCAGTGCCACAGGAAGCTAAGTGTAGAGCTGCCATACGATCCAGCAATCCTGCTACTAAATATATACTTGGAAGAACTGAAAGCAGGAACCTGAATGCACATTGTACATCGACGTTCATAGCAGTATTATTCCCAATTGCCAAAAGTTGGAGGCAACCCAAGTTTCCATCAACAGAAGAATGGATGAACAAAGAATGGTGTATACATACTGATGGACTATTATTCAGCTGTAAGAGGGAATGAACTCCTGAAGCATGCAACAGTGTGTCTGAATCCTGAGGACATTATGGTGGATGAAATGAGTCAGACACAAACGGACAAATATTATATGCTGTCACTAATATGAGCTTAAGTATATTAAGAAAACTCATAGATTTAAAATCTAGCATATTGGTTACCAAGACGAGTGTAGAGAATGAGGAGGTGATGCTTAATTTGTGCAGAATTTTTAATTAGGTTGATTGCAAATGTTTGGAGATGGACAGAGGAAATGGTCACACCTTATGGTGAGTATAATTAACAGCGATGAATTACGCGTGTGATTGTGGTTGAAAGGGGATGTGTAGGGTCATGTACGTCACTAGAAGGAAAGCTAGGGGATAAAACATGGGGCTTTAACACAGAGAAGCCTGTTGTGGATGATAAGTGTCGTTAATAGAATATGAGAATGATCTGTCATGATCTAAAACAAATGTGCATCACTATCACAAGATGTTAATAATTGGGTGGTACTTCGAAAAAATATTTACCTAATGCAAACGATGAACTATAGTTAACAGTACTATTTTAATAATCTTTCAACAATTGTACAAATGCAACACGCCAATATTAAGTGTCAATAATAGGGGGGTTTGGGGGTTATGAATTTTTCTTTTTGGAGTCATGAAGTATTCTAAAATTGATTGTGGTGATTTATGCACAACTCTGTGATTATATCGCGAACCACTGATGGTACACGTTGGATGGATTGTATGGCATGTGACCATATCGCAACAAAACTGCTTTTTAAATAAAAAGGAGTAAATGGGTTAATACAGACAAAGTGCTGAGGCTGAGTGTCTGGTGCTTTACAGGTTCCACGTAAATGTTAACCATTATAGTTTCTCCAACAATTCTGGAATCGCATCAGCTTTGAAATCAAACAGTGGTTCTTCTGCTATTTTTTTTTAATAATTTATTTAGTGGTGAAATTGAACCTGAACTGATGAGAGTCTATGTTTGTCTTTTTTTTTTATCCCATTTAATGTGAAGATATGCGCATTTTGCTTGGGATGTATTAATATGCTTGCTGCGGAGTGCCAGCCCAGACTGCAGATGGAGCATGTAATGGATGTATGTACCATGTTACATTTCCAAATCATAAATATTCTGAATTCTGAAACATACCTGACCCCAAGGTTTTCTATGGATCTACATCAAAAGAGAACAAGGAATTAGCAAAAATACCTGCTGTTGGTCATCCATTCTCATTCTTGGTTATGTCCCTTAGTGTTTTCTCGTAGGAATAAAAGAAAAACAGAAATTTCTCCAGCTAGTCACTTACTTACTAAATATTTACAGGACCTCTACGATGTGCCAAACAGCTGTGGCCCCTACTTTCTTGGACAGCGGTAGCTACACTTCAATGAAGTCCTACTATGCGCAAGACATTAATCTAAACACATTAACATTAGGTGTGACCTCACAAAGGAAAGTTCCATTCTTCTTGCAGAATTCCACCATCTGGGTATATCACAGGTTCTTTTTCCCTATTTTTCTGTTGGGCATTTGGGTTCCTTTCAATTTGGAGCTAGTATTAATAAAGTTTCTATAAACATTTCAAATATATATATATATGTGTGTGTGTGTGTGTCTCTATAGTGTTTTGAGGATGACATGAGTGATAGAGTGTTTTTCACATCTGTGAAATGCTATGATATGGGCTCCATGTCTGCCTAAATTTAAGCTTCCCTCCTTCAAAAAATCTTACCTGCAGGCTTTCATTTATTTATTCATTCATAAATTTTTATTGAGCACCTGCTGTGAGCTAGGTTGTAGCTCTGACACTGTGAGTAGGGCAAACAAAACAGGCAAAGCCCTGTCCTCATGGAGTTTATACTCCCACTAAAGGGAAACATAATAATCAAGTAAACATTTAAATCAACAAGATAAATCAGATAATAATAAGACTAGACCATAGAGAATCATTTTTATCATTGTGACAGGATTGGCTCTCATTTTCGGAGTAGTGGAAAGTCAAGAGGGAGTTTTCAGCACAATTCATATTTTAATAAGATCCATCTACATCTCCCTAAAGCTATTTTTAAAAGATCCCTCTGAACCCTCATATACTGCGGGTGGGGACATAAAATGGTACAGCTGCTGGAGAAAACAGTTCAGCAGTTCTTCAAAAAGATAAGCAGAGAATTATCCTATGACCCAGCCATTCTATTCCTAGGTATATGCCCCAGAGAATTGAGCTCAGGGGCTCTCACGGATACTTGTGTATGGGTGTTCACACCAGCCAAAAGGTGGAAACAACCCAAGCACCCACCAACAGATAAATGGATAAACAAAATGTGGTATATACGCACGCTGGAACATTATTTGGTCATGAAAAGGAATGAGGCTCTGATACATGCTATGATATAGACGAACTTTGAAAACCTTATGTTCAGTGAAATAACTCAGACACAAAAGAACAAATATTGTAGGATTCCACTTATATGAATGATGTAAAATCGGCAGATCCGTGGGGACAGAAAGTAGATCAGCGATTCCCAGGGGCTGGGCTGGGAGAGAACCGGGAGTCACAGCTTAATGGGTAGCGAGTTTCTGTTAGGGGTGATGAAAAAGTTTTGGTAATGGATGGGGTGATGGAAGTCCAACATTCTAAATATGATTAGTGCCACTGAATTGTACGCTTTAAAAATGGCAAATTATATATATATATATATATATAAAACCACAATTTTTTTAACGCACATAATAAAGTTGCCATTAAAAAAAAAAAAAACAATGGATGCCTCCCTCCTCTGGCTGGGGGTGGGGAAAGGCATCTGGGAGGCCAGCTTGTGGTCACTTATAACGCTCCCACCCCACCTTCTATTGGGCAGTTCCTACCTTCCTTTTGCTTACACTGATCTGTACTGTCTGAGCTCCCTTTCAAAGCCGTCTAAACCCTTTCGCATTTGGCTTTAACCCCGTCCCAGCCAATTAACCACACACTCCTAAGGTTAGGAAAACCAGGTCACCTACCCCACCCTTTCCCCCAGGCGGGCACTTGTGCCCAGCGGTAGGTGGCAATGTGTGGTCTCAGCAGAAGCAGCAGCCTGAGCCTGGTAATCTGAGAGCCTGGGTTCTAGCAATTGAGAGGTGGGGCCAATCACTTTGCTTCTTGAACCTCAGTTTTCCCAACCTGCAAATGGGACTATTTCCCATCTCGGCTCGTTCAATGCAAAAAGGAAGGTATTATATCTACAGAAAAGCATGCACGTGTCAGATCATGCTGCTCTGATAGGTCTACCCACGACGAGCAAATTCTAAAAAGCAATCGGGCCCCAGAGAGAAAAATATCTGGGCGAAGAGGGGCGATAAACAGCACCTGGGGGCCACCACACCCCCACCAGAGTGAGTCATCTGCCTTCAAGCATCCGCAGATGAGGGAAAAGGGGAAGGTAGTAAAATAGTTCACACAAATGACAAAAGGAACACAAATCTTTCAAAGCGGATTGCCCCTCAGTGGCAGGGCCTCTCGCCTCTATTATCCTGCAAGCCCCTTCTCTGTGACCCAGACCCAAATCCGGGAACGGTTCCCTTGATGCTTTGGGGGTGGAGGGGGTGCTCAGCACAGAACAAAATCAACACATGCCCTGTCTAAGTCTCTTCCCTCTTGCCCTCTTGGCTGCAGGGGATTGGGGTTTCCTGGATTTGAAATATTTCCCTTTTTTTCCAGGAGAGAGAGAAAGACCGCCGAATAGGTTCAGCTGTTCCCCTTCCCTTAGGGGGAAGTTTCTGAAAATCTCTGGCTTTCCAGCTGGGCTTATGGCAGCTCAGAAGCTAAGCAACATTCCTGCTCTTGCCAGACTATTTTAAACCCCGCAGATAACCGGGGAGGCAGAGGCAAGACTCAAAGGCTGCGCAGGACTGAAGAACTTCTGGCTCCCCGAGCTGGCAGCAGGGAGGCAGGCTTTCAGTAACGGGCACCGGGTCCCCATGTGCACAGCCTGGCAGGAGAAAGAGGGGAGGGCAGCCCAGCCTTACCAAGGAATCGCTCATTCACTTGTTCATGCATTCATTCATTCCATAAATATTCGCCTCCTCAGATCTGTAGGTTGATGTCTTACATCAATCCTGGATAATTCTCAGCCATTCTGTCTGAAAACGGTTCTTCTGCCTCACTTTCCCTTGCCTCTCCATCTGGAGCTCCAAATAAATAGATGCCAAAACTTCCCACAGATTCTCCTCAACTCTCATCTCCTCTCTGGTATTTTCTATCTTATAGTCTCTCTCGGTTGGGCACTGGCTACATTTCTTCTGATGTATTGCTACATCTCCTCCCAAATATATATATATATATATATATATATATTTTTGGTCTGGGCAGTGGCAAGGGTGGTTCCGTGGTAGAATTCTCACCGCCCACACAGAAGACCCGGGTTCGATTCCGGCCCATGCACCTCCCCCCACACACACACACCCCAATTTTTTTTCTATAAATTCTATTTTGTTCTTTTCCAAATCTGCCATGTCGCTTTCTAAAGCCTTCTACTCCCTACAGACATTTTCGAACTTGATAATTATTTCTTTAAACAGGGTGGGCATAACTGCTTTAGAATCTGTGTTTGATAATTGCAGTATCTGAAGTTCGGATGGGTCTGTCTCTGCTGCCTGTGACTTCTGCTCCTTTTTCTTTTATTAATTAAAAAAATTAACAACAAACAAACAAAAACTTTAACATATCATTCCATTCTACATATATAATCAGTAATTCTTAATATCATCACATAGTTGCATATTCATCATCTCTTAGAACATTTGCATCGATTTAGAAAAAGAAATAAAAGGACAACAGAAAAAGAAATAAAACGATAACAGAAAAAAAAAAAGATTAGACATACCATACCTCTTACCCCTCACTTTCATTTATCACTAGCATTTCAAACTAAATTTATTTTAACATTTGTTCCTCCTGCCTGTGGCTTCTGCTCTTTTTCGCTCAGATTACCTTGTCCCTGGAGGGCAGGTTGTCTTCTGTGGTAGGTCAGGCTTTGCCCTTGAAAGGTCATTTGTGGGCATCCTCTGAGGTCTACGATGAACGAGCCACCCTCGGAGGAGTTGTGCTTGCCTCCTCCCGGCTCTCAGGGCCCTGCCACTGGGTCCACCTCGGTGCAGGCTCACAGCTCTCCTGTCCACCCACACACGTCTGTGACTACAACCCCTTGGAAATGCTTCTCTCTCCCACTTCCTTTTTCTTTATCATGGCAATATATATATATATATATACAACAAAATTTGCCATTGTAGCCATTTTTCAGTGCGCAATCCAGTGACATTAATTACATTCACAATGTTATGCAACCGTCACTGCTAGCTATTTCCAGAACTTTGGCGTCGCCCCAATCAGAAGCTCTGTCTTTCCCTCTCCCCAGTCCCTGGTCCCTGTCTCTATGGGTTTGCCTATTCTAAATATTTCATATAAGTAGAAACATACATTATTTGTCCTTTTGCATCTGGCTTGTTTCACTCAGCATGCTGTTTTCAATATTCACCCATGTTGTGACATGTATCAGAGTTTCATTCCTTTTTACAGCTGTATAATATTCCATCGCATGGTGAGTTTGCATTCAAGCTGATCCAGTCATCTGCTGAATAGTCACTGCTTATGTCCTGCTTTTGGCTCCTGTGAATAATGCTGCTATGAACACTGATGCACAAGTGTCTCTTTGAGTACTTGCTTTCAGTTCTTTGGGGCATGTTCTAGTTTGCTAGCTGCTGGAATGTGATATAGCAGAAATGGAATGGCTTTTAAAAAGGGGAATTCATTAAGTTGCACGTTTACAGTTCTAAGGCTGTGAAAATGTCCAAATTAAAGCAGAAATGTTCAATCCAAGGCATCCAGGGGAGGATTCCTTGGTTCAAGAAGGCCAATGAAGTTCAGGGTCTTTCTCTCAACTGGAAAGGCACATGGGGAACATGACGACATCTGCTAGCTTTCTCACCAGGCTTCTTGTTTCATGAAGCTCCCCTGGGGGCGTTTTCCTTCTTCATCTCCAAAGGTCTCTGGCTGTGCACGTTCTCCAGCTTTTTCCAAAACGGTTCCCTCTTAAAGGGCTCCAGTAAGCAACCCCACCTTGAATGGGTGGAGACATATCACCACGGAAACCATTTAATCAAAAGTTACCACCCACAATTGGGTGGGTCACCTCTCCATGGGAACACTCAAAAAGATTCCACCCAGCAATAGTGAATGAGGGTTCAAGGACATGGCTGCTCTAAGGTCCACAAGAGATTCAAACCGGCATAGGGGATACAGCTAGGAGTGGAATTACCACGTCATCTGATAATTCTTACGTATAAGTTTTTTTTGGAAATACCAAACTGTCTTCTACAGCAATTGCACTATTTTACATTTGCACTGGTGATGCAGGAGGGTTCCAACTTCTCCTCGCCAACGCTTATTTTCCTTTTTTTTTAGAAGATCCCAGTGAGGCTGATGTGGTATCTCTTCGTGGTTTTGATTTCCATTTCCCTAATGATCAATGATTTGTGCATCTTTTCACGTGCTTCTCGTTTACCTTTTTTTCTTGCTTTGTTCAGCATCAAGACAGATTCTCTCCCATTGCCTGGAAGTAGGATCAGTAGGATGTCAGTCAACGGCATCTGAGTGAATGTTTAGCAGTCAGCTCTCTGGGGGGGGAGGGAGAAAGCCCTGTTTGTAGCAACTACTAATTGCCATAGTGTAAATACTCCTGTCATGGTCAGAATGTGAAGTCTGGAAAGGTTGAGCCCGATGGGCTCTCACGGGTCTGTAGGAGTCGGCTCCAGGATGTTACTAGTTTTGTTCTAGTTTGTCATAACTACTCTCTCTACGAGGCCTCTCTACGAGGCCTCTCCACGAGAGTGTGTTGGCAAATGCTCTTGGGACAAAAACAGCTTTCATAAACCCTTGAGTTCCCTCAGGGTTTGTCCTGGTTTCCCCAGGGGAGGTGACATTTGAATTGAGACCTAAATGAGGGGAAGGAGTCTGCCAGGAGAAGATCCAGGAGCAAGGGCTCCAGGCAGATGGAAAAGCCTGTGCACAGGACTTTAGGTGGGAACGAGGCTGGCATGTTTGAGGAAATGAAAGCAAGTCAGAGCGGAGCGTGACAAATGGGAAGGGGGGAGAGGGGTGGCGGATGATGACGCTTGGGGGGGGCAGGACCGGGAGCCCGCGGCCAGCCAGACGCTAAGGACAGCTGTAAGTCATCGGAGGGTTTGAGCCAGAGGAGTGAGAGGATCTGATTTACAATTTTAAAGATCTGCATGACTCCCCTTTCCTTATGCGTGGTCTGCACACAGGAACTTCCTTCCAAAGGGCAAAGTACGGGAACGGAGCTGTATTAGTTTCCTGAGGCTGGTGTAACAAACTACCACAAACTGGGTGACTCAAAACACGAGACAGCTATTGTGGACGCCAGAAGTCCAACACGTAGGAATCAGCAGGGCCCCGCCCCCTCCAATGCCTCTCTCCTGGCAGCTGCCGCCAATCCCCGGCAGTCCTTGGCTAGTGGACACATCACTCCAATTCCCGTCTCCATCTTCACATGGCACTGTGCGTGTGTGCGTGTGTGTCCCCAGACTTCCTTCTTCTTCAAGGACCCGAGTCATTGGATTCGGGCCCATTCTACTAACCTTAATGGCATCTGCAAAGACCCTATTTCACAGTCACAGGCAGTGAGGGTTAGGGCTTCCACATATCTTTTTGGGGAACACAATTCAACCCATAATGGGGGAAAAGAGAGTCACAGCACAGCAGGGAAGCCTGAGCAACGTGTCCTCGGCCAGGTGACGAGGGTCAACGCTGACATATCCCTTCGCCGGAATGCGATGAGCATGGCGCCTCACCTCTGTGATCCCCACCCCCCCCACACACACACAATCTCCTAACCCCAGTCTAATCATGAGAAAAAACACTAAATTCCCAAATACCCTGAAACTGTCAAAGTCACCACAAACAAGGAAAGTTTGAGAAACAGTCACAGCCCAGAGAAGCCCAAGGAGACGTGATGATGGAAGACAGGGAAAGGACATTTGGTACAAACAAAGGGAAGCGGAATAAAGCATGGACTGACTTAAGGTTGGCTTAATATTGGCTCATTACTTGCAGCAAATGTACTGATGCACTGTAAGATGCTAGTTTTCAGGGGACACTGGGTGGGGGGACGTGGAACTCTCTGTATTATCCTTACAACTTTTCCATAAATCTACAACCGATCTAAAAAATAAAGATTAGTAAAAGAAAAAAAGTCTCCTGACTGCTAAAAGGAGAATGACTGATAAGGGTAGGGCCAGGGGGAGGGAGGCCATTGAGTCAGCCAGATATGTTAATTCAGCTGGAGATTTGGGTTGGTTGACCTGCTATGAGCAACGAGCCCACCTGAGATGTGGGGGACCCAGGAACAAAAGGTACAGGCCCTGTTTTTAAGAAGTTTCTAGCATGTTTGGTGAGCAAGCAACATGCCAGGTGGCCTAGACATGCCAAGCTGGGGTAGGGGAAAGACGAGTTGGGGCAGTGGGAAATCAGGGAGGACTTCCTGGAGGAGCACAAGGATGGGTCACTGTTCGGTTTGGATATTTCCAAATCAACCACCTTCCGATTTCAGAAAAGGTTTTCCCTGGCCGAAACTGGCATGCTTCAGCTGCTGAAGCTGTTTCCTGGGTTCCAGGCTTCCCTTTCTCTTGGACTTTGTCCAGAAAAACCAGATAATTGAGGATCAGAGGTAAAGGAACACGAATCTGGCGGCACCAGGCCTTTTCAACTCTGGGCCTCATAAAAAGGTTATGTAACGTGTCAGGCTTAAGCAGTGGCCTTGAGTCCATCTTCAGGGACACACGGTCTCGAATCGCAGTTTTGGTCTTGACCCTGGCCTGCAGCCTCCCCAGGTGGGGCCGGGGCTGCTGCCCCCAGAGGCCCCCGCCGACTGGCCACTTTCTGCCCTCTGCGGAAGTGAAAAGACCTTGAACTGTTCCCCCAAAGCTCTCAACTGGCCCGGCTCCTCCTGCTTTTCACCCACGGCAGGACATCCTGAATTCCTATCACGGGACGATTAGCCGGGTCCCACTCGGAGCCTCTGTATCTACAGGATGGGATCAGTCTCAGGGGCTCGGGGGGCCAGAAGGAAGGGCCAGGGCTCTCACCCATCCCCTGTGGCCTCTGGGGTTCCTTCACTGCTCTCGACCTGACCTCTGCACGCTGTACTGACCGTCTCTCTTTTTTTTTTTTTCAAATAAGGTAAAATTCAGATAACATTCAAATAACCATTTCACAGTGTCTAATTCAAAGACATTTCGCGCATTCACAGTGTTATACAATGGCCACCAGCTTTCTCAGGTTTCGAAACTGCCTCACCCCGAAAGAAAAAGAATCTATCTTTAGATATACTGTTGTAATTCTGATGAGGTTTCACGGGTGTAGACACCTGTCCAAACTTATCAAGTTGTATACTTTAAATGCCTGTGGTTTATTACGTGTCAGTTGGACCTCTATAAAGTGGTTTTAAAAAAACCCAACACATCACCACCAACACACCCAGTCCCCTGAGTCCCTGGCAGTCCCGATACTCATTTCCTACCTCCAGCCCTAGGTCACTTCTAATCTGCTTTTTCTCTCTATGGACTTACCTTTTCTGGATCTATCACATAAAAAGAATCATTCAATATTTGTCTTTTTTTTTGTCCTGACTTTATTACTTATGCTTTATGAGGCTTTTTTGTTGTTTCTTTCTTTCTGTTTTTATTGTGATAATCTATACACATAATGCAAAATTTTCCATATTAACCATTTTAAGTGTATAAGTCAGTGGCATTAATTATATTCGCAATGTTGACCAACCATTACCAAAACTTCTTCATCACCTCAAACAGAAACTCTGCACCTAGTAAGCCATAACTCCCCATTTCCCTCCCCCCAGTCCCTGGTACCTTGAGTCTACTTCCAGTCCCTACGAATCTGCCTATTCTAGATATTCTGTAAAAGTGGCTTCATGCAGCATCTGCCCTCTTGTGTCTGCCTGCTCTCGCCAAACACCATCACCCATGTCATCCCGTAGATGGGAGCTTTGTCCCTTTTCACGGCTGAGTAATATTCCATTGCCCGGCTAGGCATTTTGCTTATTCTCCTCTGGTAACAACATCCGCGTTGTCTGTACCTTTTGATTATCATGAATAACGCTGCTGTGAACACAGGCTGACCAGTTTCTGAGTGGCCATGGGCTTCCAATTCTTTGGGGTATATACTGGGTCATATGGGAACTCTTTGCTTAACATTTTGGGGAACCACCAAGACTGCTGCCTGCCTCTTTCTTTCCCCAGCCCCCCATGGCTGGAACCATCTCCACTCAGAGGCCACCTCCAGAGAGGCCTTCCCTGACCACCCCACCGAGGTCAGCAGCGCGCTCCCAAATCATTGTCTCATCTCCACCATCTGGGGTCAGTTGGAGCCTATTTCTCTGGGTGAGAATGTAGGTGATCCTGTTTCTCTTCTCTGCGCCCCCCATGCCCTCAAGCAGTGCCTGGGGCCCAGGAAATGTCTGCAGGGTGACTTTTCTCCTACTGTCAGAGGGAAAGAAAGCTGCAGCCCCAGCACAAGGTGCTGCAACCCTGGCTCACGGTTATCACGCCCATGGGTGACTCAACTGTTTCAAGGTACGACTTCCTCCTGTCCCGGGAGAGAGCAAAAACCAAGCCTGGGAAAAAACAAAGCTGCGCTCTCTCAATCCTTTCCTGTTGGTGACTCCAGGAAGACCTGTTCAACACCTCCCCGCCCCCTTGGGGCAGAACAGGTGACCCTCAGTGACTTCCTGCAAAGAGACAGAGGCCAAGGCTGGGATGGGTTTGGGTGGAGAACTTGAGGCTCCTCTAAGCTCTGGCGGGCATGGTGGCGCGGCCTGGGGCTCAGGAGTTCAGGCTGCCAGGGTCAAGTCCCAGCTTCTGCACTCCTTAACAGTGGGCCTCGGGACAGGCTATTTAACTGCATTCGTCTTTGCTTGGAAAAACTGGGTTAATAGTGGGAGCTGCCTTCAAGGGTCATTGCGAAGATTAAATGAGTATTATGTAAAGCATTAGATGAGTGAGTAAGATGGGCAGTCATCATCATCACCATCATCATCACCATCATCATCACCATCATCATCACCATCATCACCACCATCATCACCACCATCACCATCATCATCACCATCACCACCATCATCATCACCATCACCACCATCATCATCATCATCACCATCATCATCACCATCACCACCATCATCATCATCACCACCATCACCATCATCATCACCATCATCATCACCATCACCACCATCACCATCATCATCACCATCATCATCTATCCATGACTATTGATGGCTGCAAGCCGGCCAAGAAGATAAGAGGACGTGGTCAATGTTCTTTAAAAACGTTACGGGAAACACAGCGAGCATGCTTGATGCCCCTTTAAAGTGGTTAAAGTGGTGATACAGGTTGAATTTTCTCAGAAGACAGAGACGCTGAATTCCTCCCCCCAGAACCTGTGAGCATGGCCTCATTTGGAAACAAGGTCTTGGCAGACGGAACCACTAGATTAAGCTGAGGTCATTCTGGAGCAGGAGGGCCCTTAGCCCAACGTGCCTGTGTCCTTGTAGGGAGAGGAGACACAGGGGCACCAGGGGTGGGGGAACTTGCAGACGGAGGCAGAGGCTAGAGGGATGCAGGGACCAGCCAGGGCGCACCAAGAGTGGCTGGGAAACGCCTGAATCTGGAAGAGCCCAGGCAGGATCCTCCCCTACAAATTTCAGAAGGAGCCTGGCGCTCACCTAGGAAACCTGAATTTCAGGCTTCTCACTTCCAGAACTAAGAGAGAATAAATCTCTGTGGTTTTAAGCCATCTAGTTCACAACAGCCCCACAAAACTAACACAAAGGGTAAATTTTACATCATGCGTGTTTTACTAAGGAAAAAGAAGAGTTCATCTTTAATCTCTCTCTTCTACCTGGGGCCAGAAATAAATGACCTCAGCAGGAATGTCTGTCTGGGTGGTAGATGCCAGAGTCCCTTCCCTGTGGAATTCTCCAGAATCCTAGGTTCCCTTCTCAGGTCCTGCTGAGGAGGTTCTCAGGGAGGGAGGGACGGGCAGGGCTCTCGGCTGGGGGACTTGTTTGCATTTGGGCTGCTTAATGACTTTAGCAAACAGAGGCCAGCGCAGCTGCTTTTCTTCCCCCCGGGAAGTCTTCCTGGAGGTGTGGGCACTTACCCGGCAGGGTTTTATTTAGTTTTCAGTGCCCCTCCGGGGTGGGGTGATTTTAAATACTCAGAAGCGTCCCTTGGCTGGCCTCCTGGGCCTGACACCTGCCAACACCCCACGCCACCGGCCACGGGTCTCTGCTAACTCTCCACGAGGCAAGTGCCACATCGCAGACAGCGCTGGTGCCCCCGCGGCCCCCACTCACCCGAGACCAGACGCTGTCTTTAGAGGACCCGCCGAGCCCCACACCTTCCCCCCATGTTGCATTCAGCTCCCTATGGGCATGGGCGGTTTTCTGGGCAGAATTTCTACTCTTTTGGTCAAATGGCTGCAGAGATTTACGGACCCCAAAACATCCAGAACCGAAGCCCTGGGTGCCAGGGCCATCCCGCCTGACCCCTGCCTTGTGCCCTGTTTTCTGGGGTGTGGCCTGTGCCTTCCGGGGTGGGGCTGGGCGCCCCACGACAGGTGCACACGGACCAGCCCGGTGGCCCAGGAACCGCGACAGGGAGGTGGGGGAGTGTCAGAGGGACGCTGTTCTCCAGAATGGGCCTCTTCTGCGCCCTCCGTGGCCAGCACAGCTGGCCTCTCACCCTGCCCCCCCGGGGCTGTCCCCATGGGCCAAGTGGGTCCCAAGGCCCAGGACTGGTCACCACAGAGGTTCCACAGCTTAGCAGCACTCAGGTGGGACCACCTGCCTGTCTTTCTGGCATCCTGAGTCATCTCTGACCCCGTGAGTGTGACACTGAGATACTCTCCAAATGAAGGCAGCAGTGGGGGAGGAGAAGACACTGGCGGGGAGGGATGCCCCCCTACCCCCAGCTCAATACAGCTAAGACCTTGGAGATATTTCTTTGCTCCAGGCCTCAGTTTCCCTGTCAGTTAAGTGAGGTGGTTGGCCTCATAGCTTTCAAATTGCGTCATGGGGTGTCCAAGAGTTCGTTCATTTCATTAATGCCTAATGTTTATTGAGCACCTATAATGTGTTGGGCATTTTTCTAGGCACCACGGAGACCAGCAGTGAGCAAGACAAAATCTAGTGTGGGAGAGAAATAACACGCGTGCAAACAAATAAAGCCAAAGAATTGCAGAGAGTCAGTGCTATGCTGCTATAAAACAAGAGTGATGTGCTGGTACGCATTTTAACAATCGGCGCTCAAAAAAATATGCATATTTCCATATGTATTTATATACCCACATATATATGCACATGATTTTATTATTCACACTCGAACAGCTACAGACCCAATGTACTTCTAAGTTTAAACCGCACCACTGATTTTCACCATCAATTTTTTTTTCGCCGCCAAAGCAACTTTAATATCTGACTCAAATCAAAGTCAAGAGTATTTGCACCTCCCCTTCGATTTTCTAACCACACGTCACCTTCACAGCGTTAACACCAGCCGGAATTTATACCAGGTAAGGCGCCAGAGGTCCTGAAATGTTACCTTTAGACTCATCCTTGAAGCTTTTGATTTCTCAAGGGGGGAAATTCACATACAGAATTACTGTGAACCTGAGATGTGAAGAACTTTAGGGCATATCTCAAAACAAATAGTTGGTCTAAAAGTTTACTCATTCTCAGGAAATGAAATAAAAATGTGCATTCTCCAGGGAGGCAGAGCTTTTCAGTTTAATTCTACGCGGGACTTCGAATGAAAACATGTAACACATCCCAATCCTGAGAACCCCCTTCCCTGGGCTGAATTTCTAGGGTCAAACGCTTTAGGACATCTCAGGGAGATTGCATTTTTCAGTTGGAGTTCATTCTCGGTCGCTTTAAAAAAGAAATTTTACAAATTTCTTTAGTTAGAAAAGGACGAACGAACTCTCAAAACTGATCTCTCCCACACAGTAGGGTGCTCAGTGTCACTGGACAATATTGATAACTTTACGCATTCAAATTTTCCACTATTTGTAGGCAGACCTAAATGGACAGTTGGAGATGAAGTAATATGTGAACCTGAAATGTGAGTAATCTGGGAATGAGTTGTCCACACAGCCTTACCACTTAAGGATGTCTCATTGGGTGATAAAGCATTGCTCTTTGTGGAAATTTGTACCATCATTTTTAAAAGCGTACACTATCAGCAAAACAAGAAGTCAAGCACTGATTTGTAGCATTTGCCAACGCTGTGTTGTAAATACTCCCCCCCACGGCCGATTTCCTGCTACCAAGGTGACACCACTGAACGTGGAGTTGGGGAGAGGTGCTCAGGAGGGCCCCACTTTATGGTATTTCCATGACAAAGATAGACATAACCTCAAGAGCACAGAAAATAGCAAAATGTAGTAAAATAATTAAGGGGTGATGAGGATCAAGTATTAGTTATCTGTGTTTTCAATATAATGCATTTATTTTTGTGAAGTCATATAATTTACTTTTAAACTACAGCTGCATTGAACAACTGGCTCACACAGTCACTGAAAATTTAACATTCAGCTCTCACGTGCCCACAAGGTGGGCGATCAGAAAAGGCCTTGTGAGGAGGGGGCGCTCCAGCTGAGGCCAGGACGATGAGAAGGAGGCTGGTGTAGAAGACCCGAGGGATGAGTGAGATGGAGAGGAGCCAGCATGTGCAAAGGCCCTGGGGTGGGGACAAGCTTTGTTTCATTAAGGACCAGAAAGGGTCCTTGCCCTATAGTAAGGGAGGAGGGTGTGGTAGGAGTTGAGGATAATGGAGGTGGCACTTTCCATCAGGCTTTTTGAACAGCCTTGAGAAATGGGAAGTCATTGGAGGATTTCAGGGAGAGGAGTAGCATGTTATATACTAGCACGTTCAAAGATCATTCTGGATGAAATACTTAGATTAAGCAGATTTATAGAGACAGAAAATGGACCCGGAATTATCAAGGGCCAGGGGTGGGTGGGAAATGGGGTGTATGCTGGTTTGAATTTGTGGACCCCAGAAAAGCCATGTCCGTTAATTCTCATTCAGTATTGCTGGGTGGGTTTTTTTAAATTATCCATGGAGACCACCCAACTGTGGGTGGTAACTTTTGACTAGATGGTTTCCATGGAGATGTGTCTCCATCCATTCATGGTGGGGTTGCTTACTGGGGCCCTTTAAGAGAGATCCATTTTGGAAAAATCTCGAGAGTCCACATAGCCACATAGACACCTTTGGAGATGCAGAAGGAAAATGCCCCTGGGGAATCATGAAAGTGAAGCCTGGAGAGAAAGCTAGCAGTCCCCGTGTGCCCTTCCAGCCGAGAGAGAAACCCTGAACTTCATCGGCCTTCTTGAACCAAGGTGTCTTTCCCTGGATGGCTTAGATTGGACATTTCTATAGACTTGCTTTAATTTGGACAATTTCACAGCCTTAGCACTGTAAATTAGCAACTTAATAAATCCCCCTTTTCAAAAGCTATTCCATTTCTGGTATAGCAGCTAGCAAGCTAGACCAGGGAGCTACTGCTTAGTGGGTGGCAGGTTTCTGCTTGGGTGATGAAACAGTCAGTGCGGGGAGGTGCTGATGGTAGGACAATATTGTAAATGTAAATTGCCACTGGATTGTTCACTTAAAAATGGTTAAAATGGCAATTTCTGCGTTTTTAACATGTCTATGTGACCACAACTTACAAAGAGAAGGAACAAAAAACCATTTGGGGGCGATGGAGAAAGGGTTGCAGGGTTTAGCGGTGGAGGCCAGGAAGCGGCGCAGGCAGAAGCCAACCCCAGGTGGGGACAGTGGCGGCCTAGGTGTGGCTGCAGGGTGGGGTGGACGGCCCGGGGTATATTTTGGGAATGCACCTGCTACGGGAATTGCAGCCGGAGGGTGAGAGAAAAATCTAGGTTCGCTCCTGCTGTTTTAGCCCGAGTCCCAGACAAACAGCCATGGGCAATGGAGGCCTCCTGTGGCAATGCAGAGGGGCCCGGCTGGGTTTTGATTAACCTTACATATTGAACTTCATATAGGTTCTGTTAAAAGAAAGGGTTCCAGAACTTTCTGAGCCATTCTATCGCGTGTGATGGGTAGTGTTACCCAGCTGTATACAACGGTCGAACCTCATCTACTTCAACAACTAAGGCCTGCGCATCTGTGTATGTTACTTGTGCCTCAATAAAAACATACCTATCAATACTAAAAAGATGAAGACAAAGGATTCCTTCCGTAACTGACAAAAGTTTGACGACCCCTGGATTAAGGGTTCCCAGGTCTCTCCGCCACCTCCACCCCGAGACCCAGTCCTTAAGTCCCTCGACTCTCTGACCGCCCAGCAGCCCCCCAGAGGACCTCTCTAAGCCATCAAAGGGCCTGATCTGTTCGGCGCTTAGGGGGAAACCAAAAATTACAAGCAGGCACAGTCTCTGCCTCTGAAGCATTCATAATCTAGGTGGGGAGGAATGACTCGTATGGCAGGGGAACATGACTGAAGGTACAGGAGAGAATAACACAGAGCTCAATTGTGGGTGCAAACTAGAGCACACAATCCGGATGTCCGAGGACTGGTTTCCTTTGGCCTGTTTGTATTTTTTTTGTTTTAAAGTTCGGAGTAGATGCCTACGGTTAAAATGGAGAGATTTCCCAAAAGAATTGAGAGCAGGGACTCGAACAGATACTTGTATACAAACGTTCCTAGCAGCTTTACTCACAAGAGCCAAGAGCTGGAAACAACCATATGAACCCACAGATGAGTGGACCAAGAAAATGGGGTTTATCCCTACGATGGAGTATTACTCGGCCCTAAAAAAGTAAATAAGCTCTGATACCTGCTGCCACATGGGTGAACCTTGGAGGCCTTATGCTCAGTGAAATAAGCCAGGCACAAAAGGTCAAATATTACGCTTCCATGTATATAAAATACCTACAGTAAGCAAATCCACAGAGACAGAAAGTAGACTGCAACGTATGGGGGGCTGGGGGAAGGAGAATGGGGAGTTCCTGCCCAGTGCACGTAGAGTTTCCACTTGTGGTGATGGCAAAACACCACCATAAATGTCATTAATGCACTGAATTGTAGACTTAAAGATGGTTAAAATGGCAAGTTTTATGTTATATATACCCCCTATTGAATAATTTCACGTGAAGATCTGTTTTGCCTACTTTTGAAAAACTGGAAGACCCAGCCCCAGTTGAACCCCAGATGAGCACATTTCCTGGGGGGTGGGGTGGAGGATGCCACTGGAGCTGAGCCACAGGTGACCCCTGTAAAGGAGGAAGTCGTCCTGACTGTCCCCTTGCTCCCTAATGTCTTACAGCTGATCCCATTTATGCAGACTCCCCTCTCTAGCCCATGTCCAGCCCCCGGCATAGAGTTCTAAGCTCTATAGGGGTGAGAAAGGGGTTCACTCTGGTGTGGACCAAAACCTGCAAAACTGTACCTGGCAGCCTGAGGAAGAGGAGGAGGAGAGCCGGATTTCTGAGCCCACTGGGTATGGATGTGTCCTGGGGTGGGGGGAGGTCATGGCCTGTCTTTTGCAGAAAAGCATATTTAGGCGCTGGAGTGGAAGGTGGGGTCAGAGCCGGGGCACAGCCACTGCAGAAGGCCCGGGCAGCACCGCCTGGAGGGGCTGCAGCTGCTGAGCTCAGTGTCCTGGGCTTTGGCCTGGAGTTGTCGGCGCTGACCGCGACCCCGGCACAGATGAACTGCCCCCTCCTGCACTCGCTCCGGGGTCGGAGTCTGCGAGAACAGCTGCTTGGAAAAACCCCACCTGGTGCCTGATTCACTCGTTCAGTTTTCAGGACCGACTCGGTAGAGGGGGAGGGGGCAGTGGGCAGGTCGGGGGGGATGACCTGGACCCAGGGGCTCTGAGTGGGGGAATATGCCCAGGAAATGGGGGTGGGGGCCACAGTCCTGAATATAGAATTCTCTGTACTTTCAAATAAATTAAAAAAAAACCTACCCCCTCCCTCCCCAAAAAAGCCGTCTCTTTTAGATGCACAGGACAGAGCTGGGGAGGGAATCCACCCCAACTTCCAACCAGGTCCCGGCCTCCAGCTGCAACAGCTACTCAGGATTAGCTACATAATTTGCAGGGCCTGGTGCAAAATGCAAACAGAGGGCCCTATCTTCCAAAATTAGAGAATTTTAAGACGGTGACCACAGAGCTTTCGGCCAAGTGAGGGGTTCTGCTGGCGGGCCAGGGTGCTGTCCAGGTGTGCCCTCACCGCCTTCCTCTCCCTTGATCCCCTCACCAGAGTTACACCTGTGCTGGGTCCCCCCGCGCCCCCGTGCTTGCCTCTTGGTGGTTTTCTTGTCTTTCTCTCCCTGCGGACTGTGTGTTCCCTGATGACGAGGAGCTTTCCTCCTTACAGCCGGTGCCGAACACAGTTTCTGGCAGAGAGGCAGGGCCCCGACATTTGCTAAATGAATTGCGATGGCAAGACGTCAACTTTAAAAACCAGATCCCTAAATGCAACGTGGTACCCTGGGTTGGATTCTGCAACAGAAAAAGGACATTAGTTGAAAACGGGGGAAATCCAAACAATAGCCCGGAGTTGAGTTGAGAGTAATGCACCAGTGTTGGTTTCTTCATTGTGACTGATGTACCCGGGGAGATAAGAATTAATAAAGGGTGAAACTGGGTGAGCGGTCCTATTAGCGTCCCAGGGCCGCGGCCACCAAGTCCCGCAAACCGGGTGGCTCAGAACAGCATGAATTTATCCTCTCACCATTCTGGGGGCTAAAAATACAAAATCAAGGTGAGGGCAGGGCCTCGCTCCCTGCAAAGGCTCAAGGAGAAAATCCTTCCTGGCCTCACCCAGCTCGTGGTGGCCCCAGCCCTCCTAGGACTGTGGCAGTATGCCACCCGTCTGTGCCTGTCTTCCCACGACCTACTTCTCCCGGTGTTTCTCCATCACTGTGCCCAGATTTGCCTCTTATAAAGACAGCAGT
The DNA here is from genome assembly GCF_023851605.1 of Tamandua tetradactyla. Lineage (NCBI taxonomy): Eukaryota > Metazoa > Chordata > Mammalia > Pilosa > Myrmecophagidae > Tamandua > Tamandua tetradactyla. The sequence continues at coordinate 9,039,137 of NC_135331.1, read as the reverse complement.
CATTGGATCTCAGACCCACTCTAACGCAGGATGAGCTCAACCTCATTACATCCGCGAAGACCCATTTCTAAATAAGGACTCATTTAGTACAGGTACCGAGGTTAGCATAAGAACAAGTCTTTTTGGGGGGGAACAATTCAGCTCCCAGCAGGGATCTATGGGATTTCTCTCTGTTGTCACTGCAACTTTTCTGTAAACCTCAAGTTTTTCCAAAATAAAATGCTTGTATATATATATATATATACACATATATATGCTTTCAAACGAGGACAAGCCTGGTCTGGGGAAGTCTTCTTGGACTGCTTTGGGCATACTTGTCGGTTTGGGATTCCACATTGGGGAGCTGGTGCTGACTCGTTGGCACAGGAGGGTGAGGAGAGGAAGCGGGCACTGGGAGGCCCTCAGCGAAGCCCCCAGGGCAGGGGAGAAGGCCTCCACGGGCCGGCTCCAGGACTACGGAGAACAGGTCGCAGACCGCTGACCCACAGGCTGAAGATGTGTTTTGCTGAACCTCAGCTTTGTAAATACAATTCAATTCATTCTTGAAAAAGCAGTTGATCTCACATTAAAATTGGAATTCCTAGGGTGGGCCACGGTGGCTCAGCAGGCAGAATTCTTGCTTATCATACTGGAGACCCGGGTTTGATTTCTGGTGCCTGCCCATGCGAAAAAAAAAAAGAAAGTAAAATAAAAAAAATCGGAATTTCCAGCTTCTCCAGAAACACTGGAAGATCTGCTAACTCTGGGCCACATTTCTGGCATGGCCCCAGTAGTCTGGAACCAAGTTCCAAGTGTTTCTTTTAAACAGGTCTGAGTCCTCCAGTTTGCCATACTCCTCACCACTCCCTATAGCCACTGACTCTGATGCTCAGTTGCATCCTCAAACTTGTACTGCTTTCCATTTTTAATGTCAAAAGTGCAAAAGCGAAAGAGAAACCAAGAAGGTTATATGATTTTTCTTACACCTGACTGGCTTTGCTTACTTTGGACACCTCCCTGGTTCCTACAGTCACTTACGTTTGAGAACTCGTGTCTTACATTTTATCTGTAGCTCTTTGCCAAATACCTTTCCTAACACACGCCCTCAGGTCTTCACGCCCATGAATGCTCTGTTTTGGGCTCAAACACACACAATGTGGTCAGACAGATGTCCTACATGTGAGTCTCTATTCTACCCTTTACTTGCTGGGCAGTCTTGGGCAAGTCACAACCTCTCTGTGCCCCTGTTTCCTCATCTGTAAAATGGGCATGACGCTACACTTAAAGTGTTTTAATGAGAATTAAATGATGTGGCTCATGTGGAGTGCTCAGCCCTGTGTCCAAAGCACAATAAACAGTAAACATTAGCGGCTTGTGCAGGAGAGGAGTTTCTCCTGGAAGTGGAGGAAGGGGCTGAGATTCATGTCAGGATTGATGTGGACCAGAAACAACAGAGGAAGCAGCGCAGGGGCAGAGGTGTGGTGGTGAAGGTAAACCACCCCAATGTCTGCAAAAATCCCGGAGTCCACGCGGGGCTTGGGGAGGAAGGGCCGTACGCTGATCTTGGTGGATTTCACAAGGGCTCCCTCAGTCCCTCTGGAGTTAAACAGTTGGTGCCTGCCACATGCCCGCTCCATTCTAGCATTGAACCAATCCGACAAGGTCCCTGCATCACCGGGGCTGCCGTTCTAGCAGGGGAGGGGACCAATACTCAGCCAAGACTTGTCAGGGAGTGACAAGTGCTGGGAAGCCTGGGGGAAACTGACTTAGGAGGAGGGGATGTTTGAACTGAGCAAAGAACGAGAAGGAACCAGCTGTGAAATGAGTGGAAGGAAAAGCTTTTCATGCAAAGGGAACAGCCAGTGCAAAGGTGCTGAGACCAGGATGAGCTTGACTTATTTAAGGCCAGGGCTAGGGAGGCCAGTGTGATGGGAGGGTCAAAGCTGGAGCCTGAAAGGCAGGCTGCCCCTGTCACTGCAGGGAGGTTCTGGGGTTTCATGCCAAGTGCACTGAGACTATGGGAGAGATTTCGGCAGTGGAAGGACAGAATCTGATGGACAAAGGAACAAATGAGCTTGGCAGGAGGCCAGTGTTGGTTCTACAATCCCCTTCACGTCTCCCTGACCCCAGGCTGGCAGTTCTGGGTAGAATGGTGGCCCCTGAAATCCATGTTCCCCCAGAACCTGCAGACGTAAGTAAGGTGAGGATTGAAATAAGATTATCCTGGCCCTAAACCCAAAGCTGGTGTCCTGATAAGAGACAGAAGAGGACACACAGAGACAAAGGGTTCAGGCCACCTGGAGACAGACGCAGAGACTCCCACAAGCCAAGGAAGGCCAAGGATGGCGAAGTATGGCCAAGGAAGGCCGGCAACCAGCAGAGGCAGGAGAGAGGCAGGGAACGGGTTCTCCCTGAGCGCCTGCCAAGGAACTCACCCTGCCCACACTTCGGTTTCCCACTTCTGGGCCCCAGGCCCGTGAGAGCATAAACGCCGGCTGTCAGCCACCAAGGCTGCAGTCATTTCCAACAGCAGGTAGGAAACTCACACGCAGGATCCACTGGCCCCCAAGCATTTAACCCCTCAGTCCCCAAAACCAAACCGAAGCCCTGGGGCGACCCTGGGCCAGGACAGCTGCCCCAGGGCAGGGCCGAGCAGGGAAGGCAGAGCCGCGCAGGTGACGCTGCAAGTTTCCCTCCGCGGCGGGCTCCCTGGTGGCCCCCAAGACACGTCCACCCGGAAACTGCAGGTGTAGGCTGGAAATAGGGTCGATGCAGATGGAATTAGTTTAGTTGAAATGAGTCTTGCTGGAGTAGGGCGGGCCCTGACTCTCATACAACTGGTGTCCTTAGGAGAAGTGAGCCCCAGAGCCAGATGCCTGGGGGAGAAGGCCACGTGAAGACGGAGGCGACAGGGCAGGGAGCACCAAGGATGGCCAGGAGAGGCCGAGGAGGATCAGCCTCAAGAAGCTCTGGCGGAAGCACGGCCCTGCCCTTACCTTGGTTTCAGACTTGCGGCCTCTGGAACTGGGAGAAAGTAAGTTTCAGCGGTACGCCAAGCCACCCAGTTGTGGTCATCTGCACAGTAACTCTAGGACACTAATAGCCCTAATGACAAGTGTCCCTAGAAGAGGAAGGCAGACGGGGATCCAAGACATACAAAGGAGGCCATCTGATGATAGAGGGGGAGAGCGGAAGAGGCAGTGCTAAGCCAAGGAGCACCAGCAGCCCCGAGGGGTGAGGAAGGGCCCTCCCCTGGAGCCCTGGGAGGGGGTGCACCCTGCCGAAACCTGCTCTCAAACTTCTGGCCTCCAGGACTGAGAGAGAATACATTTCTGCTGTTGGATGCCACCATGCTTGTGGTCGCTTGTTACAGCAGCCCCAGGGAGTGAAAGCACACGGCTTCCAAGGACCCCATCTTGGGGGACGGGAGCTTAGGGGCAAGAGGCATCATCTCCCCTTCCATCCTTGCAGTGCATCCCTTTTGCAGATAAGAACCCCGAGGCCCAGAGAGGGGGAAAGGCTAGACAAGCTCAGTTCTCCATGGGGCTGAATTTAACTCACCTCTGTATTTCACTGGGCCTGCACAGCACTTTATCTTTGTTTGCTTGCTTATTTATTAAGGGAATGGCTCAACCACAGTGTAAGAGTCCAGATAACATAGTGCCCCACACTTTTTTAGTCCCCTAAGTTTTGTGGGTTCAGCTTGTGGGGTCTTGGCTGTGTGACCTAGGGTCACTCAATGAACCTCTCTGAGCTATGACTTTATCAACTTCAGCATGGGGAGAAACTGGTCTCACAGTGTTGCTGTAAGGAGTCAGCGAGAATGGACACAGTACCTTGTGCCTTTCCAATTCCACCTGGAACCCCAGCCTCAGTCCGAGCATGTTCTTGCTGTGAGACCTGCTTCTGAGACTCATAATGGCTTCTTCAGGGTGGAAGCCCGAGGGGCCGAGAGAGGTAAGATGTTCCATGCAAACCCACTCCTCTGAGAGCAGCAGGCAGGGGCCCGGTTGGTCATAGTCTGCATCTCAGGCCTCAGTTTATTAGGCAGAAAAATGGGAACATGGTTGACCCTGAGCTGATATATGCAGTGTAACTGTACCAGTAGTTAAAACGTCAAAGTACTTTTCCACCAGATGGTAAAAAGCCACTGCTACACTCCCCTCTTGGCACCCCAGACTTCCCCACAACTCCACAAGCGAAAACCCCCACAGGGTCTTCCTGGCCTGAGTTCTGAGCAGGCTCTCCTGGGACCTGCTATTTCCCTGCTCCTCAGGCTGCTGTGAGTGTGGGGTGGTCCAGCCTTGATGGAAAAGAATAGCTGGCATTTGCCGGGCCTTGGCTTCCCTGGGAGGCAGAGGTCCCTGGAATCTGGAGGAGACTGTGTCTAATCACACTGCCAAGTCCCAGGGAGACAGACAGACAGACATGATTGTCTACGCTGGAGATCCTGGAGGTGTGAGGAGACAGATGGGGTGTTCCCCTGCTGGGAAAATGCCCGAGACCACACAAAGTCTCTCTGCAGCTCCACCAACTGCAGAAGGCGAGAAACCTAACCAGGAGATGGGGCGCGTGGGCAGACGGCCCAGGCAGAGGGCAGCGTGCAGAGGTCAGAGGTAGTACACTTTATTGACCGGCTTCTAGCTTCTCCGGACAGTTTGGAGCTCCCTGCAAATCCTGAATCCGGGCTTTGCCACTGACCCATCCACCAGAGAGGAGAATGTGTCTCGCATACATCCAAGGGCTCCAGAGGGTAGAGCAGGAGTAGAGAGGGTGGGAGGGGGCCTGCCAGCAGGGGAGGGGCATGGAAAGAGGGGGGAGGCAGAGGGCCAACGGGCGAAACATGGGTGTTCAGGGCCAGGGGTGCCCCACGGCCTGGCCAGCCCCTCACTCCCCCAGTTAAGGTCTGTAGTGGTTCACAGTGAGACTGGCTCGGATTTGGCAGATTTCCCAGAGCTGGGACCAGCGAGAGGCAGGAAGTCCCATTCCTTTCTCCCTGCTCTGGGAATCCCCTCCTATGAAGGGTGGAAGCCTAGTTCTCCCTGAGGCCCCAGGCTATTAGGGAGGATCTCTCACCCCTGGCTGGGAGGTTTCTGAACCATCTCAGTGAACCTGCCCCCTGTGACTCCCAATTGGAAAAGTGTTCTCAGCATCTGGGAGTTGGCTGGGCCCCATCACACCCAGCAGTAAAAACCCTGCAAAGATCCGGGTTTAAAAAGGCAGCTCCACCTGCCCTGAAGAGCGGGGGGAAAACCAGGAGGGGACAGCAGCCGGGCCTTCCCTCCCGGACCGGAGGGATGGTGCCTGGCCACCGGGGGTGGGGGAACAAGGGCAGGAGCAGGGGCACGATGCAGGAAGCGCTGACAGGCGGAACACGGCAGGTCGCTCTCCGGTGACACGGGCCCGGGCCAACACCCCTGCCAGGCAGGCGCTCCAGAGGCGAGGCGGGGCGGCGGCTCAGGCCCTGCGGCAGGGGTCGCCCGGCGGCTCCGGGGGGCCAGGGGTGTGGTCGGCGGCGGGCTCGAGTCCCAGCATCTGCCGCTGCACCAGCCTGGCGTAGAGGCCGCCCTGGGCCAGCAGCTGCTGGTGGGTGCCCTGCTGCACCACGCGGCCCTTGTCCAGCACCACGATGCGGTGCGCGCGCTCCACCGTGCTCAGCCGGTGCGCGATGACCAGCACCGTGTGCCTCCGCAGGGGACCCAGGATGGCCTGCTGGATCTGCGCGGACAGCGGCGGCTCAGCGGCAGCCCCGCCTCCGCATCGAGGCCCCGCCCCCCCCGCCCTGAGTCCCTCCCCACCTCCGAATCCCGCGCCACGGCCCCCCCTGCCCCCCCTCCCCCCCTCCCCCTGAGTCCCCGCCCCTTGCCCCCCACGCCCCCTGCCACACCCACCCCTTTCCTCCCGCCCTGAGTCCCTCCCCCGCCCCGTCCCCACCCCACCCCCAGTTCCCCCACTGCCCCCTCCTTGCTGCCGCTCAGCGTCTCCGTAAAACGGGGCTCCCACAGGCTCCCTCCTCGGCTTCGGTGAGGATTAGGGGAGACAGGGCGTCCCGCTCCTGTGCTGACCCCGGGAAAGCGCAGGTGAGTAACATGCTAACCCCTGACCTGCTCCTCCTCTGGCCTTCCCGTCCCCCAAAAGCTCAGGCCAGCAACACCAGGCGTCACCCTCAATTCCTTGCCTTTCCCTGGGCCCATCCCCCGTGCGTTTGGCCAAGCTGGGGATTCTACCTCCCAGGCTCACCGGTTCCAGCTTTCCACCTCCATCCCTAGAACGTCTCACCTGGAGCCAGCCCCCCACCCCCCCACCCTTCCCCACCTGGATTAAAAAAGTCTCATCAATGCTCTCCTGGTTCCTGTCCCAAACCTCCCATCCTTTCTTCTCCCTCCAGGGATACAATCCAAGCTCCTTCCCGGGGCCGGGGAGTGTGTGCCTCCTGTAACTGCCCTTGCCAGCCTGGGCTGGGGGACCCCCCCATGGCACTGACCTCTCTGTTCTGCCTTGAGCTTGCCGAGCCCAGTCCCCCCCATGCCTTGGCCCTGGGTCACCCTTCACCAGGTCTTCCCAGGCCCGGCTCCTGGTCTTTCGGGTCTCGGCTCAGCTGGTAAGGGACCCCTGGTTCTCCTGGAGACCCCAGTCTATTCTCTTTGTGGCACTGGCCACAAGCTGAACTCCTACTTGAACTCATACTTCCACTAGCCTGGAAACACCACAGGGCAGGGGTCTTTGTCTGGCCTGGTGGCCGCTATCACCCCAGCACCTAGAACGGCTACAGCACCCAGGAGGGGCTCAGGAAATACTGGAATAATGAACGAATCAATCCGCAGACACATTGAGCCGCCCAGCCGCCTACAGGTGCATCACTGGGCCCGCCTTCGCCATGAGAAACAGGTTCAGAGGAAGGAAGAGACTTGCTTAGGGCCACAGTGACAAGCTGCGGGGCTGTGCTTCAAGCTCTAGTGCCCTTTCTTTCCCCGATTCATACAGTGGCGGCTCTGGTGGGGGCTGGGAGACAGGGCCCTGGCAACCCCAGGAATCCATCCGTCCGGGAAGCTTGTGGCCTGGGAGAGAGCCCTTTTGGCATGTCTAAGCCCTTCCCAGCACCTGTCTGCTGGGTGAGGGCTGCTGGCTGCAGGCACCCCTGCTCCGGCCGCTCCACCACCACTCACCAGATACTCGCTCTCTGCGTCCAGCGCGCTGGTGGCTTCATCCAGGACGAGGACGGGCGGGTTTCGCACCAGAGCCCGGGCCATTGCCACCCGCTGCTTCTGGCCACCCGACAGCTGGGCACCCTTCTCCCCTGTCTCTGCGTGGTGGAGGCAGATGGAAGAGGTGAGCAGGAGGGTGAAGTGGGGCCAGCCCTCAGTTAGAGCAGGAAGCCCCCTTCCTTCCTTCCTTCACCTTTCCCTCCAGGACTGTGGAGTCTGGGTGGGGCCAGCTCTTCAGGAAAAAGTGCCATTAAAAGGGCCACGGGTAAACAAAAGGCAGCGCACCCATGCAGCAGAATATTATGCAGCCATAAAAAGTGCTAATGCATGAACCTCCAAAACACGATGTTCAGTGAAAGACCCTAGACCCAAAAGGACAAGTGGTGAATGACTCTGCTTATCTGAATTAACCAGAAAAAGCAAATCCATAGACAGAAAGTAGGCTAGAGGTGAAGAGGAGCAGGAGGGAGGGGGGTGGGGAGTTATTGTTTAATGGGGACAGAGTTTCTGTCTGGGGCGATGAAAAAGTTTTGACCGTGGATGGTGCCACCGAGTTGCATGCATTATGTTGCATACATGAAAGTGGCTTCAATGGCAAATGTTATGTTTTATATATGCTGCCACAATAAAATGAAAAAGGGAGATGGGGCGCTGGCTGGAACTACTGACAAGTCTAAACAATGCGCTCTGTCTGTCTGTTCCTCGGAGGCATGCACATTAAGGTGACACTCAATGTACCCTTTTTCACCCAGTAATTGGGTGAAAACCCAAACGTATGATAATAATACCCTTTGCGGGTGAAGCTGTGGGGAAATGTCTCCTGGGTTCATGGGGCACGTGTGGTTGGGACAATGCCTGTGGCTTGGACCGATAGGGCTGCAATGCTTAACCCTGCATTCCTCAGTGTGTGTGGCAAAGGGGTTAAAATTATAATGCACAACCTTGGCCCCAACAAAGCCACCTCTGTGAATTGTTTCTACAGCTTAATTCTTGTACTCACACGAAGAAGGGACGGGTCATCAGACTCTCAGTACCATTGTTGCAAAAGATTAAAAACTCAAATGTCTATCAATAGGAAACCGAGCAATTAAGTTATTTCTTTGTTTTCCTTTTTTGGCATGGGCAGGCATCGGGAATTGAACCCGGGTCTCCTCTCATGGCAGGCGAGAATTCTGCCACTGAGCTACTGTCGCACCACCCTTTTTTATTCTTTTGTCCTCATTCTCTTTTGAATAGCCACAGTATGCTCCAGCATGTGGCCTTTCTAATAACGCATTTAAAAAATAAGTAGGGTTTGCTTTCTGGTACCTGCCCATGTTAAAAAAAAAAGAGAGAGAGAATGAGGATGCTTTCTGGGTACATACATGGGCAAACCATCAAGACACCACATTAAGTAAAAAAAAAGCCAAGTGTAGGACAGCAAGTATCAGGTGCTACTTTTTGCACATAAAGGGAGTGGGGGATAAAATGTATATTCATATTTGCATAAAGAAATGCCAAAAGGACGCGCAAGAAACCAGTGAAAGAAGTTTCGGTGACAGCAGGAGGGCACTGGGAATGGATACAGGGATAGAATAAAACTTTTCACTGTGTATCTTTATATATATATATTATATTATTATTTTTGGACCATCGAATATCCCCTTTCCAAGAGTGAAATTTCAAGATGAAGTCACAGAGAGCAGCTGGCAGACGGCAGCGCTCAACTCAGAGGGCGGAAGGCGGGGCCGGGGGCCGGGGCAGGTACCTGTATTGTAGCCGTCCTGGAGCTCCATGATGAAGCCGTGCGCGTTGGCCTTCTGTGCTGCCTCCACCACCGTCTCGAAGGGCATGGGGGGCAGGCCGTAGGAGATGTTGTCCGTGATGGAGCGGGCAAACAGCACAGGCTCCTGGCTCACCAGGGAGATCTGTTGGGGTGGAGGGCCAGGGCATGAGAGGCCAGCAATGGCCCGTTTGGCTGTCACCGGGAACCACGCCAGCCCCAGGCCTGGAACCTGATCGCGGCCTGCAGAGGCCCCAGCAGATGTGCCCATGGCCTCAGCACCACCCTCCACCGACCAACAAAAGGGGCCCCTACATTTGCCACGCTGAGCTAAGCCAGGTTCCCGGGCCCCCACCCCCACCCCGCGAGGGAGCGCTCACCGTGTGCCCCCCAACCTGGGGTTCAAAAAGAGAGTGAGAATGTGGCTCTGTGAGTGAAGGTGTCAGAGCAGGAAGCAAGGGGTGAGAGCAGGCCTTTGGGCCATAAAATTTGCTCTGGTATTGCCCCCTGCCTCCCAAGAGGGTGATTTCAAGGATCCGTGGTCCTGTGAGCCCACAGGACAAAATAAGTTACAAATCTGGCCTACAAAAATAATAGTATAGAAGATATTATCACATCATTTCAAATAAGGGAAAAGAAAAGGAAGGGATAAGAAATAGTCTAGCTGTCCATAAACTGAGGATGGGTTAAATAATTACAATGTGTCTATAAAACAAAACTGCAGATCAAAACAAAGCATGATTCTACTTTTGTTCAAAATCGTATAGGTGGGTCTTTATCTGTCTTTATATTTACATAAGGATAGAAAATCGGTTGGAAAAGATGTTTACTAAATTGTTAACACTGGCTACCTCCATGGGATAGAATTCGGAGGTCAAGGAGGAGAAGAAGTCTCATTTCTTAGTTCTAAAATTTACCAAAAAATATGGGCATATAGTTGGAGTGTGGCATTTTACTCTTTTGTGTTTATGAAAATTTTTAAAATTTTAAATTGCACGGGGCATTTACAAAAGAGGAAATCCAAATGGACAACAACTACATGAAAAGGCACCTAATATCTTTAGTGATCAGGGAAAAGCACAAAAACACAGTGAGCTGGGCGGGCCACGGTGGCTCAGCGGGTAAGAGTGCTTGCCTGCCATGCCCGAGGACCCGGGTTGGACCCGGGTTCGATTCCCGGTGCCTGCCCATGTAAAAAACAAACAAACAAACAAACAAAAAACACAGTGAGCTGCCGCTACCCTAAATTCAGGGCTGACCATATTAAGTGCAGACAAGGCAGAACAATTAGGACTCTGCCTGGGGAGTTCAATCACCTAAGAACTTGGTCGTGGCAATAACTACTAAAGCTGGGCGTGGGCATCCGCTATCACTGAGCTGTTTTACTCCAAGGAGCATGTGCTATACACACCAGGAAATGTGGGTAAGAATTTCCACATCAGTATTGCTGGTAACGGTCAAAAGTGGGAAACTATCCAAACATCCGTCAGAAGCAGAAAGTGTAAACGGATTGCAGTACGTTTACATGGTGGAATCCCTTCCAGCAATAATAAAACGAATGTGTTACTACCACGGCTTCAAGCTGGATGACTCCCAGGAGCAAGGTGGATTGGAAAAAGCAAGAGGCACAAGTCACAATTCCATCCAAGTGAAGTTCAAGCCCAGGCAAAACACAGCTTTACTGTTTGGGGAAACACACTGAGATGGCAAAACTAGAGAAAAGCCAGGAAGTGACAATCACAAAAGTCAGACTAAAGGACAAATACTGTATGATTCCACTTATATGAAATACCTAGAACAAGCAAATCCACAGAGACGTAAAGTAGATTAGAGGCTGCTAGGGGCTGGAAGTTGGGGGGAGGTAATGCTTGATAGGTACAGAGTTTCTTTTTAGAGTGATGAAATATTTTGAAAATAGATGATGGTGATAATTGTACAACATTGTGAATATTCTTATGTCACTGAACTGTATACTTGAAAGTGGTTAAAATCTCACAATTTACGTATATATATATTTATATATATATGTATATATATACACAATATATATATATACAATATATATAATATATTTAAATATCCACAATAAAATATTTTTAAAAGCCAGCTAAGACATTGCCCCTGGGGGAAGAGAAGGGATATATAGAGGCTTCCAGAATGCCGGAATGTTCTATTTCTTGACCTGGGGTAGGGGGTTACATTGGTGATAATTCTTTGAACCAATTCATTCATTTAGCCTTTATGCCCTTCTCTGCTTCGATACTGTATCTCACAAGAAAGGTTCGACAAGGAATGGGCAGAGGAGGGCGGGAGAGGCCCAGGCACCTACCACTCTGTGCAGGTACTTGTGTTCGTATGCACCGATGGGCTTCCCGTCCAGCAGCACTCGACCCCCCTCCAGGGGGTAGAAGTTCTCCAGGACGTTGACGCAGGAGCTCTTCCCGCTGCCCGAGGGCCCCACGAGGGCAGTCACCTTGCCCGGGGTCAGGCTGAAGGAGACATTCTGCAAGGAACAAGTAGGCATGGTGTGGGGTCAGGGGCTCAGCTCCCCGAGGCTGAGTGCTTTGGCCTAGGATACAGGCGAGTGCCCTGCCAGCCCACAGGATGCCCGGCTTCCCTGGCAGCACCTTCATACTTGCTGTCTCCTCTGCCTAAGAGAGCCACCTGGCTGGCTCTTGCTCCTCGTTCAGGTCTCAACCCAAATGCCACCTCCTCCAAGAAGCCCTCCTTGACTATCACCACTCCCATACACCCAGATTTCTCCAGTCATACCAGCCTGATTTATTATTTTCCTAGCACTTATTATCTGGAGTTACTCTGTTAATGATCAGCCTTCCCCAACTAGGGCGTAAACTCCACGAGGATAAGGACTCGTCCTAGGGATTCCTGGTTGCAGTACCAGTGTGCCTGGAGCATGGTGGCTGCACAAGAAATGGGATGAGCCAAGGAAGGCTTTTGGCAGCCCTGGGCTCCCCACTCACCTGCAGGACTTGGGTGTGGGGCCGGGTGCGGTAGGTGAAGGTCACGTTCTCAAAGTCCACCTGGCCCTCCAGGTGGTCAGGGGCCAGGCTCCCGTCATGCACCATGGTGGGCTGCCGGTCAATGAACTCGAACACCTTCTCGGCAGCCCCCACCCCTTGCATTAGGCCGCTGTAGACGGAGCCCACCGACTGCGGGGAGGGGAGACAAACACTCCTGTCCCACCATCGCCCCCACTCCTGGGACTCACCCCCTACTGCCAGAGAGATGGGGGGACTTGGGGAGCAGAGTGAGCAAGGAGAGGGCAGTCCTGGGGGACGCATGAAAGGAGGGCTGCTGGGGTGCCACCTGCTGGCACAATAGATAATGACTATGAAAAAACGTGAGGATAACAATAAAAATTATGCCGTGTGTGAGGACGTATCAGGAGCCCAGGTGTCTTGATCGTTATTGTTACTCCTTTTTGCAGCTCAGCAAAGAGGGTGTTATCACCCCCACGTGGGAAAACGGAAGCACCAAGAAGCCTCTGGAGCCAGCCGCTGTCGTCCCGCGGCGGGAACGTGCCAGAACAGGAATCACAACGTGTCTTCTGGATGCCGTAGCATATTCTTTTTTCCATTAAAGAAATGGATCTGGACTTACACACTACATAAATACGTTCTCCTTGTGTTAAAGTACTGCCTATATAAGTGTGAGTAGTAATAATGGGTACTTTACTGAGCACTTCCTATATGCCAGAAGGTAGGTTCTATTATTATCTCCTTTCTGCTTAGGAGGAAACAGAAGCACAGAGAACTCAAGTAATTTGCCCCAGGTCACACAGCTGGAAAGTGGCAGAGCCAGGATTTGCACTCAGGTACATCTGGCTTCCAAGTTCAGGTTCCTCATCGGGGAAAGGTGGAAACTTAGTGTCAGTGTCACAGTGCTATGCACATGGAACAGCGTAACATGTGTGAAGTCTTACAAGCAAGCTCGCCAGCTAGTAAGTGCTCGTTACACAGTGGCTTTGGTTGTCATCCTTAGTATCAGGATATTATTAATATCAAGATATAAATATTGCGTGGAAGTTGCCCTTAATGCCCCAATGATCCAGAGGTAACCTTTAGAACTTTCCCAGGGTGCTGTATCTTTCTAGCCCTTTCTCTGTGCATTTACATGTATGATTCAACAATTTTGAGATTTTTATAAAAATATGCAGATGGGATCCTTTTATCCATGGACCAGGGATTTGTTGCTTCTTTCTCTTACTGGTGTGTCCCGGAGTTCTTTCAATGGTGGCTCACCCGGATCGACCCCATTCTTTTATCTGCTGCCTAGCATTTTGCAGGATAGGTGCACTGAGTCTGGACTACGGAGGGACCATATTTATCTGATCCCTGGTGGGTGGGCACTTAGGGCTGCTTTACTCTTTCACTGTTATGGAGAACGCTGCACCGGGCTCCTTGGGTATGTACCTTTTTGCCCACACGTGCGAAGCAGCTGCTGGGAGCCCCTCACCCCCACCCCAGAGCCTTTAGTGCACGAGGGACCATCCTCTGCTGCTTGAAGGATTGGGGGCGTGCAGGGGGCACACATTACAGGACTAGCACCCCCCCCTCCAAGCACCACCCGCTGGCAGCTTGAGTGTAAATGTTCCCTCCTGGCCTGCAGGGGGACCTGCTCTCAGCCTCCAGGGCTTCCCCAGGTGGGTCCAGATGCCCACCGTGGGAACAGGCCCCTGAGGCCTCTCCGGCTGACTCCCTGCCCTTCCCCGCCTCACCTCTCACCTGCCTTTCCTGGGACCACCTCCCGAGGCAATCAGCTGCTGTTGAACCCTGACCCTTGAGGGGAAAGCAAGCTGAGCTGTCATCTAGATGGCGCCTGCTTTGCTCTGGGCACCCCCCTTTAGGTGGGGAGAGGCGAAGTCAGGCCCTCTTGCCCTGGGCCCCAATTCCCGTGCAGCCCCACGTGGCCTCGCCGAGCCGCAGCTTCCTGCTCTGAGAAACAGGAGTCTGTGCGACACTTCCACATGCACAGGGCTCTTTGGGGCAGTTCCTCAATTCATTGCTGTTGTGGGCACTTTGCCCCATCAGCAGAGCTGCTGTCCTTTTTGGTACTAGTGTCACACAGCCATGATCAGTTCCTCTCCACCTACCTCCTTCAAAAAGAAATGCCTCCCCCCTAGGACCCCCGGGAACACGCCCCACCGGTTCTCGACCCCCCTCACCTCCATGCAGTCTCCCAGGACGAACTCATAGATGATGAAGGAGATGAGGTTGCCGCTGGTCATCTGCCCCGAGATGACGAGGTGGCCCCCGTAGTAGAGAATGCTGACCTGGACCACCAGCAGCGTGAGCTGGGGGCAGAGGGGGGGCACGCTGGGGGGTGGAGCCCATCCCCCCCTGCAGGGAGAGGTCAGGGCAGCCCCGGCTCGGGCCCCACACAGGGACACTTGCCAGCAGCCAGGGGTGGCCCCCCTCCCCAGGGCAGTCTCCACTCCCGCTGCCCTCTGCTGCCCTGGCAGTGTTTCCCGGCCAAGACCCCCATGCAGGCGGCCAGAGGCTCTGGGCCTGGGGACAAGGCATCCTTTGGAAGGCCCCAGCACACGCTGGGCCGCCCCGGCTCCTCTGCTAGGCCTGGTGGGACTATTACCCCCTGCCCCCACCCAGGGAGAGCAAGACCGTGGCTCAGAGAGGGCGAGTCCACCGTCAAGGTCCCCCAGCGAGCCAGGCAGGGCAGGATGGGATGGGGGCGTTTGTTTTCCCCCTCCAGGTTCCAGGAGGGGGGTGTTGTGTCTCTGGCAGCCTGGCCAACCTAGGGCCAAATGGATCATCTGGGAAGGAGTGGGCTCTGAGTAGCCCTGAAGCCCCCTTAGAGCTTCCCTGGCCCACTCCCAAGCACCCCCCCTCCACCACTGCCCACCCCACCATACTGGCGAGAACTAAGTCAGCAGTGAGAACACGGGGCCCTGAGTGCAAGCTTCGGAAGGGCGCCCCCTGCAGGTGGGTGTGCCGCTAACCGCTGGGCTTGCTGAGCTGCACTGCAGCCCCTTCTCCTTGGCCGGCCCTGGTGGGGGCTTGGCCTGCCCGAGAGTGGGGTCGGGCCTGATCCCCCTTCCCCTTGGCAGGGCTGTTTCCCAGGCTGGGGAAAGAAATTTCATATGCTGCCCCCACGCCCTGCAGACAGGGAGAGAGGAGCGCCCTGTGAGGGTGCTCACCAGCAGCCTGCATCTTTTCTAGAAGGATCCTCCGTGGACAAGCAGAGAGCTGGGGCTGGATGAAGTCAGGGGCAGCCAGCTGACACTGACACACGGGGCCCTGGGCAGATGTCTTGGCTCGAGGGATCCCGTCTTTGCCTCCCCTCCTGCACGGTCAGAGCCCCAGGCCGGGGGCACCTACCCCGCTGCCCCAGACGTAGTAGGTGTAGGCTGCCGCCTCCTTCCGGTTCAGCTGGTACACCTGCTGCAGCTTCCGGGAGTACACCTCCGCCTCCTCCTCCTCGTTGGCAAAGCTCCGCACCGTGCTCATGGCACTGATGGTCTCCTCGGCGGTGTTGCTGGCCCTGGCCAGGGCGTTCTGGACCTCTTTAGAGAGCCTCTACAGATGGGGGGGCAAAGGAAGAGACCCCAAAACAGGCCGACTTACTATGTACCTGGACCCCATTCCATTCCAGTGCCAGGGGTATGCAGGGAGCTGCAGGGACAAAAGGACCTGGCCTGGCTCCTCTTTCTCCTCTGACCACCTAGCTTGACTTGATAGACTCAGAGAATGAACTCCAGCTGGGGCCTTGGGCAGCGTCTCCAGCTCCCGAGGGATGGGGAGCTGGCCACCATCTCTGCTACTCCAGGACTGCATGGTTTTAAGCGATCCTTTCAGAAGAGGAACCTCCACACCTGCCCTTTGCTGACCTAAGAGCAGGGTGCCCTGGACAGGTACTCAGGTTGTACACTGTACGAGAACGCCAACATGAAGGGGGCACCACTGACATCCACGTACACTAAACCACAGAGTCTGAGAGTTGGCATGGAATTTACAGAACTCCCATCCAGGTTCTAGAAGGTGACACGGGACCATCTTTCATGGGCTGTGAAATCCTCCCACACTGTGTGCTGATAACTGGGGGTGGTCAGCTAGGAATGGGCCAAAGTGTGTGTGACCCGCCAGGCTGCTGCCCGCTGGAGTTCTGGCAGCGCCCTGGGTTGGGCAGGGTTCAACCCGCCGGGTAGGCAGCTGCCTGAGGCTGGGATGGGATCATGGGCCGGCACGCCCCCTGACCTGCGGGTCACACCTGGCCATCAGAAGCACACGGCATGTTCCGGCATCCTGGGAAGGCCACGCCATGCCTGAGTCACGCCCGGCTGTGGGTGGGAAGTGTGTGTGGCTTGTGGCAATGACTCAATGATGTCTATACTCAGCACATCCAGGTATGGGGTGGAAAATGTGGATCGTCCAGCCAAACCTGGAGGTGGAGACCAGTGGGGGCTGCTATGGCGCTCCCTGCTCCCTTCCCGGGGGCCAGCGGAAAGGGCAGGGCGGGCGCAGAGGAAGGGAACCAGGGCTGCAGCGCCAGCTCGTGTATTTACTTTTTCTACTCGGTGAGGCACAGGACCTGGGGCTGTGGGTCCTCGCGTGAGGCTGGACAAGGCTGCCCAGTGGGTGATGGGGACAGAATCATCCAGGGCCTGGGCAGGAGACAGCGCCCTTCCTCACGATGGCCGCAGGTCGCAGGAATCCAGGGTTCTGGTAGATGTGGGGGCGCCCTCACACCCCAAACCACCAGGGGCTGACGCACGTCCTCAAGGCCTCCTGCTCAGGAGCTCTTCTCCCCGTCCTCCCCTGGCAGGCCTGGGGTGCTGGGGAAGGGACTACCATCCACATCATGGGGTCACGGCCCTGCCCACCTGAACCTGGTCCCCCAGGGACCTCCCAGCACTTGGGAAGCAGGAGAAGGGAGTGGTAGCAAGGGACCGCAGCCTGCCCACTGCCATGCCATGGCAGGGCTCTAACTCATGGAGGCCCAATCTCATCCCCCACATTAATGTACATCCTAGAAAAAGAGAGCAGACCTGGCTACTCAATAGAAACCAAAGTCCTCACCAAGGCCTCAGCCACTCACCTCCCTGACCTCATCTCACAGCCTCCCCCGGCTCACTGCTCCACCCCGCTGGCCTCCCTGCGGTTCCTGTAATACCCCGGGTGTGGTGCCACCTCAGGGCCTTTGCACTGGCTGTGCCCTCTGCTTGGGCATGCGTCCCCGAGACGTAACTGAGACGTCACCTTCTCCGAAGGATGGATTTAAAATGCAACCCCCGCTCCCTCCAGCTCTCCCCTTCTCTGTTCCACTGACAGAGCTCAGCGCCTGGAACACGGTAGGTGCTCAATAAATGCTTCTGGCACGGCCGCACGCGTGCGAGCGGCCCCTACCTTGTAGTACTTGCCGTAGACGTCGGACACCATCATGATGATGGGGAAGCCCGTGAAGGTGACCAGCGAGAGCTGCCACGACAGGCTGAACATGAAGACCACCACGCCCGTGACCTTGACCGCGTTCCGCAGGAAGATGTTGATGTTCTGGGAGACCAGGTCGCTGACCATGGTGGTGTCCGAGGTGAGGCGGGAGATGAGGTCCCCTGGAACAGAGGCAGCTCAGGCCCCGCGGCGGAGATGGAGTGCTGGGTCTCCCGGGATGGGCTGGGGGCGCTGGGACCTGCCCGCTCCTCCCAGGCCGGGGGTGGGGGGCAGAAGAAGGAGCCAACCGCCCCCCACCCAGGGCTCCTCTGCGCCCAGCCCTGGTCCCCTCCGTCCCTTCCCCCGTAGGCAGGAGGCGGCCGAGCAGCCGGGCTGGTGGAGGGGAAGACCCGGGGCTCAGCCCCACACGCCTGAGCCAGGGTCCAAACCCACGTCTGTAGCTGGGCTGCTGGTGGAGGCGGTAACGCTCGCCTTCGCAGAGCAATAAGAAGCTCGGCCACCACTGACCAAGCGCCGGACACTGAGCTAAGAGCTTCCCAATGCCACGGGGTGGCTGCCTTCACTGTTCCCATTTTACAGACGGGAACACCGAGGTTCAGAGCAGATGAGTGAATGAGGGATGGAGCCACGTTCCAGCCAAGCCTGGGTGGGGGGTCCCCAGAGCCTGGGGTCTTGACCTTGCCTGCTCTGCCTGGCACCGTCCGTGGGAGAGGGTCCTGGGAGGGCCACAGGCTGGCACAGAATTGGGCCCTCGGGGTTCCCACCTTGGTCCCCTGCAGCAGCCACAGCTCACAACCACTCTGAGGGGCAGGCAGCTCCCCAGGAGGGCCGGAGGCAGAGCCAGGCCTTGGGAGAGCTGACAGGAAAAGTCAGCAGCAGGGCCCATCCCCCACCCCACCGTTCCGGTCACCTTGCACCCTGGGAGCGCCCACCTGTGCGGTTCTCGTCAAAGAAGCTCATCTCCTGCGACACCAGCGAGCGGAACAGGCGGTTTCGAAGGCGAATGTTCAGTCTGGCAAATATGAGGGTAAAAATGCCGCCCCGAATACCTGCGGCAAATGAGCTAATTGCAGATAAGAGATGTTATAGCACGACATCCTTCCGGCAACCGGCAACCCCACCCGGCTGCCCCTGCTCCCTGCTGTGGGGAGGCGTCCGGGGAGGGGCCTCGAGCCCACCCTCTGGGGCCCCTCAGGGTCTTCCTCACCCCCAGCTGCAGGCCCTAAGGTAAGGGGGTAGAGGAGAGCGAGGGTAGAGGACGAGGGACCCTGATGTGCCAGCCAAGCCCTCTTCCTTCCAGAACAGAGCGGACCAGGCCTGGGCCTCATCTCAGGCCCAGATTCCTGCCAGGGAGGGCGAAAGGGGAGCAGTGGGCACCAAGGCCAAGAGGCCAAGGCTGCCCGGTCGGGAGCCTAGAGCTCGGTCCGCCGATGGGCCATGGGTCCCAGGCCGGCGTGGGAGCAGATTGCCACGGCGCTGGGCCTGGGCAGCGGGGGCCACTACCTGCCGATGGCGAGCACACACATGACAGTGACAGCCGCGCTGAACTGCTCCATGCTCTTCTGGATGACGATGCCGTCGATGGCGCGGCCCGTGTAGTAGGGGAGGAAGGTCTCTCCTGCCAGGGACAGGGCCAGCTCAGGGGGCTCTACCATCAGGGGGCTGGGGTTTTCCCGTTTCTCGTCATCGTAGGACATAGGGGCCCCCTGTGCTGCTTAACGCCCCACTTGTGGGAGAGGCCAGGAGCACAGGAACCCCTGGGGGCTAACTCTGCAACTCTGTTGCCAGCTGCAGGCAGAGAGGAAGCACCCCCCACGCGCTTGCATATGCCCTCTGCACGCACACTCTGCTAAGTGGCGAAGCTGGGGTCGGGCCGTGTGGCCATCGAGGCTGACACATGTCAGGGCTGACTGCATTCTCCTTCTTGGTGGATAATTCTCCTTCTAGAACCTTGGAGCAGAGGAGCCCTGGCCATGCTGGAAATTCGCTCCTCCTTGCTTGGCGATGGGCACTTTACAGCAGGCAGGTGACTCCTTAGCCATGTGTCTTCAGAGCAACCCTGGGGAGGAGGCTGAGCAGGGACAGGCACTCCTATTTTGTGGAGGTGCAATGGGAGATTCAGAGAGGCTAAGCAATTTGTCCAAGGTCACACAGCTGGGAAGGGAAGGTCCTGGACTCAAACCCAAACAGGCTTCCTAGTTGGGGCTCTTTCCTTATCCCTTTCCCCCGACAATCCAGAAGGCCAACTCTCACCTTATGGCAATAGTGGACGTGGGAAGTGGTCACACTGTGTCCAGTGCACCCCAGAACCTGGGTTTAGCTGTAGCTACTCCCCCTGGAGTTCTTCCCACAGGCAGAGCCCGGTTCAGGGCTGGACATACAGCAGACACTCAATAAAGGTCAATAAGAAATCCTGAGCAGGTCCAGCTGACCCCTCCCTGGCCAGCTCTGCCTAACAGCCAGGCCTTCTGTGGGGTACTAGTGCCCTCTGCTGGCACCTGGCACTGGCACCACGAGGTGGCAGCCTAGAGGACCCTGGCCCCTCCATCGTCACCCACATGGTGTCCCCAGCCACCACTGTTCAGTTCTGCCTCAGTTTACCCACAGGGAAGCAAGGGCATCCACGAGTTCCAACAGTGATCCAATGCTTAGCAAGCACCAATCATGATAATAACCATGATGGTCATTTTCTCGGGTACAGATGCTGTGCAAAGCATGTTATGCAAGCTCTCTTGTCCAATCTTCGCAAGAACCATATGAAACCATCTGAACAAATCAGCAAATCCCATGGTGCTACCTTCACAGTTTTACCACACTCACCACCCCCACTGCCTTGCCCTGGTACACGACGCTGTCTTAATCCTAAGCCACAACTTGTTACTCCTTCGCTCTAAACAGTCCAAGGGCTTCCACTTCACCCAGGGTAACAGCCAAAGCCCCTGCAGCGGCCCGCAACACCCACCCTGCCCGCCTGGGCCCCTGTGGTTGACCTGGCTGCTTCTCCTGCTCCCTCTGCTCCAGACTCACTGGCCTCCTTACTAACTGGTCTTTTAACAGCCAGGCACCTTTCTGCCTCAGGACCTTTGCACAGGCTGTGGCCGCTGCCTGAATGCTCTTCCTCTGGATATCTGCTCCTTTAACCCCTTAAAGTCTCAAATGTCACCCAATAATCCTATTGTTTTATTATTCTTCCCACTGGACAGAAGAGGAAACTGAGGCTCAGTGAGTTTATGTAACCTGCCCAAGTTTATGCAGTTGGGTTACTGTGAAGCCTCTATTGAAGTATCTTAATTTACTAGGAGATACTCAATGTGAACACTGTAACTTTCTTTCCCCAATGGGTGGTTCTTCTTTCAGATTACAAAATAAAGAGACATCTGGAACCATGGGATGATTGTTGATGGAAAAATAATTGCTAATAATCACAATAACTTTTTTAGCACTTCATCTCAGTCTCACAACAATCTGATGAAGCCCCCATTTGACAGGATGGAAAACTGAGGCTTGGTCAGGTTATGTAATTTGCCTGAAGTGACTGGTAATGTCAGGCGCCGGGCCTCAGGTCTGGGCCCTTCACCTGAACTTACAGGCTGGTAAAACCCACTAGGCTGCATGTGAAGCCAACGGCGCTGAGCCACTGGGAGAAACGAGGCCGCAGGGTGGCATCTGCCCATATAGGCAGGGTGGTCACGCATTCACTCAGTAAGCCCGGTGCTGTGCTGGGTGCTGGGGACCTGGGGTAAGTCAAACCGGGCCCTGCCTGGTAGGGGAGGGGGTGGGGGGACAGGTGCATGATTTCAGGCCACACTGGGTAGAATCTGGGAAGGTTTTCTCAAGGAGCGGACTTTCAGGCTTCAAAGCATGAGTAGAAGAAACCGTGTGGTTAAAAGGAAAGGGGTTCAGCAGGCAAAGCCGCAGCCCAGCCAAGCCCCATCTGAGCTGCACCCCTGCACCCCTGACCTGAGCACCTGCGCCCTCCTCTACCCCCAAGCAGGAATGAGCCCCCTGGCTGAGTCACTCTCAGACCTGAACGATGGTCATCTCCATCCCTCTTCCCCATCTCACCTGTCTAAGCCTCTCTGAGGCCTGCTCCCCGCCTTATCCTCCTCCTGCTTATTCATCGGCATTTGCATTCTCAAGCTTCGCACCGTGGTCATTCCCTCCAGACTAGAAGCCTTTCACTCCTCGCAAGGCGGAGGCGAAGGTTTTCAGCCCCTCCGACCCCCCATGCTTTCCCTCCTGACGTAAATGAGGCGGCCAATGCCCCTAACAGCAGGAAGGCGACAGGACGGGCTGTCGTCCCCGAGCACCCCGAAATAAAGTGGGGAGACCTCACTGAGGGGTGCTGAGGCCAGAACAGGGAGGGGAGGGAAAGCCGTGCAGGGGCCTGGGGCAGGGGCAGGCAGAGGGCCCGGGACACCCACCCACCCGGAACAAGGACCCCACCTGGGAGAGTCACCGATGGAGAGGGGTGGGGCCCACCGACCCTCCCGGATGGACGGCCTGCCACCGGGCGGCGCCCTGGGGAGGAGGAGAGGCAGGGACTAAGTGCAGGCCAGCAATAAAAGCAGGGCATCCCCACGCCAGGGCCCGTGCCCTCCTCACTTGCGAGATGCCCCGTGTGCAACTTGCTCTGCATGTGAACTTAATAAATTTCTACCTGCTTACTCTAAAAAAAACCAAAAACCCCAAAAACAAAAAATAAAAAAGGAGAAGGGTTATTCATTCATAAGAAGGGATGAAGTTCTGATGCCAGGCTACAGTACAGGTGCATCCTGACAACATGTTGAGTGAAACAAGCCAGATGCAGAAGGACAGATACTATAGGATCCCGCTTGTATGAAGCATCCAGAATAAGCAAATTCATGGAGATGCACAGTAGATTCGAGGTCGCCAGGGAACGGGGTGGGGATGGGGAAGGGATGTCACTGCTTAATGGGGGCAGAGTTTCTGTTTGGGTTGCTGGTAATGGAAGCACAGCGAGCACACAATTAGCACCACTGAATTGTTTCCTTGAACGCAGTTAAAATGGAAATTTTATGTTGGATATATGTGACCACAAGGAAAATCTTTGGAAAACCACTCTTTGTACAACAAAGAGTGAGTTGCAATAAACTCCTGCTATAAACAATGAACTACAGTTAATAATATAATTACAATAATATTGGCTCAGCAATTGTAACAAAGGGACCACACTAACACAAAGGGTTAACAGGAAAGCTGGGGAGGGGGTGAACATGGGAATTCAGAATTTTCTACACGGCTTCTCTGTAAACCTACAACTTCTCTAAAATATAAATATAAAAAAATAATAATAAGAAAACACCTTGCAGGGAAAAAAAATCCCCAAACAACCAAACTGTCTGTGACTAACTAGAATGCTTTGTGCACAGCATCTTCAGGAAATTCTTAGACCCTTCTCTGGTTGTGATAAATATTTCTGAATTACATACTTTTAAAAAAGGGGGATTAGAAAATAACAAAAGAAAAAAAAGGAAGAATTCGAGGTTATGAGGGGCAGGGACAGGGGCAAGTTACTGGTTAGTGGATACAGAGTTTCTTTTTGGGGTGGCAGAAGAGTTTTGGTTACTCTGGCAGTAATAGCAGCCCAACACTGCAACTGTAATTAATGCCACTGAACTGTATACTAGCAAGTTGTTAAAATGGGAATAAAATTTAAAATTTGTTTTAAAAAGAAAGAAAAAAATGATTTGAATGGCAAGATTTGTTACATATGTTAACACGATTTTTTTTAAAGGAAACAGGTGACCAGAAAAGAATGAAGGTAGAGACTGGGGAACAGATGCTTAATGCATCCTGAATTTTCATCTAGGTTGACTGGAAATGTCTGGAAATGGGTAGAGGTGATGGTTCACACCATGGTGAGTGGAATTAACAGCACTGAATTGTGTGTGTGGCTGTGGTTGAAAGGGAAAGTTCAGAGTCATGTTTGTCACTAGAAGGAAAGTTAGTGGTTAAAACATGGGAGTAGAACGCAGTGACTCCTAACAGCGGACAATGACTGTGGTTAACCAAACAAATTTTAAGAAGTTCTTTCACGAATGAGAACAAACGTACTATTACAAGGAGTTAATAATAGAGGGGTATACGGGGAAAACGTACCTACTGTAAACTGTGGACTATAGTTAACAGTGATATTGTAACATTCTTTCATCAACAGCAACAAACATACCATGCCAATGCTAAAGGGTCAATAAGGGGGGATAATGGTATGGGAGATTTTGGGTTTCCTTCCTTCTTCCCCCCTCCCTTCCTTCCTTCTTCCCTGCCTCCCTTCCTCCTTCCCGTCTTCCACTTCTCCCTCTGTCCCTTCCCTACTACCTCTGTCCCTCCCTGCCCTTTCCTTTCTGGAGTCATGAAAATGTTCTGAGACTTAGAGGCAAGTAAGTTGCCTAAGACCACACAGCTGCTAAGGGGCTGGGGCCTGGAAGACAGAAGGTAAGTAACAGGACGAAAGGGGTTAAAGCGTCGGAGCCTGCCCTGGGGTTCTCCCAGCCTCTCTGAGAACATTCTGGCATTGCAGCAGCCCTCAGACTCTGTCCCCTGTGACTTAACGTTTTAAAAACCCCGTACCAGCTGACATTCCTGACATGCCCAGTTCTGTGCTAGTCCGTCTCCTATCTGATTTTATTCCAGCTTCACAACGCTGACGACACAAGGACGCAAACGGTTCCCATTCTACAGAAGAGGAGACTGAGCTTGGCAGTGTAGGGAACCTGCCCTAGGCCCCGTGGCTGGGAAGGAGCTGGACAAGGCCCTGAACCCAAGCCTTGCCAACCCCAGAATTCGTGGAGCTCCGGCCCTTCAGTGTCACCCCCTCCCCCCATAGCGCTGGAGTGGGGATTTGCAACAATGTGGATGTTCGGACATGACGCACGCTAACGAATATGCTTTACATCACGAGCCACAGCACGGTCCACATGTTACATAACCAAAACAAAAGTTTCGTGAAAAAAATATTTAATCTTACTACAGGCAACATACTCTGATGTTTTCTATGCCTTCTAGTCCTTTTCATTACAAAAAGTGCTTTTGACCCAGGGATCTCACTTCCAGGAATTTGTCATGCGTTTATATTCTTATATGAAATAAGAATATAAACAAGGTATGCTGGTTTGAATCTGTTGTGTACCCCAGAAACGCCAAGTTCTTCCATCCTCATTCAATATTGCTGGGTGGGATCTTTTTAATTGTTTCCACAGAGATGTGACCCACTCAGTTTCAGTAGATGGTTTCCATGGAGATGGGTCTCCACCCATTCAAGGTGGGGTTGCTTACTGGAGCCCTTTACGAGGGAACCCTTTTGGAAAAGGCTTTAGGACCGACAGAGCCATGTGGCCAGAGACCTTTGGAGAAGCAGAAGGAAAACGTCCCCCAGGGAAACTTTATGAAATGAGGAGGAAAAGCTAGCAGACCTAGCTACAAGCCTTCCCAGGTGTTCTGGATGGCAGCAGCCTTTCTTGAATGAAGGTAACCTCTTGGTGGTGCCTTAATTTGGACATTTCCAAGGCTTTAGAACCGTAAACTTATAACTTATTAAATTCCGTTTTTAAAAGCTGTTCCAGTTCTAGTATGTTGCATTTTAGCAGCTTACAAACTAACACACAAGGCTATTCATTGTAAGACAAAAAGACTGAAAACAACTCAAATAAGCCCGACTCTTTAGCAGAAGATCACCAAAACAGTAGAAGGCACTGCCGCACAATGGAATACCACGCAGTTGTATAAAAGAACAAGGTACTGACCAGGAAAAATCTCAGAATGTATGAAATTTTAAAAAGCAAAAAACAAAACAAGAGTGCAGAACATGTCTAAAGGGTGAAGGAATAACATATATTCTTATTTGCTTGTACTGCTTGAGGAAACACAGGAAGCGTACAGAAGAAATGATTAAAAGTGGTTTCCTGCCCACTTGGAAGTTTCTGGAACTTTTCTGGGTAGCTAGCCCTGGGCAGGGGGATCAGGGTAGACAGAGACAGAATTAGGAGTGAAACTCGGAATGTTTACCTTTTCTATATCAACTTGATTTTTAAAAATTGTCATAAACTATATATAACAGAAAATTTGCCATTTCAACCATTTTAAAGTGTGCAGTGGCATTAATTACATTCACAGTGTTGTGCAAGTATTTGCAAATTACTTCATCACCCCAAGCAGAAACTCTGTTCCCATCAGTATTCACTCCCCCTTCCCCCCACCCCAGCCTCTGACAACCTCCAGTTCACGTTCTGTCTCCATGGATTGGCATATTCTAGATATTTTATGTGAGTGGACTCATATGTGCATATCCTTTTGTGTCTGGCTTCTTTCATTGAGCATCATTATTGTCAAAGTTCAGCCATATCACAGCAGGGACAAGAATGTCATTCCTTTTCATGGCTGAATAATATTCCACTGCATGTCTAGGACACTCCATTTGATTTTTGAACCGTATGAGTCAAGTACTGATCACATTTCCCCATCCTTTAGTGTGAACACCCCTTCTCAACATAAAAAAGTCAGATCGGGCATTGCCTAAAGATCCCTATTGATTAGGAAAAGGATCAAAGGCGAAGGAAGAGTTGTAACAGAGAAAACAGGATTTAACATAGGTGTGTGACTGCTAAGTCACTGTATTAACATTCCTTATCGCTTCCAGTGTTTTGGAGCAGCTAGAAGGAAAACTCTGTAATAGCAGAATGGCAGCCCGTGATAAACTCTGAAATCTGTTCTGGAACTACGTGTTGAACTGTGCTTTGAAAATGACTGGCTTTTTGTAAATACGTTATATTTCACAATTTAAAAAGTTAAAAAAAAAGTCGAGAGCTTAAGAGGAAAACAGCAGCAGCCCCTCTGCCGACCCCACCCCGTGGGCACCCCCACCCCGCGGGGCTCACTCACCCAGAGCCGCCACGATGAGGAAGAAGGAGGCGGCCACGAGAAAGGCCACGTCGGGCTTGGCGTAGGACAGCAGCTTCTGCAGCGTGGCCCCCGACGCCTGCTCGGCCGGGGCCTGGCGCCCCCCGGGGAAGCCCTGGGCCCCCGCCCCTGTCCCCGACCCGAGGACCTCGGCGTCCGGCCGCACGCAGGACAGCAGCCACCAGAGCAGGAAGGAGGCGGCGAGCGACAGGTAGGTCCACGCAAAGAGGGCCCAGAACCAGGGGTCGCGGACCGGCTGGCGCACCTCGGAGAAGAGCAGCAGCTTGACCACGGCGTAGATGCCCACGAAGAGGCACACGAGGGTGATGACGGTGCGGGAGGCCCGCAGCCGCCGCGGCCCCAGGGAGCTGTTCTTGGCCACGCCGAGGGTGGCGCCCAGCAGCAGGCAGCTGCGGTACAGGCAGGCCGCCCACAGGTCCAGCACCGAGTCGAAGATGTTGAAGTGGCGGAGGTCCTCCAGCACGCTGCGGTCCAGGTGGCTGAGGAGGTAGATGGCCGTGGTCACGCCCACGTCCACGCTCACGAAGGCCAAGGTCGCCGCCACCGCCTTCCACAGCCGCATCCTGCCGGCAGGGGGTTGAGGGGGGCGGGCTCTAGCTCCGGGGGGCTGAGGCCATCGTCCGCAGGCCACTCGCCGGACCTGTGGGGACGAGAGCGTGTGTCAGAGCCCCACCATTTGCCAGCTGTGTGACTGTGAGCAAGTCGCTGGGCATCTCTGAGCCTCAGGCTCCTCTGCAAGGGCAATGGCGGAACGGACCTCCGGGGGCCGCTGTGAAGATTCTGTTCGTTCCAGGAATGCTTAGTGAGCAGCCGGCTGTGGCCCAGACCCTGATCTTTGAGTTGGGGATTTAATGATGAATGAAAAATAACAAAGACCCTGCTCTTGTGGGGCCGACATCAGTCAGGAGGGAGAGAGGGAATAAGCATGAGACAAGTAAAGGCTAGAGCATGGTGAGAGAGAAGTGCTATGGGGAAATGAAGAGTGGTGAAGGGGGTTGGGAGGATGGGGGGTGAGTGCACTTTTAAATAGGGGGGCCAGGGAGTACCTTGCTTTGCGGTAACACTTGAGCAAGACTCAAAAGAGACAAGGGGATCCACTGTGTGGTGTCTGGGAGGGGGGAGCAGTTTGGCAGGGATGCACCTCAAGGAGGTCCCATGAGGTCAGAGAGGCAAGGCAGCCAGAAGTAGGTGTGTGGGACCTGACAGCCATGTGGGGATAAAGCTGAGATAAAAGGAAGAGCCCAATAAATGCTTGCTGATTTATAAAAATCCCACTACCACCACTATTGTTACTTCTCCAAACCTGCGTCTGGACCTGTAAAACGGTCCCACGAGATCATGCATACGCTGCTTTGGGCACATGAGAGCTGTTGATGATTGTTAGCATCCGTATACAGTGGGACTCAATAAACATTCCTTACCAAACCAGGCCTTCCATTTCTGCAACCTCACATACACCTTTACCTTCCTTAGACCCAGAGGGAATTTGAAGGGTAGGGGGTGGCCACAGGGCCTCCTGGGGACTTTCACGCCTACTTAGAAGTTTCCAGAATCTTTTCTTCCAGTTCAGGCTGGCCCCCACTCCCAGCCTAGGATCTTTCAGTTTTCTGGGGCTTGAGGTACACCTTGTCCAGTTTATCCCTCCCACCCATTCCCCTCTACATACACTCACCACCAAGCTGCAAGGGCAGCCCAGGAAGTGGGCTTGGTGGCCTGAATTTGGTGGCCAAGGTAAGGCTGGAGCTGGGCTGGAGTATGCCCTGGTGGTGGTGGGGGGTCTCCAGGTGAGCTCTGCTGGGTGGCGGTGCCCTGGCTGCAACATGGGCAGAGCTCTGGCGCCACCACTTGGAAGGAGGGGTGTCGCGCGGCGGGAAGGGCAACTAGGTGAGTTGGGTTGGGGGGGTAGGGGGTGGGGGCTGGAGGTGCAGCCCTGAGACCACCCCTCCCCCCCACTGCTCTGGTGCCCAAACCAAGGGGATGGATCTCACACTCCAGTATTTCCACATATCCACTTTAAAGTTAGGAAACTGAGGCAGAGAGAGGAAAATCACTCGCCCCAGACGATCCACTCAACAAGGGACCAAGTCAGGACTTGAACCAGTTTCCAAAAGACCCCAGCACCTGGTCTCCATGCCTGGCACACAGCAGGTGCCAATAACTACAAGCAAACAGTTATGTAGGACAGCACCTCCTGCAAGCTAAACACAGTGCCATGTATTTTCAATGTGTTCGCCTGTTTAATCCTTACAATAACTTTGAGATTTGCACCATCTTCATCCCCATATAGCAGATGGAAAAACTGGGGCACAGAGAAGTTAATAACTTGCCCAAGTTCACACAGCTGGTGAACAGGACTGGGATGAGAACAAGGCCATCAAGTGCCAGAGTCTGGACTCTAAACCCCAAAGCCCTAATACTTCAAAATAGCCTCTCCAGGAGCAGGGAAGACCCCAGTGAAGCTGACAAGCGCTGGAGAGGGCAAGCCTGGGCTCTGCCTTCACCCCAGCCCTCTCAGCAGATCAAGGCAGTCCCAGAGAAGCTGGGTGCTTCGGCAACAGCTGCCCCTGCCTGGGTTCCTGCTGCAGCCACAGCCCCAGCTGAGCTGCCCTGCCGGCTCCTGGCTGCTGCAATGCAGAGGCCTTGGGAAGCAGAGGAGTGGGTGAGCTCCAGATGGAGCCCAGGAGGGAAACTTCTGGCTTGGTGCCACCCCAGGCCTCCAGCCAGCACTGCTGTCCACCCCTTGGTGGGTGGGGACAAGGGATCCCTTAGTTTCCCAAAAGGAGCTAGGGCTCCGAAGTGAGAGAGTGGGTGATCAAAGACCAGGAGGCTGTTCTTTGATCAGACCCAGGGGCCTGACTGGTTCTCCCAGTCCCCTAGTTACTGGGGAATTCCTCCCTCTGCCCACCACTCCCATCCCAGGGTAGCATCAGCCTCACTTGTTCACTAGCCTCCTGGCATCCCCAACTGTTTTATCTTCGATGGAATAAACCACATTTTGAACACCAGCATCACAGACTATCTGAACCACATTTCGCAAATGGGGAAACTGAGGCCCTGAGAGGGAAGGGGCAGGGGGCCTTGTCTAGGGTCACCTCTGAGCTTGGGGCAGGGTGGTGATAGCACCCAGGTCCCCTGTCCCTGGCTCAGCCCTCCTACTCCAGGCTGGGAGCAGAACCCAACACAGGTTGGGTTACAGCCCTGGATGGGGCAGGCTACTCCGCAATTTCTAAAGTTACTCAGAGGGAGAGAGAGAGAGAGAGAGAGAGAGAAGCCAACAAGACCACTGTCCAAGAGTGCACGGAGGGGAGGGTGGGGCCTGCACGGCTGCTGGGAGGCACGTCCCGGCTCTCTGTGGACTGAACTGGGAGAATGTAGCAGGGCTGGGCCAGGTGGAGCTGGAGACAAATCATGGGCACATGGGGAGTGTGTGTGGCCCAAGGGACAAGGACAAGGGGGTGGCCAGACGTGGGCCAGGAAGAGTAGGGCAACTCGCCCTCACCCCAAATGCTAACAATGGCACCGGATATGCAAGCGGCCACGTCCCAGCAAGGGGTCCTCTCACCGGCTTTCTTTCCCAGAAGAGGGGGTGCTGGCCGGGGCATGTACAGGAAAGGAAAGTCTGGAGCCAGCCGGGAGACAAGAAATAATTATGGTTCCAATCCCAGCAGCCTTTGCTCCTGGGGCATGACCCAAGTGCTGGGCAACGTGCTAAGGGCCTCTGCCTCACTTTTCACCACCACACTGGGAGGTCCCCGGGGTTCTCATCCCTGTTTTACAGATGTGGAGACTGAGTGAGGCTCAGGGGATAGCGAGAGGTGGGACTGGAACCCAGCGCTTCACTCTTCTGTCCAAGGTATTCAGGTGCCCCAAGAAAAGGGTCCTGAAGGACCTGAATGGCCCAAGTGGCCATCGTTTACCCCCGACTTAGTGGGCTCTGTATCTCAGCCCACCCCATTCCTTTCAATCCTCAGTAAACATGGGCTGGCCAAGGCCCGTGCTGAGTGGGGCAGTACCCAGGGGGCTCTGGAGGCAGGGACTGAATCAGGCTGGGTCCATGTGGGCTCCACTGTTTGCCACCTCCCCCCCTTACCTGGACCCTGCTCTGGGGCTCAGGTAAATTGTTTCAGGTAACTCGTGGCCCCAGGCTGAGGAGAGGCAAACTGTGGGCGCTAAGGGAGACCCTCCTCCTCTTGGCACCTGCTGCATGCGAAGGTGGGGAGGACCCATCCGGTCTCCAGGAGGTGGGCCGACGACGGGGGTGGAATCCTGTTGGAGCAGATTAAAGCTCCCTCAATTAACAACGGCCTCGGGAAGGAGTCCCCTGCTTAAACAGATAAGAGGCCCAGAAATGAGGTTTTGGCAGGGGCCTCTGAGAACCCATAGGCTCAGCTGCCAGGGGGGCTCATGAGAGGTCTCATTAGCCCATTTGCCAAGCTGGGAAGACTGAGGGGAGCAGCGTTGCTCAGGTGGGCAGCCCAGGTCAGCCGCCAGGCTTCTGCCACAGCTAGGGCCCTCGGGATCCCGGGGCAGGCCCGGGGCAGCGTCGCGGGGGGGGGGGGGGGGAGCCTAGAAGAGCGCCCAGTCCGACCCTGACGAGAGGGCTGCCTTCCTAGGATCCCCCCAACAGCATCCCCATCATTTTCCAAAGACGGGGGGCGGCAGCTCCTGAGAGCTTAAAAATTGCAACGTTTGCCCTGCGGGCGCCGGAAGGATGCTGCAGAGATGGGGGGCTGAGACTTGCGCTGCTGCGGGAGCTGGAGGTTCGGGGCTATGCGCCCGCAGGACTCCAGGGTGTCACCCACCTTCAAGTGAGATGCCTGCTCTCCCCCGGGGCAGGGGTACCCGGACGCCCCCCAAACCCGTGCCCCTCTCAGTGCCGCAGCCTAGCCTGGGAACCTCCCTGTGATGGGGTCCCGGGCACCGCGCCCTTACCTGTTACCTGGCGCCAGGTGGGCCGTGGGAGGGGGCGCAGCGGGCTCGGGTCGTCCGGGGCGCAGGCTCCGCGCAGCTCATTGGAGACGGCGCCGCGTTGCCCCGGCGCTGCGCCTCCCGCCCGCCCTGAGCCGC
The DNA here is from genome assembly GCF_023851605.1 of Tamandua tetradactyla. Lineage (NCBI taxonomy): Eukaryota > Metazoa > Chordata > Mammalia > Pilosa > Myrmecophagidae > Tamandua > Tamandua tetradactyla. Next base: position 9,007,758 of record NC_135331.1, on the reverse strand, counting down.
TGCAAGGTCGGAGCCGCGCGGGGCGGGCCCGGAGGCCAGCTGACGGGAGGGGCGGAGCCACCGCGGAGGGGGCGGGGCCCCACGGAGGGGAGGGGCTTCCGGGACAGAGACTCCAGGGGCACAGGGGGTTCTGGGGCGGGGCGTCCAGGAGAGGGGGTGCCAGGGCTAGTCGGCCGCCCCATAACCTGCCGGGCCCGCTAGGCAATGCCGCAGCTCCCAGCTTGGAGAGAGGTTTCAGGAGCATCCTGAGGGGACGGAAATGGCCTTACCTCCCGGTCCTGCTCTTTAACGGGCCTTTAAGCGGCCCTGGAGGGTGGGGGCTGTAATCCTCGTTTATCATTCATTCATTCAAAGAATGTTTGTTGAGCACCTACTATGTGCCTTGCACATTTTAGGCGTTTGAGATCCATCAGTGCACAAAACAGATCCCTGCTCTTCTGGAGCTGAGGTCCTAGTGACTGAGACACACAATAAGCATAATAAGTAAACTGCATACGTTAGAAGAGAATACATTTTATGGAGAAAAACTGCAGGGTAACGGGGATTGAGAAAAGAGAGGCAACAAACGCAGCGTGTCAGGTGCCAGTGCTAGGGTTACAGCTGCGCAAAAGACAGAAAGATCCTTGTCATCGTGAAGTGGGAGAGAAGATCAACCAGGAGATGCATAAGGTAATTCCAGGGAGAGTGACTACCGCCAAGGAGATAAAGCCGGTTAAGGGGATAGGAAATGGCACTTGGGGCTGCATTAGCTGGGAAGGCCCCTCTGAAGAGGCGATGCTTCAGTCGGGAAGCGAAGTTGCAAGAAGACCCAGGGCAAAGGGAACTGCAAGTTCAAAGGCTCTGAGGTGGGAACTAATCTGGCCTTTTTGGGGTTCAAGGCCCAGAAGGCAGCAGACCGGAGGTCTCCCCACATTTCCCCTCCCTCAGAGGCTTAAAGCACTCTCTAGATTTAAAACGCCTTCTGCTGCCGGGATGGGGCAGCCTCCTTGGGGGGTGGGAGACTTCCACAAAGCTCAGAATGTAAACATTTTTTTCTTTTTCGATCCAGTAGGAATTTCTTCCAACAGATAGACTTGAGCTGCAGAGCAAAGATGCTAGTCTGAAGACAGCAACCATATTAACAAAAGTCTGGAAATAACCTAAATGCCTTGCCATAGGAAGTGGCTAAATCAATACATGCATCTATTCAATGGAATCCTCTGGACCTGGAAAAAAAAAATATATATAAAAGATGCAAAAGTGATGTCCTAGCTGTATTGAATAAAAATGAGGGACAGAATAATGCTGGTGCTGTGCAAAAAAAAAAAAAAAAAAAAAACAAATGCAAATGTATAATTGTACTTGTAAAGAATATTCTCCGATGGTTACCCAAAAAGCTGGGCTGGCTCAAGACGGGGTGCACCTGGGGCTCTGTTACTTTTCCGGAGTGACTCGACCTCTCTGAGCCAGTTTCCTCATCAGAGAAATGAGGGATAAAGATACTTAGTGCACGTGCGCTATGAGGGTGAAATACATGTAAGGAAGCCCCTGTCCTGTGGTAAATGCTCATTAAATGGGAACTTAGATTATTTCCAGGAAAGGCGGGATGGCTGTGACTGGCTCCTCTGCATCTTGGTGCTTTTCTGGGAAGCCTTCTCATACTACAGCCTCCCAGGCTGGGTCATTTGGTTGCCTCTCCTGTTTCCCCAAACTGGCACTGAATGCATCTCATTGCCTTGCAATTACCTGCTAAAATGTCTGTCTTCCCATCTGGGTAGTGGGCTCTGCAAGAGCAGGGACCTGTTTTTTAAAAGAACATATATAATTCAAAGACCATACATTTCACTTTTTTTATATGCTGTGTGGCGGGGGTCACATTTCATTCTTTTTCCATGTGACTCTTCCGTTATTGCAGCACCATTTGTTGAATGTTTTTTTTTTTCAGGGGGTGGGGGGGAGAAGTGCATGACTGAGAATCAAACCTGGGTCTCCCGCATGGCAGGCAAGCATTCTATCATTGAACTATCTGTGCGCCCCCGATTCACTGTTTTAAAGTGTATAATTGAGTGGGTTTCAGTAGATTCACAAAGTTGCACAACCATCACCGCTAACTATGGAACATTTTCATGCCCCCCAGAAGAAACGCTATACTCGTTAGCAGTCCCTTCCATTCCTTCCACCCCTATCCCTGGGAACCAACACTCTATCGTCTGCCCGCATGTGTCTGCTTATTCTAATATTTCATATTGGTGCGGTTGTACAATGTGTAGACCTTTCGTGTTTGGATCCTCTCACTTATGTTTTCGAGATTCATCCATGGTCTGAATCAGAACTTTATTTCACTTGAAGGCTGAATAATAATCCATTGAATGGTGTGCTGGTTTGAAGCTGTTATGTACCCCAGAAAAGGCCATGTTCTTTTAATTCATTCTTGTGGGCACAGACCTACCGTGAGTGGGGCCTTTTGATTAGGCTCTTTCAACTGAGCTGTGACCCACGCAATTCAAGGTCGATCTTAATCCTTTACTGGAGTTCTTTATGAGAGGATAAAAAGCAGAAAAAGCCAAGAGAGCTCAGAGAGAAGCACCCAGAGAAGAGTGGAGGGAGCTTAGAAAGAGAAAATCCCCAGGGATGCTGAGTGGATCCACAGAATCTCAGAGAGGAGGTCACTGGAACCAGAAGCCAAAAGCAATGAGATCTGGGAGCAAAGGAGCTGCAGACACTAGCAATGCGCCTAGTGAGCTGACAGAGGAACCCCGGGATGCAGCAGCCTACCTTCAGAGAAGGTATCATCTTGTTGATGCCTTAATTGGGACATGTTCATGGCCTCAGATTTGCAAGCTAATAAATCCTCATTGTAAAAATCAACCCATTTCTACTATATTGCATTCCAGCAGCTTTAGCAAACCAAAACATGGATATACCACATTTTGTTTATCCATTCATCACTTGAAGGGGATTGGGTTGTTTCCAGTTTTGGGCTATTATGAATAATGCTTCTAGGAAGATTCCTACATACGTTTTTGTATGGACATACGTTTTTAATTCTCTTGGGCACATACCTAGGAGTGCAGTTGCTGGCTCACAAGGTAATTCTGTTAAACTTTTGGAGGAACTTCCAGAATGTTTTCCATAGCAGCTGCACCACTGAGACTGTATTTTTTGCCATATATCCCCAGCCTGGCACATAGTAGTTCTCACTGCAGCACAGGGCCAGGCAAATTCTGAGGGCCAGTATATATTTGTTGAATGAGTGGCTTAAAACAACCATAACTTTATCAGGGAGAGAGAGAGAGAGAGAGAGAGAGAAAAGACAGAGAGGAGAGAGAGAAAAGAGAGAGGAGAGAGAGGGAGGGAGGGGGAGAGGGAGAGAGAGAGAGAGAGAGAGGGAGGGAGGGAGTGGGAGGGAGGGAGGGAGGGATGGAGGGAGAGAGAGAGAGAGAGAGAGAGAGAGAGAGAAAAGACAGAGAGGAGAGAGAGAAAAGAGAGAGGAGAGAGAGGGAGGGAGGGGGAGAGGGAGAGAGAGAGAGAGAGAGAGGGAGGGAGGGAGGGGGAGGGAGGGAGTGGGAGGGAGGGAGGGAGGGATGGAGGGAGAGAGAGAGAGAGAGAGAGAGAGAGAGAGAGAAAAGACAGAGAGGAGAGAGAGAAAAGAGAGAGGAGAGAGAGGAGAGAGAGGGAGGGAGGGGGAGAGAGAGAGAGAGAGAGAAAAGACAGAGAGGAGGGAGAGAGAGAGAGAGAGAGAGAGAAAAGACAGAGAAGAGAGAGAGAAAAGAGAGAGGAGAGAGAGGGAGGGAGGGAGGGAGGAAAGAAAAGAGAGAGGACAGAGAGGGAGGGAGGGGGAGAGAGAGAGAGAGAGGGAGGGAGGGAGGGAGGGAGGGAGGGAGGGAGGAGAGAAAAGAGAGAGGAGAGAGAGGGAGGGAGGGAGGGAGGGAGAGAGAGAGAGAGAGAAAAGACAGAGAGGAGAGAGAGAAAAGAGAGAGGAGAGAGAGGGAGGGAGGGGGAGAGAGAGAGAGAGGCAGACAGACAGACAGACAGAGAGAGAGAGAGTCACCTTTTATGACTTAGCCTCAGAGGTCATGGTCATATAGCATTACTTCCTCTGCATTCTATTTGCCCAGGCAGTTGTAAGGACCTGCCCAGGGGAAAAAAGACTGCCTCTGGCTGGGCAGTGGCAAGGTTTTGGAAGAGCAGGTGGAACTGGAAATTTGTCATGACTGTGTTAGGAAAATAGAATCTGCAGAGCAGATTTCAAACGGCCAGGTCAGGAGTCTCCTGTGGCTCTGCCCCTTACATTTGGGTTGCCTGGACTGGACTATGCAGCCCTGGGGAACTGGCAGGCTCGTTGCAATCTCTGGTCACCTGTGAGCCCTGACTGCAGGGCAGGTGGACTGGCCACAGGCCCTGGAGCTGTAAGAAAGAGTGAGATGGGAACTGCAAGCTGGGACACAGCCAGGTGGATGCTCAGGGGAAGGAGGCAAGGGGGTTCACTCTGGGGAAACTACCTGAGTAGAGCTGAGAAGGGGTAAGGGGTGCTGGGTGACCTCAGGGTACACAGGAGGTTGTTACTCACACACTTGTTCCCTCTTGATGGTCCCTGAAAGGCAGTAACATATTGGAGTTCAGGGAGCAACACCCTGGGCTCAAATTCCCGCTCTTCAACTTTCCTGCTCAACTTTGAATAAATTGCTTTATCTCTCAGGCCTCAGTCTCCTCATCTGTAAAACGGGGCTAACAGATTGTTGACATGATTAAATGAATTATACGTAAGCCCTAAGAACTAAGTACTAAGTGTTAGCTGATGGAACTTCCCTCAAAAAAGTAAAGTAGCAGTGACAGTGACACTGGATAGGAAATAAATATGTTCTATATTTAAAGAGCAGCTGGACCTGAATCAGCCTTACCTTTGCACCCAGCAGAAACGAGTCCAAAGATTTACCAAAAGTCATGCACAAAACTTCACAACAGCTTCATTCATGACATCACCAAACTGGAAACAATGTAAATGCCCATCACCTAGAGATGATGTAGAATATTAACCAGTGGCCAAGAAAAAGACATATAATACAGACAAAGCTCAGTAACACAATGCTGTGTGAAAGAAGCCGGGCAGAAAATAAGACACATGCTATGGTTTTATTTTTAACAAATTCAAGAATAGGTAAAACTAACCTCAGCTGCTAGGAGTCAGGCTTGCGGATACTTGAGAAGTGGGGAGTGCCTGGGAAAAAGGCAGAGAAGGGGCTGAGAGGACAGAACGCCGTATTTGATGTGGCTGCTGGTTACAGGGGTGTGTTCAGTTTGTGAAACTGTAGATTGATGATTTGTGCCCTTTTTGCATAGTGCTCTATGTCAATTCAAAACAGTTTACACACTCATCATCTGGACATAGACAGATGGGTGACTAATTCTGATCCTATCACTCACCAGGCACACGACCTGAAGCAGCATCTCCATGAGCCCGTTTCCCCCTCTGCAAAATCGAGATAATACTCCCTCGAGCAATCAGTGAAGGTAGATGTCAAGTGCTGGCTGGAGGCTCACAGGGATTCATTGTTAGGATAATACCTTTTGCTGCTGTTTGCTCTGACGACATGGCCTCTGTGGGCTGGGAAAGGGGCAATCTCCGAAGATGAGAGGGGTCCGTGGACCAGTCTAAACTGACAAGCAGAAGATACCTGTGTTGCAGACAGCTGCAAGGGATGCCTCCATGTGGAGGAAGGCACTCATAGGGGTAGGTAATGAACTCTGAGCCAAGGAAATGGACTCTTTCCTGGACAGCAGGGCCCTTCACTATCTCTGGGCAATCAAAACGGCCTGTAAAACTTCACACACCTTCTTGGGCCCAGCAGCTCCAGCTGAGCTGGGTCCTGGAGGGGGAAGCAGGTCTCTGATGGGCTTCAGGAGGCTGTGGTGGGCCCCAGGACCCAAGGGCCACGGACCTAGACCCCGATCTGAGGAGGGAAGGCTTGGCTTCACCTTCAGGAACAACCTAGCAGTCAGACTTGGGCTTGACATTAGATGCCTGCTTGGATGCCTCCCCCCTCAGGAGGCCTTCCTGGACCACCTTTCTCATCCCTTTATCTTCCTAGAATTTACAATGGAATGAAAATAACTTGATCACGCATTTGTTTCCTTGTTCACTCTTAATCTTCCTGACTGAACTGAGAGCGTCAGAAACCCAAGGACCTTGTCTGTCTTTCAAAACATGCTTCCATATACTCACATACACACCTCACACACTCACATTCACCCATGTGTACATACACGCAGTACACGCAGCAGGAGCTTGCTCTCCTGCCCAGATAGTGGGACAACAAATCAGGCTGTCGGCTTTGCTCAGAGAGTAGGGGCCCCTCTCCTGGACCCCCAAGGAGCTGTACACAGGCAGGAAGGCTGTGCTGGCTGGAGACTCAGGACCCAAAAACATGCTGAGGGAGACAGCTGGGCAAAAGCACGGCCTGACAGCATATCACAGGAAGGGCATATCTCCTTTCTTCCTCCTAGGGCCTCAGAAATGGTCCAGCCTTATAGAATAAAGAATCAGGGCTTTGCAAGTGTGCATGAGTGTGAGGACATGAGATAAGACATGTGAAAGAACGTGAGGATATGATGTGACTGTGGAATGGATGTGTGTGAGGGTGAGAGTGTAATGGTGGGCATGTCAAGGTCTGTGAATGGGCGGAATGTGTGTGAAGGTATGAGTGCACATCTGACTGTGTGAGGTAGAATGCTTGGCGCATGAAGGTGATTGTGTGTCACTGTGCATGTGAATGTGGCACTGCACATGTCTGAGAAGGTGGCAACTGAGTGTGCAAGCAGGGAGTTGTGTGTACACAGGGGGGAGGAAGGCAAGTCACTGAGAAGAGGCCAAGAAACAGAGAAAAAAATTAAATCCTTCACACTCTGGCCACTTAGAGAAACCCTTGTGATGAATAGGGAAGTTCTGAGGACTGGGGTGGGGTTCAAAAGTTTGCTGCGAGGATGAAGGAGATAAGGTGAGTTAGGAAGATCCAAGACAGCAGGGCCCGGCTCAGCGCCTCAGTTCTCCCGTCTGAGCAATGGGGCTGCCACCCCAGCTTCCTCGCGGGGCTTTGCAGGCCTGGGCCTGAGGGGTGCATGGCGGATAATGCTGTGATGGGGGTCCTCGAGGTCCAGGCGTACGCCCTCTAAGGCAGAAACGTCCTCGTTTACACTGCGGCTGTGCTAACACTTGAACTTGGTTAGCACCTGCGAGGCGTGGCCGCTGGCAGACCCCACCCGCGACCCCTGTGCCCCGAGGGCACCGGAAGTCACGCTGGACGGAGACTTTTCCCGGAGACACTCTCGGTGGTGGGGAGGGGGGGAAGTCTGGCGGCCGGGACGCCAAGCCCCAGCTCCGACGCACAGAACAGGATCCGTCCTCGCAGCTGGGGGGAAGGAGGTGGGATCCGCCGTCAAAAGCCCCGCCCTGAAGAGGGCCCACGCCCCTAGCTCTCCATGTCGCGTGAAGCAGGACTTAATTTACTTCTTTGCCAAGCGCGGGGCGACTAATTCTCAAGTGAACCGGAAGGCCGCCAACCCCACTCCATCCGGGGAGCATCTTTCTCCTTCGCCAACGGTTTGCTGGGGACGAGAGCCTCTGTTCTTTGCTGCGCCTGGGACGTTAAAGGGGACCCTCAGCCACCCGTTCCGCGCCCCGTGGTGCTGGGGGCGTGCCCGGAAGCGCCCCCGGAAGCGCCCCTTACGGAAGCCGGCAGGGCCGCGCACAGCGCGTCACCATGGCGACGGCGAGGGCTCCACGGCGGTTCTACCGCTGCTCCTGCTTCTGCTCCGAGAACTTGTACGTGGTGCGCTACGGGCTGCACGTACGCTTCCGGGGCGAGCAGCAGCTGCGCCGCGACTACGGCCCCGTGAGTGGCCTCGGTTGGCTCTCCCCGGGAGTGGGCGCGGGCAGGGGTGGTGGACCTTTGTCCCCGTGGTGATTTGCTCTGCTCACTGCGCGCACTGACAAGAATTACTTCGCCTCTCCTTGCCTCCTCTTCTCATCTTAAGTGGAGGTGATAATAGTTCCTTCCCCTGGAGGTCGCGGTGAGGAATGATTGCTAGAGTGGCCCATAGTGCTGTGTCAGCGCCGTTACTGAGAGCTCTGCTTATTGTCCATCTTCTCGGTTCAGCTTCACAGTGACCCTGGGAGTTCGGGGCTCGCATTATCCCCATTTTAAGGGGCTTCAGGGACGTTGAGTGACTTGCCGAAGGCCACACGGTCAGTGGGAGTTTTACCGTCCTCCCTGACCGCTGGCCTTTTTGTTCCCAGATCCTGCGCAGCCGAGGCTGTGTCAGTCCCAAGGACTTCCAGCAGCTTTTAGCAGAGGTAACATCCCCACTGCCCATACGCACCCAGGCTGCCCCCCCCTTCTCTTTGGATTCGTGTCATCAGCTTGAGGGGTCTCCCAGCCTCAGGCCTGCCCCTGCAGGGACTCCCCCGGCCCTTCCACACACACACTTCCCAAGGCCAGCTCTCTCCTCCTGGGTCCTGGCACCAGAAGAAGAGTGTGTGGAAGCCAAGTTGCTGATGTCATGTACGTCACCTCAGCAACTCAGATGGGTGCAGCCGTCACCCCCATTTCTGGGTGAGAAATTGTGAGGCTCAGAGAGGGGGTGGGACTTGCCTAAGGTTTCTCAGCAGGTGGTGTTGAGATCCCAATCAGGGCTGCCAGGCTCCTGGGCTCTTCATTTGCTCGTCCCCCACAGTTGGTGCCAGCCTGCTGCTCTTCCCTCACTTGGGGCTTAGTGTGGAGGCTTCCCTGGACAGCTGTTTGCAGCTTCTGAAACACAAGACTTGACCATGACTGTTCCCCACCTGAATGGGTCCACCTGGTTGATATGCATCAGGCACCCACATCCCAAGCTAGACTTGGGCTAGTGCAGCTCAAAGTGGGGTGGGTCCCCTTCTAGAAGGATACCCCTTGGCTAACAGTTTGGGACCTGCAGTCAACTGTGGTAGATACAGGGGTGTGGGCTCCCAGTCTGGGCCCTGCTCCGGCCTTCCTGGGACTTGGTTTTGTCCAATGGCCTCGGGTGGATGGGAGGCCTCGACCTGATGACCCTGTGCCACCCTAGCTTGAGCAGGAGGTGGAGCGGCGGCAGCGGCTGGGGCAGGAGTCTGCTGCCAGGAAAGCCCTCATTGCGAGTGTCTACCACCCAGCACGGCCCGACGTCTACACCTTGCTGCAGGTACCAGGCAAGGGCTTGGGGACAGGTTACTGACAGCAGGAGGTGACTTCCGGGCCTAGGGGCCTGCCTGCCCCACAGCTGGCACCCTCTGTCTCCAGGATGCAGCTCTGGCCCCTGAGTTTCTGGCTGCAGCTGAGTACAGTGCATCTCCGGGTGCAGACCTCCAGGGCCTTTTCCAGTGGCTGGAGACAGTGTCAGGTGAGCTAGTTTCTTGGACCAGTGGCCTGGCAGGACTGGAGGGTGGCAGCCTGTGATATCTGGGCATGGGAGACTGGGGTCCCTTCACCAACAATCTCTGCCTCCAAAACCCAAATCAGTGGGAGCTGCAAAGGCCAGTGGGACCAAGCTGCCAGCAGCAGGGTGTGCATTCATTCGCCCAACAAATAGCTACTCCATGCTGTGTGGCAGGCATGAGAGAGCTGGCAGGCTCAAATGAGGGTGCTGAAGAGTATAATGAAGGGGTAGCTGACACAGGTGGGCATCAGCAAGGGTGGTGAAGTACCTCCAGGGCTAGTGGGGAGCTGTTACCACCCTAAGATCTGAAAAAGTGGGGGAAGATGCCTGGAACCTGCCAGGAGTTAGGGCTGTAGGAGAAGTGCCACTGGAGAGTCGCCATGGACCTAAACAGAGGTACATGGCCCTGCCAAGCTCCTTCTGCCCTCTGCCCTCCTCCCCTTGGCATCCCTTAGGTTGTAGATGCATCACTTCCGTCTCTGCCTCCACTGTCACATGGGATGCTCTGCTGTGTCCTCTTGTTATAAGGACACTGGTCTTTGGACTTAGGGCCCACCGTACTCCTGTAGGACCTCATCTTAACTAATTCTATCTGCAAAGACCCCATTTCTAAATAAAACCACAGGTACAGGAGTGGGCTTCAGCACACCATTTTGGGTGACATGATTAACTCACCGCAGAGGGCAAGGAATTCAGAGGTACGGGGTGGAACGAGGTCCCCCTGGGCCAGCCCAGGGCACCGTCCTTGTGGCCGTCTAGCCCAGCGGTTGAGCTTATGCATAGGCTTTCGTTCCCCGGGCACACCTGTCCTGCACCCCGGGTGTTTGTGCCAAGAAATGTTTACATTTCCACTCACAGCATGGCCTCTCCCTAGCAGGGCCCAGTAGGTAAAGCAGTACCTCTCAGGCCTTTCTGTGTGAGGAAGAGGCCCAAGAGATATTTCTGAGTTGAGGTGCCAACTCTGGACACATGTTGGGGGGCAGTGGATGCAGCGATCCTGAGGCTGGCCCCTTTGCTAGCCTACTGGGTGTCCCTGGCCTAGTCCCTTCCATTCTCTGGGCCACAGCACCCACATCTGATCCCTGCTAGGCAGGGGAAAGGTTGCAAGGGCAGATAAGGGGGCCCACAAGCAGGCCCCAAACACCGAGGCGAGGCGGTGCCTAGTGCCGCACACATGGGCACCATCACAGCCCTGGGAGGCTCTTGTCCCCATGGCACAGAGGTGCAGCCTGAGGCTGGGGAAATGGCAGGCCCCAGCTCACAGCAGCTGAGGAGACTGGAACCCAGGCCTGTGGCCCCCACACCAGAGCTCCCCCTCCCTGCTTCCCACCTGTTGTAGCTTGCTAGCTGCCAGAATGCAATATACCAGAAACGGAACGGCTTTTAACAAGGGGAATTTAATGAGTTGCTAGTTTACAGTTCTAAGGCCGAGAAAATGTCTCAATTACAACAAGTCTATAGAAATGTCCAATCAGAGGCATCCAGGGAAAGATACCTTGATTCAAGAAGGCCGATGAAGTTCAGGGTTTCTCTCTCAAGTGAGAAAGCACATGGTGAACACAGTCAGGGCTTCTCTCTCAGCTGGAAGGGCACGTGGTGAATACAGCGTCATCTGCTAGCTTTCTCTCCTGGCTTCCAGTTTCATGAAGCTCCCCGGGAGGCATTTTCCTTCTTCATCTCCAAAGGTTGCTGGGTGGTGGACTCTGCTTCTTAGTGTTGCTCTCTCTGAATCTCTCATTCTCCAAAATATTTCCTTTTTTATAGGACTCCAATAAACCAATCATGACCCACTCAAATGGGTGGAGACATGTCATCCCCTAATCCAGTTTAACAACCATTCTTGACTAAATCACATCAACCAGGGAGATGATCTCATTACAGTTTCAAATATACAGTATTGAATAGGGATTACTCTACCTTTATGAAATGGGATTTATATTAAAACATGGCTTTTCTTAGGGGGCATGCTTCCTTTGAAACCAGCACACCACCCCAGCCGACAGTTGTCCCCTTTGCAGAGGAGAAGCGCGTGTTCCGGGTGCCCGTGTTCACAGGGCCCTTCTGCCGCGCCCTGCTGGAGGAGCTGGAGCACTTTGAGCACTCGGACATGCCCAAGGGAAGACCCAACACCATGAACAACTACGGGGTGGGTGAGGCCTGCTTGTGGCCTGAAAAAGGCTCAGGAGATGGCCAGTGGGTGCTGCAGGGGGCTGTGGGACCCTCCCTGTGCTTTGGTCTCTCCCCTGTGAAATGCGGTCATGGGAGGGTTGTTGTAAAATCATGTACACGGAGGGCTGAGCCCTGTCTTGGCTCTTAGTTGGGACTCCCCCGTCTCCCTGCTGGCCCAGGACTCAGACCTGTCCCCTGCCCCAGGTGCTGCTGCACGAGCTGGGCTTGGACGAGCCGCTGGTGACCCCGCTGCGGGTGCGCTTTCTGCAGCCGCTGACGGCCCTCCTGTACCCGGACTGCGGCGGGGGCCAGCTGGACAGCCACCGCGCCTTTGTGGTCAAGTATGCGCCCGGCCAGGACCGCGAGCTAGGCTGCCACTACGATAATGCTGAGCTCACCCTCAATGTGTCCCTGGGCAAGGCCTTTACAGGGGGCTCCCTCTACTTTGGGGGCCTGTACCAGGTGAGTGTGCGGCCCCAGGGGCAGGGCTTGGGGCTGCTGTGAGTGCTCAATCTGAGCCCCGCTGTCTGTAGGCGCCTGCCGAGCCCCTGGAGGTGGAGCACGTGGTGGGCCAGGGTATCCTGCATCGGGGCGGTCAGCTGCATGGGGCTCTGCCCCTGGGCTCCGGGGAGCGCTGGAACCTTGTCATCTGGCTCCGGGCCTCTGCCGTGCGCAACCGCCTCTGTCCCATGTGCTGTCGGAAGCCAGACCTGGTGGAAGATGAAGGCTATGGCGATGGTTTCACCTGTGAGGAGCCCACCACGGTAGACGTGTGTGCACTGACTTGAGCCTGGCTTGGCACAGTGGGAGGTGTGTGTGTGTCAGGCTCTGCCACCCGGGGCCGAGAGGAGTGGAAATAAAACTCCTTGCAGCCCTTGGCACTTCTTGGTTTAAAAGGACACAGAGGTTTCCGGGTCATTCTTTTAGCACATGGGCTGGCTTATGTCCGGTTTCTTCCAGGCAGAGCCTGAGCTGGGGATTCGCATACAGTGATTTCTTGAGGGAGTGTCCTCCGGAGAAGAGGGGCGAGGGAGGCAGGGCAGAAGCTTGGCAATGAGGTGGGTTCAGGCAAGGCCAGCTTCAGCCAGCCCTGTGGGGAGCCAAGAATGAGTCATACTGCAGTTTTCTCCATAGGGCAGGGGAGCCCGGGCAGCCCCAGCATCCACTGGGCAGTCACTGACTACAAGGCACATCAGTGCAGGCAGTAAACTCCCAGATGTTTCCAGGGCAGGGTGGTGCTGAGGACCCAAGGGAAGCCTCCTGGGGAGAGTACAGGTGTGAGCAGCTAAGAGTGGACACCACCGCTGGGGGTGGGGTGGGGTGCGGGAGTGCGCCCATTTTGAAGAACATCTGGGCAGGCACCGATAGCACCTTCTTTATGGGCATTGAGGGCCTTTGAGGGGTTTTGATAGAGGAGAAAGAGCAGGAGCCAGATTGCCTGGGTTCAAATCTTGGTTGGGCCACTTGCAGCTGTGTGACCATGAGTAAGCCACTTAACCTGTTTGTGCCTCAGTTTCCTCATCTGGAAAGTACCTACCTCCTGGAACTATTTTGACAATCAAGTGCGTTAACATCAGTAAAGTTTTATAACAATGCCCCGCCCCGTGTTTGCTGGTGATTGTTGTCGAGTTTGCAACTCGGGGGACCAAAAAAAAAAAAAGATTGGGTGAGGCCCATAGCCGCACTTTGGGCCACACATGTGAAAACCGGTTGAAATCTGGCTTTGAAATCTTAATTCCGGCTTCTTTGGGAATACTGGAAGATCTGGAAACACCCCCATTCCAGCACTGGAAAATTCAACTGCTGCCCACTTGACACAGGCCTGTGGTCCACTCCCTCGGCCACTGTCATGCCCTCTCTGGTTTCTTGTGGGCATCTTAATTTGTGACAGTTCCCATCCCCACCCGTGTTACCGGTGGACAGAGAAATGGGGTGGGCATCCACCAACCTTGGAGCGCCCAGTGTGATGGGGTGGACAGGTCTGCAGACAGGCCAGGAAAGCTGGGGGCAGGAGCGCGTGAGGGAAGGACAGGATGGGAGGAGAGCACGGCTGGGCGAAGGCAGCCTGACCTGTGGTAAGGGCATGGGAGCTCTGGGACGGGTCCAGCCTGGGAGGCGCGGCCTTCTCTCCGCGGGCAGCTGCACGAGCGGGCGCGGGAGCCCGGATTTCCAGCCATCTACGCGGGGGTGGGTGGCCAGACTCCGTTGCTCCGGCTGCCCGGGAGGCGGAACTGGAGGCTTCAGAACCAACGGCAGCGGCGCCCCGCTCCCAGCCGGACACCCTGCCGACGCGCCGCTCGAACCGGAAGCCGCCCCGCCGCCGGGTCGTCGCCCCGGCTGGCGGGTGAGGTGGGAGCGAAGCCGTCCCCACGCGGCGAGGCCACCTAAGGCGCGGAGGTGGAGGGGAGGAGTGCGCTGGACAGGCTCGGCGCCCCTCGCGGCTGAGGGTCGCCGTCGGTTCCCTGGGCGCCCGGCGGGGTGCGCAGGCGTGCCGCTTCCGGGCGGGGGGCGGGCTCTTAAAGGGGCCACAGCTGAGGATCGGGGGGGAGTCTAGCGGAGAAGCTGGGGACCCTGGGGGCTGGAAGGGAAAGGATCGCGTGGTTTCCGGGCGTCCCGACAACCAGGCCCAGAGTAGAGCCGCCCGTGGAGCCCTTTCTGCAGACTGGCCCGTGGGCCTCTGATTTAGCGCCTTTCTCCATGTTTCCAGCTCGAGGCGCTATGGCATATGTCGGCTCTCGGAAGCGCTCGAGGAGTCGCAGCCGGTCCCGGGGACGAGGGTCGGAAAAGAAAAGGAAGAAAAGCAGTAAAGACGCCCCGAGCTGCTCGGCGTCTAGACCCCAAGGCCGCAAGGCCAGCACCACCTCCGCGAAGGAGGGTGAGGACCACGGGAGCTGGAAAGGGGGGTGCGGTAATTTCACGGAGGAAACTGCAGGCAGCGGGCCCGCCTCCTGAGAATGGCTGTGCGGAAATGGAACTCAGCAATAGGCAGGAGGGCGTAGAATGCAGAATTTGCATCGGAAGTTTCTTAGAATGGAGGGGCTGGGCTGGGCTGGGTGTATTGAGTGGATTGAAGAGAGCCTTTAACCAGGCGGTTTGAGCACCTGGGCCTGAATGTGGGTGCTGCCTGCCCTGCTCCTGGGCAGACGCTGACCACATGGAGCCCAGAGGTGCCTCTCCAGAGAGAGTGCTGACCCCTGCTCTGGAAAGCCCCGTTGGGAGGGCCTCATGCCCCTGTGGTCTGCCCTAGCCTGCCCCAGGCCAGAGCAAGGGGCCAGAGGTTTACTTCTTCCCCTCCTGGCCTTCCAGCCTCACCTTCTCCCTGCATCCCAGAGAGAAACAAGCACAAGGCGCGGAGGAGACCACGATCCAGCTCTTCCTCCTCTTCTTCCAGTTCTTCTAGCTCCTCTTCCTCCTCGTCTTCCTCCTCTTCCTCCAGCGATGGCCGGAAGAAGCGGCGGAAGCACAAGGACAAGAAGAGGAAGAAGAAGAAGAAGAAAAGGAAGAAGAAGGTGAAGAAGAAAGGCAAGGAGAAGGCACAGGTGCGGCAGGCTGAGGCTCTGCCTGGACCCTCACTGGACCAGTGGCACAGAGCAGCCAAGGAGGAAGAGGATGGCCCAGGTACCAGGCTGCCCTGGCGCACAGGAGGGGGCAGCCCCCTCCCCAGGGCCTGAACGCCCCCTCCCTGCGCTTTCCCCTCCAGTCCTGACAGATGAGCAGAAGTCCCGCATCCAGGCAATGAAGCCTATGACTAAGGAGGAGTGGGACGCCCGGCAGAGCGTCATCCGCAAGGTGGTGGACCCCGAGACAGGACGCACCAGGTGGGGAGCGCGCAGTCTGTTCTGACCCCAGGCCGCTGCAGTGAGAACACTGGCCCAAGATGTGCACTTTTTGAACAAGGGTCTGTGGCTGCTGCTGCTGCTCTAAAAACCCAAGGTTGGGGAGAAAACGGTCGTTTACGTGACATCTCAGGTTGTTCCCCTCCTCCCCATATTGCCCAGGATAAGCCACATTCATGCAGGGGTGGAAGGGCCTTAAGGAAGGTCTTGAAAGAACTGCTGTTGGCCAGACTGGTGGGAGAGGCAGGCAAGACAGAGCTGCTCCCAACTGCCATTAGCCCTGTACCAAGGGTGGGGGAGAGAGAGAGAGAGACGGGATTGCCTGGGCTTCGCCTGCTCTAGGCAGGTAGAGCCCTGTCAGTGGTTCTGGTTCTCTGGCCCTGGCCTTGCTGAATGGCTCTCCCCAACTTTGCCCAGGCTCATTAAGGGCGATGGTGAAGTCTTAGAAGAAATTGTAACCAAAGAACGGCACAGAGAGATTAATAAGGTCAGTATTACCCCTTTGCCTGGGGTCAGCCCTTAGCTGTGTTTCTGATATTCTCCCTACTGTCTGTGCACTTTCTTCCTCAGCAAGCCACCCGAGGGGACAGCCTAGCCTTCCAGATGCGAGTTGGACTGCTGCCGTGAGGGCCCCTGGCCAAGTGTTGGTGGCGTGGCCTGGAGGCAGGTCTCAGGGTGGGCAGCAGGGAGCCCAAGGGGTACCATTTGCCTTTCCTCCTGTGGGTTTACCTCTAACCCAGCACAACCTCATCTCTAATCTTGGAATGGGGGTGTGTCACTAGCCTAATAATCCCCGCCCATCGTCCCCCACCAGAAAGCATTATTTCCTTCTTATTAAACTTGCCCTGAGGGTAGACCTACTTGGTGGTGTTATTTTTTGTGCCAGAGCGGTGGGGAAGGGCTCCAAGAGCTCTTGGGGACAGCTGGAATGCCACACAAGCCACTTTTGTCCTGCTCATCCTCATGTCTGCCTGCCAGGACCAGATCCAGAACCCCAGCTAAATCACAAACCCAGAGGCTTGGCTCTTAGATTCAGTTTGTTTGAACTTGGATGGAAATCCTGGCTCCACACCTAGTAGCTGTGTCCTCTGCAAAATGAGAGAAACTTAGTAGTTGCAGCCTCTACAAAATGAGAGGATAACAGCACCCATCTGACTGGGCTCCTGGGAGGGTAAACTGAGTTAATGCATGGAAAGAGGACAGAACAAGCCTGGCCCTGAGTAAGCCCCCTAAGGGGGTGTTGGTATTGTGAGTATAGGGTACCCTACTGCAGCTTTAGCTCTGGGGCCAACTATGCCCCCACCCTGTGCCCCCACCCCCTGTATTTAATAGTTGCTTGTTTAGTAAAGAGACTCAGAAGGAAGCCTTCCTGCTTCTTTAATTGGTGTAACAGACAATGACACTGTATACAGAGCACACTCAGGCCCGATGGTGTGAGGACAGCAATGGTGGGCAGGCGAGCCAGGACACTGCGCACACACTGGCCCACGGACAGATGGCACAGGGTCAGACAGGAGGGGGCCGAGACGGAGAGACTGTGACGTGGCGGTGGGTAGGCAAGACTGAGCCAGGGAGTGGGTACCTCTGCTGAATTCCTCTTTAGAAATCAGAGGTGTTCGGATTCAGGGGGAGTTGGGGGGGAGCTCAGTTCTGGGGTATAGGGTGTGGGGGTGAATAAGGCTTCTACTCTGACAGGCCTGGGGGGCTGGCAGTCAGCAGAGGCCTGCCTCACCCTTTGGTTACGATGGGTCAGGCCTGAGCCCTGCAGCTCAGCTCCCAACGCTGTAAACATTTTTGGTATTTTTAAAGGACTTTGCCCTCCCTCTCTTAGTTTCTGAAAAACTGATACTTCTTCAAGGAGAGAATGTGCCGAAAGGGATTTTAAGGGAAGAGAAACAGACCTGGATACAAAAAAACAAACAGGAGGGGGCTGCCCGTCTCGCCATCTATGGCTAAGGGCCGGTGGGAGAGGCCCGGGCACTATTGCTGTTGTCCTTGGCATGGCTGGCAGGCGGGCAGGGAGTGGAGCCACATAGGGAGGCAGCACCTGCAGGGAGAGGCTGAGCTGGCTGCCCACATGGCCTCCCGGGCAGGAAGCCTCTGGCCTTTATTGCAGGCGGGCCCAAGACTCTTCCAGGTGCTTCTGCAAATGGTTGGCCCCTGGAGCCGGAGGCAAGACAGGGTGAGATGGGATCCATGGAGGAGGAGGCACTGGCCACAGGGGCCCCTCATCGGGGCTGTGATTGTCAGCCGAGCTGTTTCCCACTGGGGAGCAGAGGGGAGTCAGATATTGCACTTTCCTTGCCACAGCTACATTAAAACTTGGTCCATAAAATAATTGTGGCTTTATACATAATGCCTGAAAACAACAAAAAGCTACATCTTAAATACAAATAAACCCTGAAGGTTCCACCTCTCTACACATTTTTCTTTGCACAAAATAAATAGTTTTCACTTTATACAGACCCACTTCGCAGAGCATTTTACATGACCCTTCAGCTGTACGTATCTACACACAGGAAAATGTTAACATCGACCTGTGCACCTCCCTGTCCCAGCCCATGCGGCCCTGAGGCCATATCCAGATTGGGGTTTGGTCACTGGACAGCCGGCTGAGGCCCAGCAGGCTCCCCAGCCCGGAGAAGGTGGGGCCACGCAGAGGGGCCGCCCAAGCCACAGCCATCGCCCTAGCTGAGCTCTCTCAGTCAGGTGGGGGTGGGGTGGGGCTGATGCTGTCCCAGAGTGCAGGACAGTGCGGTTCTTATCCAGGTGGGAATGCAGTCTTGGCTGCCCGCCCTTAAGCTAATGAAGCGAGTTGTGGCTTCTTAGATTCAGCATCAAAACGGAATTGGCATTTAAAAAATTAAGTGTGTGCCCCACCCACCCCAGAGTAGAAATTCAGTGGGATCAGTGAGGGGGGTAAGTTGAGGCAGGGAGCCCATGCCCGCCTGCACGTGCAGGGGCAGGACCCACTGGGCTAGGGATCCAGAGCCAGGCTGGACTCCGTCACAGTGCTGGGTGTTTTTGATGTGGAGGGGCTGCGCTTGGTACTGAAAGAGTTAAGAAAAGGAAGCAGCCAAGGTTTGCTTGTTTAAAAAAACTTCATAGAAATCAGATCTGAGAAGTAGAAAGGCGTAGAAACGCGGGGATGGCCGCAGGTGGGCCCTGACTGGCGGACAGCAAGGAGCAGAAAAGAAGGCTCAGGGCTGTCGAGGCTCTGTGGCCAAGGTGAGGCTACTGGGGACAGCTCTGAGCTCCACTGGCCTTGCCCAGGGCAGAAGATGAGGCCAGTCTGCCTAAGCTCCTGGGGGCCAGGACCCTGGCTACTGAGGCGCTGGCTGGCCAGGTGGGGCTGCAGAAATGAACATAGGGCCTTTCTCTTCTGCTTGCACAGGGATCTGCCGCCCGGGAGCCTTCTGCATGGTAAGAGAGCCTGGGTCAGCAAATAGTGGATTTTCATGCACAACGAGTCTGTAGCCAATAGGAGATGGTAAAGGGTCTCTGCTCTCCACATCAGTGCAAAACCAGTGAGGTTGAACAGTTGAAAAACTCGAATTAACAAGAAGCAGGCTGGACCCCTGGTGAAGCTGCTACCCAAAGAGAGGGGACCTGGGGAGAGGGCAAGCCAGGTGCATGGGGAAATGGCCAGGCTGGGCCGGGCCCCTGCCTGGTGTCCAGATGCTGGGAGATAAATGCAGGACAAGTCCACCACTGCCTTCCACACCAGCAGAGTGAGGGACATTGTGGTCCCTCCTTCTTCTTGAGGCTGGTGCTTCTTCCAGTCTTCCAGACCCAGCTGTATCCTTTCCACCCTCGAACAAGAAGCTGGGCAAGGAGGTCCGTGTGGGCATGGCAGGTATCCTCCGCCTGGCCCTGGGACGAGTTCCGGACTGCCATCCTCAGGCCGGGGTCTGTGCTTGTTCCCAGCCGACTGCCGTGTGCCGGGCCCGGCCCTAGCACCATGGAGACTGCGGCGCCTCCCGGGCCGTGCCCTATTTGGGGCCTGCGGCGGCCCCCGGCTCGAGCCTGCCAGCCATGGCGCGGCCCCAGCAGCCCGCGGCCACGCTCATGCTGCGCTGCCCGCGCTCGCCCTCCGCCTGGCTCTGCGTCCGCTCGTGCCGGTGGCCGAGGCCGACGGGCTGGGCCGAGATGGTGCGCAGCAGGTGGTTCCTGGAGCGCAGGAAGTCTCCCTGGCCCGGCAGGCCGAAGCTGCCCTTGCGCAGCGCCATGCGGGTGGCAGCGTTGCGGGCCGGCCGCGCCCGGTGGTTGTACTTGAGCTGGGCCAGGTGCGCCGCGTAGCCGTCGGTGATGAACTGGGGGCGGGGAGGACAGGCTGTCACGCGCCCCAGTCCCCCAGGAGCCGGCTGCCCCCACCCCTTCCGCCCACCCGTTCACCTGGCACTGATGCTGCAGCTTCTTGGTGGGGCGCCCCACGATGTAGATCTGCATGGGGGACAGGCTGAGGGAGCTGTAGACCGCCACGTCCTTGCTGGAGCCGTAGGCCGCGTGCACGCGCAGGTGCAGCTGCGGGAGGCGGGGCGCGGGGGTGTGGGCACGTGGGCCTCCGCCCCTCCATTTCGAGCCCTCCCCTCTCCGGCTCCCCAGCCCCTGCGGAGCCCCTGCCCCGGCCATCGGCCCCTGCGCTCTCCCGCCCCTCCTGCCCCAGGGAAGCCCCCGCGGGCGCACCTCCGAGACGAGCAGCTTGAGGAAATTGGCCTTGTGCCGCAGCGGGTCGTGCACGAGGCCGTCACAGAAGGACACCACCCCGTGGGGGAAGTTGTGCTGGGCCAGCCAGGCCACCACCCGCTGCTTCTGCATGTCGGGCCGGCCCGTTACGTAGATGATGAGGTAGCCCAGGTCCTGCCAGTGCCTGCAGGCGAGCAGAGCCCTGGTGTCCGCCTGCCACCCTCGGCCTCCCTGCCCCCTTGCCCAGGCCCCCCACTAGGGTCAGGTGAAGGGCCTCTCTGAGACGCTCAAACAACAGGGACAGAGCAGACCCGACGTTGTCCCTCGCATCGTGCACACACAGACAGGCAGTGTTCTATAAGCTCTGGACATCTTGACTCACTCGGGTTTCTCAGCCCCCTGTGAGGCGGGTGGACCCGGCCCTCTCAGCCCTACTATACAGTAGAGGGAGTCGGAGCTTCAGGTCTAAGGCCACACAGCTAGTAAGTGGGTGCCGGGCTCCAGTGGGGGTGTTGGGCTCCAGTGGGAGTACGGGGCTCCAGTGGGGGTGCGGGCCTTCAGTGGTGTGCCGGGCTCCAAAGTAGGCCCTCCAGCCCTGGGCTCCACACTAGATGTCCCTCTGCAGCCTCCCGGGAAGGTCCCAAAGTCCCAGCCCGGCTCCCAAGGTCCTCCACCCTTCCTCAGGGGCTGCCCGCCCGTCCCTGCCACGGCCCGCCTGGCCACTCACCGCACCACGTCCACGGCCCCGGCCCGCACCTTGGGGTCGCTGCCCATGATGGACACGCTGGCGGCAAAGGAGCCATCGATGCTGAAGACCACAAACTCCGTGCCCTTGGGCAGTACGGTGATGTAGCTGTCAGCAAACGTGTGGTCGCCCCTGTGGAAAGCAGGGTGCCGTCAGAACCAGCCAGGGTGCTGCCTCCTGCCCCCCGGGCCGCCCCACGCACCTGACCACCATCTTGATGGGGTACACGCCCACGCCCAGGCGCTGCGCCTCAGGGATGGTGTAGGAGACACGCCCGCTGCCGTTGGTCACCAGCGTATCTAGGTACAGCCACTCGCCCGAGGGCGGCTGTGTCATGATGTGCACGTCCACCTGGGGGCCGGCAGTGGGTCAGCAGCCCGCTGTGCCCCTGGCCATGCCCCAGCCAGAAGCAGGGCCCCCCGTGTCTCCCTGCAGCCTCACCTTCTCCCCAGTGAGGGTGACCATGTCCAGGGGCCCGTACATGAACCGGCCCGTCAGAACCTGGGGGCCGTCCTCATTGGCCAGCGCGTCATTGATCCGGTGATTGGCTGCCACGTTCTGGGTGGGGGGGAGGGGAGGGGGAGGGAGAGGACTAAAGTGGACTGGGGCAGGGGGTGAGCCCACAGACAAGGTTCGGGTCGGTGCCCCCCTCTGCCACTGGAGCTGCCCGTCTGTGAAATGGGGTCACCCCTCCCTCTCCCTGAGGATTAAAGAAGATAGCATGCTTCCCTGAGACTCAGTTTCCTCATCTATAAATGGGGGTGCTAACAGTGGGTCCTTCACAGGTTCTTGAAAGAGTTAAATAAGACAGCCACCAAGGGCCCTGGCGCCCAGGGGACCCTCACCCGCAGCTTCACGTGGGTCCTCTTGCGCTGCCATTTCTCCCTTGGCTTGGATGGCGTGAACACTGATACCTCCTTGCCGTCCAGCTCTAAAATGCTGGAATTGTCGTGCCTCATGACCTGGTCGGGGGAAGGGCAGGTAGAGACCGGCCATGGGCAGGCAACTGGGGCTTCCTGGTTGGGAGGGGGCCCAGCCAGAGGGAGGGGCGGCCATGGCCCCATCCATGAAGTGGGGCTGTGCTACTGGGTCTCAGCTGAGGCCTGGATATCCCTGAGCCGGGGCCCCAGGGGTACCTGTCTCAGCAGGAAGGAGACCACATCTGTGGATTCCCAGTAGCTGGCATGGAAGAGATGGGGCAGGGCCACGGTGGGGAAAGCCGTCAGGGCATCCGGGCAGTACAGGGCATAGTCGATCCGCTTCTGACCCCACCACTTTGCAGCAACTGGTGGGAGGAGGGGCCACAACTGGGCTGGATGGTCCCCAGATGGTCACCTGGCCTCCACAGGCCAAGGTTCACCCTTCCCTCTAGCCAGGGAACTGGGGCTGCAGCCAAAGCATGTCCTTCCCTCCCAGAATGGGCGACAGGAGGAAGCAGGCAAGGGAGGCAAGAACAGCACCCAAGCAGCCCAAGAGTCCAGAGGGCAGGGCCCAGCAGCGACTTGGAGACTGGGGGCAGCCCAGGTCTGGAGGCGGGAGGACTGGCAGTCACTATCCTATAACTGATTCTGATGCCACCCCCCCTAGCCTGGGCTCCGTTGCTGCTCTTTTTGGACTCTTCTTCCCGCCCCATCTGGCCCCAAGCTGGTAAAGGGCTTTTGGACAGGGGATTCCTAAAGCCTAAGGCCAGGCCCATTGCTCTCCCTAGCCTCTGGGCTTTCCTGAGCCCCAGGACACAGCAGGTTAAGCCTGTGGGGGAGGGAACTTCTAAGTGGGCAGGCCTGGGTCTGAACCATACTCTGTCCAACCCCAAGGTACTTGGGGTGAGACAAGGCTTGTCGGGCGCCCCTATGGTGGCCAGTGCCCAGGAGCTGCTCTTCTGAGCTCTTCTGCAGCCCGGGTAATGGCGAGAGCCTGTTGGAACTTTCCTGTGTGCTGACCAGGCCTTGTTCCAGCTCCCCAGGGCTCCCCATGCCCCCAGCCCACTCCAACAACCCGCTGAGGCTGCCCTGGGTGAGCCCTCCCAGCCCAAGCATCCAGCTCCCAGTCAAGGGTCCAGGTGGGCAGTGCCTGGCAGTGAGAGGTGCCTGGAGATGGTGAGTGGCCCCGAGTAAGAGGATGGTGTGAGTGGGGGGGAGCAGGTGTCACTGGTACCTTCTCCGATGTCCAGGCCAGGGAGGCAGGGAGCCCTGTGCAGGCTGGGGCTGGGCTGCCCGGCCTGAGAGGGGGGGCCCAGGGTGGTGGGGGTCAGGGGGGGCAGGGCGAGCTGGGACAGGCGCCTGACGCTGGGGGTGTGGCTGAGCAGCACTGGGGCCTCTGAGAAGCAAAACAACGGGGTCAGCTCCACTGTACGGGGCTGCCGGGGGCAGACGCAAGCAGAGGGCCCGGCCTGGGCTGTGAAGGACAGGCTCGCTCACCCTCCTCTCAGGAGGACACGCTGCTAGAAGCACCTGAGCTAGTACTCAGCCCGAGGAGCACTGCCAGGCCAGAACCCACCAGAAGGGACAGGGGTGACTGCCAGATGCAACTCAGGTTCTGTGTCTAGCACTGGGACAGGAGCCCAGCAGTGTGGAGGCCAGTGGGGTCTGCCTGCAGTGAGGAGACCCTTGCTTCCCTGGCTTCCCTCAGCCATCTCCAGCCTTTTCCACCTTGGAGAGGGGGCTGGGCTCTGGCCTCAGCATCCCTGTCCAGTGTCCCAAGGTGTCTGGAGTCCTGGCCCCCTTCTCACTGGCCCACAGCCTCTCAGCCATCAGGGACAGAGCTGTCCCTGTAAAGGTCATTCTCCCTAAAGTCCTCATACTACCCCCTGCTGGCAGTGTGGACAAGATAGCTCTTTGCTGGGGGTCTTTGCTGCGTGTGGCGGGATGGCCAGCAGCGTCCCTGGTCTCCACCCCCTCAATGCCAGCAGCTCCTCCTCCCCTGTCCGGTGTTGCAGATCAGATGTCTCCACGTGTGGGGACGGTGTGGAAGGCAGTCCCCGGGCCCCAGTACACTCACTCTGGGCAGTGCTAGATGCTGTGTAGCTTTCAGCCAAGCCTGACACCTGGCTGGCGATGCTGATCTCACTGGCTCGGCGGAAGCCGCGGCCGCTGGGGGCTGTGCCAGGCGAGGAGGGGGCTGCGTTCTCCTGGAATAGCGTGCTGTGTGCCTGGAGCACCTCGGCTGCGGGGGGCAGGAGGCAGAGGCCCCAGGTTAGTGAGGCCCCGGCTGGCCTGGCCCCGCCCCCGGCCCCCAGAGCAGTGGGGTGATGGGGAGGGGGTTGGCAGGGGCCTTGGCCTCCTCCAGCCGTGGATGAGCCGTGGATGAGCGAGCCAGGGCCTCAGAGCACAGCAGGCCAGGAGGGCGGGCCCAAGCCTGTCAGGTGGGCCTGCTGGGAGCCGACAGAGGGCAGAGCATGGAGCTGAGGTGGTGGAGAAGGAAGGGGATGGTGGTGGGGAGGACAGGAAAGAACACATGGACCAACAGACATGACACAGCGGGCAGAAAGGCAAGGCAGCTAGGCCCATGCCCACCCTGGCCACACCTCTGACACCAAACACTGCTCTTGCTCTAGGATTGGGCGGCCCAGAAGCCACAGTGACCCGTCAGCCCCCGCCTGGCCCCAGCCCACAGCAGCAGGTGGCCCCACCCCTGCGGTGCTAACAATAGGGCTGTGGTGGCTTCCAGGGACCCCTGCTTAAGGACCGAGAGGCCGCTCACTCACAGACCCTATCAGGGCAGCAATGTGTGGGTGGCTGGGGACCCAGGCAGTGTGCTGCTGGCTCAACCCAGCTTGCCTGGGGCTGGGGGATAGAGAATGCGTTGGCAGACCCCCATCTGGATGGGGCACAGGAGGTACCTGGCCATCCTCAGAGAGGGAAGGAGTGGGGCCTGGAAGCTCCAATCCAGTCACTGGGATTGAAGGTTTCTCCTGGGGTAATGGGGTGGGGCGGGCTGGCTCAAGGCCCGACCAGATCTGCTGTCTGCCCCTGCCAACCTCATGGAGGAGGGTCAGAGCCCTTGGACCATTACTGACTTGCCACATGGCCGGGGGACAGTTTCTTCCCCTCTCTGGGCCCTTGGCTCCCCTTTTGCCTTTGGGTCCCTCCCAGCTCTGATCAAAAGTGCAGAGGGAGGAGGGCACCAAGGCTATGCCCCCAGGACCTTTCCTCCTGGGCCTGCAGTCCTCGCCAGCCGCAAGGTCACAGGAGCTCAGGTGGCCAAGGAGGGCGTGGGGTGGGGGGGTTTCCTGAGGACCAGCGTCAGCCCAGCGAAGCAGACACCACAGTGAGCAGGGATTACACACACTCAGCACAGCCCGGGCTCTGGCGGGGCCCGTCCTGCCCGGTGGGCGTGGGCACAGGGATGCTGGTTTCCAGGAAGCCGTCCCCGTGCGGGAGGGGGCCAAGGGGCCCGCCCTCCAGGAGCAGCTCGGGGTTTCTCTGCACGGTCTCGACTGGAAGCAGACGGGAAGAGAACAGAAAGGACAAGAACAGGCACTCGTGTGGGCGCCACCCCACACGCCCCGACAGGACACACGGATACTGCTGAGGACCAGGACACAACAAGATGCCTGGACACACGCCGGAACTGGGGTTGGGGCGGTGGGCTGATGGGATGCTTGCACACCCAGGCCCCCACCTCCAGTGTTCCCCTCTGCCCTCCTGCACCCACTGCTCCCTGTCATGCCGACCGGTCTCAGGGAGCGAGGCTTTGGGCGGCTGCCTTCCCCGACCAGCCCAACCTAGGCCTGGGTGCAGCTCAGCTCCCCTCGGGCCCTTGGCTCTGCCTCACCCTGCACAGAAGGCTCAGGTGGCGGGGAAGGGGGTGGGGCAGATCCTGATCCCACTCTGCCTACTGGCACCTGTGCAGCCCAGAGCGAGGCTGGGGACGCGTGTCCTCCTCCAAAAGGCGGGACCAGGAAGCCTACCTCGCTGGCCCTGCGAGGGCTAAATGCATCGCGCACCTCCGTGGGGTGTCCGGCCCCTCAGAGCTGATGGTACACGGGGGTTCCCTTCTCCCCCTGCAGTGAACACCAGGGCCCACCCTGGCTGGCAGAGCTGAGGCGCGGCATCACCTCCCACCTCCCCTGCCCCGAGCAGCCAGGGTGGCCCCTCACCCAGCAGTGTGGAGCAGCCATCCCCCAGCGGGTAGCGCTGGTAGCGAGGGATGCTGAAGGGCGGCAGGGCATGGAAGCGCCGTTCTAGCAGCGGCTCTAGGCGTGAGGCGGAGGGGTCCGCGGGGTGGAACAGGTTGTAAACTTGCTGGCAGGCGGGCCGCAGCTGGAAAACTAAGAGGGGAGTCAGAGGAGTGAGTCCAGAGCCAGAGATGATGCTACCCTAAGGAGGCAGAAGCTGGAGGTGGAGGTGGGGGGCCAGGAACTGGGGGACTGGGCCCAAAATTGTTTCGGACACAAAATGTGGAGAAACCAGAAATTGTGTGTCTTTACCAAGTTAGGATCAGTTTGGGTCATTTTTCTTCTATTAGCCAAAATTTTTTAAATTGAAAAGTTAAATGCTTCAAAGAAATATACAAATGGTCAGTATGCACCTGGAAAGATTTTAGCCAATAGGGAAATACTAATCAAAACTACAATATGATCCCACTTCACACCCTCTAGGGTGGCTATTGAAAAGCTGGATTGCTTCTTGGCCTTTGGCTAAGACCAAGTGTAAACAATGGGAGAATACATTATTAGTGAAAATTTTACAATGGTGCAGGCACTGGGGAGAAAAGTTTGGTGATTCCTCAGAAACTTAAACATAGAATTATCATATGACCTGGTAATTCCATTTCTAGGCATATGCCCCAAAGAATTGAGAGCAGGGTCTAGGATATTTTTCATGCAGCATTATTCACATTTGCCAAAAGGAGGAAGCAACCCAAGTGGCCATCCGTGGATGAATAGGCCAACAAAATGTACAGTATCCATAAAATGGAATGTTGTTTGGTCATAAAAAAAGAATGAAGCTCTGACACATGCTACTACGTGAACCCTGAAGACGTCATATTGAATGAAATAAGTCAGATACAAAAGGATAAGTTCTGTATGTCACAGATATGAAATAATAAGAAAATGCAAATTCATAGTCAAGAAGTAGAATACAGGTTTCCAGGGTCTGGCTGGGGTAGGGAAGGGGGAGTTGGTGCTTACCTGGCACAGTGTTTCCAGTTTGGGGTACAGAGTTTGGGTGGTGGAAAGGTCTTGGTAATGGATGGTGGTGATGGAAACACAACATGGTGAATATAACCAACACCAATGAATTGCATCCTTGGAAGTGGTTGGAATGGAAAATGTTATGTTGTGTATGTTGCCACAATAAAGTATTTAAGAAAAACCCACAGAACTGAACAATGCAAAGGGTGAACCCTAATGTTAACTATGGGCTTTAGTCAATAATACAGTAATAATTATATTGGTTCAATTGAAACAAAAGTATCACGCTAATGCAAAATGTTAATAATATGGAAAAGCGTGTTTGTGTGTGGAGGGGTGGTGTATGGGAACCCTGTACTTTCTCCATATTTCTGTAAACCTACAATTGCTTTCAAAAAGAAAAGATTCACACAAATAGAAACATACGCCCTACTTTTTATACTTTGCTTTTTTCTTCACGTGACGTAAAAAATGTCAGTGTTTTCCATGTCAGCACATACAGCTCTGCCCCCCTCCTCTAAGCTGTGGCAGGATGGCCCCCTGCATGTCTAGGCCATAACTGACTTAACCAGTCCCCACTTCCCATCGCGTGCACGGGCGTTTTTTCACCATTACAAGTGCGGTCACCACAAGGCAATCATCCCTAATTCGCACATGTGTGAGTGTCTCCAGGATGAGTTCCTGTGGTGGAGCTGGCAGAGGCTGGCCCCACCCTGGTGGCTGCATCAGTTGGCACCAGCTGTGTGCGAGCCTGCTGGTTTGCCAGGGTCTCTTTAAAGCTACAGATTTCCCTTCTTCACCATGACCAAGCCACAGGATTGAGGCATGCGAAGGAGTGCACAGTGCCAGGTCAGGGGCCTGGGCTTTAACCTGGCATCAATGCTTTACTGCTCTTGGGCAGGTGTGTGGACCTCTTGGAGCCTTGGTCTCCTCCTCTGTAATACCGGGGTGTAACATGGGCCCTGAATCACGGGATCTCCCTGGAGTAGCACAGGGTGACCCTGAAGTGCAGGGAAGGGACTGTGGCTCCCCAGGGGGCGCTCCTGGCCTGCATGGCCTGTGAGGAGACCCTGTGTCGCTCCCTGAAGGAACATGGCTGGGGTGGGAGGGTTTCCATGCCTGGCCCTCCACCCCAGGAGACTCCTGGGCCCAGGATGCCTTGGGTGGTGCCTTGTCCCAGGAGACTGGTCTGTCCCCATTGGAACCTGGGGGTGATGGTGGGGATGGGGCTCCCTCCCCTCCCTGACCTTAGCTTCCCCATCTGTGCAATGGCCTTCTGCTCCAGGGCACCATGGAAATGAAGCCGCTGGAGTCAGGGAGGGGAGGGGAGGGTGGTGGAGGGAAAGGAAGAGCAGAGGAGGGGAGTGGAAGAGAGAGGAGGGGCCCTCACCGTCCAGGGTGGGGATGACGGTCTTCCTCAGGGCCAGGACCAGCCCCAGCGGGCAGCCGAAGAGGAAGAGGTCGGCAATCTCGAAGTCCAGTCTGCCCAGGGCGCCAGCACCATCCAGCATGGTGGGGCTGCTCGAGCGGCGGGCTCCGGGCTCGGCCCGCAGCACACTGGAGTGGAGGCTAGGGGGTTGTGGCTGGGTCACCCCAGGGCCTTCTCAGGGCACCTTCCCTCTGCTGTGGCCCCTGCCAAGGAGCAGCTGGGGTCTCATAACCTCTTGGGGGCCATCAGGCCAAGTGGGGCTTGTCCCCTATACTACCCTGCCAGCTGGGACACCTGTGGTGACAGAGGGGCCCTCCCTTCCTAACAGACCCTGGACAGCGTCACTTCTGCTGTCCTGACTATGCCATCCCCACCACCACAAGCTCTACTCTCTGGCTCCAAAGGGCCCTCGGCACATAAGTCAGCAACTGCTGCCTCGGAGCCTCCGACTCCAGGTGGAAAGCAATGGGCCCAGTCTGGACACCCAGGACACAGGCCACCTGCAGAGGGCACCGGGGGTCTCCCACACACCATCAGCCCATGGGGCTGCAGACAGGGCCTGCGCGGGGAAAGTGGTGGGTGTCTGCCCTAGACTTGAGGCCTGCCCTCCCTCCCGGCGCCCCTCCTCACCTGGACAGGAAGGCCTGGTGCTGCTGGATGGTGTCCAACTCGTAGGTGGACGAGTCACTCCTCTTGCGGGGTAGCTGCCTCTTGGGGTCCTCGGTGCCGTTGCTGCGCGGGATGTCGATGCTGCTGTGGCTCAGGTGCCGACTGCCCTCCAGGTTGGAGCCGCCCGCCCCACCGGCACCACCGGAGCAGCGTGCTGCGTCCACCAGGGTGTCCGGGGACAGCAGGTCCGCATCCTGGAATGGGCCCCCCAGGGGATCACTGCCGGCGGGGTTGTTGCTGGCCTGGCCCCTCCTCTGGGTCTGGACGGCTGCCTCCTCCCTCTGACTGTCTGTAGGCCAGCCAGCCTCTCCACCCAGCCCGAGAGGGGAAAGCTGCTCCCCATGCCCCCACTCCCCTGGTGCTCACACCTTCCTCCTGTCCACCCTCACCACCTGGGCCTGGGAGTTCTCTAGCGGAGCTGGTGTCTGTACCCACTGCACCCCAGCCACTGCCACCCTGCAGCTGGGTGACCTCAGACTGTCCCTCCCCAAGCCAGAGACTGCTCATCACACCTCTCAGGACAGATCCACCCCCACACCCACGACCCATATCCTACACATCCACACCTACACTTACACATGTGCACATCCACATGCACACATCCACCCCCCACCCCCATCACATACACACACACACATGTGCACACAATGCAGATCCTCCTCTCCATCTCCTGGTGAAGCCATTCATGCGCCCAGGCTCTGACCTGCCTCCTGCACCTGCTCCTGCCACCTCCGGGCCCTGTGCCCATCCCATCTTCCCTTTTTGCTTGGAGGACGGAAGAGCCTCCAGCTCCTTTGGGGTCCGGCTCTGCCCTGTGTATGTCTGAGTGCTTTCCTGCAAGTGCATGTGCCCCTCAGCCATCGCCAGCAGCACCTCCTGCAGCCTCAATACCTCTTTCGGGGCAGGCTGCATCCTCCTCTCCTCCCCTGGAGGGAGCTCCTGGGTGGCAGGGGCTGGGTCCTGACTAGCTCAGGATGGGTGCTCGGGAAATGTTTGCCCAATGAATGAATGAGTCTAGCATCTGCGGGTACTTCCTGTATTCGGCAGGGAAGGAAGCAAGGCAAGGGGAAGGCTTGGCTCTCCCCAGCTCTCAGAGTAACTGCTCTGACATTCTTTGCTGCAGCTTTGGTGGATGTTTTGGGCCAAAGGGAGATACAGCCCCATCCTGGGGGGATGCAGAGGCAGGAGCAGGTGGGAGCGAGGTGCCTGGGGCACCTGCTCTGGGCTGTGGGGGAAACTACCTGCACGCTGACCACGCTGCCCCGGCGGCTGCTACTCTGGCTTTCGGACACCATCTGGTTGCTGTAGCATAAGGCATCGAATGCCAGGATCCCCCCGACACAGTCCCCAATCAGGCAGACCTGGAGGCAGGAGGGACCCGGAGGGCTGAGCGCCCGCCCCACATTCTGGGGTGCCCTTGACCTCAGGCCAGCCCAGCCCACGAGGCCAGCCTGCCCCACTCATCTGCCTGTCCCCCTCATCCAGGACTCACCTGCCCGTTGAAGGTCACACCCTCCTGGGATTTGATGAAGTCCCCATAAGCGAGGTTGGCCCGCTGAATCACCGTAGCAACTGCCTCCTGGTACTGGGGCGAGGAGGTGGCCAGCAGGGGCAATGCAGCCAGGGGAATATGGTCCTGACTGCTGGACAGACAGCCTTCATCGTGGCTGTAGGGGCTGAGGCTGGGGGAGGGGAGGGCTGGTCAGGGTGACCAGGCAGCCTTGGTTTGGCTAAAGGGCCCAGTGCCCTGACCCAAGCAGCAGGGCAGACAGGAGCTGTCTGCCACCTCCCCCCACCCCACCCCCAGGGTCTCAACCATTCAGTCAGCTCATGGGGACACTTCTGTGCCAGACCCTGGGCAGGCCCAGGGCCACAGGGTGGGCAGGCAAGTGCCTGCCCTTGAGATCACCCCTTGCTATTTCACTGGGATCCTGCAGCTCACAAAGCACGTTACGTTTTTCACGTATTGTGGAAGTGGCCCTCGCCTGGGTTATCATACCGGGTTAGAAGTGGGGAAATGGAGGCTTAGCAATGGGCCGCAAGCCCTCCCCAGACTCGGAGCACAGTCACCTGCACATGGCTGTCCTCGCTGCTTCAGGGCAGAGGGGCCTGGACAGGGGCGGGTCCCTGGATGCTCGGGGCACTGCACTAGTGGGTGGGGGGCACTCACTCGGAGACGAGGGCGAAGGCGTCGGAACAGACAGGCGGGCAGGGCACCAGGCGGATGGCAAGGCGGCCCAGGGCGCTGGGGTAGTGCACACGCATGACGGTGTCAAACACAGTGGCGATGGTGTTGGCGTCGCCCTGCTTGGCACTGGGCTCCCCGGCACCCGTGTCCAGGATGGTGCCCCCGTGCAGCACCAGCAGCAGCACGTGGGTCTTGGAGGGTGGCACGGCCAGTGGCTGGCTGGCCTCGTCCTGCGCAGGCGGGAGGGTGGGTGGGTGTCAAGTCCCTGCGGGGACCCCCTCTGTGCCCCTGCGGTGAGCCTGGGGCACGTGGCTGGGCAGCGACAATCTTAACTGCCCCTCGAGGACCCTGAATTCCACTACGTGGAAGCGGAGCCTACTGTTCAGCTGCCTCCAACCTGTCTCTGTGGAATGGCAGGTGGAGGGGCCCAGGAAGCGCGTATGGCTGGGACTGTCCCTTTCCTGCTCCCTGCATTCCCCCTGTGGGTCTGGCTGGGGCCACAGAGAGGAAGTCTGTTCCTCCTAAGAGCACAAGTCCTATTTCCCATCTATGAACCCACACAGGCTTCCTGAGCTCACCCTGCTTCCTGGCCTCGGTGTGTCTTGCTCTAGGAGATGGGGCCCCTGCTGGCTCAGAAGTCGCAGGGGTCATGTGATGCATGGGTGGGGGTGGTGGCCCCCGTCTCTCTGCCCACAGGTCCCAGCTCTTCTCCTCTGTCTGCACAGAGGCTGTCTACCCCACCTACCCCAGATTACAAGACCCCACATTCCTGGTTTCAAGGTCCTGGGGGACCTTGGTCCCCACGAGCAGTTGTGTTCCCCAACCCGGTAGGGGGTTGGCAGCACAGGCCCATTCTCTGAATGGCCTTTTTTAAGAGGCAGCCACCCCAGTTGTGGCGATGATGCTGGGGGAGCGGAGGGCGCAGTCAGGTCCATGATGTGGTCGAAGTGGGACCCTGGATAAGGATGTACCTGCCTGGAGCATGGAATGACTCCTCTAGAAGTGAGAAATGGTGGCCCAGAGAGGCCAACGACCTGTCTAATGTCACAGCATGGCAGTGACGAGGTGGACGGGAACCCAGAGCTCCTGCCACCAGCTCTGTGCTGTCCTTGCCAAACCACCTGCAGTCCCTTCCCCTGGGCCTTTCTATTGCGCTCCCCATGCGAGACGGGCGAGGTCAGGGCCGGAGAGGCCTCTGATGAGTACTTGCTGTGTGCCCATATTATGGCAGGGGCTGTCGGGGTCCTGGTCTCAGGAACTGGGGAGACAGACTGGAGGTTAAGCCAGCTGGAGGGCACGTGGGGGTGGGCAGGCAGGCAGCCCTGAACTGGACCACCAACGTGTGGAGGCTGGGAGAGTAGTGGGCAGTGCAGGTGTGGGATCCAGGAGGGCTGGCCAGGCAGCCACAGGAAGGCAGGGGACAGGACGGGACACGGAGCCCCCGGGAAGCAGAGGGTCCAAGAGGAAAAGGGCTAAGGGTGGGTGGGGCTAGGAGGAAGGCTAGTAGGCTGTGCTTGGAGCCGGGGCAGGGTGGGTTGCCTCCACCTTGAGGGGCTGGTCATTGGCCAGGCATGTCCATTGGGCTAGCTCTCCCCCCAGGGCCTGGCAGACACATGCCCAGCACAACGTGGGATGGAACCTGGCCCCCTCTGAGGCCTGCCACGACCCCAGCCAGCCTGTACGGGAGACGTCAGGGCCCAGAACCACAGGCCCGGCAGGAACGGCCCAGAGCTGCCCTGCGGCTCGTCAACAAGGCTGGGTGGAAGGGCTTGAGAACTAAACATCCCTAGTTAGGGAAGACAGGGTCC
Source organism: Tamandua tetradactyla (assembly GCF_023851605.1). NCBI lineage: Eukaryota > Metazoa > Chordata > Mammalia > Pilosa > Myrmecophagidae > Tamandua > Tamandua tetradactyla. The sequence continues at coordinate 8,974,666 of NC_135331.1, read as the reverse complement.
CGCAGCACAGATCCTATACTCCCTTGGCTGGGAGACAGGATTGAGGACATGGGGACCATCCAGGACCCACAGGGGTCTGCCTGAAGTACACTGCCCCCTGCATTCAGCCTGCCTCCCCCTGTCCCAAGTCCCTGTGCGAGCAGTTTCCCCAGGGAGGCAGGGGTTGTGGGGTGAGGCAGCAGCTGCCTGGAAGACGTGGGAGTCTGCTCTGGAGAACCAGGGCATCCTGGTGCCCCCCAGGTCAGTGCCTCCATAAAGCTGCCCCTCGTCCACAAGGCCGGGAGAGAGGCTGAGTCTTGGGACACCAGCCCTTGGTGGGGTTCTTGCAAGCAAGGGGATCTGGCTTTGGGTGGCGACCCAGCATCGGGGCTGGGCCCAAATGCGCGTCCAGAGGCAGATCTCCAGCGGGTGCCCCTGTGCCCCCTCAGTGGGGCTGTCAGAGCTGTGTGCACTCCAGGCCTGGGGATGAAAGGGTTGCTCAGGGCCTTTCCCTGGTCACTGGACAGCAGTTAGATTTGCACTTCCCTCACCCCAGTTACCTGTAGAAAAGCCCACTTCATCCTCGGTGCAGAAGGCCCAGGGGGTGGGAGGGTCCTGCAGGTGCTTCCCCTCCCCTGAGGCCCAGGCCCCAGAGGTGCCGAGTCCCCAGGGCAGTGCTATGTCCACCGTGGGCAGCTATGAGGCCAGAGCGGTCTGGGGGACTGCAGAGACCACAGCCCGGCCGGCTCCTGCCCCAGTGCAAACAGCTCTGACCGCCAGGTGGAGGCGAAGGGGCGAATGCTCCCTGCAAAGAGTCCCCAAGATGGACACAAGGCAAATGGACGAGCAAGCTTTATTGGACACACTGAGTACGGTGGGATCTCCCTGGCCAGCCCGCTCTGCCACCTGCAGTCACTTCTGCCTAGGTGGCTCTCCTTTCCTCCCCTTCCACCTTTTTCTCCTCAGGCACAGTAAGCAGGGTGAGCAGAGGGTGAAGAGTTTATTTTTGATCTGGAATTCATAAGTTTCTCATTTTACTTTCCATGGGTGGGGCTTGTTCAAGACCTTCCAGGAAGATGGCTTCAGTCCCCAGTACTCGGGGACCATCAGAGGGGGCCAGAGGGGCCAGTGGGCTCCTCCTAGCTGGGTGGTGAGAAAGGGACACCGAGGCCACACTGTGGATGACCCAGGCCAAAGAAAGCATCTGCCATTGGGAGCTTGTGCAGTGCCAAGTTCTGCCTTAGTGGCCCCTTGGGGCCGTTCCTTTGCCCGCCTCCCCCTCCCCAGCAGCCTGGTTGTCGCGGGCAGCACAGTCCCTGGCCCTCCCCTGCCATCCCAGGCACCCACCTCGATGATGTTCAGCTGCTCCACGCTGGAGGCCACCCTGAACTCAGGGGCATTTTGGCGGTACAGACCGTCTGCAACCAGAATCGGGGCTGTGAGGCTGCCCACGGAGCCCCTCTCCCCCCAGGGCCCCTTCCAGGACCCCAGTCCCAGGCCTGGTTACCCTGAGCGTCCTCTGGCTCAGGACTTTCAAATTTGTCCATTAGGTCGTTGGAGCTCCACTTGGTGATATCCTTGGGGAACATTTCCTCCGTGTCAGACAAGTCCTCTGCAGGAAAGGGGCGAGGGGAGAGGAAACAGGGGGTTTCAGCAGCCCACTCAGGGGGCGCTGGCAGTCTGGGTAGGGGGAGGATAGGAGGGGCCTGAAGGAGTCACCTCAGACACTCCTGATGCTTCCTGGGCCTGCACCCCTCGTGCTCAGTCCCGCGCCTTCCCTTACTTAGCAAGCAGCACCAAATCCATGCACCCACGGGCCACAGGAACACAGCTGAGTGGGGTGTGTGCCATGTGTTGACTCTCATTTCCCCTCTGGCTGATGTTCTGGGACCTCGGACTCTGACTGCTGGCTGGCTCGGCTGTGCATGGCTCCCTCCGCCTCTAGCCATGGGGTGGGCAACAGGCCCAGTCCTCAGACCCTGCGGCTCTCATGTCTGTTGCTTTGCTGTTGCTTTTCTTAAACCCTTGTCATGTCAAGGACACAGAGCTGGGAGGGGCTCGGCTCCCTGGCCGGCTCAGACCTGGCTGGGAGGGGCAGGGTGTCAGAGATGTCCTTTCCGGTGTTTGGGGTAGGGCCGGTCTGGGTCCTCCAGACCCAGGACAGAACAGGCTCCTCCTTTGGCCTGGACACCAAAACCCCCAGTTGGGGTCAGCTGGCCAGTTAACTACAATGCCGTAATCCCGCGGCCCCTGTGTCCACTCTGAGCCACTGCCTTGCTGGGTGCTTTGAAGCCAGGCCCTATCCTTTCTGAGCCTGTTTCCTGCTACGGTAAGCAAGGGCAGGCTCAGGTACCAGCCCTGCCAAGGATGCTGTCACCCCTAAACCTACTAGCCCCCTCTTACTTCCTCAAGATGGATGGCCAAGGAACAAAGCTAAGGAGAGTTTATGTTGGAGAACTTTTGGTGTAGGTGACATGCCTTGATAGATGCTCACTGTGCTTATTTTGGGAAAGCAGGAAAAGAGGCTTTCCTGCTTCCTTGTGTTTTATCATGCCAATACATTAGATATGTATTAATTTAAGAAAGACAAAATGAGGCAAAGATGAACAGTTACAAAATTATAAAAAGTATATATAAAAAGCTATAAAGCAGCTTCTAGAAATAAGTGTACATATTGAAAAAAGCCCCAGTCTAATTGTGCATCTCCTTTTGGGGTTTGGAGAGAGCTGGTTCCACTCTCCAGGCCTACTGCACATCCTGACGTCCTCTTGGGGTGAGCCTGAGGCCCCGGACTCAAGGGAGCTGGGCCTTCCATGACTTCATGTCATCCTCCTCTGCCCCGCCCCCATGGCAGGGTGCCCACCCTGAACTGTCCAGAGCCAACTCCCACCTCAAATGAACATCCCCACCCAAAACCCTTTCAGACTGCCAGAGCCAGACCGCTCTCCATCTCACCCAGGAAGGCCCCCCAGATTGCAAGGAGCCACCTACCATGGGCATCAAAGAATTCATCATCTGAGCTCTCGTCCGAGTCCCTGGCGATACTCTGCATCCTCCACTCCGAGATGCTGTGGCGAGAAGGACTTGCTGGAAGGCAAAACCCCAGATGGACCCCTTAGCCTGGAGTTGGCTGAGGGGGCAGCTGTGTCCCCTCGAAGAAAAGGAGGCTCTGCTGCAGCGGGAAGTGTGTGGAGAGGTGTGAGGGAGCACACAGGCCCACCCAGAGGTGGAGAGAACCGGGGGGGATGAGGGCGGAGCAGCCCTGGATCACCTGGACTCTTCAGAAAGATGACCCGTCCAGCCCCTTGTCCGGGGCACCATTATCCCCAGGGGAATGTAGAGGCAGGAGTGTGGGGCAGGAGCCCGGGATGAGCAGCAGACAGGCCTGGGTGCATTCCCTCCTGCAGCCTCCTGAACTGACTGTGAGCAACCCTCCCACCCTCCCGTGGGGGAGCCCACTGCACAGAGGAGTGGGGGACTCTGGCGAGAGGAGAGGTACAGAGTCCTGTATGTCTGAGTAACCTCACACAGTGGCAGAAACCAAAGCAGCCAGCTCCCAAGCAGGACACAGCGAAATCTGGATTTACAGAGGGGCCCTGGCCAGGAGCCCTGCTTGCTTCTCGTTCTCAGTAGCGACCCCTCCACAGCACTTTCTTAAAAAACGCCCGAGCAAGCCCTTCTCAGGGTGGAAGCCTGGCAGGCCCCTTTGGAGCAGAAGCCCCTCACCAGTGAATGCGGGGAATCCACCCAGACGCCCTCCACCTCATCCAGGGCCCCACCCCCTGGCTCTCCGAGTCGCGGCTGGCTGGGTCCCAGCCTGGTCCCCCCCTGCCTGGGCTGGCTCCCGCTTCACGCTGCCGGTGGAGGGCAAGCCCAGCACCAAATGGGGAAGAGGAGAGGGCTGTGACGCCCTGCAGGTTTAGCCACAGGTTTGGCCCCACCGTGTCCTCCTGTATTTGCAGTGTGGCAATCTTCTAGCCCCTGCGTGGCTGCTTTGGATGGGGAAGGCCCTGTCTCTGAGCTGCACCAGTAGAGGGCGGGGACAGCAGCTCAGGGAGAGGCGGACCGCACAGCCCACAGGGCTTCGTGGTGTGCAGGCAACGCCGCCTCAGGGGTGTGGGGAGGGAAGGGCCAGCGGTGCCAAATCACCTCCTCTCTTGGATGACCGCGATGACCTGGAGGATGTGGACCACTGCTTCTTGAGGCCCCGCCCCACCAGCGGCTCCCCGTTGCTGCTGCTGGGCTCAGGGGGCTCCCCAGAGGCCTGGGCCTGGGCGGTGTCCTCCTGGGCGAGCTCCGTGGCCTCGCCGTCCCCGTTGAACTGGGCCATCTTCCGGGAGAGCATGAGCTGCGCCTCCTTCTCCAGCTCCCGGATGTTCTCCATGCTCAGGCCGAACCACTCATCCTGCCAGCACCAGGCCTGCCGGTGGGCTCGCACCATCACCCTCCGCAGGCCTGTGGCCCACCGGGCACGGGAGGGAGAGAGCAGGGGACTCAGGTCCAGGGACGCCACCCCTCACCTGCGCATCAGTCTCCCCATTTGTAAAACGAGGGGATCAGGGCAGATGATCCTAAGGGTCTCAGGCTGGAGACAAGTGGCCCCCCAGGTCTTGTGTCTGGTCAGACAGACGAGGCCATGGGGAGACGGAGGCAGAGAATGGGATCGGGCAGCCACAGGCCAGGTAACCCCAGGAGCTCCCGGAAGCCGGGAGAGGCAAGGCGGGATTCTCCCCTCCAGGTCTCAGGGCCACAGGCCCTGCTGTCATCTTAGACTTGTGGCCTCCACAACCGTGAGAGAGTAAATGTCTGTGGTTTAAGTCACCCATTTTGGATGCTTTGTTATGTCAGCACAGGAAACCAAGACAATTTTTAAGTTATTCTTAATTTGGCAGGGGGAAATTCCCACCCCTGGGCAGCTGGAGGAACCTACGGCTTCCCCAGGGTTTCCTGCTTCTGTGTCATGGATACTTTCCCTGTGTCATTTCCATGGAAAATCAAAATCTAGTTTCAACCAGGTTGTTTTCCTTCTTCTTTAACACATTCAATAGAATACATTGTACATATAAAACAAGCCATTTAAGATATTGGGAATTATAGAAGGAGAGGGACAGAAGGCAGGTCAGGGGATGCCCTGGGCGGGGGTGAAAGCTGGGTTGTGGTGATGGTGGCAAGGCTCTGTGAATGCACTGAAACCCAACCAACTGTTCTCTTACATGGGCAAATTGAGTGATACGTAAAACTGTGCTCCAAAAGAGCTGCTAAAAAAATTTTTTTTTTAACTAAAAGCGTCCACATCCACACGGCCCAGCTGACAGAGCACACCACCAGGAACAGTGTGCGTCCCTGATTCCCCTTTCCTCCCACCCCGGGAAAGGAGTCCACCCTGAATTTGTTGTTGGCTTTTCTTTATGGTTTCATCACACACACACACACACACACACACACACACGACTTTCTAAACAGCATCTTGGACTGGTTTGCACGCTGCTGACATGCTGTGTGTATTCTTCTGCAAAGTGCTTTTTGGGTGAGCTTCACCATGTCCATGGTGCAGCTCCAAGCCCATCAGGCTCCCTGCTGGATAGGATCTACTTGTTTGAAATGCCATTTTATTTATTCCTTCTTCTGCCAAAGGGCCTGTGACTCAGGGTCAGTTAGTTTGCTTGCTTGTTTTGCCCTCACAAACCTGCAGCTCCGAGCATTCTGGAAGGTGTGAGACCTTCACTGGGCCTAGGGCTCATACCTTCTGCTTTCCTCGATGATGCCAGAAGACCTTCCAGGCTGGTCTCCTTCCTGACCCTCCCCCCCGACGTCCCTCCTTACATCCACCCTCAAGCTTTGCTGAGGCCATGCCTCTGCTCCTCCGGAATGCCCTCCTCATTCCTAAAGGCCCATCATGGGATGTCTTCCTTCTTAGCGCTGCCCATGGGACCATATGTGCCTCCACCCAAGCCAGGAGAGTGGCCTCAGGCAATCCACAGGATTCACACAGCTTCAAGTCTCTTTAGGGCCTCTCTGCTGACCTCCCGACCTCACAGCTGCCAGGAGGTGGCATTCCCTTGCTCTAACCCCATCCTGGGAGAGTGCCTCCTCAGCACTACATACTGGGCTGGCCACCAGGGACAAATGACACCTGCACATACCTCAGGGTGTCAGCCTCCAAGGCAGGCACAGCCCAGCTCACCTGGGCTCACCAACTGTACCTTTGGAAATATCGAGGTGATAGCTGTCACCCTGCATCAACAAGGTGCCATGTGCCATCCTTGTTCTGTGCCCCACAACAACTTGCAGAATAGGTGATGTCACACTCATTTTACAGATGAGGAAAGTGAGGCTCACAGGGTCAGGTTTGCCCATGACCACAGAGCCACTACGAGGGAGAGCTGGAGCTGGACTTCAAGGTCGTTTTCTCTCTACCAGCCATAGGCTCCTTTCTGTGGGAAAAACTGATTTTTGTGCACATGTGTGTGTCTGTGTGTGTGTATGGCCAGGTTCTCGGAAGTAGAGGAGGGCAGTGGGGCAGCCAGGGCCTGGGTCTGAGGGAACCCTCACCCCTACTCCTGCCCAGTCCAGACTGTACTGCTCATCCAAGCCCCACAGCCACCCCCAGGAGGCTGGTGTTTCAGGAACGAGGGACGTGGCGACTGGCAAGGGCAAGGGCAAGTAACTTGCCTGAACCCATAACTAGGGGGGGCAAAGCCCAGACTGGAAGGCGGGCTGGTTCCCCCCGGGCTGTCTCCAGAAAGCGGTGGCCCTCCTGCCGTGGTCTCAGAGCTGGGGTAAGGGTGAAATGCGAGGCTGGACCATGTGCGCCAGCCTGCGTGGGGGCTGGGTTTGTGCCCCTCCCGTGGCTCAGGGCCTTTCTTGCTCTCCCCACCCTCTCCTGCACCTGCTGGCTGACACCACCCTGCTCCCCATGTGCTGTCCCTTCTGACCCCACGCCTCTGCCCCTCAGTGTGGAAACTAGACCTTTCCAGACCACCAACCCTCCGTCTACATGACCCTCCGGGGTCAGCCTTTGTAGACCCTGAACTCAGCTGTCAAGACACCAGCTGTACCACCACCCCTCCCGACCCCCACTGATGCCCAGAACCTCTGCCTGGGCACGGAGGCAGCGGACCTAGGTTCAGGCCTACATCTGTTCTGACCTGGGGCCTCTGCTTCCTCCTCTGTAAATAGGGGTGACAATGCCCACCCTCATGGGTCACTGTGGGCTAATATGTCAAGCACGGATGCCACTCACACGGTATGATTCTGTACATGGCCAAATTAAAGCGACCTTTGCTCCTGAGTCTGAAACGGTCTATCTGGATCAGCAGCCTCAGGGCTGGTGACAGGACCCCGGCACTAACAGCATGGCTGTGCCCTTGGGAAGAGGGAAGGAGGTGAGGGCTCTTGGTGAAGGGAGAGACCAGGTCAGACCTTGCTGGGCCAGGCCTCAAGTACCTTCAGGGCCAGATCATGTGCGTGGGAAGGACGCAATGATGTCTGAGCCACCTTGTCTCTGGGACCTCCACTCTAATGGGAAGGAGTCTAGGACCCTCAGGCAGAAGGAACAAAGCCCCAGGTGCCCCCAGGGGTGGGCATACCCCATGCAGTATTAAACAGAACCAGGTCATGAGGGTCGAGGAGATTGGGCCTGGGATCCTTCATCAGACAACTGGGCCGAAGGGGAACTCGGGAAATGTTTATGGGTGACAAGGTAGCCCATGGGGGACAGCTGGACATGTCTACAGGGCTGCTCCCAGGAATAAAACAGAAATGCAATGGTGCAGGCAGAGAGAGCGAGCCCTGCAGGCCAGCCCGCAGCCACCCGCCTGCTCACCAGTGTCATGGATGAACCTCTCGATCTTGGACTGCATGCCCCAGTAGCGAAACTCCACCTTGCAGAGCTTGTAGGCGCACATGATGGGGAAGATGTCCTTCTTGTACTCCTCGATCCAGTTGTCAGGCAGGGGTCCCCGCTTGGTCTTGGTTGAATGGAACAGCTTGGGGTCCTCTTCTGTCTTGTACTCGTTGGGGGGGACAGGGTCCTTGACGATGTCGATAAAGTCTGTGACAGAGGCTGCAAGTGGTCACTTCTGCCCAGACCTCACTCCATCCTTCCCTGGCCAGACCGTCCCCTCCCCTCCATTCTGGCCAGGCTCTGGATTGCAACATGCCACAGGGATGGGCGTAGGGATGTCTCCCGGCAACTCTGACCTCAAGTCCCTGATAGCAGGGCCTGGGTTGCTCACCCTGGCCTTTGCAAACCATTTTCGCAAAACCCATGTTTAATGTACATTCTACCATTTGCCAGAGCAGATAAATTTAGCAACGAGATGAGGAAACACTAGGGAGACATGAATTTCCATGGAGGAAATGGGATGGGTACATGGAAGAGAAGCCTCGGAAAACCCCTTGGAAAAGGCGGCATTTCAGCTAGAGAAGCAAGACCTGGCCGGACAGAGGAGACAGCACTGCAGGCAGCACTGGACCTTGCTGAGGGGCAGCCTGGGTGACGAGAATGTGCCTCGGGGCAAAGGGTGGCAGCTGCTGGGTAGGCGGTAGGGCTGCAGGTACACAGGCTGGTCGCATCATGCCAGGCTAAGTACCGGGACAACACCCCGAGGGCGAAGGGGAGCCAGAGCAGAAGCGGGTCTGAGCAGGAGGGACCCAGGCAGCCCGGCCTGTTAGGAAAGCCCTTCTCAGATCAGAAGGTAGCAGGCTGGAGGATGCGTCCAAAGGGGCTGGGTGGGAGGGGTGGGGCCTGTGCCTGGTATGAAAGCGGGGGGGCAGGTGCACGGAACTGAGGTGCAACACACAGGGCTGGGAGCTGGTGGGACCTGGCAGGGGAGCGACCAGAGATGTGGCAGCAACTCTGGACAGGATGAGGAATAGGTCACTTGTCACTTCCTCCAAAGGCAAAACCATGGCACTCGCTTCCAGGACTGGGTCTGGGGTACTGCCTCAGGGAGACAGGATCCTAGGGAAGGGCTTTTGGCAGAGGGCCCTTCTTTCCGGGCAAGTGGGGAGACAGGCCTGGGGAGCCCCTGCTGGTTGCTGTACCATAGCTGGGGCTGTGGATTTCAGAGGCCTACCGGCTCCACTGAGAGGAGCAGGAAGTGAGGGGCTCCTCTGCAGGCAGATCCCACATCTGGCCTACTTATTCTGAGGAATGTGTCGCCACAGTGCCAGGGTGGGCACAGGTCACCCATGGCAGGGCTGGGAAGCAACTCGGGAGGCAGAGCAGCTGGCCTCTGGGCCAGAGGGGCCCAGGCTGCATCTGAAGGTGGACGGACGTTCCTGGTCACGCTGGGCCCCCTTCCCCGCAACCCCCCCCCCCCACAGACTCCCTTATGTTAGCTCCTGGGGCTGGGGTCTGCCTTTCAAAGCCAAATGGGCCCTGCCTGGAGCCCTCCAGGGTCATTTCCCTCCTTTGACCTTGAGCCAGAGGTTGCAAACTGGTGACTGCTATGCTCGATTTGGCCCAAGAAGTGTCTTCTTTGACCAGCATATGTTTATTTACAAAAGTCTTTAAGTAGTTGTCAACATCTAAAAGTTGGGAAATTCCATATGAATGTCCTGATTTCTGATTTCTTTTGAAAATGAAGATTTAACAAATGGGACCTGTATTCTTGTCTGGCATAAATCAGCTGGAGGGGAAGGGAGTAAGTGCAGGCTCCCTGTGAGGGGACACGCCTTATCATGTTCCACAATCCCTACCCAACTCACTGCCCTCAGGGATGGCTGTCAGCCTGAGAGGGGCCCCTGGACACCTGTTTCCCTGAGCACCCAACACCCCCCTAAGCACTTGCTTCCCTTAATATTTGGCACCCCCTGCGCATGTGCCCCATCTCACAGTACCCGGCATTATCCTGATCACCCAGCCCCCCTGAGCACCTGGCACCTCTGAGCACTCAGTCCCCCCCAAGTACCCAGCCCCCCCTGAGTACCCAGGCCCCCTGACACCCAACCCCCCCGAATACCCAGCTCCCCTGAGCACCCAGGTCCTGTGAGCACCCACCCCCCTGAGCACTCAGCACCCCCGAGTACCCAGTCCCCCTGAGCACTCGGCCCCCCTGAGCACCCGGCCCCCCTGAGCACTCAGCACCCCCGAGTACCCAGTCCCCCTGAGCACCCGGCCCCCCTGAGCACCCAGCCCCCCTGAGCACTCAGCACCCCCGAGTACCCAGTCCCCCTGAGCACCCACCCCCCTGAGCACTCAGCACCCCCGAGTACCCAGTCCCCCTGAGCACCCACCCCCCTGAGCACTCAGCACCCCCGAGTACCCAGTCCCCCTGAGTACCCACCCCCCTGAGCACTCAGCACCCCCGAGTACCCAGTCCCCCTGAGCACCCACCCCCCTGAGCACTCAGCACCCCCGAGTACCCAGTCCCCCTGAGCACCCGGCCCCACTGAGCACTCAGCACCCCCGAGTACCCAGTCCCCCTGAGCACCTGGCCCCTCTGAGCACTCAGCACCCCCGAGTACCCAGTCCCCCTGAGCATCTGGCCCTGCTGAGCACATTCACACCTATGGAAAGTGGGGACACCCTACAAACCATAAGGAGACCCACACATGGAAGGGACAGAGAGAAGGGGCTTTGGGGGGCACTTAGCCCTGGTTTACACATCAGGAAAATGCTCAGAGGACGCCTGTCCTGCCTCCTGCTGGTGCCTGCACGGACATAACCCCACACCCCCTCCCCAGGATAGGACCCCAGGTGGAGGCTGCCGGCTAGAGTCTTGGGCAGAACCAAGAGTGGCCTCTGAGTTGGGAAGCCCAGATTAAGGTCCTACAAGGCAGGGGACATTGGGATAGACAGTACCTATCGTCAGCTGGTTCTTTTCCACAGGAGACAGGCTGAACACATCCGGGTTTTCGCCAGCATCCGTTTTATAAAAGGTTTCAATGTCGATGGAGAATTTCTCCACAAAAGGGCAAGTGAACCTGTAAGGGAAGGAAAGCTCCGTCAAGGTCCTTCCGTGTGCTGTGCTTGGGGAGGAGAAGCCCGCCTGGACCCCACTGGAGGCAGAGAAGGGCCTACATTTGGTAGGTCCAGAACCTCAGGTGGGCAGAAGGGGCTGGAGTGGTAGCCCAGATGGCCTGTCCCCGCCCACCTCCTAGACCTGTGTCTTTACTATAGCCAGTGAGGTTGGGGAAGGGGGGTTTGTTGCAGGCAGTGGCCCTGCTCCCTTGGCCTCTTCTAGAAGCTAGGTATCCACACACCCACATGTAAGCCTCGAGGCTAGTGCAGGCATAAACTGCATGTGAGGTCTAACATAGGGGTTCCTCCCCTCTCTTGGCTGGGGGTGCACTTAGAGGAGGGAAGCGTGGCTGGAGTAGGACTGACCCTCAGACCCTCTAGCTAGCTCCTGGCCCCTGCCAAGCAGGGGAAAGGAGCACCACCAGGGGCTTGCCCCCTACCCGGCTCCTGCTTGGCAGGTGAGCGCCTGGGCGGGAGTGGGCCCCACCTGCTCCAGCCCATGGGTGCTCGGAGTTGCCCTGGGTGTGGGGGGATGTAATAATACATTTCACCCAAGAGGATGCTCTGAGTTGGAGGGGATTCTGGCCAGCCAGGCCCCCCATGGACCCTCAGTTTGAGTTTCTTCCTATCAGGCTGCTGGGCCGACCTTTCCTTGGGAGAGCATGGAAATGACTTTACACTGAGGAGGCCCCTGGGCGCCCACCTCTGGCGCTCACCTGTGCAGGTGTCGGGGCAGGCGTGCCAGGACTCACCTGGTGCGGGTGTCGGGGCAGGCGTGCCAGCACTCACCTGGTGCGGGTATAGGGGTAGGCGTTCCAGGACTCCTCCACCACTCGCAGGGCCGCCTTGGGCAGGATGGAGCGGAACCAGCCGGGGATGTGCATGCCCACGTGGTACACCTTGTGCGTGTACTGCCCCGAGCCGCCGGGGCCATCCGTGTAGGGCCGGTTCTCCAGGATCTCCACGCCGCTGCCCTCGCCGTGCGTTTCATTGCGGCTCTTCTTCTGCAGAGATAAAGCACGTGGCTGTCGGCGGGGAGCAAAGCTCGGCAGAGGAAGGGGCTCAGGGGGGCTTCGGCCAGCATTCCCGGCTTCTCTTGTATCCCTCTCCACCCAGGCCCCAGCACCACACCACAAACTCATGTGCTCTGACTCCCTCCGTCCCAGGACCACAGGATGAGGGTCAAAGCTCATTTAACCGTCACCTTCTCGGTCACAGTGTCGCCAGCATGTCCCAGGTGCCATGGGAGGAGCAAGGGAGAAGGCACAGGTCGATCCTCATGGAAAGACACCCCACCCCACCCCCACCCCAAGCTCCCCATCTCCCTCTGACACCAGGACCCGGGTCCTGCTTCTGCTACTTAAACCTGCTCTGCGACCTTGGACAAGCCACTTAGCGTCTCTGGCCCTCAGCAGGAGGGGGTGGGCTAGGTGGTTTCTGAGCTCCTACCAACTCTGATCTCCCCCACTGCACTCAGACCTGGGGCTGGATTTCACGGCCAGAGAGGGCTCGGAGAAGAGCCTCGGCTTTGAGAGGTTACCGGAGTAGCAGGAAGGCAGCAGAAGAGAGGGAGAGCCAAATGGCCACAGTGTCTTCCAGCAGGGCACGATGGCTCCTAAGGAAGGTGAAGGGGGCTGCATGGGAGGAGGCACAGATGATGACAGGAGACAGGCTGTCCCATTCCAGGCAGAAAGCCCCACGGGATGGCAGGCCCGGGGAGGAAGCCTGAACGCATGTTCCTAAACACAGCTGAAAGTCCAAGGGCCCCAAATTGACCTACAGATTTATCATAGTCCTTACCAGAATTCCAGCTGGCTCTTTTTTTTCCTTCAGAAATGGACACACATATGGATATATGAGGGACCCTAATTAGCCAAAACAATCTTGTAAAAGAACAAAGTTGGAGGACTCATACTTTCCAATTTCAAAATTTACTACAAATCGAGATAGCCTCCTCTCACATAAGGATAGACATATGGACTAATGGAATAGAATTGAGAGTCCAGAAATAAACCCACACATCTATGACCAAGTGATTTTCACCAAGGGTGCCAAGTACGTTCAATGAGGAAAGAACTGTCTGTTTGACAAATGATGGTACTGGGAAAACTGGACATCCATAAGCAAAAAAAAAAAAAAAAAAAGCACTCTGACCTCACACAGTATACAAAAATCAACTCAAAGTGGGTCAACAACCTTAACTTAAGAGTCAAAACCATTAAACTCTCAGAAGAAAGATAGGGGAAATTTTTTTATGACTTTGATTTGGCAATGGGTTCTTATATATGACACCAAAAGCATGAGCAACAAAAGAAAAAAATAATTTGACTTCATCAAAATTAAAAACTTTTAGGCAGCAAAGGATATTATAAAGAAAGGGAAAAAATCTTCAGAATGTGAGAAAATATTTGTAAACCATGTATTTGATAAAGGTTTAATATCCAGAATATGTAAAGAATTATTACAACTCAACAACAAAAAGACAACAACAAAAAAAAGGGCAAAGGACCCAAATAGGCATTTTTCCAAAGAAGATACACATATGGCCGATAAACACATGAAAAGATGCTCAACATCATTGGCCATTAGGGAAATGCAAATTAAAACCAGAATGAGACACCACTTCACACCCACTAGAATGGCCATTAAAAAATGGAAATTAACAAGCGCTGGCAAGGACGTGGAGAAATGGGAATGTTAATGCACTGTTGGTGGGAATGTAAAATGGTGCAGCTGCTGTACAAACAGTGTGGTGGTTGCTCAAAGAGTTAAACACAGAACTACCATATGACCCAGCAATCCCAGTTCAGGAATATATCCTGAATAATTGAAAGCAGGGACTCAGACAGATATTTTTACACCAACGTTCATTGCAGATTATTATTCATAATAGATAAAAGGTAGAAATAAACAAAATGTCTATCAGGAGATGAATGGATAAAAAAAAGGTGGGATAGCCATACAATGGAATATTACTCAGTCATAAAAAGGAACGAAGTTCTGATACATACTACAACAAGGATGAATCTTGAATGTCATATTGAGTGAAGAAAGCCAGACACAAAGGGACAGACATTGTACGATTCCACTTACATGAAATAACTAAACTACACAAATTTATAAAGCAGAAAGTAGAGTACAGGGCAGCAGGGAGGTGGAATGGAGTCTTACTGCTTAATGAGTATAGAGTTTCTGTTCGGGATGATGGGAAAGTTCTGATAATGGGAGGTGGTGAGTGTGGCCCAGCACTGCGAATGTTTTAATGCCATTGAAATGTATGCTTGGGAGGGGTTGAGATGTGAAAGTTTATGTTGTATGCAGTTTCCACAATTTCAAAGACAAAAAGAGTGACTAAAAAGAATCATAATGACAACTAAATGTAATACCTTAGATCCTAGAATGGATAATAATGGAAGAGAAAAGGCCCAAAAGGATTCTTTCGGGGCATAAGAAAAAACTGGAATATATTCTTGAACTGGATAACTGTTACTTAAGGTGGTTACAAAAATAAATATCCTTGCTTTTAGGAAATATACCTGAAAATATCAAGTGTTCAAGGGGCATGGTGTATGAAATCTCTTTTCAAATGTTTAGGAAGTAGAAAGATAAATGACAGATAAATAGATAGAATGATACAGCAAATGTGGCAAAATGTTAAAAGTTGGTAGATCTGGGTATCTTAGTGGTGGGTTATGTTGGAGTTCTTTGGGTGTTTGCAATTTTGAAATTATTTCAAAATATTTTTTTAAAAAAAATCAAGACACAAAAGGACAAATATTGTACGATTCCACTTATATGAAATATCTAGAGTAAGCAAATTCATATAGACAGTAAGCAGGTTAGAGGTTACCGGCAGCCAGGGGGAGAGGTGAACGAGGAGTTACTGTACAGTGGACATAAGGTTTCTGTTTGGGGTGATGAAAAAGTTTTGGGACTGGGTAGTAGTGACAGCAATAGAACTTTGTAAATGTAATTAAAGTCACTGAATAGTAGACTTAAAAGTGGTCAAATGGGATATTTTGTGTTGTATACAGGTTACCACAATAAAAAATCAAAATAATTAAGAGGAAGGAGAGAGAGAGAGAGAAATGGAAATGACAACACAGGATAAAGGAAAACATTTGTAAATCATATATCTGATGAAGGTCTAGTATCCACAATATATAAAGAGCTCTTACAAATCAATAATAAAAAGACAAATTTTTTAAAAGGGCAAAAGACTTGAATAGATATTTCCCCAAAGATGATGTACAAAGGCCAGTAAATACATGAAAAGATGCTGCACATCATTAACTATTAGGGCAGTGCAATGAGATGCCACTTCACATGCACTAGGATGGCCACAATCAAGAAGACAGACAGTGACAAGTGCTGTCGAGGATGTGGAGAGACTAGAACCCTCACACACTGTTAGAAGGAACATAAAACGGTGCAGCTGCTGTGGAAAACGTTTGGTAGTTCCGCAGGGGCTTAAAATAGAGTTACTATATGACTCAGCAATTCCACTTCTAGGTTTATCCAAATTAACCCAAAACAGACATCCACACAAAAACTTGTATACGGATGTTCATAGCAGCATTATTTATCATAGCCCCAAATTAAAACAATCCAAATGCCCATTAACTGACGAATGGGTAAATAAAATATGGTATATCCACATATAAAAAGGAATGAAGTGCTGAAGCACAGTACAACATAGATGAACCTTGAAAACATTGCACTAACTCAAAGAAGACAGACACAAAAGGCCTCATATTACATGATTCCATTGATATGAAATATCCAGAAGAGGCCAATCTAGATAGAAATAGATGAGTAGCTGTCAGGGGTGAGAGGGAGTAGGGTTTGAGGGTGATGGCTAAAAGGTATGGGGTTCTATTTGGAGGTGATGAAAGTGTTCCAAAATTAATTGTGGTGAATATACAAAAAACCTCTGGATTGTTCACTTTAAACGGGTGAACTGCATGGTACGTGAATTATATCTCAATTATGCTGTTAAAGAACAAGTCCAACAGGGGACTCATGGGGAGTTTTGGGGGCGCTGAGAATATTACCTGTTGATCTGGTGCTGGCTACCCAGGCATGCTCGTTGTATTCAAGTCCACCCAGTGGTAACTTATCAATCATACATTTTTCTGCATATATACTATACTTGAATAAAAAGTAAAAAGATACAGGAATGAAGCTGGAGGAAAAAAATGTCACTGGCTTTGCTCAGATCATCCTGCCTCTAGAATGCTGGGCTGTGAGGCCGCTGCTCAGTGCCATCTGAAACAAGTCCCAGTCCGCTGCTACAGCGGGGATTCTCACTAGCTGGCCCAGTCTCCAGGAGTGAGCAGTGGCTCCTCTGGGTCTCCAAGAAAAGAACAACCCCCGGAGGGCAAAACAGCTAAAGTTGGAACCGCTCTGGAGAGCAGGCTTCAACCAACGGGGCCAGCGGAAGCAGCAGGCCAGGCTGGGAGGGGCGGCTGCTGTCTGATGTCCGCCTCGCAGGGCTACTCTGGGAGTAGTGGTCTCTGCTCCTGGTTTGGGGACAGACCTCAAAGATCTTTACACTGCAACCCAGGGCTTCAGGGAAGGTGTTCTCCAGGCACCGCGGAGCTCCTGGAGGAGGAGGAGGAGGTCCCAGGCCAAGCAGAGCAGGCCAGGGAGGGAGGATGATGTGCTAAAGGGCAGTACCCAGAGGGTGGGTGGGAGGCAGGTGGTGGAGGGCTAAGGAATTTAGTTCCTCTCTAGCTGCCAGCAGTAAGGACTGGCACTTGCTGAGCACCTGTACTGCACAAGACACCACTGTCAGCCCACTGACAGAAGCAGAAACAGGCTTGAGAAGCCGATGACTGTCCCAGTGATTAAGGGTAGAACTGGGTTCACTTCTGGGCCTCCTGACCCCTTGTCTGGTGCCTTGGTTTTTAATTTTTCTTTCTTTCTTTTTCTTTTAACTTTTTCACTGAGGAGTAATATTCAAAGTTTAGCATGAGCCTTAATTATTCAGCTCAAAGAATTATCCACATATATTCACCCATGTCACCCCTATCCAAATCAAGACAGAAGATTCCCAGTACCCAGAAGTGTCCCTCATGAGCTCTAGCCAGCACCCCTCAAGAGGCAACCCCAATTCTGACCGTCAGCACCATGGGATGATTGTGGCTCTCCAAGCTGCATATAAAATGGAATAATAGGAAATGCGTTCCTTGCATCGGTGTATTATGCCCATACAGGTCATCTTAATGGGGTGAGCTGCACTAACAGCTCTTTTTCACTCATCACTGAATGCTATTCCACTGTGCGGCCACTCGGCATGCGGGTGGTTCTCCAGAGCATGGTTCTCAGGAAGAAAGCGGCTAAGCTGCCCACAGGAATAGGATCTCTTGAGGTGAGGCAGGAGGAGCCCCCAGTGCTGGAAGCAGCAGTACCTGCCTCCTGAGGTCAGCAGGGAGTGGTTCGAGGAAACTGAATTTTTGGCATAGGAGTGCAAATAGGGAGGAGAGGAGCGGCAGTTGGCTCCCACTGGGGCAGCTGGAGGGACATGGCGGGATCCTGAGACAGCAGTCAGCACTGTCCTCCCTACTATACCCCCAAGCAGCTGGTCACTCCACCCACAGGCTGGGACCTGTCCTGGACAGGACCAAGGGACAGCAGGCGGCCTGCCCATTCTGGGCCCAGACATGGCCTGTACTTATCAAACCATGTAGATGCCACAGTGTCAAGCCAAAGGGATCTGAGTCTTTGCCAGGTGCTGGCCAGCAAGTGAGGCTTCCAAAGCCAAGCCCCTTGCAGTGTTAGGTGAGAACTGAAATCTTCCTCCTGAGCCCCAAATACCCAGGGCTGGGCCTCTCTGAGGTGGGGGGCACGAACTTTCCCTTCAGCTCTTGGGGTCCAAGGGAGGCTTGCTCCTCAAGAGGCAGCAGAACATCCGGCTCAGGGCAAGGGCTTTGGAATCCCACTGTGGCCTTTTCCTCACTTTGTGATCTCGGATAAATCACTCAATCCCTCTATGCCTCAGTTTCCCCTCTGTAGTCCCAGCATTGGGGTAAGCAGGGCAGGTGCTCCTGGCTGCAGAGATTCCCTGGAGGCCAGGATAAGGTCCTGATGATCAGAGACCCGGACATTAGGTGAGGCTGGGACAGGGAGGCAGAGGGGGGCCAGGCTGTGTATTTCCCTGCCCCTGTCATTTTCTAGTCCTGGATCAGTCACTGATCCAGGTCACTGGATCCAGGAGGGGGTGGGGATGGGGTCACTTCCTTTCCCCTTACTGTGTCTCTAGGACCCCCTCAATTGAGGTTCTGAGTCCCCAGGGCAGAGGAGAGCCAGCTGGACAAGCAAGCATCTCCCATTCCCATGAGGCCAGGCAACCTCAGGGATCCCAGAGCCTAAATCCATGACATGCAGAGTATTGGTGGTGTTGAGACTCAAAGAAAGGCCATAATAGGCCAGGCCACCATTATTGGGAGTTGGTACAGTCAGGAAGGAAGGCTTCCTGGAAGAGGCAGCCTCATGGTGGGCAAAAAGCACGAGCAAAAGCCCAGGGCTGGAGCTTACTGGTGCTGCTTCAGCCATACATGCCATTGTACCTGCCTGCTTTCCTTTGCACCTCCCGACAGCCATGTGACTAGGCAGATTTATGCTCCCATATCACAGGTGGGGAAATTGACAAACCTCGCTCATGATGAAACTCCAGTTTCCCAGGCCACAAGCAGACGTGGCACTGATGAGAAGCAGCGAGGAGCCCACACTCTGCCCTGACTCATCCCAGGAACTTGTGTGTGCCTTGCACCTGCCTGCCCTACGGTCTGGGAGCCAGGAGGACAGGGCTCTGCATGGAGTGGGCACCAGGTGCCTCATCTGGAGGCAGCTGTGCAGAAGGGGGGGAGGGGGCACTGGCCTGGACTCTGCACCCAGACCCAGGGATGGGATGCGTGCTTCCACCCCTGCATGGGCCCCACCCAGGCCTCTCCTCCCAAGAGTGCAGACTGGACCAAGCAAGTCTTGCTTTGGTCTGCTCCCCATGCTCTTCTGGCAGGGCCATGACTCAGCCTCCTGGCTGAACCAGAGGTTTATCCATGACCAAAAGCCCTAATATCTCATTTATTCTGTGGCTGAGGTAGACAGTACTCAGCAAGGGCTGGGCTGGGCTGCAAGTCCCCAGCTCACCAGGTAAGGGGAGGCTTGGAGCAGCCTATCCTGCCACAGTGCCTGACCACACGGGTCTTGGGTTCTAAGGCTGATGGCCATGTCTCCATGCTAGTGTCAGGTGTGTGTACATGGTTGCACACATGTGTGTGTGCAGGAGTTAAGGGTCGCTGATTTAGGGCTCTTCTGGGTGGCGAAGAGAGAGTACATGCAGGTTATTTCTGGAGAGAGTGACTCCAGAAGACAGAGGCTCAGAACCAGAAAGACCCTGGCAGATACACCCTCCTCAAGAAGCCTATTCGTGGTGTAGATGGAGGAACTGAGGTCCAGGGATATGCAGCAACGTGTAGGGGACCACACAGCTGGTCAGAGGCAGTTGGGAAAGCAGTGGGGTTCTGGGCAGGACCCAAGCGCCACAGACAGTCTACGACCCCCTAAACAACACAGCTTTCTCACTGCCTGCTATTGACAGCCCATTAAAAACAAGGCCTCCTGACTCCAAGAGCTCAGACTACAGGACTCTTGGAAGAAATTGAGCTGTAAATCTCTGTAGCTTGGGATTAGAAAATGTTTTTTTAGCTAAGACACTAAAGGCACAAGCAACCACCACAACAAAAATTGTTAAGTTGCACTTCATCAAAATTAAAAAATCTTTGTCCATCAAAGTACTCCATTAAGAAAGGAAAAAGATGATCTACGGAATGGGAGAACACTTTTCTGCAAATCATGTATCTGATAAGCGACATGTTACCTAGAATAAAGAATAAATATATACCAACAGTCAAAAGGACAATTTAAAAATGGGCAAAGGATCTGAATAGATAGTTCTCCAACGCTATATAAATGGCCATGAACATAATGCTCTACATCATTAGTTATTAGAAAGATACAAATTAAATCTACAATGAGATACCACTTCATACTGACTAGGACGGCTGCTGTTTTTAAAAACATAGAAAATAACAAGCATTGACAAGGATACAGAGAAAATGGAACCCTCATCACTGCTTGCTGGGAATGTGAAAAAAAATTTTTTAACATACTTGTATTGTTTTATTAAAGGTAGTAAAAAAAATACTAACAATCAAGTTAAACAGTCAGTGGGAAGAAAGTTCCCTAATGAGACTTTGGAAAACAGTTTGGTGGTTTCTCAAAAGGTTAAACATAAGAGCAACCCATGTGACCCAGCAATTCTACTTCCAGGCATGTGCCTGACAGTTGAAAAAGTGTTCATAAAAACATGGTCAGGAGTGTTTGCAGCATTATTCACAATAGCCAACAAGTGGAAATTACTCTAATGGCCATCAAAGGATGAACGGACAAACAATGTGGCCTGTCCACACAATGGAATATTATTTGTCAGTAAAATGAATGAATTTTTTTTTTATTTTAAAGAATGAACTTTTGATACATGCCCCAGCATGGATGAATCTCAAAAACATTATGCTCAGTGAAAAAAGCCAGACATAAAAGGTCACATTGTATGATCCCATTTATACAAAATGTCCAAAACAGGCAAATCTATAGAGTTGAAAAGTGAATTAGTGGTTTCCAGGGTCTGAGATGTGTGTGTGTGTGTGTGTGAGATGGCTGAAAGCGACAACTAAGGGGTGTAGGGTTTCTTTTTCAGATGATGAAAATGTTCTAAAATTGGCCTGTGGTGATGGTTGCATAACTCTGAGTAAATATACTAGATTGTAGAATTTAAGGGTGAGTTGTGTGGCGTGTAACTTGCATCTCAATAAAGCTCTTACACAACAAAACAAGCCTCTTGTGCTGAATAAAAGGACAGAGCGATCAAGCGTGGGATGAGCAGGGGCCTGAGGCACCTCTGTGTCTCTCACTGCCATGGCCGCTCTTCCTAGTCTCCAAAAGCTCAG
This sequence comes from Tamandua tetradactyla, assembly GCF_023851605.1. Lineage (NCBI taxonomy): Eukaryota > Metazoa > Chordata > Mammalia > Pilosa > Myrmecophagidae > Tamandua > Tamandua tetradactyla. The sequence continues at coordinate 8,953,708 of NC_135331.1, read as the reverse complement.
GTTTCTGCTTATGCAGAAAACCTTGTCTTCATCTTTAAGGCTGGCGCTGGAAACCTTAAGCTCAGTATCTGTTTCCATGGTGATATGACGGCACCGCCAAGGCCAGCTCAGTCAACTTCCTGAACAGCAGGTGCATGCACAACACACACGCCCCTAAGTGCATACCTAGGGCACACAGATGTGCATATAGGCGGGGCTACTCTCAATGTGCAGCCCTGCTGCCAACGTCCCCTGCCTCAACACTGGGGCTCTGCCCTCTCTGGGTACAAAAATGTACTATACCTCAAAGGCCCAGAGCTACTGTTTCTCCTTCAGAGAAAAGAAAAAGACCCTGGTGGAAGCTGCAGGTGGGGTCGGAGCAGGGAAGCACCATCCCTCTGTAAAAGGGCTGCAGAGCGCATCTGGAAAGTACACCAGATTCCACGGTGAAAACAGCTACTGTCTCCTGGACACTTTCTGCCTTCCTGGACACCTGTCTTTCCCTGGACAATCCTGTTCTTTCTGGGACACATTTTGTCCTTTCCTGGACACTTCTGCCCTCTTGGTACTTACAGTAGCTTCCTTTATTGAGTGGTTGTGCTGACTGCATTATATGCACTTTTTCCCTCAGTTACTGCAACAGTACTTAGAGAAAGGTGAAGTATTACCATTATCCCCAAGCTACAGATGGGGAGATGGAGGCTAATAAAGGAGGAGGAACTTGTCCAAGGTTGTAGGCATCACACGGCAGAGGCCAGACTTGAACTCAGCGGTGCCTGATTCCAGGGCCGTCTTGCCTTGCGGCACAGAGCTGCCTCCAGGAGAACCCCTGGGCATAAGGTAGATTCTCAAAAAGAGTTACTGAGTGAATAAAATAGATTCTGGTCCCAACTCTGTGACAATTTCCTTTCACTCTGGTCAAGTCACTTCTCTCCTGTTTCCATTCCCAAAATTCTAGGTGGGGACGGGGCTCTCTGATTGTGCAGGCCCTGGGCTGCCAGGAGGCTCAGCAAGAGGCCCTGCAGCTCAGGCGAATCTCTGAGTGCCAGGGCAGGAGGTCCTGCTTGCCAGGCAGCCCAGGAGGGAGAAGGCATGGGGAACGTGGAGATGGAGACAAACAGAGACAAACAGAGACAAACAGAAGGAGACAAACCCCTTCCCCCACGGCTTCAAGGGGTGCTAGAGCGACCACCCAGCCAGTGCCCTCATCCCAGCAACTCCACATCCCCACCAGGTAAGCACCCACACCCACCTTCTGCGAGTGAGCTCCAGACTACCTGTCCATACCTACCCAAAAGGTGAGGCCTTGCCACCCTCACCGAGCCCCTCTGCCTCCAAGCCAGTCCTTCCACCTCCTAGCTTTCCTTAGCAGCGTTCTCCAAGGCATGCAGCCAAGTCCTGGGGCTGGACCACAGAGGCTCCAATAAATTGCCTGCAAGGTAACTTTGTGCATATATGTGCATTCTGGGGGCAGGAATGGGGAAGGGCTGTATGGTAGAGAGAGCCTAGGCTTTTAGAGTCAGAAGGGGTGAGGGGTGATGCTCAGCTCTGGTCCTTAATGGTTGAGACATCAAAGAAGGTAAGTGCGCCAGGTGATCTCTAGGCCCTCCAAGCCCCTGGGTGGAAGAGGTGGCAGCCACGTCTAAGGACAAAACCTGGAACCTGCTGTATACCTTGGGTAAGTTCCTTGCATCTCTGACCCACAGGCTCTCATCTGTACAATGGGTGAAATGTCACCAGCCTCTAAAGGTTTTCGTGACAACTAAATAAGGGTATGTACCTAAGGCTCTGGGCACCCTGACCTCCGTCATCATGGGAGATGGACAGGATGGTTGCTGAGGGGGCAAGGGTCGCTGTGGGAAGGGGCAGAGCCACGGAACCCAGGTTGCCGTTGTGCATCTCTTCAGTGGGTGCTCATTGTAGATTTGTTGATTAAAAAAGTGAATTTTAGGCCCAGCTCTGTCCCCAGCTTCCTCTGATCCTGTATATCTCTAAACTTTGGAGCGGGCATCGTGAAGGGCAGCCACTCCTCCCTCTCCCTCACTCAGACCAAACCCTGGCTGCCCCACTCTGCGAGGACAGCTCTCAGTCAAGACACCTCCAAGCAATGGTGTCCTGAGGTCACCCCAACCTTCTGCACTCACAGATATGGACGCCGGCCCTCGTGCCCACCTCAGTGGGCTGTGGGCTTGTGTGAGGGAGCCAGAAGGCAGGGACAGGGGGCATGCACACCCAGGGCGAGGCCATCCCAAGCCCATTTGCCACAAGGCGGCGGGCCACATGTTCCCCCCTCCCCGGGGCCGGGGGCTGTATGAGAGGGCAGAGCAAGCACACACCTAGGAGACCAGGACTCTCTGAAAACAGGAAGTTCCAGGCAGGTGGGAGAATAGCAGCTCTGTGGCCCACTGCAGCTGATGAGAGGGGACACAGGGACCAGGAGGTCCAGAGAGCAGGCCTCGGAGCTGTCCAGGGTCCTGGGCACGCCGCCTTTCATACCAAGTGCTGGCTGGGTACTTTGTGAGTACCTTCGATCCCCCTAACAGCCTGGCGGAGTCGGGTTATTTCAGGGGCCGCCTCAGAGAGGATGTGGGCAGGTTCCCAGCTGTTCAGCCCAGTGGTTAAGCAGCAGGAGTGGGAAACAGACTAAGTTTGCCTTAATATTCTTCCCACAAAACCGCAGCTGCCTTCCTGGAAGGCCCATCCACTCCGTAGAGCCCAGCGGGGATCAGCTGTGCTCCTGGAGCACTCACCCAAGCAATCACCCGCAGCCCGCAGTCTCAGCTGTCTCCCAAGACCTCGGTCTCCTGCCTGGATTTGCGCTATTAGAATTGGCTATAGATGTATTTATCTCACCTGCAGGAAGCATATTTTCTCATGTCTGTGTCCCAATCTTTAGGACAATAGAGGACATAGAAACGTTTGATAAATTTAGCTTTTCTTTTTTTTTTTAAAGTAGCTTTATTGGGGTATGATGGACATACAGTAAACTGTACATATGTAAAATGTATGGTTTGATGAGTTTTGGCATACATCTATAGCCACGATTGAGGTAACACTCATACCCACCACCCCCACGGTGAGCAGTGCCCCTAGGAACTCTAGGTCTAGAGGCAGGAAGCAGAGGAGGTAGGCGCGTGAAGAAAGCAAGTATGTGCAGGTAAGGTGGCAGAGAAGGACACACGAAGGAGGGGCATTTTTGCTGTGCCCCATGGGTGGGCATAAGTTCCACAGATGACAGCACGGCTGAGTGGGGGTATCTCAGGGGCAGGGAGGGGAGAGGTATGCACCTGGGGTTCCAGCCCACAAATCCTACAGCTAGAGCCTTGCTGCTCCCTTCCAGACCCCTTAGGCTCTGCCTTGGGCCTAGGGAGCCACCCTTCTCAAGGACTTCCCACCAGGGAGGAGCAGGGCCCTCTGGGAGGTCGGGGTGAGGGTACAGCTGTGCCTCTGACCACCAAGGAGGGTCTGATTCCTGGAAAACACTGCCTTCCCCAGTTTAGCACTGCCTCCTCCAGAATCCCAGACAGGGGTGGCTCTCCCTCCCTGGGATCCTCACCTCCACTTGCCTGCAGGGCCTTTCTTACCCCACAAGAAGCTCCAGCCTCCAGGGCCAGAGCCACCCCCCCACCCCCACCTTGGAGACTCCCTTTCCTGCCTTCCCACGGTGTGAAGGGGCACTGGGAAGGAAGGCCGGAGGCAGCCCCTCGCAAGCCAGGCAAACCCTGGGTTCCCCCCAGGGGGCTGAACTCAGAGGAAGGGTCCTCCAAGCATCACGAGCAGCTGGAGATATATACTAAATGCCATCGAGTTGTTCATTTTAAAATGGTTAATTGTATGCGATGTGATTTTCACCTCAAGTGCAAAAAAAATTTTTTTTAAGTGAAGAGAGAGGCACTTCATGCCTCCTGGAGCTCCTGAAGGGCTGGAGAGGAGGAGAAAACAGGCAGAACTGGGGCTGGGAACACACAACCAGGCCGTCTCCACTCGAGGAGTTCACTGTCTGGCAGGAAGAGAGACTGGCAGACAACCAGGAGGAGGTAGAAAGTGCAAGAAGCCCAGGCATGGGGTAGATGCAAGACGCAAAGCTGCAAGGGTTCAGGAGAATCACTTCGTGCTGCAGGTGGGGGAGAGAGGTTAGAAAAACCAGGAGGAAACAGCTTTTGCAAGGGGTCTGAGAATGCAAAGGAGACTCTATGTTCACAACATTTTCTTCTATTTCATCAAACAATTCAATATGCAGCCAAAGGAGCCCAGAGCCCCCCATCCATACAATCTCCTCCCAATTGGGTGGGGGACCAATGGCCTGAGTCCCACCTGTGTCCAGACGCTGGGCAAGTCCAGCCTTGGCCCTCAGTGGGATGTGGCCAATGAGGAGCACAGCTTCCAGTTCATTCTATCGGAGCCAGGACAGGTGCTGTGGCAGGCAAGAATCCAGCCATTGACCCCCTGGCCAGCAGGGATCCTGAAGAGGGAAAACTCCCCAGCTGTGTGCTCCTTGAGAAGGGCCTGTGGCCATGACCCTAAGAGCGGCACCATCGAATCCTCAGACCAGAAACAGCAAACGTCAAGGGCACAGGGGTAGGCACTTCAAAGCTGGGGGCCCCTGCACCTGGGACAGGGAGCAACCCCCCATCCATTCCCTGCTGTAGGGCCAAGCCATCTATTTCTGGATGTATAGACAGAATGGACAGCTGCCTCTTCTAGGGAGCCTTGCAGCCTGCTCAGAGGAACACTGCACCCCAGCGTCTGCCAACAACCACACTCTCAATGATGACAGTATCTGAAGTCCCTTTACTAACTCCATGTGGCCATTTCCCATTTTTATTTCCACAGGAAAGCGGACATGTGCACACATGCATGCTCCTGGGGAAGGAGCCCTGAAGCTTTATAGCAGCAGTAATGCCTGCACCAGTTCTCAGAGGCTGGAGCCAGCTTCTGTCCCTACCCCGAGGCCTGCTAACAGGGCCCCACAAGAATCCAAAGATCCTGTGTATCCCAGCATGACCAGCTGGGGCCCCGGGGCTGCCCTGCAGCGGAGGGTGGTCATTTAAAAGATGAATTTTTTAATCCAAAAGAAGGGGTAAAAATGGCAGGTGGTTTTGAGGAGCCCAGAGTCAGAGGTGATAAGTTGTTCCAGAAAAGCTCTGGGATGTTGCTATAAGTTAGTCCTGGAAGAGCTCGATGGCCCTCACCCCAGGACACATGTGGAGCTGAGGGGCTGCCTTGCCTGTGGTTGGGCCTCCCCCAGCACAGCATTCTGGTCCTTGAACCAGCTGTGTCATTGCCCGAGTGTTCAGGGCTGGGGGGCCAGCATACATCTCTTTCTCTCTCCCTGCTCTCTAGGAATAATTAAGGGCTAAGTGGCTCAAGAGAGAATTGAGTGGTGCTTCTGAAGCAGCTTGGAGCCAGAGGCCCCCAGAGAGGCTCCCCATCAATCCTTCCCTGCTAGGGTACTGGCCTAACCCCAACAGCTTCCTCAGGCTTCTCCTCGGATGAGGTTGGGGCACCAGGATGCTCCTGGGAGCTCATGGCTAAGACCCCTGAACTGGGTTGGAGGGTGGGAGCCCACACAAACCACAGAGGGCTTGTGTGTGCCAGTCTGGGGTCTCCCTGCTGCTCTTACAGCTTGAGGTACCTCCCAGATGGGTGGACAGGTCCTGCTGGGCAGCAGAGCAGAGAGGCATCCATGTGCCCCAGGGAAGCAGTTAGGAGAGACCAGGTTCCGAGCAATGTGGGAAGCCCTGAGTTCCTCAAGCCCTGGCAGAGGGCTGGGGCTTGGAGGCAGAGAAGGAGGCTGGCAGGGAAGCCGGACAGTTTCCATAGAGCAAGGATCCAGCCTGACCTTGGGAAGTGGGAGTTGTGGTCATGTCTGGGCCACAGGCGACAGGATCTCAGGGCTCTCAATCCTGGGTGCTAGGCTAGGCAGGCACCTGAGTCTGCAGGGGGTGGGGATTGGGGGCGTTTGTCACAGCCACCTGTCATCCTTATACCCCTCTGTGACTCTGTGAGCCAGCCACATGTGTGACACTGCTATTTGCTGGCAGCATGGACCTGGAAGCCAGGAACCAGCTGTGCATTCTTAGGTAAGACTATTAATTCCTCCGGACCTCCCTGCTACCCTGCCCGTCAAACAGCAGCCACGTCTGGATTAGAGAGACGACCCATGTTAAACGTAAGGGAGTATTGGTATGGTGAGTGCTGAGAGCCAGCCATGGGGCTTGGAAGCCATGTGCTGTGAGGGCTGGGACTCCAGCTTGGTCCATGCGAAGTCCTGACAGCCACTTGTGTGCCCAGCCCTGGCCCTCCCTTGGACCCACCTGAATCATGTACAGCTGGGCAATGCGGTACTCCTCCACGGTCATTGGCAGAGGAATCCGATACTCCTTTATGATCATCTTGGAGTGCAAGCCTTCCCGTCGATGGGGAACTGCAAGCTGGGGACTTCTAGGCAAGGTTCCTTAAATAACCATGATAGAATTCACCGAGGACCCCTGGGAGAGAGGAGGACAAGACAGTCACATTCTGACAAGGCTGGTGGACATGGTGGCAAAGGCCCTGTTCTAGGACCGAGGCTGGAATTCTGATCTGGGTTCCACCATAAGCCAGCAGTGAGATACTGAGAAGGTACCCATTCCTCTCTATCTTTCATTCTCCTGGTTTGTTACACAACCGCAGAAAGCTGTCAAAAGGATTGAGTGAGATGATATGTGTAGAGTCTCTGATCAATAGTTATGGAAGGATTGTGGCTTCCTGGAGTAGTGGAAGGGGGACACATCTTGTATGGGTGAAGGGTGCCCTACTCTGGCTTTACTCAGAATTCTAATGAGCTGCAGCTTTGCTTTTCCCAGCTCCAAGCATGCTGACAAGAGTGGCTGCAAGGAGGGACTCCCACAGTGCAAGTGGTGATGATGGCTACTCGTGGGAAAGAACTCAAGAGAAAAAAAACAATGAGACATAGACCAAGAAGTTTAAAAATCAGCAGGCTGGGGACCTGTACATGTCACCAGGTGCCGATGGCATCACTGCTTTATGGCAGAAACTCTGAATTATCCAAAAGAGGGGTCCTTGAATTTGCTCTCAATCCAACAGGAAAAATTTATTAACATCTACTCTATTGCTGACATTGGGTTAGGTCTTGGGAACATAAGAGATTAATAAGATAAACAAAGTACTCAGACCTTCTATTGAAGATGACAAAGAGATATAGAAAACTTTTGATGAAGATTTGTATCAAAAGCAATCAAATTAAAAAAAACACACACACACAACTTGATGCTCAAGTTGGTGCTCAGCTATCTGGAAAACAAAATTATAATTTGTGTCTTGGATAGCTGAGGCTTCATTGTCGATATCATCTGGCTACCTGCAGAGAGATTATGTGCTGCTAACTGGAAGCTGAGTGAAGGTTTCCAAAATGGGACTGGCAGAATTAGGACTGTATTTTAGGAAGGACACTTGTGAGGACACATGGTGAGGGGGGCTGGTGGCGAGAGGTTGGGGCTCCAGCTGGGTGAGAATACAAGGACCTGACCAGACTGGCAGCTTCCCAGGGGCACCCATGTATAGGGGGTATTTAAGCATCGCCCATGCATTGAACCTTCCTGGACATCTAACAAGATTGAGGAAACTGTGTTGATCTGAACTCTCAGGAAGATTGGGGTATGTGATCACAGGAAATTCTTTAATAAAGTGCTTAGAGGGAGAGGTGGGGGAGGGTAGGTGAGGGGTTGAACTTTCCAAGAGACGTGCACGGTGAAAATCCACCATCACCTATTGTTCTCCCAAGGATGGGAGGGTTAGTGACAAAGAGATATAGAAAACTTTTGATGAAGATTTGTATCAAAAGCAATCAAATTAAAAAAAACACACACACACAACTTGATGCTCAAGTTGGTGCTCAGCTATCTGGAAAACAAAATTATAATTTGTGTCTTGGATAGCTGAGGCTTCATTGTCGATATCATCTGGCTACCTGCAGAGAGATTATGTGCTGCTAACTGGAAGCTGAGTGAAGGTTTCCAAAATGGGACTGGCAGAATTAGGACTGTATTTTAGGAAGGACACTTGTGAGGACACATGGTGAGGGGGGCTGGTGGCGAGAGGTTGGGACTCCAGCTGGGTGAGAATGCAAGGACCTGACCAGACTGGCAGCTTCCCAGGGGCACCCATGTATAGGGGGTATTTAAGCATCGCCCATGCATTGAACCTTCCTGGACATCTAACAAGATTGAGGAAACTGTGTTGATCTGAACTCTCAGGAAGATTGGGGTATGTGATCACAGGAAATTCCGGGTTGCTGAGAGGATGGTGAGCCTGGGGCCAGGACTGAGACTGTCAGGAGGGCAGGAAAGCAGAGACCGAGTGCTGCCCCTGAGTAGTTCTTCTCCCATCTCCATTCATGCAGCTCTGAGATCTGGCTGCCCAGGGGGCCACATACTTATGCTCAAGTCAGGTTGGAAACTGGGCAGACAACAAACCAGGGATGGCTCTTCAGCCCTTAAGCTCTACTTCCCTCCAAGGAAAGATTTGCAATATGAGGTGGGCTGTCCTAGAGCAGCGGGTATGTGTATCCAAAACCTGGAAGGACTTCCAGCTAAGATGATAGCACAGACAGGCAATTTGGGAAGACATCCTTACCCAGAAAAAAGAGAGAACTGTGTACTTGGGAGAAATGGGGTGAAATCACGATTAGAGATGGGAACAGGAAAAGCAAGATCCAAAGAGGGTCATGTTCTGTATGCCATCCCCCAGGGGATTTTCATTTAAACCTCAGGCTTCCCCACCCCACCTTCCCGCCCTGGACGGCACAATGGAGCTGTTCCACAGAAGAGGAAGGCAGGCACTGAGAAGCAGCAGTGTGCCTAAGTGACACAGTGGCACTCACACCTGCCTCGGGTGCACTCCCCCTGCTGCATGGGATCAGTGCGATGACCCGCAGTGGCCTTCGCAAGTCCCTTCTCCTCTGTCTCACAGAGGGTGGCCTCTTGAAACGTTCTTTGGAAACTCTAGGCGTCAAGGTCATCTGTCCTCTGGGTCTTCACTGCTCCATCATCAATGACCTGCCTGAACCCACCACACTCAAGTCAGATCAATTCTCCATGCACTTAAGTTTCCACTGCCCACCAGGTCTGCTTCAGGACATAGGAATTGGGGTGGGCCAGGACCCATGGGGCTTAAAAGCCTCCATCTCCTTAAATGACAGCCCATTTTTAGCCAGAGATGAAATTTCAAGAGCCTGAACCCAACATCTGGCTGGGTTCTCCGATTTCTAAGACTCTGTGAGCACATGTCTGTACCAGGAAGTAAAGGCACTTGCACTCCTGGGTCTCGGCTATCTTCTCCCAAGGACAGGTGAGATGTCATTATACAGGTAGTATCCATCTGACCCTGTGTAGGCAGAGGCACAGACACAGACCCAGAGGGCCGAGGCCCTGTGGTGCCCCTACCACCTGGGGGGGGGGGGGTGCTGGATGGACAGATAGCAAAACTGGGGCCAGCCAGGAGTGGCAGCCACACTGACCACTCTGGGAACAACTAGAAAAGGCCTATGCTTAGTGGACAATGTGATGGCAAAAGGTAACGGCGCTTCTGCCCACCAGAAACAAAGATCTACAGTGGTAGGTATGTAGATAGGTAGGTAGGTAGGTAGGTGAGTAGAAGGAAAGAACCAGATAAACAGTTCTGCAGAGTTCTAGTTAATTGCATGGGTGACTGAAGCCAAAATAATGGAGTCAGAACTATAAAGGAGACAGGGTGGAGCCCACCCTGGGACCTGAGTTCAAAGCCTGACAAAGGCTCTTACTAACAGGGTCACCTCCTAGACCCCATCACTTCTTGTCTGAGCTGCAAGTATAGCTAGGATGAGGCGACTCCAGTGGGTGTGGGATCACCCACAGTCCTGGGCAACTTGGGGAAGGCTTTGTGGAAGGTGGAACTCTCACAGCACTTGAGCTGGGTTCCCCGGGATGGACAGGGTTTTGATGGGCAGGACTGGGGCAGATGTGAGGAGGCACAGCATAAGCAAAGGCCCAGAGGCAGGAACATGCACCCTAAGGAGGGGCTGTATCCCAGGGAGATGGGACCACATTGTGGCCACCTGCCCTGGGAAGGACGCACTCAGGTTGAGATGGAGTTATTCCCTGCAGCCTGGCGACACTGCCCATTCACATACCCACAAAGCTCACGGCCGGGGCTGGGGCCAGGGCTTGGAGTGGACAGAAGGTTGTCACTTGTTTCCTGGCATGCTGGCTCTCTCTCCTTGGGAAGAAGAGACACTCCCAGTAGGACATGGTGATAAAGCAGGCTTTACAACCAGCATCTCCATGGGAAGCGAAGGTCAGAGCAGCCCTGCCGAAGGCTTCGGGCATAATTGTCCCAGGGAAGCCTCGAGGTCTGTACCCTCTGAGGACTGTCCCCTTGGAAAATGGACAAAATGGATTTCTGAGCACTACTGCTTAGAGGGCCGTCTTTCAAGGTTCAAGGAGATTGCTCTGGTCTGGTGAATTACTAGCATTTTATTTAGCTTAGAAACACAATCAGGTTTGCTTCTTTCTGGCTATACCTATACTAGTTGATTAAGAGATCCATCCTGACTTCCTGTTAAGGATGGCAGACTAGGTACATTCTTGCTCCACTGCCTTCCCTCAAAAACCGTGAAAAGCCACCGAAGACAGAGAAAAGTCACCATCGCCAGCCAACCAGGCACTTGCTACCCGCTGCGCCACAGACAAGCAAGCTCACCAGCCAAATACCACGGAGAATGCTCTGAAAGTAAGGGACCTTCTGAAAATACCCAAGTCATCCTGGACTCCAAACAAATATCATATCTGAAAGGCATGGCCGGTGATGAAATCTAGGGCTGGGCACATGCCCTGGGAGAGGTGAGGAGTCTCCCTGTTTCTTGTTTTTACTTTTCCTAAGTATGACATACATACTGAAAAGCGCATATGTTGTAAGTATTGGTAAACTTGCATAAATTGAACACACCCATAAGGTCAGTACCCAGAACAGGAAACAGAAAATCAGCAACCCTCAGAGGCTCCTTTCTGGCCCCTTCTAGGCACATACCCCCAACCACGGACAGCCACTACCCTGACTTGAGTCTGTTTTCGTGCTTTATATTAGGTTGAACTGTATGTGTTACCAATCTTCAACTGTCTTTAACCTACAGAAACCGCCATTTTACTCAGAATCCTACTGTATGTTCTCTGGTGAACAGCTTCTTCTGCTCAACATTATGGTCACAGAATTCATTAGAGTGGTGCAGATAGCTGTACATCATTCATTCTCATTACAGTACAGTATTTCATAGGGTGAATATACTATCATTTACTTAGCCTTTCTATTATCAATGGCATTTGGCAATTTCCAGTTTGGCTGATACGAACAGTACTACTGTGAACATTTTAGCACATGTAGAGATGTGGTTGTAAATTTCAGAATGGCAGAGGAGCGGGGGTGGACAAAGAAATCATACCAACAAGCCACACCTATGACAGAACCTGGTTTCCCAGAGAGGGGACAATACCAGAAGTGAACTGGAGCCGGGAGAGAGAAGGGACAGTAAGGAGCGGGTCATAACATGGAGAGTCGATGACCCAAAGAGCTTTGCTGTGAGCCACACTGATCTCATGGACCCTGAAACCTGCGAGAGATGGAATCCCAGGCAAAGGTTAGGTAACCTCTCTCTGGGGAGAGTGTCCCAGACAATAAGCCCAAAATGCAGTGTAGATGGTCCCAGATCAGGTCCCATGCTCCCCACACTGCTTTAGAAGGGAGCTGAGAAACAGTAATCAGAAAGGGACGAACACGGGTTCTAAGCATTAAAGGGAAAGGGCAGATGAGGAACATGCATCACACAAGGAATACCCAGAGAAATGCAGAAAGACTTCAAACAAATATCTCCCCATAGACTCAAAGAAATGACAGATACAATCTTTAAAAACTGGAGAGGAAAGAAAAAAGAGCCTTACATAGGGAGCATGGGTGGTTCGGTGGTAGAATGCTCACCTTTCATGAGGGAGACCCGGGTTCAATTCCTGGACCATGCACCCCTGCCAAAAAACCCCAAAAAACTGGTGGGGGCAGGGGTGAAAGAGAAGAGACATAGAAACTTTAAAAAGAAATTACTTGACAACAGAAGTAGATGAAAGATGAAAAGTGAGCTAGCAGGACTCAGGGAGAAAATGGGAAATAAAAATAAAAATATCATAGATGTTTTTAAAAAGCTGTATTATAAGCAATAAATAAAAAGATAAAGCACAGCACAAACAATGAGAGATTTTCTCTAGCCAGGCTTGAGAAAATCCTAGCCAAATTAAACAGAGAATAATAAGACAAAATGACAAGACATGGGAGGCAAAAGGAGATCTAACATATACCTAATTGTTGTGCTTCTGGGAGAAAACAGAATAAATGGAGCAGGGAAAAATTATCCATTATATGATGGAAAATTTTCCTGAAATTAAGATTTGATTTTACAGATTATACTGATATACTGTGTCCTAGTGAGAATTTATGGAGTAATTTACATCAGGACACATCCTGAAAAAGTTACTGACTTTTAAAGACAAATTGCAAAAAACACACATAACTAGAGGGCAAAGAGAGATGCAATGGGGGAGAATCAGATCTCTTCACAGTTATACAATTCTAGAAAACAGTAGTTCACATCTACTGAGTTTTTAAAGAAAGGAATTATGACCTAAGAATATTATACCCAGCTAAACTGTCCTTTAAGTATAAAGAGTACACTCTCAAAAATAAACTTAAGGGCTTCAATATCCATAAGGTCTTCTTTAAAAATTACCGATGGTGAAATCCAACCAACCAAAACATAAATCGAAATAAGTTCAGCAATAGAGAAATCCTGAATTAATATTTTTGAAATTGTGACAATTACAGTTATTGACTAGAATGTAAAAACTCTGACAAAGTGAAAATAATATAAGTAATATACATTGGGAGAGGAAGAAAAGAGATGGAAAATATGATACTTTTCCTCAACTTCCATAACATGTGTGCTGGTTTGAAAGGAAGCATGCCCCCTAAGAAAAGCCATGTTTTAATATAAATCCCATTTCATAAAGGTAGTATAATCCCTATTCAATACTGTATGTTTGAAACTTGTAATCAGATCATCTCTCTGGATGATGTGATTTAGTCAAGAGTGGTTATTAAACTGGATTAAGGGACGACATGTCTCCACCCATTTGGGTAGGTCTTGATTAGTTTCTGAAGTCCTATAAAAGAGGAAACATTTTGGAGAGGGAGATTCAGAGAGAGCAACACTACGAAGCAGAGAGTCCACCAGCCAGCAACCTTTGGAGATGAAGAAGAAAAACGCCTCCCGGGGAGCTTCATGAAACTGGAAGCCAGGAGAGGAAGCTAGCAGATGACGCCGTATTTGCCATGTGCCCTTTTCTCTGAGAGAGAAGCCCTGACTGTTCGCCATGTGCCTTCTCACTTGAGAGAGAAACCCTGAACTTCATCGGCCTTCTTGAACCAAGGTATCTTTCCCAGGATGCCTTTGATTGGACATTTCTATAGACTTGTTTTAATTGGGACATTTTCTCAGCCTTAGAACTGTAAACCAGCAACTCATTAAATTCCCCCTTATTAAAAGCCAATCCATCTCTGGTGTGTTGCATTCCGGCAGCTAGCAAACTAGAACAACATGGAAGTTGGTTCATTAGCTAGGTAAAAATTAATGACCCCAACCTTTTACAAGTTTTTCTTTAACATTTTAGGAACTTGTATTGCTTATGTTGAAGAAAGTTTTTTCCGAAGTTTAGCAATTTCCTTCTGTTTCATTTTAGATACATGCATACAGGTATTCTCTTTTCAGTTAAATTCACATAAAATTAAATTGGATTTTATTTTAAAGGTGCCTGTAGAGTATGACCCGTTTTTTAAAATGTTACACTATGTCTGCCTGTCTGGAATGACAGTTCACTGAATGTTGGTGACAGTTCTCTCTGAACTGTGATTGATGAAATGTGGGACAACATTGGTTTGCACTTTTCTGTGTTGCTTACATTTCCACAGGGCAGCGGTAGCAGAGTCTGAGCAGCATGTGCACACACGGCAAAAGACAGATAGCCTGTAGCTTCATCTCTGTGATCTTTATTTCTCTTCTGTAGAAGGTGGATGACGATAGCACCTGTCCTGCTGGGCTGCCTCATGGATTAAATGAGATAAGACACACAAAGTGCTCAGCCCAGTTCCAAAGAGCACTCAGCAGCAGCAGGTAGCACTCAGGAGGTTCTGCTGGGCTGAGCAGGGGTTGGAAGGCAGTTCCTGGGGGCGGCAGGGCACCTGCGGACACCAGGGAAAGCTAGCCCTGCCCCTCTGACACAGAGGTCAGAAGGAAGACCCGCCTGCCATGGGCCCTGCTGGCTTCACAGCCAGACATGGCTTGTCAGAGCAGGGCAGGGTCACTCTTGCTTTCTTCCTGGCTGAGCCTGAGGCAACTGAGCCGAGTCCACCCCAACCCCTCTGTGGAGCTCACCCTGATTAGAGAAGACAGAGTGATTTGTGCCTGTCTGTCCCCTGGGCCCCTCTTGCCCAGCAGCTGAACCCTCAGACAATCTCATTACACCCACTCTCTTGCCTGGTCACGCGACAGAAACACATTTCATCTTTGTCGCTGCTGCAGTCGTGATGGGTTAGACAGAATTATATTTTACTGCTTTCTACAGGGCATTTTTCGGCGCCTGGCACAGAAAGAGGGAGAAGAGAAAAATACAGCTTTCTAGCAGCCCTCCTGCGAGGAAAGCCAGGCGAGGAGCCGTATTGCACAACCCCCTACACACACACAAGCACACGCCCCACAGCCCCTCTCCAGGGAGGGCAGTGCCGGACTCTCCGGTAGGCCTTCAATATGGCACGAGGCTTTAGAAAAGAAGTAGGGTTCCAGCACCCCTGTATTCTCGACCCTAGACAGGACCCCACCCCATCTTCATCTGTGTCTCAGAGGGAACCACGGGTCTGCACCTGAGTGCAGCCTGCCTTGTGGGGAAGGGGACTGCCAGGGAGGAAGTGGGTGTGAGGTCAGGAGAGCCTCAGACAAGGCTGAGAAAGGCTGCTGTCAGGTCTGAGTGGCCCCCGACCCTGAGGGAGGCACGAGGAGATCAGGCTAAGCCTTCACCCCAACCCCTCTTGCTAGCCCCTCCTCAGGCAGCTGTACAGTTAGAACTGGGTGGGAAAGACTGAGAAAAGAGGCATGCAGTGGAGAAAGAGACAAGAGGCCCCAGGCCTTCCACTGAAACACAGTGTAACTTGCCGGCCTGGGCCCCCCGGGAATTGCAAGGGTCATTACTTCCATGGAAGCGCAACATCTGCAAGATCAAAGTGGGGTGGGGGGTTGGGATGGACGGAGTGGGGGGTCGGTGTGCAGGGTGGGCAGGTAGGTGAGATAGCTCCTCAGACAGAGCCAGAGCAAGACAGCCTGACTGGGAGCGAGAGCAGAGAATTGAGTTTACAGAACTTAATCTGTTTTTCCATGACTCGATGGGGTTTGATGTCACAGATGGAATTCAGAAGTGAAGCTGTGTAGAGACAACTGAGGATGGATTCCATCCAAAGGCAATTCGGCTGCATTCTGGCTATTAAGTCTGGAAGCCACTCTGCCTTTGACCAGTGGGAGCCTCAGCTTTTGTATCCATGGGGAGGGCAGCCGGTGGGGCTGGAAAAGAGCTGCAGCCAGCTCTTGGGACCTCGGGGTTGGGGGACGTGCAGATATCTGGAGCACCGTCCTGGCCCTAGAGTCTCTTCCCTTGCCCTAGGAAAGCCCCCTCCCTCCCTCTCTGTTTCCCAAACCCACAGGTTCTCAATCAGGGGCTGAAATGGGCAATGTTAGAAGAATCTCATCCCCAGATGCCCCACTGGCCACCCTTCCCCGGAGCATCCATTCTAGGGACAGGAGGCTCCGCCTGGGAGGGGGACAGAAGCACCACCTGATGGGGGGTGGGGGATTGGGTGGGCAGGGGGTTGGAGGGGAAAGGGGCAGTACCTTGAGCCCCAGGAACTGGCTGCTAGGCCTGGGTGGGGTGTGGAGGTGGGAGTGGGTAGAGGAGGTCCATGTCTCTGCAGCTGCCTCTCCATCCTTTGAGAAAGATCCCTTCTGCACCTGGACAGTCTGAGCTCAGGACTGGAGGTTCAAGGGTGCAGAGTCAGGGGGGGCATCCAACCACCGCCCCAGGGCAGCTGTACCTTTGTCCCCCAGACACTGGGCTTCCACTAAAGATTTCTTTTGAAGAAAAGGTTTCTGGGCTAAAAGACAGGGTGAGGACCCAGATCCAGCACAACCCTCATTTTGTTAACGAGAAGCCTGAGTCCTAGGGAGGCAGGGACTTGCCTGTGTTTCACAAGCAGAGCTGGCTTCCTCCCCTGGGAACTGACAGCCTCGAGGGGAGAGTCCGTCCTGGGCAGGGGATGGGGAGCCCAGAGCTGGACACAGCCCTTGCACAGGACACAGCCCCCGGCCCTCTGGTGCCCTCTGCTCTGCCCCGGCCTGGCACTGCAGCAGTCACCCTCAAGTCCACACATCTCATCCTGTACTCCTGGACAGCAGGCAGGGGTGACTGCTGAGGCACTGTGGAGCTGGTCACCAGGTCCATGGGACAGCAGCCACCTTGGGGTGCTGCGGGGGCTCTGCAGGCAGGAGGCAGGGGGTAGGGCCAGGGGGCAGCAGGGGAGTAGGGCCACCCTGCAGTACAAATGAAACTCGTACAGACGCAACCTGAGAGGGTTCTTGCCCAGCCTCAGGATATCGGGAGGCTGAGGGAAGCTCTCTTTTTCTGACTCCTGTTCCCTGGCCCATGGGTCCGTTCAGCAACCTCACTGCTGGGGGAAAGGGAAGAAGTGCCAGGCACAGAAGAAGATTTCAATTGAACCCCAGATCCTCGGGGACGCAGAGGATTCACTGGAACTCATCATGCGACTGGGGGGATCACTGCTGCCACCATTTCGCCACGTTGGTATCAGCCCCAACTGTGGGGCTGAAAAGAAGCTGGGCTGCACCACAAGAGGGCTCTGACGGCTTAGAGGTGATGACAGCAAAACAAGCCCAGAGGGCCCTGGCATCCCACTGCCTGGCTTCTGGGCTGGGAGCCACAGTGGCAGCACGGGGTATCCTTAGGGGCCTTCCATTCTACCATTTTGGCAGATCTCTAGGATCACTGTCCTGGTAACGAGCACTTGCCTCCTCCACTCACCTAGGTGAGCACGTGTGTCTGGGGCCTTCCAGGAGCACCGTGGAGGAGGGAGGGCCTCCCTAAGATGTGCGGAGACAGGGAGCTCCTCCAGGCAGGGAGACTATCCTTCATCTCTGTTTCTGGCCCAGGGCTCAGCCCCATTCACGGGGAGATTCACTCAACCTTCCTCTTCCTAGCAGCAAAGACCAAACGGTAGGAAAACAGCCTAAGACACCAGAGTTAGGAAGACAGGACTGGCATGCACCAAAACTGGTGGTTACCCCTTATTACAACAATGATGATGTAATAACGACAAAAGATAACAAGCATTGGCAACAGGAGCAGCCGGCAGTTCTGAGTGCTTCCTTCTTTGGGCGGGTGCTGAGCCAGGTGTGACCATAAACCCAGGGTGCACCCCCCAGGCCCAGCAATCAGTCCTACCACTTTCATCTGGTCCCTGAACTGCACATTCACACCTTCTTCCTGGTCTTTCATCTTCTTCATTTCCTCAAATCCCCACCTTCAAGTCTCCCAACATCTGCACCTACTCCCTCTTTCTGCTCTCGTGGACTGGACCTCACCCCCTCTTGTCCATCAAGAACCTTCTCCCACAATGCTCTACTTTCTCTGGCACCATCAGTTCTTGCCTCTATATTGGCGCCTTCCCATCAGCAGGAAAACATGCAAGTGACAGCTCCCATGTTTACAGAAACAAGCAAGCAGAGCCCCACAGCCTTTCTGGGCCATCCTCCTTACTCCCCTTCATAGCCAAAAATCCTCATGGAAGTTAGCTATACTCACTACTCCACTGCCTTACCCTCCAATCCCTTCTCCACCTAGCTTATCCCACTACTCCCCTGAGCTTGCACTGGTCATGGTCACCAGTGACCTTCTGACAAGTCGGTGGCCAGTTCTCAATTGACACCACATTCAGCCTTTCATGAATTTGTGCGTTTAATAGACATTTACCGAGTATCCACTTTGGTTGCCTCCCTGTGGCTTGTAGGCAGGGACACTGCAGGTAGTTACAGCCCCTGAAGAGGATGGGGGTTCCGCCTGGACAAGGTGTCCTCTCTCCTGAGCTTACACACCCTCCCACACACCTCTACCCACAACCAACTGTGAGGGCCAGAGCCAATTTACTTAGAGGCTTATCAGTCGCAAATGATGACTTTTCTTTTTTTTCTCCTAAAAAACAGCTTGTTAATGTTAAGCCTACAAGTAGCCTGTAGTGCTGACTTCAAGTCTAGAGGCACACATATCCTATGTTGGATTCTTTAGTTGCCTGATTCCAACTCTAGACATTTTGGAAATGGCAAAACTACAGAGACAGTAAAAAGATCGATGGTTGCCAGCATTCAGGAAAGGGAGGAAGGGATGAAAAGTGAAGTGCAGGGGATTTTTAGGGCAGTGAAACTATTTTGTATGATATTGAGATGGCGGTTACAAAACAATACACACTTGTCAGAACCCACATAACTGTACAAGAAGAGGGAAACTTAATCTAAGCCATGGACTTCTGCTAATAATGCATCAATACTCCTTTATCAATTGTAACAAACTTACCACACCAATGTTACTAATAGGGGAAATGAGCTGTGTGGGTGGGGTGGGACGTTGGGGATGGGGTGGGTATGTACTCTGTGTACTAACCGTTCAATTATTCTATAAACCTAAGAATAAAGTCTATTGCTTATTTTAAAAAGTAAAGTCCCAGCTGGTTTTGTACAGCCTGTAAGTAGCCCTGCGAGGCTGACTTCAGAGGGGCACAAAGCTCATGGTGGAGTTTTAGGAGCCAACATTCCCAGCCCTGCCCCCTTAAGCCCACCCAACTCATTGTAATTGGAACACCCACCAGCCCCATCGCTCAGCGTCCCCATGACCAAATGGGGAGCACTCACAGCTACTCCCAGGGGTCACTGTGGAGCATCCAGCACTTGGGCGTGGACAAACTTCCTGCAGCATTCCATATTGCCCGAAACAGTGTTTCCCAAACTTGCCAGCTCATAATAGTCAACTGGAACACTTGTGGAAGATACAGAAGGGTCAGGCATACAGGACACCCCTCCTTGGCCCCAGTTCTTCACCTATACCATGAGGAGGTCCTGGCTTTCTGAGAAATTCCACAGGAAGAGGGTGTGACCAAGGTGAACACCCCCTCCTTGAGGCAGTGCCAGGGTTTCATCAAACCCTGTACCCCGACAACCCTCTCTCTGAGTTGACACTTGCGGGGAATGAGAATTTTCTGCTTATTCCTATGGTTTATGATTTCTTCCAATCATTTTACACACTTGAGCCACATAAAGAAATTGTGGAATACTTGATCATCTCAAGCACCGTATACATTAGATATATTACCTCATTTATTTATTTACTAATGAGATAAAATTCACATACCACACAATTTACCCTTTCAATGCTTACAATTCAACAGATTTTAGTATATTCACAGGTGTGCAACCATCACCACTAACTAGAACATTTTCATCACTTCAAAAAGAAACCTCTTACCCATTTAGCAATCACTCTCCATTCCCCTTTCCCAAGTCCCTGGCAGCCACTAATCTACCAACTGTCTCTATGAATTTGTGTTTTCTGGACATTTCATAAAAATGGAATTGCATAACCTGTGTCCTTTTGTGTCTGGCTTCTTTCAAATAGCATCATACTTCCAAGTCTCATCCATGGTGCAGCGTGCACCACAATGCCATTCCTTTTTATGGCTGAATAATGTCTGGATATTACCCTATCATTATAGCCATTGTCACTGTAATAACTCTTCCTAGGTCACGCAGTAAGTGGTGGAGTAGGGTTTCTCCTATTGCATAGCAGGGTACAAACAGCTTCAAAATTGAAAATCACCTTCTAACTTAAAATCAATATAAACATATAGCTCTAGCATTGATAATAGCACTTTATGATTTACAAATGCTCTCAGCTTCTACACTTACTTTTTCAGAACCATCCAGCAAGGTAGAAAAGGCCAGTAAGCTCCCATTTTGGGGAAGGAACCAAGGCTTCAAATTATTTTAAGTGAGACGCTTAAAATTAAGGCTAGAAATGCTATGGATGGATTGAGGACACCTACATTCAAGCCTGGAACACGACATGAGCAAATGGAGTGGCTTGAATTCTTTCTCACAAAGACACATGATTTGGAGACATTTTTGTTTTTTCTTTCCTCTCAGATTATTTTGTAGCAAGGGTAAACCTTGGAGCTGAGGGACTAACCTACTAAAAGACCATTAACAAGTGATTACTTGGGTGGCGTGACAGTGGCTCAGTGGCAGAGTTCTTGCCTCCCATGCCAAAGACCCGGGTTCGATTCCTGGTGCCTGCCCATGCAAAAAAAAGAAGAGTGATTACGTGATTACTTGGTTTTATTGAATGTTCCCAACTGATATAAGGAATAAATGTTGATGTTTATTTGAAAATACAAATTCCAAGGTTCCAGCTCAAGCTTTTTTACACAGCCAAGGGAGGGGGAGTCACATGTATTTTTTTTGGGGGGTGCATGGTCTGGGAATTGAACCCAGGTCTTCCACATGAAAGGTGAGCATTCTACCACTGAACCATCTGTGCACCCTAACATGTATCTTTAACAAGTTCCCTGACTGACTTTTATGAATGAGAACATTTGCTAAAGACTAAAGCCTGAACTCCATAATCTGGCAAATAAGGTCCTGTATATTCTGGTCTGAACACACCCTTTCAATCTCCCTTCCTTCAAGAAATACTAAACTCATGGCTTTCTGAACTTCATGCGTTCAATAAATGCTTACTAAGCGGCTCCTAGGTACCCGGTTCTGGGTTAGGTGCTAGGGGTACACAACAGTACAGAACCTAGGGGAAAGGAGAGACTCACATGAGTCATCAAACAGCTGTCAGGGGCCCAAGAGGAGGAGCTAGGTGTTTTCAGAGGGTTCCATAACCAGAGGGACCCAACAGTCAACTCCCAACATGCCAGCCCCGAGAGCTCCTAAGCTAGGACTACCCCTCCCTCCACCTTCCCTTCTCTCCGTCCTCCCAGGCCTCTGTAGGCATTCTTCACCCAGGCAGGGTCCCTCAATTACCTGTTTATCCTACACAGTGCTTTGAACATCCTCCTACCCTAGCGCAGCTTCCTCCGGATGCTACTGACTTATATGTCCATCTTTCCCCAAACTCTCTGCCCTGGCCTGGGAGGGCGTTTGTCCCAGGATGCTGCCCACTTTGTCCGTCACATTTCCTTGCTCACTACACTCTGGCCGCCTGGGATTCCTTTCTCTTCTTGGAATACACCAAGCCAGTCCCTGATTCCAGGCCTTTGCCTGGCCAGTTAGATCCCTGTTCTCCAGGCACTGGTATAGCTGGCTCCTTGTCATCATTCACTGTAAAAAGGAATGAGATGATGATCCATGCCACAACATGGATGAGCCTTGAAAACATGACGCCGAGTGGAAGAGATACAGAGAGACAAATATTGCATGATTCCACTTATATGAAATGTCCAGAAAATGCAAACCCATAAAGACAGAAAGTAGATGACAGACCACTAGGGGCTGGGGGGATGGCAGAGGGGAGTGATGGCTTAAAAGGGTCAGAGTTTTTGTTCTGGTAATGGATTGTGGTGATGGCAGCACAACATCATGAATGTAATCAATGACACTGAATTATACACTTAAAAATGGTTAAAATGACATATTTTATGTTTTTCATATCTAAACTACAATAAAGTTAAAAAAAAAAAGAAACAGAAAAGATAAAAAGTGGCATGTCCTCCCAGCCCCTTTCCGTTTGATCATAGCACCAGGTTTTCCCTCCTCCTGAGCACTCACCAGCTCTGAAATGGCTTATTTCCTTGGAGGCCGCCTCCCTTCACCCAGCACAAGCCACCTGGGGGCAGGGAGTCTCTTACTCCTTGCTCCAATCCGAGCAACTAGAAGAGTGCCTGACTGCTTGAGAAGGACAGCAGACTAGTCCGATTCATCTTTTTGTCCGTAGCAGGCACCTGGCACTTAGTAGGTACTCAAGAAGGGTTGCTTGGCCCTTGTTCACAGAATCCCTCTGCAGGCAGACTGTGCTGCCAAACAGCCAAAAAGCCCACTGCAAACTGCTCTGTTCGCTGTTCCTCAGCAACTAAGGCTTCTCCAAGAATAGCGCAGCTCCCCACCATGCCCCTAGAATAACAAACCCGGTCTCTGGCGCTGTCGTGACTCACTTTTCATGGGGCCAGAGTCTCCTTTCCTGAGCGTGTGTGCTGGCGTGTGAACCCCAGGCAAGCAGAGCAGGGCTGGACGGGATCCATGGCGCAGGGCTGGGTGGCCACCTGGGGCCGTCTCAGGTCCCTTCCAGCGGGGTGGATTTGGAAGAAGCGAGCTTGGCCCTGGGTGGGATATGGCAGTATCAGGCAGCCTGAAAGATCTTAGAATAACTGCCACCCCCTCTGAGACGTGTGCAGTGCATTACAGTTTACAAAACACTCCGTCGCTACACTCTCATTTGAAACTGGATGCTCGGAGGCTGCCAGAGCGAGATGAGGGAAGGAAAGACCAGAGAGGCTGAGTCATTATACAAGGCCACACAGGGGCTTGAGGGCAGAACGGTATCAGAGTCTGTTCTGGACTGCCCCTTCAGGTAAGCAAGGGTCCTGGGCATTTCAGGATACCCACACTCACATCCACAGTTCACCTCTGAGAGGAGCAACCAGGCAGAACTGGAGGATTCTGGGTCTATACTGTCTTGGAGGAAACCAAAAGGCCCAGCCAGCGTCCCCAGGGGGAGGTGGGCACAGATGGAGGTTTGCACAAGTGTGCATATGCATGTTCACACACCTGTGCAACAAAGCCAAGGCCTTCCTCCATTCCACTGTGTGAATGAGTAGTGTGGCCTTTACGGCAGGCCTCCTGGGGCTGCCAGAGAACACAATCTGCCTGGAAAGTTGCCCAGGTAACTGGCTCTTCTTTACAGAGTTACTGGCTACCCTTTACAGCCCCATAAAATCCTCCCAGTGATGATAGATGCCATTCCTCTCCAGGGAGGGAAGTGGGAGGGATGTTACACAAAGGAAAAAGTCACCAGTCAACTTTGAAAGCCCCATGGGTGATAAGTTGGGGAGAGATTCCATCAGAGGTAGCTTCTTTGCTGGCTGCCCAGGCTGCACACTACCTAACTCTAAGTGGTGCTATTCTCATGGCCTACAAATATAAATTTAATGGCACACCTTGGAGTTGGGCAGTGTGGGAAAAGAGCACTGTCTGATTGGGGGTAATGTCTTCAATATTCTCAAGGCCAACCTCCATCTCTGACACCTGTCATAGCTTGAGGACCCTCAGCTCTGCCAAGAGCTGTCAATCAGTAACCCTTGAACAGAAAGAACTGATCAGGTCCAGAAGGGTCTGAGTTACTTTGGGGACTGATCTGGAATCTCACTCTAAGCCCAGGAGCCAAGAGAAGTATTAGCATCTTTTATAAGATGAATTCCACTTATGTCTTCAAGATTCTCTCCAAATACTCTCCATTTCTGCCCCTGTCTTTCATCAATTCTGAAAAATTCTCAGCAATGATCTTTAAATGTGGCCTCTGGCTTATTTCTCCCTTCTCTGTCTGGAATGCTAATTAGATGACGGTTAGACTTTCACCTTCTCCAGGTCTCTTATCCTCGCTACAGCTTCCTTTCCTTTCCAGTGCTGTATTCTGGAATTCTACTTTCCACTAATTCTTTCTTTGGAAATTCGTACTCTCCTATCAAAGTTCTGTTTGGCTCTTTTTCAAATGGGCTTTGTCATTTTTTACAGCCTTTCATTCCCTGCCCATATTTTTAACTTTGCCTTTTTCATTTAAATGCTTCAGGCATAGTTATTTTATTGTCTGTGCCTAAATACTGCAGTATCTGAAGTCCTGAGGATCTGTTTCTGCTGTAAATTGTGCTGACTCTGGCTTGTGGTACCTTAGCTCTTTTTTTTTTTAGTTTTGACTGTGAACTGCTCATTTCTGTGGAACTTTGCAGAAATTCTTTGACTCTTAAAACAAGAGTTAATTTTTTCCAGGGAAAATTTACATCTGCTTCGCCAAATGCCTGGGTTATTCCTCAACTGAAATTACTGTAAATCTTCAGCTCGAGGTTGTTTTGAACCACCCAGGTAGGATGAACTTGCCTTCTTGCTCTCCCATCTTTCTCCTCTGGGGTAGATAATGGGGTGCACTGTCTCCACCACACTGCACCCTCTCTGAACCTCAGTGTCTCCATCTAAGCAGTTTGGACCCTACAGTCTTAGTTTCCTCTCAGCCTGACCCGACTTAGGAATTTTTGCTTTATCCACAACACCACACCACCTTCCTTCAATCACCCCGATCATAGAAAACTTTCAAGAAAGGGGACCTGGCCCACTACAGCCTTGCCTGAGAAATACACTCAGGAGAGTCATAGGAAAGAATGCATAACAGAGTTCTCCATACAGTCAGATGTCATCCATTTGCTATTCTAGGATGAGAACAATCTTAATTTTGAACAGCTGGACCACTGAAGAAAAAAAAATAGTCAATATAGTAAATTACATTAATAGTTTTTCCAATATTGAACCCTCCTTCTGTTCTTGGGATAAATCCTACGATTTGGTTATGCTGCATTATTCTTTCAATGTTCAGCTAAATTAAATTTGCTAGTATTTTACTTAGGATTTTTGCATCTTCAAAAGTGAGACCTGACCTATCATTTTGCTAACTCATTCTTCGCTGATTCTGGTATCAGGGCTCTGTTAGCCCTGTGAGATGAGCTATAATATCTTTCTATATGCTCCAAAATAGTTAACGCCAACATGAGAATTATCTAATTTACCCTTTTGTTAGGGACATATTTTTCTTCTTTTTAATGAGCCAATTTTGATTGTTTTTAGTTACTTAGAAAAATCACACTTGGATTTTCTAAGTTGTTGGCAAAAAGTTGCATATAATATCTTCTTTTTTTATTCTTTTCTCTTTTTATATTTGAGCTTTGTCTTATTTAAAAAAAATAAGACTTGCCAACACTTTGCTTTTTACTGGTCTTTTCAAATAAGTTTTTGCAATTATTGATGAATTCTAACTCAGTTTGTTGACTTCATTTTTAATTATTTTTCCTTCTTTGAATTTATTTAGTTATTTTTCTAGCTTTCTAAATAGAAATCTAAGTTCACTGATGTTTTGTTTTGTCTCTTAATAAATGAATTTAAGGCTATAAATTTTCCTTTGAGCTTTGATGTGGCTTCATCCTATAGGTTTTCACATCCAGTGCTCTGTCATTCATTTACAATAGTATACTTTCAGTTTTCATTTATTTCTTCTTTTAACCCAAGAGTTACTTAGTTTTTTTTTTTAACCTAATCTGTGTTCTTAAAGTTTTTTTATTGAAAATTTATCGAGGGAATTGTAAGTTAATGTACAGTTGTAAGAGGTAATATGGAGATCCCTTGAACCCTTTCCTTGCTCTCTCCAATGGTAGCATTTTACAAAACTATTCCACAGTGTCACAACCAGGACACTGAAACTGATACAATCTACTGAATTTAATTAGATCTCCCCAGTTTTATTTGTATTTATTTGTGTGTCTGTATTATGTTCTATACAATTTTATCCCCTGTGTAGGTTCATTATGCAACACCACAGTTATCCTGGAGATTTTTACAGCCCTCCATTATTACTCAAGGGTTGTCAAAATATAATCAATTTTTATTTAATATATTTTACAACTACATTGTTAAGTACAGAAAGCTCATGGCTTTTAATTTGAAACATCCTGGTGGGATGTACCATTTTTTTAATTTGACAATTCCTTTGTACCTAAAATATTTTTCGCTATTCAATCTCTTTTATCTTATGTAAATTTTACTCAATTTGTTATCTTTGCTGCGTATGATAGGTATCTCTTTCCCTACCCTTTTATTTATTTTTATTTTTATTATTATTTTTTATTTCAAAGTACATTTAAATAGATAGTTATAGAACAGATTTCAAAGTTTGGTATGGGTTACAGTTCCGCAATTTCAGGTTTTACCTTCTAACTGCTAGAAGACACTGCAGGTTAAAAGAAATAGCAATATCAGGTGGGCCACAGTGGCTCAGCAGGTAAGAGTGCTTGCCTGCCATGTCTGAGGACCCGGGTTCAATTCCTGGTGCCTGCCCATGTAAAAAAAAAATAGCAATATAATGATTCAGCATTCAAACTCATTTATTAAATCCTAACTTCTCTTTATAAGTCTTCCTTCTCCTTTGATCTTTCTCCCAATCTTTAGGGATATTTGGGTTATATCCATTCCAAGTTTTTCATGTTGAAAAGGGCTGTCGACAATATGACCTAGAGGGATGGAGCTAGCTGATGTTCTTGGAGAGACTGGCACCTTGGGGTTTCAGGACTTATTTGGTCTAGGAAGCATCTGTTTAAGGTTTCTGAAAAGTAAACTTAGTGTGTGAAATTTTTGTAGGATCTCAAATAGAGCCCTGTCACCCCTTTATTTTCACACTTTCCAAACAGGTTTATTTTGGATTTTCTTTTTAGCTTCATTAAAAAAAAAATTAACTCATTTTGAGAGAACTTTGTTTTTGAAAGACTGCCTTTCAATTAGCGAAGTTAATGCAGTCACACCTATTGTGACTACTGATGTTTAGACTAATTCCGCCATCTTCTATTTACCACATTTGTTACTTCTTTTCATCTTTTTTCCCTAGTGGGCTAGAAGTAGATCGGTTTTATTTTCATTTTTCTAGAGCAAGGGTCAGACAGTGCATATTTTGGGCTTTGTGGGCTGTACAGCCCCTGTGTATCTACTCACCTCTTGTGCTGTAGTGTGAGAGTAGCCTTAGAAAATGTGTTAGCAAACAGGCATGGCTGCATTCCAATAAAACATTATTTACAAAAATAAGTACTGAGTCAGGTTCAACTCAAAAGCTCCGTTCTAGCGATCATCCTTCAGTGTTCAACATACATACTTTTAACTTTTACTGCTCTAGAGTGCGCACAATTAACGAGGGTCAGTCTTTCCTTCCCCAGAAAGAGAGGAGTCTTAGCTGGCTTAGATTTCATGCTACTCCTCCCTTTCCACATCCCCCTCAGCCAGTGTGGGTCGCCCCAGAGCCTCTTCCTATTCCTCGTATGCCACCAGGAACACACCTAGAAACTCTCCACCTCCTGGGTAGGATTTAGGCACTTGTTTCTGTTTTGAGTCCCATCTCATTTCACGCCATCCTTCAGGAATTCCTCATGGTATGGGCATCTCTTTGCCCTTGTGAAAAGGGACTTTCAATACTATTTGTTCTATTAGTTTTAGGGATGAGGAGCAGGAAGGGAGGACTGGCGCACACCTCAGCTGCATCCTTGGTCTGATCCTTGCTTAAACTTCCCCAGGATTTTTCGGTTTATTTACTTGGGGTCAGTCCCTTGTGGCGCAGAGGGCAGGGGAGCTGTCGGCGATACTAGTCTCCCTGGAGCTGGCTGGGAGGGTGGTGCTGACATCCAGGGCCTCTGATCCCTGGCTCCAGCTGCTGCACCCCTGACCTTCATCGTACAGTGACAGGAGTGTTCCAAGTAGGTCCCCTTTGTCTGAGCAAGCTCCAACTGGATTTCTGTTACAACCAAAAGAGCCCTGACTAATAGTGGGATGACACATCTTCTTTTGACTTTCTGCCTGTTATTTACTTGCTGAACAAACTGTCTTCCCACAAAAGGCATGGAGATAAATTTCACTCTATCCCAAGGTCAAAAATGTTTAAAAATTCCAAATTAGTTAAGATATATACATTTTTCTTTTTACAGTCTTTCTGATATTCCACAGTCCAATCTGTGACTCCTCCTAAGGCAAAAGGAGCTAACGTGGTCGGGGAGAAAGACAGCACCTGGGCGTGGAGCAGGAGTGAGGGTGACCGGAGGTCCAGGGCTCTGGGCTGCCACTTGCACTGCATGCTTTCATCGCATGGAGTCTTTCTGCAGAACGACTGCCCTTGCCACGTGGGTACTCCCTGTGAGTCTGGACAGCAGGTCTGGGATTTTAATGCAAGAGGTGCATGAGGCCTGAGATGGCCTGGAAGGCTGTCCCACACCCCCCAGGAGGCAGTAAACAGCACCCAGCTTGGCCCAGCATGCACAATACAGAGCACCCGCAGAGTGCTCGGCTTGGTGCTGAGCAGATACCACGCTTGGGCTAAAATAAAACCCAGCTCTGCAACATCCTGACACAGCTTTGCAGGAACAGCAGGCTCCTGTGTACACACTGTCCTGCTCTGCACGCCTGTAAGTTAATCACACATTAGTAGATTTTGCTCAGATTCACATGTTTCTGGACTACTTTGAGGGTAGTGTGGGCTATAGGATTCTATGTTCAACTTCAAAAAACAGGCCCATCTTTTCAACAGATCCTAGTAGCTGCTCCAGGTGGAACTGCCTTCTTGCCAGACTATGTTAAGATGTCCCCATCTTGCTCCCTCCCCAGGAGAAGCAGACAGGGCAGTGCTCGTAGCTCCTCATGAGCGCTGGCTACAAAAGTGTCACCAACATACCAAAGTGGTGGTTTTAGGACACACACACATTTTTAAGAAGTCAGAGGAAGGTGTGTGAAGGCAAGATTAAAGGAAATGGAGGTAAAAGTGGCTGGCGCCTTTCTATTAGGCATTTATGCCCCAGGAGTCATCACTGAAGTATCCTGCCTCCTCCCTCTCCCCCCAGGGGTCTGCCTGTGATGTTAACCTGCCACACCTGTGCTCCACAGACTCCAGGCTCCTGGCCAGAGCCCTGGGCAGTTCCAAGCCCAGCCAGACTTTCTTGAATCAGCTCTGAGGGTCCCCGCAGACCGAGTCCTAGACCCTGGCCCCAAGATCAGGGTGGACAGTGGGGGGGCTGTGTCCACAGGTCAGTGGTAAGAGCATCAATCCTCTCAGCAACTTAAGTGTATCCTTCCACCCTGGCCTCAGTTTGCCTGCCTGGGAAAGAGCTAACACCTGAACCTGACCAGAGCTATTAGGCAGAGCTGTGCACATAAGTGGAACAGCGTAGGCTGATAATGCACATTCATGTTGCCTGGGAGACAAACTCCTTTTCTATTTGGAGGTGCCCCAAAGTGTTATATGCTGGCATTTCCGTCAAAGGCCTCACCTGAGCAGACAGGTATGGGTTGGGGTCACCAAGGCAGAGTGCCCTAGAGGGTGCCTTCTTTCTGTTACCAGCCCCTGCCAATGCCAGGTGCTAGGGACTAAGTAGCTGCCTCCTTGCACCAGACCCAAAGCTTGAAAGAACTGAAATGTCCTGCCCTCCTCTTCCAGCAAGTGCTTTGGGTTGTGCAGGGAAGGTTCACAGTGTTTCCACTCTCTCCCTGTCCTGACACTGGACCCTGTCCCAGACCTCCTCTTGGGTTCACAGGCAAGTGCTACTATGCCCTAGGCCTTGGGAGCACTGGGGAGCCCCCACTATTAGGGGGTCATAGGCACTAGGCTACTCCAACAGGATTTTATTAAGAATCATTAAGATGCCAGCAATCACAGAAAACAGAAGAGCCTTGAGGCCATTTCCCTTTAAGACTTAGTAAACCCAGTAGTTCACGGCTCACTGAGGAACAGGCAAGGGGGTCTTGAAGGGGGAATGGGCAGGCAAGGACTGGGAGTCAGACCCCACTGCCCCACTGCTCCACCCTGGGTGCTTTGAAGTCGCAGAGCCTGGTCTGTAAAGTATGTGTGTGCGTGTGTTTGCACATCCTTTCCTAATAGGAGTGTTGGGAAGAGCAAAGGAAGGCACAGTACCCAGAGTACAAACAGTGGCATCTGTGTCTTCATCCTGTATTTACGAACCTGAAAACCAGGGCTTGGGTGGAAGGCAGCACCAGGGGTTTCTAGGGGCTCTCCCAGCTTCCAAAGGCAATGGGCCTGCAGACTTTCAGGGCAAGGTCAACTCCAGAGCTGGACCTTTGGAGGTCAGGCTGCTGGGACCTGAGGCCCATCAAGGCTGTGGGTGCTGTGGTGAGTACCTGGCTTACAGCACCCAGGTCTCTCAGGCTTCTGCCCTCCCACACCCAGCCCAGCTGAGAAACAAGCCCCCAGAGGCTATGAATGAGCGGGAGGGAGCAAAAGCAAAGCCATCTGGCTTGTCCTGAATTATTAACTGTGGAGGAGGAACAGGCAAGGCTGGGAGCTAGTGTGGGGAGGGGGAACGGGGTCCTTTGGCTTCAGAGACCAAAGGAAAGATCTAGGGCATGGATCCAATCTCCTCGAACTGAGCCCAGCACCCCAGTGCAACCCTCACTTCTCACAGGGCCAGCAAAAACAACCACACTGTCATCTGCAAGCTTTTACTCCTCAAAGTATTTATGAAGCAATTTCATTTCTTCCTTTCAGGCATTCTGCAGAAGGGTGAAGCAAGGCCAGGAGAGACAAGGCGATTCAGGCAAAGCCTCACAGCTGCCAGGGACCCTGCCAGGAAGCACACAGGCCTACAAGCCCCAACTGGAGGGTCCACAGTGCCCCACGGCAGAACTGGAAACCCTTCCCCACCCCAGGCCTGTGAATCTCACCTACTGCCTCTCTGGCCACCATCTTCACTTTTATCCCCCTGTCCCTGCAGTCTGGGCCCCTGGAATCCGTCGGAGCAGAGGGTGCCTTCCCAAAGCAGATGAACCCAAGGCCCCTCTTGGCCCCACGGCCCCTCCGGCCCTCCCTGCTCACCACCAACTCTCCCTTCCTAGCAATTCGTGTGGCCCCCTGAACCCAGGTTGAGAAGGCTTCACGCCTCCCATCTGACATCCCAGGGTAGTGCTTCTGACTGGTGGCCCAGGTTCCAACGTCTGGGGTGCCCTGGGAGCTCCTAAACTGTCAATTTTAGCATTTGCTGAAATTCACACTTCCTGTTCTCTCTCTCCATAAAGCCCCTCCCCCCCTCCCCACCTGGTCTACCTGGCAAACTCCCAAATTGCCTTTAAGACTTTTGTTCAAACAGCCCAGGTCCTCAGAACTCTCCAAGACCACCCAGGGACAGCTGCCTGTAGTTCGTGGTAAAAACCTACCCCCTCGATCCTCCATCCCCAAACAGAGAAGATCAAGGTCAGGGCCTGTGTGATACTCAGAAAACACCCACAAATATCTGTGGGAGGAACAACTGCGAGGCAGGGGTCAGCAGTTCTGGGCAAGGGGAGAACTCAGCAGGGGAAAATCAACTGAGAGATGTTGCAGGGCAGAAAGCAACAGCTGTTTCACATGGGGGGAGAGAACGGGCACTCAGGCTTTGGATCATTTCTGGGTTCTTCCAGGGGCATGGTGTGGCCCAGGGAAGGCCAGGAAGGAATCTGCCTGTGGGTATGGACTTGCCATGGTGCTGTGGTTTTTGGAGCTGGTTTCCAGCCTTCACCCTGTGGTCCTTGAGCACCTGGCTGCACAACTGGGAAGACCTCTTGCCCCGATGGGTCAGGCTGTGTATTGGAACTTCCCTCTTGGACCAGTGAGAGGCTGGGAACTAGAATCAGGTTGGACAAAGGACTAACCCATGGGCTACAGAGCAGCAAGTTAGGGCCATCTTCCAGTACAGCTGGGGCCAAGTGGAAAAAACAAGACAGGTAGAACACCGCTTATCAATATCCTTCTGTATCCAAAAACTCCTGTCAGCATTCCGTTTTCAGGGTGCTACCATCTCCATTCTTTATATCAATCCTAGGACCCAAGAACTCAGAGAACAAATTTCAAATGCATTTTCTACATTGACCTTCGTTTTTTCACTGAAGATTTTCCCAACATACTGTAAGAAAGGGGAATGGACTGGGTCACCCTCCCACTTAAACACCTTCAAGAATTCATCATTAGTCACCAAAGAACACTACAACTCCTACCCTGGTATTCAAGGCCTTGCATACGTTGGTGAACCTGGTGACCCCAAGCTTGATGGTCTCCAGCCAACCTGGAGGTCTGGAGTCAGGCCGCCACCTTGGTCCCCACTCTACCCGGGAAGCTCAAGGCCCACAGCTTCTCAGCCACATGCCACCTCCCTGGGCTGAGCTCTTGGTAGCACCAAGCGCTTACACCACTCAGGCGGTAATGCCCCTGTGCTGTGTCTACATCTCATGTTCCCCACAAAACTATGAGTTCTTTTAGGACAAGAGTCATGCCTCTGTCCCCTAAGTATCCTCCAGCACCCGAGGTTGTCCCAGGGCTGCCCAACTCCAGGGGGAAGCGTTCTCTTCTTCATAATACTGTTCACATGACGGTTTATCCGGAATGAATGGCGGAGTTGCCTGGATAGACGTGGGTGCATATAAGAACATACAACACCCACCACCACAAATAAACACATGGGTTCTGTCTTACCCCCTAAAAAAAAGCTCAGGCAGAAAATCCAACCAAGCCTTCGTTAGAAGAAAAGGAGCAAACGCAGAGTCCAGACAGAACAAGGCCAAGGGTAAAAACTAGGGTGACTAGGTCAGAGCAAACGCAGAGTCCAGACAGAACAAGGCCAAGGGTAAAAACCAGGGTTACCAGGTCAGAGCAGGGAATGCCCAGCGGGGGGTGGAAGGTGGAGCCTGAAAGGATTCCAGAGCCCCTGGGCACAGGACTAGTGTTCTTTGTACGTCCTTTCACCACCTGGGGTGCAGCAGGAGTCCTTAAGGTGCTAGGTTGATGCAAATGGAATCACAGAACTCAGAAGCAGGAATTTCCGACTGTAATTTCTCATTGTACAGATGGTAAATTAAGGGGCAGGGAGTTGATCTGTTCATCCCTCCATCTGTACATTCATTCAATTGTCTATTTATCCATCTAGCCACTCATCCATCCTAACATCCATCCATATACACATCCAAATAGCCATTCAATCATCTATCCATCCATCTAACAAACCAACAATCCAACCAACCAACCAACCAATTGTCTATCTGTACATATAACCATCCATCCATGCATTTGTCCATCCATCTATCATCCATCTAATCATCCCCTCCCTTCAGGGAGCCACAGCTGCCCTAACAGGTCACAGTTGCCCTCTTTAAGCCTGGGTAGCTCTGAGAAACTTTCTGTTCCCATAAGCATAGACCAGAATGACCTACTGGACCAGGGAACAGGAGAACATATTCTGTTAGGAGGTATGCTCTATGCCAGGCACCTGTCCTAAGGCCAGTAGTAACCAACAGCTCTGTGAGGAGCTATTCCTGAGCCCAATTCATAGGTGAAGAAACCAAAGCTCCAGAGAGGTTCTCTGACTTGTTCATGATCAGAGAACAAGAGCAGTCAGAGTTCAAACCCACACTCACTGGATTACAAACAACATACTCTCTCACTCATTTTAGTACTAAAGGCTGGGTATGATTCAGGGGTAGGCAAGAGACTGAGCAAAGGCTCTGATGCAGGACCATGCATGGCAAGGATGGAAAGAGATCCAGGGTCCTTAGTGTTGTCACAGGATGAAAGGGGTTATATAGGCAAGAGCTTGTAAACTGAGGAACACGGAGGCCAAGTACAAGTGTTGTGCCAGAGGAAGCTCAGGGATTTCAGAGGCAGCCAAAGCTTCCAGATCCAAGGGAGGCTTTCAGGGTTCAGCAGGGTCCTCAACAACAGCTGGCAGGTGGGGTTTGGACAGATATGTCCTCTCCCTGTGTACCTGTGGACTTCAAAGAGCACTGGAGAAAAGCTCCAGGGGCTGGGGAACAGACGGTGGTGGGTGGGTGGGTGGAAGGGGTGGCTCAGGTGCTCACTATAGGGACTATCTGAGAAGTAAGGGCCAGGGAGGTGGGCCCCAGGAGAGGTCCTGCAGCAGCAGAGGGGCCCTGGCTTTCCCACCTCCTTCCCACTGGGACCCAAGGGAGGCAGTCTGGCTCAGATCTGTCTGCCCCTCACAGGCAGATGGACCCCCACATGCTTCTCACTCTTATTTCAGCTTTGGCTGCAATCCAGGAGACAAGTTGCTGTATCCCCAGACTCCTTCCCAGAGAGGTAGCAGGATGCAGAGGGAAAGTCCCAGTCCCAGCTCTTGCCCTTTCCACCTTTCTGTCCTTAGATAGGATGCTTATAACCCAGAGCCTCAGTTTACTGTCTGTAAAGGGGGAGGTAACAGATCCAGGGAGCAGCCAGGCGCAAGTGTAAAGAGCACCCCATACTGTGCCTGAAATAAAAATATGTTCTACCCCAAATAACAGTAAAAACATCTAATCTCTGGGTGATGACCAACCACGGTGGACACTGGACGACTGGCTGGGGCCCTGAAGGTCCCTGCAAGGCTGGCACTGCCCTTTGAGCTCTGGGAATCCCAGGGGAGGGACACGGTAGGGGGGCCAGTCCTGAAGGCAGAGGCTATTTGCTACTAGCACAAAAGTACAGAGCTACTAATACCTCTTAGCACAAACTCCTGGGGCCAGATGCATTTAAGGATTCAGAGTTTCTTGTACTTTAGACAGGAAATACTGCATTTTTCAGTAGCAACCCATGATCAAATAGGTTGAAATCTCTGCAGTAAAATATGGAAATATAGAATACATACAGGCTATAAATAGCCTCACTTGTACTATAAATAGCCTCACCTCAGTTCTGGCGGGGTTTTGCTGCCAGATGAGTTATGAAAGGAAAAAGTTGTTTTTTTAAGAGTATGTTGCATTTGGAAATTGAGGGGAGGAATTAGGGGTCTGTGGGCCTGTTTTTACCACAGAGAATGTGAGCCCAGTGCCTACTGGCCCTGGCTCCACCCCCAAACCAACACGGTTCACTGGGGGTGACAGAGGCCCGGATCCTAAAACACACCAAATCCTTTGAGTCCAAGGAGACTAGTCACAAAGCAAAACACATAACCTAACAGCACAACTCACAGCAGCAAAAGACACTGGCCCAGGGCCCAGCTCTGGGGATGGGGAGGTGGGCAACCCTCTGGGATAGGGCCTATTCCTGAGTAGCCTGCAGGGACCACAGACACTGACCGCGACCACATGTGTCTCCAGACCTGTAAGGACAAGAGGAAACGGGTAGAGGAGGAGGAAAAGGGCAGGCCAGGCAGGTTCTCCGACTGCAGAGAGGCTGAGCTGGCTGCAGAGAGAGAGGCAGATGGCCTGGGTTCTAATCCTGACACTGCCACTTAGGAGCAGTGGCCTTGGGTGGGGCATGACACGGCCACCTCACTGAGCTGCGTTTCTTCATCTACAAAGTCTGAATAATGCCAGCCTCCGGGCTGAGTGTGAGGTGTGAGGGGCAGGTGCCTGGGAGGCAGTGCCAGCACTGCCTGCTCCAGAAAGTGCTTGAATTAAATGTACATGTGAAAAAGGGATAGCAGTAGTGGTAGACGGGCGGCCCCTTCAATCCCAGGGATGCCCCTAGGACTCTCTTTTGAGGAGGGGTCCTTCCTGGGTCTCTCCTAAACCAGGCCCCATCCCACCCCCGTTTCTGAACGCAAACAGGACCTTTTAAAGATTAGGTTCAGGGTTGGGAGGGGAGAACTAGAGCAAGGGCAAGCTTACCCTGGAAGAGGGGATAAGACGTTAAAGACAGAACCTGGGGAAGGGTCTGAACCTCAGAAGGTGACCTGATTTGGAAACAGGGTCTTTGCAGATGTAATGAGTTAAGTGCAACAAGATGATGCCATTCCACAGCAGGGTGGGTCCTAAACTCAGTGACAGGGGATCTTGTAAGAAGAGGCACGCAGTGGAGAAGGCCACGAGAGGACAGAGGCAGAGATTGCTGTGATGCTGCCATAAGCCAAGGGACACTAGGAGACCCCAGAAGCTGGAAGAGGCCAGGAAGGACAGTGTCTAGGGGAGGGGGGCGGGCATGGCCCTAATGACACCTTGATTTCGGGCTTCTGGCTTCCAGAACCATGCAAGAATAAATTTCTGTTATTTTCAGTAGCCTAGTTCGCGGCAGTCCTGGGAAACTAAGATGCCGGGCTTTGAAGTTGGAATGGGGCTTCTGATTACAGTCCCACAGCTTACTTGGTTTTGAGCAAGAATGCTTACACTCTGAATCTCAGTTCTAAGCATTTGTAACGCTCAGCCAATAACATGTGGCCCTCACAGGGAGGGCAGGAGGAACAGATTAGAATCAACGATGTAAAGTCCAGGCCCAGGCCAGGCACACAAAGCCCAAGAATCGGCTGCTGTGCGTTGTGGCTGGCGTGTGCTCTGCTGGGCCGGCCCCTCTGCCGGAGGGTCCTCCATGCTGTGCTCCCCCCCCATTCCAAGCCCTCAGGACTGTGGCTATTTTATGGGTCTGTATCTTCAGACATTTCCCAACACCACAAACCACCTGTTGGGGACTTCTGCTTCCATCAGAGGCTCTGAGGTGGGACACAGGTGCATGTTCTCCATTCCAACTGGAAAAGTGAAGCCAAGAGAGAGGAACAGGACTCCAGCAAGGTCACCAGGTGAGTTAGTCCACAGCCACCCCAAACCCCTCCCAGCCAGCACCCCAAAGCCAGCTGACTGCAGCAGCCTCTCGGCCTCTACCCAGGATGCAGATGTGTGAAGAAGCATCAAGTGGCCTGGGCTAGGGGGCCACGGGGACACAGTGGCGAGGGCAGAGCCAGGAGAGGGTGGCTGGGGGCGCAGGGACTGAGTCATCTCCGGCCGGCCCAGGCCTGTCACAGTCTGGTCCCTCGCTTTGGCGGGGAGCCTGGGGCTATTTTGGGAAGCTCTGCACACAGCCCGCCACTTTCCTGCCAGGCTGACTTGGTCAAAAACAAAACCAGCCCAGCAACAGCCAGGTGTCAACAGGGTGGGAAGCGAAAAGGTGCTGAACACCCTGGAACTGAACAGCAGGTGTGGGGGAGTCACAGGAGGCAAAAGTACCCCCACCCTGCCAACAACAACAACAAAAGGGCATTTAGAAACAAACAAACA
Source organism: Tamandua tetradactyla (assembly GCF_023851605.1). Lineage (NCBI taxonomy): Eukaryota > Metazoa > Chordata > Mammalia > Pilosa > Myrmecophagidae > Tamandua > Tamandua tetradactyla. The sequence continues at coordinate 8,916,747 of NC_135331.1, read as the reverse complement.
AAACTAGTTGCAGGCAGCAAGAAACACTGGAAAAGACTAGCTTTGGAATCAGACAGGCCTAGGTTCAAACCAAAACTTTGCCACTTACTGTGTCTTCAGACAAGTCATTTAACCATTTCAGGCCTCATCTGTGTCGCAGAGTTGGGTGGGATTAAATGAGATAAAAGAGGGAGGCACAAGACACATAAACACATGTCCTGTCTGCCCTCCTTCCTGGGGCAGACTCCCTACAGGGCCCTGATCAAAAGCCACCTCGCTGGGCAGCCCACCCACAGCCCCCATCCCTTCAGACACTGGCCACCCCCGGCAGATGGAAATCCCTGGAAGGCAGAATGAGGTACTTCATGTGGATGCTGAGCCAGAGCAGTTGCCCAATCCATCTGCTAAATAAAGCCCAAGAGGCCACCCAGAAACCTCTGTGTGGAGTAGCCAAAACGCCAGAGGAGGAGAAGGGAGAAGACGTGTCTAGGGCTCCCCACAGCCGTCCAGTGTTGCCCCTGGGAAAGCAGAACTTGGCTCATCACTAGCTGCCAGTCTTTCAGGGATAGGGAGAGAACCAGCTGGGTCCCAGAGACTGCTCATAGTGTCTGCCCAGAACAGGAGCACCGGCTATTGACTGAACAATTGGGGGAAAAGGGCTTCTGGTGGGAAAGAGAACCAAGGTGGGGATAGCAGAGTATTGACCATTTCCGATGAGCCAGGCACTATGTGAGTAGCTTCATATATCTTGTGCCAGATTAGAATCTTTTTGACACAAGAGGAAAGGGCCTGGAGAAGGGAAGCAACATGCCCAAGATCTCTTTGTGAGTTGGTGTCAAACCTACCAGGAGGCCAGCAGGGCTCCCAAGGGGCTGAGGTTCTCAGCAGGCTGAGCCCTGGTCTTCCTGGATGGGAAAATGTGGGCCCCATGGGTGGTGTGGCTTGGAAAGGAAGATGAGGCAGGACAGAGCACTTTTGGGAACTGTCATCTTTGCCCTGGTGCCTGGAGCTAATTCCAGATGAGCTCAGAGCTTATACTAGGGCAGCTGATCGGGCTCAGGACCTCAGTCAGACCCCTCCCCTGGGATATTTCTCAGCAAGCTCTCAAAGAGCCGGGGGTGTGAGGCAGGCAGTTCAGGCTGCTGGGCCCCCTCGGCTGACGTAGGGAACCAGTTGGGACTTCCTCACTGAGCTGGGGTGGGGGGTGTCTCTTAGGCCTCTTGGGGCAGATCTCTGGGGGATAATCATGGTATGGGAAGGCGTGGAGACAGATGTGCTGGGGTGCTGCCAAGGGTCATTCAGGAATGGGATAGAGGGAACTCTGGACTTGGGTACGTTATGTATTCAAGTTGACCCCTCCGCTGACTGAGAGACTTCTACAAGTCAGCCGCAGGCTCTGTGCTTTCATTTACTGATGGGGACCCTGGGGCCCTCCAAGGGGGCAGGGACAGAGGAACTGGTCTGCATTGTTTTGGAACTTCTGGCTGGGTGCATGCCTAGTAATTAAGTGGAGGGTAGTTGGGGGGTTGGTTGAATGACAGGCCTAGACACACAGAGAGGGTCCCCGTGCAGCATCGCCTCAGTACAAAGTTCCACAAGGCACTAGGCCATGTGTCCCAAGAGGAACACTGGGCTGAAGGCCAGGGACTCAGAAAGGTAGAGCTTAGCGTGGGCTGGAGGGCTTGGCCAGCCTCCTGGAAGAGGTGGCTCCCAAGCAAGGTCACAAAGGATACAGTGGTTCAAGACAGACAAGAGGGGGTGGGCCAACCAGAGCAGAGGAGACCTAGGTGCTGAAGCAGAAGGTGCCAGAAGGAGACAGAAGGGAAACAGACCTTGCAGAGCAGCTGATGTTCCAGCTGTTGCTGACTGATTAGAAACCAGGCATTACAGGCCCTTTCCCAGTTCTGCAAACCCAAGAGTCAGCAAGGAGTAAGTGTACTGGCCCAGCCTATCTGGAGGTGTCAGGGTGTGAGGCTGACTCAACTTCTGTCAGTCCTTGGAGAAAGCCCTGAGCTTGTCTCCCTGGAGCTGTCAAATGGGGCCTCTCTCCCAGAGACAAGCACAGGCCCCAGGACTGAGGCTTCCTGGGGATGGGGCTCCTCCCTGCAACATCCACCCTGCAAGGGGACAAGATCACCTCCTGGGATAGGAGGCTCACCACCTATGAGGTACTCCATTCCACTGCTAGAAAATTCTGCTGAGCACAACCTACTTCCCTGGGACTCAACCCAGGATCTTGGCTGGTTCTATGGAGACATGTTCAGCTTTTCCTGTTCCTGCTGAAGTCTCAGGGCTCTCAGGTGACATGGCTCCAAGGCCTCTCGACATACTGGTCCTTCGCCTTTGAAATGAGTGCCCAGACAAGCACACCCTCCCCAGGGTGGCTGCCCGCCGGGCCACCCCTACCCCTGGGCTGGTCTTTCTGGTTCTGCTAATGAAGGCAAAGAGGATGGAGGCTAACGATGACACCTGAGGCTGCACAAAGCCCAATGTATTCCCAGGGCTGGCTACCAGGCCACCTCTCCACGGCCAACACAGCAGACCTGACATTTTTCTGACATCACTCTGCCTTACCAGGTGTAGTGAGGTGAACAGTGTTACCCCCACACCAATTCATGTCTACCTGGAACCTCAGAATATGACCTCATGTAGAAACAGGGTCTTTGCAGATAACTAGTTAAGGATCACAAGATAAAAGCAGACTGGATTAAGGTGGGCCCTAAATCCAATGACTAGTGCCCTTATAAGAAGAGGACACAGAGACACACAGAGGCAGAGGGCCACGTGAAGTCGGAGGCCCAGATTGCAGTGATGCAGCCACATGCCGAGAAATGCCCGGGGCCACCAGAAACTGGAAGAGGCCAGGAAGGACCCTCCCCTAGGGCTTTCAGAGCCCTAGAGCCTCAATTTAGGGCTGCTGACCCCCAGACCTATGAGAGAATACAGTGCTGTTGTTTTAGGCTCCTTTGTTATGGCAGCCCTGGGAAGGGAAGACACTGGGCTGGTGGCATGGGGAACAGAAGACCCCTGCTCTGGGCTGGCATATGGGTTAAGAGATAACAGCCTGTTGCCAGTCTGAGGTCAAAGCTCCGGGTGCTTGAGGTGATGGGGAGAAGCCTCCTCACTTGCTACCCAGCTTCCCTGCTCTCCCGCTTCCTCATTCCAAGCTTTTCTAGGGCCCCCAAGCCCTGCCCCAAACCCCTGCTGCCCCCACCCTAAGCAAGCACCTTAAGTACTCTTCAGGTGATATCCTGACCCAGGGAATGCAGGCGTCTCTGAAGAGAAATACTGGATTCTCCACCCCATTTCCTGGTTCACCATACCCAACCTGTCTCTGTTGTTTGGTCATAAAAAGAACTTTTCACATAGGGGTGGGGAGTTGGCCAAGGTGTTTGAAAGCTTTAGCATTGAGGCCAAGGGCTTCCCTGGGTTTCTGCAGGGTATGAGATCCCAGACAGCCTCAGCGTTTGCAAACCCCAGGCAACTTTGCAGTAAGCCCATTCCCTCAAGCTGAATGCAGAGATGAGCTGCCTTAGAAATGCCTAGAAAGCTCGCTTAAAACACAGATTCCAGTCCCTCCCCAGAACTCCTGGGTCAGAACCTCTGTATGTGGCCCAGGAACCTGTGTTTTAAACAAATTACCCAAGGTAACTGGGATATCCACTGGAGTATGATAAGAACGGCCTGGTTCAAACTCCTTGTACAGATGGAGACAATGAGGCCCAGAGACAAGAGAATTTACTGACGGTCACACAGCAGAGCAGACTATACCCCTCCTGGGCCTGGCTGGGGGTGGTGAGCAGGGGAGGGAAAAGGGTTTGACGGTGGCAGGGTATCCCCTGGGCGAGGAATCAGAAGACAGGTTTCTTGTGTTCAGAGAGGCCTCCCACCCCAGGTATGTTCTCCAGCCCCTGTAGATTGGCTAGCCCCCCAGCACCCCATGCTGACTTTTCTTTGGCATTTGTCAGATTGTATTTTTTTTAATTTTTTAAATTTTTTTATTAACGGAAAGAAAGAAAAAAAAGAAATTAACACAACATTTAGAAATCATACCGTTCTACAAATGCACTCAGCAATTCTTAACATCATCACATAGATGCATGATCATCGTTTCTTAGTACATTTGCATCGGTTTAGAGGAACTAGCAACACAACAGAAAAAGATATAAAATGTTAATATAGAGAAAAGAAATAAAAGTAGTAATGATAGTAAAAAACAACAACAAAAAAACCCTATAGCTCAGATGCAGCTTCATTCAGTGTTTTAACATGATTACTTTACAATTAGGTATTATTGTGCTGTCCATTTTTGAGTTTTTGTATCTAGTCCCGTTGCACAGTCTGTATCCCTTCCACTCCAATTATCCATTATCTTACCCTGTTTCTAACTCCTGCTGGACTCTGTTACCAATGACATATTTCAAGTTTATTCTCGAACGTCCGTTCACATCAGTGGGACCATACAGTATTTGTCCTTTAGTTTTTGGCTGGACTCACTCAGCATAATATTCTCTAGGTCCATCCATGTTACTACATGCTTCATAAGTTTATCTTGTCTTAAAGCTGCATAATATTTCATCGTATGTATATACCACAGTTTATTTAGCCATTCTTCTGCTGATGGATATTTTGGCTGTTTCCATCATGTCAGATTGTATTTTAATTGTATGTTTGCCTTTGAGTTCAGGGCCTGTGTCTTGTTCAAAGCCATTTCCTAGGGCAGAGCCAAAGCAGTTGCTCGGTAAGGTAGGTGCACAGAAAATATTTGTCAGGTCAATGATTTTCATCTCAAACTGTGCCTCAAAGTAGTTGCCTGACCTTGGGCAAGTTGCTCATCTTCTCTGCCCCTCCCTTGAGAAGGGACTGGTCATTCGCCCTGACCATTTCATAAGGTCACTACGAAAATCACCTGAAAAGGCTGATGCAGCATTCTTTGGAAACCAAGAGGAGTTCGGTGCATAGCGCTCACAGGCGCCTGGAGGGCAGCCCACAGGCAGGGACTGCAGCGAGCCCCCACAGGGAGACGGCTGTGACTGGGGAAGGAGGGAGTGCTGGAGGCTGCGTTCCCCTCACCCCAGCACGTGCATGCTGGGCAAGGCTGGGTTACCTGTCCTGGTCCTGGCTGGCACGTGGGGCACTGTTGTCAGCGGTGCGGATCCCACCCCAGTCCTGAACCCACAGTCAGGAGCTGGGCCCAGGCCCACAAAGCTACCAGCGTGGCCACCAGGCCCTGGGAGCTAGAGCAAGTCCCTGGAAACCTTCTGTGGGCCTGTTACCATCCACAGCTAAGGGTTTGTGCAGGACACATTTCCAAGGGAAACAATGGTGTGGGAGTGTCAGGTGTCCTCCGGCCCCTGCTGAGCACATGTCCCAAAGTGAACAGGAGGGAAGGTCCAGCCCATCCAGGCTGGGTGGCCCAGAGGAATTCACCTGAGGGCAGGGGAGGAGCTACTCCCTGGGGAGCAGACGGTGTCCCCACTGCTGCCACCACTGGCCACCATACAAGAGGCATTACCACAGACTGGGTATGGGAGGTGGGGCAGTAGTTTTGGGCAGGTGTGGGAGAGGTAAGGAGCAGCCCTCTGTGACAAATGCCCTCCTCCCAGAGGTGATGGGAGAGTGTGCCCCTGCCTCAGGCTGGGCAGCTCTTCCCTCATGCAAAGGCAGGCCTTCTGCAAGGAACTTGAGGGGCTTAGACCTAGACTCTGAATTACCCCCATGGGGCCCACCAGGTTCCTTGGGAGGGGGTCCCCTAAAGGCCGAACATCAGCCCCAAACCCCATCAACTGGGGCAAGAGTAAAACGGGTCTGAGGAAGCCACAACTCATGCCCAGGCTATGTGGGACACCAGCAGGGAGACAGGGAGGTGGCAAGAGGAGGGTGGGCTCTGTCTTGCCCCAGGAGCCCACTGGCTGGTCCAACTCAACTTGGTACTGGGCAGACTTGGCAGGGGACACTGGACCTTCCTCTGTCCCTCCTGATCTTGAATGCCAGGGCTGTAAACTGCTGCCCCGAAAGGGAGCGGCAGATGAGGGCAGGGTATACCTTCCCATGGGGGCATCTGCTGCCCACAGTGAAGGGCAAAGAGCTGTTGGGCCACAGAGAGAGGAGGCTTGTTCTGGCTCCTCTCCTCCAAACTGAAACTGCTGGGTAGGGATGGGAACATTAACTCTAGCCCTCATCACAAACTATCCCAAGAGGCCCCTGTCCACCTTCTAAGTCCATGGGAGACCCAATGTGGAGCTACAGCCACAGCAGACCCAGCTCTGTCAGCAGAGCAGAGGTTGCCTTTCTTTCCCCTGCGCCTGGTTTCCCCCATGAGGAAAGGAACGCTGCTGACCAAGTGCCCTGGGGTCAGAGGAGGGTGTCAGCCAGAAGAAAATGGTACTGGGGAATCGCGGGAGCAGTCCAGGGCAGCAGCTCTTAATTAGGAAGGCTGGCAGACCACAAGCCTTCACCTTTCAGACCCCAACAGCTTGGTGGCCAGTTCCTCTCCCCCCACCCCCCAACACAAGAGAGCTCTGCTGGCCGAGACTCAGCACTGTCTCTTCCAACATCTGGAAGCATGAAAAGATGCAGCTGGCCTGGCCCCGAACCAGGATGACCTCTGCTGCAGAATGGCCATTTGAAAGTGATACTTAAAAAAAAATTCTATACTGCAGGAGGACCCTATAAAAACTATTGCCCTGTTGACTACATGCCAGGCAAGAAGCAGAGTCAGTCTCATACAACAGCCTGCAAGGTGGGTCTTGTCACCCCGTTTTGTACAGTAGGAAACCAAGGTTCAATGGGATGAAGTGACTTCTGCAGGTTTCCCAGCCAGGACTCGAACCCAGGTCTGCACGGCTACTAAGTCATGCTCTTCGTGTCACCCAAGTGAGTCTGCAGAGTACCCTACTCCCAACCCTCTGCATTCCAGGGACCCAAAATCATGCAATTAGTGGGGGTCCAGTAGGCAAATAAAAGCAGGCAGCAGGGCCCGCCCACCCTCCTCTCCCCTCTTCCCCCTCCTGCTCCGGCGGCTCTCCAACCACCACCGTGCCCTCTTCCACCTTCACCGGCTCCTCCGCCACCGGCCTCGACAGCCTTGCCACCCTCACCTTTCCTCCTCCAGAACGGCTGCTGGGGGAGTGGAGACGATGCAGAGCGGCTCCCGGAGCCACGACGGAGATCAAAGGGACGGCGTACCCCATCCTGGAATGGCTGACTGTCTGGGAGAACCAGCTCCGGTGAGATCACCGAGGGGCGCGGGCTTTCCTGGGCGGGACAGCAAGCGGCCGGAGTCCCTCCCTTCCTCCTTCCCAGGCCAGCTGGCAGAATTGGGCAGGCGGTCCCCTTGGGCAGCGGCGGCTGGCGCCCCCACCACGCGAGGCCCCCCGACCAACTGAGAGAGTTGGGTCGGAAATCCCCAGACTGCGGAGAACAGTGACCGGGGGTCCCTTCCAAACACGTGACTCCCCGGTCCGGCTGGGAACAGTGCACTCTCCCGGGCTGCGACAGCTGGCGCCCTCCCGCCACGCTTGGCGCCCCGGGCCGACTAGGTAATTCGGTCAGGCGCAATCCTGTGCTGCGGCGGCCGGCGACCCTCCCCACGCTCGGAACCCTGGGCCGGTTGCACTCTTCCAAGACGCTTCAGCTGCCGAACCTCCCCTACGGCGAGAGTTTCCCAGAGTTAAAGGACCCACAGCAACTTTCACTGGTGGATCCCGTAGACAAACGTGTGCCACGAGCGCCACCTACTGGGCAGGATAAGAAAAACAGAACCCAGAGATTTCACAGAAAAATCTTTCAACCTGTGGGGTCCAACACCCAGGGAAATCTGGCTAAAAATTAACCATTACAGAGAACAGTTACTAGGGAAATAGAAAAGATACAGAACAGCTCCTGGAGCCACGACAGAGACCAAGAAGACAGCGTACATCATTATGGAATGGCTGACTGGATGGGAGAACCCACTCCGGGAAATCTGATTACATGCCCAGACGCCAGCAGAAGACAACGGATCATGCTCAGAAAATTGAAAATATGGCCCAGTCAAAGGAACAAACCAATAGTTCAAATGAGATACAGGAGCTGAAACAACTAATGCTGAATATACGAACAGAAATGGAAAACCTCTTCAAAAACAAAATCGATAAATTGAGGGAGGACATGAAGAAGACATGGGCTGATCAAAAAGAAGAAATAGAAAAACTGAAAAAACAAATCACAGAGCTTATGGAAGTGAAGGACAAAGTAGAAAAGATGGAAAAAACAATGGATACCTACAATGATAGATTAAAAGAGACAGAAGATAGAATTAGTGATTTGGAGGATGGAACATCTGAATTCCAAAAAGAAACAGAAACTATCTGGAAAAGAATGGAAAAATTTGAACAGGGTATCAGGGAACTCAAGGACAATGTGAACCGCACAAATATACGTGTTGTGGTGTCCCAGAAGGAGAAGAGAAGGGAAAAGGAGGAGAAAAACTACTGGAAGAAATTATCACTGAAAATTTCCCAACTCTTATGAAAGACCTAAAATTACAGATCCAAGAAGTGCAGCGCACCCCAAAGAGATTAGACCCAAATAGGCGTTCCCCAAGACACTTACTAGTTAGAATGTCAGAGGTCAAAGAGAAAGAGAGGATCTTGAAAGCAGCGAGAGAGAAGCAATCCATCACATACAAGGGAAACCCAATAAAACTATGTGTAGATTTCTCAGCAGAAACCATGGAAGCTAGAAGACAGTGGGATGATATATTTAAGTTACTAAAAGAGAAAAACTGCCAACCAAGACTCCTATATCCAGCAAAATTGTCCTTCAAAAATGAGGGAGAAATTAAAACATTCTCAGGCAAAAAGTCACTGAGAGAATTTGTGACCAAGAGACCAGCTCTGCAAGAAATACTAAAGGGAGCACTAGAGTCAGATACAAAAAGACAGAAGAGAGAAGCATGGAGAAGAGTGTAGAAAGAAGGAAAGGCAGATATGATATAGATAATACAAAAGGCAAAATGGTAGAGGAAAATATTATCCAAACAGTAATAACTCTAAATGTTAATGGACTGAATTCCCCAATCAAAAGACATAGACTGGCAGAATGGATTAAAAAACAGGATCCTTCTATATGCTGTCTACAGGAAACACATCTTAGACCCAAAGATAAATATAGGTTGAAAGTGAAAGGTTGGGAAAAGATATTTCATGCAAATAACAACCAGAAAAGAGCAGGAGTGGCTATACTAATATCCAACAAATTAGACTTCAAATGTAAAACAGTTAAAAGAGACAAAGAAGGACACTATATACTAATAAAAGGAACAATTAAACAAGACGACATAACAATCATAAATATTTACGCACCGAATCAGAATGCCCCAAAATATGTGAGGAATACACTGCAAACACTGAAAAGGGAAATAGACACATATACCATAATAGTTGGAGACTTCAATTCACCACTCTCATCAATGGACAGAACATCTAGACAGAGGATCAATAAAGAAATAGAGAATCTGAATATTACTATAAATGAGCTAGACTTAACAGACATTTATAGGACATTACATCCCACAACAGCAGTATACACCGTTTTTTCAAGTGCTCATGGATCATTCTCAAAGATAGACCATATGCTGGGTCACAAAGCAAGTCTTAACAAATTTGAAAAGATTGAAATCATACACAACACTTTCTCGGATCATAAAGGAATGAAGTTGGAAATCAATAATAGGCGGAGTGCCAGAAAATTCACAAATATGGGGAGGCTCAACAACACACTCTTAAACAACAAGTGGGTCAAAGAAGAAATTGCAAGAGAAATTAGTAAATACCTCGAGGCGAATGAAAATGAAAACACAACATATCAAAACTTATGGGACGCAGCAAAGGCAGTGCTAAGAGGGAAATTTATTGCCCTAAATGCCTTTATCAGAAAAGAAGAAAAGGTAAAAATGCAGGAATTAACTGTCCACTTGGAAGAACTGGAGAAAGAACAGCAAACTAATCCCAAAGCAAGCAAAAGGAAAGAAATAACAAAGATTAGAGCAGAAATAAATGAAATTGAAAACATGAAAACAATAGAGAAAATTAATAAGATCAGAAGTTGGTTCTATGAGAAAATCAATAAGATTGATGGGCCCTTAGCAAGATTGACAAAAAGAAGAACAGAGAGGATGCAAATAAATAAGATCAGAAATGGAAGAGGAGACATAACTACTGACCTCACAGAAATAAAGGAGGTAATAACAGGATACTATGAACAACTTTACGCTAATAAATACAACAATTTAGATGAAATGGATGGGTTCCTGGAAAGACATGAACAACCAACTTTGACTCAAGAAGAAATAGATGACCTCAACAAACCAATCACAAGTAAAGAGATTGAATTAGTCATTCAAAAGCTTCCTAAAAAGAAAAGTCCAGGACCAGACAGCTTCACATGTGAATTCTACCAAACATTCCAGAAAGAATTAGTACCAACTCTCCTCAAACTCTTCAAAAAAATCGAAGTGGAGGGAAAACTACCTAATTCATTCTATGAAGCCAACATCACCCTCATACCAAAACCAGGCAAAGATATTACAAAAAAAGAAAACTACAGACCAATCTCTCTAATGAATATAGATGCAAAAATCCTCAATAAAATTCTAGTAAATCGCATCCAACAATACATCAAAAGAATTATACATCATGACCAAGTAGGATTCATCCCAGGTATGCAAGGATGGTTCAATATAAGAAAATCAATTAATGTAATACACCACATCAACAAATCAAAACAGAAAAATCACATGATCATCTCAATTGATGCAGAGAAGGCATTTGACAAGATTCAACATCCTTTCCTGTTGAAAACACTTCAAAAGGCAGGAATACAAGGGAATTTCCTTAAAATGATAGAGGGAATATATGAAAAACCCACAGCTAATATCATCCTCAATGGGGAAAAATTGAAAACTTTCCCCCTAAGATTAGGAACAAGACAAGGATGTCCACTATCACCACTATTATTCAACATTTTGCTGGAAGTTCTAGCCAAAGCAATTAGACAAGAAAAAGAAATACAAGGCATCAAAATTGGAAAGGAAGAAGTAAAACTATCACTGTTTGCAGACGATATGATACTATACGTAGAAAACCCAGAAAAATCCACAACAAAATTACTAGAGCTAATAAATGAGTACAGCAAAGTAGCAGGCTACAAGATCAACATTCAAAAATCTGTAGCTTTTCTATACACTAGTAATGAACAAGCTGAGGGGGAAATCAAGAAACGAATCCCATTTACAATCGCAACTAAAAGAATAAAATACCTAGGAATAAATTTAACCAGAGACAAAAAACCTATATAAAGAAAACTACAAAAAACTGCTAAAAGAAATCACAGAAGACCTAAATAGATGGAAGGGCATACCGTGTTCATGGACTGGAAGACTAAATATAATTAAGATGTCAATCCTACCTAAACTGATCTACAGATTCAATGCAATACCAATCAAAATCCCAACAGCTTATTTTTCAGAATTAGAAAAACCAATAAGCAAATTTATCTAGAAGGGCAGGGTGCCCCGAATTGCTAAAAACATCTTGAGGAAAAAAAACGAAGCTGGAGGTCTCGCGATGCCGGACTTTAAGGCATATTATGAAGCCACAGTGGTCAAAACAGCATGGTATTGGCATAAAGACAGATATATCGACCAATGGAACCGAATAGAGTGCTCAGATATAGACCCTCTCATCTATGGACATTTGATCTTTGATAAGGCAGTCAAGCCAACTCACCTGGGACAGAACAGTCTCTTCAATAAATGGTGCCTAGAGAACTGGATATCCATATGTAAAAGAATGAAAGAAGACCCGTATCTCACACCTTATACAAAAGTTAACTCAAAATGGATCAAAGATCTAAACATTAGGTCTAAGACCATAAAACAGTTAGAGGAAAATGTAGGGAGATATCTTATGAATCTTACAACTGGAGGCGGTTTTATGGACCTTAAACCTAAAGCAAGAGCACTGAAGAAAGAAATAAATAAATGGAAGCTCCTCAAAATTAAACACTTTTGTGCATCAAAGAATTTCATCAAGAAAGTAGAAAGAAAGCCTACACAATGGGAGATAATATTTGGAAATGACATATCAGATAAAGGTCTAGTATCCAGAATTTATAAAGAGATTGTTCAACTCAACAACAAAAAGACAGCCAACCCAATTACAAAATGGGAAAAAGACTTGAACAGACACCTACCAGAAGAGGAAATACGGATGGCCAAGAGGCACATGAAGAGATGCTCAATGTCCCTGGCCATTAGAGAAATGCAAATCAAAACCACAATGAGATATCATCTCACACCCACCAGAATGGCCATTATCAACAAAACAGAAAATGACAAGTGCTGGAGAGGATGCGGAAAAAGAGGCACACTTATCCACTGTTGGTGGGAATGTCAAATGGTGCAACCACTGTGGAAGGCAGTTTGGCGGTTCCTCAAAAAGCTGAATATAGAATTGCCATACGACCCAGCAATACCATTGCTAGGTATCTACTCAAAGGACTTAAGGGCAAAGACACAAACGGACATTTGCACACCAATGTTTATAGCAGCTTTATTTACAATTGCAAAGAGATGGAAACAGCCAAAATGTCCATCAACAGAAGAATGGCTAAACAAACTGTGGTATATACATACGATGGAATATTATGCAGCTTTAAGACAAGATAAACTTATGAAGCATGTAGTAACATGGATGGACCTAGAGAATATTATGCTGAGTGAGTCCAGCCAAAAACTAAAGGACAAATACTGTATGGTCCCACTGATGTGAACGGACATTCGAGAATAAACTTGAAATATGTCATTGGTAACAGAGTCCAGCAGGAGTTAGAAACAGGGTAAGACAATGGGTAATTGAAGCTGGAGGGATACAGACTGTGCAACAGGACTAGATACAAAAACTCAAAAATGGACAGCACAATAATACCTAATTGTAAAGTAATCATGTTAAAACACTGAATGAAGCTGCATCTGAGCTATAGGGGTTTTTTTGTTTTTGTGTTTTTTTTTTTTACTATTATTACTACTTTTATTTCTTTTCTCTATATTAACATTTTATATCTTTTTCTGTTGTGTTGCTAGTTCCTCTAAACCGATGCAAATGTACTAAGAAACGATGATCATGCATCTATGTGATGATGTTAAGAATTACTGAGTGCATATGTAGAATGGTATGATTTCTAAATGTTGTGTTAATTTCTTTTTTTTTTTTCTTTCCGTTAATAAAAAAAAAAAAAGCAGGCAGCAGGAAGCATTTTGAAAATTTACCGTTCCCCAGCTCCCTCTGTCTGTGTAGCCTATGGCAACCTCAGGCCACCATCATGGTGTGCCCCTGCCTGGAGGCTGTGAAGTGCTCCATCATGGCATGGGGCACCAGGCACACAGGCACTGGAACACAGTGCTTGGCATCACTGTCCCTCTGTCTTTCCTGGTCCACCATCAACTCTATGTACAAACGAGGAAACTGAGGCTCGGGAATTTCTCCCAAGTCTCACATCCAGGCTAATGGTGGAGCAGCGACTAGAACCAGGCCTCTTGACTTGCTTTATGTCCCCCACCCCCACAGTGAGGGGCACTAACGAGCGGAGAATGGGCCACAGATGCCCGAGTGCTCCAGACACTCCCCTGCGGCACACCCTCTGTGCACAGCCCTGCTTTGGGAGAGGTGATGGAGAACCGTTGAAGAAATTTCCTCTTGCTATGGCAGTAAGGTGGGGAAACTGAGGCACAGTAAGACCACTGGTAAAAGTCAGACAATGAGGAAGGTGAGTGATCTTTCTCTTGCTGCCCACCCGCCCCCCCCCCCCAAAAAAAAACCACCCAACTGCCTTAGCAGAGTCCCAGAACACCTTTAGGGCCCTAGTTCATTTGTATCTGCCGAGCTTGGCTTTGTGGGGGGCAGATGGAGGCTCAGGAAGGCCATGTGGAGTGGAGCCGAGACACAGACCCCAGGCTCTCAGACTGCAAATCTGGGGCTACTACTACTCAACAAATGCTCAAGCTGAGAGGTTGTAAACTTCTCTGAGAAGGGCTCCCAAGAATTTGGGCAGTGGCAGAGCACAGACAGGCTCACACAAACGGTGAATGTGCCACTGCTTGCTGGACTAGAAACTGGTTCTGGGTCAAAATGCCTCTGGAAGCATTTGCCATTGGAAAACAGCTCCTCTGGCGCACAGCAGGTGCTGGGCTCTGTCCTCTGGAAGAAGAGAATCGGGCCAGCAGACAGGGCCCTGGGGAAGGTGTGGAAGCCTGAGCCCAGGCCCAGGGACGGAGCTGGAAGGAGCCAGGCTTCAGGGCCTGTGTGTTTAGGGGGGCTTGAGGGGGTCTAGCAATGACCCACAAGATTCCGCTCCCTGAGCTGCCCTCACGCCGAGGCTGGCTGCACAGCTTCGGCTCCGGCTATGCAAAGCATCCTCTCTGCTTTGGTATTGATTCATCTGGCGTCTTATGGGTCCTTAAGGGAACGACCCTCTGTTACATCAGTATTTTGGCTGCCTTTTGGGAAAAGCCCTTACGTGCCTAAGTCATCATCTTTTTTTCTTTACATTTCATTTTCACATAATCTCAAACCTACAGAAAAGTAGAAAAATAACATAAGAGCTCCCATATGTACTATACCCAACAACTGATTGTTTACAGTTAGCCCCATTTGGTTTACACTTTGCTTGCTTTCTCTCTATAAACATATATATATGCATATATTTTTTTCTGAACCATTAGAGAGTAATTTACCAAAATGTCTAAGACTTATAACAACTGTCCCACCACGTCCGCCGCTGCCAGTACACACATTTCATCTCTGAGCACTTTCACGGTTCCAAGCACTTTCACACTCATCTTCTTAGTGCTGAAATGGCATCTAAGATGCATGATATCGATAGTGCTGTCTCCACTTTACATACAAGGAAACTGAGGCACTGATCTCCTGATGCCCAGGGTCCCTTCTACATGTTTACACTGAGCCACCTCTTCAACATTAAGCAAATAGACCCTGCTCTATAGACTGTTCTCCTGCTATAACATTGTAACAATTCTCAAAAGAAACAGAACCACTGTTGCCCCACAATATTGTAACAATTCTCAAAAGAAACAGAACCACTGCTGCCCCAGGGCAGAATGAGTAGGAGATTAGAATCCAGCTGATCCAGAGTCTCTGTAGCACAGATTCGGCCCAGGGGAAAGGACAGGGTACACTGTAAGCAGGAGCAATGGCTGGGGTGGGAGGGAACAAGTGGACTAGACTGGAGCTCAGGCAGGGCCACGCACTCCCCTCCCTGGGCACCCACCTACCTGCAGCACTCTTCGACCCTCCACCCCCGGGCTCCCTCCTTGAAGGGCAAGGACTGCAGCACCCAGAGGAGATCCAGCAAGCAGGCTGCAGAGGGTGACTGGGAAGTGAGTAAGTCCACGAGTTGGGAGACCCGAGATCTGGCTCTGCTTCGGCAGGGCAGGCTACTCAGCTGCTCTAAGACTCAGTGTGCTCACATGTAAAATAGGGACAAGACCAAGCAACTTCAAGGGCTGCCACAGATGTTGAATAGTTATTTGTGAAGGCACCTGTGAAGACAGTATTAAGATCCCAGTTTTTCATTCCGCTGAGCAAAACAACCCAGACAAGAGGCCAAATACTGCCATGACTCCACTTAGATAGAATATTTAGAAAAAGCAAGTTTATAGAGACAGAAGTAATTAGAGGTCCCCAGGGGCTAGGCAAAAGGGGAAAATAGGGAGTTACTGCTTAAGGGGTGCAGAGTTTCCATTTAGGGCGATGAAAAAGTTTTTGGTAATGGATGGTGGTGATGGTTGGACAGCACTGTGAATATAAATAGTAGCACTGAATTCTACAATTAAAAATGGTTAAAATGGAAAATTTTATGTTACATATACATGTTACCACAATTAAAAAAAAGAAGATACAAGTTTTTCACATGTGGGCTAAAGAGTTTGCTAGGCCCTGCTCTGGTAACTGAGCCAGATAATGGGGAGAAATGCCTGAACACTGAATTCAAGATGCCTAAACATGAACCAATATGGAAAGAGAATATATATGTACTCACACACACACACACATGCGTGCACACACATACACACACACAGCCTTGCAGCTCAGCACACTTATGCTTGGCAGTTTCTCTCCCACAACCCCCTTCCTCTTAGCTGGAGAAGCTCAGAAGCTCAGAAAACTGATGTCTGGGGTCTTCCATGAGACACCAAGGTGCTGATCTCTACAATACACATGGCAGCACAGCCCTGCAAGGGGCGCAGGAGAAAAGCTTCCTCCCAGAAGTGGACAGGAGTGTTCTGTGTCCCTTGGTTACAACAGGTGGGAAAGCATACAGGGGACAGCCACATGATCGTACCGATACGCAAGACCACGTGATAACAAGTGGAATGCCAACTGGCACATGCACCCTGATGATGGCAGGAAAAACACTATCTGCATGTGCTGTGCATGAGTACATGTATGTGCACAAGTGTATACATGTGTGCATGTGCATGCGCACATGTGTGTGTATGTGCAGGGAAATCACTAAGGAGCCCAGGGAGAGGTTAATGCTCATAAGCTTCTTTTTGCCACCCATTTCTTAAGCCCTTAACATAGTGACGGGGTTACTGCCACCAGCGGCTTGCCATCCCAGGCAGATGTGGGCTGAGTCACAGGCTCCCTGAGCTGGCAGGCCCAGCCAGGAGGAAATAAATCAGGCTTCCCTTTCAGAGCCTCCCAGGCTTCGGGAGTTCTGTCCCAGCCACCACGTTTCCCACCGCATCCTCCCCTGGCTCTCAGTGCTCCTGTCAAATTAAAGCAGAAAGAACCACTCACCGCCTGAAAACCAGCCAGCATGATGATTATCCAACTTTTCCTGGAATGAGCTTTCCACACATTTGCTGGCTGGAGCACTGCGGAAGCCAGGGCTCCCACCTCTTCAACCTGCTCTCACACCCTCTGCAGCTCTTTAAGATGCTTTCAAGTAAGTCACTGCTCCGTGAAATTATACTTTGGAGCACCCGCAAGGGAAGAGGCTCGCTCCGCTGGTGCCTGAGGACACCGGAGTGTGTGGGGGAAGCTGGTACAAAGCACCCGAGATTCGCCCCGAAGAAGAGCTTTGGAGCTGGATGGGCCACCCCTCCCTTCTCCTCCAATGTCAGCTCTGTGCTGGTTGTGCTTTCCACTGGAAGCTTTTGGGCTTGTGGATTGAACACATGCTTGTATGGCAGCCCCCAGCCTGGATGGGCACGAAACCCCACAGAAGGGCAGAGAAGCCCCAGCTTAAACGTTGGGCCGGGAGCTGGGCCCTGCTGAGGCCAGGGGCAAAGAGGAGGGTGAGGGGCTGCCACGCTTCAGCCTGACCTTTTATGTGTCTCATCAGATTTTCTGTTCGTTAGCAAAGCAAAACCAGAACACAGCCCTACCTACCCATCACACCATTTGTAACCCCATCAGAATTTACAGCAAACCAACCAGAATCCAGATGCACTTAATGCAATTAAGAAGCCTGTACATCCCCCAGATGCCAGGAGCTTTGGGTTACATCCTCCAGTCTCCAAGCAGAGGAAAAGCAATTCGCAGCCCAGACATATGCAGACGTGAAAGAATTCTCATCTTGCCCAAAGGCCCCAACCAAAGAGATCGAGAAGTCATGGCCTATGGGGAACTCAAGGGCAGCTCTAGGGGAAAGGAGCAAATTTAGCTTTGGGAGGTACTACTTCAGAACCAGACTGGGGTTCTTACACTGGGCCCTTTAAGCTCTGGTTAGAACACTAAAGGAGAAGGTCAGAGAGACTGATGCTGGAAAAAAACGTCCAGTCCAACCAAATGCCCCTAAGCTGACCTTCTTTACCTTGGCTCTAAGTGCTCTGTTCTCACTCTGAGCTCCAGTTCTCCCTCCCTCTTCCCTGCAGCTCCACCCAACCATGCCCAGGATAGAATAGGCCTGCAGTGAACCCCCAAGGTGGGTTCCACTTTCAAAATCAAGCATCATTTCCCTGATACCTGTACCAAAGCTGGAAGCCTCCCTGTGAGGCAGATGGGGCTCCTTGGCATCCACCTTCTACTTGAAGACTGGACAGGCCTTAGGATTAGAGACATTGCAAGCCATAGCTTCTAAGAACAGGCTGCTAAATCTATTCTCTTCTGGCCTTACTTTCCATCAGCCTGGGAGATGTTCTAGTTGACAATTTTCCATTGCCTGCTGTACAAGGAGCAGAGATGGGGGGGGGGCTCTCTTGCAGAACACACCGGGGGAGTGCCTCTCCAGAGTGGCTGGCAGGCTAGACTCCCAGTTCTAAGAAAGCCTCTGAGAAGCCATTCCCAAGGCCGCTGGTGGAGGCGAGCAAGAAACCATGTGCAGTGCTGGTCCCCTGGATGCTGGTCTGGAAGTCCTGTCCCAGCCATACACCGGAATAGATGAAGCCACTGGCAGGGACGGGTGGCAAGACCCCTCCTCCTGCAGTCAGCCAGCAAGTGATTCTCACTACACCAAAATCTCTGACATTCTTGGACACGTGACAAAAAAATACCCCACTGAATTCAACTTTCAGGGAAAAAAGGGTTAGTAAGAGATGAACCAAACCAGAATGCACACGCTTGTCTCTAAACCTCCCCCCACTCCTCCTTGGGACAATTACCGCTGAGGAAAGCAGAGACCATGGGTGCTGCAGAGCAACTATGGAGGGTGACGACCTCGGCACCAGGCTGGCTCCCCCAGCCGCTCACAGGAGAAACCCACTCCCCACGCCCCCGCAGGCGCCATCTGAGCTCCGGGGGCCTCTTGCCTCCCTCCTTCCATTCCAGTCACTCCAGAGAGCAAACGCGTAGCCCACGTGACCCGGGTGAGCCTTCCTTGCTAACGAACCCCTCCTAAGGCTATGTCACGTTTCAGAAGGAGCAGAAAATTACCTTTCAGGCAGAAAACGTAAGGTAAGGGGAGAGGGGGGATAGTGTCAATGCTGGGAGCCACACGCCTTGGGAGCCGGTCCGGGGCTCACCCAGCGGGCCCCCCACCTCTATGGATGTCTGCCGAGCTCCCCATGCCGCCAGCCTCAGGGTGCCGCCCCCGGCCCGTGTCCCTCCCGGCAATCCATGCCCAGAGACGGCTGCCTGTGAGCCAGCCGAGTCCTTGGGAAGGAAGGGCCAGGAGCCTGGCGGGGGACGGAGAGGAAGGGAGGCCGGGGAGGGAGGGGTGGGAGCAGAGAGGGAGGGAGAGAAGGAGGCGAATTGATTCTCTCTCCTCCACTGGGACCACTGAGCTAAGTTGCCATGGAGAAAGGGGAGCGCTCACGGAGCCCGAGGAGGGTGGAGGAGCCATATGCCAGAGGGAAGGATTAGCAAGAGCCAATCCCCGTAACACCCAAGCGCAGCCTCCCCCAAACCAGGCCTTCTGGGCCCAGGTGGCAAGGCCAGAGGGCACGGGCCTGACCTCGGGGTGGGAGGTGGGCAGAGAGCAGCTCTTCCCTTGGAGGAGGTGAGACGGGCCCAGGCCTCAGCCTGTACCCGCCCGGCTCCCTGAATCTCAGCACCCTTCAGCAGTGGTCTGGGACCCCATCTCCTGCGGCACTGCCCAGCCAGAGCTGAGAATGACAGGTGACAAAGGACATCAGAGGCCCTCTCCATCTGCCTCCCTGCTTCTTAAAAAGGGAGTCCCCAAACCCTGAGTCACACTTCCCCATGAGTGTCAGTCACATTTCCCACCCTGAGGTAGGAGGGAAGGCGCACCTAGGGGGGGCCTCGGTGGCCCAGGACCTGTGCAGCCCACCCGAGCACGGAGACACAGTCCCCAGCCGGCCCTCATGCCTGGCATATTCCCCATGTGGGGCTGGATCTCCCTCTGCCTGTGCCAGCCTGCTCTTATGCCTGCCCACAATCCCAGCCTCAGGACTGGCCCTATCTCGCTCACACTTTGAGCAGCAGAAATACGGTTGCGGGGAGAAGCAGGAGGCGTGGAGTAGAGGCTGCTTTTCTTCCTACAGCTCACATGGCTGGGGGCAAGTCCACTCACTTCTTTGGGCCTCCACCTCCTGATCACTAAACAGGGATGGTGCCACCTGTTCTGCCAACCTGTACCGTAGGGCATCATTATGGGCTGGACTGTCTCCCCACAAAAGACACAGTCAAGTCTTAACCCCCAGGACCTCTGAATTAGGCCTTATTTGGAATTGGGGTTTTTGGAGACATGATTAGTTCAGAGGAAGCCAAACTGAATTAGAGTGGGCTCTAATCCAATGACTGGTGTCCTTTCAAAGACAGGCCATGTGACAACAGAGGCAGAGTCTGGTGAGGCTGACACAAGTCACAAAGCACCAAGGATGGTTGGTAGCCACCAGGAGATAGCCAAGGCCAGGAAGGAGCCGTCCCGTATGCTTCAGAGGGGCCCTGGCCCTAGCCCTGCTGGTAACTCGATTTTGGACTTCCAGCCTCCAGAAGGGGAAGACTGCATTTCTTTTATTTTATACAACCCCGTCTGTGGTGCTGTTTCAACAACTGTAAGAGACCAAGGGGGGGGGGGTGCTGCTCAGAGCACAAGCTGGCTGCACCTCCCCACCTCCCTCCTGTCCCTGCTCAGGCTGATGAGGACAAAAGCTTGAGAGCTCCTAAAAGAAGCCCAAAGCTGACACCAGTTTGGCTGAAAGGCCTTGTTGCCTTGACAGAAAAATCTAGGGATGGGCCCTGCTGGAATCCTGTTTCCAAAGGTCATGGCCTGGGAAACAGTCTCCTCACAGTCCCCTTTCCACCACCCAACCCCCACTCCTAACACATTATTATGCAAAGCGTTCAGACACATGGCAAAGCTGAAAAATGTTAGAATGACCCACCCATAGATCCACCACCCAGATTCTACCGTTTCCTGTCACTTTTAAAACGGCTTTTAGGACCCAGTGAAGTCTCCTAGGGCCCCAGAGGTCTCTTCAGAACGCTTAAACCCTTCTTTGCCTTTCCGTGGTGGGCCGTGCTGACCTTTGGGAGCCAGCCCTGGGGCCTGTGGCAGCTCCTAGTTTCCAGCGTGTGGCAGACCAGAGGATTTGGCTCCACACTGCCCATGCCAGGCAGCCAGCTGGGTGGGGGACACACGCAGACACAACCCCATACCCGAGCCTGGAGATCTAACAAACCCGGGTTCAAATCACCTGACCCTCACTGGCTGCGCCAAGAGCCAGTCAGCCCCCCTCCGCCAAGCTCAGCTTCTTCATCTGTAAAAGGGACAGCACTCTCTCCTGTGGGGGGTTGCTCTAGAGACAAGACAGTGCCACCCAATAGAACATTCAGAGATGATGGACATGTTTTATATCTGCCTGTCCAGTACGGTCACCAGCAGTCCCTGTGGCTACTGAGCACTTGAATTGTGACTCAGAGGACCGGGAATATGAACTCTACATTTTATTTAACTAGAACAGATTTAAAATTAAATCTAAATAGTTGCATGCAGCTAGTAGGATCCCAGACAGTGCAGCTCTAAGGCTTAACTGAGGAGGCGGATGTGGAAAGAGCCGTTCCCCAGCACCTGGCTCCCTGGTCTTGTCCTTCTTTTACCCCTTCCTCTCCCAACTTACCCCGTGGTGTCTGGGTGGTGGAGCAGGCTCCTGTCTGCAGCCCAGCCCTGGAGACCCTCCTCTAGAAGGACTGAGGGCAGGTAGTCAGACTCTCAGGGAACAAAACAGACACGATCTGGGGAGTGGGCTTGGCAGGCTCCATAGTGACTTGGATCCCTGAACTGCTGAACCTCCCCCCTCCCTACCCCTGTTGCCCCAGACCCCTGTTCTAGAACCCCATCTCCTGCCGTTCCCCCAGCAACTCCTGAGGTCATTCCTGGAATGTCTGGCCGGGATTGGTACAGGACAACATACCCCCACCTCCCCCACAGTCACTGGATGGATGTGCAGAGGGTCCCTGCCTCCAGGTTGGGCTAGGGAGGCTGTCCTAACCACGAGGCTGCCCCACAGGCTTGCTCCTCTGATTTACCTAAGCCCCCTGGTTTAAAGAGTCTGGACTGAAATCCAGACCCCATTCTGGTCCATCCTTCTCACTTTGCAGGTGGAGAAATCCTAACTCAGAAAGGGCAATGACTTGTCTAAGACCACACAGCAAGGCAAAACTGGGACGACTATGAGGCCCAGGCAGGCAGCTCCTGGCCCGGACAGGAGGGCTTGTGCATCAACATGCCCCTCCTGGGGCTCCCAGCAGGGCAGGAGAGGGTACAGGAGATCACCATGTGCTTCTCAGGAGCTGGGCAGCTTTAAAGCCCAGAGAGTAGGAACTAGAAACTGTCTGAGCCACCCTATCCTGCCCACCCTCCCCCAACCCACCTGAGAGGAGTGGGGGTGGGTGGGTAATAGCGGGACAGTGATAGGGAAATAGGAATCAGATTGCAAACATCCACAGAGTAAAGAATTCTAACTCCCACTGGGCTCCCATGTTCAGGCATGGGACATCCTGACTGGGAGCTGCTGCTGAGGACAGAGGCCTCCAGCCTCCTCCCAAAGCCTTTTCGCAGTCCTTGCAGCTCCCTGCTTCCCTCTCCACCTCCCTACAGTCTCCCTCAACACAGCATCAGGCAGGAGCCTTTTCCAACCCAAGGGTGTGACCTGCCTCGGCACAGAGCCCTAAGTTGTCCAAAAGCTGGAAGGTCAGCTTTGCCCCGGCTCCACTGTTCCTCCCCAGACCCTGTGCACAGCCCCCTCCTTCCTGCAGGTCTCTGCTTCCAGGCCACCTTCTCACTTGACCTTCCTTGACCACCTTATTGAAAACCGAACATCCCCTGGCCCTAACCCCAGCACCCCAACCCTTTATAGTTTTCTTCATAATGCTGACTGAGTCCTAATACACTCCAGGCCTTTCTTCCTTCCTCTTCTTTTTAACTGTCTCTTCTACTGGAACGAAGACTCCAGGAGGGCAGGGATTGAGGTTAGTTTTATTCACTGATGCACTCCAGGGCCCAGAATCTAGTACCTAGCATACAGCAGGCTTCCAAAAAACTGCTAAAGAGAGGGAAAGAGGAAGAAGACGCTAGAGGCTAGTGGCTGAGGGCTCTGGGCCACCCCCTCCCGCAGCCATGGCGGCCCCGCCCTTGCTCATCACCTTGCCCCTGGTGTGCCACGCCCACCACCCAAGTGTGCACCAGGCTGGCTCTGCAGGACCACACCATGCTGGACGGTGGATATGGAAACTGCTTAAGGACTTTTCTGCAGAAAAGGCAGGTCCATGGGAATGATAGTTTCCAGCTACAGCTGTGACGATGTGCCTTGGAGCCTCAGAGGCAGTGAAGAGAGAAGGGAAGAGGAGGGCCTAAAACCCAGATTCCCACCGCCAGAGTCAGGAGGCAGTATCTGGAAGGGAAGCGGCTGTGGGCAGGGAGTCAGGAGAGTGGGTCCGGGGCCAGTTGCAGCCACGGCCCGCAGTCAAGGCTGACTGTGGTG
Organism: Tamandua tetradactyla; assembly: GCF_023851605.1. NCBI lineage: Eukaryota > Metazoa > Chordata > Mammalia > Pilosa > Myrmecophagidae > Tamandua > Tamandua tetradactyla. The sequence goes on along the minus strand of NC_135331.1, from coordinate 8,893,316 downwards.
GGCACGAGCCTTTCCCTTTCCCCACACCCTGCCTGTTCAATTACAGTTTCCCACTCTCCGACTAACTCATTTACCCATTTTTCTGAGCCAGATGAACTTGGTAACTCGAAACAAGGCAGACTGGAACAAGGCAGAACGGGATAAGAGAATTGTAGGGACTTGTCCTGCTCACATCTTGCCAGACTTGTGCGTCTCCGGAAAGGAAGTGGCCATAGAGAAGGCAGCATGACCCAGAGCCCAGGATGAAGCCTCAGTCCCCAGAAGAGACTGGATCACCCAGAGCCCCTCCCTGGTCCAGGAAAAACAAACAGACCGGGACAGTGGAAAAACAGCTGTACCTTTAAATTATTTGGCCCACAGATATGAAAAATATTTGCATGTTGAAGCTGTTTGCATGTTTGGTTATTTTTAGGGTGAACCCAGTTGCCTCTCCTTGGAACCGGATGAAGCCCCAGAGGCACGTAGCCCTTTTCCCAGATGGGGGTCCTGGTCCCATTTCCCTGGGAATAGGGCATAAGCCTGAGATCCCAGGGACCTGGGGCAAGGGGGCTTCACACCAGGACCCCCAGCTCCTCCCCATCAGCCGATAGGGGTGCCTGAGTATCCAAGAGCCAATGTAGGTTCACTTTTACTTTTATGATCTGCTCTGCAGCTATCATTGCTGCCCACCTGTGTCCACAGACAGCCCCCTCAGAGCCCGGCTTTCAGGAGGAACACTTGATCACTGCCTCTGTCCATGCCAAGCCCAGTCGACGGGAATATTTTGCTGACATCTTTCTGGAACAAGCAGCAATTAGAGCAGATTTTCTCTTCCACTCCCCGTCCCCAAAACAGGAATAAATCAGTACTACCAATTTCCCAGCTAATGATTTCCTCCATTAAATTAAAAAGAATAAGAAGAAAATGTTTTTTTTAAATGGATTACCAGCCTCATGCTTTCAGAGACCATGTGACCTGCCAACTCTTCTTAAGTCCTGATACATCGAACTCCCTTAATTAATTTTTAATAGATTAAAAAAGTCAAGTCTAAGAAGCTCCCCCTTTGCCCCTCCCCCAATCAAGCAAGCACACAAAGGTCAGTTCTTGGTATCTTCGGGAAGCTCAATCAGGCCAAAGATGACTTATTTTTTTTTAACATGGGCAGGTTCCGGGAATTGAACCTAAGTCTCCAGCATGGCAGGCAAGAATTCTGCCACTGAGCCACTGTCATACCATCCCAAAGATGACTCTTGACAGTGCATGAGCTCCATTCGTGGATGGGAAAAGCGAGGGTCAGCAATGGGCAGGGCCCAGCAGGCAGGAGCAGGTGCATGTGGAAGAGGCCCCACATCTCCCCCACCTGGGGAAACGGTGACTGTGAGGTCAGAGGGGGAGAGGCCCAGACCTTTGGCTGAGGGACAAGAAACAGCATCGTCCACCTATTCCAGGTGGGAGCATCCTATGGGGAGGGGCTTGTGTTTCTGTTCCTCTCTGTCCCTCTGCAGCACCTGGTACAGGGCCTGGCCTACAGTGCTGGCACTCTATTCTCCTGAAAGGCCACCCTCAAAGTGCCATGTGAACACAAAGGAGGAGCCGACAGCCCTGGAATGACTCTGGCAGGACCCTCTGCGTGCTGCCCCAAGCTGAACCTCGATTGCTCTCAACACTCAGAAAGGCCCTGTGGCTTAGCCAGTGGCACCAGGGTCAGGAAGAGGCCAAGAGGGTGCAGAGGACACCCTTCCCAGAAGGGAATGCTGCAAGGAAGGTGGCCGGGGCCAGGCAGGGTGGCTGGGTGCAAGTTGAAAATGGCAGCAGCCCTGCAAGTCCACACAAGTCAGCACCTTCAGGCTGCAGAGAGCAGTCCCTGGCAGGCTGGTCAGTGCCCAGCTCCAGCCCTTCCCAGCCAGAGGACTGCGATAAGTCTCTTAATCCCTCTAAGCCTCAGTTTCTTCTTCAACAAAGTGCAAAACAGTTCTTGTCTCCCTGGCTTTTATGAGAACGAGGAGAGATGAAGCCTGTAAAATGTTTCCATGTGGCTAGAGCACAGCCAAAGGTTGGTCGATGGTAATTACTGTAAATATAACCTCCCATTCTTCCAGGATGGCCCAGCAGAAGGACATGCCTAAGCAGTCACTCTCAAGTTTGCCAAAAGAGTGGGCTCAGTGACTCTGGAAGTGACCACAACCACTGCCACTCCAGACTATCTTTAATTCCTCTTGCCCCCATTTCACATATGAGGAAATGGACGTACAGGGAGGTCAGTGACTTGCCCCAGGTCACACAGCCACAGGTGACTGAGCTGGGATACAAAGTCAAGACACAGGTGGAAAGAAGAGGAAGGAGGGTAGTATGGCTGGGTGTGGCCAGCAAGTGGAAGGGGGCGGGAGGGAGGTCCCAGCCCAGGGCCCATCCCTGGAGAATGGTCAGCCCAGGAAGCTCTGGCATCAGGACTCATGAGCCTTCAGAAGGAGGGAAAGGTCTTAGAGCAGGTCCCTCAGGGAAACGGGCAGAATGGATGCATGGGGTGGTTCATCTCAAGGGTCTTTTAGGTCAGGCCCAAGGTCTCTATACTCAGTTCCACTCAGCCAGCTACATGGTCAGCACCTAGGGGGTCCAATAAACTCCCGCAGAGCCTACACTCTGATGGGGGTTCTGTGTACTCTGCTGAAGGATAAGCTGCTTCCAGCTCCTTTTCAAAGGTGATTCACTTCCCTCTTCCCTCTCTGCAACTTTCTGAAAAAAATCTATGAACCTCTTAATGACTCTCTCTCAGGCTACTGCAATACAGAATTTCTAGCTGGCATCCCTTCTTCCACTCCAGCCTCCACACACTGGCCAAAGTGAGCATCTGAAATGTTAATACAAATGAGATTATATCACTCCTATACCTCAAATCCCTTCAAGGGCAAGGATCAAGTCCGAAGCCTTTACCATGACCTACAAATTCCACAAGATCTGGTCCCTGACTCTGTCGTTTTCTCCCATCTTCCCTCTTTCATTCTATTCCAGCCACAATGGCCTCACTGCTGTTCCTTGAGCTTGCCAAGCATACTTCTACCACAGGGCCTTTGCACTTGCTGCTCCCTCCACCTGTAATGCACTTGCCTAGAAGCCTATTTAGGTCTCTACAGTGAGGTCTTCGCTGACCATCCTATCTAAAATCCTCCTCACCCCTACTCTCTCCTCCCTTCCCTTGCTTATTTTCCTCCCTGGCATTTAGCATACCAAACAGTATCTTTTAGGAAGGGATTTCACTTGCTCGCTGCTGGATCCCTGGTGATTACGACAATACTGGGCACACAAGTGGTGTTCAAGAACTCCTGGTTGAATGAATGAATAGACAGTGAAAGAGGCAAAACAAAGCTTTTTAAAGTCTGTACATCTACCAAGGCCCCCTAGAAGCTGAACAGATCAAACCACATTGAATATGGTGCTCTCGCTCCACATACCACACACCATTGGTCTCTTGCTCCGTATTGAGGAAGTAGAAGGTGAGGAGTAGGGCTCTTCGGGACATGGTGGTCACAAGGACTTCTGTAAGGCTTCTTACAGGAGAACATGTAGGGTCACTTTTTGTAAACTGGAAGGAACTTGAGGTGGTAAAATTTCCCCATGCAGGCTTCAAAGATCCAGCTATTGGTCTGAAATGCACTTCTTGAAACTAGCTAGCAATGTCGGGTCTTTGCATATTCTCTGCTAGAAGTACATGAGTAGCAGCAAGTGTGGTGTCATCAGGGCTGTCTGTGCATGGCAGTAGGGCAGGGTGGCTCTATACCTCTTAGACAGGTCAGCTGGGTCCTGCAAAGGAGGCCCAGCTGTGTCAGCCAGTGCCTCCCCTTTCCTTTTTCTATAACCTTCTCCCCATCACATGCCAGCCTTGCTTTCATCTGAAGGGCCAAGTTCCCTGAAGACCTGCTGGGTGGCCCAGAATTCTCTTATGAGTCACAGGACTTGCTCTCTGCAAACTGACCCCAGAAAGCAGGGCTGGTCTCATGCTCTCCTCAAGGCAAGGCCAGGGTCAGCCCTTGACCAATGAGCACCAAAGATCCATCACAGGGCAGAGGTAGATGAAGTGCCTCATTCTTGGGGAATTCAGTTTACTTAGAGGGAAAGCTCAGCATTCAATTTTTAAAATGTGGAGCTACATAGCAAACCTAAAGAAATAAGAAGGTAGGAAAACTGAAGGTGAGAACAGAACTTGATGAAAAAAACACCATAGGAACAGAAGATGAACAAAACCAAAATAGCCAGTTCTCCCACAAGAGTAATAAGATAGATCACTGGTAAGATGGATTGAGAAAAAAACAAACAACAGAAAAATAAAATACCATGTAAATAGGAAAGACACCCATAGGGGCAGATGCAAAAATCATAAAGACAATTATAATTAAGCTTATAAATAGGCAAACCTACATGGAATGGTTATAGTCTTAGAAAAACAAAAAGTGCCAAAATTGGTAAAAAAAGAAACAGGTATAATAAAGAAATGAGCATTAAATAAGTTAAAATGGTAATCAAAGGTTTCCCCTGCCATAAAAACAATAAACAAACACAAGGCCCAGATAGATTTACAGGTGATCTAGGGAACTGTCAAGGAATTCAGAGGGAAAGGTCACTTTTTGTTGGAAGGGTGGAGAGAAAAAAACCAATGCCAGGACTTCAAGAGCAAAGCGACACAGGAGCAGGCCCTGTGGAAAGGGAAGGTCTGGACACAACATCCACAGCAGCGGGAACTTGAAATCCCCTGGGGCACCTTGTTCTGCGCCTCCTTGTGCCAGCGTTGCCGCCACCAGAGAAGGCCTCCTCCACCATGCCTCCGTGGTCTGGCAGCTCTGTCCTGTGGCCGCTCCCAACACCCTGGTCCTCCAAGAAAGGGAGCTGGTGTTGACTTGGCTACGTGCTTAATCAATGCCCCAGGGTAGAACTTGCTCTAATTCAGCTTTGTTTCCTCAGTGCCTAGAACCGTAGTAGGTATTCAAAAAACACACCTGTGGTTTATGATTTTTATGATTAACAGTTTACAATCAATGCTGTTTACGATTAACACTACAAACATAAATTAAGATATTTCATGAACTAGTACAAGTGTATGACTCTTGTACAAAGAATTAATAATAAAGTGCTATATATGGGGGGAAGTACCCATTGCAAACCATGGACTATAGTTAAGAGTAGTATCTTAATATTTTTTCAACAAATGTATCACATTAATACTAGGGATCAATAATAGGGGGGAGAAGGGGTGCAGGGTATTCTGGGCTTTCTTTTTTTATGTCTATTTGTTACTTTTCTTTTTGGGGTAATGGAAATGGTCTAAAATTGAGTGTGATGATGAATGTACAACTAAGTGATGGTACTTGAGACACTGATTGCAAACTTTGGAAGGATTATATGGCATGTGAATGTATCTCAAATCTGCAGCCAAAAAATCAGAATAAATAAAATATTAAAAACAACAACAAATCGATGCAAATGTACTAAGAAATGATGATCATGCATCTATGTGATGATGTTAAGAATTACTGATTGCATATGTAGAATGGAATGATTTCTAAATGTGTTAATTTCTTTTTTCTTTAATTAATAAACGAACAAACAAAAAAAAAAACAAAAAAAACAACAACAATTAAAGAACAGAAGACACAAAAAGCCTAGAGATAGTCACACATTTACTTAAAAGCAGCTTTCAGGAGCAGCTTCTCTGGGCACAGCAGCCAAGCTGCCCAGGCAGCACTATCCCGAGTCCATCCCCAAACAGGTGGCCCTGGTGCGATTAGGCTATGAGGGGCCAGGCCCCGGGCAAGCCAGAGAGCACTGGAGTTTGCCTCAAAATTACAGCTTCCTTACATAAGGACAGAGATGATGGTAACCAGAACCCCCCCCCCCCATCCCCACCCTCACAGTGAAGCTGGTAAGGCAGCTCCGGGTGAGCAAAGGCTCTAAAATGCATTATTTGTCCAGCTGTTTGGTTCCTAAACAGATGTAGCTGATCTCCTGGGATCCCCCTTCCTACTAGGGGATAGGGGCATGGGGAGGGTCTCAGGGGTCAGAAAAAAAAGAGAACCAAACCCTACAGTTTTAGGTGGTCTATAAAACAGAGCTGGGGAAGAAAGAGATGAAGAAAAGTGGAGGAGGAAGAGAGAACACAATTTTTTCCTTCCATACCCAGAAGGAAAAGGTCCTGCCATCCCTGTCTCACCCCTATCTGTAACCACTCATGTAGGCAGAGCCAGGGAGGCCTCTGCATGTGCTGCAGCTCCCACAACAAGCTGTGTCTTTCCCTGCCTTGCACTCAACGCCAGTCCCCTACCAGCCCTCCAGTTCTGACCAGATCCTGAGGGCTCTATGGGACAGCAAGGCAGGTGTCAGATGCTGCACATTAGCCATCAGGACTGGCCATGCTTTGTTTCAGAAGCAAAGATACGTTGGTGGAGCAGCAGAGAGGAAACAAACATTTATGGTACTCTGTATTTGCTATCTATTGCTGTGTTAACAAACTATCCCAGAACTGAGTGGTTTAAGACAACACATATTAATTATTTCACCAGCTTCTGGGGGTCAGCAACCTGGGAGGGGCTTCTCTGGGTGGGTCTGGCACAGGTCGCAGGCCAGCCTTCTGAAGGCTCCAGGGGGCTGAAGAAGCCATGTCTGAGGCAACTCACTCGCATGGCTGTCTGAGGGAGTGCTGGTTGTGGGAGGGACTTCACCAAATGTGCAGACCTTTCTGGAAAGGTGCTTGAATGTCACTGGGACATGGTGATGGCTTCCCCCCAGAGTGAGTGATCCAAGAGGGAAGAAGGCAAGAGTCTTTTATAACCTAACCATTGTTTCTACAACATCCCATTGGTCACTTGAGGGAGGGACTAGGGAGGAGACCACTGGGGCCATCTTGGAAGCTGGCTACACTGTCACATTGAGGTGCTTTAAACCTTAACCAAGACCATTTCCTTTAATCCTCACCGCAGCCCTCAGAGTCAGGCATTTTTACAGATGTGGGAACTGAAGCTCTGAAAAGGTAATTGCCTCAAGTCCCACAGGTAGTTAGAGACCCGGACAAGAACTCTGCCATGTTGATTAGCTCTCCATTAGACTGGGCAACTCAGCTTCCAAAAGGAGCCAGAGGCCAGGCGGCGATGCCCAGTCAGCACAGACAAGTCACTCGACCTCTCGTTGTCTCCTCATCTATAAAATAAGGTTAATGATAGCACTGACTCATCTTTAATGAAATAAGATAATGTGACAGAAACATCTAGCAAGGGACATGGCACAGGGCAAATGCTTGGTCATCATTGGTGGCCACTCCAGCATTTTAGGAAGCTAATGGGTAAGGTTCTTGCAGAACCACCCTGGCCTGGACCCAGCATTCCAGCGTCCTTGGGGCACAGAGAATAAATGGGTGAAGCTGGGGGTGTGCGGACAGTTGTGTGTGAGGACCTGGCCGCAGGTACCCAGGAGAACAGCTGCTTGGGAGAAGGGCACAGGGTCACCTGGCTGCAGCCTCCACTTGCCACTGGGGCCGGCCAGGCTGGGATGGGGCTGCCAGGAGTGCATGTGCCCCCCACCTCCCCACACACAGAGTCAGGCTACCAGCACAGGTGATCTTATAGGAATGCCAACGTGCCAAGGTGTGTCTCCTCTCCTGGTCTTCGCCCACTCCCTCTCACCCAAGCTGCCTGACTTTGTGGCAGGACCTCTGCCTGCGCTAGTCCATGGAGACAGACAGCATGAGGCACCCAAGAGATCTGCACCGCGGACTCATAACCATTCCGAGGCAGGATGTGATGGGCAGGAGGCAGGTGGAAATTCCGGCGGCACTACCAGCTGGAGGGACAGCCTTCTTCTGCTTTGCAATAAAACATGATAGATGCTTATCAATTTTCCCCACTTCATTCTCACCAGCACAGACAGGAAAAGGTTATTAAGTCCATGAATCTAAGCTCTCCATCTCGGGTCGGTTGGCTCTCGGTAGTGCTTATTCCTCCCACAAAGGCCTGGGCTGGGGTGGGGTCAGGGACGGAGAGGAAGGCCAGAGTCACCATCTGAACCAAATTCATCTGCCCAAGGCTCACAAGGAAGAGAGGTGCCTGTGGGAAACTAGCACTCGGGCCATGCTTTGCTGATATTTGTTTAAAAGCTGAGGACATTACAATCCTCAGATGGGCCAAGTTGGTTCAACGGGGAGGACACCTCCATCCGCCATCTCCCAGACACGCTCCCTGTGCTGGTCTCCACACAGAAGATAACGCCTTCTCTGTGGGAAGTTCCATAATGCGGAGAAGGCCAGGGGCTTTGGGCAGTCAAATGTGGGCTGATCCACTTCCTCGTCGCAAAGCCTCTCCATGCCCGTTTCCCCAACTATTGCTCTAGCCTTGGAGGGCTGATGCAAGGATGACATTAAATAATGTGCACAAAACCTGAGCACTGTCTACTGTGAGGGAGCTTCTCCCTGCTTCCCTACCCTCTATCTGTTATGGGACCTGAGGAATCCCCCAGTAAGGTGGGCAGCTACAGCTCAGCAGACGGTAATCTTCACTTAGCTTTGGGGTAGGTAAGGCTGACCCCCCTGGACGCTGCAAAATCCTTTCTGTAGCTCCTGGAGCTGACAGGCTATCCCTGCACACAGGAACAATCAGAGGCCAAGAGGGGCCAGCTCTTTTAATAAAAAGCTCTGTTCTCCATAAAGCATCACCATACTATAGCCTGAAACAGGATTCACTGTGAAAAGATGAAACAATTAGGGAAGATTAAACAAATCTTTAGCTCCCTTCCCCCTAATCCCTCCACTGTTATCAATGAGGGTGTGATCTAATCTCAGGTCTGTTTCTGGGTCTGCTTTAGCTCAAAGCAAGACCTTGGGACATGCCCAGCTCCAGAGCCTCCAGCCTACCTGGTATAGCCACTACCATCTCTCCCGAGGCTATGTGCTCTCCTCATCTACCTGCCTAGCATCCAGACAAGAGAACCTGCTAGGAAGCCTGAGAGCGGCTACCTCCTTCCTGGTCTCCTCAACTTTTTTTCTCCCTTTCAAGTGGCCACTGAAAGGAACGGCATGGCTTGCCCTCTTAACCTCTCGCTCTGGCCTGCCCCTCTTAGAAGCCACATCTGCTGCTACTTACCATCCACTGAACTGTCCCCAGATTCCCTCACCGACCCCTAACTGTGCTTGAGACGTACAGTCACTCTTTAAACACACGTCTGTGATCAGTCGAGGGGGCTCCCAAGGAGGCTCTGAAGTAGAGTTACCTGCTGCTCCCAGCTGCCCTTCCCACAGCCCTCTCCAGGCACATCACTGCAGCTCAGGCTCTCCTAGGCCAAGTGCCCACTCATGAGCAGCCCCGGGCCCAGAGAGCCCAGGAGGCAGGCTGCCACCGAGGCTGCATATTCATACCCTTCTGACCCTGGAGACCTAAGGCACCAAAACACCAAGAACATGACCCTTTGGTTTGCAAATGGACAGGGGTCTACAAGCAAAAGGTGGCAGCCTACCTGATTTTTGCTACAACAACCACAACAAAAACTGGGGCAGAGACAAGCTAAATACATGTGCTGTTCATCGTCAGGGCCCAGCTGTGTGCTGGACAAGCCCACTTGACTCCCTGCACCGGGCATCTCATGAGAAATCACGTGAACTGGCAAACACAGTGGGAAGTGAGCTGGGAATCTGGAGTCTGCGGGATGCCGCGGAGCTCTGAGGCCTGGCCCAGCCTGATGGCTGCCAGAATCCCGAGGACAGAGTATGCTTCCACCCACGCTGTTGGAGTCAGGACCGAGCAAGAGACACTACAGGCTGGAGTCCGAGGCCACGGCTGGCCCAGGAGACAGCGAACCATCACTGACCTGCCAGATCTCCTGGTGCCCTGTGCAGCTGCTTCTGCCCACGTGGTGGGAACACAAGCTCTCCAGGTAGGAGAGCAACTTATTTCAGAAGTACCCAGGGCTGACAAGGACCCTTAAGGGACCACGGATTTAAAGGGGACAGACTAAGCTCAGGGGAGGAGCCAACCTCACCCGGGGGAAGGCCCAGAGCCAAGAGAAGGTGGCCTGGCAGCCCAGGGCGCTCCGAGGGTGCTGACTGGCCGCAGAAAGGCCGCCCCTCCGCTGCCTGGCTGAGGCAGAGGCCGGCTTCACCCACCTGGCTTGTCTTCTGTGCTCTGTTCACAGACACTGGCGCTGTATTAACTGCTCTACCCCAGGAAAGTAGGCTGAGTTTTCTGAGGACAGTTTCCAAAGAGCTGCCTCTAACTTCAGGCATAAAGCAAGGAATCTGGGGAGCTGGTAATTGGAGGAACTCTTCTTCCTCTCCAGCAGTGCCATAAATCTCCATCCCCCTCTACACAGACACATCAAAGGCCCTGACTGCTCTCCCCATCCCACGGAGCTCAGGCAGGGCTATGGGGTCATCGGGCAGCCTCCACCTTCAGAGGGAGGGGCAGGGCAGAGTAAAAGGGTGGGAGGCCGGTGGGGGAGGTGGGTACACATTCATGCAAACCTTTACTGAGCACCCAGGATGGCCAAGCTTTTCCTTCCTATATTCCAAAGAGGGGAAAAGGCCTTTCCAAAAGCCTTGGCTGCGGGATCTACAGACCACAGAAAAACGTGAGAAAGAAAGGGAGGGTTCCTAAAAATCTCCCCAGACCTTGCAGGGCAAGCCCAGTCCCAGACATGAGACCTTAGTGCACATCTGCTGGTTGGAGAATCCTGTAAATGCTGTGACTGGGAACAGGCAATTTTAGGGCAGAAAAGGTCACCCAACTGGAACCTGAACTTTGACCACTGAGCCTTTTCCGTGGCCCCTATCACCCAACAGCCACGAGGAAAGGGAGGGCAGGGTCACAACTCCTACGGAAAATCAGAGTCTCAAGCAGGAAGCAGAGGCCCCAGGCAGGAACCACCTTTGAGACTCTCACAAGACACAGCCTTCCTGAGCCTCAGTTTCCCCATCTGTGCAAAGGGGTCACCACCATCTATTGAAAGGCCAGCTGATCTCCTACCTGACAGGCGGCGTCTCATTTTATTTAATCATCACGAGCACCCTGTGAGGCCGTTATTTTATGATTCCTACTTTGCAGAGTGGCTGACAAGGCTCTTGTCCAAGGCCACAGAGATAGGAATGGGCTGAATAAAGGCTGTGTGACGCCAGCGTTCAGGTTCCCCCGCAGCACTGACCAGCTTGGCCATCGTCACCCCACCTGGTCTCAAGGTCCACGAGGAGGCGGCTGGAGAAGAGCTGAGGCTGGGAGGGGGCACGTGGCCCAGTGAGGCTGGGCAAGGGAGGAGGAGAGGCTCTGTGGAAGCTTCTGGGGCCACCAGGGCCAGCTGGCACTGTAGCTTTTCTACCTGAGTGGACATGGGAGCGATGTCCACCGGAACCAGGCACAGGCCTCAGAGGGGCCTGTGAATCTGACACATTCTTCTCCTCCACCCCACCCTTCTTGAGATCATTTTCCCGCTCGGAGAAACCAAGAACTTAAGACTGCCTGTCCTTAAGGAGCCTCCTGGCTCTGACCTTCCCAGTCTCCCCCAGTTCCTCAACCAATATTGCACCTTTCCCCAAAGGCAAGATTGTAGCCACACAATCACACAATCGCCCCTTTCTTTTCTCTGTTTATCAACACACACCCGCAGAGCCATAACTACGTGAACATGTTTACATGACCAGATAACTTCTCGGTTCTGTGGTCCGCTTAGACAAACATGTTTATCTCTCCCTCAAACAACACTTCTTCTCAAGTCACTTCTTTTTCGGGGTACTGGAGCTCACAGCACAGCCAAGCATAAGAAACTGGGGTAGGTGGGGGTGCTGGGAGCCACCCATAAACACCCCAATTGAGGGGTTCGAGCTGCAACAGAATCCTAGGTCAGGGGCTAATCCTTTCAGAAGTCAGTTATCTCTGCTTCAGACCAGGCTACTGACAAAGGCCGAGCCAGCTGGACACATTTGTCTTCTGCTGAGGGGGGGCAGGTGTGTGCGCATGCGTGTGAGGGGTGGGGTGCTGCGCACATTGGTGCCTCCGGCTCTATGCTTGGCCCAGTCCCCTTGCCAGCCCCTGCTGTGGTGGTTCAGCGCCGCTACCCCTAAAGATCAGAGGCAGATTCCCCAGGTGGGAACCCATATGTGTGCTTCCCAATTCCACAGCTCAGATGAAAAAAACCCTCCAGGTATTTAACGAAACGAGATATCGTAATGTTGCTGTGAACTTGCTCCTCCTTCCCCTGCCTCTGACCTGTCTCCTCCACGAAGTCAAAGGAAGTTCTTTCTTCTGTAGCATCAGAGCGTGTCAATTCTCTGAAGAGAGACCCTCAATACCTGCTGCCCCCACCCCCCAGTTTGCACAGTGCTTGGCCCCGACCTGGCGCCTTCCCTCCGCAGCCTCTACCCGAGAGGGACACACTGCCCTCCTCCTGCCTCTATGCCCTGCACAGGCTGTCCCCTCTGCCAGGAAGGCCTCTCCTACCCTCAACCCCACCTCTTCTGCCTAGTTAGCTTGGCTCTGGCACCCCACAAATGGCCACCTTCCCATTGGGCTTGGCACAGATCACACCTGCCTGTTGACTTCTTGTTCTCTCTGGTGGCCTAGAGCTCCTTGTGAGGGGGCCACAGCTGACAATTGTGGGTTGAATTGTGTTCCCCAGCAGATGTGTTCAAGTGCTAACTTCCAGTACCTGTGAGCAGGGCCTTATTTGGAAATAGGGTCCTTGCAGATGTAATTGAGTTAAGATGACCTCGAACTGGATGACAGTGGGCCTTAAATCCAATGACCAGGCCCTTCTGAGAAGAAGGGGAAGTCACACCGGGGAGAGGGCCACATGAAGATGGAGGCAGAGACGGGGGGATGCAGCTACAGGCAACAGAGCACCAAGGTGGCCGGTGGCCACCAGAGCTGGAAGGGTCCAGGAAGGAGCCATTCCTAAAGCTTTCAGAGGGGGCATAGCCCTGCTCACACTTGATTTAAAAACCGACAAAAGTTAAGTTTCTGTTGTCTTCAGCTACCAGTTTGTGGTACTTTGTTACAGCAGTCCAGAGGAAACAGACACCGATTCATCTTTGCACCCCTTGTGCTCAGAGCCTGGTACCTGGGGCCAGATGACAGAATCTGTATCTGTGCAGCCAGTGCACAAAGTGAAGCAGCCTGACCCGTAGCTCCCTATGATTCTATAGCCTAAAATACAGGAGAAAATGGGGGGAGTGGGTACAGACCTCCCCCCCCCCCGTTTGCTCTCAGAGCCCTCCTCCAAAGCACACAGAGCCCCCATGCCCGGCTGCCCATTTCTTGCCACCTGCACCTGCAAGCACACCCGGACATCACTTATTTGATACTAATGTGTGTCACTTCTCTCCGCACCAGGCCCTGACTACACGTTCCAGCTTCAGGCCTCATTCAATGAGGCCGCAGGAGGGGACAGGCTCACAGGATGCCACTTTCCATGATTGGTGACTGCACAGCAACAATATTTTATTCATGGCGAGTTCGCAGGACTCCTGCAGGCTTGCCAACTTCTATCCTATTCCACTCAAAGTGTCTCTTGGGAATATGTCTGCTACTCCCTCAGCACCAGCCCCAGTTATCTGCTTTGAACTAGGAGAGAGCAGTTGGAGGATGACAGGAGGAGGCAAGGAAGGAGAGGAAGACAAGAAGCCTCAGGGAAGAGGGAGGAAGGCGTGAAGAAGGGGCAGAGTGGTGGCAAGGAGCGGCGGAGCTGGCCGCACACCACAAGAGTCTGCAGCTGGCCAAAGCACGGCCCCTAGGCAAGCCCGAGTGAGGATCAGGTGCCAGAAGATAAACAAGAGCTGGGGGGATCTCAGCCGGCAGAGGCAAGAAAGGAGACAGGCCTGAGGCTGGTGGAGGCCCAAGAGGAAGCCAGGATAGGCAGACAGGCAGATGCCGGCCCTTCCCTTCACTTGGTGGCCCAGGAACTCCTGAGGGGGCCTCCCTGCCATTTCCCTTTTCTAAGCTGCTAGGAGGTTCTGGGGGCGGGGGGTGGAGGTGTGCTTCCAGCAGCCTGCCCTTCGGTTCAAGGTCCACAACAGCCCAGCACACCCTCCCCTCGCCTCCCACGGACCTTCCTTCCCGCTCTCTCGCCAGACCCCAGGGCACAGCATGCTCTGGAAGGGAGGCACTGAAGAAATCTGTCTCTGCGAGGCTCAGCAGTGGCGGCACTGCTGGGGAGGTGTTCCAGCAGACTTATTTATAGTCAAGCACCGCGTCCACACGCACTCCTGCCTGCCTGCCTGCCACTGGGGCTTTTCAATCGTTTCTATATTTATTCCCCCCAAGTCGATGGGATAAAGGCAAGGCCAGAAATAGCCTTGAAGATGTTCACATGAAGATGACGGGCAGGTCCCCAGCCCCCAGCTGACCACCCTGACATATGCTACCCGGCAGTGAGTATCAGGGAGCAGCAGGGCGGCGCCTCTGCCCCGTTGACCTGTGCCCTCTGTAGTGATGCACAGAACAAGTCAAAACCCATACATTACAGCTGCCAGGCCACAGGGAGAGCAAAGGTGACACGATTCCTGACGTCACTATGCTAAGCAGGGCAGACCAGCCGGCTCAGAGAGAGAGAGGGAAAGGGGTGGGCACACAAGCTCTGCCTACTTCTCAGACACATGCTCACAAAAAGTAGGTAGGCCACGGCACCAAGGTCACAGGGAGATGCCACCCGCCTCACACCCTCACACCTGGACTGGCAGTGGAAGAGTAGGGCACCGTTTCCTGTTTACCTGAAACTTCCGACCTTCTGTTTGTGGGGAAGAGGCAGAGACAACTTGCCTGGTTGGGGAAGAAGATGGAGGGGTGGGGGACTGTTGGGAGAGCCGGGGGCCCTGATCCTGCCAGACATGAGAGGCTTGCCACGCCCATCCTTGTCCCTCACTTCAGCATTCACTGGCAAAGGCCCAGCCAACAAATACACTGAGGGCCTCCCAAAGGGAAATGAAAAGGCTGCAAAAGCTCTGCCTTCAGAGTTGAGACATAACTCATTTCCAATCCAGTGTCTACCACTGAACTGGTGGTTTAGTCTTGAGCAAGGGGCTCAACCTTCCAGAGACCTGACATCATCTGTAAACTAGAGATGCCGATGTCTGCTCTGCCGAGCCCAGGGAGAAATGGGATTCTAGGCACAGAGCCCGAGGGACACGCCTGGATCTGCTGTCTACCCCCGAGGGTGGTTCTGGCCTCCTCCACAGGGTTATCTGCTCCATGGTCTCTGAGACAAGTTCTTCAGGAATGGGACCCTGGGTCCTGGATGGGATGGGCTTATAGGAAGGAAGGTGTGGGAAACCTGATGGAACTCAGGATGGGGGGTGGGAGCGTCCAGAGACCAGGCAGGGCAGAAGGTGTCAGGGACCAGCCCAGACACAGGTCCCCTACTACGAGCAGTAACAGGTCCAAGAACACCGAGGGATGCCACAGACACAGCCCCAAAGATGGGGAGTGAGTCTCTCCACTCCTTAGGCATGAGCCAAGATCTGTGGTCAGGAGCCAGCTCCCTTTCCAGCCCACTCTCCATCTCACCTTCCTTTGTTTCTGTACCTCAGCAACCCAGGACCCTTTGCTATCTTCCAAACATACCATGTGCTTTGAGTACTAAAGGTTCATGCTCTTCCCTCTGCCCTTCCCCCTTCTCCTAGTAAATAACTCTGCATCCTTCAAAATCCCACTGTAACACCACCTTTCTGTGGAATAATCTTCATCAGGAAGGCAGCTGCCACCTTCCCTCTGCTCCAACTGCATCCCATCTATCCTATATTAGAGCACCATAAGCCCTAAGATGTGTCAGTCCCTCCATCCCACATGGCAAGGGGCTTCTCCTCACTGTATCCCACTGTCTAATGTAGTAAACATTTGCCACATGGAAGAATGAACTGATTCCCTCCTTCATGCTCATTCAGAGCTGCTATTTCTGAAGAAGAAATTAGTTTTTTAAAGAATGAAACCTAATACCATGACTCCCTCTGGGTGCTCAGACAAGTGACAAATTTGGGTGCTGCATTTGCTTTCCTGTCCTGGGCAGTGCACGGGCTGTCATGCTTGCCTTGTTTGTCGGAACATGTCCTGCATTGCCAGGTTGGGAAGCTGATGCTCTGCCAGAGCTCTGGCTAGGAAGGCCTGTCTCTATGCCGAGGTCTGACAAGGCCCTGAGCCCCACCCCCAGAGCTGGCGTCCATGAGCACCTTTCAGCCCACCAGGCCATGGGCTGACTGGCTACAGAGTTCCTATAGAGGATGCCAACCCCTTCTAAGGTGCTGACCACAGAATGGAAGCAAGAGGGCAGATGAGAGTAGTGGGCACAGTTTTGGGAGGCTGACTTTTGCTCCCCACCCCCCAGCATTGGGGCTTTTTAATTACCTAAGCCACTCAGGCTGGCTGGCTAGAGGGCTTGCCGCCTTCCGGGTGTGAACATCTCTCCCGGCTGGAGCTGTCCCCAGGCTACTCCTCACCATTCCAGTCCCCACAACTGCACTGCCCTCAGGCAGACCCTCTAGGTAAGAAAAAGATTAACAGTGTGAAAGGCACCTAGTGCTAAGAAACTTTTGAACTGAAAAAGAGAGTGTTTTCCGGGGAAATTAGGTAATTATCTGCCCCCAAAGCAAATTCCACAACCCTTCAAAACCTCACTGAGGACAGCGCTCCCCAGCCCCAGGGTTTATGGGGGTGGGGGGTTAGGAGTGGGGTTGGGGATAGTGTTAACACAGCCTAAGCCTTCCTGGGCCACTGCACAGACACTAGCTCCTCTAAACTCACAACAATGTGAGGTTGGTGTGACTACTGTCTCTGTTACATAAAGAGGAAACTGAGGCACAGAGAGGTGAAGGGACTTGCCTAACACCTCCTAGCCAGGACTCACACCCAGGCATTAACCACCACATTAAACAATCATTCACCCCAATCATTATTATTTTCTTATTTTTTATTTTTTGGGGGGTGCATGGTCTGGGACACATCGATCACTATTTTTAAATGTGCGATGTGAAATGGTACGGCCACTATGGAAAACAGTTTGGCAGATCCTCAAGTGAAATAGAGTTACCATATAACCCAGCAATTCTACTCCAATCTCCAGCCCCAAGAGAACTGAAAACACATCGGAGATGATCAAATCAATAGGCTGAGTCCTCAATCTTGGGGTTTGCCCCTATGAAACTTATCCCTGCAAAGGATAGGCTAAGCCTACTTAAAATTAAGCCTAAGAGTCACCCCCAGAGAATCTCTTTTGTTGCTCAGATGTGGCCTCTCTCTCTCAGCCAACACAACAAGCAAATTCACTGCCCTCCCCCGTCTAGGTGAGACATGATTCCCAGTGGTGCAAACCTCCCTGGCAACAGACAGAAATCCTGGGATGAGCTGGCACTCAGCATCAAGGGATTGAGAAAACCTTCTTGCCCGAAAGGGGGAAGAGAGAAATGAGACAAAATAAAATGTCAGTGGCTGAGAGATTTCAAACAGAGTCAAGAAGTTATCCTGGAGGTTATTCTTACACCTTATATAGATAGCCCCTTTCTAGCTTTAGAGTGGCTAGAGGGAAGCACCTGAAATTGTAGAGCTGTGTTCCTTGAAGAGGATTGTATAATGATACAGCTTTTGCAATATGACTGCGTGATTGTGAAAACCTTGTGTCTGAGCTCCTTTTATCTATGGCATGGACAGATGAGTAAAAAATATGCATAGGAAATAAATAATAGGGGTAACAAGGGTTAAAATAAAGTGAGTAGATGGAAATACTAGTGGTCAATGAGAGGGAGGGGTAAGGGGTATGGCATGTATGAGTTTTTTCTTTTTTCTTTCTTTTGCTGGAGAGATGCAAATGTTCAAAAAAATGATAATGGTGATGAATATACTACTATATGATATACTGTGAGCCACTGATTGTAACCATGTCAAGAATGTTTGTATGGCAACTTCCCCAAGCTGAATTTTTGATATTCTCACAAGCAGTGTGGACAACCAAAGCTATAGGCTGAGCCACCAATCTTGGGGTTTGTTCATATGAAACTTAACCCCACAAAGGATAGGTCAAGTCTACTTAAAATTTAGGCCTAAGAGTCACCCCCAAGAGAGCCTCTTTTGTTGCTCAGATGTGGCCTCTCTCTCCAGCCAACACAACATGCAATCTCACCACCCTCCCCCTGTCTACGTGGGACATGACTCCCAGGGGTGTGGACCTTTCTGGCAACGTGGGACAGAAATCCTAGAATGAGCTGAGACTCAGCATCAAGGGATTGAGAAAACCTTGACCAAAAGGAGGAAGAGTGAAATGAGACAAAATAAAGTGTCAATGGCTGAGAGATTCCAAACAGAGTTGAGAGGTTGTCCTGGAGGTTATTCTTATGTATTAAGTAGATATCATCTTGTTATTCAAGATGTAATGGAGAGGCTGGAGGGAACTGCCTGAAAATGTAGAGCTGTGTTCTAGTAGCCATGTTTCTTGAAGATGATTGTATAATGATACAGCTTTCACAATGTGACTGTGATTGTGAAAACCTTGTGTCTGATGCTCCTTTTATCTACCTTGTCAACAAACGAGAACATATGGAATAAAAATAAATAATAGGGGGAACAAATGCTAAAATAAATTTAGTTTGAAATGCTAGTGATCAATGAAAGCGAGGGGTAAGGGGTATGGTAGATAAAATCTTTTTTTTTTCTTTCCTGTGTTCGTTTTATTTCTTTTTCTATTGTCTTTTTATTTCTTTTTCTGAATTAATGCAAATGTTCTAAGAAATGATGAATATGCAACTATGTGATGATATTGAGAATTACTGAATATATATGTAGAACGGAATTATATGTTAATGTTTTTGTTTGTTCTTAATTTTTTAAATTAATAAATAAATTTTTTTAAAAAAGCATGTATGTCTGTTTGCTGTTTACAATAAAATATTAAAAAAAGAAACGTGTCCCCACAAAAACCTACACATAAATGTTCATAGCAGCACTGCTCATAATAGTCAAAAGGTGGAAAGAACTGAAATGGGGATAAACATCAACTGATGAGTGGATAAACAGGATCTATCCACAGAATGGAATATTATCAATAAAAAGGAATGAAGTTCTGATTCAGGCTATAACATACCTGAACCTTGAAATCATTATGCTAAGTGAAAGAAGCCAATCACAAAAGGACACAGATTGTATCAGTTCAGCCATTTGAAAGGTCCAGAGGCAAATCCAGAGGCAGAAAGCAGATTAATGGTTGACTGAGGATGATGGGGGTGGGGGTAGGGAGGGTAATGACTAATGGGTATGAGATTTCTTTTTGGGGTGATGAAAATGTTCTAAAATTGACTGTGATACTATGGTGAGTGCACTATATCTCAACAAAGCTGTTAAAACAATATGCCAAACCAGAGGTATGGGAGCCCAGCACCACACAGACACCAGCTCCTCTGACCTTCACAAGACAGAAGGAGAAATGGGGAGACACGGAAGGGAAGAGGGGGAGATGGGAATCAGGCAGACACAGAGGGGGAGTCAGGGAGATGGGGAGATGGAGGAGGGGATGTGGAGGTAGGGAGACACAGAAGGGGAGACAGAGAGGTGGGCAGATGGGGAGACACAAAAGGGGAGATGGGAAGACGCTGAAGGTTAGAATGAGAGACAGGGAGACACAAAGGGGAGACAGGGAGACACAGAGGGGGAGTCAGGGTAGATGGGGAGACACAGAAGGGGAGACAGGAGTATGGAGAGACGGGGAGCAGGGAGTGGGATGACAGGGAGACAGAAAGGGAGAAGGGGGGAGTGGGGAGCCTCTTCTGCCTGCTCCTGGGGAGGAGGAGGAGTGGGAGGCTGAGTGTCCACGGTTACTGCACTGGGCACTTGTGTGACTCTGCTTTGAGCTGGTCCTGGTCCTGCCTCTGTGGCACAAACAGGACACCTGGGGCCAGGACAGACCACCTGGGATAGGTACATCCTCAAACACCCCCTGCTTTGCACTGTGCTGCACAACCTCTGGTTCCAGAAGCCCCTCTTGACTTCACAGACAGAAAGAAACAGCCCCTGCCAGGTGACCTGCACCCCACCCCAACATCAATCACAGAGCTCCACCGGCTAAGTGCACAGCCGCCTTCCCCAGCAAGGCCCGAGAACCTGGTTGACTCTGCTTGTCATAGGAAAGGGAGGAAACGAACATGCATTATTATATGCCAGTAACTCCAATTGGCTTCTCATTGGCTCTTTCCTTTGGTACTAGACTTTTCAAATCTAGGCCATCTTTCAGAAATGCTTAAACAGCTCAAGAAAACATGTCCATGAGATCAGACTTGCCCAGTGGTGGGAGTGAAGTGTGCACTGCAGGGAAGGGGCTGGCCAGAGGCCAAGGCCAGAGGCAGGAAAGGGTCTCCTACAGTGTCACCTCCCTGCTCCAGGCTCACCTCTACCTCACTACACATCCTGCTTCTTGGCACCATTTGCAACCACAGCAAGTACCAGGAAGTGAATGTGACATATTTTCCAAGAGTATATATATTTTGTATGAAAACTAGAGAGTAACACTCAACTCAAGGGAACAAGTGACAGAGGTGACATTTCAGGCCCTGGTGGGGAAGACTGCTCTCTAGGGAGGCAGAGAACCGGCTCTCCTTCCCAAGCCCTGCAAAACACCACTTTTATTTTCACTTCCAGCCCAGAGGAGCTCAGGCACATAGAAGGTGCTTAATATGTGCTATGAGTCATTTCTTCCTTCTGGGAACTTACCCCTGGCCAACCTCCCACAGAGCATGCTCCAATGGGGTAGGAACAAGCCAGCAAACTCCTTTTCATTGGAGAAACCAAGAAGCAAATAGGGGAGATGCAAATCCTGCCACACAGCACCATATGTGGGGGCCCCAGGCATGGGGCCCAGCCCGGTTGTCCAAGAGAAGGGGTCTAAGCCTAAGAGCCATCACAAGGAACCCCAGGGAGCACTGCAGGGATGCTGGGAGTTCCTCGCTGTAGTCATGCACTAAAGCCCCTCTGGCCCCAAGGACAAAGGGCTCACCCCACCTGAGTCCAGCCCCACCTCCTCCCTCACACTCTCAGTCCAGCCCTGACCTCTTCACCTCTGAGGACCACATTCTCAGTGCATCCTGGACACATTCTGAGTGTACTCTCCAGGCGACAACAGGGCAGAGGGGCAGCCCAGAATGTTGTCTGGAGACAGCCATAAATCAATCCATGGGAGTCATTTCAAGTCATCATTCCTCATTAGTTCATTTATTGTGATGCGACAGACCAAGTCAAAAGGCTGAAAGAAAAACCAAACTGGAATTTTTTTCTTTTAGCCTATGGATTCAACTGCTCTGAACTGCTTTCTTCACCTTTTCTAGGCAACTTTCACCATGAGGAGTCTAAAGACAGACACTGAGTTCTTTTCATGCCACCCTGGAGACTTTACAGGCTCATTTTCTACCCCATTGGCCATGAGTGACCTTAAAGAAGCCTTGTAATCTGAAAACAAAGTCACCAACCCCCATCTTCCTACATAGGAGGTCATCTCAACGCAAGGCAAGGCTGCCTCCGGGTGTGTGCCAGAAAGTCAGACCCAGTTATGTGTGGGTCCTCACGGTTTAATTGAAACCCATTCTTGGTGACACAGCTCTAGGGCAGCAAGGGCCCAAGCCCCTATCAGCCTTCCTTAACCCTCTGTTACATGAGACTAAAGCATGGATTTAAAACAACCACCCTGGTATCCATAGGCCTCTTGCTTGTGTCTTTTGGGGCATATGGTAGCTGCAGAAGCTGTCTTGAACAGCTTTGGTGTCTATCCCTCAGACCGATGATCTCCAGAGCTCAGACCATCCCTTGTGCATGCTTCAAATGGGGGCCTTATTAGCCACTACCAGTCTCATCCTTGGCTTACATGCCTGTCTTCCCTGAACTGTTAGCTCCTAAAGAACATTTATCTCTGGCCTGGCACTTAGCAGAAGCTGAATAGAAGTTGGTTAAATAATGTATGGGGAGCATCAACTTTGATCTGCCAAAGACCTTAAATGAAGCAATCTCGAGGTCCAACCCAACTGATGTCAAAGCACTAGCTCAGAGAGAGCTGCTAAAGGCCCAGAGCAAGAATCCTCAGCTTACAAGTCCCTGGGCTTCTGCCATCAGTGGAGGCCTCTGTCAGAATCCCATTGCTCACCTGTAGGAGTCTATAGCCAGTGCTTCTTCCCTTGGACCCTCAAACCTGCAGATCTCTGCCCTGGAATCATCCATTGGTTCAGCTACAAAAACAACTGACTTGGAGTCCAAACACCCAAATCCCAGGTCTGCCTCTAATCACCTTGCTGGTGACTTACACAAGTAACTTCCTTTAATGGGCATGAGTTTCCTGATAGGTTAAATAAAAGTTTGGACAAGATGATATTTTGGGTTCCTCCAAGTCCATCAGTGCCTCCCTTTAGAAGTCCACATAGCAGACACTGTCCAATCCCTCAGTGATTTCTATAGGCTCTATCCTGAAAGCACATCTGGAGCCCAGCACTCCCACCACCTCTGCTACCGCCACCTGGCCTAAGAACCACACACCTCTTGCCACTGCAACTGTCTCCTCGTTGCTCTCCCTGCTTCTTCCCTTGATCCCTACTGTCTGTGCTCAACACAGCAGCCAAAAGCATCCTTTGAAAACACAAGGTAGATCCCGTTCTCCTTCACTCAAAACACTTCAGTGACTCCATGACACACTCAGAGTCAAGGTGGAAGTCTGACATGATCGACAAGGCCCTGCTCAATCCAGGCCCTCATTACTTCTCTGACCTCCTCCTCTCACCCACATCAGGTCCTTGAACACCACAGATGGGTCCAGTCTCAGGGCTTTTGCACAGGCTTCTTTCTCTGCCTGGAATGCTCTGTCCCCAGAAAACCTCATGGCCCTCGTGCCTCCTTCAGGCCTTTTCTCAAATGTCCCCTTCTTGGGAGGCCATCCCTCCCCATATATTTAGCTTTGCTCACCACCTAACATACTTACACATTCACCTGCTTACCTATTTACTGGGTATCTACCCCCTCTAGAATGTAAGATCCAAGAGGGTTAGAATTTTAAAATATTTTACTACTTCTTCATACCCAGCTCCTAAAATAATAAGTAGTCACTAAATATTTGCTCAGTGAATACCTTTTGATCCTCTGTGGGGCAGACCACGCTGCTAAGATGGACGGTCTCAAGCTGTACAACTCCCAACTTGAATGGAGTCCTATCAGGAATACCTTGGAGAATTCCAAGCCCTGGACATTGTCTCCAGGAAAAAGAGTGATTATTTTAGGCAGAGTTTGCTTCTCCAGGAGCATGCAAAGGAACAAAGCAAGGAAATGACACAGAGGACAGGGACTCAGAGAACATCTGCTGACTGTGCCTGGTGACCAGGAGGCTTGAGGGTCAGCTGATGAGCAAATGCTTCAAGGTGCCTCCTTGCCAGGCAAGATAAGGCCACACGCTGCAGGCTCCTCTAGGTGCCAGCGCGCCAATCTGGGAAAGCACAGGAAATGAGAAGGAGCAGGAGCTCATTACAAAAACCAAAGGAAGACAGAGATGGGAAGAAAAGGGAGTAGGAAGGCAGTGAGAAGGGGGTTCCTCGCAAGAACCAGCAAAGGGCCAGCTTCTGCCCCTGGCCCTGCCAATGCCGAGGTGAGCACTCCTCCGCTGTGAATCTCCATAACAGCCTGAGAACACTGGCAGGAGCAAACCGAGAAATGTCTGCCTCCCTGCAGCCCCCACTGTTGAAAACAAGTGCATTCTCTAGAAGACGTGTCCCAGCTAAGCAAACAGGCAAACTGGGACAGGGGAAGCAGAGGCTGTGGAGAACACGAAGAATAAGAGGCTAAAAGGGCCAGCACCTCTGCTGGGCATTTGAACAGTGGAGGGGAAGCCCTGGGAGCATGTGAAGAAGGGAGAGCCTTTTCCAGGTTTTGCTCCAAGTCCTCCAGAGCAGTGGTGTGAGTGTGCACGTGCGTGCATCACAGTATCACCTAAGGAAAAAAACTGAGCCAGGAGAAGTTTGGAGTGGACAATGAGGGCACTGGGCCAGCCCAGAGCTGGTGAGCCTGGGCCGCACGCAGGAGGCAGCCTGCATAGCTCTCTCCCCAACCCTCAGCACAGCGCCCTCTTCCGGGCTCAGCAGGAAACTGGCTGCTTCTCACAGGCCTAAAACCTCTGATCTGGAAGGGAAGGAGGGTGCCGGCCTGAGGGCGAAGATGCACAGGTGGAAAAGAAATGCCCTTCAGCGGCCAGGAAAGAGGGGGTCTGCTATGGCCTGAGGTCCTGCCCATGTCCTCAGCTTTAGGGGTGCCCATGAATTTCTGTGATGGACGGGCTAAAGTCACCTGCATCTCCCCACACCAGTGGCCGTGACCCCACCTAGGGGCTTGGTACCTCTTGAATTTGACTGGCCTTCAGGGCTGCTGCCCCTGCTTTTCTGTCTGCTTTCTCTAGTTTCTGTCCTCCTGTCACCAGAGGGGCTCATAGGTGCAGAGCCTCAGGTTTAGGAAGGAACAGTGACCTTGGTGAGGCCTGTCACGGAGACAATGGCAGGAAGCTACCCTCCCCTGCAGCAGCTGGGGCCCCAGGAAGGAAGTGATGATGCCCCCCTGCCCCCGCCCCCACCATCAAGGACCCCCAGGGTTGAGCAATATATCAACCCTGCTCACACTCTGCTGGGCAGCCAGAGTGCAAACACCCTTACAGACTAGCTCTGTGCTGTCCCTTGCCTCCGGAGCAAGTAAATGCAGAGACCAGTGGGTTGTGCAGTAAAGCCCCTGCCCTCCAGCCAGCCCACCCCTGCTTTCTGGAAGGAAGGGCTCAGCTTCCTTAGGAGCAAGGAGCTTCTCTAAAAATAAACCTTGTCCCTGAGGCACTTTCTTTCCTCAGGCCTTCCCCCCCCCAACTCAGAGGAGGGAAGGAGGAGATGTCACATTTTCTTTGGCTGCCCTTCCAAAGGGCTGGCCTCTCTCCACTCCCACCTCTCACTCTCCAGGGTGGGGTGGTCCCCATCATAGCTAGAACTCCAGAAGCTCAGAGGCGTGCCAGGGGCAGCCTGTTTCGGGGGCATATACTGGAGAGAGCCAGTGACTGGGGCACCTCCGACAAGTGATACCAACTCTCTCTCCTCCTGGGTTTCAACAAAGGCAAATTTCCTCTATTAAAGGTTTCAGGCTAATAATGGGTAAGGCACAAATATTTCAAGGCAAATACTATCAGAAGTACAAGCAGTGTACTGTGAACAAAGGAAGGAGAGGCTAAGTTGATGGGGACTATACCAAAAAAGGAAAAAAAGGGAAAGGGAGGCTCTGAAGAGAAAACAGGAATCTGGCAGTGGAGGGGAGCAGGGGAACCTCAGGACTCTGGAGCAGGAGAACCAAGCACCAAGTGGCTGTCCAGGCCACACAAAATGTGACCTTCCGGTGGGCATGGCTTCTGGCTGTCTTGTCTAACACTGCATCCCTGGCACCTGGTTAAATGCCTCATAGACGTGGAGAACACAAAAAATATGTCGAACACACGAATGAAACAGAGGCGTCCCTGAGAGTATTCTGGGTCTAAGCAAGGACCTTCGGACAAGGTGGGCTTTGTAAAACCACTGAAACCTGGAATGCAAGTTTTCAGAAAGAAAAGAACGCCTTTCCTGTAAAAGCCAAGTGTCTCAGCAGACAGAGTCCTTAGAGCAGAGAGAGATGATGTGAGAGCTGTGACCAAGTCTACTGACAATCATGGGGTCCCCGTACCCCAGTCCCAGAGAGTTTGAGGGACAGCTGGAGAGGCGGAGTTATGGCTAGGTCTACTGTGTGGTCCCCTCAAGCACGCTACTGAGACACCTTGGAAAATGAGTTTAAAGAAAAATGAAAACACAAAGCAAACAACAATTCACTCTCTCCTGCACATGGAGGCCTTTTCACTGCAGAAAAGAATGAGCAATTAGGGAACCCACAGCACCTAGCTGGAAACACAGAGACGAGGGGAACACAGAGGAGACAGGGGGCACAGTTTATTGCTGAGCTGGAGAGGGTTCCACAGGCCTTGTTACCCAAGTGCCAGTTTCCCCACGAGGAGAGAAGACTCAGAGAAGGGAGCTGACCCATCTGGGGCCAGGCAGCAAGTAAGTATTGAGCCTGGAGCAGAACCAGGGGCTCTACATGGGGAGGGGGCACCGAGAGGGTGAGGAGAGGTGGAGCACAGGGCCAGAGTTGGGAAAGCATGCTGCTGGCTTCTCAGTCTCAGGATCTGGGCTGCAGCTCCACTTTTACACTCAGGAGCTGTGTGGCCTTGGGCAAAACATTTGCCATCTCTCAGTCTGACCACATCCCTCATGTAAAACAGGAATCATGGCATCCTCTGCCCAGGGTTATGGCGGTACATGGCAGGTACTGCATGTGCCCCCAGAGCCCAGTCCTGAGGTTCCCACCCCTCTCCTGGGACACTGGCCTCTCCAGATGGAGTGGATGTCCTCCTGCCCTTGCCCAAGCTTCAACTAGCAGATTAAGTATATAGGGAGAGGGGCTCATCGAGTTTAGGTAAATAAAAGGAAAAATGGTTTCTCCTCCTATTTTCCTGGCCAAAGGCCTTGGCATGAATGGGGGTCAGGAAGAGAGCGTAAGGGAAGACTTGAGATTGTCATTGAAGGAGAGGAAAGAGCTAAGCCAGGGAGGTTCCATTTCTAGTTCTGATGCTGCCCAGGACCCCCTCCCAAACCTCGGCTTCTCTTCTGTGGGAGGGTACTTGGGGTACCCCAAAGTGAAAGGGAGCTGGTGCACATGCATGGTTGTTTTGTGTTATTAGCTCACACTTGTCGGAAGCTGCAGGGGACAGAGTCGAGGGGCCAAGATTCCCAAGGGTCTTGGAAGGAGCTGCCATCTTCAAAGAAAATCTCCTGCCCAGTCCAGGTTGTGGGGGTAGGGGAAGGCCAGGCTGAGTCACAGAAAAGAGCCCTCCCCCAGGGGTCCCCCTGAACAGAAGAATAACAGCCTAGGGCCTCAGGGACCTCCAAGGAATTTTTCTTTTTATTGCATCTGGCATCTAGAACAACCAGAGACAGAACATCAGTCCTCATGTTCTAAGAAGGCAATATTTGCAATATTTGCAAGAGTCATAGTAGATAAATATGATTTTCACCATATTAATCAGATTGTAAAGGGAAGACGGAAATGGCAGCAAAGTCCCTGAACCCCCAAACCTCAAAGGCAGGGGTGGCTTCCCTGAAGGCGGCCATCCTTACCTTGAGAAGGTATCTGAGCAGGCTCCATGAACATCCCTACGTGAGAGGTTGGGTGGGTCAGGAGGCGTGGGGAGCCCGGCCGCACGTGCTCGCATCCTGCAGGGAGAAGTACAGAGGGGACAGGGTCAGACAGGGGACTCTCACTGTCCACTTGGACTCTCACTGGGAACCCCACGAAGCCCAGTCCTAAGCAACACCAGAGTCTGAAAATCCAGAGGCACCAAAAGGACTCAACAGGACTCAACTTGCCCAGTCTCCAGTTTACAAGGTGACCCAGCCCAGGGTGCGTTTATATAGCAAGCTTACTGACTTGGAATTGGTGACTCAGGAAAAGTGCTCAAGGAGCCAGGACCCCTCCCAATCCATCCCAATATTGTGTGCAAACTTTATCTCAGAAGCCTGGCTTGGTGTGTTCCTTCCTAAACCTGAGGCTCTGCACCTATGAGCCCCTCTGGTGACAGGAGGACAGAAACTAGAGAAAGCAGACAGAAAAGCAGGGGCAGCAGCCCTGAAGGCCAGTCAAATTCAAGAGGTACCAAGCCCCTAGGTGGGGTCACGGCCACTGGTGTGGGGAGATGCAGGTGACTTTAGCCCGTCCATCACAGAAATTCATGGGCACCCCTAAAGCTGCCAGCCGGCCCAAGGCTCCCAGGGGACAGGTGACAACCCCTCAGGCAGCAGCTGCCCGGCTGCCCTTTTTGTTTGCCTGACACATTTACAAGCATCCGGTACCTGTGCCCAGAGGGGGGCAGCGGGTCAGAGGGTGGCTCCCCTGCAGGTTGGGCACCCCATGTGATTGCTCCAGGAACCAACACCCCACGATAGAGAAGTCACACCCCATGGGTGAGGCCAGAAGCAGGAGCTCCTCAAACCCCAGCCTGGGCCCATGGAGGGCAAGCAGCCTTGACAGATGCATAAGTAAATTAAGAGGGGAATTTAATGGCGGCTCAGGACGACAGCAAAGACCTGCCACCAGGAAAAGAGGGCTAAAATGCCAAGTGAGCCA
This sequence comes from Tamandua tetradactyla, assembly GCF_023851605.1. Classification (NCBI taxonomy): domain Eukaryota; kingdom Metazoa; phylum Chordata; class Mammalia; order Pilosa; family Myrmecophagidae; genus Tamandua; species Tamandua tetradactyla. Next base: position 8,865,156 of record NC_135331.1, on the reverse strand, counting down.
CACACCCAGCAGCTCCTGGAGTCCCGAGGACGGAGGGAACCCACCTGGGCAGGTAAAGAGAAGTCACGGCAATGGGAGCGGAAGCTGCAAGCAATGAAACCAGCTTTTCACGCCCCCACGCCCCTGCCACCCCCTTCCCGCTGGTCCCTGGCCCAGCTCCCCACCTCTGCACTCCCCAACCCCGCAGCATCTGCGCCCCGCGCTCAGCCTGCACTGCCTGGCACAGATCTCCAGGGCTTTCATCACATCTTCCCAGCAACCCCCTGAGGTCAGCGCTGCTCCCCTGGTTTGTAGATAAGGAAACCCGTTTAGAGGGTAAAGATTTGCCAAGGTAACTGAGTGAACCGGATTCTGCAGGCAAGCCTGATTCCATGCCTGCAGTGCCTCTCTGTGGGGACGAGGTCAGCTATGACTCATAGCAGCAGAGTAGATTCAGAGCACCTCTGGGGGAAAGGCGCTCACAAAAACCAGAGAGATGCATGGCAGAAAAACGATTTTTATGACAAAAAAGCATTTGAAGTTCAAAAATGTGAGTGCAGGTCCAGGTGTCTACGGTGACGAGATGAACAAAAGGTGCTTTATGCAGTGGAATACGACCCAGCAATGGAAGGCACGGACGACTGACGCAGGAACAACGTGGGGAAATCTTGAACCCGCTGTGCTGGGGGTGGGGGGACACTGGACTCATACACGGTGTATGAGCACATGCGTGGGGCGTGTCCGGAAAGGGGGCTTCTGTGGGGGCCATCACTGGTCAGCCAGGCCGGGGGTCAGGCGGCTGGACCAGCGACTAATGGCACGGCCCCAGGGAGCCTCAGCAGTGCTGGAAGTGGACTGTGGGGATGATAGCACGACTTCATAAATCTACTGAAAAGCACTGAATTGTATACTTACCCTGGGCGAACTGTACAGTATATAAAATTATACCTCACATATGGATGTTTAAAAAAATTAATAATAAGTAGTGGTTAAAAAAAAAAAAAAAGGGACTGCAAGACCAGGTTAGGGCACAGGCCTGACAAGCAGCTTGCTACTTGGAGAACAGACCTCTGGGGTGGGGCATCAATGGAATGAAATAGACATGTTTTGCATATTAGGATATTTCATTGATTCACAAAGCTGTACAGCCATCACCTTCATCTAATGATGCCAGTTAACTCAGTAATCTTCCCATAACCCTCACCTCTATGGAAATGGTGAAAAGTAAATCAGCCCACACCCTCCAAAACAGAGTGCCCTAGAGGGGAAATCACAAATCAAAGCAAAACACAATTTCTCATTGGGATCTGTCACATATTTTTTCCATGCACACTGCAGTCCAGGTTCTCAGGAGTTTGGAAATCCAATAATACTGTGTTATATACTAGGAAGAAAAAGGAAATATTTTATCCCTTATATTTGAAATTTAAGTTAGTAATACGCTTCTTGAGTGATTTGGGGAATTTCAGGATAAAAATTAAGAAGGAGAAAACAAAAACAAAAACTTAGGAGACCAGAACAACAGAGGAGTCAGAATTGCTTTCCTGAAAATTTTTTAGATCCCTCACTCTGTTTCAGTCAGTGGAAGTGAATTAGTAAGTGAATCTGTTTCCCTATACGATTTCTATTAATAGAATATCAGCCTCTCCTCCTCCCCACTAAATAAATGTCAAACAAACACTTAAAGAATACCAGTTTGATGGAGCGCCAAATTACTGGCTTGCCCAGACGTCCACATGTCTCAAGCTGGCCCTGGTTGAAAGTGTAAGTTCCAAATGAGTGGGTCGTGCAACTGAAGTGAAACACTGCTGTTTCTAGCCCCTGCTGACAGGGACACCATGAGGGGGTGGGCGTGGGGGGTGGTCGAAGGGCAAACAGGAGGCGGCCCTAAAGCAAATCGTCCAGATCACCAATAGGCAAGAACAGCAGAGCCTCTGATTCCATCTGAAGGTGTGGTTTCCAATTTTAAAAAATTGAGACATAATTCACATAACATAAAACCCACTGTTTTAAAGTGTACAATTCAGCGGTTTTTAGTATATTCACAAAGTTGTACACTCAACACCTCTCTTTAATTCCAGAATGTTTTCATCACCCCAAAATGAAACCCCATCCCCATTAGCAGTCCCTCCCCATGTCCAGTCCATGCCCCCACCTCCCAGCCCCTGGCCAACCACGAATTACTTTGTCTCTATGGATTTGCCTATTCATATATATGGAATCATACAATATTTGTCCTTTTGTTTCTGGCTCATTTCACTTAATACGTTTTCAAAGTTCATCTACATTGTAGCATACACGGGAATTTCATTCCTTTTTATGGCTAAATACTATTCCACTAAATGGATATACCACATTTTGTTTATCCACCCTTCTACTGATGGACACTTGGATACTTTCCACTTTTTGGCAATTGTGAACAACACTGCTATGAACATTCATATACAAGTTTCTGTGGAACACATGTTTTTAATTCTATTGGGTATATACCTAGGAATTTCTAATATTTCATTTAAATAATTTTGCTTAATTAGAACAGGTAACATGTATACATTTTTCAAAATACTCAAATATCAAAAGATAAAAGGGGTACAGAGTGAGAGTTTTTCTCACCCCTGTTCCCCAGCACCCATTCCTCTCCCCAGGCAAGCACCAGATTCTGGGAAGTCCTTCCAGGGCAGGTCAGTCATATACAGTCAGTTTTGTTTACAGACCCCTTGCGAAGAAAGAAACTTGGCAACCCAAACAGACCAAAATCGGCAATGAGCGGAGACAGCCTGGGTCCTGGGGCTGGGCCTTGGAGGCAGGTGGCCTGGAGCAAGCTGCCTTCTCTTTCTGGGCTCAGTTTACTTATCTGTCAGAGAGTGATGAGACTAGAACCTACTTCAGAGAACTGCTGTGAAGACTCAATTAGCTAATGAAGACAAGGGCTTGGCACCATGGGTGACACACAGTAAGTGCTCAATGTTTGCTGTTGCTATAAATTTTATTGCTACTTCACCTCTTGATCCTTGGTTTCCGCATCTGTAAAACGGAAGTGGGCACTCCCTGCCACGGTCACAAACATGCGAGACCCCTGTGCAAGATCTGGCTTGTGCTCTGGGGCAGTTGGAAGCTGGAACTGTATCCTCACCTGCTCTGGGGGGCTCTAGGCCCTTCGGAGAGAAGCCCCGCTGCCCTTCCAACCACCCCGGATCCTGCACTCCCACGGGTGGAGGGAAAGCCTGCACCTTGGGCCCCACCTCAGAAGGACTGGCTGGATTTTTTCCTTCTTGATCTTTCTCCCTCTCCCCTTCCTTGCTCTCTGCTTTCTCAACAGATGCTTTACTCTGAGGCTAAGCATCTCTTCCAGAAACCCAGAGTGTTACAGGCAGCAGGGAAACCCTCAGAGACCTTGGAAGTGGAGACTTCCAGTGAGGAAGGGGGCCTTAGCGGGGTCATTAGAAAGCTATTAACAGCTACTTTTCTCCCAGATGGTAAATGGCAAAAGCAAAGTCAGAAGAACTGTGTGGGCATAAATGCGCAGGGACAAAACCCCAGACTCAGGAAGGAGAAGAGGGGCAGAGAAACTCAACAACGCTTCTTGGAGCGTGCAAAAGTTCATGAGGGAGAAAAACCAACATACACACACACATAACAAAAAGGAGAAATTCTTAGCCTGCAGCAGTTGGTAGCATTATGTAAAATTCCAGGACCACAAAAATATCATTTGGATGGTAAAAAGTTAAATTTAGCTAAGTACAGAGTGACTAATACTAGGAGGAGAGGCAGCACCCCCAGTTGCCTGGAGCGGATACAGCTGGCTTTTAGAAACTTTTGACAAGTAACCAGGGCCTGGTGCGGCACAGAATAACAGATTATGTAATAAGAGGCAAAGCCATTAGCTGCACAAAACAGAGGAGCGAGAGGGCTGCCTCCTCCGATGGAGGGAAGGAGCAGCTAGGGTCTTAGGCTTGAGCCGCTCCCACAGGACCTTGCCTCGGGAAGCAGGGCCACTCATGGGAACGCCAGCATTCTAAGATGCCCAGGAAGGGATCTGTGTTACCTGATCCACCTGGCCTCTCCTGCAAGGATCTTTTCCCAAAGTGCTTGTGCTGGACTTAGGTGGCCCCAGTGATCCAAGCCCCTGGCAGTCACACTCTTGTGTGATCCCCTCCTTCTGAATCTAGCCTGGCCCTGGGACCTGCCTTCACTAATATAAGGAGGAGGCAGTAACATTGCGCTGGGTCCATACCTACACCATAAGACCCAGCTGCTTCAGTTCTTGTACTCTGTGGCAGCAGCTACCATATAAGTTCGGCTATCTAGAGATCACCATGCTGTGAGAAGCCCAAGCTGGCCATGCATAGAAGTCAGGTGGAGAGGAACCAATGGCCCCGCCAAAAGCCCAAGTCCATACAGCCAAAAGCCAGCACCAAACTGCCAGCCATGGGGCCATCTTGGAAATGGATCTTTTCCCACCAGCTATACCAGCTGACATAGTGGAGCAAAGATGAGCTACTGGCAGTAAATAAATGAAACAGTAGTTTTCAGCCTCTAGTTTGGGGATACTTTTCATGAAGCAATAGATAACTGAAACTATGATCAAGGTCTTCTAACAGGTTTTGTGAAATGTCTATTTCTAATGTGAATCTACGAAGACAGTTCACACTCTTAAAAACAAGTTACTAGAAGTTAGTAACTTAGTTTTAGGAACAGACTGATTTTTCCACTCCCAATATTGATGGAATAAATGCCGAAATCAAGCAAGCCCTCAAATCCTGTGTTGGCTGAAGCCTCTGGAGTAACCAGGTCAGCAGTTAATTGACTCAAGTTGTCAATTAGTTACTTCACTCTCAATTGCCCTGTCCAGAGCAGGGGTTTGCATGTGGTGGACAGAGGCATCAGTGGAATTCTCTCTGTGCCATGAAATGATCACTGGCGTGGGGGCTGAGACAGAGTTCTAGCTACTGGCTCAGTCTCAGTCAGCTACCCTCTTCTGGCCTCTGTTTTCCTACCTGCCTGGTGAGAAGGCTGGACGAGATGCTCTTTAAAAGGCCTCTACATTCACCTCCAACATTCTGCCCTCCTATTGCTTAGACAGAAGGGAACCATGAAATATCCAAAATACTGACTGAAGTTCGAATGGCTTGTGTCTAGGTTTACAAGGCAAACACAGACACTGGGATCCTTGTGTGTGTCCCCTTGGAACACTGCTCTTGTCTCTGTGCCCTTCATTAATTTGTTTCCACAAAATTTCACTGTGGCAGAATCTGACTTGGTCCAATTTCTTCTTCCTCTTGGTTCAGTTTCCAGGTGGGGCTATGTGGCTAGTTCTGTGAGCAAAGGGATATACCTCACAGGCCTGGCTCCTAAAATGCCCCATGAAATCTCTATGTCCCCTCTCTCCTTGCTGATTAACCAGCTGAAAGCACAGATCCAGTAGAAGATACCAAAGCAGCCTTAGGGAATGGCACAGCCACAAAATGAAAGGGTCCTAGATCTCTAGGAGAAACAAAGCTTTATTATAAGCTGCTGAGATTAGGTGGTTGTGTATTACACTTATGTGTTATAAGTATACATTACTTATTCTAATTAACACATTCACCCAAAGTGCTACTACGTCAGATATCTGAGGGATACAGAGAAGAATTAGGTTTAGGCCTAATTTTGGACCTCTTAGAACTACCAGTCCGGATGATGGGTCAGGAAAAAATAAAGACCAGTACTGCACTCTGGGATCACACACTAAACACATGATAGAACGCTTCTTCATATTTGTTAAGCTCTACCCACACTACCTACTTGCAAACATCTTACAACTTAGGTCTACTAAATTCCTCTCCCAAAAAACTAGATAAGTAAAGAAAGAAACCAAAAAGGAAAGAGAAAAATCATACCAAGACTAACTGAGGATAATCTACAAGCAAATGAGTAAAAATTTTAGCTGTACGCTTCCTAGTAGGCAATGCAAAGAGAGAAATATGTCAGGTCACAAAGCTCTCATCAGTGGTGAAAAGCACACTGGTTCATGATAAGAAATAAACTTTTTCCTGGATAAGAACTCTGAGAGGATCTTGGGGTTTGTTCATATGAAATTTATCCCCACAAAGGATAGACTAAGCCTACTTAAAATTAGACCTAAGAGTCACCCCCAGAGAACCTCTTTTGTTGCTCAGATGTGGCCTATCTCTTTGAGCCAACACAGCAAGCAAACTCACCACCCTCCTCCTCTCTATATGGGACATGACTTCCAAGGGTGTAAACCTCCCTGGCAATGTGGGACAGAAATCCTAGAATGAGCTGGAACTCAGCATCAAGAGATTGAGAAAATCTTCTTGACCAAAAAGGGGAGGAGAGAAATGAGACAAAATAAAGTGTCAGTGGCTGAGAGGTTTCAAACAGTCAAGAGGTTATCCTGGAGGTTATTCTTATGCATTTTATAGATATCCCCTTTTTAGTTTAAGGTGTATTAGAGAGGCTAGATGGAAGTGCTTGAAACTGTAGAGCTGTGTTCCAGTAGTCATGTTTCTTAAAGATGAATATATAATGATATAGCTTTCGCAATGTGACTATGTGATTGTGTCTGATGCTCTTTTTTTCTACAATATTGACAGATGAGTAAAAAATATGGATTAAAAATAAATAAATAATAAGAGGAATACTTCCCAGCTCTGAGAAAGTGCCAACCCCCACAGCTGGGTCACATCTGCCCCCAATCCATGAAGGCATAAAGCCAACCTGCTGCCACAGCTCTACATATGCACACAAAGTACCCCATGCCTCAGACCAGTGGGCACCCACGTTTACATCCATCAGTGTAACATCCCCAACCTGCACCTATACCTGCCCTGAAACAAATCATCGCACTGAGTGCTCCACCCCATGCCCTGCTCCCTGCTGTACAACCATCTTGCAAACACAAGGCCTTACACTACTGAAAGAAATCAACCCCCAAAGTAAATCAATCAAGATATTTACATGCCATGAAGATAGCAGACAGATATAGCCCTGCCTAATGACCAGATTAAAACACTAGAGGAAACACAGACACTGGAACAACTAATCAAAGATGTTCATACAAGTCTACTTAATAAAATAAATGGGGCAGCAAATGACATAAAGGAGATCAAGAAGACAGTAGAAGAGTACAAAGAGGAATTTGAAAGAATAAATAGAAAAATAGCAGAAATCACCGAGATTATAAACTCTGTTGACCAAATAAAAAACATACTAGAGGCACACAACACCAGATCTGAAGAGACAGAAGAAAGAATAAGTGATATAGAGGACAGGATAACTGACTTTGAAGACTCAAAACAGCATATGGAAAAAAACTGGGAACTCAGGGAAATGACACAAAACAAAGCGCACAAATATCAGAATCATTGGTGTCCCAGAAGGACATAGCAGTAAAGGGCTAGGAAGAGTAGTTGAGGATATAATGGGGGGAAACTTCCCAACCCTCATAAAAGACATAAATATACAAGTCAAAGAAGCCCAAAGAACTCCAAACAGAATAAATTCAAATAGGCCTTCCCCAGGTTACATACTAATCAGCCTGTCAAATGCTGATGAGAAGCAGAAAATCCTGAAAGCGGCAAGAGAAAAACAATGTACTACATACAAGGGAAATCAAATAAGACTGAGTTCAGACTACTCAACTAGCACCCTGGAGGAGAGAAGGCAGTGGTATGATATATTCAAGATCCTGAAAGAGAAAGACTTCCAGCCAGACAGGAGAGGGAGGTCTGGAGGAGGGCACAGAATTGAAGAGTACCACTAAAGGTAATTTAAAGAATACAAAGAGAAAGAGGGAAAAGAACATATAGGTCTGACAAATAAAATAAAAAAAAATAAGATGATGGATTCAAGAAACACCTTTTCAGTAATAACTTTGAATGTTAATGGACTAAATTTACCAATTAAAAGATACAGATTAGCAGAATGGATTAAGAAACATAATCTAGCTATATGCTGCTTACAAGAGACTCATCTCATTTTAAGAGACAAGGATATAAATAGATTGAAAGTGAAAAGATGTTTCATACAAGTTGTAACCAAAAGAAATAGGAGCAGCTATACTAGTATTGGACAAAATAGATTTTAAATGTAAAGACATCACGTTCTAGTTTGCTAGCTGCCGGAATGCAACACACCAGAGACGGACTGGCTTTTATTAAAAGGGGATTTATTTCATTAGCTTTTCAGAGGAAAGGCAGCTAACTTTCATCTGAGGTTCTTGCTTACGTTGGAAGGCACAGGATGGTCTCTGGTGGCCTTCTCTCCAGGTCTCTCGGTCTCCAACAACTTTCCCCGGGGTGATTTCTCTCTGCATCTCCAAAGGCCTGGGCTGAGCTGCGAGTGCTGAAATGAGGTGTGCTGAGCTGCTTGGGCTGTGTGTGCTACCTTGTGCTCTCTCATTTAAGCACCAGCCAATTAAGTCAAACATCATTCATTGCAGCAGGCACGCCTCCTAGCCGACTGAAGATGTAATGAGCAACAGATGAGGTTCACGTACCATTGGCCCATGTCCACAGCAACAGAACTAGGTGCCTTCACCTGGCCAAGCTGACAACTGAATCTAACTACCACACATCATAAGAGACAAGGACACTCTATACTAATCAAAGGGCCAATTCACCAAGAAGGTAACAATCATAAATGTCTATGCTCCCAATCAAGGAGCTCCAAAGTACATGAGACAGACATTGGCAAAACTGAAGGGAGTGATAGATGTTTCAGCAATAAAAGTAGGAGACTTTAATACACCACTTGCCTCTATAGATAGAACAACCAGACAGAAGATCAACAGGGAAACAGAGGAGTTAAATAATTTGGTAAATGAATTAGACCTAACAGGCATATATCGGTCATTGCCCCCAAAAAACAAGGTTAAAACTATTGCTTTTTTATTTCTTTGCTTTGTATATGTGTTATACTATACAATAAAAAAAGTTTAAAAATATTTTTAAAAAAAACTAAAATAGTGGAATTGTAACCTATGCCAAACCCTGAAAACTACAACTAATTGTTGCACTGTGCTTCAAAATTTATTCTTTTTTTGTACATATGTTATTTTTCACAAAAAAGTCAATTGTGATGATAAAAATACATTTTTTCCTTCTAGCCTTCAATGTTCTGGAGCAGCTAGAGGGTAAAATCTGAGATGACAGCCCATGACAAACCCTGGTTGAAGAGTACTTTGAAAATATTGCTTTTTTCTCTCTTTGTTTTGCATATATGTTATAATAGACAATAAAAAAGGTTTTAAAAAAAGAAAAGCAAAACACAAACACAAAAGAAGTGATAAAAAATAAGGGGAACAAATGTTAAAATAAACTGAGTAGATTGAAATACTAGTGAACAATGAAAGGGAGTGGTAAGGGGTACAGAAAAAAATAGGGGAACAAGGCTAAAATCTATTGATGGAAATACTAGCAGTGGTCAAAGAGAGGGAAGAGTAAGGGGTATGGTATGTGTGAGGTTTTTTTTGTTTTTTTTTTTTAGTTTTTTCTTCTTTCTTTTTATTTCTTTTTCTGGAATGAAACAAATGTTCTAAAAAATGATCATGGTGATGAATATACTACTATGTGATGATATTGTGAGCCATTGATTGTACAACATACACAGAATATATGGTACAAATGTTCATGTTTGTATGTTGTTTTGGTTTGATAACACACACACAAAACAGAACTCTGAGGGGAATTCTCCACGGAGTCTTTGTGTAAGGGAAGCAGCCTCTGGGCAGGAGGCAGTAAGAAGAATCCAAGCCTGCCTAGAAAGCTATTCCCTAACCAGGGTAGGCCAGCTTTGCATCCCTGCATGTAGCCTGACTGGCTCTGGAAGGAGAGCTCCTCAGAGTAATTCTTCATCCTTATTAATGTCAACACAGTAGCACCATGATAATGATGGGAAATATTTACACACCATACCACTGATGGGTTGTTTGGACCATCTGGCTACTGATGCGGTAAGTATTGTCAAACATATGTCCTTTCACAAATGCAATGCCTTAGAACTCATGGAGTCCATGACTTTAGAAGGCATCACTCAACCCCAACACCACCACACTCTCCATCACGTCAACCTGGAACCAGAGAGATCATCTCCTGTCCCTGCCTCTGCCTGTCTGAGCCTGCTGGCCTGCCTCAGTCACTTGAAGGTGGGAAGCACAGCTCACAGACGCCCCCCACCCCTACCCTGATCTTTCTGGGCTCAGCATCAATAACAATGGATGACTTCCCTTTATCAAGGAGTCGAGTGCTCCCTACAATACTTAACTTGGCAAGATAGCTCTGATTTTGCAGCCACGTAAGGGATTTCTCCAATGAGCTCATGGGTCTGCTGGGAATTCTCAGAGGCAGTTCAGCACAGTTCGTTTTTATTTGAAACAGCTTCTACATAAGCTCTGTCATACTCAGGCGACAGATACAAGGTCTAGGTATCACAACTCCAGAAAGAAGTTTCTTCATCGTTCTGCCCATGTGACTCCACCAAGTCCTGACACCACGCTGAGTTTTTTTCTGGATCAACGTTAAATGTCTTTTTCTCTTTTCTTTTGGTTTGGATTATTGGGTGGGTTATTTCATTATTTTCTTAATTTTAGCAAAAAAAAGTGCCATTCAGAGTATGTTCAAAAGTACCAATTTTTTTAATGGGAAACAGAGTTGCTGCCCACATGATGAGGCTGTGTCAGCTCAGCATCACATCGCCTGTTAATACAGCAAGTCGTGTTGTCTTTTTGACAACTGGTGAGTCAAATGAAAACTCATCACAGGCCCCAGCACAGTTCCCTGGGGGTTGTTTCATGATTCTGAGGCAGGGTTTCAGAGGGCACACCTTGAGGGAAGGTCTGTGCTTCGTACCCATCATATATGAACCCACAGCTTTCAGGTCTTTTCAGAATGATTACATTTCAAGATTTAAAATGCATCAACCAGTGTGGAGGACCTGGGTAGCAAACAAACCAAATTCAAGTCCTGATTCTGAGAGGAGATCACCTCTCCTCTCAGAATTTGTTTCGTTTTGTTTTTACTGTGAAAATGAGGGGTCAGACTATGTGGCTTAGAGCGACTGCCTTCTCTAATAGTCCTGAGCTCTTTCTCCAGCCATAGGGTGGCTAGGACAGTGGCTCTCTCTATGGTCATGGAACCAACTGAAGGTCACTGGCCTTCTCAGGACCAGTGCTTCACTCTCTGCAAGGATGATAAGGACCATGGATCTTACATATGGAGAGAAGAGGGTGGGAGAATGTCAGAGCCTGTCAAGGTAAATCTTTTGTGTTAATCAGGCCAGGCTATGGTACCTAGTGTTTGGTCAAACACCACTCTAGGTGTAGCTGTGCAGGTATTTTGTAGATAGGTTAACATCTGCAATCAGTACCCTTAAGTAAAGGAGATTACCTTCAACAATGTGGGTGGGCCTCATCCAACAGATGAAGGACTTATGAAAAAACAGAAGTATCCCAGAGAAGAAGAAATCTGTCCTCAAGATGACAATATCTACTCCTGTGTGAGTTTCCAGCTGGCTGGCCTCCCCTCTGGATTTTGGACTTTCTAGCCCCCACATCACATGAGCCAATTCCTTAAAATAAATCTGTAATGTATATATATATAAATATATATTACACACAGAAATTTTGTTCATTCTGTTTTTCCAGGAAACCCCGAAGGAGACAGAGCCCTTGAGCAGACCCTGGCATGAGCCTCGCTGGCTGATTGAGGCACAACCACACCTTCTAACGGAACTGAGACTTAGTGAGAGGTGTTTCCTGAAAACAAGTGCAGTTTGGGAGGACAATTTTCACTGGTGACACACCCAGCGCCTGTGAGGTAGGATGGCCGTGCAGAGATCCAAGAGGTGTCTCTGCAAAGCTCTTCCTTGCTGGTCAGCTCCCCGGGGCCAGAGCAGCAGAGAGAGGCCTGCTCTGAGAGTCTGCATTGCTGCCAAGTGGTTTCAGCGTTACACCTGCTCTGCTCACCTGCTTCTAGACCGAGCTAGTCACATGCTCTTTTAGTAAAAGTTATCTAAGTCCCTGGGAAAAGGAAAATCATAAATCATAACTCAGATCATACCTGGGTCTCTGGGTGTGTCACTTGTACCAAGTTAAAAAGCCCCCAGCAGCAGTCTCTGCAGTAGGCAAGGGATATACTTCTTGTTTCAACATGGGGGGATGGCTGGGTGTAGACTCAGAGCCAGGGGACAGGCAGTGGGGTCTCACCCCGGCCTCCTGGGTCCCAGAATGGGATCATTCCTTCGGTCACCAGACTCCGGAGCTGCTATAGGCCCAGAACACTCTCTGACACAGGAAGCCCACTCTGCCCCTCAATAGCCCACCAGCCCAGCTCCCGCTCTCCAGTGGGCCAGCCAGCACCAGCCGTGGCAAAGCTGGTCAAGGTGAGAGGAGAAAAACACAGTTAATGGAAAGACCAATAAAGGAGCTCAGTTTATTCTCTTTTTATGCTTAGATGGTATCTTTTCTACTTCTTGGTGTTTCTTCTTTCCCAAGATGATGGTTATAGTTAACGACAGCATTAAACAAAACATAATGTCCTTAGGTGGAAACATCCCAACGCCCAGTGACAGGTGAATGGATAAACAAAGTGTGGTCTGCCCATACTGTGGAATATGATATTACTCAGCCATAAAGAAGAATGAGCGCTGATACGTGTGGCACTGTGGATGAACCTCAAAAACAAGATCCTCAGTGAAAGGGCCCAGACACACATACTGTATGATCCTATTTACATGAAACATCTAGAGTAAGCAAACCCAGAGGCATAAAGCAGACTACAGGTTACCAGGGGCCAAGGGCAGGGGGCAGTAGGGAGTTACTTCTTAGTGGTTAGAGTTGGTGGGGCCATAGAAAATTTGGAGCATGGATAGTGGTAATTTTTGTACAATATTGTGAATATAATTAATGCCACTGAACTGTACATGTAAAAATGGTTAAAATGGCCAATTTTATATTATTTTACCATAATTAAAAAAGACTAGAAAATAATGTCCTTATTGACAAAATAATTTTTTAAATTTATGTGTCTGTGAAACCCAAGTCACAGGCCTATTGAGGATCCCCCCAGAACAGCAGCTGCCCAAAGGTAAGACCACTGTAGCTGTCAGGGTCCAGAAAGCACCTGGAGTGTCAGAAAGGACAGAGGAGGGGAAGGTGGGGGCCCTGCCTCCAGTGTCACTCTCTGCCTGCAGGACTGGGCAAGTCAAGGGCCCTTCCCACTTTGTGCCTTCCCGGCTGCCTGTGGCAGATGCTCTGCTTCAGCTTGCCCTTTGCAGTGGAAGAGACTCTCACGCATAAGGAGTTTCCTCCAGCTTTTCACTTTACTCACTAGCTCTTCCTTGCCTGGGGTTTTGAGGCTAAAAACCACTGCCTCACACTCATACGTTATAAGTGGGAGTATAAGTTGGTCCAAGCATTATGGAGAACAATTTAGCAATATCTATTGGAAAGAAAAGAGAAACACCCTTTGACCCAGCAATTGTACTTGTGGAAATTTATTCCACAGAGATGAAAGTGTGTGTGCATGAAAACCCATGTGCCGGGATCTCGCCACAGCACTGTTTGCCTCCAATTTTCTGCTATTATAAGCTAAAACTCCATCAATAGGGAACCATTTAAACAAATGCTGGTTCATTCGTACAGCAGAATACCAAGTCAATCATTAAAAGATGATGCAGTTCCAAATGGACCCACAGAGAATCGTCTTCAGGATTTATGTATCGTCGATTGCACAAGGCAGGTGTGGAAAAGCATGCAGCCATTTGTGTTGGTTCTTAAAAATATGTGTGCATGACATATATGTAGCAAACCTCCCTGAAAAGAGTACACACACAAAAATACCCTAGCAACTGTGGTTGCCTCTGAGGAGGAAAACTAGGAAACTCAAGACAAGGGTGGAAGGAAGTCTTATTTTTGCCTGCATCCCCTTTTGAATTTAATATCAAGTATAATGTATTACTTATCCAAACCATTTTAAAATACATTTTTTTGAACACCACACTACTGTCTACCTATTAATTCCCTGAACCTTATATTCCTAAAGAATCAGAAACCAGATCTAAAAACAATCAGAATCTCCAGGGAGTTGATTATAAACGTCAGGGGCTTGGCAGACGTCCAGCGTGGGGCTCTGACCCTGTGGACCTGGCAACCCTGCCCACAAGACCCCAAGAGGGCACACGAGCCCACCACTGCACCAGCTCACGGGAAAAGCCGTCGCAAAGCCCAAGGGCCCTGCGAGTGGTCATACAAACAAGGCAGCAAATTAAAAGCAGCAAAACCATACTGAGGAGAGAAAAGAAAGGGACATAGGGAGGCAGTGACATTCCTTAAATAGGAAGGAGGGAGCCTGGGAGCTCAGTCTGAGCGAAAGTCACGCACCCCTGCCACAGCCTCCAGGCAAGCCCAGCTCCTGGCGGGAAACTCGGACCGGACCGCCGTCTTTTCTTGGTAGCCCCGGCCTGCTGCAGGACTCAGCGACCCCTAAAAGTCTGAATTAGAGCTAGCATTCAATTCTCTGCATTGAAAGAGAAGCAAGAAATGCCTATGGGGAAGATAGGGACAATTATTGGAAAAATGTGAAGACAGCCTCACTCCTCTGACAAAGCTGGAGAAATGAGGTTTCCTTGTACGAAGGACCAAGATGTGGCGGTGTCTGACTTGTTTCTAGCAGTGGTTAATGATTTACTTCCACAAACAGCCTCTTCTCCCTGGGGTTTCATGGAAACTTCCCTCTCCACAGGGTGGCCAGGGGAGGGACCACAAAGCAAGAGAGAAATTCTGAGACGCCCTTCTGGGAGAATGTGCGAACATTAACCTTTCCTAAAGTTGCATTTTCTGAGGAGATCATCCGTATTTGGTGCTGAGCTTACAGCAGTGGACTTCTAGCCTTTGTAGTAACAGCTTCTAGTGTGCAGATAATGCTCAAGACATCCTCAGAATAGGCCCGTGAGGGTGGCATTGTTCTCCCCTTATCACAGATGAGAAAATTCTGGTTCTGGGAGGTTAAGTAACTTCATCCTGAACCCCACACACAGCCAGTCACTGCTACAAGCAGAAATAGGACCCAGGTCTCCTAACTCGAAATCACAGCTCAGTAAGTGAAACCCTAAGCATGAGGCTTAGCCCCAACAACGAGCTACTCCCTGCACCCAGGAGAGACTGGAACGCTCTATGGTTTATGCCCCTGTCCTTCACTTCCACAGATTCTAGGTTCCAGGGAGGCCAAGAAGACCTTGGCAGCTGCCTAAGAACTGCTGGGTGCCACTTTAATTTGTCATCAGAAAAGAAGCCACTAGTTCTTTGAGAGTCAAGCAAACAGGTGCACTTCCTCTGCATTTCTTCCCATTAAATTAACTGTTTGTGGCTGACACTGAGGAAACTATGGCTTTTGCATATTTATTTTACAACTGGCCACTATACTATCTTATTAATTTTAATTATTTTTCAGTTTGTATCCTTTGAAAATCTAAGGCAGTCATTAAAGCCATTGAAAAACATTAATTATTCAACCTCCTTTCTAAAAGCTAAGTCCCATGTCTTCTTCCTGACTACTAAATTGCTGGGGCTCCCAGAATGAGAGTTGATAAATGAGAGAGGGCATTCTTGACTGGCAATGACTTTAATGGAAGTGCCTCTTACAGCAGTGTTATTTGAGCCCCAAATTCTTCTTTAACACAGTACCTGCTGTGGGTTGAACTGTGTCCCTTGAAAAGATATGCTCAAGTCCTAACCCCTGGTACTTATGAATGGAACCTTATTTGGACACAGGGTCTTTGCAGATAGAAGAGGTCATGTTGCAGTAGCGTGGGCCCCTAACCTGATATGACTGGTGCTCTTATGAGAAGGGGAAAAGAGACAGACAGAGGGAAGATGGTGATATGGTCACTGAGACAGAGATGGAAGTGCTGTGGCTCCAAGCCCAGAGGGGTCAAGGTGGCCGGCAGCCACCAAAACTGGAAGTGGCCAGTAAGGAGCTACCCCAAGAGGTTTCAGAGGGATCTTGGTGCTACTGACTTTTTGATTCAGACTCCCAGCCTCCAGCATAGTAAGAGAATAAGTTTCTGCTGCTTTAAGCCACGCAGATTGTGGTACTTTGTTACGGCAGCCCCAGGAAACTAAGACAATGCTGTTCTAGTTTGCTAGCTGCCGGAATGCAATATACCAGAAACGGAGTGGCTTTAAAAGGGGAATTTAATGAGTTGCTAGTTTACAGATCTAAGGTCAAGAAAATGTCCCAATTAAAACAAGTCTATAGAAATGTCCAATCAAAGGCATCCAGGGAAAGATACCTTGGTTCAAGAAGGCCGATGAAGTTCAGGGTCTCTCTCTCAAGTGAGACGGCACATGGCGAACACAGTCAGGGCTTCTCTCTCGGCTAGAAGGGCACATGGCAAATACGGCGTCATCTGCTAGCTTTCTCTCCTGGCTTCCTATTTCATGAAGCTTCCCGGGAGGCGTTTTCCTTCTTCATCTCCAAAGGTCACTGGCTGGTGGACTCTCTGCTTCGTGGTGCTGCAGCATTCTCTGCCCTCTCTGAGTCTCTCTGAATCTCTCATTCTCCAAAATGTGTCCTCTTTTATAGGACTTCAGAAACTAATCAAGACCCACTCAAATGGGTGGAGACATGTCATCCCTAATCCAGTTTAACAACCATTCTTAACTAAATCACATCAACCAGGGAAATGATCTCATTACAGTTTCAAATATACAGTATTGAATAGGGATTATTCTACCTTTAAGAAATGGGATTTATATCAAAACATGGCTTTTCTTAGGGGGCATATATCCTTTCAAACCAGTACAAATGCTAATAGCATCCATGTTCCCCAAAACATACTTTGGGAAATGCTGCTAGAGTGGATCACTATTAGGCACGAAGTTGCTGCTGATGAGATGTTCTTTGTCCTGCTGAAGTCCACACCCATTCTTCAATCTCTGTAAGTTTTTAACAGGAATGGATGTTAAACTTTATCAAATGCTTCTCTAACATCTATAGAAAGTAGCTATGAGGCTTTTTTTCTTTTTTTACCTTCCCTCTTTTCTCTTTCAATAGATCTCCTAGTATGAAATAATCTGCCTGTATTTTTGAGACTGGCCTACAACCAAGTACTCGGCCCCCTGCTACGTGCTTATATAGCGGGCACAGAGTGAGGCACCAAATCAAGGGTTCCTGCATCTAGCAGGCATGTGCTCTGATGGTGAAGACCATACACACATGGAGAACTCCCTGTACACCGCTGCAAAGCAGACCAGATTGTGATCCTATGTGCCAAATACAGGACATGCTAAGGACCCGCGGAACCAAACATGAATTGGGCCCATCACAAGGGCTTCCTTCAGGGTGGGAGGGTGGGACCACTGAACCCCAAAGGCTCTGTGTGGCCATTCCTAGAAGGAAAACTGCTAGCCCAGAGGACTCAGGAGCAGGCTGGGAATGAGTCCCCATCATGTGGGACCCCAGGACATGCTTTCCAGGCCACAAGATTTTCAGCTGAACAGTGGGAATCATAATAGGTTGAAAGGGACCCTGAAGACACCCAGTTCAGCCTGGCTGCCACAGAGAAGCAAGGTTCATAGAAGACAGCTGATTTGCCCCAGGTCACACAGCCCTCCCTAAGGCAAACAAGAGAGAGTGTTGAGGTCTTGGGCAGAAAGGAAGAAGAAAAAGGACAGTGCATCCTGGCTCTTCCTATAATGCATCCTGGCTCTTCCTATAATGCATTTTATAGTCTCCACCTTGAAGGTGGGCTGGGTCAGGAGGCCACATGAGCTCTCCACTCAGGCATGGAGGGGAGTAGGAGGACCTGGCTGGCCAGGAAAAGGGGATGGAGGCTGGAGCACCCCTGCAGCACCCCCAGGTCACCAGAGGTGTCTCTGACTGCTACGTACTGCTACGTCAGCACATCAGAGCAGATACAAGCTCACTCACTTGTTCAAACATTCAACAAGGAGGCACATTACAGAGATAAGGCCCAGAGCACGGCCTATAGGACAAGAGGCTCCAGGAGGCAGAGGGAGTGTCTGGGGTGGTCTGAAGCCCCTCAGTCGATCACACCACTGGCCCCATCCATAGTCCTTGCCCTGCTGGCAGCCCCCACCTTCCTCTGCCCTTCCAGGGCTCACTTCCTGAGTCTGAGCCTAAGGTCCTGAAGGTAGCAGTCCCAATGGACTGAGACAGTGAGTTCCTGCTGGGGAGCCCAAAACAAGAATGGACCTGGGCATTTACCAAGCTCCAAGTACCACATAATACCTAAGGCACTTCACATACATCCTCCTGTAAACCTCATGGCCAGCCAAAGGCAGGTGAGGAAACAGAAGCTCCAAGAAAGGATGTGACCTGCGCAAAGTCTTGCAGTGGTAGGCGGCAGAGCCATGCCTCAAATCCAGGCAGCCTCCACCACCACGTATGTGTGACTTCTTGCACACTCACAGCCCAGTGCCCTCTGGGGCTGAAGCACCTGCCCCTCCGCAGCCGCCTCCAGTGGCTTTTCAGCTGTGCACACAAGGGAACAGAGACAGTTGGCATCTGGTCTTTGAAAAGGTATTTATCTTTCCACTTGCTGACAGCAAGCAAGAGCCATAAAAGGACAGACCCAGCGTCAGGTGCACAAGTGTTCCAGACAGGCAGATGTCATTCACACATTTGCAGGGCACAACCATGAACTGCCAGAACACTCTTCCTAAAGAGAACAAGCCAGCCAGAGCGCACAGCCCACAGCTGAGCTGGGGGGGGGGGGGGGGGGGGCCCTTGGCCAGGCCACAGGTGCAGGGGCTACCTCTCTGAATCGTGGGAAAGGCTAGGTGGTCCAAAAATGCAAAACCACGGCATGATTCAGCCCCAGGAACCATGTGAGGAACAGCTAAGTAATAGCCTGTTAGCCTGAAGTTTCAAGGGAAGGAAAAAGGCAAGTCCTGGACACTGCTCCATGGCAAATCTATGTTGCAGTCCTCTTTACACCTGCCATTCTACAGACCAGCAGGAAGAACATGGGTTTAGAGCCAAGAAAATAAGATCCTGGTTCCAGCTCTGGTGCTTCCTGGTTGTTCGACTCTGGACAAACACTCTAACCACTCTAAGCCGCAGTTTTCTACTATAGAAATGGAGTTACACTCCAAGTTTTACTTCTCACTGGGGGCTGGGCTGTGCACAAACAGGAAGAAGGGGTATTTTTATAAATTCTACAGGGAAGTGTAGAGGTAGTGGGGAGGGGGGAATGTTTCAACCTTCCTTAAAATATCTTTTATTATAATTTATAGAAAGGACTGGCATACTTCACACTTCAATCTCTTCTTTCCTCTGCCTTTGAATGAAGATGCCAAAATACCGTGGAAAGATGAGAAACAAAGGAGTAGAAAAAAATCTAGTACCTTGATGTCAAAATAATTATATAACATGCATACATACATATGCACATATACACAAAGTGTTGGTCCCTCGCTGTATACTTTTAAAGTTTGTCCCAGGCTGCTATGGATGTCACCAGATTCAGAGAAGCAGGTAGGGCAGGAATTAACACCCCAACATGTCAGGTGAGAAAGTGAAGGCCCTGAGACGTGAAGCAATCCCACCCAATGTCCCACAGCAAGGCTGGAATTGGGTCTCCAGGTGCTCAAACCATTCAGGGAGAATGGAATCACAGCACAAGATGGCGGATGTGGGGATGGGTCTCATTGCAGCATCACGTCCCAGGGTTAGCGCACTATCATCAGGGGCACCATCTTCCTGTCTTTCTCACACCCACACTCACACTCACACCCAAACCCAAATCCACACATGTAGTGACTGAGGTCTTGCCAAAAAACCCAGGTTGTCTGGAGAGCCTTAGTTCCAGGAAGGACTCAGGACCCTCTTCTTCAAGCTGCAGGAAAAGCATGAATCTTTTGGGCCACCAGCCTGGTATCTCCATGGTGACAGCATCACAGAGGCTGTGGGGCTAAAAATAAAATTCTACCTCCTGAAACCCCCCACCCCTCTGCCAGGCTGATGGATGGGATCATCTGTTTGGCTCCAGCTGTATGGGTGCTGGCAAAGCTCGGTGGCCAACGTCAAAAAGCAAAGGAGGGCCTAAGAGTGCTGGTAACACAATGAGAACCACAGCTAGAGCTGACCTAGAAAAGTCTGCAGGTGTCGTCACCACAGGGTCCTGGACACATGGCTCGGTGTGGGTAAGTCTAGTAAAAGAATGTGCACTCTGACTCCCCAGCACAATCATTCCTGTGCACACAAATGCCCAAGGCAGGCCTCAGGGAGGTACCTCTCAAGCCTTGAAAATAAGGAGAGGTCCCTTTTCCAGGTGTACTATGGGACAGGTTTCCCCAGTTAAAAAGTTTTACATGATGCTTGGATTCCAAGATGGGCTCTTAAAAGCCTATTACTCCAAAAGTTGGCCTGGTGTACAATAAATCACCTAAAGTAGTAGGTTAGCATAGAGGTTAGGAGTCAGACTGTCTGGATGTGAATCTATTGGCTAAGTGACCTTAAGAAGTTACTTGACCTCTCTGGAACTCAGTTTTCTCATCTGTACAATGGGGTTAACGTCAGGGGTTGCTGTAGAATGGGATGAGTACCTCCCCAAAGGACGAGCTATTGTAACTGGCAGTGATAGTAGAATGACTCAGTAATCAGCCACATGGCGGATGATGTACGTGTTTGTGGGCTAGCCTCAGAACCTAACTGTGTGAATGAACATTCCAGTGGCCAACAGTCCTTGGCAGCACCAGCTATGTGTAAGCTGGAAACTCCCCACACCAGCCAGCACTTTATGCACAGCTGAATTAACCTTGGCCATGGCCAATTAGGAGATCCCCAGGACAGAAGTCAAGAGGAAATGTCCAGGATGAGGGTGGGCGCTTTCCAGAGGCAGGAGCAAACCTACATATCTAGAGGTTCACATTCATTAAAAAACAAAGAGAAGAAGGGGAAAAAGACAGCATCTATTACTAAGGAAAACAATATCTTTCATGCTACATATTTCAACATTGATTTTTTTAATTTATCTTTTTTAATTTGTCATGAACATAACATTACTCTAAAATTTAAAAAACTCATTTAGAAAAACAGGAATAAAAAATTTTGAAATTTAACTTAGTGCTAAAGAGGGCCCCTGCTCAAACTCCCTGAGTATCAACCTATACAACTTGCAACAAACCAATCCTTCAGCCTCGGTGTATCTTCACTTAATCTATAACACGGATCACAACTTTAGATTCCTAGTACAATTGTTAACTTTATTAAGGCTGATTTATAAAATGCCTTAAACATTTTCAAAGCAGGATGAGGACAACTCCTCATTAGTCACCCAGCCCTAAATTAATAATTAAACACCCTTAATTGGTGATATGGAAATGCACGGCACAGCCTCCTGGGCACCACTGCACCGGAAACTGGCCTCGGCAGATAATGGATTTCATAAGTCAGTTCATGGAAGTAATTTACATCGAAAGTTAATCAGTGTAATGAAAGCAAGTGTGACTTAGTGACCTGCCGCCTGACTTTCCATTCTGACTCAGTCACCCCAAGAGGCCACCAGTGTCAGCTTCCTGGCTTTGATTTCTTGGAGAGCCAAGCGTGGGGGCCCAGGGGACCATGCTTCGGGAGACTGTCTCCCCAGCCTTCTCTGGGGCTCTCTGGAGGCACTGAATGTTCTTGGAGCTGGCGCAAGAACCTCTGCAAGGGCAGGAGCCATCAGGCAAGGGAAGTGGCAGATGAGTCACTGGTAGGCCAGGCAGGTGGAGGGCCAGGCA
This sequence comes from Tamandua tetradactyla, assembly GCF_023851605.1. NCBI lineage: Eukaryota > Metazoa > Chordata > Mammalia > Pilosa > Myrmecophagidae > Tamandua > Tamandua tetradactyla. The sequence goes on along the minus strand of NC_135331.1, from coordinate 8,843,432 downwards.
CCCCCAACCTGCATACCTGTGACTTATCCCCAGGCCTGCCCAGATAACAGCGGCTCGGGTGTGCAGGGCAATTCAGAGCTCACAGAAGCACACTCCCATGTGTTCTTTCCCTGGTCCACAGAGCATCCCTCAGAGACAGGATGGCTCCCCTCTTTGGGTGGATAGGGAAACCATCACCCAAGGCCACTCACTGGAAAATGGGACAACTCACCTCTCCCGACTCCTGAGCTCTCTTAGTCTAAGTCTTTTTCATTGTTCCTTATCCAGAAGCAGGCCAAAGCAACTCCATATCCTTTGCTTCTGAGGCCTGAACATAGATGGAAGCCAAGGGTTACTTTGAGATTATTCCAAGCATCCAGCTAAGATTCTGGAGAAAAGAGGGGAAGAAACTGGCAAACAGCAACTTGGAAGAGCAGGTGAGCTGAGTTCTGAGATCCCACTGCTCTTTTTGCGAGGGGAACCCTGGGCTCTGCCATCCCAAGGGCCATATGTCAGCCTCTGCTTCTCTGGGAGTGGAATATTAACCCCCACAGGCTTCCTTTCCCAAGTTTTCCTCCATTAGAGATTTAACTAAACCCCACTTCCAGGGTCAGAAGAGTGGTCTTGGGTGATGGTTTCCCTATCCACCCAAAGGGGGGAACCATGCCTTTTGCTTATTAGGAAGCAAAAAAAGGGTACCTTGGCCCCTGTCCTCAAGGGCTCTGCTATCTGGCCAGGATAGGCAAGCCCTGGGAACTAGACAGAGGTGATAATAAAGGGTCTGACTTCAGAAAGTCTGAGAAACACTGATCCAGCTGCTCTGGGCCCTGGAGGCCTCCTGCAGAAAGCAAAGCCATAACCCTTGCCGGCGGGACCTGACCTGCTGAGAGGCCCAGCCACGTCACCTCATTCTCTTGTCCTGGTGACCCAGGCACTGCAGCCCCGACAGCTGAGAAAAACCCACAAACGCAACTGGCAGGCCCTGCAGGGAGGAGAGACGCCCTGATAACAAAGTGACAAAAGCAAGGGAGCTAGCCAGGCCTCTGGCCACTGCTGCCCCCTCCCAGCTGGCTTCCTGCTTAGCTCTTCTCCGCAAACACAGCTCTGCATTCTCCTGTTCTTTCTCTAATGAGCAGGATGGCGAGGGGAAGGCCAGGAGTGAGGCCAGGAGAGGAGAGATGGAGCCTGAGCTGACCTGGCACTGTGGTGGGGAGCCCTGCTCGGACAGGTCAATGCTCGCTCCAAAGCCCCCCACCCCACCCCCCAACAGGAAGGAAGTCACTACCCAGGGTCCACCCGCCCAGTGGAAGCAGGCATAGGCGGAAAGGTTTTTCTCACCTCTGGGAAGGGAAAGCACTGACTCCCCACTATCTCACCTTCTAAGACCTAGTCCTCCACGGACTAGGTGACAGGTCAGAATTTGGCCTCAAGATTATGTAAATAAAAGTGCTCTAAGTCTTTGAAGCCTTTTCGTCTCTTTAAAAAGCAAAGGCTGCAATTTTAAACCATATTAATACCGTACATTCATTTAACTGCAGTTTGGTATTCTATTAGATGAATACACCACAATTTATTCCTTCTCCTAAAGACAGATATATGTTTCAAATTTTTCAAGATTAAAAACAATGCCACTGTGAACATCCTTGCACTTGTCCCCTTGAGCACACGTGGATGGAAGTACTGACTCAGTTTTTCAGGGGCAACTTCAACTCTGGTAAACATTGCATTATTCTCTTAAATGTTGCAACAATTTGTACTCCCATCGGCAGTTCTTGGTATGACATTGGCTACTGTTCCCCATCCCCATTTGTACTTCTCACTGTTTTAAATTTTTGCCAAATCAGGTGTGAAATGGTATATCTTTGTTTAAATTTGCCTCCCCCTAATTATCAATGTGGTTAATCAGTTTTTCATGTGTCTGTTAATCTAAACTTCATGAATTGCCTGTTCATATCGTTGCTTATTTTCCTCTTAGTTTGTTTGTCTTTTTCTTACATATTTCAAAGAGTCTTTCACATAAATGTTTTAGATAATAATTGTTTGTTGGCTCTATGTGTTGTGAATATCTTCTTTCAATTTTTGAAGCTTAACTGTTCACTTGTTTATGGCCCATGTAACATTTTTATGGCATAAACTGTCCTTATAAGTGGAAGTGAGGCATTGCAAGAATATGCAATATAAACCAGGCCCCTGAAACACATTTTCCTCTTTTTACTGCTTTCATTACTGTTATTAAATTCCTTTTTTTTAATAGGTAGTATATGTACCTGGCACAAAATTCAAAATACACAAAATGTTATACAAAAACAGTCAATCTTTCTCCCTCTTCTGTTTCCCAAGACACTCAGTTCCCCTATCCTGATGCAAATACTAGTACTAATTTCTTTCGCATTTGTTCATATGCTTACGGTATAAAACCATATATCATAAACATGTATAAATACATTCTTTTCTTCCACAGAAATGGTAGCATACCCCACCATTCTATACCAGCACATACAAAGTGTCCTCCTATTTTTCACATCTGCCTCGAAATCCAAATGGATGAGAATTGTAGCCTAGTGAATAAGAATATCTCAACTCTAGAGCACTAGTCTTTGAGTCCCAGCTACTCTGTTTATTAAAAGTAAGTTAGTTATGGACAGATGAGTAAAATAAAAAGGATAAAAAATAAATAATAGGTGGGATAAAGATTAGGTTGACTGAAGTACTAGTGGTCAACGAGAGCAAGGAATAAGGGGTATGGAATGTATGAGTTTTTTCTTTTTATTTCTTCTTCTGGAGTGATGCAAACGATCATGGTGATAAATACACAACTACGTGATGATATTGTGAGCCATTGACTGTATACCCTGTATGGAATGTGTGTGTGTGTGTGTGTGTGTGTGTGTGTGTGTGTGTGAAGATTCTTCAATAAATATACTAAGAGAAAAAAAGTAAAAAAAATAAAATAAAATAAAAGCAAAGGCTGCAGAACAAACAGAAGGGGATTCTTTCCCCACCTGGAAAGAGAATAAAGGAAAAATCCCTGCACACGACAAACACAAATTGAAAAATACTTTGTACCGTGTTCAGAATGAACTGGATAAGAAAATACTGACAGATTTTGAAATAAAATAATGGCGCTGTGGAGAACAGTTTGGTGGTTCCTCAGTTAAACAGAGAACTACCATATGGCCTGGCAATTCCACTGCTAGGTATATCCCCAAAATAACTGAAAGCGGGGAAGCAGACTGATACTTGTATACCAGTATTCACAGCGGCATTGCTCACAAAAGCCAAGAGGTTTTGTAACAGCCCAGGTGGCTATCAAGAGATAAATGGACAAACAGTGGTCTATACATATGCTGGAATATTATTCAGCTTCAAAAAAGGAATGAGGCTCTGATACATGCTACCATATGTTTGAAACTTAAAAGCATGATGTTAAATGAAAGAAACCAGACACAAAAGGACTAACCAACATTGTATGATTCCACTTATACGAAATATCTGGAAATAGTAAATTCAGAGACAGAAAGTAGATTAGAGGTTATGGAGAGTTACTGAGTAATGGGGACAGAGTTTCTGTATAGGGTGATGGAGAAGTTTGGGACTGGATGGTGGCGATGGCAGCACAACACTGTGATCGTAGTTATATCACCAAATTATATACTTAAAAGTAGTTACAACGACAAATTTTATGTGCATATATGTTACTACAGTAAAAATTAAAAGAGAAAAACAAATCTCAATACGACCACGCAGTGTGGACAGCATGAAGGAACATGACTGAGCGAGGAGGCGGGGGACCCAGGCGAACTCGAGAGTCCCGGACAGTGTTAACATCCCATGGGGTTGGGTTCAAACTGCAACCTTTCTGAGTTGTGAAACAGGACAGAAGAAAGCACGGGGGGTGGGGGTGCAGGGCTGATTTGTGACCTCACCAAGCCTCAGCTGCCTCATGTGTAATGCAGAGAAACAGCATTTATGCAAACCAATGAGCACAGCGGGCATTCTGCGCACTTCAGAAATGACACCAAACGTGGAGAAGAGAAAGGCCCCTCAGCTTCCAACCATGGCTGTGGGCTCTGCACCACACCCAGCCACCTTCTGGGCACTGGTGGTCCAAAGACAAACAAGTCAAGGCTGCTCAGAGCTTGTCGGGGAGCCCAAGGATAGAAGGCTGCCCGGGAGATGACAGAGCAGTTTTCTCCTGGTAGGAAGCTCGGCAGCAGGTGAAGTCCCTGATGTAGGCCAGCCTGGCTGGGTACAGTCTGGGTGCCATTCACCTGTCACCTGTCCCTAGACACATGTGCCTGGCAGCGATGGGGCCACCAAGGCAGACTGGGTGACCTGTAAGCCCCAGACCTTCCAAGACTGCCTCCAGTTCACTGGCCATGTCTTAGAGCCGCAAGCCCTCTCACAACCTACACAGCCCCACCCCGCCTGTCATCCTAAAGTTTTAAGAAAAAAGAAAGTCATTCTTCTGCCTGCAAAGGTCAAACCCTTGGACTTGGGTTTTTTCCAATGTTCTTTCCAGCTCTCAAAATTCATATGGTTCTTAATTCCTCCCAGCCCCCTTCCCCCCCACCACCACCACTGCTGGAAAACTAGATTGAACATTCCTTAGGAAAGAGAACTTTTAGCCAGCAGGGGTGAGGGTAAAACTGAGGTAAAATGAAAAAAATGGGTAAAATCAGGGTCTGTAAAACCTTGGAGTCAAAGGAGTGCAAGAAGAATTGTGCTGGTTCCAAAGTCGACCGAGCAATCATTACGGTGAACTCATGAAGCTACAGTGAGTCACCCACGGCTGGGGACTGAAGCAAAACTGGCATTCTCCATCACAGGGTGGGGCAGAGCTCCACAGTAGCCAATGCTAGGAACTGGACCTTTGCAAATGCAAAATCTCTGTTCCTTGAGCTAGGAATAAGTGAGCTCCCTTCCTTGCTGGGGTAACCCAAACCCTGCTCTGAACCAACTGAAGAAACCCTTTCAAAACTTCGCTCCGCTGTCTTGGAATATGTCACACACAGGGGAAAAATGAAGTCTTAGGTTATGCATGTCCAACTGATGGCAAAGCAAGTAAAAGTGCCTTCGGAACTCTTGAGGGTTTTGTTATTAATGGTGCTTTAGTGTTGGGTTCTCAAATACATCAAGCAAATTTCCTTTAAACTGGTAGTTACTGACTGAGCTGGGGAAGGCTGCTGGCCTCCCACCCACCAGATGGTCCAACCACAATAAACGTTTGGCCTGTTAGACACACAACATTGATGAACTAATTGAAACATGCTGCAACAAGCAAGCCCAAAATAAATGTGAAATAATTGTTTCCTGACACGGTAACCTACTGAATTGCCTCGGTTTCTGGCCATGCCTGCTCTGATTTAATGGTCCCCACTCGGCAAGCCTCACTTATGTGTGGTTTTCAAATGACTTAAGTGCTTTTTTTCAAAGCGATTACCCAAGAGGAGAAAATTTTAATTGCAAAATGTTTGGATTCTCTCTCTTAAGAAAAAAATACATGGGGAAAGTCAACTCTTACAAAGTGCCAAGAAAAGCAATTAATGAGCCCTCATACAGGAGAGGGGAGGAGAATGGAAATGTTCTCCAGAGAACATCATTAAGCCAGCTTTAGCCAGCTTCCAAACCTGCAGGGAAGCCCTGCCTCTCGGCCAACCTCATGCTGATGGAAGCTGTTTATTGCTGAAACCTGGGAATGGCCACAGATTTCCTCCCCGACTCCTCCTACTCCCCCTACTCTCCCATGCCAATCCCCTGCCTCCCTCAAAACTGCTTTTCAGGGGTGCAAAGGTGGTTCAGTGGTAGAATTCTCATCTGCCATGTGGGAGATCAGGGTTCTATTCCTGGCCTGTGCACTCCCCCCACCCCTCAAAAAACAATTCAACAAATGATGCTGCAACAAAGGAATAGTCACATGGAAAAAGAACGAAATGTGACCCTCTCCATACAGCATACAGACTTCACTGCTTCAGTGCTTTACTGCTTTACAAGCTGTGAAGTGCGAGGGCAGGAGGTCCAACCCCAGACCCCCCAAGCAGGCCCATCCCCACTGCCCTGTACAGGACGCTGGAGGGCTGGGCATCCTCCTGGGTGGCTGGAATTCTGTGCAGAATGGGCCTGGGGAGGCCAGAAGGCTGCAGGGCTGACTCAAATTCCAGGTGGGCGGTGAGGGGAAGAGCACACACCTTGTTCCAGCCAGAGCTACGAGTCAGCCAGACTCCAGGGAGACCTGGGAGGAGCTAGGAAAAGTGAGCTTATTCCTAAAAACCTCCAGCAGCAGAAAGAAGAGCAGATTTAGTCCTCACCAGGAACCACCCATCAACAGGGAAACAAAGAGCTGCAGAGAGGAGAAATGCTAAGCTCCTCTACAATTTCTAGCAAGGCACAGAGGGCAAGACCTTTGCAGAAAGGTTGCACTGATGAGGGTCCAAAGGCCAGAACGTGAGGTCTGGATGGCTCCCCCTTGGCCTGGTTGGGCCCCTCAAGATGCTCCTTCCTTTGGGTGCAGGATTGCCCTAAGCTACCCTAGGCAAAGACCAACCCTGTTGGGAGTCAGAGGTCAGGCCACCAGCATACCCTGTACTTGAGATGCTTGGAAAGGGACAAGGTGGCAGCCCTCTATAGACCACAGACCTGTCCTCAGAGATTTCACTCTCTGCTGGCATCTAAGATGGAACTTGTCCTGTAGCCTCAGAATGCATCCAACAAAAACCAACTGAGCATGGGGGACGCAGTGACAAAGACAGCAGACAAGCTCTCCATACTGGAGGATGCAAGGAAGAAAGACTCTCAGCTTGCACATGGTGAAAGCAGAGTGGGGAGGGCTATGCCTAGGGTCAGCCAGGGCTGGGTACCAGGGTAGCCTCGGGTAGGTCATCTTACCCCTTACCTCTGAGTTATTCCCATCTATAAAATAAAATGCAGGTAACAAGCCATCCCTCTCGCTTAGGAATGCTGTGGAGATCAAGTGAAGCTCAGCAATGCTGAAAGTACTATGTGCATGTGTGGTATTATCACACCCAGAGGTGTCCCCTCCCTTGACTGCCGGGCTGAGCCCACTGGCATCTGCTCTGAGACAGGTCCCAGGGTCTTCCAGGTCCCACCGCTGCTCTTGGTAACTCTCTGCCTCTGCCCTGGACCCTTGACTCTGACTGATGACCCTGATCTTGACCTCTGACCTCCCTGGTCTGCATCAGACCCCTTTCTACAAAACAAAGAGGGAAAAGAGACTGCAGTGACTAGAGAACTCAAGGAAAATTTCTGTGAGGGAAGACATGAGCAGGGATTTCTTGATGCTCTTTCCCAGTGCCATTGCCTAGCTTTTTGATTTTCTGTTATGGGACTCTCCCTATAGGTTAATTTTCTTGTGGACATGGGCAGTTGTTAATTTGAGCAATGCAAGCACATGCCAACCCCCTTCCTAACAGCACCCCTGATGTCTGTGACCAGAAAGGTGTAGCACAGGTTTGTCACAGTGTTTACCAGTCTGGTCATGAGGAAGTTAGTACCTCTTAAACCATTTCACACAAAAAAGGACCAATGTACAGGACTGCCAACATCCTCGCCAGGTATAAAGAGCACTGAAGTGGTGATTAAAGGACTGGGCTCCAGGCTTGCTGAAAGGTCTTGGACAAGTCACTTATCTTCAGCTATCCTCCCCTCTCATCCTAACAGGGTGGGGGGTAATCTCAACGCTAAAGTTCCTGGACTCTCAGAAAGGTACTGAGGATTTGAAAAGGCATTTCCAGGTTTCCCACTTTTTCTCCTTTCACACTAGAAGACTTGTTCTAGTTGGGCCTCTTTTATTGTTACACATTTTAGACTATAAATCCTATGCAACTTGATCAATATTCTACCCATTCTTCAAGGCTTCAATCAAATATCTTCTCTTCCAGGAAGTGAACTCTGACTGCCTTACCCAGAGTGGGTATTTCCCCTTCTGAACTCCTATTGCCATTCAAGCAGGACTTAACCCATGCATCCTGTGTCACCTGTGGGCTGCATCTCCCTAACCACTCTGGAAGTTCTTGGCAAGGAGGTACAAGGTCACTTATTGCATTCATTTCTGTTACCTGTCCACTATACTCCAGAAACCTTCTGTGATGACTTGTAAAGAATATAGATAGATATATATTTACACAGAAAATACACACACACACAGACATTAAAGGAAAGCATAAAGAAATATGCTAACCATGAAGGTAAGTGGATATACGGTTATTAGATGGAATACCACATTTTCCTCTGAGCATGCTAAAGGCCAGGGAAAAGAGGGAATCATAATCAGTTGAAAAGTCAGTTTAGTACAGGAGGAGTCAGGCAGAACTGCGTAGGGCTCCACAGAGGCTTTGGGCAAATCACAGACCCTTCCTGTGTCTCAACTTCTTTCTCTGGGAAAACGGGAAGATGCTACCTAATCTGCAGAGGTGCATGGGATAGCCCCATGCACACTGTGTGGGACATACATGCAAACAGTGCATGTTGTCCTCTGCTGTTCTTTTCATTATCAAAGGAAGAAGCAACCTGGCTTCTCAAGGGAGGCGAAGTTTGCTTGGCCCTAAATTCTAAAAGAGAAATTTTTATATAAGATGTTATAAGAGCAGGTAAGTCTTGAAACCTAGAGGGGTCAGCCTTTCCAGAACATCAGCTAGTTCCACCTTCTGACCCCTTATTATTGACAGCCTTTCCAATACAAAAAAGGTAGAATGGGCATAGCCCAAATACCCCTGAAGAGTGGGAGAAAGATCAAAGTGATGGTGGAGCTAAACAGAGAAGGTGGGGTTTAACAAAAGAGTATGATTGCTGAATCATTATATTGATATTTCTTTTAGTCTCCAGTATTTTAGAGCAGCTAGGAATAAAAACCTAAAATTGTGGAATTGTAACCTATACCAAACTCTGAAATCTGTTCTACAACAAATTGTTGTGCTGTGCTTTGACATTTATTGCTTTTTTGAATGTTATTTTTCACAAAAAAGTGATGATAAAAAGTATAAATATATTCCTTCTAACTTCCAATGTTCTGGAAAAGCTAGAAGGAAAAATCCATATGGAGATGATAGCATGGTAGCCCATGACAAACTCTGGAATTTGTCCTGTAACTTGTTGAAGAGTGCTTTGAAAACTGTTGCTTTTTTCTCTTTTTGCTTTGTATAGACGTTATATTATACGATAAAAAAAAGTTTTAAATAAATGTTATAAGAGCCTTCAGCAGCGGGGCAAGCCAGAGGAGGAGTTGCCCAGGCCCTATTTTATAATTCAGGGGTAGGTACCCAGTTCAAGCTTAATAAACAATGACCAAGTGGCCTACAGAGAAGAGAAGCTGTGCAAAGACCCCTTACGTGCATCCATGTTTGGTGGTAGGGAGTCCTGTTGAGCATGTTCTACAATGGCTGGCTGTAAAGGGATTTATGTCATCTAAGCAGGGCCGAGGAGCACCATGCAAGCATCTGATGGCTCACTTTTGATTGACCATCCTGTAATAAACATCAGCCTCTTCGTCCTATGACCACAGACACATGAGTAATACCACTGTCCTGCCATTCAAGATCCCATGGCCACCGGCGTCTTTTCTAAGAACAGCAAGGCAATGATCTTGAAACACCAGAAGTTTCCTCTGCTAATCTCTACAAACAATTGCACATCCTCCATGGCTGTTTTTTTCTCAGAATACCAAGCTGGAAAGACTTCACCGGATGGGATGGTTAGGATAACATCTGCCTGGTTTTAAAATAGTCTCTGGATAGGGAGGGAGGAAAAGTCGGGTCTCCCTGAGAAAGTGTACACACTCAGCGGACTTGAAACTAGAGGGGTTCTTAGAGGGCACCTGGTTTGACTATTTCTCTGTTTGTTTGACAGATATTTTCCAGAGCACCTACCATGAGCCAGACACTAGGTAGAGAGAATATAATTCGGCACCTTCCACCCATGAGCTCACAGCCTAGTGGGGAAACACATGTCAACAGATCACCACCATGGAGGGTGGTAAGTCAGAACACAGTGACGCAAAGATGGAGGTGAGTGGCTCTGCTTAGGAAGGACAAAATCGACAAGACTGCTTCTCAATGAACAGAGAGCTGATAAGGCAGAGTGGGTGGAAGAGGGCTCTAGCACTGTACCTTTGAAGAATTCTAAGTACTGTGGGGCAGTTAAAGCTTAGAGTGTGTGAGAAATGAAATGGAGGGAAAAGAGGCAGGGCTCAGAAGAGTTTTCTCTCATATTCCATGAGGAGCAACCAAGACCAAGAGAAATCAAGTGACTGACCTAAGCTTGCACAAGTGATGGGCAAAGCCAAGCCTGGAACCCAGGCCTCTGGACACCAAGAGTCCAATTTTTCATCCACTTGTCTCCCAAGCCAGAAGAGAGAAAGAGAGAACGGCTCATTCAATACTCACTGCCCAGAGAACCTGGCATCTGTGCCTGGCCACCCTCATAGTAGAGCCTGCACTGTCCTGTTCATTTGGCAAGTCACTCCCTAGACAAAAAAATTTTTTTTTAAATCAGCCCTTCCTAACTCATCATGTTTCTCTCTGCAATGGGAGAAGGTTGGAGTCTCTTCCCACCTCAGAATACAGTCCTTTCTCGGAAGAAAAACAATTTAACAGCATCTGTCCTAGAGTCAGATAAGCTTGGGTACCATCTGTGGGGAGGGGGAGGGGGTGCAGGGGGGCTTTCATTCCATCCAAGGCCGACTGTGCACAGGGTGCTAACTCAGGGCTAAGGAACCAGAAATGAACAGACCCCACCCCTGTCCTCCAGGAGCTCACTATCCAGCAGAGGAGATAAGCCAGACATAAAAGTAACTATAAAATAAGGCAGACGTGATAAGAGCCACTCAGATACAGATAAGAGGCAGTGGGAGGTCAGAGCAGAGACCGACTCAGAGGCAAGAGGGGAGATTCATATGAAGGGGAGCGTTTATTGCCTTCTGTTCAGAAAGGGGAGTCTATTCTGTCAACGCTGGGATTCTCAGATGGGGGTTGGAGAGAGAGCTGGTAGCAGGCAAGGAAAAATGTTTAAACAAGGTCTCATTTATAGAACCCAGATCCCAGAGGGGAGGAGAGAAGGCAGGTAGGCCCCAGGCTTTGGAATCTGCCCCAGCCCATCTTCCAGAGGTAAGGAGAGGAGCATAGAATGAGGGTGCTACAAGTTCTATGTAGGGGCAGCAAGCTGGTGATGGGGGACACAGCTAGAGATTTGCTTGAAGTGACATTTGCAGAGCAAGCACAGTTTAGAATGCCCATTTCATATTTCTTGGAGAGAATCAATGCACACGGGGAGAATGGGATAGGACTGAAGTTCCCCTCTCCTGGAGCTATCCAGTGGCCCTGCCGCTGATAAGAAAGGATGAGGGCTGGGTGGAAGGGGAAGCCATCCAGCTCTAAAGCAGAGCGGGCACCTCCGATTAATAAATGGAGATGAGCCAGATTGCTCAGCATAAGGGGATTACGGGAGACTTTATCACAAATTCTCACCTTTCTCGTCGGGCCACACCCCATCCTCAGGGCCCGGACACCCCCGGGGGCCACCGCCAGGGCTGAAGGATGTCCAGCCGGGGGCAGGGAGAAGCAGAGGCTGGACCCGGGGCTTGACCCACGGCCTCTTCCCAGCCCCTTCCTTACCCTTTCATTAACAGGGAGTCGGATCCGGGCAGGCCCAGCCAGGCAGACACAAGTGCCCGGTGACCGCTGTGGTCCTTGTCACTCTGAGAGGGGAGCCCTACCTCCCATCTCCGGCCGCGACCCACAGAAATTCGAAAATCAGCATTTCGAGCAAGAGTCACGCAGGGCCGGCTCCCGGGTGATTTCCTGAGACTGGGGTCACCGCGCCCCCAGCCGAGGTCCCGGGGAACGCCACACCCTCTCCCCGCCCCGGGGCGGCCGGGCCCGGGGTCTCCCACTTTTCCCTCTAACCAGGCTGCGCGCTGCAGCTGAGGCAGGCGGCCCGGGGCCTCTCGGATCCGCCACCCGCCCGGCCTCCGCTCCAGCGGTCGCCTCCCGAGGGTCTCCCGGCCGGCCGAGGGCGCCCCCAGGCTCGCGCGACCGCCCCGCGCGCCCCTCGCGGCCGGCACGCCGGGCACTCGGCGCGGGTCTGGGGGAGCGAGCCCGCCCGCCCGCCTTCCGGGCCCCGGGCCGCCGACACACTCACCCCGCTCGGCGCGGCCGCGGGCTCCGGCGTCCTCCTCCTCCTCCTCCTCCTCCTCGGCGCTGGGCCGCCGCCGCCTCACGCCGCCGAGGAGGCGCCCGCCCCGCGGCCCCGGCCCTGCCGGCCGCCCCCGGCGACTCCGCGCGCTGCCGCCGCAAGTTGGCCTCGGGCGAGCCCCCGTGCTCCCCCGGGCATGCTCGGCGGCCGTCGGCGGGGCTCGGCCCGGCGCACGTGCTGGCCGACCGCTGGGCTCCCTGGCGGCCGGCCGCTGGGGCGGAGCGGGGAGCGGGGCCGGGGGGTGCGGCGGCCGCGCTGACAGCTCGATTTCGCCGCGCCGCGGAGCCCACAGCGTCCGGCTCACATTCCCTCAGTCGGCGCGGGCGGCGGGCGGCGGGCGGCCTGCGCCTCCGTCAGGCCACGCGAGAGGGCGGCGGCGGCGGCGCGAGCGGCGAGTCCCCGGCTCCTGCCCTGGGCCGGCCGCGCCACCCCCGCCCGCCGCCCTGGCCTCGGGCCGGAAGAAACCTTTCAAACTCCGGGCTGCCGGCTCTGGCATCCAGACTTATTCCTCGCCCAGAGAACCCGGCTTCGCTTCCAGCAATCCCAAATCCGGAGTCCAAGACCGTATTCCAGGACCTCTTCACCCTCTTCCACACTCTCAGCTTCGTCTGTCGCCAGACTTGTTACTAGAGCTAGAGGAGCTGGGCGCGCTCGGGGGGGGGGGGGGGGGGGGGGGGGAACGGAGGCACCAGTACCTGACACTCTGCAATAGCTTTAAAAAAAAAATTTTTTTTTAAATGAAGTTCCTTAAGAGTAAACTGACATATCAAGGGAAACAAACTGCAAGAAGAGTTCACAAAGGTATTGGTACCAAAACCAAAGGTGACTGACTGAAGCCCAAACCTAGGTGGTGGGTGCTTGCTTTATCAGTTACAAATCAGAGATTTAGAAACAGGAGTCAAGGAGTTCTTGCCTCAAGACCCCAACCAAATTATATTCTGGGCTAAAAAAAAAAAAGAAAACACTTGTTGGTCTTCAGAAGTGCTGGAGGCAATAATATCAAAAAGCTCCAGACTCAGACCCCGAGGGGAAAAAACTGGAAGAGGATCAGAAATAGCTCGTGGTGAAATTGAAATCCATGAAATATATATTTACACTGAACATAGATGGACTTGTTTGCCAAAATCTGAAGTAACAGAGTGAATCGGGGAACACCTAAAACCTAATGATAGTTTACCTGTCACTAAGTATTACCTTATATAGCTTGACAGGGGACATGGAGTGCTGTACCCAGGAAGGGCAAGTGTAAGCTAAAAGCAAAGCAGTCCAAGATGAGTTCAGATAAAGTCATGGTTGGCAAAACCACAAAAGGCTGCTCATCTCCTTGAGTTCCTGTTGGAACCAGAGACAATGTGCCAGGAACAACAGCAGTGTGTAACTCGCCTCAAAAATACCTGTCACCTGTATATGTAAGTTATACTTCAATAAAGATTTATTTAAAACACACACACCTGTCAAGTGATGCTCGCACTGATCAAGTAAAGGTGTACTATCAAATATGAAACCCTCAACTCTTTCCCTATACCGAGAGGTGCCCTAAGACCCACAAAAAAGGTTTTTGGAGAATACACAGTTCACCAGAAGGAGGTTCTTTGCCAGCTGGAACCTAGCACCTGAGTGGGTACCACCATGACCCTGAACTAACAGGGCTAATGGGGCACCACTATGAATACACTAATATCACCAGACAGTTTGTGTCCACAGTTCTTTATTGAGTGTCTGTGTACAAGAACAAAAAAGACATTGTCCCTGCTCTCACAGAGCTTACAACTTCATTACTCCAGTATTTCACTAGATTAAAAAACAACTGCAACAAACACTTGTCTTTGTCTAACCAGCAGCACTATATGAAGTAGATTTTTCACATTATTGGTCATTGTTACAGTGAAATTGTTAAATGTGAACAAAACAATTATCTTCAAAGATCTTCAGTAATAAGTGATGACACAGTAAATAATGTCCAGCAAATGCAAATTTATGGCTTGGATCCTCCTGTTTGAGAGGCATATATTGAAATAAAACATACCCTGGAAGGAAAAAGCTTAGTAATACAAGCCCTAAGAACACTGGTGTAGTCAAACTGCTACAGAACTCTCAGTAGGGCAGGAGACTGTTCCAGCAAAATTTGTGCGATATAGTCAGTTTAATCATACTTGCAGATCTCCTCACCAAACACAATCACTCATGACATAGGTAAGTAAGTGAACTTTATGATTAGCAAAGGGCACCAGGTATGTATTTATTTTTTAAAGCTTCTTAAAGATTTGCAACATAAGCGGCACTTAAAATTTACTGAAAACTACTTTTGAGACATCTAAAAATTAAAATGACAAAAATGTCAAATTTACTAAATATATAGGTGCAGGGTTCAGAATTTAAATAGCATTCCGCAAAGCACCTGGCTATCTTAGGCTAAAAAGGGGAATCCTTTCCGGCTGGTTATCAGACTCCAAAAACAACAAAACCTCATAATATTCATGTATCTTCTAATGCCCACCGCCTTCACATGGTCCTGCTTCATGGGCTATCAACTTTAGATGTCTAATTATGAAATATTTGAAGGAGGAATAATTTTTATTATGTTGGCAATAATCTTTAGGAAAACAGTTTATATTTACACCAAATAATCCCAAACTCACCAATTTTACTTAAGATCAAAGTGCTTTCTAAGACTAACACGTTATCAAATCTTTTTCATTGCCAAAACAAACCAACAAAAAGCCCACGCTAGGATGACGCTCATTTAAACTCCACTAAAGCTCATGTTTTTTTACAGACAGATGAACCAACTAGGTGAGAACGTCAACCATAATTAAGTTTCAAGTCAATTGCTTGCAACACAAATCTACTTTTCTATTTTAAAAAGTACTAAATTGTTACCTCAAAAGCCTATGAACTCAGAAAGAACCTGAAAATTACCATTTATTGAACAATTACTAAACATCAGGCACTTTATATAATCTCCCTTAACGACAGACATTTTCTTCACATTGTTGGTTGATGAGAGGGCTCAAAAAGGCTCCCCCACTCAAGTGGTCACCGCCTGAGCCAGGGAGTGACCCCACTCCGCCAGGACCCAAGTGTGGCTCGCTCCTCTGTGGGCTGTGCCCAGCTGCTGCCCAGCCGTGGCGGTGCCACTCTAGCTAGAACTACTCCTGCTTCAACTGGAACGTATCCCGTAAATTCTAACTTGGGGGTCCCAGCATGCTTCCCCACCCCTGTATCTCCCACAGAGGCTTTGTAAGGGAAAGAAGGGGGATCCAGGGTAAGGAGAGAGCTCACTTTCTATTTGCATTTTAAAAGGCACTACCCCAGAGGCCAAAGATTCACTAGGCTTTTCACTAACTGCACCAACAAAAATAGTTTACCTCCCTGGGGAAATAGAGGCTATTTAAGATTGAAAGCTTTCCTACTTTCAAGTTGATGGTTCATAGGTTAAGTACTACCAAAGAGAAAGACAGCTGAAAATTTTCCTTAGTTTACCTCTTCACAGCTACGAAGGAAAAATAAAACCTTTTTTTTCTTTTGGTAATTTATTTGGTAATTAATATTTGGTATTACTTGGTAATTAATAATTTATTTGGCAAATTATTTTTTGGTAATTTTTGGCAATTGATACTCCCAATTAACCTACATGCTTCAAATATCAAAACATATGCTTTTCCAAAAGAGAGGCACAGAAGATATTTTGATGGGGCTTAATACCTTTCTTGGACTAAGCTAATATAGGGTATTAAAAAGATGCCTACTTGACAAGATAAAACTATAATCTTTTCTGAAATGGCAATTTCCTTATTCTTAAAATGCAGATTCTATAATAAAAGAAGGGAACAATGAAATATCCTAAGAATTTTCAAGACCGTTTTTAATGCCATATATAGGAACACTTTAAAGAAGGGAATATCGTCAAATCTTTACTAGTGCTGACACAAGCTTTACTGGAACTTTATTAAAACAAATCTTTTCTTTTCTCTAACAGATTTTTTTTTTTAAGCTAGGAAAAATATATAAAGGCACTTGATTCTGTTAATGAGTAATTGCTTTTGACTAGCCCAAACCTTCAACTTGTTGAAGGAGTTAGCAGCAAAGTTTCAGTTCACAGATATGAGCAAGAGGAAGCTGTCAGACAGGTCCCTTTTCTTGCTAAGATTTCCCATGAGCTAAAAGAAAGGAACATGACTATGGGCACCTGGAATGGAGATCAGCCAGGTGAAGCTTTGGCGAAGGTGCTGGAACAACATGACATCTCTGCTCACAGGCATAAATATGCCCCAGTGGAATAACTGGATTTGGCTTGGTTAATTATAACTACATGTTATTGAGAGCCACATAAGGACAAAAGCTCAAAAGCAAACCAAATTTAAAACCTGAGCATTTTCAGTGGGAATCAATTTTGAAATTCTGGAATATTATCAAAATGTGCAGAACCGGAATGTATGGGCACTGGGTTCTGACTGGTCACTGAAAAGTGGGCAGTTAGGCACCCTGAGCTTGACCAACAGTCAATTCATAGCTGCTAGAGTTCCCTAGAGCAAGAGCTTCCTGCCCATGAGCTACTTCCAAGAGCCAGGGGGTGCTGCCAGAGGAGTGGGTATGAGCCCTCTAGCAAGGCCAAGTGAAAGGTGCCACACGCTAATCCAAAAGTGTTCTTATGTGCAGCACCTGCCATGAGAGGTTTTTGTTTGAGTTTTTTTTTTTTTTTTTTTTTTTGTTTTTGGCAGGGGTGAGGCCCTGGAGGATTGAGGATGGAGGAGGGTTAAAAATGTCTGGATGACTTGGACTGATAGTTGAAGGTACATTAAAGAAACCATGACTACCCCTAAAAACCTCAATGGGGAGGGAGCCTGTATTTTGCAGAGCTTTATCTATCAACTTACTGTCAAGAGTGGGACAGAATTTATATCAGAGAGCTACAGTTCTCCCACTGTTTCATTTTTCTTAAAAATGCTACATTTAGAAAATTACATCCCTCTTATTTTTCTTTCCTTATAAAAAGGTTCAGGGAAACCAAATGAGCTATCTTCAGGTAATTAGTTTGCAAAGCTTCCCAATATTCCACTATTACTAATATTTACTCTAAAACATGTTACAAACAAGACTTGAATCATTTTTTAAAAACCTCAACACAACTGAAATCCATTATATGTTATAACTGTTTTTGCATTTAGCATATATTAGCTTATCATTATGGAAGCTCATTGTTGTTAAGCACTTATTAAAAAAACACCCGAATCATATTTACAATATAGAATAAGTTTATAAAATTGGTGTGCAAAGTTAATCATAAAAGGATAACACTATTTGTTCAGAAATAAGTAGCCTTCCTGTTTGCATTTCCTTATTCTTGATATAAATTGAAGATGTACTATTTAAAAATAATACTTTTTAAACAGTAAAATATACAAGAGATTCCTGAGCATAACAAAAATACCTTGAAAATATGTGGCCATTTGAAGTATAAAATAGCAAGTGGAAAGAATAGCATGATTGTAAAACTATTTGAAGGCTTATAAACAGTACAAAACAGTTTGCCTTTTCTGAGTGCATAATTATACATTAGTGCAAACAAAAAAATGTCTTGAAATTTAATGGCTACAAATCTCAAAGATTTGCAGAGGTGCGCAAAACATGAAACTTCTTTAGTGTCATGCGAACTGATCCCAGTTCTCGGTTAATCCTTTCCAAACGATCTTCCAAGGCTTCCTAGGTGAAAAGAAAAGAAAAAAGTTAAATTAGCACTCTACATCAAGTACGTTGGTTTTATAATTACCATCAAACTGACTTTGTTTTCAGCAAAAGAGCAATTATAAACATTAAAATTACAGATAATTGTTTTGTTTTCTACACCTCATCTTTATCATTCATGTTATTCCTGAACAATGTGAGCAATTTTTCAACCCTTCAAAATAAGTGCTGCAGTTTAAACTATTCTCAAAAAATCTGGTACCTTGAATATATGGAAATTAACATTAACACAACAACTGCATTCTCTGACTTCACCAAACTGAGCATAGTACACAAAAAACCTAAGAGGTGCTTCGTGTGTCCCCCAGAAGAGATGGGCATATTGGATCAGTGCTATATCCCACTTATACATATCTTGAAAACCAATAACATTCTTCTGACAAAATTTTCTAAGTTAAAAAAGAGGAAAACCGGTGAAGGAAACTTTTCCAAAGATTAACAGATTTCACAATGATTCAATGTAAAAACTTCTAGTTATACCAGCAATGTATTTTTATGGTTTTAGATACTCTAATTCAATATTAACTTCAATATTTAAAATTGTATCTTTAACAACTATAATTGTAAAAGGACTATATGTTCATTATAGAATAAAGAAGGCAAATAAAAAATAAAAGTAAAAAATGTAATCCCACTGCGAAGAAACAGCCACCGTCTCTTTTTTATTTTCTCTGCATTTATACACACATTTAAAAAAGAAATGAGAAACAGAATCAAATCCTCTAAAAACAGAATGAAATCCTCTATTTTAAAATGTTCAACTGAACTTTGAACTTTCATGTCACGAAATATCCTTTTACAACATCATTTTAAATTAATGTGCTATATTCTATTGGATATTCCATATTTAACCAAGAATCTCTTCATAGAACTTTAGGCTGCTTGAGCATCATAAATATTTCTACAATTAATATTCTTAAACACATCTCTTTGCTCATATTTACAAATATTGCCTTAGGAATCATTCCCAGAAGTAAAACTGCTAGGTCTGAAGAAATGCAAAACGCAAAAGCTTTGAATATATGTAAAGTGGCACTCTAGAAAGTTTGTGACAATTTCTACATCTACCTGCTATATATGGAAATAAGCTTTTCCCCATCTTGGTATTTTTTTTTTAAAACTACCTATTCGCGTATTGTTTTCAAAAAAGGTTAATACCTTTGTTTAAGTGTGTATTTTGAAATTCATTATGTGGCTGACTAATTTTAGGGGGGCCCAGTTTTACTTTTTTCATTTATATATAGTATGTGAGCATCCTCAGCCCCTTTTTTGCTGCCATTTGTCTTCTTATTGGATTGAAACAACTTGGGCTTATATAAACAGAAACTAGGGCCCTTTAAGACTTATTTTAAGAAAGCTAAAGAACTTATAATATTTGTTATATAAAAATATATTAGAAAAATAAAATAACAAAAAAAGGAAAAAATATATATTAGACTAAATGTTTGAGGTAGATTTAAAATCAGAGTATCAGCAAATTTTCCTTCTACCTTCCCACTAAACTATTTAAAGAGTTTCAAGAGTTAATTAAATCTTATAAATTATTGAATATAAAATTTCAGAGCAAAAAGAATAAAAAGACTTCAAGTCGGAGAAAAAGAGAAGCCCAGGACACAGGCCCTATCAAGAGACCTCTTCTATTTTCTTTGTTTCTTCCTTTCATTTTGTATTACAGATCAGAGCTTTCTTTGAAAATGAGCTTTTCTTGAAATCAAGACATTGTAAAGGCAAAACAGGCAGTTATGTAAAGGACACTGACTTAATGTTATGTTTAAAATATTACAAAAAGAATAATATGTTGAGCCCTCTGTGATCTTGGGGTTTGCTGCTATGAAGCTTATTCCTGCAAAGGACAGGCTCAGCCTACTTAAAATTATGCCTAAGAGTCACCCCCAAATAACCTCTTTTGTTGCTCAGATGTGGCCTTCCACTCTAAGACAACTTGGCAGGTGAACTTACTGCCTCCCTTCTACATGGAACATGACTCCCAAGATTGTAAATCTCCCTGGCAATGTGGGACAGAACTCCCAGGATTTGCTGGGACCTGGCATCATAGGATAGAGAAAGCCTTCTTGACCAAAAAGGGGAAGAGAGAAATGAGACAAAATAAAGTTTCAGTTGCTGAGAGATTTCAAACAGAATTGGGAGGTTATCCTGAGGTTATTCTTATGTATTATATATATATCCCTTTTTAGTTTATGGTGTATTGGAGTGGCTTGAGGGAAATACCTGAAACTGTTGAACTGTTATCCAGTAGCCTTGACTCTTAAAGACAATTGTATAAAGACATAACTTTTACAGTGTGACTGTGTGACTGTGAAAACCTTGGGTCTGATGCTCCTTTTATCCAGGGTATGGACAGATGAGTAAAAAAAAAAATATGGATAAAAATAAATTAAAAATAGGGGGAATAAGGGGTTAATAAATTGGCTAGATGGAAATTAGTAGTCAATGAGAAGGAGGGGTAAGGGGTATGGGATGTACGAGTTTTTTATTTTTATGTCTTTTTTTAGTGATGTAAATGTTCTAAAAAATGATCATGGTGATTAATAAAAAACTTATGTGATAATACTGTGAGCCATTGATAGTATACCATGTATGGACTGTGTGCTGGTTTGAAAGGATTTATGTACCATAGAAAAGTCATGTTTTAATCCTAATCAATCTCGTGGGAGCAACGGTTTCTTCTAATCCCTATTCAGCACTACAGGCTCGAAACTTGATTAGCTTATCTCCACAGAGATGTGACTCAGTCAAGTGTGGGCATTAAACTTGACTAGGTGGAGCCATGTCTCCATTCATGGGTCTTGAATACTTTACTGGAATCCTTTAAAAGAGGAAGCATTTTTGGAAAAGGCTTGAGATTCTGAGAGCAGAGAATGACAACAGAATGACAAGCGAGAAAGCCACAAGATTCTGAAAGAGACAGAGTCCACCAGTCAGCAACCTTTGGAGATCAAGGACAATGCCCCTGGGGTAGCTTCATGAAACAAGAAGCCTGGAGAGGAAGCTAGCAGATGCTGTGTTCATCACATGCCTTCCACTGAAGAGAGAAACGCTGAACTTCATCAGCCTTCTTGAATCAAGGTATCTGTCCCTGGATGCCGCAGATTGGACATTTCTATGGAATTGCTTTAATTGGGATATCTTCATGGCCTTAGAGCTGTAAACTTGTAACTTATTAAATTCCCCTTTTTAAAAGTCATTCCGTTTCTGGTATATTACATTCTGGCAGCAAGCAAAGTAGAACAGACTGTATGTGTGTGAAGATATGTCAATTAAAAAAAAAAAGAATAGATTTAAAATGTCCCATGATTTCATGCATTTTCTCCTCTTTGAAAAGCAAATAAAAGCTTATGTATCACATTACCTATACCACCTCCTGCTCAACAATGGAATCACACCTTTTCATTTTTTACCTCTATAGCTATTACAGTTGCCAGGTTCAACAATTTTACATATTTACTAAATGGAAAGGAGTTCAGAAATAAATTATAGCTTGGGGGTGGGGGGGAAGGTGGGCAAGCACAAAAAAGGTGACAATGTAAGAGTATTAACTTAAAATGAAACCCATTTAGAGGCGTATCATAATTTGCTCCCAAGTTAATATCTTGAAACATACTAGCTTGATAACACTTTTCTTGAAGCTTAAAGGTAAAATAAGCTTTTATTTCTAAAACCTAATAAGCAATTATAAAATATGCTCTAATCCAAATAATGTATGGTCTCACTGATATGAACTGACATTAGTGAATAAACTTGGAGAATTTCATTGGTAACAAAGACCATCAGGAAATAGAAATAGGGTAAGACATTGGGTAACTGGAGCTGAAGGGATACAGATTGTACAAAGGAACTGAATGTAAAAACTCAGAAATGGACAGCACAATACTACTAACTGTAACACAATTATGTTAAAACACTGAATGAATCTGACTGTGAGAATGATAGAGGGAGGAGGGCTGGGGGCACAAATGAAATCTGAAAGAAAGATAGACGATAAAGACTGAGATGGTATAATCTAGGAATGCCTAGAGTGTATAATGATAGTGACTAAATGTACAAATTTAAAAAGTGTTTTTGCATGAGGAAGAACAAAGGAATGTCAAATTACTGCAGGGTGCTGAAAATAGATGGTGATTAGTATTTTAAAATTTTACCTTATGTGTGAGACTAAAGCAAAAAAAATGTTTATTTGGTACAAAATTTGTATTTTGACTAGTGCATTTCCTAATATAACTTATGTAGACAGCTTAATTGAACATCATAAGTACATGGAACCTTGAGTAGGACATGAGATTTTGTTGGTTTGTCCAGAGTGATGCCCTGATAAATCCCAGAGTAATTTGAACAGTAAATAAAAAAGTATTTGCAAAGTTCCCTTTGGGGACTGGTGAGAAAGGGGGAAAATTCAACTTTCCCAAGTTGAATTCTTAATATTCTCACAAGCAGAGCTGACAACCAAAGCTAAAGGCTGAGCCCCCATCTTGGGGTTTGTTATATGAAACTTAACCCACAAAGGATAGGTCAAGCCTACTTAAAATTAGTACTAAGAGGCACTCCCAAGAGAACCTCTTTTATTGCTCAGATGTGGCCTCTCTCTCCAGCCAACACAACAAGCAAACTCACCACCTTCCCCCTGTCTACGTGGGACATGACTCCCGGGGTGTGGACCTTCCTGGCAACGTGGGACAGAAATCCTAGAATGACTGAGACTCAGCATCAAGGAATTGAGAAAACCATCTTGACCAAAAGGGGGAAGAGCGAAATGAAACAAAATAAAGTGTCAATGGCTGAGAAATTCCAGAGTCGAGAGGTTATCCTGGAGGTTATTCTTATGCATTAAATAGATATCACCTTGTTAGTGAAGATGTAATGGAGAGGCTGGAGGGAAGTGCCTGAAAATGTTGAGCTGTGTTCCAGTAGCCATGTTTCTTAAAGATGATTGTATCATGATATAGCTTTCACCATGTGACTGTGTGATTGTGAAAACCTTGTGTCTGATGCTCCTTTCACCTACCTTATCAACAGATGAGTAAAACATATGGAATAAAGATGAATAATAAGGGGAACAAATGCTAAAATAAATTTAGATTGAAATGTTAGCGATTGGTGAGGGGAAGGGGTGGGGGGTATGGTATGTATGAATTTTTTTGTTTTCTTTTTCTGAATAGATGGCAAATGTTCTAAGAAATGATTATGATGATGAATATGCAACTATGTGATGATACTGTGAATTAATGATTATATATGTAAAATGGAATGATCAAAAGTTAAGAATGTTTACACTTTGGTGTTTTTTGGTATTTAAAAAAATTAATAATTAAAAAAACGCTCTAATCACCACACACTTTCTGTAAAGGCTAAAAGTTTGACAGATTTTCCCAATATACCTAAAAACTATGATTTTGAAAAATCAGCTTGGATGAATGGAGTATAAGACTAGAATTAAGCCTCTAAAGCAGATTCAAGTGAAGGTGTTTTACCTGATTTAATCTTGTCTGCAAAGTGATTCGTCCTCCAGTAGAAGGCATTCGGCTAAGTGCTGCCTCAATCTGTTAACAAAAAAAAGTCTAAATAAAAATGGAAGAATTCTAATTATTGGCAGGGAGGTTTATAAAATAGACTGGAAAGAAAAGAGTTCAGCCTGGTATTTCCCTGTCCATTTTATTTTTGCATAAGTCCTTCTGTCATCAATTAGAATGACAGCACACTCAAAAATATTCTTTAGCCCAACTACCAGTGCACTTCCACAGCAAGTTCCTGGGATAGAACTGACTTAACAGTTCCCTTCTGACCATTCCTTAGACATAAGCATTAAGTTTAGAAAAAGATTCTTTAAAATTCTGCTGTTGTTTTTACCTGGTCTTTTTCTTTGGTAAGTTCATCAAAAAATCGTTCTGTTTCAGCTAGGGTCCTAATTTTTGCTGTATATTCAAAATCGTTATCATGTGGTTTTACTGAAATAGGCTTACACTGTTCACAGCTAACTGATTTATTCCTCTCCCAGGCAGATTTTACAGATACATTCTTCGCTCCATTTGGTAATAGTTCAGGGCAAGAGCTATGATTTTCAGTGTTTTTTTCTGAATATTTGCCTTCTGTCAGAGAGAAAAGAAATTTCTCTTATTTCTTATCAATTTTTCAAGTAGATCACATACATATTAACTATATTACCCAATTCTACTTTCTGAAAATGGCTGCTATATGACCAAAAGAAAAAAATTAAGAAAAGAAATTCAATATAATCACTTTTACTCAGTGCTTTTCTCCAAAGAATTCTAAAAGCTTTACCTTGAGGTTTGACAGTCTTCATAATGTCCCTAAATAATAGGTAAACTTAAAGAAAAAACACTTTAAAAGCAAAAGCAACACATTCAGTGGATGTACATCAATACTGAACAAAGAGTTAATATTGTGAGGGTCAACCTAAGTATCTTCACATATATAATTAAAAAAAAATTTTTATTAATGAAACCTATCAACATACAAGTAAACACTCTTTTTTCTTTTTTTAATCACATAGCTGCATATTCATCATCATGATCATTTCTTAGACCATTTGCATCAATTCAGAAAAAGAAATAAAAAGAAAACAGAAAAAAATTTATACATACCATACCCCTTACCCCTCCCTTTCATTGATCACTAGCATTTCAATCTACTAACTTTATTTTAGCATTTGTTCCTGCTGTTTATTTTTATTCCATATGTTTTACTTGTCTGTTGACAAGGTAGATAAAAGGAGCATCAGATACAAGGTTTTCACAATCACACAGTCACATTGTGAAAGCTAGATCATTATTCAATCATCTTCAAGAAACATGGCTACTGGAACACAGCTCAACATTTTCAGGCACTTCCCTCCAGCCTCTCCATTACATCTTCACTAACAAGGTGATATCTATTTAATATGTAAGAATAACCTCCAGGATAACCTCTTGACTCTGTTTGGAATTTCTCAGCCATTGACACTTTATTTTGTCTCATTTCACTCTTCCTCCTTTTGGTCAAAGTTTTCTCAATTCCTTGATGCTGAGTCTCAGCTCATTCTAGGATTTCTGTCCCACGTTGCCAGGAAGGTCCACACCCCTGGGAGTCATGTCCCATGTAGACAGGGGTAGGGCAGTGAGTTTGCTTGTTGTGTTGGCTGGAGAGAGAGGCCACATCTGAGCAACGAAAGAGGTTCTCTTGGGGGTGACTCTTAGTCCTAATTTTAAGTAGGTTTAGTCTATCCTTTGTGCTGTTAAGTTTCAAATGAACAAACCCTAAGATTGGGGGCTCAGCCTATTGCTTTAGTCCATTGTGTTTTCAGCCAGTATATTTGATTTTTTTTTTTTTGCTTTTAAAGTTGCTTTCATCTTGCTGATGTGTTTCCTTTTTGTCTTAATAACATCCTGAAAACAATATCATCATTTTTATTGGCTGTAGAGCAATTTTTTTGCTCTTTCTTATATTTATTTCAACTGCACATATATAATCTTATATCCTTTATTCCAAACTTAAAATATAAAAGAGAAAAAAAATTATCCAAAGTCTAAGTAGCATGTATTGTAGGGTATAAAAGTAAGAGAATAACCAAACAGTATGACCCCGGTAATGTGACATTTCCCATACCTCAGTTTCCCATCTTTTCAATGAGGATAACAACAGTGGCACAATACAAAGCATCCTGAATGCTTATTTTTAGAAGCCCTTGGATAGAAAAATCTTTAAGTATAGGATATTATAACATTTAGAAGCCCGAAAAGATACCAGAATCTCACAAAATGGGTGACTAAAACCATGCTAATAATTTTTTAGGAAAAGATACCTTGTGAGTCATCTAGAGGAAGAAACTGGAGTTGTTTTCTTGGATTGGTATGTTGTAATGTAGACACAGGAACAGTATCTAAATCATCCAAAAGTATGTCAAATCTATTGAATGAAGCAAGTCACTTGTGAGAAAAAAATGTTAATTGATTTTCCCTATCTCCATTAGAAAGATGAACTGGCATCCAGTTAACTCACATATTAACATATTCTCTTAAAAGAAAGCTGGTCATGTATTTTCTAAAACTGAAATTTATATTTTATACCACAAAATTTAATTTACATACTGCTTTACAGAGATTTAAAGCATTTACCCACATCTTTTCTCATTTGATCTTTATAACAACCTTATGAAATAAGCAGGGCAGATATTATTATCCCCGTTTACGGAAGAGGAAACTGAGGTTCAATGTGTTAAAGTAATGTCTCCAACATACCGATTTTCCACTACAGCATACTCTGATGACCACACTTGAGGAAAAAAACACTTTTCTCAGGAGCATAGATCAACTCGGGATTAGTGCCAGGACCATACCTGTACAGGCTTATTTACTTGACAAAAGCTTCAAAAGTCTCCTTTATCATAGATCTTTTCAGGAAAACAAGGAACTACCATTCTACATGCAATGGCTAGAAGGGATTCTGAAGTGGCATTTAAAATTCAACAGCAGCAAGTTTACATAAACTATTTTCATGTATTGTAATGCTTTTTATTTTTAGTATGATACTCATTTAAACAATCTAAATCCATACGGCTGCCACTGACATCTCAAAAACTAGTAATAGCTAAAGGTATAAATTGATTTTTTTAAAAAATCAATTATAAATATTTTATTCTGCAATTTTAGAGAACTTACCGAAACGGACTGCTTCCATTTTTGCTAAGTAGATGACTAAATCCCGGGGACATATTTTCCTTAGGGGATCGCTTTGGACTATAAGCCACAGTCATTGGTGTTAACATAATCTCTCTTTTTGCTAAAGTAGAAAACAAAGAGGAAATATTCTTTTCCTTCTACATAATAAAAATATATTATATTAGCATGGCGTAATTTCTTTTTCAATATTCTTTTCTAATTTTAAAAGGAACATAAAATTTCATTGTACAACTTTTTGAAAAATTATAAGTATAAACAATGAAATTAAAATTCATAATTCTAACATCTAGAGGTAACCAATGTTAACATTTTAGTATATAAGACTGTAGTTTCAGCACTCTGACTCAAAACTGGTTTTTCAGGATTTTAGAAGTCAACTGGAAATAAGATAGAAACACCAGCACAAATGTGATCATCCTATAATGCAGTAACATAAGATTCCTCAGCTGCAATGAAAAATGGAAATTGAGGCTACAGAAATTCAATGTTTAAACTTTAAAGCCATACCTGTAATTGGCTAAAGAAAAATGTAACTAATGTTGAGTGATGTCAAATATATGAAAAGAAGCATTTTCTTTTTTGAATTAGCTTTAGTTTGTCTGAATGAATGTTTAAGTAGATAGTTGTCTACTACCTTGTAAATTCTGAAGTGTATCTAGTTGTAAAAAAACTTACTGGACACAAAAAAATAGCACTTTAATAAACCATGAAATTTCTTCAGTTGTATCATTGCCATCTGTGTAATCAAGACAATTTTATTTTTTGAATATGATCATATCACGGGATCCTGTGCTCAGATCACCTCCTAGGTGCTAAGAAGAGTACCAGAGAAGCAGAAAACAGTCAGACAGCATGTCAGACCAGATGACATTCCTGTGAGCCCAAGAGATATGTACATTCAACTCTTACTTGGAGTATTTGATTTACGATTTGAAGGTGGTAAAGATGATGATCTCTGCGAGGCAGAATTAAATTTCTTTTGCCTCTGTTGGGCACATTTCTCTGGGGACCGACTTGCATTGACTGAAGTTTCAGTTTGCCGAGGAGTCACTATTTCTATAACAGACAAATTAAAAAAAAATCAAAGCAAACCTAATTTCAGTTACCTGCCTTTTTAAACAGATGGTTACACCAAACAAAGTATTTCACTTTGTTTATGGTCTACTCAACGCAATTCTTGCCATCCATGTTATATTATTTGTAAATGTACCACATTATAATGACAAAAAAGTGCTTGGTGACTGTGGTATGAATGCACAACTACGTGATGACACTTTGAACCACTGATTGTAAACTTCAGATGGATTGTATGGTATATGAATATAATTCAATAAAAACGAATTTTAAAAACTACCTGATGGAGAAAAATGTGGGAGTTTATAATAAATGTATTTTGATCCCCTGTTTACAACTGGTATTCATCGTGATTTTTCAAGATAGTTTACTTTTAGAAAACATGTTACTAAATTTATTTACTAAGAGATACTGATTTGAAGATGTAACATCAAAGATGCTAGTGACACAATTAACAGGTCTGACCACAGGTAAGTACAGTGAAAAAGAAAAGGAGATAAAAGTACTGCTGACCTGGACCTGTGAGAAAATACGGATTAAAGATACTGTTTGTCCTACCTAAAGATGGCCCAGTAACCAAGAAAGGGAAGAAAGAGTAAGAAATACTAAACCTCACTTTATGAATATCAAATGTCTTTTATAACTGTTTCTTTTTTATTGAGGTAAAATATAGCACATAAAATTTGACATTTTTGCCATTTGAAGGGTTGAAATTCAATGGCCCTAATTTCATTCTCAGTGTTGTGCAGCTATCACCATTATCTATTTCCAAAAATTTTCATCATTTACTAACTTTATGATGTGTGCAAATAAGACAAACTGATATAGAAAAATTTCAAATATCCCTAAGAATATGTCTTTATTTTTTTTTAAATATTTTTATTGACAAATTTTTACACTCATACATTTCATACATGGTGTACAATGAGTGGCTCACAGTATCATCACATAGGTGTGTATTTATCACCATGATAATTTTTTAGGGCATTTGATTCATTCCAGAAAAAGAAAAAAATATCTTACATCCCATAACTCTTACCCTCCCTCTCACTGACCACTAGTATTTCCATCTAAGCAACTTATTTTACACTCTGTCCCCCCTAATATTTATTTGTTTTTTTATCCATTTTTTTTTATTCATCTGTCAATACTCTGGATAAAAAGAGCATCAGATACAAGGTTTTCACAATCCCACAGTCACATTGTAAAATTCATATCATTATACAATTGTCTTCAAGAATCAAGGCTACTAGAACGTAGCTCAACAGTTTCAGGTACTTCCACCCATTCCAATGCACCGTAACCCAAAAAAGGGTGTCTATATAAATGCGTAAGAATAGCCTCCAGGATAACCTTTCAAGTCTGTCTGAAATCACTCAGCCACTGAAATTTTATTTTATCTCATTTCTCTTTTACCCCTTTTTGGTCAAGGTTTTCTTGATCCCTTGATGCCAGGTCCCAGCTTATCCCAGGATATCTGTCCCACATGCTAGGGAGATACAAGACTATAAGTCTTTTTTAATAATCAGAATGTAATCCATAATTTGTTTTTATATAAAAAGTACATGTTATGTCATAACTGGGATAGATCATTATATACATGTAAATATTTTATACACTTTTTATTTTGAAATAAAAACGTACAGGAAAGTTGCAAAAATAATACAAAACCCATCCAGAGAACTCCAACATACCCCCCCATCCAGATACCCGGATCCACCTACTTTTATGTGTTGCCACATTTGTCATACAACTCTCTCTCTCTATATCCATCCAACCATCTGTCCGTCCATCCGTCCACGTGTCTATCCATCCATTTTCTAAACAACTGAGAGCAGGTTGTATACAACATGCTCTTTGAACATTTAATTCTCCTATATACTTATTCTAAGAACAAGAATATTATCTTATGTAACCACAAACATATTTATGGAACAGATTATTAACTAGAGGATTCAGCTATTCATGAAATGGGATTGAAACAGCAGCATAATAAATTCAAACTTTTTATTTCATTACCTGAGAAATTCAATTTTAAAGACGGTAACATGATTGGGGGGAAGGAATCTTATCTCTATCTATCTATTGATCTATCTATCTATCTATCAAGGAATAAAATGAATACTTACTATTTGAGGAGTCTATTTTCTCTGTCTGTGTGCCC
Organism: Tamandua tetradactyla; assembly: GCF_023851605.1. Lineage (NCBI taxonomy): Eukaryota > Metazoa > Chordata > Mammalia > Pilosa > Myrmecophagidae > Tamandua > Tamandua tetradactyla. The sequence goes on along the minus strand of NC_135331.1, from coordinate 8,813,576 downwards.
CAACTTTTAAATACTTTTTTCTCATCAAGTTCTTTTAAAGCTTCCATGATTGGTGTGCCTGAAGTCTCTCTCTGTTTTTTTATCAAGAGACTTGCTGGTGAATCTCCAGGTGAAGAATCTTTTTCTGGAGGACAGTGATACCTTAAATAATAATCGTAATTTAAGTTGACTGGGATTGTTAAAGAAATACCATGGAAGAAAATGAACAATTATCTTCCACCATGAAAACACATGCTCTGCAACACAAATAAACCTAAACTGAACTGGAAGCACAAGAGACTAGTGTTTCCCCATCCTCTTCAAATCCTAGCACACAGAAGAAATATCATATATGCCTGACATCCTGGAGTAAATGGGTAAGGCTGCTCAGGGCAGTGGGCACTTGCCTGTGGGTCAGAGGCTCAATTTAGTCCCCACAGTGCCATAAACACAGGAAGGGAAACTCTGAGTAGCCTATGAAAATAAAATACCCTAAAGCATTAGCTTTTCAAAGTCCCTCAAGTTAAGACAAAAAAAACAAAAAGATAGCCTTTTACAACTTTCTAAATAAGTAAAGACAACTTAAATTTCTAAAAAACATAACTGTTCCTAAATAAGAGCTTTGACAAAGTTCTCTTACCTAGGAACACACGTTTCTTCCAGCTGGTTATTCACTTCACTATCTCGGACATCCAAAGGCTGGCCAGTAAAGATAGAGTACTCCGCTCCTGGGATTAACCACTTTCGCCTGCTGACATCTGAAGTTGCTAGTGTGCTATGAGAGTGAGAAATATTTTGAGGAATTGTAAGGTTTTTGCTTCATTTTAACATAAACACATAACAAATAACAATATGCTTTAAAGTATTATTTATATAATTATGCAGTAACTTAAAAGCCACACTTGATGATCTAGATTTTAGAATATTAATTCTAATTTATGGTTTTAAGATTCAGCTGAACTGTTATTTTAGGTTTCTGTTACTTCTGAAGGTTTCCTAATCAGTGTAGATTAAATTACTCTCATGTTCAAAGCTCTAAACATCCCCAAGTAGCCTGATACCACAATTCGTATCCTCTATACCTGTGACGGAGTTTCTCCGAGTAAGGAGGGGAACCAAGCAAGGGGACCCTTCTCGTTCCTTTTCAATAGAACTTTCATGAGAATATTCATTTGCAAACAGCCTTGCCTCTCATCCCCTCTGACCTTCCACCACTGCTGAGTGGCAGCAAAAGCCCATGCCTGATGAATATAGTGATGTTTCCTCTTAACGCCTGAACTCCCAAAGCTAAGCTTTGCTGGGAAAAGTCACCCAACTGTCCAGAATCATTATCACCATTTTAAGTAGACACTGAGCCCTGACTGGCAACATTCCATTTTTCAAATCAACTAGCTTTCATTTCCCAAAACTGCTTTCTTACATGGGGCTCCAATCTCCTCAAACCTCTCACCCTCTTTCTTCACTGTTAGGTCAGAAGAATGCTTCCCACTTCAAAGAGAAACCAGGAACCCAGAGAAGAGGACCCTGCCTTTTACCTGTGTCCTTTCACAACTGAAATTCTTATGAGTTATTACTCGTCTATTTTCACTTCAATTTCCAGTCACTCTTTCCTATTTCAGACATTCTTAGAAAATTACAAAGAATATATAAAAAGCATCCACTTATCTGTACTTAGTTTTACTAAATGCTAACATTGTAATCAAGAAATTAGGATTTAAGGGATTTTTTGATTACTGAATTCATTACATAGATATTTCTTTTTGCTTTCTGGTATATTGGAGTAGACAGAGGGAAATGTCTGAACTCTCTAAATTGTAATCCAGATGCCCCGATCTCTGATAAGGATTGTATAGCTCTTATCTTCTGCCCTGTGATTGTAAAAACCTTGAAATTAACCTTCATTTGTACCCAGTTATCCAGTTTTTCAACTTTAGAGTCTTGTGATCACTAAAGACAGCCCCTAATGTTTATTAATGGAGGGTTCTGGGTCAGTCCAGAACTAACTCATCCCAAGTCCAAAGTTATCTTGATAAGGGAGACTGGATCTAAACAAAACAGGCCCCCCTGACATGCACAGTAGCTTAGACTTTAACCTACAAGTCACTTATTCCTCATGCCACCATTTTCTTACATACATTCTCTAAGCATGTAATCAATCTGTGCATGCTCAATAATTAAATCACTTCTAACTGGATAATCTGGGGCCACTGTGCTCATTATCCCAAACCCTGCCCATTTTTTATTCTAATAAAACTATCAGAATTATTACAGTTTAGGGAGACAGATTAGGGGCCGATAGGCCATCTGCTCTTCTACTACACACCCAGTAATAAATTCTTTTTCAGGAATTGGTTACTGAGCATATTGGGTAAAAGAATCTGCTGCCTTTGTCCAGTAACAACATCTTGTTATATTCCTTTTTTGTTGTTGTTGTATGCTGTGTCACATTTCATATCGCAGCACCATTTTGTCGATTTTTTCTTTTTTCTTTTTTTGGAGTGCCATGAGCCTGGAATCAAGCTGGATCTCCTACATGGTAGGCAAAAATGCTACCACTGAACTGTACACCCCTTATATTGGTTTTTAAATGTAAGGAGGAAAATTATATACAGCATTGCTTGTATTTTAAAATAGTATAAAGGATAATGTATACATATCCTTTTAATGTCATTTTTTCTACTCAACATTATGCCTGAAATTTATGCTTGTTGACATACAGGGCTCTGCCATTCTAATCATTCATCCAGAGTAGGAGTGTCACAGGTCATCTTTTCTCCAGCAGATGGACACTTAGTTCCTAATATATCACCTTTAAGCAATGCCACAATGAATGTGTAGAAGAATCTCTCTAAAGTTAACATCTATAAATGAAATTGTGGAATTACTGAGTGTATCTTTAACCTAACTAGATATTGCCATATCACTCTTCCAACCAGCTATACCGATTTTTAGCCCAACTAGTAGTTCTGAGAGTTCTATTTCTTCATATCTTTGTAGAATTATCAGACTAAGTTTGGTCTGTCTGATTAGTGTGAACAGTATCTCATTATCATTATTATTTTTATTTTCTGAGTACAAGTGACAATGATAATCTTTGCATTTTTATCAATAATGTGGGTTTCTTTTCCTGTGAATTGCTTGTTCACATTTTTTTACCACTGTTCTTTTGAGGAATTTGTCTTTTCTCTCATTGATTAGTAGGAGTTCTTTTACATTCTGAATTCTAATCCTTTATTGGTTGTGTTCCAAATAAAGTTTTATTTTTGTACATTGAAATATGAATTTCATTGGATTTTCATGTGCCATGAAATACTCTTCTTTTGGTATTTTTTCAAACATTCAAAATTCTAAAAACCAATCTGAGCTCACAGCCCTACAAACACAGAGGCTAGGCTGGATTTGTCCTGTGAGGCAGTAGTGTACAAACCCCAGTCCAGTTAATGCACTGTCACACTGTATGGTACTGCGTATAAATACATTTTATAATATATTACTTTCCTATCTGGTAGACTTTCAGGTTGTTTTCATTTACTCTTCAACACATCCATACTGGATTCTATTATGGTCACTCTATCCAAACTGTTCTCAAAGTCATCAATAACCTCCAGTTTGCAAATCTAATAAACTCTTTTTATCTTACTTGATTTCTCAGCAGCATTCCACACTGGTGATAACTTCAATTTTCCTCTAACAGTTCTTTCTCAGGTTCCTTTGTCAATTCCTCTACCTAACATCGAAATGTTGGGGTTCCTGCACAGCTTTGTCCTGAGCCCACATCTCTCTAAACACGCTCTATTTCTGTCCTATTATTTCCAAAATCTATTAAATTTATTAACTCCAGCCTGGGATCTTATCTCTGAGCTCCAAATTCAAACATATAATTGCCTGCTTGATTACCACTTAGAATCTACATGAATCTTAAATTAAAATGATCAAAATGGAACCTGTGATCTTTACCATGATCTGTTCTTCCTATTTCTTCCCTGGTTCATTCAGTATGTTACCTTATCCTCTAGTTGTTCAAATCAGAATCTAAAGAATTATTCAAGACACCTTCCCTTCTTATCTTGTAACTGAAAAATTAGGACTTAAAGGATGATTTTGATTACTACATATATTCCTTTTTGTTTTCTGGGATACTGGAGTAGACACAGGGGAATACCTGAAAGCCCTCAGCTATAATTCAGCTGCCCTGATGTCAGAAGTGACTATAAAAGCCCTTATCTTGTCCTATGTGACTGTAAGGGTTGTTACTCCCTGTCATTTTAAATGACAATAATATATCTGTCATTTTCTTGTAGGGCAAAGGCCCTAACACTAATGAAGAATTTGAAGTCAGTCATTAACTAGCCTTAGCCCTGGAAACTTGTAAATCGTATCAGTTAAATTCTGTTATTGAAATATAACTTTCCCTTCTTTTTGGCTTATACCTTTAGTACTGAAGTAATAGCTCTGCTTCCCCTCCTTTCAACTTATGTCTCCTATTGAAATGATAATAATAACACTGTCTCCTCTGCTTTTGAACTTGCTATTCGAAATGACCTCACTCCCCTTGCTAAAATCCTTAGAAACTTTGAACCCTCTAAACTTGGGGAGACAGATTTTGGGCCATCAGGCTATCAGCTTTCCTACTACGTCCCTAGTAATCAACTCTTTCTCTTGGAAACCCCAGTGTTTCAGGAATTGGTTATTGAGCAAAAGAACCCATGGCCTTTTACCGGGAACAATTTGGCAACCCAGAGTAGGGGAGTACTCAAGACTCTGGAGCCCCAGTAGAGCAGGTAAGCCAGGTAATGGAGTCTTTTGCAGCCAATGGCCTGAATTTAGTTTAGAGACTCAGCAACCATGGTTCCTCTGTTCTGCCAGTACTCCAGAGACTTTTGGCACCTTAAAAAAATCTTCAAAGAAAGAAACCATTTCCAGCTCCATGTCCAGACATCTGACTGGGTGAGTGGATCATCAGGCTTAAAAGTGGACTGGGGTTCCTGGTGCCTGCCCATGTGGAAAAAAAAAAAAAAAGTGGATTGGGGAGTAAATATGGTGGTTCAAGTCCCCTTGACCCAGGCCTGGGTCAGGCTTCCAGAATGATCCCCCTTGCTCTGCCCTCTAGATCTTGTTTTGTGGGTACTATGCTATACCAGGTTTGAGTCCCTGAGTTACATTTGTCTTGATTACTCTTAGAAAATAAGTAATCAAGCAATTAATTGGGATTTAATTAAATCAGAACTGTTTAAGTGCTAGCTATTGTGTTACCTAGGTATAGTAAGAGTTTAATGCTTATTTAATTGTTAATTGGTGGATTATTCATTTAATGCCTGTTTTGTTAGTTGGTATGATCAGTCTAGTTATTAATTGGTATGTTACTTAAATATAACGCGTTAAGTGTCTGTTTAAATTTGTTGATTGGTATATTACTGCATTTGTATTGCTCAAATGTCCCTAACTCGTTACTGATTACAGAAATTCTTTAAAAAGGAAACCTTTGGACTGTATTGAAAATTGAAAAGATTTAAATTTGAGTCTATAAAAAAGTGCTTATTTTTATAACATAATCTGGCTTCAAAATGATTTAAAATGAAAATATTACAGTTATAGTTAAAATTAAAGATATTACAGTTAAAATTCTTCTTAAGGGCAGTGTGACGGTGGCTCAGTGGCAGAGGTCTCACCTGCTGTACAGGAGACCCGATTGTAATTCTCGGTGCCTGCCCGTGCAAAAAAACACAATTGTTCTTAAAAAAGGTAGAAATGGGATGAGGTAACATATTTAATCCTTTATTTGTTCCTCTCAAAAGTATTTCTGTTTCTGTTCCTTGTGTACCAACTAATTTTCTATTTATGTCTGTCTGTATTTTCAATGTATAGTCTCATACATAATAGCAAATTACCAACAGCAATTAACAATAGCAATCTTGCCATCCAATTCAAAAGCATGTTTCACCAAGTTCTATCTACACAATCTCTCTTAAGTTCTTTTCTTTTGTTCATTTCTATGGCCACCAACAAGTTAGCACTTTTCTCTCCAACCACTGCAATAACCTAATTGTCTCCCAGTGTGCTGGTTTAAAAGGATGTTGGACATTTCTATAGACTTGGTTTCACTGGGACATTTTCTCAGCCTTAGAACTGTAAACTAGCAACTTATTAAATTTTCCTTTTTTAAAAGCCATTCTGCCTCTGGTATATTGCATTCTGGCAGCTAGCAATCTAGAACACCCAATTTCTACTCTTTTTCTTCTCCAAGTCTCCTCATGACAGGCACATACACACAAAAAAAATCAGATCACATAATTTCACTATTTAAAACTCTTTAAATACTTTCCAATGGACTAAGAATAAAATCCAAACCCATGACCATGCCTTGTAAGGTTATTCATGATCTGTCCACCTCTGATTTTATCTTGGATTACTTTACCCTTTCTTGGAAATACTCAATCCACACTGGCCTCCTTTATGATCTTAATATTCTGTAAATACAACATACTAAATTCCTTCCTGTCTCAGGCTTTAACAAATGCTAATCTCTCTGCCTGCAACCTCCTTTATCCTCCAACACCTCCCCTCTCCAACTACATACTGATCTCTCTGCTTACCTGTTACAACCACAAAAAGGCCTTCCTTGTCCCCCTAACATATTTTTTCTTTAAATAAACAAAGTTGCTGCATTCTACTAAAACGAAGATTAATTAACAAAGATCTAGAAAAAGTTTTTCATTTGACAATGACAACTGAGAAATGTTAAAAATTACAATTTAACATAATCTCTTTAAGATAAATATCAGTGTTAAGTTATGATCTATTCATTAATACTCTTTTCATCAGGTCAAAACCATAATAAAAAACCAGTTTAGGGGCGGGCCGCGGTGGCTCAGCGGGCAAAGTGCTTGCCTGCTATGCCGGAGGACCTCGGTTCGATTCCCGGCCCCAGCCCATGTTAACAAAAACGGAGAAACAGAATACAATAAAACAAGAAAATGTTTAAAGATGTTTCCCTTCCTTCCTTCTATCCTTCCTTCCTTCTCTCTGTCTTTCCTTTAAAAAAAAAAAAAAAAAAAAAAAAAAAAAACCAGTTTAATATGAAAAAATTATTATTCTGTAAATATATCATCAAGATGTTGCTCTCAGATTGTAACAAAACTGATTTTGGAGAAAAATAAAGGAAAAAAACAGAATAAGCTAGTATCTTTACATTAATGTAGGGATAAATTTCCAGCTAAAAGGCCTCTGGAGATGTTCTAATCCAGTATCATTGCTTTTACAGAGACCGTAACTACAGCCGCAGTTGTCACCAATTAGCCCATTTCCCAGTATAAAATTTTAATTGTAAATGTAATTTTGGTTTGCTTCCACCTCTTACTTGTTATTTTATGTTTTACAACACCCTATAACAGGTAACAGTCTATTTGTCCCAGCTATTCTTTTTTGGTATACTGTTTATTTAGCTTAGTTATCTTATGTTAATTAAACCAAATATAGTATTTCTCTAAACTGTAACCTAACTGTAAAGAACTTCTCAGACTCATGTTAATTCTGTAAAATGTTAACAAATGCTTACTTAGGCATCTGTAAAGAGTAACCTAGTGCTTACCCCAGTTCTTGTCAGTCTTCAGGCCTATACTTACAACACTTCCAATTATTCACAATCAATCAATCCATAACTGTCAATGTCACTGTCTCTATCTCCCTTTGTCTAATCCCATAAAAACCCTACACTTTATAACTCACAGAGACAGACTGAGGCCTTTTTGCCTCCTTTTCCTATACTGCATGGTCTGTAATTTAACTTTTTTTTCTTTGAAAACCTGGTGTCACAGATTGGCATATATGTGCATCAGGCAGAGAATCTGGCTTGGCAACAAAAAGAAAACTGAGTTCCAAAAAGGATTAAGTAATTTGGCTAAAGTCATACAGGCAGATAGAGTCGAAAACAAAATACAACTCAAGTCTCTTAACAACCAACCTGACTCTACAAATTCTTCATGTTTGCAAATGTCTTTGGATAAGACCTTTTCAATTCCTAATAACTTTTACGTACCTAAGTTCTGTAGTGATATTTAGCCCTTACTTTCTTACAATGTAGACAGATAAGCATCTTACTTCAGTGAAAGGGCGCACCAATTTTTAGCTTAAAGAGATGAAATGAAATAACTTACTTGGCATGCGAGGGTCTCATGAGAGTTCTAGAATTATGACGAAGACTTAACATATTTTCATGCTCTACTTGCTTGACCTGAGCTTCAAGTTTTGAAATTGCTCTAATTCAAAAGCAATAAGATAAATTAAATACATTTCAACAAGTTTAAAATAGAGCTCAATTACAAATTATTTATCAGACCCTCTTAGAAAATGGGTAACAAAAGAGCTGCCAATCCATAAACCTTTTTCATAGTAAACAGCACCAACAAACTTTGAAAAGCTGAACAAAATTATGGAAAATAAATAGTAGAGGAATAAAAGTCATTAAATTCTATGAAGGAGCATTTAATATATTATAAACAAAGGAAAATGGAATAACAAATGAACAAATTAGAGCAAATTAAAAATACATAAATTTGATTATTGATCAAAACATATATGGTATAAATTAAATAAAATAGTCAAATACATTGTGATTCTAACATGTTTAATTCTAATATATATTCATGCATACAAAGTATATGGGCAATACTTACATAAAAGAAAAGAGGAAGCAGGCTTAACTTCTACAATAGAGCTATTAGAAAGAATTTTGTATTTTTTTTTTCTTTTTTTAACATGGGCAGGCACTGGGAAACGAACCCAGGTCCTCTGGCATTGCAGGCAAGCATTCCTGCCTGCTGAGCCACCGTGGCCCAGAACTTTGTAATTTTAAAAGATGGTAATAATTCTTAATCAATAAGCAGCTCATCTAATTCATGGAACATTCAGAAAAAAAAGCTTATTTTCAAATTTACCACAGAAATAACTACTCTGGCTAATTAATTGTTTTGATGATACACTGGCATTCTTTCTATTCTTTTAAATTTTGCACATTCCCTCTTCTCATCTTTTAAACTCAAATTCTTAACAGAACATTTGAGAAAGAATAACTCTACAAGGCTGATGTTTTATACCAGTCTAGTAAGGGAACTGTCATTATAATGAAATGTATTCTACAAAAGAGCTGAGCAGACGAGAATGCTAGACAGCTTTCCTGTTCTCCTCTACAAGAAGTCCTCTGGAGTACAGTGAGCTCTCTAAGTATTGGATTTGACTTATACCCAAATCCAAACATATGCTTTAAAGCCAATTAGAAATAGCCAATCATTTGCTAGAGGAACCACTTATGAATTTGCTCCTATCTGATAAAGCAAATCAAATCATTACTATTATCTCTAAATCAGGTCTTTCAGAAAGTGAACAACTGCAAACATGGTCTGAATGATGTTTTCTTTTTGAAGCAAAAAAATAATTCAGTGAACCAGACTGCTTCTTAAAGGTTCTTTCTAGTCCAATGGTTTAGTGTCATTTAGATTCTACCCATACAAGAAAAATGCTTAATATCTGAGGAAACGTACACCTCTGAGGCACAACCCATCAAAACATTATAAAACTTATAAAATGCCTCTTCTCTAAATTTAAATAGAAGATATAAAAATTCTCAAATTGCTTAAAATCCTAAAGATAAACTTATTTTTCATCACTTACAATACAAAACACACATTGAGGTGCTTGAAGGACAATCAGAGAGGTATTTGTTTATCAGTAAAACCATACACTTTACCTTTTTAAATCAGATATCTGAGTTTGTGCATCAAGCAATTTGTTCTCAGTGGTATTTAATGTTTCCTAAATGAAATAAAAGAAAAATTTAGGTAACTGATGATAAATATTTGGATGTACTCCTTTTATTTTAAAACACATAATACAAAACCAAGCTAAGGCTATGTGAGACAGCTACAAAGAAAATTCTGCAGATGCTCAGCAACTATGGCAATACAAGAGAAAAAAGGAGGGACCAAAAACCCCAGCCTACACAAATAGCTCTATGGAAGTTCCTTGCATAGTAGCTATACCCAATTATGCTTTGCTTAACTAGGAAAATCCAGGGATAAGATGAACATATTTTATTCTCTAACTTGACTAAAACCTCAGGAGAACAGTTATTAAACACATACCTATGATAGTGAGACTTTAGATGTAATGCTACTGGCTTGTTGATCCTCAGAATCCTTGGCTGACTAGCTGTTAGGTCTTTTCATTAATTTTGAATAACTACAATTCTGCATTTCATGCAACAGATTTATTAGGTCCCCACTTACAGCGCTGCAATAGGGTTTCACTGAATTCAAATATATGGTTTCCAAATAGAACTTTAGTTAAAAATTCAAATATTCAGTAAACTCAAACAATTCCACAAAAAAGGTAATGTTTTGAAACTCAAAACTTTGATGTAAATAGTAATAATTATTTTCATCTGTAAGTACCCTTATACTCTTCTAGAAATTATCATCTTAACTAAAATCTCAAAGGCAGTAGCCATTCAATAAATAGCTGTTAAATAATTAACAAATCCAACAAACTTGCAAGTACAGTAGATATTTTGAACTAAAGATGTTCACAGAGAGGTAAAGGGAATGATCGAGGTCAATCAGCTAGATGAGGCTGAGGAGGGGGAGAGGGGAGGAAGAGAGTCAGATTTCTTTCTTTCCAGAACATGAATAAGCTACCATTACCTTTACTCTTTCGTGTTCTTTTCCAAGGGACTCATACTCTCCTAAAAGCTACAAGGAAAAAAACAAAGAATTGCACCACAAAATTAACATAATATTAATTGAGGGAAATTCTACAAAATAACTGCACGTACTCTTCAAAAATGCCAATGTCACAAAAGAAAGAAAAAGTCTATAAAACTGTTTCAGATTATAGGTGACTAAAGATTCACAACCACTAGACAGAAGACATGATCCTGGGATGGGTTCTGGACAGGAACTACAAGGGATATCATTGAGACACTTCTGAAAATGGCAAGTTACTAGACACATCTGAATTTGGAATGCTAAAGATAATGGTGTTGTATCACTGTTCAATTTCTTTACTGTGATAATTGTACTGTTATTAAGTAAGAGAAGGGCTATATTATTAGGAAATACACATTGAAAGTTTGGAGGCATGGTGTCTACAACTTACTCTCAAATGGCTCAAGAAAAATGTGTGTACATATGTTACGTGTGTATTGCATATATATGCAATATATAAAATATGTGTTTATATAGAGAGAATATATATAAAAAGATGGTGATAAAGCAGTGTAAGGCAAAGCATTAACAGTTGATAGTTCTGAGTAAAGAGAATGTATGAGACCCCCTTATACCATTCTTGTAAATTTTCTCTAAGTTTGCATTAATTCAAAATAAAAAGTAAAATAAATACAATCAATAACCTTGAAATAAGGGATATTTTAAAAGATTAAAATTTGTTCACATTGTTCTCTTTTTGAATCGTTGCATACTACTTTTCATTTTAAAAACACCTTTATTGGGTTATGGTTTATACAGCATACAATTCCCACATTTAAATCATACTACTTTTTGCAAAATTAATTGTTCAGGGTAAAGGTACAATGCCAAAAGTGTAACATAATTAGGTAATTTATTTTAAAATACATATGTGAAGCTTCTCATTAAAGATGACAGATTCATTATAGGATTATCTCTTCTTCTTGAGATCCCATTACATTAAAATAATGGAATTAAAAGAAGCAGCAGCAGGTGAGAGATTTCAATAAAGTTTTTTTTTTTTTTTTTTTTTTTTTAATTTGCATTTTTTTTTATTAATTAAAAAAAGAATTAACAAAACAATTAGAAATCATTCCAATCTACATGTACAATCAGTAATTCTTAATAACATCACATAGTTGCATATTCATCATTTCTTAGTACATTTGCATCGATTTAGAAAAAGAAATAAAAAGACAACAGAATAAGAATTAAAACAATAATAGAAAGAAAAAAAAACAAAAAAAACAAAAACAAAAAACCTATACCTCACATGCAGCTTCATTCAGTGTTTTAACATAATTGCATTACAATTGGGTAGTATTGTGCTGTCCATTTCTGAGTTTTTATATCCAGTCCCGTTGTACAGTCTGTATCCCTTCAGCTCCAATTATCCCTTCTCTTTTTTTTTTTTTTTAATTAACGGAAAAAAAGAAATTAACCCAACATTTAGAGATCATACCATTCTACACATGCAATCATTAATTCTTAACATCATCACATAGATGCATGATCATCATTTCTTAGTACATTTGCATTACACATAACCGAAAAAGATATAGAATGTTAATATAGAGAAAAAAATAAAAGTAATAATAGTAAAATCAAAACAAAACAAAACAAAACAAAACAAAAACCTATAGCTCAGATGCAGCTTCATTCAGTGTTTTAACATGATTACTTTACAATTAGGTATTATTGTGCTGTCCATTTTTGAGTTTTTGTATCTAGTCCTGTTGCACAGTCTGTATCCCTTCAGCTTCAATTACCCATTGTCTTACCCTGTTTCTAACTCCTGCTGAACTCTGTTACCAATGACATATTTCAAGTTTATTCTCGAATGTCCGTTCACATCAGTGGGACCATACAGTATTTGTCCTTTAGTTTTTGGCTGGATTCACTCAGCATAATATTCTCTAGGTCCATCCATGTTATTACATGGTTCATAAGTTTATCTTGTCTTAAAGCTGCATAATATTCCATCGTATGTATATACCACAGTTTGTTTAGCCACTCTTCTGTTGATGGAGATTTTGGCTGTTTCCATCTCTTTGCAATTGTAAATAATGCTGCTATAAACATTGGTGTGCAAATGTCCGTTTGTGTCTTTGCCCTTAAGTCCTTTGAGTAGATACCTAGCAATGGTATTGCTGGGTCGTATGGCAATTCTATATTCAGCTTTTTGAGGAACCGCCAAACTGCCTTCCACAGTGGTTGCACCCTTTGACATTCCCACCAACAGTGGATAAGTGTGCCTCTTTCTCCGCATCCTCTCCAGCACTTGTCATTTTCTGTTTTGTTGATAATGGCCATTCTGGTGGGTGTGAGATGATATCTCATTGTGGTTTTGATTTGCATTTCTCTAATGGCCAGGGACATTGAGCATCTCTTCATGTGCCTCTTGGCCATCCGTATTTCCTCTTCTGAGAGGTGTCTGTTCAAGTCTTTTTCCCATTTTGTAATTGGGTTGGATGTCTTTTTGTTGTTGAGATGAACAATCTCTTTATAAATTCTGGATACTAGACCTTTATCTGATATATCATTTCCAAATATTGTCTCCCATTGTGTAGGCTGTCTTTCTACTTTCTTGATGAAGTTCTTTGATGCACAAAAGTGTTTAATTTTGAGGAGATCCCATTTATTTATTTCCTTCTTCAGTGCTCTTGCTTTAGGTTTAAGGTCCATAAAACCGCCTCCAGTTGTAAGATCCATAAGATATCTCCCAACATTTTCCTCTAACTGTTTTATGGTCTTAGACCTAATGTTTAGATCTTTGATCCATTTTGAGTTAACTTTTGTATAGGGTGTGAGAGATGGGTCTTCTTTCATTCTTTTGCATATGGATATCCAGTTCTCTAGGCACCATTTATTGAAGAGACTGCTCTGTCCCAGGTGAGTTGGCTTGACTGCCTTATCAAAGATCAAATGTCCATAGATGAGAGGGTCTATATCTGAGCACTCTATTCGATTCCATTGGTCGATATATCTATCTTTATGCCAATACCATGCTGTTTTGACCACTGTGGCTTCATAATATGCCTTAAAGTCAGGCAGCACGAGACCTCCAGCTTCGTTTTTTTTCCTCAAGATGTTTTTAGCAATTCGGGGCACCCTGCCCTTCCAGATAAATTTGCTTATTGGTTTTTCTATTTCTGAAAAATAAGTTGTTGGGATTTTGATTGGTATTGCATTGAATCTGTAAATCAATTTAGGTAGGATTGACATCTTAACTATATTTAGTCTTCCAATCCATGAACACGGTATGCCCTTCCATCTATTTAGGTCTTCTGTGATTTCTTTTAGCAGTTTTTTGTAGTTTTCTTTATATAGGTTTTTTGTCTCTTTAGTTAAATTTATTCCTAGGTATTTTATTCTTTTAGTTGCAATTGTAAATGGGATTCGTTTCTTGATTTCCCCCTCAGCTTGTTCATTACTAGTGTATAGAAATGCTACAGATTTTTGAATGTTGATCTTGTAACCTGCTACTTTGCTGTACTCATTTATTAGCTCTAGTAGTTTTGTTGTGGATTTTTCCGGGTTTTTGACGTATAGTATCATATCGTCTGCAAACAGTGATAGTTTTACTTCTTCCTTTCCAATTTTGATGCCTTGTATTTCTTTTTCTTGTCTAATTGCTCTGGCTAGAACCTCCAACACAATGTTGAATAATAGTGGTGATAGTGGACATCCTTGTCTTGTTCCTGATCTTAGGGGGAAAGTTTTCAATTTTTCCCCATTGAGGATGATATTAGCTGTGGGTTTTTCATATATTCCCTCTATCATTTTAAGGAAGTTCCCTTGTATTCCTATCTTTTGAAGTGTTTTCAACAGGAAAGGATGTTGAATCTTGTCGAATGCCTTCTCTGCATCAATTGAGATGATCATGTGATTTTTCTGCTTTGATTTGTTGATATGGTGTATTACGTTAATTGATTTTCTTATGTTGAACCATCCTTGCATACCTGGGATGAATCCTACTTGGTCATGATGTATAATTCTTTTAATGTGTTGTTGGATACGATTTGCTAGAATTTTATTGAGGATTTTTGCATCTGTATTCATTAGAGAGATTGGTCTGTAGTTTTCTTTTTTTGTAATATCTTTGCCTGGTTTTGGTATGAGGGTGATGTTGGCTTCATAGAATGAATTAGGTAGTTTTCCCTCCACTTCGATTTTTTGGAAGAGTTTGAAGAGAATTGGTACTAATTCTTTCTGGAACGTTTGGTAGAATTCACATGTGAAGCCATCTGGTCCTGGACTTTTCTTTTTAGGAAGCTTTTGAATGACTAATTCAATTTCTTTACTTGTGATTGGTTTGTTGAGGTCATCTATGTCTTCTTGAGTCAAAGTTGGTTGTTCATGTCTTTCCAGGAACCCGTCCATTTCCTCTAAATTGTTGTATTTATTAGCGTAAAGTTGTTCATAGTATCCTGTTATTACCTCCTTTATTTCTGTGAGGTCAGTAGTTATGTCTCCTCTTCCATTTCTGATCTTATTTATTTGCATCCTCTCTCTTCTTCTTTTTGTCAATCTTGCTAAGGGCCCATCAATCTTATTGATTTTCTCATAGAACCAACTTCTGGCCTTATTGATTTTCTCTATTGCTTTCATGTTTTCAATTTCATTTATTTGTGCTCTAATCTTTGTTATTTCTTTCCTTTTGCTTGCTTTGGGGTTAGCTTGCTGTTCTTTCTCCAGTTCTTCCAAATGGATAGTTAATTCCTGAATTTTTGCCTTTTCTTCTTTTCTGATATAGGCATTTAGAGCAATAAATTTCCCTCTTAGCACTGCCTTTGCTGCGTCCCATAAGTTTTGATATGTTGTGTTTTCATTTTCATTCGCCTCGAAGTATTTGCTAATTTCTCTTGCAATTTCTTCTTTGACCCAGTCGTTGTTTAGGAGTGTGTTGTTGAGCCTCCACGTATTTGTGAATTTTCTGGCACTCTGCCTATTATTGATTTCCAACATCATTCCTTTATGGTCCGAGAAAGTGTTGTGTAAGATTTCAATCTTTTTAAATTTGTTGAGACTTGCTTTGTGACCCAGCATATGGTCTATCTTTGAGAATGATCCATGAGCACTTGAGAAAAAGGTGTATCCTGCTGTTGTGGGATGTAATGTCCTATAAATGTCTATTAAGTCTAGTTCATTTATAGTAATATTCAGATTCTCTATTTCTTTGTTGATCCTCTGTCTAGATGTTCTGTCCCTTGATGAGAGTGGTGAGTTGAAGTCTCCAACTATTATGGTATATGAGTCTATTTCCCTTTTCAGTGTTTGCAGTATATTCCTCACGTATTTTGGGGCATTCTGATTCGGTGCGTAAATATTTATGATTGTTATGTCTTCTTGTTTAATTGTTCCTTTTATTAGTATATAGTGTCCTTCTTTGTCTCTTTTAACTGCTTTACATTTGAAGTCTAATTTGTTGGATATTAGTATAGCCACTCCTGCTCTTTTCTGGTTGTTATTTGCATGAAATATCTTTTCCCAACCTTTCACTTTCAACCTATGTTTATCTTTGGGTCTAAGATGTGTTTCCTGTAGACAGCATATCGAAGGATCCTGTTTTTTAATCCATTCTGCCAATCTATGTCTTTTGATTGGGGAATTCAGTCCATTGACATTTAGTGTTATTACTGTTTGGATAATATTTTCCTCTAACATTTTGCCTTTTGTATTATATATATCATATCTGATTTTCCTTCTTTCTACACTCTTTTCCATATCTCTCTCTTCTGTCTTTTTGTATCTGACTCTAGTGCTCCCTTTAGTATTTCTTGCAGAGCTGGTCTCTTGGTCACAAATTCTTTCAGTGACTTTTTGTCTGAGAATGTTTTAATTTCTCCCTCATTTTTGAAGGATAATTTTGCTGGATATAGGAGTCTTGGTTGGCAGTTTTTCTCTTTTAGTATTTTAAATATATCATCCCACTGTCTTCTAGCTTCCATGGTTTCTGCTGAGAAATCTACACAAAGTCTTATTGGGTTTCCCTTGTATGTAATGGATTGTTTTTCTCTTGCTGCTTTCAAGATCTTCTCTTTCTCTTTGACCTCTGACATTCTAACTAGTAAGTGTCTTGGAGAACGCCTATTTGGGTCTAATCTCTTTGGGGTGCGCTGCACTTCTTGGATCTGTAATTTTAGGTCTTTCATAAGAGTTGGGAAATTTTCAGTGATAATTTCTTCCATTAGTTTTTCTCCTCCTTTTCCCTTCTCTTCTCCTTCTGGGACACCCACCACACGTATATTTGTGCGGTTCATATTGTCCTTGAGTTCCCTGATACCCTGTTCAAATTTTTCCATTCTTTTCCCTATAGTTTCTGTTTCTTTTTGGAATTCAGATGTTCCATCCTCCAAATCACTAATTCTATCTTCTGTCTCTTTAAATCTATCATTGTAGCTATCCATTATTTTTTCTATGTTTGCTACTTTATCCTTCACTTCCATAAGTTCTGCGATTTGTTTTTTCAGTTTTTCTATTTCTTCTTTATGTTCAGCCCATGTCCTCTTCATGTCCTCCCTCAATTTATCGATTTCATTTTTGAAGAGGTTTTCCATTTCTGTTCGTATATTCAGCATTAGTTGTCTCAGCTCTTGTGTCTCATTTGAGCTATTGGTTTGTTCCTTTGACTGAGCCATATTCTCAATCTTTTGAGCGTGGACAGTTATCTTCTGCTGCTGGCGTCTGGGCATTTATTCAGATTTCTCTTGGTGTTGGACCCAGCAAGGTTGTAATATTTTTCTGTGAAATCTCTGGGTTCTGTTTTTCTTATCCTGCCCAGTAGGTGGTGCTCGTGGCACACGTTTGTCTGCGGGTCCCACCAGTAAAAGGTGCTGTGGGACCTTAAACTTTGGAAAACTCTCGCCGTCCTGGGGGTTCGCTAGCCGAAGCGGCTTGAGCCGGCCCGGGGTCCGAATGCAGGGAGGGTGTCCCAACGCAGGGAGGGTTGCTGGTCGCCGCAGCCAGGGAAAGAGCCCGTCCGAATTTCCTAGTCAGCACTGGGCAACAAGCGTGGCGGGAGGGCGCCAGCGGCAGCGGCCCGCCCGAGAGAGTGCACGTTCCCCGGGAGTCACGGGTTTGGAAGGGGCCTCCCCCACCCGTCACCGTTCTCCGCGGCCTGGGGGTTTCCGATCCAATTCTCTCAGTTGGTCCGGGGGCTGCGCGTGGTGTGGGCGCCAGTTGCCTTGGCTTCAGGGGACCACCTCTCCAATTCTCCCAGCCGGCCCGGGAAGGGGGAAGGGAGTAACTCCGGCCGCTTGCCACCCCGCCCGGTAAGGCCCGCGCGCCTCGGCGATCTCACCCGAGCTGCTTCTCTCAGCCAGCCAGCCGTTCCAGGATGGGGTACGCTGTCTTTTTTATCTCTGTTGTGGCTTTGGGCGCTTTCTGTATCGTTTCTACTCCCCTAGTAGGTGTCCTGGAGAAGAAACTAAGATCCGCGCGTCTTACTAAGCCGCCATCTTCCAGGAAGTCCCAAAGTTTTTTAAGACAGAAAAGAGACTAGTAGTAGTTTAGCAGGGCAGAGGACACAAACTCTAGTGCCTAAATGAAGGAATGTTAATGTGAAGAGGTTGACATCTTCACAGGACCCTGAGAGGCTTAGAATTTGAAGAAACCCAGGTTCAGAGCAGATAGGACTGTAGTGCAGGGCTGACCAGAGGGAACTGGTTGAAATTCTTTAAGTGGGGTGGTCAGAGCCCAGGACCCTTCCTTCATCCCATGCAGCAGTGGACTATACAAGCCAGGCAGAGCACAGGAGAAACTGAATGGGAGAAAAATGGAACTTGGGAAACCTAAGCATAATGGGGGAGGTGGAGGCAAAAAGAATAAAGGGAGAATGGCTAAGTAAGTCTGCAAACACACTGCCTGACTCCTGATTCCCTCATAACTCCAGAGCCTGGCTGACAGTCTCCAGAGCCTGGCTGACAGGTTCCAGATAAGACATTGGAAGCCCCTTCTTTGAGAATACTGAACACTCCAGAAAAAAATACTTATAAAGTACATCTGGGGGCCCCTAAGAAACTGTCTAGAGCATCACTCTACAATTACCCTCAAGTGAAAGCTACCAGATAAAAGGTCACTTCCATGAACACCTTTAAGTAGCTTTTCATTGTCTCAATCATAAATGTAAGCCTGTAAAGGATTCATTTGGGGAAAAAAAGTATTCGATACGAAACATATTTCAAACCAAAATGAAAAACAATGAATTTTTTTTCAGAAATTCAGAAGAAGTAATGAATTAAAACTTAAGCTTCAAAAGAAAAGTCCTAATATCCTAGAGAAATAGAATGTTACATTTGTAAAATAAGAACAGAAAGCTGTGAAAAGTGAGTAAATCAGATGACAAGAAAGCACTGCTAGAAACTAAAAATTAAAGAAATATATTTAATATTAAGATTGGAACATAAAAAACAAAGAGGTCATAGTAGAAAATAAAATATACGTCGGCTAATATAAGTTTCAGAAAAAGAGAACAGAGGAAATAAAATGTAAGAAATTAGAGAAATGGCATTAGCTAATTTTGTAGAACTGATGGACATTAACTTCCATGCTGGAAGAATCTGTGCCCCCAAATAACAAATGAAAATACCTATATCAAGCACACTTATGAAATTTCAGCATCCCAAGGATAAAAAGAAGATGCTAAAAAGCTTCTGGAAGGACAAAAAAAGAACTACATTCAAAAGGAATGAGTAACATGATTACTACATGCAATGTGATCCTTGGATGGATCTGGATTTATAAAAACAAAACAAAATATCTATAAAGGATATTATTTAGACAATGGGGGAATGTGAATTTAGACTACATATTAGATACCAGTATCACATCAATGTTAAACTTTCTGAGTATAACCGTGAGGTTACAATAGAACATTCATGTTTTCAAGAGATACCTGCTGAAATATTTGGGGATAAAATATCAGGATGTCTACAATTTACTCTCAAATGATTCAGCAAAAGAAATCAAATCAAATCTCTATAAAGACATACAGCAAATGTGGTAAAATATCCACAACTGGTGAATTTAGATCAAGAATATATCAGGGTGCTCGCTTCGGCAGCACAGATACTAAAATTGGAACGACACAGAGAAGATTAGCATGGCCCCTGCGCAAGGATGACACGCAAATTCGTGAAGCGTTCCATATTTTATTTTTTTGAAAGAATATATCAGGTGTGAGACATGCAACTCTATGAATGAACCCTGAGGACAGCATTTTGAATGAAATATCAACAAAAAGACCTATTACCATGCCTCACTCAAATGGACTAACTATAATACACAAACTTGGAGAACTGAAATCAAGAGCAGGGGTTATCAGGTCGAGGTCTATTGTAAAGGTGTGCTGGTTTGAAAGAATGTATGTCCCCTAGAAAAGCCATGTTTTAATTAAAATCCCATTTCATAAAGGCAGAATAATCCCTCTTCAATACTGTATGTCTGAATCTGTAATTAGATCATCTCCCTGGAGATGTAACCCAATGACGAGTGGCTATTAAGCTGGATTAGGTGACAATATGTCTCCACCCATGTGGGTGGGTCTTGATTAGTTTCTGGAGTCCTATAAAAGAGGAAACATTTTGGAGAAAAGAGATTCAGAGAGAGCAGAGGATGCTGCAGCACCATGAAGCAGAGAGTCCACAGTCAGCGCTTTGGAGACAAAGAAGGAAAACACCTCCCGGGGAGCTTAATGAAACCAGAAACCAGGAAAGAAAGCTAGCAGATGACACCGTGTTCTCCATGTGCCCTTCCAGCCAAGAGAGAAACCCTGACCGTGTTCGCCATGTGCCTTCTCACTTGAGAGAGACACCCTGAACTTGATCAGCCTTCTTGAATCAAGGTATCTTTCTCTGGATGCCTGTGATTGGACATTCCTACAGACTTGTTTAATTGGGACATTTTCTCAGCTTTAGAATTGTCCACTAGCAACTTTTTAAATCCCCTTTTTTAGAAGCCATTCCGTTCCTGGTATATTGCATTCCAACAACTAGCAAACTAGAACAAAAGATTTCTAGATTGTAAGCTCTTAAAGCAGTCACATCTATTCCGGAGTTGTAACTGTTATTTTTAAATTCTGAGATGCTGAGTTTTTTGTGTATAATCTGGTCATTCCCTGGAACTTTGGGTATTTGGATGATATCTGAGACTTGGAGTCAGAGTTCTGAAGCTATGAAAGTCAACATTACCTCATACAGCAACTGCTAAAAAAGTTAAAAAGCCTAAGAAATGATGAATATGCATCTATGTGATGATATTAAGAATTACTGATTGTATATGTAGAATGGAATGATTTCTAAATGTTGTGTTAGTTAATTTTTTTAATTAATAAAAAAAAAGTTAAAAAGTGATCAGACTTAACTAGAGATAGGAATAAAGCTGATCTGGCTAGTACTAAGGTAAATCAAAAAACAGGGTAAAGGATGATATATAGTCTATATTTTCAAACTAACTCCTGTGTAAGACCAAAGGAAGAGATGTTTATTTGGTGCAAAATTTATATTTTGGGTAGTGCATTATTTAATTTAGCTTATATGGTCAGTTTATTCAACACTGTAATTAGATGAAATCTTGAACAGGGAGTAAGTTTGTATTGGTTAGTGTGATCCCTCGATACCTCTCAGAATAATTTGGGAAGAGAATAAAAAAGCATTTGAAAAGACCCCTTAGGGGACTGGGAAGAAAGGAGGAAATATTAATCTTCCCCACATTGGGGGAATTCCAGATATTTTGGGGACAACCAATTCATTGGGCCGAGCCCTCAATTTTGGCATTCACCCAGACAAAATTTATTCCTGCAAAGGAGAAGCTAAGTCTACTTATAATTATGCATAAGAGTCACGCCACGAGACTCTCTTTTGTTGCTCAGATGTGGCCTCTCTTTCTGAGTCAGCTTGGCAGGTGAACTCACTGCCCTCCCACCGACATGAAACATGACTCCAACAGATGTAAATCTCCTTGGCTACGCGGACTGGACTCCCTGGGACGAGTCGGGACCAAGAACCATGGGAATGAGAAAGCCTTCCTGACCAGAGGGGGGAAAAGAGAAATGAGATAAAATAAAGTTACAGTGACTAAGAGATTTCAAACAGAACTGGGAGGTTATCCTGGAGGTTATTGTTATGCGTGATCTAGATATTCCTTTTTAGGTTATGGTGACTGGAGAGGCTGCATGGAAGTACCTGAAACTGCTGAACTATATTCCACTAGCCTTGATTCTTGAAGACGACTGTATTACTATATAAATGTGACTGGGTGATTGTGAAAACCTTGTGTCTGATGCTCCTTTTATCCAGGATATGGACAGATGAGTTAAAATAAGGACAAAAAATAAATAAATAATAGGTGGGCATAAGAGGTAAAAGAAAAGAAAAATACTGCAATCTACCATTAGATTGCAATATTAATGGTCAAGGAGAGGGAGGGGTAAAAGGATGGGATGTATGGGTTTTTTCTTTTTATTTCTTTTTCGGGAGTGATGCAAATGTTCTAAAAATGATCATGGTGATGAATACACAACTGTGTGATGATAATGTGAACCACTGATTATATACTTTGAATGGACTGTATGGTGCATGAAGATATCTCAATAAAAAAAAATTTTTAAACATATATATTGGGGTGTTAATTGTATCTTTCTTCTAACTTTCCAGTAGGCTAGAAGCTTTATTTTTAAGTCAAATTCTATAATAAATATATTTAAAAACTGACAATTTTATAAATAAATTCATTTTAAACAATCAATACATGATAAAATTTCTGATACAAGGTCACTAATATTTAGCTCAAGTGATTTTGAAAATATAAAAATTTACATTCTTTTTCAAAAAATTTAATTTTATAAAAACATCAAAAGTTAAAAAGTGCTAGATACACTTTCATTTTGCTCCATTTTAAAACAATTAATAGCACACCTTTTTTTTTTTTAAATAGGATGATTTAGGGACATAAGACCCATCCTATTTAGCTAAAAATTAAGACTTCAGAGAATTTCTAGGCAGTGGAAAAGTTTGGAAGTTCACTGAGTTTAATGCCTGACATCTTCCCAAGGCCATTATCTGTCTATTCTCAGAACTGGGAGACTCTTTCCTTCCACCCCAATCCTAGATAGGAAGGAGTCTTTCTATGCCTACTAGTTTCTAACTCACAGAAGAAACGGTTCCTGAAAGAATTTCAGTTTTCCAATTCTGTACAATACTGAAACTCTTGCAAAGACTGAAACATTTTGCGTTTGAATTTTATACACAAAATCATGAATCTAATTTCAAATGACAAGTAGACACTCCATTTGGTATTTGATTTCATATCATTTGCTGAGGTCAGATAATTTTCTTCTTTCTCCAAAAACTGTCCTGACTATACAGATGGTGATTGTACTGGAAAGAGTGCTAGCGCCTTTTCTACATTCTTCCAGTTGTGAAAATTCTCTCTGGATCATTCAATCGTTTTCTTTATCCTTCTTTCCAAGGCTTTAGGCTTCAATCCTAAACCAGGTATTTTTCTGATGTCTTCAGATATCTCATATCATTGGTAGGTCTATCACTAACATAATCTACCCAGTTTTCCATTTTAGACTTTGAATTGGTCTCTTTGATCAGTTGTATTAGTTCTTTGGCAAGCTGTACAACCAACATTTCAAATTTGGTTCTAATATTATAAATTTCACCTTGTTTTCCCTTTTTAAGGACAGTGACAAATGCTTCTACTACATCAGTAATATAAAGAAATTTTCTTGTTTGAAGCACTGATTCATGGATGTACCATTTCCTGTTGTTGTAGTCAAAGATATAAGCTTAGGAATGACCGTTTCTGGATATTGATGTGGTCCATAAACATTACTGCTTCTTCTGATGACAACTGGAAACTTTATCCACATAAAGTAAGAAATCAGTTGTTTTTAAATTCCTTCACATTTAACTTTCCTCAATCTATGCCTCATATTTCAAAAATGAAATGCTGCTAATGCTGAATTGGAGTTCAAACACCTCATCCAGACTACCTCCTAAACATCATCAGTGTTGACATAAATACATTTCTCTACTCTGGTTTTATAAAGAGCACTTACCAAAACATGAGTGCCAAAAACATTAACATATATAAACTCAAAGCTTACACAAAGTAAAGATATGTGTTAGTGCAGCAAAATGTAGCACTACATTTATCTGCTTTTTCAAATAGCAGTTTCACAAAATGAGAATTACATATGTCACCATGTAAAATTTTGTAGTTTCATTTGTTAGAAACAGTTTCAAGATTCTTTAAACTTGCAAAGTAATCCAGCTTGTCGAGATTTATGACCATATAGTTGGGATAATCTTCTACTAAAGAGATAATCTCATGTGATGCACAAATTTATCAGTATCTTTGTACAAAGTCGTTCACTCCATTTTGTCTTTACTCTTCCAAGTAGAGTGAACAAGTCTCTGCCCTCATCAAATTTATATTCTAGGGTGGGATGAAACAAGCACCCCCCAGTCACCAGGACCTGATTCTCAAAGCTGCTAGAAGGACCCAAGGGCTTCGCCGTGCCCACCACTGACATCTCCCAAGCTCGCATTTTGGCTACAAGCTTTAAAATAAAAAAAAGATGATGGAGCCTGCAGAGCCCGTGCAGGGCTGGCCCAGGGCTGGGATCCCCTCTTCCACCCACGTGGTGCCTCCAGGGAGGACAGAAGGAGATCCAGGTGAGAACTGGGCAGGGAAGGAGCAGAGGCCCTTCCAATTGCCCTCCCACTTGCATTTGGTCTTAAAAGGAGATGCAGGTACCTGGGAAGATGGCGGCTTAGTAAGATGCGCGGGTCTTAGTTCCTTCTCCAGAACAGCTACTAGGGGAGTAGAAATGATACAGAACAGCTCCCGGAGCCACGACAGAGATCAAGAAGGCAGCGTACTCCATTCTGGAACGGCTGACTGGCAGGGAGAACCCGCTACGGTGAGATCGCCGAGGGGCGCAGGCTTCCCCGGGCCGGGGCGGCAGGCGGTCAGAGCCCCTCCCTCCCTCCTTCCCGGGGCGGCTGGAAGAATTGGACAGGCGGTCCCCTCAAGACGCAGCAGCTGGAGCCCCCCCCCCCCCCCATGGCCCCCAGGACCAACTGGGAGAATTAGATCGGAGATCCCCAGGCTGCGGAAAACAGTGACCGGGGTCCCTTCCAAACACGTGGCTTCCCAGTCCGGCTGGGAATGGTGAAGCCCCCCTGGGGCTGCGGCGGCTGGTGCCCTCCCGCCACGCTTGGTGCCCCGGGCCGGCTAGGAGATTCGGATGGGCGCTTTCCTGGGCTGCGGCGGCCGGCAACCCTCCCCGCGTTCAGATTCCCGGGCTGGCTGGGAGATTTGGATTGGCACTCTTCCAAGCCGCTTCGGCTGGCGAACCCCCCCCACGGCGAGAGTTTTCCAAAGTTAAAGGACCCACAGCACCTTTTCCTGGTGGGACCCGCAGACAAACGAGTGCCACGAGCGCCACCTACTGGGCAGGATAAGAAAAACAGAACCCATTTATTTCACAGAAAAATCTTTCAACCTGTTGGGTGCAACACCCAGGGAAATCTGACTAAATGCCCAGACGCCAGCAGAAGATAATGGATCACGCTCAGAAAATTGAAAATATGGCCCAGTCAAAGGAACAAACCAATAGTTCAAATGAGATACAGGAGCTGAGAAAACTAATGCTGAATATGTGAACAGAAATGGAAAACCTCTTCAAAAACGAAATTGATAAATCGAGGGAGGACATGAAGAAGACATGGGCTGATCAAAAAGAAGAAATAGAAAAACTGAAAAAACAAATCACAGAATTTATGGAAGTGAAGGACAAAGTAGAAAAGATGGAAAAAACAATGGATACCTACAATGATAGATTTAAAGAGACAGAAGATAGAATTAGTGATTTGGAGGATGGAACATCTGAATTCCAAAAAGAAACAGAAACTATAGGGAAAAGACTGGAAAAATTTGAACAGGGGATCAGGGAACTGAAGGAGAATATGAACCGCACAAATATACGTGTTGTGGGTGTCCCAGAAGGAGAAGAGAAGGGAAAAGGAGGAGAAAAACTAATGGAAGAAATTATCACTGAAAATTTCCCAACTCTTATGAAAGACCTAAAATTACAGATCCAAGAAGTGCAGCGCACCCCAAAGAGAATAGACCCAAATAGGCATTCTCCAAGACACTTACTAGTTAGAATGTCAGAGGTCAAAGAGAAAGAGAGGATCTTGAAAGCAGCAAGAGAAAAACAATCCATCACATACAAGGGAAACCCAATAAGACTATGTGTAGATTTCTCAGCAGAAATCATGGAAGCTAGAAGACAGTGGGATGATATATTGAAATTACTAAAAGAGAAAAACTGCCAACCAAGACTCCTATATCCAGCAAAATTTCCCTTCAAAAATGAGGGAGAAATTAAAACATTCTCAGACAAAAAGTCAGAGAGAATTTGTGACCAAGAGACCAGCTCTGCAAGAAATACTAAAGGGAGCACTAGAGTCAGATACAAAAAGACAGAAGAGAGAGGCATGGAGAAGAGTGTAGAAAGAAGGAAAGTCAGATATGATACATATAATACAAAAGGCAAAATGATAGAGGAAAATATTATCCAAACAGTAATAACACTAAATGTTAATGGACTGAATTCCCCAATCAAAAGACATAGACTGGGGACTTCCTGGAAGATGGCGGCTTAGTAAGACGCGCGGATCTTAGTTTCTTCTCCAGGACACCTACTAGGGGAGTAGAAACGATACAGAAAGCGCCCAAAGCCACAACAGAGATAAAAAAGACAGCATACCCCATCCTGGAACGGCTGGCTGGCTGGGAGAAGCAGCTCGGGTGAGATCGCCGAGGCGCGCGGGCCTTACCGGGCGGGGTGGTAAGGGGCCGGAGTTACTCCCTTCCCCCTTCCCGGGCCGGCTGGGAGAATTGGAGAGGTGGTCCCCTGAAACCAAGGCGACTGGCGCCCACACCACGCGCAGCCCCCGGACCAACTGAGAGAATTGGATCGGACACCCCCAGGCCGCGGAGAACAGTGACCCCGTGACTCCCGGGGAACATGCACTCTCTCGGGCGGGCCGCTGCCGCTGGCGCCCTCCCGCCACGCTTGTTGCCCAGGGCCAACTAGGAAATTCGGACGGGCTCTTTCCCTGGCTGCGGCGACCAGCAACCCTCCCTGCGTTCGGACACCCTCCCTGCGTTCGGACCCCGGGCTGGCTCAAGCCGCTTCGGCTAGCGAACCCCCAGGACGGCGAGAGTTTTCCAAAGTTTAAGGTCCCACAGCACCTTTTACTGGTGGGACCCACAGACAAACGTGTGCCACGAGCGCCACCTACTGGGCAGGATAAGAAAAACAGAACCCAGAGATTTCACAGAAAAATATTACAACCTTGCTGGGTCCAACACCAAGAGAAATCTGAATAAATGCCCAGACGCCAGCAGCAGAAGATAACTGTCCACGCTCAAAAGATTGAGAATATGGCTCAGTCAAAGGAACAAACCAATAGCTCAAATGAGACACAAGAGCTGAGACAACTAATGCTGAATATAACAGAAATGGAAAACCTCTTCAAAAATGAAATCGATAAATTGAGGGAGGACATGAGGACATGGGCTGAACATAAAGAAGAAATAGAAAAACTGAAAAAACAAATCGCAGAACTTATGGAAGTGAAGGATAAAGTAGCAAACATAGAAAAAATAATGGATAGCTACAATGATAGATTTAAAGAGACAGAAGATAGAATTAGTGATTTGGAGGATGGAACATCTGAATTCCAAAAAGAAAGAGAAACTATAGGGAAAAGAATGGAAAAATTTGAACAGGGTATCAGGGAACTCAAGGACAATATGAACAGCACAAATATACGTGTTGTGGGTGTCCCAGAAGGAGAAGAGAAGGGAAAAGGAGGAGAAAAACTAATGGAAGAAATTATCACTGAAAATTTCCCAACTCTTATGAAAGACCTAAAATTACAGATCCAAGAAGTGCAGCGCACCCCAAAGAGATTAGACCCAAATAGGCGTTCTCCAAGACACTTACTAGTTAGAATGTCAGAGGTCAAAGAGAAAGAGAAGATCTTGAAAGCAGCAAGAGAAAAACAATCCATTACATACAAGGGAAACCCAATAAGACTTTGTGTAGATTTCTCAGCACAAACCATGGAAGCTAGAAGACAGTGGGATGATATATTTAAAATACTAAAAGAGAAAAACTGCCAACCAAGACTCCTATATTCAGCAAAATTATCCTTCAAAAATGAGGGAGAAATTAAAACATTCTCAGACAAAAAGTCACTGAAAGAATTTGTGACCAAGAGACCAGCTCTGCAAGAAATACTAAAGGGAGCACTAGAGTCAGATACAAAAAGACAGAAGAGAGAGATATGGAAAAGAGTGTAGAAAGAAGGAAAATCAGATATGATATATATAATACAAAAGGCAAAATGTTAGAGGAAAATATTATCCAAACAGTAATAACACTAAATGTCAATGGACTGAATTCCCCAATCAAAAGACATAGACTGGCAGAATGGATTAAAAAACAGGATCCTTCTATATGCTGTCTACAGGAAACACATCTTAGACCCAAAGATAAACATAGGTTGAAAGTGAAAGGTTGGGAAAAGATATTTCATGCAAATAACAACCAGAAAAGAGCAGGAGTGGCTATACTAATATCCAACAAATTAGACTTCAAATGTAAAACAGTTAAAAGAGACAAAGAAGGACACTATATACTAATAAAAGGAACAATCAAACAAGAAGACATAACAATCATAAATATTTACGCACCGAATCAGAATGCCCCAAAATACGTGAGGAATATACTGCAAACACTGAAAAGGGAAATAGACTCATATACCATAATAGTTGGAGACTTCAACTCACCACTCTCATCAAGGGACAGAACATCTAGACAGAGGATCAACAAAGAAATAGAGAATCTGAATATTACTATAAATGAACTAGACTTAATAGACATTTATAGGACATTACATCCCACAACACCAGGATACACCTTTTTCTCAAGTGCTCATGGATCATTCTCAAAGATAGACCATATGCTGGGTCACAAAGCAAGTCTTAACAAATTTAAAAAGATGAAATCTTACACAACACTTTCTCGGACCATAAAGGAATGATGTTGGAAATCAATAATAGGCAGAGTGCCAGAAAATTCACAAATACGTGGAAGCTCAACAACACACTCCTAAACAACGACTGGGTCAAAGAAGAAATTGCTAGAGAAATTAGCAAATACCTCGAGGCGAATGAAAATGAAAACACAACATATCAAAACTTATGGGACGCAGCAAAGGCAGTGCTAAGAGGGAAATTTATTGCTCTAAATGCCTATATCAGAAAAGAAGAAAAGGCAAAAATTCAGGAATTAACTATCCATTTGGAAGAACTGGAGAAAGAACAGCAAGCTAACCCCAAAGCAAGCAAAAGGAAAGAAATAACAAAGATTAGAGCACAAATAAATGAAATTGAAAACATGAAAACAATAGAGAAAATCAATAAGGCCAGAAGTTGGTTCTATGAGAAAATCAATAAGATTGATGGGCCCTTAGCAAGATTGACAAAAAGAAGAAGAGAGAGGATGCAAATAAATAAGATCAGAAATGGAAGAGGAGACATAACTACTGACCTCACAGAAATAAAGGAGGTAATAACAGGATACTATGAACAACTTTACGCTAATAAATACAACAATTTAGAGGAAATGGACGGGTTCCTGGAAAGACATGAACAACCAACTTTGACTCAAGAAGACATAGATGACCTCAACAAACCAATCACAAGTAAAGAAATTGAATTAGTCATTCAAAAGCTTCCTAAAAAGAAAAGTCCAGGACCAGACAGCTTCACATGTGAATTCTAACAAACGTTCCAGAAAGAATTAGTACCAATTCTCTTCAAACTCTTCCAAAAAATCGAAGTGGAGGGAAAACTACCTAATTCATTCTATGAAGCCAACATCACCCTCATACCAAAACCAGGCAAAGATATTACAAAAAAAGAAAACTACAGACCAATCTCTCTAATGAATACAGATGCAAAAATCCTCAATAAAATTCTAGCAAATCGTATCCAACAACACATTAAAAGAATTATACATCATGACCAAGTAGGATTCATCCCAGGTATGCAAGGATGGTTCAACATAAGAAAATCAATTAATGTAATACACCATATCAACAAATCAAAGCAGAAAAATCACATGATCATCTCAATTGATGCAGAGAAGGCATTCGACAAGATTCAACATCCTTTCCTGTTGAAAACACTTCAAAGGATAGGAATACAAGGGAACTAAAGAGACAAAAAACCTATATAAAGAAAACTACAAAAAACTGCTAAAAGAAATCACAGAAGACCTAAATAGATGGAAGGGCATACCGTGTTCATGGATTGGAAGACTAAGTATAAATATAGTTAAGATGTCAATCCTACCTAAATTGATTTACAGATTCAATGCAATACCAATCAAAATCCCAACAACGTATTTTTCAGAAATAGAAAAACCAATAAGCAAATTTATCTGGAAGGGCAGGGTGCCCCGAATTGCTAAAAACATCTTGAGGAAAAAAAACGAAGCTGGAGGTCTCGCGCTGCCTGACTTTAAGGCATATTATGAAGCCACAGTGGTCAAAACAGCATGGTATTGGCATAAAGATAGATATATCGACCAATGGAATCGAATAGAGTGCTCAGATATAGACCCTCTCATGGATGGACATTTGATCTTTGATAAGGCAGTCAAGCCAACTCACCTGGGACAGAGCAGTCTCTTCAATAAATGGTGCCTAGAGAACTGGATATCCATATGCAAAAGAATGAAAGAAGACCCATCTCTCACACCCTATACAAAAGTTAACTCAAAATGGATCAAAGATCTAAACATTAGGTCTAAGACCATAAAACAGTTAGAGGAAAATGTTGGGAGATATCTTATGGATCTTACAACTGGAGGTGGTTTTATGGACCTTAAACCTAAAGCAAGAGCACTGAAGAAGGAAATAAATAAATGGGAACTCCTCAAAATTAAACACTTTTGTGCATCAAAGAACTTCATCAAGAAAGTAGAAAGACAGCCTTCACAATGGGAGACAATATTTGGAAATGATATATCAGATAAAGGTCTAGTATCCAGAATTTATAAAGAGATTGTTCATCTCAACAACAAAAAGACAGCCAACCCAATTACAAAATGGGAAAAAGACTTGAACAGACACCTCTCAGAAGAGGAAATACGGATGGCCAAGAGGCACATGAAGAGATGCTCAATGTCCCTGGCCATTAGAGAAATGCAAATCAAAACCACAATGAGATATCATCTCACACCCACCAGAATGGCCATTATCAACAAAACAGAAAATGACAAGTGCTGGAGAGGATGCGGAAAAAGAGGCACACTTATCCACTGTTGGTGGGAATGTCAAAGGGTGCAACCACTGTGGAAGGCAGTTTGGCGGTTCCTCAAAAAGCTGAATATAGAACTGCCATACGACCCAGCAATACCATTGCTAGGTATCTACTCAAAGGACTTAAGGGCAAAGACACAAACGGACATTTGCACACCAATGTTTATAGCAGCATTATTTACAATTGCAAAGAGATGGAAACAGCCAAAATCTCCATCAACAGAAGAGTGGCTAAACAAACTGTGGTATATACATACGATGGAATATTATGCAGCTTTAAGACAAGATAAACTTATGAACCATGTAATAACATGGATGGACCTAGAGAATATTATGCTGAGTGAATCCAGCCAAAAACTAAAGGACAAATACTGTATGGTCCCACTGATGTGAACGGACATTCGAGAATAAACTTGAAATATGTCATTGGTAACAGAGTTCAGCAGGAGTTAGAAACAGGGTAAGACAATGGGTAATTGGAGCTGAAGGGATACAGACTGTGCAACAGGACTAGATACAAAAACTCAAAAATGGACAGCACAATAATACCTAATTGTAAAGTAATCATGTTAAAACACTGAATGAAGCTGCATCTGAGCTATAGGTTTTTGTTTTGTTTTGTGTTGTTTTGTTTTGATTTTACTATTATTACTTTTATTTTTTTCTCTATATTAACATTCTATATCTTTTTCGGTTATGTTGCTAGTTCTTCTAAACCAATGCAAATGTACTAAGAAATGATGATCATGCATCTATGTGATGATGTTAAGAATTAATGATTGCATGTGTAGAATGGTATGATCTCTAAATGTTGGGTTAATTTCTTTTTTTCCGTTAATTAAAAAAAAAAAAAAAAGAGAAGGGATAATTGGAGATGAAGGGATACAGACTGTACAACGGGACTGGATATAAAAACTCAGAAATGGACAGCACAATACTACCCAATTGTAATGCAATTATGTTAAAACACTGAATGAAGCTGCATGTGAGGTATAGGTTTTTTGTTTTTTTTTTTGTTTGTTTTTTTCTTTCTATTATTGTTTTAATTCTTATTCTGTTGTCTTTTTATTTCTTTTTCTAAATCGATGCAAATGTACTAAGAAATGATGAATATGCAACTATGTGATGTTATTAAGAATTACTGATTGTACATGTAGATTGGAATGATTTCTAATTGTTTTGTTAATTCTTTTTTTAATTAATAAAAAAAAAAAAAAAAAAAAGTTAACTCAAAATGGATCAAAGATCTAAACATTAGGTCTAAGACCATAAAACAGTTAGAGGAAAATGTTGGGAGATATCTTATGGATCTTACAACTGGAGGCGGTTTTATGGACCTTAAACCTAAAGCAAGAGCACTGAAGAAGGAAATAAATAAATGGGAACTCCTCAAAATTAAACACTTTTGCGCATCAAAGAACTTCATCAAGAAAGTAGAAAGACAGCCTTCACAATGGGAGACAATATTTGGAAATGATATATCAGATAAAGGTCTAGTATCCAGAATTTATAAAGAGATTGTTCATCTCAACAACAAAAAGACAGCCAACCCAATTACAAAATGGGAAAAAGACTTGAACAGACACCTCTCAGAAGAGGAAATACGGATGGCCAAGAGGCACATGAAGAGATGCTCAATGTCCCTGGCCATTAGAGAAATGCAAATCAAAACCACAATGAGATATCATCTCACACCCACCAGAATGGCCATTATCAACAAACAGAAAATGACAAGTGCTGGAGAGGATGCGGAGAAAGAGGCACACTTATCCACTGTTGGTGGGAATGTCAAAGGGTGCAACCACTGTGGAAGGCAGTTTGGCGGTTCCTCAAAAAGCTGAATATAGAATTGCCATACGACCCAGCAATACCATTGCTAGGTATCTACTCAAAGGACTTAAGGGCAAAGACACAAACGGACATTTGCACACCAATGTTTATAGCAGCATTATTTACAATTGCAAAGAGATGGAAACAGCCAAAATCTCCATCAACAGAAGAGTGGCTAAACAAACTGTGGTATATACATACGATGGAATATTATGCAGCTTTAAGACAAGATAAACTTATGAACCATGTAATAACATGGATGGACCTAGAGAATATTATGCTGAGTGAATCCAGCCAAAAACTAAAGGACAAATACTGTATGGTCCCACTGATGTGAACGGACATTCGAGAATAAACTTGAAATATGTCATTGGTAACAGAGTTCAGCAGGAGTTAGAAACAGGGTAAGACAATGGGTAATTGGAGCTGAAGGGATACAGACTGTGCAACAGGACTAGATACAAAAACTCAAAAATGGACAGCACAATAATACCTAATTGTAAAGTAATCATGTTAAAGCACTGAATGAAGCTGCATCTGAGCTATAGGTTTTTGTTTTGTTTTGTGTTGTTTTGTTTTGATTTTACTATTATTACTTTTATTTTTTTCTCTATATTAACATTCTATATCTTTTTCGGTTATGTTGCTAGTTCTTCTAAACCAATGCAAATGTAGTAAGAAATGATGATCATGCATCTATGTGATGATGTTAAGAATTAATGATTGCATGTGTAGAATGGTATGATCTCTAAATGTTGGGTTAATTTCTTTTTTTCCGTTAATTAAAAAAAAAAAGAAGAGAGAAGGGATAATTGGAGATGAAGGGATACAGACTGTACAACAGGACTGGATATAAAAACTCAGAAATGGACAGCAGAATACTACCCAATTGTAATGCAATTATGTTAAAACACTGAATGAAGCTGCATGTGAGGTATAGGTTTTTTGTTTTTGTTTTTTTTGTTTTTTTTTCTCTCTATTATTGCTTTAATTCTTAATTTGTTGTCTTTTTATTTCTTTTTCTAAATTGATGCAAATGTACTAAGAAATGATGAATATGCAACTTTGTGATGTTATTAAGAATTACTGATTGTACATGTAGATTGGAATGATTTCTAATTGTTTTGTTAATTCTTTTTTTAATTAATAAAAAAAAAAAGCTAGGAGCAAAAAAAAAAAAAAAAAAAAAGACATAGACTGGCAGAATGGATTAAAAAACAGGATCCTTCTATATGCTGTCTACAGGAAACACATCTTAGACCCAAAGATAAACATAGGTTGAAAGTGAAAGGTTGGGAAAAGATATTTCATGCAAATAACAACCAGAAAAGAGCAGGAGTGGCTATACTAATATCCAACAAATTAGACTTCAAATGTAAAACAGTTAAAAGAGACAAAGAAGGACACTATATACTAATAAAAGGAACAATCAAACAAGAAGACATAACAATCATAAATATTTACGCACCGAATCAGAATGCCCCAAAATACGTGAGGAATATACTGCAAACACTGAAAAGGGAAATAGACTCATATACCATAATAGTTGGAGACTTCAACTCACCACTCTCATCAAGGGACAGAACATCTAGACAGAGGATCAACAAAGAAATAGAGAATCTGAATATTACTATAAATGAACTAGACTTAATAGACATTTATAGGACATTACATCCCACAACACCAGGATACACCTTTTTCTCAAGTGCTCATGGATCATTCTCAAAGATAGACCATATGCTGGGTCACAAAGCAAGTCTTAACAAATTTAAAAAGATTGAAATTGTACATAACACTTTCTCAGATCATAAAGGAATGAAGTTGGAAATCAATAATAGGCGGAGTGCCA
This sequence comes from Tamandua tetradactyla, assembly GCF_023851605.1. NCBI lineage: Eukaryota > Metazoa > Chordata > Mammalia > Pilosa > Myrmecophagidae > Tamandua > Tamandua tetradactyla. The sequence continues at coordinate 8,778,762 of NC_135331.1, read as the reverse complement.
GAAAATTCACAAATATGTGGAGGCTCAACAACACACTCTTAAACAACGAGTGGGTCAAAGAAGAAATTGCAAGAGAAATTAGTAAATACCTCGAGGTGAATGAAAACGAAAATACAACATATCAAAACTTATGGGACGCAGCAAAGGCAGTGCTAAGAGGGAAATTTATTGCCCTAAATGGCTATATCAGAAAAGAAGAAAAGGCAAAAATTCAGGAATTAACTGTCCACTTGGAAGAACTGGAGAAAGAACAGCAAGCTAACCCCAAAGCAAGCAAAAGGAAAGAAATAACAAAGATTAGAGCACAAATAAATGAAATTGAAAACATGAAAACAATAGAGAAAATCAATAAGGCCAGAAGTTGGTTCTATGAGAAAATCAATAAGATTGATGGGCCCTTAGCAAGATTGACAAAAAGAAGAAGAGAGAGGATGCAAATAAATAAGATCAGAAATGGAAGAGGAGACATAACTACTGACCTCACAGAAATAAAGGAGGTAATAACAGGATACTATGAACAACTTTACGCTAATAAATACAACAATTTAGAGGAAATGGACGGGTTCCTGGAAAGACATGAACAACCAACTTTGACTCAAGAAGACATAGATGACCTCAACAAACCAATCACAAGTAAAGAAATTGAATTAGTCATTCAAAAGCTTCCTAAAAGAAAAGTCCAGGACCAGATGGCTTCACATGTGAATTCTACCAAACGTTCCAGAAAGAATTAGTACCAATTCTCTTCAAACTCTTCAACATAATCGAAGCGGAGGGAAAACTACCTAATTCATTCTATGAAGCCAACATCACCCTCATACCAAAACCAGGCAAAGATATTACAAAAAAAGAAAACTACAGACCAATCTCTCTAATGAATACAGATGCAAAAATCCTCAATAAAATTCTAGCAAATCGTATCCAACAGCACATTAAAAGAATTATACATCATGACCAAGTAGGATTCATCCCAGGTATGCAAGGATGGTTCAACATAAGAAAATCAATTAATGTAATACACCATATCAACAAATCAAAGCAGAATAATCACATGATCATCTCAATTGATGCAGAGAAGGCATTTGACAAGATTCAACATCCTTTCCTGTTGAAAACACTTCAAAAGATAGGAATACAAGGGAACTTCCTTAAAATGATAGAGGGGATATATGAAAAACCCACAGCTAATATCATCCTCAATGGGGAAAAATTGAAAACTTTCCCCCTAAGATCAGGAACAAGACAAGGATGTCCATTATCACCACTATTATTCAACATTGTGTTGGAGGTTCTAGCCAGAGCAATTAGACAAGAAAAAGAAATACAAGGCATCAAAATTGGAAAGGAAGAAGTAAAACTATCACTGTGTGCAGACGATATGATATTATACGTCGAAAACCTGGAAAAATCCACAATAAAACTACTAGAGCTAATAAATGAGTACATCAAAGCAGCAGGTTACAAGATCAACATTCAAAATCTGTAGCATTTCTATACACTAGTAATGAACAAGCTGAGGGGGAAATCAAGAAACGAATCCCATTTACTATTGCAACTAAAAGAATAAAATACCTAGGAATAAATTTAACTAAAGAGACAAAAAACCTATATAAAGAAAACTACAAAAAACTGCTAAAAGAAATCACAGAAGACCTAAATAGATGGAAGGGCATGCCGTGTTCATGGATTGGAAGACTAAATATAGTTAAGATGTCAATCCTACCTAAATTGATTTACAGATTCAATGCAATACCAATCAAAATCCAAACAACTTATTTTTCAGAAATAGAAAAACCAATAAGCAACTTTATCTGGAAAGGCAGGGTGCCCCGAATTGCTAAAAACATCTTGAGGGAAAAAAATGAAGCTGGAGGTCTCGTGATGCCGGACTTTAAGGCATATTATGAAGCCACAGTGGTCAAAACAGCATGGTATTGGCATAAAGATAGATATATCGACCAATGGAATCGAATAGAGTGCTCAGATATAGACCCTCTCATCTATGGACATTTGATCTTTGATAAGGCAGTCAAGCCAACTCACCTGGGACAGAACAGTCTCTTCAATAAATGGTGCCTAGAGAACTGGATATCCATATGCAAAAGAATGAAAGAAGACCCGTATCTCACACCCTATACAAAAGTTAACTCAAAATGGATCAAAGATCTAAACATTAGGTCTAAAGACCATAAAACAGTTAGAGGAAAATGTAGGGAGATATCTTATGAAACTTACAATTGGAGGCGGTTTTATGGACCTTAAACCTAAAGCAAGAGCACTGAAGAAGGAAATAAATAAATGGGAGCTCCTCAAAATTAAACACTTTTGTGCATCAAAGAACTTCATCAAGAAAGTAGAAAGACAGCCTACACAATGGGAGACAATATTTGGAAACGACATATCAGATAAAGGTCTAGTATCCAGAATTTATAAAGAGATTGTCCAACTCAACAACAAAAAGACAGCCAACCCAATTACAAAATGGGAAAAAGACTTGAACAGACACCTCTCAGAAGAGGAAATGCAAATGGCCAAAAGGCACATGAAGAGATGCTCAATGTCCCTGGCCATTAGAGAAATGCAAATCAAAACCACAATGAGATATCATCTCACACCCACCAGAATGGCCATTATCAACAAAACAGAAAATGACAAGTGCTGGAGAGGATGCGGAGAAAGAGGCACACTTATCCACTGTTGGTGGGAATGTCAAATGGTGCAACCACTGTGGAAGGCAGTTTGGCGGTTCCTCAAAAAGCTGAATACAGAATTGCCATACGACCCAGCAATACCATTGCTGGGTATCTACTCAGAGGACTTAAGGGCAAAGACACAAACGGACATTTGCACACCAATGTTTATAGCAGCGTTATTTACAATTGCAAAGAGATGGAAACAGCCAAAATGTCCATCAGCAGACGAGTGGCTAAACAAACTGTGGTATATACATACGATGGAATATTATGCAGCTTTAAGACAGAATAAACTTATGAAGCATGTAATAACATGGATGGACCTAGAGAACATTATGCTGAGTGAGTCTAGCCAAAAACTAAAGGACAAATACTGTATGGTCCCACTGATGTGAACCGACATTAGAGAATAAACTTCGAATATGTCATTGGTAACAGAGACCAACAGGACTTAGAAACAGGGTAAGATAATGGGTAATTGAAGCTGAAGGGATACAGACTGTGCAACAGGACTAGATACAAAAACTCAAAAATGGACAGCACAATAATACCTAATTGTAAAGTAATCATGTTAAAACACTGAATGAAGCTGCATCTGAACTATAGGTTTTTTTTTTTTGCCTGTTAGTTTGTCTTTTTTTTTCTTTTTCCTTTTCTTTTTTTTATTATTATTATTATTTTTATTTTTTTCTCTATATTAACATTCTATATCTTTTTCTGTTGTTTTGCTAATTCTTTTCCTAAATCGATGCAAATGTACTAAGAAATGATGATCATGCATCTATGTGATGATGTTAAGAATTAGTGATTGCATATGTAGAATGGTATGATTTCTAAATGTTGGGTTAATTTCTTTTTTTCCATTAATTAAAAAAAAAAAAAAGAGAAGGGGTAATTGGAGCTGAAGGGATACAGACTGTACAACGGGACTGGATATAAAAACTCAGAAATGGACAGCACAATACTACCCAATTGTAATGCAATTATGTTAAAACACTGAATGAAGCTGCATGTGAGGTATAGGTTTTTTGTTTTTTTTTCTTTCTTTCTATTATTGTTTTAATTCTTATTCTGTTGTCTTCTTATTTCTTTTTCTAAATCGATGCAAATGTACTAAGAAATGATGAATATGCAACTATGTGATGTTATTAAGAATTACTGATTGTACATGTAAAAAAAAAAAAAAAAGTATTAGGATGTAGACCGCCGCCATGCCAGAGGAGAGCCCTGTTCTGACAATAGACAATTAAAGCTGATAAATCCAAAAAAAAAAAAAAAAAGATGATGACAGAAAAGGGGGAAAAACAAAAGTTATGGGACTATGGATGGACAGGGGAAGAAGGCTTGAGAATCAATCATCAAGTATCCAGAATAAACAAATTCATAGGGAGAGGAAACAGAATAGCAGATACCAGGGGGCTGCTGGAGGGGAAGTGGGGATTACTGCTCAATAGGTCAGACTCTCTGCTTGGGTGATGAAAAGTTTTGATAACGGATAAGTATAATGGTAGCATAACACTATGAATGCAATCAATACCACTGAACTGTTCAAACTTACAACTGGTTTAAACAGGAAATTCTGTATTATATATATGTTGCCACAAATTTAAATAAATAAATCAGCATGGTAAATCTCAGAAGCAATGTTGAGAGAAAAAACACACTGTAGAAGTATACAGGCAGTGCAACATAATTCATATATAGTTTAAGAACACACAAAATTTTACCATATATTGTATCATATGACAAATCATATGAATTAAAAGTTTAAAATGCAAAAATGCATGGGGATAACAGTACGTTTAGCATAGCAGTTACCTCTAGGGTGGGAGAGAAAGGAACGGAAAAGGGTGTTTCAACTGTACCTGACTCTTCATTATATTATTCTCTATACTTTTCTTTTGCTTAAAATATTTTATACTGTGGGTTCACAGGTGGTTCAATGGTAGAATGTTTGCCTTCCATGCGGGAGACCCAGGTTCAATTTCCAGACTGTGCACCCCCCAAAATATATATATTTATTTTATATTGCAAAGAAAGTCAGTGTTATCATCGGCTATGTTATAACTTGAGCTAAAAACAAAGAAACAACATTCTAGCTAACCTCTGCTGCCTCATTGAGCCACTCAAAAATACAACTTTGGTAAGTGTCTTTTTTTTTTTTTTTTTTGCATGGGTAGGCATCAGAAATCGAACCCGGGTTTCCGGCATGGCAGGCAAGAATTCTGCCTGCTGAGTCACTATGGCCTGCCCTTTGGTAAGCTTTTAATAATTAAAAATAGTGACATCCCATTAGTAATAAACATATTTAGTGCCAAATCTTCAATTCTAAATATCATTTTCCATAAAAAGAAACCAGGACTCCGTTGAAAAATTACTGATTCCAGGACTGGGTCTAGAAAAGTACAAGATGAGCCTGGAACACCTTGCTGTACAAGAAAATCTGGCCATCCTCCAAGAATTATAGAAATAGGTAAAAATGATAAAGGGGCCACATGGCGAAACTTGGAAGCTGCTTCCAGGGAACGTTTTTGTTGCCAAGATGTAGCCTCTCTCTAGGCCCAACTCTGCAAAGAAGGTCATTGCCTTCCCCACTGCATGGGACACGACATTCAGGGGTGAAGGTCATCCTGGTGGTGTGGGGCCAGGCTCCTGGGGATGAGTCTGGCCCTGGAACTGGGGGATTGACAACACTTTTTGATCAAAAGGGGAAAAGAAGGGTAATAAAATTAGGCATCAGTGGCCAAGAGAGACCAGATAGAGGCAACAGGCTATTTTGAAGGCTACTCTTATGCAAGCTTCAGTTAGTGCTGACTGTCCAACCAGAATCACTGCTGTTGACTCTTAAGAACACCTAGGGCTTGAACTGAGACTGTATAAAGGTTTCAATCACTAAGTTTGCTTCCCTGGAACCTGTAATTCCCAGAGAGTTCCTAGGTCAGATAAATTTTGAAACCCAGAGTAACCAGCTTCTCCAAGATTATCAATTGATTACATCCCCCTATCCTTTAGTGTCAACAACCCTTCTCAACATGAAAAAGACAGAACAGGCATTGCCTAAAGATCCCTATAGACCGTGAGAAGGATCAGAGGAGGAGGTATAACAGAGAGAACAGGATTTGGCAAATGAGTATGACTGCTGAATCACTACATTAATATTCCTTCTACCCTCCAGTGTTTTGGAGCTGCTAGAAGGAAAAATCTGAGATGGTGGAAGAGTAGCCAATGACAAACTCTAGGATCTATTTGTAACTACTTATTGAAGTGAACTTTGAAAATTATTTTTTCTTTCTTTGATACATATATATGCTATATTTTACAAAAAATGTTAAAAAAAAAAAGATATTTCAAGACCAGCTTGAAATGTTTCCAATGTGAGCAGCAAAATAATCATAGCCAAAAAAATTATAAGCCACTTAATAAAATAAGAATTCACAAATCCACCCTGATATAAAGTAGAAGAGAAATCTCTTTGACTCGTGATCAGCTAACAAATACAAAAGGAATAATGAAATTAGAAAAATTACCACTTGGCTACCACCACAGTAATGACTTGTGTCACATAAGACTTCTCAAGGGATACTAAAACTAGTTGGTAAAAGTTTGATTTAAAAAAAAAAAAGGATATTTACAATTGTAACTTAGTCTCAAATTATCTCCTCACAAGATACTTAATTCCAAAATGAAAAATATAATTTTATAGTGGAGAAACTTGGCAACTGCCACCTAAACCAAGTGATGAGAGTCAAGGCCACCAAGTTAACAAGTGCCTACTATGAAGCACTAAGAAAGGCCCAGTCTGAATCTAATTGTAAAGAAACAGACAAACCCTAACTGAGGAACATTTTTCAACAGCACTGTCTAGCAGAACTTTCTGCCATGATGGAAATGTTCTGTACCTGCACTGCCCAATGTAGTAGCATCCAGCCACAGGTGGCTACAGAGCATTTAAAATGTGGTTAGGGAAAATGATGACTTAAATTTAAAATTTTACTTAATGTAATCAATTTAAATTTAAACAGCCACAAGTAGCTAGTGGAGATCATACCGGAAGAGATAATTCTATAAATAATTAGCTTATCTATGATCCTCAAAAGTGCCAAAGCTACAAAAGACAAAGAAAAACAGAGATGAGTAACTGTCTCAGATTAAAGGAGATAAAAGAGATAAGATGATTCAATGCAACAAATAATTCTGAATTGGATCCAAGACAAAATAAAAAAAGAATTTTCTTTTGTTATAATGAACATTAAAGTAGGATAATTGGCAAATTTCAATAAAGTTAATAGAGTACATAAAACTATGCTATTAATATTAATTTCTTAATTTTACTGTTGTTATATAAGATTTTATGAAACACTGAAGTATTTAGGAATATAGGGATATTATACTTGCATGTTATTTTCAAATAGTTCAGAAAAAAACCTCAAACTATAGATAGAGAAAATCATAAAGCAAATATGGCAAAATGCTAACATTTGAGAATATGGGTGAAGGGTATATGGGAATTCTTCACACATTTTTGGCAATTTTCCATTAGTCTGAAATTATTGCAAAGTAAAAAATACAAAACAATTTAAAAGTCAAAACATTTTTAAAACAAAGGCCATGAACTCATACACACTAAAATTATACAATTACAAGAAGAATAATCAAAGCCCCGTTAAGTTCCAATCAAATATGGCATGCTGAACAGTTTTTATATCCATTCCCTCCTGAAACTTTTCTATGACAGTAAAGGAAAAAGAAACATAGGTCCCTTGATATGATATGATATGACTAGAAGAGAACTTCGCTTCTGCGATCTTCCTCCCCAAACCCATCACCTCAGCCTAATCGTGAGGAAAACATCAGCAAATCCCAACTGAAGGACATTCAACAAAATACCTAACCAGTTCTCCTTAAAAGCGTCATGGTCATCAAAAACAAGGAAAGTCTGATAAACCATCAAACCAGGAGCCTAACGAGACATAACAAAATGCGATTGTGGAACAGAAAAAGAACGTCAGGTAGAAACTAAGGATACCTGAATAAATGAACTAAAGTGTTAATGATAATATATATGTGTCAGTATTGGTTCATTCATTGTAACAAAATACCATACTAGTGTGAGATGTTAATAATGGGGGAAAGTGAGTGTGTGACAACAAAATATCTGTATTGTCTTCTCAATTTTTCTGGAAATCTAAAACTGTTCTAAGAAATAAATTATGTATTTTTTTTAAATGGCAGTATAGGGTCATAAGGACAAAGAGAATGGAAAGGAAATAATAGCACACAAGAGGTTAAATTTTAGGAAAATGGAGCGGGGAAAACTGAAACTTGAGTGCCTGCAAATGAGGATGCCAAAAAAGAAGGAAATGAATTCAGGCCACAGAACCCTCAGATTCTACAGCAGCAAACATTTTGTAATGCTGAGGTGAGGGGGTCAGGGGAGTGTCTGAACAAGTTGTGGACTCCAGATCCTCCCACATCCTATGTGCTTCCCAAACAAAGAAACCAACAAAAACAAACAAACAAAAAATTCAACAAATGGTGCCACAATAATGGGATACTCACAAGGAAAAAGAACATAATGTGACCCCACCACACAGCATACCAACAACAACAAAAAAGTAGAACAAAAACAAAGAGGTGCAATAAAAGGAAAAATGTTTTCTAAACTAGAGAATCGCTCTAAGAGGTCTAACAGTTATCTAGTAAGAGCTCCAAAAGGAGAGAATAGAAAAAAGATAGAAAAGAAAATTTATCTGTCCTGAAGAACATAAATATCCAGAGGGAAGGGTGCTCAGCAAAATAAAGAAACAAAAACAAGGCACATCACTGTGGAATTTCATAACCCGGAGATACAAAGACAAAATTCTGGAAGAACAGGTCCAAGAGAACTGGTCATCACAAAGGCACTGTCCTTCACAACAGCAGACTGAAAGCCGGAAAACATAAGGCAATGCTTAATACCAATTAGAGTGCCAAGTTAAAACGGTTCCTGACTGAGAACTTCCTACTCACCTAAATTATCATCCAAATTTGACTGCAAACCATAAACGTTCTTAGATACAGAAGGCCTCAAAATTTGTGTGCCATTCAGCCTTTTCTTCAGGGGATGTACTCTTACAAAACAAAGAAGACACAGGATCCACAAAACAAGAACTCCAACACAAAGAGAGAAGCAAAGACAATTAATTCCCAGGATAAGAAGTATATCTGTGTCAGATCCAGAGAATACCTAATTCAGAATGAAGCAAGGGGAAAGACTGGCCTTCCCCAGCATCCTGAGGTTGGAGAGTAAGTATTAGGCACAAAGAAAACTAAGCAGATAAAAAATAAGGCAATTATTAATTCTAGGAAAAATAAAGTTGTACAAGAAATGAAATGTAATCACAGTACATGACAGCTTCCTTTGAAAAATATTTATGTAGTGATAATATTACTGAATATTGATTTAACCATAAATGGTGATGTATCATATTTCAATTCTAAGAAACCATGGACCACAAATCTACCATTATTTTATGTACCATTAAAAGAGAAAAAAGTATTGCCAATTAAACTATGATACAATGATGTTAAGAGGTATCCCAATTTAGAGATGTTAGAACGTAAGAGAATAAGTACCTTAGAATCAATTTAATATAGCAACCACAATGGAAGAAGGAAAAGAGAGTGTATTAGGTCCAAATGGAGTAAGAAAACAAAACTGAGCCCTTGCATGGAAGAAAGTCAACACATAATGTCTAAAACTGAAAAATGAAGAGCAAGCAATAAAGGTATATTACTTAGAAACAGAGAGGAAAATGCTAGAAGAAATAGATAAAATATTTGAAAATAATTTTTTACTTTTTTACCCTCTAGGGAAGGGTCCCCAAGGTAGGGATATGTGGAAAAGGAGAATGCTGTTCTTTATCTCAGATTTGAGCATGTAAACCATTTACATGCATTATATCCATAAAAATACAATTTTTAAAAAGCCAAAGCAATGGTGGCCTATGACACTGGGATCTGTCCTGTAACTACTTGTTGAAGAGTGTTTTGAAAATTGTTGCTTTTTTCTTTCTTTGCTTTGTATATATGTTATATTATACAATAAAAATGTTTTTAAAAAAGCAATAAAAAAGAATCAAATCTGAAGCTATGAGAAAAAGCCTAAATACTTTTAGATTATGCATCATGACAAAGGATATAAAGAAAAACTTAGAAAAATATTTTCAATGTTATACAATCCAAATTTTAAGTGAAATTAAATCAAAGTAAAAAAACTGAATGAAACCCGCTCTAAAATTGATTCACAGAATTTTACTCTATCAGACACAACACACAGATGGTAATTTAAGACAGCTCAAAAGTTGACATGCTAGAGACAGAAAGGTGTGGGAGAAACACCCCAACTGACTCCTGGATCAGGAAGTTATCTATTTGCAAAGTTATGTAAAAATAAAATAAACCTTTTTTTAAAAAAGACATAATTGTTTTTAAGCGTGCAATAAATAAATCACTTCTAGGGAACCATGCCATTAAGATACATGTCACTTACATCTCGAAACATTCTGCTTTCTTGTTTTAGTCTAGCTTCTTTGTCATCTGAGAGTGTGTAAGCATTCTCAAATGCTTCTTCTAAATCCTGCAGTCTAGATTTTAGTCGAATGATGGTATTGTCTTTTTCTTTATTATTTGTTCTCATTTCCTCAATTCGCTCCTGCAGAACTTTGGAGGCATTGCTGGCTGCACTAAAGCGTTCTCTCAGATCATTCTACAAAATAAAAACAAGAATAAATTACTTTTAATGAAAAAAAGATGCCTCAATAATAACTAATAAATTGTAGATATTAAAATATTAAAGAAAAGTATTAAAGGGAAATCAACATACAAATAGAAATTAAGAAATTTAATATTTTGTTATATCCTGGGATGGAGAATCTAAATCTAAAAAAGGATTTCTTTACTAGAATAACAGCTCCATGAAACTATCATAAAGAAAACTAATGTGTGAGGTGCTAAGATTCTAGATATCACATATGACAACAGCTTCTGTAGATCACTTTAATGAGGAAAAAATAATCATGGCTAACAGAGAAATGATTCTGAAAGAATAGCTGGATTTGTTGTTCAACATTAATATTTAGAGGGAAAAATAATTCTTAATCTATTCTTTTACTTACTATGAAGCTAAAAGAGAAAACTCAAAATGCATCAGATATGCTGGTATTCATTCAACAGCTCTTTCCGGAATCCCCCAGGTGCCAGGTGCTGGGGTGTAAGAAACACAAGATCCACAAGAAGGACAAAGCCCCTGGCCTTGGGGCGCTTACAGTTTAGGAAGGGACAAGAATAACTTAATAAGCAGCAAAGTGAGGGAAACAATGTACAGAAACAGGCATTTTACTCTAAAATTTACTTTCTAAGGTTATATGCAAACAAATAAAACTTAACACACGAAAGAAAGGTGGTTTATTTAAAAGTTTATCTACTACATGTATATATATCCAAGACAACTGAAAATGTATGTATACACAAAATCTTGTACATGGATATTTATGGGAACACTATTCATAATAGCCAAAAAGTAGACACAACCCAATGTCCATCAACTGATGAATAAACAAACTGAGTTATATCCACACAATCGAATATTTGGCCATAAAAAGGAATAAAGTACTGATAATGCCACAACATGGCTGAACCTTGAAAACATGATGCTGAGGTGAAAGAAGCCAGACACATAGGCCACATATTGTATGATCCCATTTATATGAAATGTCCAGAACAGGCAAATCCGTAAACAAAAACTGGATTAGTGGTTGCCAGGGGTGAGGAAAGGGGGTAATGAAGGGGGACCACTAAGTAAGGGGTTTAATTTCGTGGTGATAAAAATGCTCTGGAAGTAGGTACTGGTAATTGTTGCACAATTCTGTGAATACACTAAACACCACCAAATTATACACTTTAAAATGGTGAGTTTTATGGTATTCAAATAATATCCTGATAAAAAAATTTTTTTTAAAGAGTAAAAGTTGACACTATCATAGAAGGCCAATGGTACTCAAAATGTAAACATTCTAAGCACTAAGAAATCCTGGAGAAGACAAGAAACACATAGACAAAGTTTTCAGAATTATTTATTTGTCTCTGGTATTCAATTAATAAAAAAGGGTTTTTAACATGAAGCCACTAATACAATAACAAAAAAAGAGTACTTACCACTTCAATTTCCAGTAAATTATTCTTATTTTCAAGTTTTCTTACACTACTGTTAGCTTCATTCAGAGCACTATCCAACTGGCCACATCTAAAAAACCATAAATCAAAACTAAACCATTATTTTTTAAATGTATTTTGTATTTATTATGTATTTTAAGGAGAAGGATTTTACCTTCTTTATTAGAGTATTATTAAAAGTATTACACAAATCTAACAAATTCTCCAACATTAGCTAAGACTCAGGATGCCATTTAGTAAAATATATTCCAATGACTCTGATGACATTACAGTATCTCGAGACAATAACAGGCTTCACAATAATCATGATATGCAAAGATTCCGAAGAAATATTAAATGAAAAAAGCAAAACACAGAAGACATATATAAAATAGTTTGATCATAGTTATTAAAAGTCTAAATAGACATATACATTTATATATGTGTAATAATTTCTGGAAGGAAGCAAAAAATTAACTCTGGGATGTAAGACTAGAGGTTGAGATAAGGAGACACTTTTCATACCATATTCTCTTGCACTATTTTAAGTTTAGCATAAATGTACTGCTCTTATAATAAAATATTTTGTAAAGTTAATTATCATAGAACCTCAAAACAACAAAACACATTGGAGAACTGACTCAACATTTAACATGTACTGTGAAATAATAAAAGCTAGGCTCTATGTTAAGCACTTTACAATGATCTTCACAGTTCTGACTGAGAATTGTTGCTATTCCCATTTCACAGAAGAGTTACCAGAGACAGACCATTTAAGGAACTGGCTGCAGGTCACAGGCTGCAATGAGTCACACTGGGATTCTGAACCAGGCAGTCCAGAACCAGAGCTCATGATCCTGTGTGCATTAAAGCTTCACAGACATTAAATATTGATAAAAATTGTGTAAAGCTGTGTTCCAGTAGCCATGTTTCTTGAAGATGATTGAATAATGATATAGCTTTCACAATGTGACTGTGTGATTGTGAAAACCTTGAGTCTGATGCTCCTTTTATCACCTCATCAACAGACAAGTAAAACATATGGAATAAAAATAAAAAATAGGAGGAACAAATGTTAAAATAAATTTAGATTGAAATGCTAGTGATCAATGAAAGGGAGCGGTAAAGGATATGGTATGTATGAATTTTTTTCTGTTGTCTTTTATTTCTTTTTCTGAATTGATGCAAATGTTCTAAGAAATGATCATGATGACGAATATGCAACTATATGATGATACTGTGAATTACTGATTATATATGTAGAATGGAATGATCATAAGTTAACAATGTTTGCATTTGTTCGTTACATTTTTTAAAAAAGATTTTTTAAAAAAGTAAAAAAATATTGATAAAAATGGTTCTTCAAAAAAAGATCACTTAGTCAACTGTGTTTTGCTGTTTTCATGACCACACTGATTCTGACATGCCACAGATCAGGTCCCCTGAGTTGCAACTGTGTGACACATCAATCTGATATCACAACTGGCCTACAGCATAAGTGCTGATGGTTTCAAGGCAGTACTACTCTGATTGTGCAATCTGCAATTTTAAGTTTGCAAAAAAATTGGTGTGTATCCTGATAGCATAACACTGGTTTTTGTCTCGAGTCAATCATGTCTCCAGTTCTCAATAACTGCAATTTTCTATTTTCTTCCTACTTTCTTTTATAACACATAGTTCTATACTGTAAACCAGATAAAATCTTTTCGGGAAGTAGAGAAAAATAAATAATGGACTGCTAGCATTTACATGCTAGCACTACATTTACTCTAGTATCCTATGTTGCCACCATTATTACCTGTGACAGCACAGTCATTTTTAAAATCCTGACTTTCAGTTTGCTCCCCCTATGTTTGGTCACAGCTCTATCTGCTCTAGAAACTTTCAGGTATAAAAATGCTTTAATTAGGTATCATTTACTGGTTGCCTTCTTTGGGCCAGTACTTCCCTAGATATTGTACACATGCTGCCTTTAACTCTACAATAGCAAATCTCCTGGTGGGCTTCTCTCATACTTCCGTTTTCCAAACAGGAAGTAACCGTGGTCATCTTGGCTTTCTTAAACAAAGACCAACTTCCCCTAGCTTGCTAGCTACCTGTTTCTTTTATGTCCTTAAAAAAAACAAGGAAAAAAACTAAATTAAACCTGGGTGCTTTTTCCCCGGCTCATTGCAAATTACTTCTCCCTACCATCATCTCCACCACCAAAACCAAAATGGAAACTATAGCAAAACTCAGCAATAAGGTAGGCCTATTAACTACCTCAGCAACCAACAGCTATTTAGCATAAAGCTAGTCTTTCCATAAATCTGAAAGTTAAATCTTTAACTAGATTAGATTTATGTTCCTTCCTAACTTCTTTTAAAGGGGCTTATATTTCTCGCCTTGGGGAAGAAATCTTCGGTATCATTTGGACCTGCAGCAGTTTTCAAATGATTAAATGCTATTTGTAGATTGATGCAAAGCATGATGTTGATGTTAATACTAGGTAAGTATTATAAGTATTACAAATAATTCTCTCTCTCTTATCAAAGTAGATGTAAAGCTATCTCATTCCCCTTGTTTCTATGGTGTTTTGAATGGGATAATTGCCTCCACAAGTTCATGAAGCTTGGCTCAATAGAAAATGCAGTATTTTTTAAGTTATGTGTGTCTGGGTATAAAAAAAGACTGAGAACCGCTGCAGGACATTAGTCACAGACTTCATTATGGGATCCTCAAAACTAATCCTCCCATACACGATATTACCCTACTTACACAAAATCTGCTCTGTTTAGTATTTTTCCCATATGAAATAAATGGCCACATATCAGTTGTTAGTGTATTACAGGGATAGGTTCAAGTCTCTAAATATAATTCCTTAGGGAAACATGTTTCTGTGTCAAAATCTTCAAATCCAAAGTACATGCCTTCAAAGTGTTTTATCATCACAATATATTGCTCTTCTGGGGAAATACATCCATGTAGGAGAAACACTAGCTTTATTGTTAAATTATAAGTTATACCTGTCTACAAGAATTTGATTGGTTCTTTTCAAATCTTCAACTGCAGAAATTTCTTTTGTCTCCAGCTTCTGTTTCAAACTATTTATTTCTGTTTCATAATAAGCTCGAAGATCTGCTACATGCCGAGCATGCTTTTCCTTCAGGTTCTGCCTAATTCTGTTGGTGAGAGAAATAAAGAATTTAAGGGGATGGTAGACACACCCTCTCTATTCCACAAGAGAAACCAAGAACACAGTATTTCTCAAAAAGCAAAAATACAACCACTTTTCTTTTGCATATCCATAGAGAAAATATTAGATTAATATTCACAAGAGCTGACAACTGAGCAAATGTTTTTAAAGAATGGACAGTTATTTTATTTTTTAGATTTCTACCTTAAAAATGTCTTTTTTGCAGTTGGGACAACCAAAGCAATAGGCTGAGCCCTGAATTTTAGGGTTTGTTCATATTAAAACTTAACCCAACAAAGGATAGGTCAAGCCTACTTAAAATTAGGCCTAAGGGTCACCCCCAAGAGAACCTCTTTTGTTGCTCAAATGTGGCCTCTCTCTCCAGCCAACACAACAAGCAAACTCATCACCCTCCCCCTATCTACATGGGACGTGACTCCCAGGAGTGTGGACCTTCCTGGCAATGTGGGACAGAAATCCTAGAATGAGCTGAGACTCAGCATCAACGGATTGAGAAAACCTTCTCGACCAAAAGAGGGAAGAGTGAAATGAGACAAAATAAAGTGTCATGGCTGAGAGATTCCAAACAGAGTCGAGAGGTTATCCTGGAGGTTATTCTTATGCATTAAGTAGATACACCTTGTTAGTCAAGATGTAATGGAGAGGCTGGAGGGAACTGCCTGAAGATGTTGAGCTGTGCCCCAGTAGCCATGTTTCTTGAAGATGATTGTATAATGATATAACTTTCACAACGTGACTGTATGATTGTGAAAACCTTGTGTCTGATGCTTTTATCTACCTTGTCAACAGACAAGTAGAACATATGGAATAAAAATAAATAATAGGGGGATAAAAAAATAAGTAAATAAAAAGATATCACCTTGTCAGTGAAGATGTAGTGGAGAGACTGGAGGGAACTGCCTGAAAATGTAGAGCTGTGTCCCAGTAGCCATGTTTCTTGATGATGACTGTATAATGATATAGCTTTCACAATGTGACTGTGTGATTGTGAAAACCTTGTCTGATGCTCCTTTTATCTACCTTATCAACAGACGAGTAGAACATAATGGAATAAAATTAAATAATGGGGGAACAAATGTTAAAATTAATTTAGAAGATTGAAATGCTAGTGATCAATGAAGGGGGAGGTAAAGGATATGGTATGCATGAATTTTTTTCTATTTTCTTTTTATTTCTTTTTACAAATTGATGAAGATGTTCTAAGAAATGATCATGATGATGAATATGCAACTATGCGATGATATTGTGAATTACTGATTATATATGTAGAATGGAATGATCATGTTAAGAATGTTTGCGTCTGTTGTTACAGTTTAAAAAAATTTTTTAATTAAAAAAGTTTGGTTTTTTTTGGTGCATGGGTCAGGAATTGAACCTGGGACTCACAAATGGCAGGCAAATGTTCTACCATTGAACCATCTGTGTACCCTCTATATGTCTTCTTTAAAATTTTATAAACTGCTAAAGTTCAATAAAAATAATTTTGATCATTCAAGCAGACATAATAGAAAATTTATTAACATTCAAGCTATTCAGTGAAATACATACTTAGACAATATCACAGGATCTTCCAGGGTAGTCAGTGAAATGCATTCTGGGACACTGTTGGCTGTACCTGGAAGCTGGCATTGACTGACTGAGGCTTGAGTTACCACGGTGTTTTCTTCATCTATAGTGTTGACCGAGATATCATTACTATTAATAGTACATACTGAAGGAAAGGTAGAACTCGTCCTACTCTCATTCTGGAATGCGTGATTTTTCCAAGAGTCCACTTGTGAAGTTTTTGGGTTTGAAGAATATTTGGGAAATCCAGATAACTGAGAAGCGATATTACTTGCTTGCGAAAATGAGTCTATGTCAGAGTGACTAGACACACTAGGTTCTAGAACAGAGTCTGTTGAAAAGGAAATTCTGTCATCAAGTGTTTTTAAAAAGCCATGTGGTTGAATCCCTGAAATCTGCTGATCTGGCTTCATATGTAATGTTGGATCTAGAGTCAGTACCTAGAAATAAGACATACAGTAAGTAAGGTTTCACTCTCAGTACTCAGTTTTGTTTTGTTCGTTTTTAAGTGAGGAGGCTTTAGATCTCCTAGGGAAAATAAAGCTTAAGGTAAAAGTTAGAATCATGAAGCAGCTTTCATTTTCACTCAGCAGAATGTTGACAACTTTACCTCTGGTGGATGATTTGGGTTGGAAGAAGTGAGATTCCTCTCAGGTAACTGCTTGTTTTCCCTTTGTTTTCTATGATAAATATCCTTCAGTGATGGTAGCTTCATCTCATTACTAGCATTAGACTTAAAGATATGAAACAAAATTATTATTTAAAAGGCATTAGCAACTATGAAAAAATTACTGATACCAAGATCAGCATTATAAAAAGATTTTGAAATATTTTAAATAAATTTTGAGAATCTAGACTGCCAGATCTATAATGCAAGTTTGGAAGTCATTACCTATTATTGCAAGCCTACATGAAAATGAAAAAGCTTTCATAACCTCTAACAATGACTATTAAGGGGAAAATCTGAAGCTAAATTACTTAGAAGTCTATGAGTACTTCCAAAGAATAAAATCCTTAGTCTCCCATTCAAAACAAAGATCAAATTTTGAGGGAAGAAAAGGCTTCATAATGAATAACTGAAGCAGGATGAAGAAAACTTCTGGCATGATTAATTTCATGTACCCTCAAGGGGATAAGTATCAAGAAATGGACCTCTGAATCTATGCAGTTACATTCATGATTTTTTTTTAAAGAGTTAGAGACCCCCCAAAGAAAGTGTAAAGAAAGAAGTTATCAATGAAAACAAGTCCCTTTGATTATTAATAAAATGAGACGATATTACCCTATCTAATTTCCAAACCTTGAAATCAGAGCTTTCCTACACTAGAAAAAGAACAAAGAGATATTAAATATGAATGTCTAAGCTCCAAACATTAAAAGTCTCAGGCTTAAATTGTTTCAAGGTGGGAGCTATTATAGTGGAGAACAGAGGGTACCATTTAACTTGAGTTTCAAATTTAAACCACAGGCATTCTCTTGATGGGATTATACATTCAACAATTCAACAAGAATGTATAGACTACAGAACAGCATAAATTTACACTTTTTATTTTTACTATTATTATTTTTTTACATAGGCAGGCACCGGTGGGAAACGAACCCAGGTCTCCAGCATGCCAGGTGAGAACTCTGCCTGCTGAGCCACCGTGGCCCCTAAATTAACACTTTTAAATTAACCATATGACTATCTTATGAATGGGATAATTGTATTTTTGTGAATATGCATTAAAAGCATTAATTTGTTAAATGTAAACTCTTAATGTTTACCACAATTTTCATAATCCTGTTTTAGAAGTTTACTTTTTTTGCAGGTCAAGAATCTAAAGGCCCCTTGTACACCTGAAAGTGCATGACAAGTAACAGCCCCCTGGCTTCGCCTACATGCAGCCTGGGGAACACTTGCCCACTGCTGGCGAACTGTTAACGTTATTCTATTCACAGTTCATGGCAATTTGAGGTGCCATTGTCCACTATTTTATGCTGTGCTTTTCTTTTCATATTCCAACATCTCTCACAAATGAGGATGCATCTTGTAATGCTTCGCCCAAGTAGTGGCTGGGACATAAATGCCTTTGCCTGCTCATAAGCAAATATCAAAGTCATCAAAATTGGCCAGATGGGCATTAACAGCTTAGAAGAAAATCCTAAAGACTATGGTGGATACCCTGAGAATCAAGTATTTAGGGAAAGGGTGAAGCACACATGTTTAGCCACAGTTCCTATCTAGGAGTCAAAAGTAGGCTAGTTCTACATAATAACAAAGCCAGTTAAAAGTTTAGTACCAAGGCCTTTTGTTCTTTTGCACATTTTCCAAAGAAATGCAAATCTAGGTACACAGAGGAAGAGAGTAGGTAGAATAACATGGAAACCAACACTGCATTGAAAAGAGATCAAAAGTGAAAGCCTCTGTATCTACTTCATTTATGTTTTCCTTTTGAAGTATGTAAAAGAGTAATAGGATAATAATTTTTATTTGCATCTAAATGCACTTCCCATAAGAATAAAATAAAAATTCTAGGTGATAAAGCATTGAATCAATCTTAATTAACAAGCTTTTATTTTTTCTTGGTAGAATATGAAAAGGGAAATCTTAAAATTGGTGACATCTACCCCCAAGAGAGCCTCTTCTGTTGCTAAGATGTGGCCTCTCTCTCTCTCCCTCTCTCTCCTTCTCTCTCCCTCCCCCCTCCCCTCCCCCCTCAATCTCTCTCTCGGCCAACACAACAAGCAAACTCAACGCCCTCCCCCTATCTACATGGGACATGACTCCCAGGGGTGCGGCCCTTCCTGGCAATGTGGGACAGAAATCCTAGAATGAGCTGAGACTCAGCATCAACGGATTAAGAAAACCTTCTCGACCAAAAGGGGGAAGAGTAAAACGAGATAAAGTGTCATTGGCTGAGAGATTCCAAACAGAGTCGAAAGGTTATCCTGGAGGTTATTCTTACGCATTAAGTAGATACACCTTGTTAGTCAAGATGTAATGGAGAGGCTGGAGGGAACTGCCTGAAAATGTAGAGCTGTGTTCCAGTAGCCATGTTTCTTGATGATGATTGTATAATGATATAGCTCTCACAATGTGACTGTGTGACTGTGAAAATCTTGTGTCTGATGCTCCTTTTATCTATCTTGTCAACAGACAAGTAGAACATACGGCATAAGAATAAATAATAGGGGGAACAAATGTTAAAATAAATTTAGTTTGAAATGCTAGTGATCAGTGAAAGGGAGGGGTAAAGGGTATGGTATGTATAAGTTTTTTTTTCTGTTTTCATTTTATTCCTTTTTCTGAATAGATGTAAATTTTCCAAAAAATGATCATGATGATGAATATGCAACTATGATGATATTGTTGTGAATTACTGATTATATATGTAGAACGGAATGATCAAAATAGGAATGTCTGCATTAGGAATGTTTACATTTGTTATGTGTTTTTTGGTATTTAAAAAAATTAAATAAAAAAAAAATTGGTGACATCTGTAATTTTTTTGTGTGTGTGGTGGGGTGCATGGTCCGGGAATCAAACCCGGGCCTCCCTCATGGAAGGCAAGCATTCTACCACTGAACTACCACTGAACCTACCACTGAACTACCACTGAACCTACCACTGAACTACCACTGAACCACCTATGCACCCTGGTGACAGCTTTACATTCAAAAAATACAGTGTTAATTGACTGAGGCTCAAAATCAAGGGCCAAATATAGTGAGTCCTATAACTGCAAACCTTCTCTTCCCTTTCCCTTTCCCCATATCTCATTTCTCTTTGTGTATATATTTAATTCTCTTTTTTATCTTTCCTGAATGTTGATTTCAGTCACTCTCTGAGACACTCATATTTATAAGTACATTGGTCTCTACATTGCCCAATTTGTCTATTCAGGTTTTCATGTCTCTCTTATTTTAATTCTTTCTTTTCTCCCAGTCTTAATCTCTCATTATCCAATCACAACACAGAAGTGAAACATATATATCAATGTACACACATTGAATAAACAGACAAAATATTTTACATTTCTTGCTAAAAAAAAAAAATTTAACACAGTAAACTAAATTTCCCATAATTATGCTAGAAATGCACCAGAGGGAGATATAACTGAAAATCAACTCTGGGTCTGGGAACAGGAGAAATTACGAGCTGGGGACCTATTATATACAACAGGTTAAAAAAAAATTACATTTAATCTCACAAAACACTCACCAATTTTTATTCCATTTTTAAGTAACTTTCCTAAGATCACATAGCTATAAATGACAGAAACAAAACTTGAAAGGTGAATATGATTGTAAAGCCCCTGCTTTTTTCCAGTACATCAGAGGTCAACAAATACAAAATTTATAACGAAAAGGAATATTAATTAACTACAAATGCAAAATACAAATACACAAACATACACCGAGATGTCTTTTTAAATTACCTGGCTTGGTGACACATTTTTGGAGGAGGATGGTACAAGCATCTTCTCTGAAGTCTCAGACAAAGAGCGATACATGTCCTTTTCCTCTAGTTTCCAGTAAGTCAGTCCTAACGTGCACAAACGCACAGAGTAGAAAAGAGTAAGCTAAGAGAACAAATATTTTCTAGATTAAATTATTTCTATAAATGCATACAGTAGAAAAGAGTGAGCTAAGAGAACAAATATTTTCTAGATTAAATTATTTCTATCTAAAGAAAATTAGGATATGGGAAATGAATACTTTTTGGCTATTTGGTTAAAGCAAGTTGAACTTTGATGGGAAGATTCACATAAATGCCTGACCATTTGAAGAGCTGTGACTTACTGACCCTAATATTTAAAACTGAAATATTAAAAGTCAAGATAAATTAGTGCAATTTGAAATAAATTTTAAAATAAATGACAACTTCTTTATGAGTAGTACAGACTTATACAGAATCAACATAAACAATTTAATAGTTCAAATACCAACTGAGCATCTACAGTGCCAGCCTTGAGGGAGAGAGTTTACAATAAGTAAATCATGCAGTATACCCACATAACTAGTTCATTGCGCTTCACAGATATTGCATTTTTGTTTATTTACTTATTTTTTAATAAACTGAAGGTTTGTGGCAACTCTGAGTCAAACAAGTCTTTCAGTGCCAACTTCCCAAAGGCATATTCTCACTTCATATCCCTGTCACATTTTAATTAAGCTACGTTCATTTTTTTAGACATAATGCTATTGCACATTTAAGAGACTACATAATAGTGCAAACATAAATTTTATATGCACTGGGAACCAAAAAATTCATGTGATTCACTTGATTCCAAAATTTACTTTATTGAAATCGTCTGGAACTAAACCCACAATATCTCTGAGGTACAGATGTATATAGTATGTTAGACTGCAGAAAGCATTCTGACAGTAAAAGAAAAAAATGGGACAAAGAGTATCTACGGTGTGGGGGCAGGGCCCTATTTTTGAATAGGGTGTCAGGGTTGGCTCACTGACAGCACAGCACTTTAACAAGGAGTTAGTCATTTTAACCATATATTAGGGCATTCCCTACATGGGGGGGGGAGCGTATTTCAAGCAGGGGGAACAGCTAATGCAAAAGTTCTAATGTGAGAACATATCTGGCATATATTCAACATACCTGCTGAGGCAGAATGGGAGAGAATGGTAACAGTGAAGTCAAAGAGACAGTGGAGCGTGATCCTGCTGAATCTATGGGACTTTGTTTGGGCTCCGGCTATTACTCTGAGGGAACCAGGGATTCCCTGAAGGTGGGGGGGAGGGCTCATAATTGAGCAGAGGAATTATGTGATCCGACTTATCTTTAAAAAGGATCACTTTGGCTACTGTAGTGAGAAAAGACTGAAAGGTATAGGGTGGGAGCAGGGAGGCCAGTTAGGAAGATACAGGCATCCAAGTGAGAGAATTGATGGGCTCTATTTAGGGTGGCAGCAGGGGAAGTGGTGAGAAGCGACTGGATTCTGGAAATAGGCAGAAAACAAGGCCAATTCATCCTGGTGAAGTGGATGCAGGGTGTGGAAGAAAAGGGAAAAGCCAGGAAGTAAGCCCTTCAGACTGAGATGCACTCATCAAAGGAGTGCAGACAGATCAGCCTGACAGAAGGAAGGATTTATTCATTCCTTTTGGAATACCTGAAAAAGCCATATGACTTGAGCAGCTCTCTGAAATAATTTCAAAGCCACTTCCTTCCATCTTTTGCAGAACTTGTAACACAAATCAAGGCAAGTAAGGAAGTTACCTTTACCAAAAGAACAGTACACGACACAGTTACAGACACTGCATGATTATCATTCTATAATGAGAAATTTAGATAATTGGTTAAAATAAAACAAACTCTTTAAAAATATAAGTACCTGTTGCTGAATCAGATATCCAAGAATTTGGACTTTCCTCTGGTTTTCTGAGATAAAAAGCATGAGGATGTGTAGCAGCAGCAAAATCAGACTGTAATTCAAGAAAGAAAAATATCAGTTAACAGTTAAAAATCATTAGGCACAAATTGCTGATCCAGGAAACGAAAGCCGGGTGCCAAACTAGGCTTGGAGAAACCTTCAGAAGGTTCAAGAAGAACACCTGGCTTTCCCCATCGCTACAAGAATGCAAAATGACAGGCATTAACAGTGAAGGATTTGCTTTTCTCGTATAATCTGCAAAAGTTTACTTTGGTTTTCTGTAGAGCTGGAAGGAAAAAACTAGGGGTAGTTCTTATTTAATGAGTTAAAAAATAAAGTTCATTTATAATTTATAATCTATTTTCAAAAGATATTTGAGGTGTCTAAAATTGAAGTTTTTTAGTATAAAATGAAGGTAAAAGCCATCATAGTTCATTTTTATCATTAATTTCTAACTAAAATAAATCAAATTAACTGTGAAAACCACAAATCTATAATTACCATGACGTTTAAATAGTAAACTACTTTTTATATTCAAATAATTGGTTACTAGTCCCAAAAGAGGCTCAAAATGCTAACATCAGCAATGCTAATACAATTCTAAGAATCTCTCCTCTCTATCTCTGGCATCTTCAAAAGAGATCTTTTTTTCTAAAAGGGGATTTTGAAAAGACTATTGCTACTGGAAATATCCTCATCGGTTCCACCATCAGTTTCCCTTTCTGTTAAAAGTATTTTGATTACATTTACTTAAAACCATCCATAAACCTATTGCAAAAGTAAAAGTACACCAACAAAATTTTTTTTAACTTTTTTTATTAATTAAAAAAATTAACAAACAAAACATTAAGAGATCATTCCATTCTACATATACAATTGGTAATTCTTAATATCATCACATAGTTGCATATTCATCATTTCTTAGAACATTTGCATCAATTTAGAAAAAGAAATAAAGACAACAGAAAAAGAAATAAAACGATAACAGAGAAAAAAAAGATTATACATACCATACCCCTTACCCCTCGCTTTCATTTACCACTAGCATTTCAAACTAAATTTATTTTAACATTTGTTCCCCCCTATTATTTATTTTTATTCCATATGTTCTACTCTTCTGCTGATATAGTAGCTAAAAGGAGCATCAGACACAAGGTTTTCACATTCGCAGAGTCTCATTGTGAAAGCTCTATCATTGTTCAATCATCATCAAGAAACATGGCTACTGGAACATAGCTCTGCATTTTCAGGCAATTCCCTCCAGCCTCTCCACTACATCTTGAACAACAAGGTGATATCTACTTAATGCATAAGAATAACCTCCAGGATAACCTCTCAACTACACCAACAAATTTTAAAAATGTTTTTGCATGAGGAAGAATAAAGGAATGTCAACATTGCAGGGTGCTGAAAATAGATGGTAATTAATATTTTAAAATGTCACCTTATGTGTGAGACTAAAGCAAAAAATGTTTGTTACAAAATTTATATTTTGACTAGAGCATTTCCTAATATAAATCATGTAGATAGTTTGATTGAACATCATAAGTAATTGGAATCTCAGGTAGGACATGAGAATTTGTTGGTTTCTTCAGAGTGATGCCTGGATGAATCCCAGAGTGATTTGATCAGCGACTGGAAAAGTATTTGCAAGCCCCCTCTGGGGAATGGTGAGAGCGGGGAGAAATTCAACTCTCCTGTGCTGGTTTGAAAGGAAGTATGCCCCCTAAGAAAAGCCATGTTTTAATATAAATCCCATTTCTTAAAGGTAGAATAATCTCTATTCAATACTGTATATTTGAAACTGTAATGAGATCATCTTCCTGGTTGATGTGATTTAGTCAAGAATGGTTGTTAAACTGGATTAGGGGATGACATATCTCCATCCATTTGGGTGGTTCTTGATTGGTTTATTGGAGTCCTATAAAAGAGGAAATATTTTGGAGAGTGAGAGATTCAGAGAGAGCTACACTACGAAGCAGAGAGTCCACCAGCCAGTGACCTTTGGAGATGAAGAAGGAAGACGCCTCCCGGGGAGCTTCATGAAACAGGAAGCCAGGAGAGAAAGCCAGCAGATGACGCCTTGCTTGCCATGTGCCCTTCCAGCCGAGAGAGAAGCCCTGACTGTGTTCGCCATGTGCCTTCTCACTTGAGAGAGAAACCCTGAACTTCATCGGCCTTCTTGAACCAAGGTATCTTTCCCTAGATGCCTTTGATTGGACATTTCTTTAGACTTGTTTGAATTGGGACATTTTCTCGGCCTTAGAACTGTAAACTAGCAACTCATTAAATTCCCCTTTTTAAAAGCCATTCCGTTTCTGGTATATTGCATTGCGGAAGCTAGCAAACTAGAACATCTCCCAAGTCGAATTCTTGATATTCTCACAAGCAGTGTGGACAACCAAAGCTACAGGCTGAGCCCCCAGTCTTGGGGTTTGTTCATATGAAACTTAACCGCACAAAGGATAGGTCAAGTCTACTTAAAATTGAGGCCTAAGAGTCACCCCCAAGAGAGCCTCTTTTGTTCCTCAGATGTGGCCTCTCCCTCCAGCCAACATGATGAGCAGTCTCACCTTACTCCCCCTCTCTGCATGGGACATGACTCCCAGGGGTGTGGACCCTCCTGGCAACGTGGGACAGAGATCCTGGAATGAGCTGAGACTCAGCATCAAAGGACTGAGAAAAACCCTAGAATGAGCAGAGAATTAACATCAAGAGACTGAGAGAACCTTCTCGACCAAAAGGGGGAAGAGTGAAATGAGACTAAGTGTCAATGGCTGAGAGATTCCAAACAGAGTGGAGAGGTTATCCTGGAGGTTATTCTTACGCATTAAGTAGATATCACCTTGTTGTTCAAGAGGTAGTGGAGAGGCTAGAGGGAACTGCCTGAAAATGTAGAGCTGTGTTCCAGTAGCCATGTCTCTTGATGATGATTGAACAATGATAAAATTTTTACAATGAGACTCTGTGAATTTGAAAACCTTATGTCTGGTGCTCCTTTTATCTACCATATCAACAAAAGAGTAAAACATACGGAATAAAAAATAAATAAGGGGAACAAATGCTAAAATAAATTTAGTTTGAAATGCTAGTGGTAAATGAAAGCGAGGGGTAAGGGGTATGATATGTATAACTTTTTTTTCTCTATTATCGCTTTATTTCTTTTTCTGTTGTCTTTTTATTTCTTTTTCTAAATCGATGAAAATGTTCTAAGAAATGATGAATATGCAACTATGTGATGATATTAAGAATTACTGATGTAGAATGGAATGATATCTTATTATTTTGTTTGTTGTTAATTTTTTTAATTAATAAAAAAATAAAAAGTAAAAAAAAAAAAGTAAAAGTATGCCAAAATAATAAAAGGAGATTACCTCAGTCTTATAAGGCACCACTTAGCCTCTTTTTCATCAAGTAAGAAATGACTAAGTAATTTTGTCTCCTAAAACTGCTCAAATTTCTGTCAAGTCTCAGTACTTAAAGGACCAGGAAAAGGTGAATGGACAAGAATCAAATAATCCCAAGTAAAATATTTTGTCCTCTTCCCAATTCTAAGGTGAAAAATTCAATGTACTCAGCTGAGACACACAAGCAGTGGACTAGGAGGGGCTTACCTTATACAGCTGCCTGCTGCACTCTTCTGAGTAAACAAGGCATCCACTGAAGAAAACAGGCCCAGCTTTTCATGAAAAATAAAAGTATGGTGCAATGAAAAGCCCTTCTGAAACTTAAACCCTCTTACTTAGTCCTAGAAGCTGGCCTCAGCCTAGCACAAGTACCTCAATTAGTTTCAGTAAGTCTTTCAGTCTATCTGAAAAAAAATCCACAAAGTCCTTCAGCTTGTGAAATGGTAAATTCAAGTGTGTCTAACACAAAGGACCAAGAAAACAAAGACAGACTTGAATTTTGGAGAATCCTTATGCTAAACAGTATACAATTTCAAAATGTACTTAAAATAACTATTACCTAAAATAAACTCCACTGTACAAAAAGAAAACAGGATCAGAAGAGAGTTCTGATAATAAGGACTGCACGATTTAGATGTAACTGAAAACAATAAGAAAAGAGAAAAGATTAAACAAAGAGGAAAGTTTCATCTGCTGTATCCACAGGATTTGATTCAGAATCAGGCAGATGAGAAATGCACTTGGCTATGGTAACTTGCAACCATCATTACCTCAAAAACATTTAAAGCTCAGAAATATCAAAGAAAAGTGATTTCTCCTACTGATTTAATACCAAATGCATCATTTACCTTAAAAAGGAAGAAATGAAAGGAAAAATAAATTCTGCCCTGATGATCAAAGTAAAGGACCGACTCAAAGGGAATCACTCCTCAGCAGAGCTTCCAAGCTCAGCCGAGCTGACATCATGGAGGCAGCAGACTACCAGGCAGATATACCACAAGGATAGTCTCAGGCAATGAACCGCCTCATGCTGCAGCTGGTCTAGCACTCTAGTAACTTAAGAAAAAATTAGGCTATTACAGTGGTTACCAAACTTTGCTGCACATTATAATCACCTGAAGCCTTTTAAACTCCTGATACACAGTTCACACGCCCTACCTAGTAAGTCAGAACATGTAAGGTTGGCAGTCAGGCATGAGTAATTTTGTAAAAGACCCTCAGGTAATTATAATGTGCAGCAAAGTTTGGAAACCATGGGTTATAGCAAACATATGTTGAGCCACATTCACAAAAGGCAACAAGAAACCATTTACCCACTGAGTGATGGAATCACAAACCCAAAGTCTTGGTTATGATCACAAATCAGACACGGAAAAATCTCCACAGGACTGAGTTTCTATAATGGTAAAAACAAGAAAAGCAACTATATCTGAAAATATTCTTCTTTTGTGACAATCTAGTTCAATTAAAAAAAAAAACAAATTTTATCCCAAATACCATTTAACTATCGTAACAAACAATGATATACCATCCTTGAAGGTGCACAGGTTCAAAAGAATAAAACTACCAGTATAACACTAAATGGCTTTTCTAGGTTGCAGATGCTCTGTGCTTCATGGAGTTTTCTTCACCTTCACTTCCCTCCTCCTCAATAAACAAAGATTTTTGGAAAAGTTCAAAGATAGGTAAAATTAGGAAGCTTAAAAATCCACAGATTGAAGAAATAAAATTACTGGAAAAGAGAAATAAATAGTGCCTTATGAAAGCCGAGGGACCACCATCTTAGGAGCTCTATTCTTCAACAGACCTTTCTCACAGGATGACGCGAAGACTGTGCTGAGTGAGGATGATCAAGCCATGGCCAGTTCCTAACAGTATCAAGTTTGCAGGGACCCGTTTTGCAATTTCAGTGTATTACACTAAATAGCACTATTCTATGACAACTTAGGCCAACAAGGGCTTTAAGACGTGTTAAACTTATTCATTTACCTATAATCCTTTAATGAGAGCAACTGCTATGTTAGCAACAGCGCCACACAGAACTCAACCATTTCATCTCATACATTTTAGATTATAAACACTAAATTGTCCAAATTTCAATCATGTTGTATAAAGACATCTTAAAGTACTCAACTTTTATAGTATTACTTCTTACAACATAATAGTAATAGAAATCATTGGAAGTTTTTAAATTTATTTTTTTTAAACAGTCAAATAGGTTACTCTCTGGCTAAATGGAGACATTCGCTATACAAAAAGAAATAGAACCTTTATAAAATAGTTCATTTTTTACAGTATTTTATCCCTCAATAGTTTTGATTGCCAACACATGAAAGTACCAATACTTAGAGCAAATTGTTACATCCAATCCTTTCAGAGACCCTGATTTAACAATACAAAAAAAAGGACAAAACCATTTACACTGATGAGCATGTTGTAAACTCAACATGTTCATCAAGAGCATGCGTGTCAGGCAAACAGATTCTTCACCCACTTTCTCAACTGGTGATTTCTTTGGCTGCTCCCTTCCTTGCAGAAATTGTGAACGTCCTTCTTCTACGTGTGCTCTCTTTGGTTGGTTCTGTTTCAGCTTTTGTGCCCATGATGTTATAGATTTACTATGAAAAGAGAAAAACAAAATTACTTTCTTAAATGCTATTCTTCACACATAAAGCTAAGTATCAGTGGGAAATTTTTTAGATTTTTTTCTAATAGTGGAGAAATAATGGATTTTTGTTGATTCACCTAAATTTCTTTTTTCAATTTCTTATTACCAAAGGCAAAGAAAACAAAAGACTAAAGGTGACTATACAGATCTGTTGCCAGAACAATAACCATTCCCCATTTTGGCCCTTTCGAGGACTACATAGACCTCTACAGTGAAAAGCATATTGATTAGTATGTACTAATAATTATTCTTGTGGGAAGACAAAATGTGTGCTGCTCAAAAAATGTTTATTTGTTACAAAATTTAGATTTTGACTAGAGCATTTCCTAATATACCTCATGTAGATAGTTTGATTGAATGTTGTAAGTACTTGGAATCTCAGGTAGCACATGAGATTTTGTTGGTTTGTCCAGAGTGATCCCCCGATGAATCCCAGAATGATGTGATCAGTGACTGGAAAAGTATTTGCAAGCCCGCTTTGGGGAATGGTGAGAGTGAGGAGAAATTCAACTTCCCCAAGTTGAATTCTTGATATTCCCACAAGCAGTGTGGACAACCAAAGCTATAGGCTGAGCCCCCAGTCTTGGGGTTTGTTCACATGAAACTTAACCCCACAAAAGATAGGTCAAGTCTACTTAAAATTTAGGCCTAAGAGTCACCCCCAAGAGAGCCTCTTTTGTTGCTCAGATGTGGCCTCTCTCCAGCCAATATGATGAGCAGTCTGACCACTCCCCTCCTCTCTGCGTGGGACATGACTCCCAGGGGTGTGGACCTTCCTGGCAACGTAGGACAAAGATCCTGGAATGAGCTGAGACTCAGCATCAAAGGACTGAGAAAAACCCTAGAATGAGCAGAGAATTAACATCAAGAGACTGAGAGAACCTTCTCGACCAAAAGGGGGAAGAGCAAAATGAGACAAAGTGTCAATGGCTGAGAGATTCCAAACAGAGTGGAGAGGTTATCCTGGAGGTTATTCTTACGCATTAAGTAGATATCACCTTGTTGTTCAAGATGTAGTGGAGAGGCTGGAGGGAATTGCCTGAAAATGCAGAGCTGTGTTCCAGTAGCCATGTTTCTTGATGATGATTGAACAATGATATAGCTTTCACAATGAGACTCTGTGAATGTGAAAACCTTATGTCTGATGCTCCTTTTAGCTACTATATCAACAGAAGAGTAGAACATATGGAATAAAAATAAATAATAGGAGGAACAAATGTTAAAATAAATTCAGTTTGAAATAGTGGTAAATGAAAGCGAGGGGTAAGGGGTATGGTATGTATAGATTTTTTTTCTCTATTATCATTTTATTTCTTTTTCTGTTGTCTTTTTATTTCTTTTTCTAAATCGATGCAAATGTTCTAAGAAATGATGAATATGCAACTATGTGATGATATTAAGAATTACTGATTATATATGTAGAATGGAATGATTTCTAAATGTTTTGTTTGTTAATTTTTTTTAATTAATAAAAAAAGTTTAAAAAAATGCATTAAACTTAAAAAAACTCTCCTTATACCAATCCTTATATACAAAAAACATAAAATTAAGTATGGCCATGGGACTGAGAAAGCCTTCTTGACCAAAAGGGGGAAGTGAAAAAAATGAGAAAAGTAAAGTGTCAGGGGTGAGAGATTTAAAACAGAGTCAGGAGGTTATTATGCATTATATAGATATCTCTTTTTAGTTTATGGTATATCGTAGTGGCTGGAGGGAAGTATCTGAAACTGTTGAGCTGTGTTCTAGTAGCCTTGATTCTTGAGGATGACTGTAGAAATACATAACTTTTAACCTTTACAACGCGACTGTGTGATTGTGAAAACTTGTGTCTCATGCTCCTTTTATTCAGGTTACAGACGGATGAGTAAAAAAATATGGATACAAAAATAAACAATAGGGGAGATAAAGGGTAAAATAAATTGGGTAGATGGAAATACTAGTGATCAATGAGAGGGAAGGGTATGGGGTCTGGGATGTATGAATTTATTTTGTCTTTTTTCTGGCAAGGTCTCCCACCTTATGAGTTTAGTAATTTCATAACTACAAAAAGGATGTTAAATAGCAAGTCAGATGCCATTAGTATATAGTGTGTTTTGTGTATTTCAATTTTCCTCAGGCAGTTATAAACAAAAGTCTTCAATTTTAATGGTAAAACTGATACAGGCTCGAATACCTCTCGTTCTAATATGGTCTAACTAAAAAAGGAACTCTCTTTACTAGATTCTAAGTGTAATAAGTAAAATTCCCTTCAAGTGATGGAGAAATTTCACTTACTTATTTGTTTTCCCATTGTATACTTCAGAAATCTTATTCTCACCAAGAAAACGATGCTCAAATTCACCAGGAAAAACAGAAATATCTTCTTTTAAAGACGTATTAAAATCTTGAGTAGTTTGTATATAAAAGCTCTTATTTTTTACAGCATCTACAAGTGAATCCATCTGTACCATAGGTCCTCTAGAAAGGTCTTTATGCTCTATAAACTCGTTAGGGTCTTTAGATTTGTACGTATTTAATTCTGAGATGCAAAAGGTACCGTATCCACTGCTCACTGAACTACTATCCAAGTTGCAGTCTGGTAGTGATGGGGACGTTTCTTGCTGCACTTCAGGTTCTTTAAACTTAGGACAACTGACAACAGATTCATTTCTGTCACTGTTTTCAGAACAAAAACCCATTTGACTTTCTGAAAATATTTGTTTGCTTGAAGAACTTCTATCGCAGGGAGCCCAAGAAGCACTACTAGTTTGTAACTTTACTAAATTTTTTATCTCCTCCTGTATACGCTAAAAATAAAAAAAGTTGCAGATTTAGTTAAGAATGCATTTTTTAAATGCATATTAAACATCACATTTTTATGAGTGTTATGAAAATATTATGTTTAAAAACACGATAGAATGTTACTCTAAAGATAATACACACACTGTACCTTAGTTTATAAAAAATGATGTAAATTATTAATTGTTTTTTCTGCAAAGCTTACAAACACAAAATAAAAATAGGAAAAAAAACTTAATGAAAGAATCAATATAAGTAACAACTTACGTGAATTTGGTTGTGGAACTGTTCCTGCTGGGCAAATATCTGTTCTTGGCATTGCTTTTCCACCAAATTGAATAGTTGTAACCACCTGGTCTAGTAAATCATAAAATATTTAAATTAAAAATAAAATTTTAGCCTATCATTACATAGAAAAATTTCTTCAATGGAAAAGAGCCTTTTTTAAAAATGTAAAATGCCAAGATTAATTAAACAATTATAAAAAAATTTCAACGCAAAAATATCAGGATATAGACTTAGACTCTTCTTTCTTATGTTCCCTGTACCTGCAAGTCTTACGTAAATCTTATTTTTTAAACAGCATGTTAATTTGATGTCATCTAACATTTCCAATTAATCAAGAACCAGTAGTTGCTCTTAATATTTGTCTTAAGTTCCTCTTCCTTTCCTCGTAAAAGCCAATGATTTCTTGAACACTGGCATGTACCTAGAAAAAGAACTCCACATCCTAAAACAAGAAACAGTTTGGTACCAAGAGAATTAACTCCTAATTTATTTGTTCTATAAGTAAAAGACTGTTTTTAAAGACAGACATTAAAGGGTTTTAAAACACTGTAGAGCTGAAAAAGAAAAGAATAAAACAATGACTCTGAAAACATGTGGAACTGGCCTAGAAGTCCCTGCACAGTCCCACAGTATTCACATGCCATCCAGGAGCAGTCAGCATTGCGGGGGTTCTCAGCCACAAGAAGACATGGGAGAGGGGGACAGGGATCTCCAGATGGCTAAATTCAACCTAAGGCTGGGATACTTTTCAGCAACGGACAATAAACATGCAATACAATCAGTAGCTACCATGAAAACTAGTTTCCCAGTGTAAAACCTTTCACTGCCTACCATTTCTAAGCTTTACTTAACAGGACCTGCCTGTCCTCATATACTTCCAACCCTGTCTCATCCCTCTCTGTCCCCTGCTCATCACACTGACCTCTTTCTGGTCCTGGAACATAACCAAACCACCTTCTACCTAAAAACCTTTGTATTTGCTACAACCTCTATCTGGAAAACTCCCTTCTTAGTGAGTAACATGGCTGGTTATTTCCCAAACTGCAATGACAGCTTAATTATCTCCTTTCCTAAGCAGGTTTCCAAAATACACTAACATGTTATTCTTTCTCATCATCCTATTTCCTTCATAGCACTTACCACAATCAGAAATGAGCTCATTTGTTCTCTTTGTTAACTTATCTGTCTCCCAGCCCTGCCCCATTCTATTTCCAGCACATAGCATACAACATCAAGAAAAGAAGCACTCAAGCACAGTCTAAACAAGTGTATAAAAACGTGTCTTTCTAATAATCATACCTTTCTTGGTATTATAGACCATAATAAACCAGCAGTCCTTTCGGTTAATGTTGAAAGCCAGGTATCAGTTTTTCTTTTTATTTTATTTTATTTTATTTTTATTTTTGTTTATTTTTATTCCAATGCAATTTTTTAAATTTATTTTATTTATTAAACATACCAACATACCAACACAAACATTCTTACTATATGATCATTCCATTCTACATATATATTCAGTAATTCACAATATCATCACATAGTTGTATATTCATCATGATCATTTCTTAGAACATTTGCATCAACTCAGAAAACAGAAACAAAAAGAAAACAGAAAAAAATGCATACATACCATACCTCTTACCCCTCCCTTTCATTGATCACTAGCATTTCAATCTACTAAATTTATTTTAACATTTGTTTCCCCTTATTTTTTTTATTAAAGAAAAAAAAGAAACTAACCCAACATTTAGAAATCATTCCATTCTACATATGCAATCAGTAGTTCTTAACATCATCACATAGATGCATGATCATCATTTCTTAGTACATTTGCATCGATTTAGAAGAACTAGCAAAACAACAGAAAAAGATATAAAATGTTAATAAAGAGAAAAAAAATAAAAATAATAACAATAGTAAAAAAAAAGAAAAGGAAAAAGAAAAAAAAAGACAAACTAACGGAAAGACAAAAAAAAAAAACCCCTATAGCTCAGATGCAGCTTCATTCAGTGTTTTAACATGATTACTTTACAATTAGGTATTATTGTGCTGTCCATTTTTGAGTTTTGTATCTAGTCCTGTTGCACAGTCTGTATCCCTTCAGCTCCAATTACCCATTATCTTACCCTGTTTCTAAGTCCTGTTGGTCTCTGTTACCAATGACATATTCCAAGTTTATTCTTGAATGTCGGTTCACATCAGTGGGACCATACAGTATTTGTCCTTTAGTTTTTGGCTAGATTCATTCAGCATGCTAGACTCATTCAGCGTAATGTTCTCTAGGTCCATCCACGTTATTACATGCTTCATAAGTTTACCCTGTCTTAAAGCTGCATAATATTCCATCGTATGTATATACCACAGTTTGTTTGGCCACTCGTCTGCTGATGGACATTTTGGCTGTTTCCATCTCTTTGCAATTGTAAATAACACTGCTATAAACATTGGTGTGCAAATGTCCGTTTGTGTCTTTGCCCTTAAGTCCTTTGAGTAGATACCCAGCAATGGTATTGCTGGGTCGTATGGCAATTCTGTATTCAGCTTTTTGAGGAACCGCCAAACTGCCTTCCACAGTGGTTGCACCATTTGACATTCCCACCAACAGTGAATAAGTGTGCCTCTTTCTCTGTATCCTCTCCAGCACTTCTCATTTTCTGTTTTGTTGATAATGGCCATTCTGGTGGGTGTGAGATGATATCTCATTGTGGTTTTGATTTGCATTTCTCTAATGGCCAGGGACATTGAGCATCTCTTCATGTGCCTTTTGGCCATTTGCATTTCCTCTTCTGAGAGGTGTCTGTTCAAGTCTTTTTCCCATTTTGTAATTGGGTTGGCTGTCTTTTTGTTGTTGAGTTGGACAATCTCTTTATAAATTCTGGATACTAGACCTTTATCTGATATGTCGTTTCCGAATATTGTCTCCCATTGTGTAGGCTATCTTTCTACTTTCTTGATGAAGTTCTTTGATGCACAAAAGTGTTTAATTTTGAGGAGCTCCCATTTACTTATTTCCTTCTTCAGTGTTCTTGCTTTAGGTTTAAGGTCCATAAAACCGCCTCCAATTGTAAGTTTCATAAGATATCTCCCTACATTTTCCTCTAATTGTTTTATGGTCTTTAGACCTAATGTTTAGATCTTTGATCCATTTTGAGTTAACTTTTGCTATACAAAAGCAAAAGGTGTGAGATACGGGTCTTCTTTCATTCTTTTGCATATGGATATCCAGTTCTCTAGGCACCATTTATTGAAGAGACTGTTCTGTCCCAGGTGAGTTGGCTTGACTGCCTTATCAAAGATCAAATGTCCATAGATGAGAGGGTCTATATCTGAGCACTCTATTCAATTCCATTGGTCGATATATCTATCTTTATGCCAATACCATGCTGTTTTGACCACTGTGGCTTCATAATATGCCATAAAGTCAGGCAGCGCGAGACCTCCAGCTTCGTTTTTTTCCCTCAAGATGTTTTTAGCAATTCGGGGCACCCTGCCTTTCCAGATAAATTTGCTTATTGGTTTTTCTATTTCTGAAAAATAAGTTGTTGGGATTTTGATTGGTATTGCATTGAATCTGTAAATCAATTTAGGTAGGATTGACATCTTAACTATATTTAGTCTTCCAATCCATGAACACGGTATGCCCTTCCATCTATTTAGGTCTTCTGTGATTTCTTTTAACAGTTTTTTGTAGTTTTCTTTATATAGGTTTTTTGTCTCTTTAGTTAAATTTATTCCTAGGTATTTTATTCTTTTAGCTGCAATTGTAAATGGGATTCGTTTCTTGATTTCCCCCTCAGCTTGTTCATTACTAGTGTATAGAAATGCTACAGATTTTTGAATGTTGATCTTGTAACCTGCTACTTTGCTGTACTCATTTATTAGCTCTAGCAGTTTTGT
The DNA here is from genome assembly GCF_023851605.1 of Tamandua tetradactyla. NCBI lineage: Eukaryota > Metazoa > Chordata > Mammalia > Pilosa > Myrmecophagidae > Tamandua > Tamandua tetradactyla. The sequence continues at coordinate 8,742,703 of NC_135331.1, read as the reverse complement.
TGTGGATTTTTCCGGGTTTTCGACGTATAGTATCATATCGTCTGCAAACAGTGATAGTTTTACTTCTTCCTTTCCAATTTTGATGCCTTGTATTTCTTTTTCTTGTCTAATTGCTCTGGCTAGAACCTCCAACACAATGTTGAATAATAGTGGTGATAATGGACATCCTTGTCTTATTCCTGATCTTAGGGGGAAGTTTTCAATTTTTCCCTATTGAGGATGATATTACCTGTGGGTTTTTCATATATTCCCTCTATCATTTTAAGGAAGTTCCCTTGTATTCCTATCTTTTGAAGTGTTTTCAACAGAAAAGGATGTTGAATCTTGTCAAATGCCTTCTCTGCATCAATTGAGATGATCATGTGTTTTTTCTGCTTTGATTTGTTGATATGGTGTATTACATTAATTGATTTTCTTATGTTGAACCATCCTTGCATACCTGGGACGAATCCTACTTGGTCATGATGTATAATTCTTTTAATGTGTTGTTGGATACGATTTGCTAGAATTTTATTGAGGATTTTTGCATCTATATTCATTAGAGAGATTGGTCTGTAGTTTTCTTTTTTTGTAATATCTTTGCCTGGTTTTGGTATGAGGGTGATGTTGGCTTCATAGAATGAATTAGGTAGTTTTCCCTCCACTTCGATTTTTTGGAAGAGTTTGAAGAGAATTGGTACTAATTCTTTCTGGAACGTTTGTTAGAATTCACATGTGAAGCTGTCTGGTCCTGGACTTTTCTTTTTAGGAAGCTTTTGAATGACTAATTCAATTTCTTTACTTGTGATTGGTTTGTTGAGGTCATCTATGTCTTCTTGAGTCAAAGTTGGTTGTTCATGTCTTTCCAGGAACCCGTCCATTTCCTCTAAATTGTTGTATTTATTAGCGTAAAGTTGTTCATAGTATCCTGTTATTACCTCCTTTATTTCTGTGAGGTCAGTAGTTATGTCTCCTCTTCCATTTCTGATCTTATTTATTTGCATCCTCTCTCTTCTTCTTTTTGTCAATCTTGCTAAGGGCCCATCAATCTTATTGATTTTCTCATAGGACCAACTTCTGGTCTTATTGATTTTCTCTATTGTTTTCATGTTTTCAATTTCATTTATTTGTGCTCTAATCTTTGTTATTTCTTTCCTTTTGCTTGCTTTGGGGTTAGTTTGCTGTTCTTTCTCCAGTTCTTCCAAGTGGACAGTTAATTCCTGCATTTTTGCCTTTTCTTCTTTTCTGATATAGGCATTTAGGGCAATAAATTCCCCTCTTAGCACTGCCTTTGCTGCGTCCCATAAGTTTTGATATGTTGTGTTTTCGTTTTCATTTGCCTTGAGGTATTTACTAATTTCTCTTGCAATTTCTTCTTTGACCCACTTGTTGTTTAAGAGTGTGTTGTTGAGCCTCCACATATTTGTGAATTTTCTGGCACTCCGCCTATTATTGATTTCCAACTTCATTCCTTTATGATCTGAGAAAGTGTTATGTACAATTTCAATCTTTTTAAATTTGTTAAGACTTGCTTTGTGACCCAGCATGTGGTCTATCTTTGAGAATGATCCATGAGCACTTGAGAAAAAGGTGTATCCTGCTGTTGTGGGATGTAATGTCCTATAAATGTCTGTTAAGTCTAACTCATTTATAGTAATATTCAGATTCTCTATTTCTTTATTGATCCTCTGTCTAGATGTTCTGTTCATTGATGAGAGTGGGGAATTGAAGTCTCCAACTATTATGGTATATGTGTCTATTTCCCTTTTCAGTGTTTGCAGTGTATTACTCACGTATTTAGGGGCATTCTGGTTCGGTGCATAAATATTTATGATTGTTATGTCTTCTTGTTTAATTGTTCCTTTTATTAGTATATAGTGTCCTTCTTTGTCTCTTTTAACTGTTTTACATTTGAATTCTAATTTGTTGGATATTAGTATAGCTACTCCTGCTCTTTTCTGGTTGTTATTTGCATGAAATATCTTTTCCCAACCTTTCACTTTCAACCTATGTTTATCTTTGGGTCTAAGATGTGTTTCCTGTAGACAGCATATAGAAGGATCCTGTTTTTTAATCCATTCTGCCAGTCTATGTCTTTTGATTGGGGAATTCAGTCCATTAACATTTAGTGTTATTACTGTTTGGATAATATTTTCCTCTAACATTTTGCCTTTTGTATTATATATATCATATCTGACTTTCCTTCTTTCTACACTCTTCTCCATATCTCTCTCTTCTGTCTTTTCGGTTCTGACTCTAGTGATCCCTTTAGTATTTCTTGCAGAGCTGGTCTCTTGGTCACAAATTCTCTCAGTGTCTTTTTGTCTGAGAATGTTTTAATTTCTCCCTCATTTTTGAAGGGCAATTTTGCTGGATATAGGAGTCTTGGTTGGCAGTTTTTCTCTTTTAGTAACTAAATATATCATCCCACTGTCTTCTAGCTTCCATGGTTTCTGCTGAGAAATCTGCACATAGTCTTATTGGGTTTCCCTTGTATGTGATGGATTGTTTTTCTCTTGCTGCTTTCAAGATCCTCTCTTTCTCTTTGACCTCTGACATTCTAACTAGTAAGTGTCTTGGAGAACGCCTATTTGGGTCTATTCTCTTTGGGATGCGCTGCACTTCTTGGATCTGTAATTTTAGGTCTTTCATAAGAGTTGGGAAATTTTCAGTGATAATTTCTTCCATTAGTTTTTCTCCTCCTTTTCCCTTCTCTTCTCCTTCTGGGACACCCACAACACGTATATTTGTGCGGTTCATATTGTCCTTCAGTTCCCTGATCCCCTGTTCAAATTTTTCCATTCTTTTCCCTATAGTCTGTTTCTTTTTGGAATTCAGATGTTCCATCCTCCAAATCACTAATTCTATCTTCTGTCTCTTTAAATCTATCATTGTAGGTATCCATTGTTTTTTTCATCTTTTCTACTTTATCTTTCACTTCCATAAGTTCTGTGATTTGTTTTTTCAGTTTTTCTATTTCTTCTTTTTGTTCAGCCCATGTCTTCTTCATGTCCTCCCTCGATTTATCGATTTCGTTTTTGAATAGGTTTTCCATTTCTGTTCGTATATTCAGCATTAGTTGTCTCAGCTCCTGTATCTCATTTGAACTATTGGTTTGCTCCTTTGACTGGGCCATATTTTCAATTTTCTGAGCATGATCCGTTATCTTCTCCTGGCATCTGGACATTTAGTCAGATTTCCCTGGGTGTTGCACCCAACAGGTTGAAAGATTTTTCTGTGAAATCTCTGGGTTCTGTTTTTCTTATCCTACCCAGTAGGTGGCGCTCGTGGCACACATTTGTCTGCAGGTCCCACCAGTAAAAGGTGCTGTGGGTCCTTTAACTTTGGAAAACTCTTGCCGTGGGGGAGGTTCGCCAGCCAAAGCGGCTTGGAAGAGTGCCAGCCGGCCCAGGGATCTGAACACGGGGAGGGTCGTCAGCCGCAGCAGCCCAGGAGAGTGCCCGTCCAAATCTCCTAGTCGGCCCGCGGCACCAAGCATGGCGGGAGGGCGCCAGTCGCCGCAGCCCGGGAGAGTGCACCATTCCCAGCCAGACCGGGAAGTCACGTGTCTGGAAGGGACCCCGGTCACCGTTCTCCACGGCCTGGGGATCTCTGATCCAATTCTCCCAGTTGGTCCGGGAGGCCGTGCGTGGGGGGGTCGCCAGCCACCGCGGCTTGAAGGGACCGCCTGTCCACTTCTCCCAGCTGGCCCAGGAAGGGGGAAGGGAGGGAATCCAGCCGCTTGCCGCTCCGGCCCAGGGAAGCCCGTGCCCCTCGGCGATCTCACCGGAGCGGGTTCTCCCAGCCAGTCCGCCGTTCCAGGATGGTGTACGCTGTCTTTTTTATCTTTGTCATGGGTCCGGGAGCTGTTCTGCATCGTTTCTACTTCCCTAGTAGCTGTTCTGGAGGAGGAACTAAGATCCGTGCGTCTTACTAAGCCACCATCTTCTCCGGAAGTCTCCAGTTATCAGTTTTTATTTTGCAAAATATGACCTCTGATAGAACTAAGTTGAAACTTGTACAGCAGAGTTAAGGAGAAAGGGGGGACCTCAGGATTAGAAATAGAAGACTTCAAAGTGAAATACATTACTGACAAGAAGTATTAATTTGAAATCAACTACCTTTAGAGATAAATAGGTTATATCCAATTAAGTTGTTTTCTTCTCAACTTACCTATGAATATAAAGTATCTTATAACAATCAATTAAAAAAAGAAATGATCAGGCAACAGTCTGCTTATTAGGTAACTAAAAAGTTTACTTTTAACTTGATAAAGTCACTATTCATATCAAACCAAGTTATAATAATGATGGAATAACAAGTCATATAACAAATGTTGTGTTAATGTGAGACATTTGATAATAGCCACATTTTCAGTATCATTTTATTTATGATACAAATTAAGAGCATATATAAGATATAAATTAGTGGAGATTTGTTTGGAGGATATGGGGCATCTAATTAAAAGATTTCCCTTCCACAAAGCTTTTTGAGGGGATAGCCTGATTGGGATTCTTTGTCTGGCCTTGTAAAAATCCTATGGATTTGACTGCCCGCTCTGGTAGCTCCCTGGGTTTGACCTCCAGCTCTCCACTAACAACCTGTGTGGTCCTTGACAAATACATTTAATTTCTTTGTGCTTCAATCTCCTAATTTACAAAATGGGATAACGCCTCGCAGGTGACTGGAAGGATTAACTTTTAAATTTAAATATAATACATGGAGATAGAAGCCAGTCTGAAATCTGTCAAGTTGTGGATGTGAGAGATGGGGGGAAACTACCAGCATTTAACGGGATGCTAATCACAGGACAGCCCCCACAATGAAGAGATGTTCTGTGTCTGTTCTATCTTATAAAAAAATAAATATTTTCCATGGTTTTCATAACATCAAATTGTCCAGAAATACAAATACCATCTTAGTTGGTTTCAAATCTTTAACAAAAATCGTCACCGCTACAGAAAATTCTTCACCAATGGCAGTGCTGCTCACAGTGTCTGGGCACAACACACCCTGAACAGCCTGTGCAACCAACAGCTACATTCATGGTGATGGCGTGTCACTTTGAATACAGGAAACAACAGACTACCTTGCCATGTTTTCTAACATAGCTGGGGCTGGACATTTATATAGCGAAATGCATATTGTTTTGTTAGAAACAACTTTCTTCCTCCTTTATACCACACTTAGGGCATTATACTGATTTAAGCGGATGCAGATAGGTTATATTATCCGTGAATTTCATTTCAGGGTAACAAAGGGTGGCATTATTTTTTAAACTGTTATTTAAAGAGGAGGTTTGGGGCAGTGCAAGAGAAGTTCAGTGGTAGAATTCTTGCCTGCCATTAAGGAGACCGGGTTCGATTTTCCGGCCGTGCACTTCCCCCTCAAAAAAAAAGAAAAAAAAATTCAATAAATGGCACTGCAATAAGAGGATACTTACATGGAAAAAGAATGAAATGTGACCCTTGCCATACAGTGTACAAAAAAAAGGCGGGGGAGGGTTGGAATTGATAAGGTTGAATGTCACCTGACAAGTGTCTAAAACACTACTCAGCAAGAAGACGCTCATGGTACAGAGTGCAGTAATTATTATTATCAAGGAACCATTACTTTTAACCACTGCTAAACAGTTAAAATGCCAAAACAATCAGTTAAAACAAAGTAATGATGCTCTTTAAAAACTTCTCACAATCACAGAAATATTAGCAAAGATAAGTATTTAAGAATGGATTAAAGTATTTCTGTGTTAAAGTGCTAAAGGCAGTCTTTCCCAGGTGAATCAAAATATATAACCTTTCCAAGTTTAAGCAGTGATGAAGAATTCCAGGAAAGGTCTTATAAAGGAAGCCCAAAGAAATCAGATCATCTGCAGAACTCTAGCTGCTCACATTATGGAAGGTTTTGCGTTTGGTTTTAATAATGTAGGCTTGTGCCTTACAGGCAGCAGAAATCAGAAGGAATGCTGATGTTCCAAAAGAGAAGTAAAAACAAGAAATTCAAGGGGGAAAGTGAGGGACAAGGTTTGCATGATCCTTACTTCTTCCATTCTTTCCCACACTAAAACATACGAGGATATTTTTGTTTTCATATGGCACAGAAACACTGCTAAATAAATTCAAGAAATTTTACTGAAATGGCCAGAAGTACATTTCATATTCTGCCAAAGAAAGAAGTATCTTAAGCAACTCTTCACTGAATAATCAACTCATGTCTACATAATAAAAATTAAGCAGTCAATTATTAGCAAACAATAAAAAGAGCAATCTGATATATCACACATAAAGAAGAGTAGAAACAAAAAAAGCAGGTTCAAATGTTAAAAGGTGTTAAGAAGCTGGATGGAATTCTGGCTTATAAAAATCTGTATTTTAAATTTATAAATACATTCTGATGCTGATATTACACGCTGACTCCAAAGTGCTGAGAGTAACAATTTGCTGTTAAGTATGAATTTGTCAGAAGGCATTGTGGTAATGCCTCATTTTTGTTAAGGCGTGTTAATTCACATATTATATAGCTATACTGGGGGAAATTTAACAAAATATTCCATTTTTAATTCCATCATTTCAAAATGGCATTTTATGTCTTTCACACTAGCTCTTACTGATTGTTATGTAGAAAAACAAAAAGCACAAAATTCAAAACTAATTTTATTTGCAATGATATGCAATAATTTTTATAACTTCAATAATTGTAGATAATAAGTGTAAATAATTACATTTAGGGGTGACTGCTACTAAATTCCAGGTAATTTTTCATTCCATTTACTCTAAATAATGAAAAGTAACACATATTATGGTTTTAAAAATATGATTAACATTTAAAATAAGCCACTGCTCTCTTAATAAAGAGTTGAATAATAATAATGTTTTTATACTTCTATAGAGCATTAGCAAATCTATTTTGGGCAATCTTTTGTGAAATAAATTTACATATAAAAATTCTTTCAACTGTTAAATTTTCATAGCACAATTTAACCTATGTATGAAGAATCACTGACAAGAAAAATCTATAAAACACAATGCATCAGAGCTACATGTGATAAAGTACCAAAGAGAAGTCTTAATTTCTAATTAGAGCATTCAAAATATTTCAAAGTAGATTTAAGGTTTTCAAAATGATGACAATTTCATGTGAGTTACTTAAAACATTAGGATTAGTAACAATTTTTAATAATTTGAGGATTCTGAGTTCTCTGAACAAAATCAACATTTTAGTTCACATTCGATATACAGACAAATGAGTATGTTTAATTACTAATGATATTATTAAAACATATTTTTTATCATCTTTTTCACGTTCAATATAGTTCCCCAATGAATATATTTGACCACTTTAGCAATAATTTAGATTTTAATAGAGGCACTTTTAAATATAATTTAAAATTCCAAAAAGAAAACAAAACTAGATACCTCACAGTTTTTCCAAAGTTCCGAATCAGTCTTTCCACTGTTTTGTAGCTCTTGCATTAAAGAGGTTAGGACTTCAACTGTACCTTGAATTACAGATGATCTGGTCTTCCCTGAGAAAGAGGATACCCCATTTGTACTAAGGTGGGGACTACTTCTGTTGAAACATAAATAATTCAAATGGTTTCCTTCATTCTACCAAAGTGTTGAATAATTCAACAGTTCAAGATTTAGCACAGTAGTACAAAACCACTGATATTTAATCCTACTTAATGGCACCTCATTTGCTGAAAATCTGATCACAAGTTTGTCCCCAAAAGGAAAATAACAGTAAAAAGACAGACAGCACTTAATTATGTTTTTGAAGAACACAACCGAAAGAACTTCTCCAGAAGTGAGAGCACACACCAGAGTACCAACAGAAAATGAAACACTTTTTGCTAAACAACTCTAAGAACAATTTCTAGCTTCTCAGACCTAAATTATTCTAGAGGATTCTTTCACCTCCACTTTAAGAACAGCCTTTTATTGCACTGGAGATTTTTTTCTCCACTGCCTATAATTACAGTCAAGTTTGTTAATTGGATGCCACTAATTTGGTGTGATAAGCTGATGCTTATCTGTGCAGTATCTCTGAGTAAAATTTGTGCCAAGAAAATGAGCAGCAAATATTCAGGACTTGTGTAGTCTAATCAGGGTGGAAAACAGCACTGATTCCTTCCACAAAGACAAGTTCAATTACATCATTTTCATTAAAAAGTTTAGACATTTAGGTTTCTCCAAACAAATCAAGCACTAGTTTTAAAAAAGATTTCTTCTAGAAATAGTCTTCTAAGGGGGCACCAAGTGGCATCAGAGATAAAATGTGCAGCCAACTTTCATACATATTTTTGAACCATTCCCCGCACTTTTTTTCCTTCCACCCTACTTTAATTTATGCTTTCTCATTTATCTTATATATTCTTATAAGCTGCCTTAAATTCCTCCTGAAGAATATAAGAGAATGAACAAAATTTTGAAGTAATTTACTCATTTATTTATTTTTAATACACAATTTCTTCAAGGCCTCTTGAGTTTAAAGCTATGTGCCTTTTACCAGTTAACCCTGATTGCTGAGTTCTTGCTTTCTTGTACCTGTTTTCTACAGTTGATTTCTCTCTAATGTTCCCTTCCTTTTTATTGTTTCTAAACTACTATAAATTTAGAAACCAAATAATCCAGCTTGTCAGCCTATGTACAAAGTAAGAGTAAACAGGCTCAGATTTTTAAAAAACAAACCAACCATGGGGTACTCTAAAAATAAAATACATTGTTTGATAACATCTATTTTGTCAACTAAGATTCCGTTTTTTTGCCTACTTCCTACTATTCAATTTTAATTGCTACTTTCCAGATTAGTGAGGTATTTCTGAAATATAAGACATTATTTTTATCATTCATTTAACAATGTAGAATCAACATTTAGGTAAATAAAGAAATGCTTGTAATTTTTCCCCAAAGAAGGATCTATAAAGAAAACTACAACTAGCAATAGCTATTTTTCTCAGTGTTCCCTGTGTATGTATTTCTGGGAGAAATAAAAACTTTGTAAGGACTTATCATTAAATTAAATAACTGTCCCTGTACAGTTTCTGATTATAGTTTCCTCAAAAAATGCAAATCAGTGATGATGACACTTTTTAGATGACTTGGTAAACTATGTAAAAACAGTTACTTTGATTTGTTACATTAAAAAAATGTCTATTTAAAAAAAATCTATTCTTACCTATTAGGACTTAAGTTCAATCCAAGAGAATGGGGGGAATTTTTGACATCAGATTCTACAGAAGTTGAAGTTTTCTGTAAGGTTTTCACCAAGTCAAAATGTTCCATAGTGCACAGAAATTATTAGACTGTCTTATTTGAAAATTTAGGTTCTTTCACTGTTTGAAGAAATTGAATCCGAGTCATCTTCAGCTGCTTCATCGTCTACAGGCATTTTCAGTTGCTAACATTCAGAAACGTAAAATATCCTATGCTTCCAAAACTCTGAAAAATGAATGGGGGAAATAAATACTATAAAAAGCCACCAAATCTAGCTACTGTATTTTCATGACTTTGGAGATCTTCACTTCATTCATACAAATCTACATCTAGGATAGCAACATTATTCATAACAGTCAAAATGTAGAAACAACTCAAATGTCCATCAAGTGATAGATAAATGTTATACAGTCATTCAAAGGTATATCATTCAAGCATACAAAGGAATGAGATGCTACTACATGCTAAAATACAGATGAACCTTAAAAACATTATGCTAAGTGAAAGAAGTCAGTCACCAAAGAGCATATGTTGTGTGATTTCATTTTTAATGAATTATCTAAAATAGGCCAATCTACAGAGACAGAGGTGTTAGTTGTGCAATCTTGTGAAAATACTGAAAAGCACTGATTTGCACACTTTAATAGGGTGAATGTTATGGTATGTGAATAGTATCACAATTTCTAAAAAATTTACATTAAGGATGATTTGCAGAAGTAGCCTCATTCTTTTAGTTACTTCAGAATTTTAAATGTTTAATAATCAAGGTTCCAGACACAACTCTACTATACAACAAATGGAATACTTACATGCATTGTCCATTTGTTTAATAAATTCTACCAAGGACACATGCTGGTTTGATTTAAACAGTGAACAGATGAACTGGAGCTACCTAATATTTAATTTACTCTTAAAAACAGCTAATTTAACCTAACAATGACTGCCTTCCCATTGGTTAGAAGAAACACATTTTGCACTAGATAGTCTTTTGTATTCTATGAAGTATTACTTCTTTAAAATAAATTATTTGCCAGGTAAACTAAAATCTTTATTGAAGCTGGCTAGACAGAGGCAACCAGTCTGTAATAGGTCAAACAACCTGCCTTTTAGGGAATTCATGTATCTAAAAAAGAACGTGGAGGCAACAGAAGAAAGAAAAAGAAAACCTTACAAAGTGAAAAACTTCAGTGAGTGCAACAGAGGAAACTTATCTAGGCTTCTACATCCTCTAGGTCCCCACTGCCTAGGGTCTAGTTTTACAAAACACTAAGCGTCAGGCCATAAAAGACAGGTTTCCTCCTGGGGCAGGTGTGAAAGTGGAGGGTAATCAGACCGACCTAAACAGATTTCTCCCCAGTGGCTCAGCCCATCACCAAGCCCGGAAGGTGTACTGCCAAAGTCAGGGGGCTGCACTTCCCCAACGCCTTTTGTTCGGCAACAAAAATATCTGGGTTCAAATCGCCTTGCTCTTTACACCAGGTAAACGCAAGCTCCCCGGGGAGGTGGCCCTGCAACCCCACTTATTCTTTCCCTGCCGAGGTGATCCGGATGCAGGGGATCCAGATCAAAATCCGAGGATGCTTCTCCAGCCGGCAGTGGAAAAAATAAAAAAAAATTGAAGGGGGGGGGGGAATCTCAACGTACAATGCCACAACGACAACCCAAAAAAAGAAAAGAAAGAAAACACTGGGGAAGAATGAATATAAGAACAGAAACATTTTTGTATTTCCCAGCAACTAAATATGAAAGGGAGTCATGAAAAAGAAACGGACGATAGAAGAGTCCCCTGGGGGCTGTGTGCTTTGCTGGGGGTCTCGGGGGAGAAAGGAAGGGACGATTCTCAGAGCTGCTGAGAGCCGAGTCAGACGTTCCGGCGCTCACAGCCAGACCTGCCGCTGGGGGCGGCTATCGGGTCGAAGCGGGAACCCGCACAGTCATCTAAGCTAAAAACAACAGGGAGGGCAGTGGGAAAACCACCGCTCCAACAACTACAATCGCGATGCCCAAAAGTTAGCCAAGGCACCGCATCCCCCCCGCGAAAAATAAAATAAAATAAAAATCCCATCAGCCCCACCCCCACCCCGCGGGAAGAGGCGCTCTGCAATTGGACGGCGCAGGTGTCACTCAAGGGCACTGGGTCTAGAAAAGGCGCGCCACAGCTCCGGGAAGCCTCCACACGCCGCAGGGCTTCGATAGGGCTGGTTTCTGAGGTTTTCGTCTTTCCTCACTCTATTCGGTCAGCATACTCAGGGGTCCGCCGAGACACTGTCTTCTAAGTTCATCCCCTTCTCCTGGCAACCCACAGCTCCCAGCAGGCCAGCGACCGCTTACCTGGCCGCCGCTCCCAAAGCCGATGTCAGGGTCGGGAAAGCGGCCTCTCGCGACCGTTAAACACCAAAGAGCGTGCGCGCGCCCGGCGTTTTGCCTGCGATTGGCTGCTCGGAAGGGGGCGGAGACGGCCGAACCACGGTGCGCGCGCCGACCTACCCTTTCACCAGGGAGGGATGTCAGAAGCTTGGCAATGAGGAGGGGAGGGGCTTCTGTCTATTCCTCTCCGTTGATTGGCTGTCTCGGAATCCTCAGGGGCAACGCGGGAAAAGAAGCCTCAGCATTTCGCATGCGCAGTTAATGAGAGTGCGCCTCCGGCAGCTGAGGGAAGCCGCCTCAGCAGCTCGGCGCGTGCGCAGAACTGGAGGCCGCGCTTGCGATGCTGCTTCTGCGGTAATTGGGGTTCCCCCAGGACGCTGGGGGCGGGAGGTCGGTCCTGGAGGCAGGTAGGCATCCGCGGAGAAGCCTAGGGAGCCATACGGTTGCTCACCACTGTAAAGGCTGTGGCGAGAGCACGGGGGTTGGGGGGGGCCCGCCTGGCGGTGAGGGGAAGCCGCCTGAACTCCCGAGCTATGGTATCTCTGGATCTGATTTACCTTAGGCTGCTGGAGGTCATCGCTGGTCTTAAGGGACTGGGAGAGCCCCTCGCCCTGGGGGGAAAAACAGTTCCAGGTGAGGCCTGAGTTGACTGGAACAGTCCTCGTTTACTTACTCAGCAGTCTTCCCGCACTCAGGTACTGCCTGGCGCGCAGTAGGTGTCAGCACTGCCCTGGCTAGGCCTTTTGTGAGCCCCCAGCCCCATCTCATAGGCCCCCATTCTTAAGACTGATTAATCTTTAAGGTACTTGAGCTCATAGACTTCCCTCCGCGTGCGCTGGCCACTTCCCGGGCCCACAGGAAAGGGACTTCGCAGACACCATCTCTTGGGCTGGCCCTGAGGCAGGCGCACTGAGAAGTCAGGACACAGGAGCGGTATGTGTCCTTCGAATGACACATCAGCCACGAGGCATTCTATCCTCTCTTGAGCCTCCAAAGTATGCCTAACAATTATTTTTCAACAGTGAAAATCCCGTCTTTATCCAACACTCTATCAGTGGTGTGCCAGGTCTCAAGTTTAAGTGGAATCCTCCCCCCAAATTGTGTTAATCCATCAGTCAATATTCAGCTCACATATAGTACCTGACCAAAACCAAATTTTTTAAGCACCCGTTTAATTTTTTAAGCCATCATGTTTCAAGCCCCACACACCAAAAAAAAAGAGGCAGTTTTATCATTAATTTCATTTGGTCACAGTATATTATCTGAACCACTATAGAGTCTTGCACTCACAGAATAATTGAGAAGTCTGAACTGGGACAGCTCCAGGCAAACAGGTACTATTTCTCCAGTTATGTGTGTCCTTACAAGAAACTGTTAACTCCAGAAGTGTGTACCAGTGACCAGTTATGAACCATGCAACAGAAGGAGGGCTTTTGGCTACAAAATTAGATAGGCTGTGTTCAGTTTGTGTATACTTTTTGTTTTGGGCGAAAATTTTCGTTAGATAATTTTTTAAGCCATTAGCATCTTAATAAACCAACATCTTTAGGAACTAGTATTCTGATTAACTTATCTCATTAACACACCAATGAAGTGAAATACTTTGGTCAGGTTACTTTACCGTATCTCTTATCTTGGGATAAGCTCTTTGGTCGGGCCTTAATTTTAAAGATTCAGAGTGGAAGTTGCTTTTGACTAACTGGACTAAAGAAGAGAAATTCCTTTTTCAAAGCTTTGTGAACAGCTAAAAAGGCAATTTTTTAAGTCTATAGAAATTATTTTTGTATATAAGAAACAGGAGGCTTCAGAAATTTTAAAATGTGTTTAGAGTAACTTCTTAATGTAAATACACACACACACACACACACACCATACCAGGGATTTTGCAATACTTTAAAGCAAACTTGCATCACTATTTTATGATGGTAATGAACATATTAATGGAATTTCATTTTCCCATCACAGCCTTCGAATTAACCGCATTCTAATGAAGATCCCTCCCATCAACTGGGATTAGATCAGCCTATTCAGTAATAGTGGCCACGAATGCCTGAGGCATTCAGTGTCTGTTAACAAGAGTGTTACTTTGTGTCATTGATTTTTATATCCAAATAGTATGTCATTTGGGAGAGTGGTTCTCCATAGCAAAAAAAGAGGAATTCTTTTAAGACTAGTTCTGTAGTTTAACCATTAAACAGGGAAGGAAGTGATCAAGTTTACATTTAAATTTGAATTGATTTTTTTCATCTTCTTTTTCATGATTTTTCTTACCATATTAAATAATTCTTAAAGATATTTGTGTTTAAATCGGGATATGCTTCATGAAGGTGCTTTTATCTTTCAGTTTGAGTTTGCTGGAAGTCAGGCTATATTTGTGACATCATAATTACCTCCTTGGCACCGATTTCATAGACCACAATTATGACCTCACCAAACAGCATGTCTTTGTAATTTCATGATTTCCAAGTATCTTTTAAATTGAACCATACCATGTGAAATAACTTACAGGCCACTGTTCTGGTTGCCTTTCCACACTGAGCTCTAAAACAAAAACCTGTGAAATAATTAGTTCACATATTGGGTTTATGCCATAAAACGACAGTTTATATGCTGTTTTAGTCAGAGGTTCCTCGGCTTTGTGGTTTAGGGATTCAGAAGTGCTACCATTTAATGAGCAGAAGGTGCTTTACATTTGTGGCGACATGTATGATTTTGGTCTCACCTTTGGTGATATCTCCATTCTACAAATGAGGATACGTGGCCAGAGTTTGCACAGTAGGTAAATTAAAGAGCTGAGACACTGAATCCAATCTGTGCTGATTATAAAGCTTCCACTCCTTTGCAGTATTGCCTTTCAGGGACAGAAAACAAAATGACAGGAAGAATCAAGAAGAGACAGTTGAGGAAAATGAACTAACAATTTTAAGGATATGGGGAAAGAACCAATCTAGAGATATTCTGAAAGGTAAAGAAACCAGCTATAGGAAGAATAAATTTAGTTTCAAAAATTGAGTACCTAATGGTCTTCCCTGGATTATCCACATAGTATGCATGTATTTTCTTTAGTTGCCTCAGATACTATGTATATTTGAAAGTGCTTTGGAAACTTTTAAATTCTAAACAAATAAAACATCATTAGCGGAATATAGGCTTTGAGACTTTTAGAGGAAAATGTAGTTGTTATTACTACTTTTTTATGTGTTTGTTTTAATAGTGTAGTTGATAAATTATAAAGTTCCTGTTAGATGCCATAAATAGAAGAATATCACAAAGATGCATGCAAATGGGCAGGTGTTAATCTCTGTGGATTCAGAATTTTGTTTTTTAAAAAAGAACAGAATGTGGAAATTGTATCTCGAATTCTGCAATGGTAAGCCCATAAAATCTAGATCAAATCCCAAGGTGGACTTCTTTTCCTCTCGTTTCCCCAAATCAAAGATAACAGCTCTACATTTTGTTTTGTCTATTGTGCTTTTTTTGTTTGAAAATAATTCTCTATAAATGATTATTATGGGTGAAAGGTGCTTTGTCTTCGGCATACAAATCGAAGCCTCAGAAATGACATGGTATGTTTCACTCCCCAGCACCTTGTGGTTCCATTTTTGGAGGTGTTTCTGCTCTCAAAAGGATTTCAGGCATCTAGGACAGGACGATGAGCTGTCCTGCAAAATAAACAATTTTTAAGCATTTCTCAGGAAACCATTCTCTCACTTTATCTTCTGATGTCATCAGGTGGACATTTGTCTTTTTAAATCTACAACATTATACTTTAGTCTATTTAAACTCACTATGTTTGGTCCTTAACCATTTTTTGAAGTGTCTGCTTAGTGGCCATGAGAATTTGCAAGTTCTTGGGTACTAGTACAGCACCTATCAGGCTTCCTTGGGCCCATCAGTCATCTGAGTATCTTGCTAAAATCTTCTGATTTGGTACATAAAAGCAACAATAAATCTATCATTTGTAATTATAATGTAAAAATATATAATATGAAATAAGCACCAAAAAGTGGGGGAATGAGGAGATAGGAAAAAATGTGTGTGTATGCCATTAAAGTCAAGCAGATATCAAATAAAAATGATTGCTAAAAAAAAAAAAAATCTTCTGATTTGGTAGGTCTATCAACTACCTAAGTTCCTGGTACCTGCATCTTCACTCCTCACAAGCTCCCAGGTAGTGCTGTTGCCACTGCCCTGTGGACCACACTTTGAATACAAGATTCCAGAACTGCACATGTGCTAAGTGTGCTGTCAAGCACTCCAATTGCTAGACATCTGAATTCACACCGGGCTTTTAAGACTGCACATACAGAATAATAAAATACTTCAATTTTCATATTTATTGACATGTCAGAATGATAATATACTGGGTTAAATAAAATATATTATGATTCATTTCATCAGCTTTTTTAAAAAACTTTTTATTGTTACTACTGGAAAAATCTAGATTTCACCTGCAGCTTGTATCCTTTTTCTGTTGGACACTGGTTTAGAATATTAACACAATAGACGTCACTTTTCTTGGTGTTCTTTTTTTCAGAATGACCCAGTTTCTGAATCCCCTTGTTACCATTTCACCTTCTCTGTTAGCTCAAATCAGCATTTAATTATTTACACTAGATTTCTTTTCCCTCCTATTTTACACCTTTTAAACCTTTTCTGTCACTCCCGTCATGATCCTAGGGCTCTCGTGAAACAAGGATCCTTACTCAAAGCTGCTAGCCTGTCACTTAAAGGGTGGTCTATGAACCAGTAGCCACAGCCTCACCTGGGAGCTGGTTAAAAATGCAGAATCTCAGACCCCTCCCCAGACCTGCTAAATCAGAGTGGTAGTTTGACAGTATCCTTCAAGTGGTATGTAGGCATGTTGAAATTTGAATGGTGAAACTAGCCAACGAGACTTTCGGCAATGATTCTTCCTAAAAGACCCCATTTCAGTTTATCTTTGCATTTGTTCCTTCATTTAGTATTGATGAAGTTTTGCAGGATAGCTACCCCATTAAATGGGTCAGGGAGACTAGTACCCTGCTTACTAAAAAAAAAACTTAAAAGCGGTGAATTTTAGCCAAATGGCATCCAGAAGGTAGATTCAGAGTAGATTGAACTGTTACCTTTCATGTAGATAAAATCAAGTATACCCTGTCCCTTTCAGAGACCCAAAGGTAAGGCCTTACCATTCTCTTTACCGCTCGCTCGGTCATTTGCATTATTGGTAAAACTAGATGCTTTGCCGCATCTAGTTTAAATCTATGATTCACTTCCCATCATGACCATGTTCCTGAGTTGAACACACCATCCCTGAAGTTAGATGACCTTGTTTCTGGTTAATTGTGGAAGCTAGAGGAGAGAATGCATGCTGGCTAGATCCAGGTGAAGAGAGGCACTTAACAGAATGCAAGTTCCAAGTCCTGCAAACAAGCACTCCAGGTGATTTGGAGCATAGGGAAGTTTGAGAACCACTGCTCTCTGGCATGTTATGTACTCCAGGCTTTAGCACATTACCATGTGTATGTTCATCTTTATTTCTCTCGCATGCTACAGGCTCTTTGGGCTCCTTGAGGCACATAGTAGATGTTTAAAATATTTGTTGAACAAATTAAAACTCTCTTTTGCAGAGGCCTCAGATATTAACCTCTGACCAACTTGGAAGGGACTGTGTGTGGGGGGTCCTTAACCTTAACTGTTATCAGCGATTTAGTGCAGAAGCCATCATCAAAGGACAAACAGAGTTAGGGAAATCAGAGAGCCAGCCCTATATTAAAGCTCACACTCACAGAAAGGAATTAGGGCAAAGCTGTCATGACTGCTGGTTTCCCCTTACTAGCACCACTTCTTACTATTTCCCTTTTTCTCTTTTTTAATGTCATGATGAGCTATAATTTGAGCTGCTTTTATTGTTCCCCAAAGACTGGGCTGCTCTATGGTTATCACAAAAACTGAAATCCAATCAGTATTCCTCTTTGGGCTTTGAGGAAGTGGAACCATGGGTGTTTGTCATTTTTAGCAGTCATTGGAACAAGGCCAAGGCTCCAGGAGATAGTAAAAGTGTCTAGAATCATCTGATTGGCTGCTGGAATTAGCTGTTAAACAAAGCAGCCAGTAACTGAACACTGGGACCTTCTTGAACTTCAGTTAGGTGGGAGGCCTTTCGTGTCTTTCAGCTCTCAACTAGGACAGAAAGGCAGAGATTTGAAGCACAATTGGCCTGGGAGAAAGGAGCTGATAAAAGCACTCTCCTCTCTGTCCTTTGTCTGGGAGTTTCGCCTCATTCCAGACTTGCTTCCTTTCTTTGTCATTGCATTATATACCAGTGCTGTCCTGCCTGGTCAGGTTTACTAACTAGCTGAAGAGAAACCCCAAGAGAGGCACTGGCCTTGTGTTTTGTAATGAATCTAATCCAGGTACTAAAAGCTGTCTGATACACAAAGGAGTTTTGTTCTGTGGATTGAAACCAGAAATAGAAATAAGGAGATAGAAATTTCGGACATTGACTTAGTTTCATTCACTTAAGCATTTATAGGGAAGTTGATTGTTAAGATTTCAGAGAAAGTGAAACCAAGGAAGAAAATCCTTCCTTGAGGATGCATCTAAAATTCCTCACACAGATGAAACGAAACCAATTTTTAAAGCATCAGACATTTTCATTGGCACACTATTTCAAAATACATCCCTTCACAGTCATGGGGCTCATACCACCGCCACCTTGACTGTCACCTACTGGGTGACAGAACGTATTGAAAGCCATATTTAAAAAAAAAAAAAAAAAAAAAGATACAGGTTTAGACCATAGTGCTAGTCATGGAATTGAAAACTAACACGAGGCATGAAAAGAAAGTTATATTTCATTATATTTACTTCCTGTAGAAATAGTAGCGGTTAAGAATACTGTATTGTCGTGGCAATATCATCTCAGTATTAGCTGTATTGATTACTAAGAAGGTTACATTTAAAATAACAGAAAATCCACTTATAGGCAAGGAAGCAATGCCTGATGGCCTATGTTCTGTGTCCTTAATCTTCCTCCTCAGTGCTCCTCTAGAGATCAGATGGTAAAAGTCAGAATTGACGGAGGAAAGCAAAAGGAGCTAAGGGCAAACTGGGGAAACAATTTCATGCATGTATCGTAGAAGTTGATTTAGGTATACTCCAGCTCCCACCTCCCTGTCAAAGACCAGTTGCCATGAACTAGAATTTACAAGGTTTCAAGTGGTAAAAGAAGCTATTTAGAGCCTCATAGGAAGCAGTTGTTTGTTTTAAAAAACACAAGGGCAGTGCATCTGTTGTCAGTGCCTGCACGGTCCTCAGTCAAGGAGCATGAAGTGACACCTGGGAAACACAGGGCACCTGGGGAACAAGGATTTGGCTAAAACTCGGTCTCATGCCCTGAAAGGGATCAACAAAGCCCTTTCCTGAACATTTCTTTTTTCTCTGATCTTTACAGTAGGCCTGTGTGGGATGGTAGGAGAAAGCCTTATTAACCCATTTTACAAATGAGAAAGCACCCAGTTGTGACCAGCCCCTAGTCACGTGGAAAGGACTGAGATCTTTTAAAAGAACAAACACTTCATCAGATCCTCCTGCCTTCCTCCCTCGTAAAAAGCAGAGAGGCCAGTGGAGTTAGCCATAGCCTTACAGCTATTTACAGCTATTGTCTGTACGATATTTTTGTCAACTTATACATTTCAGCCTTGTTCTATATGTCTCAAAGAGTCACTTAAATCTTTTATTGTTAAATGGCAGTGCTTTCTCTCACCATTCTCTCTCCAGCTAGATGGGAAGCTCCATGGAGATAGTCTGGATCTTTTCCATATCATAGCCTTCACTGTACCTTGCATGGTATTTTGAATCTAACCACTATTATAATAAAAATCAGTCAATTTGATTTCTCAGTGATGGTTCTAACAAGGAGTGTCAAATCAGTAAGTCCAAGGGAACAGATGTTCCTATTCAAATCCATGAAACTGGAAACAAAAAACAACAATCATGACAAGGATTGATAGTAATACTTACTTTATTAGACTTCTTAAGCTCAGCTGTAAAGGATACATACTCTCATACTGTTGTCTTCACGTTGTGATTTCATAGATTCTCAAATGTTGAAATTATGTCATTTGACTCAGATCTTAATTCTTATTTGAATATACATACTGTTTCATAGATCTTTATCAAATTACAACTCTATTCATTTGAATTTCACTCAAAATTCCCTACTCCTTGAGAAAACAACTCTCCTAAGTACTTTGAAGATATTTTTGATCTAAGAAAATATCTATTAGCTGATAGGGTATGCCTTGCTAAGAATACAATAGCAAGGCTGGAGAGAGTAGTCTTGCTGAATAATCTGTCTACACTAATTTTCTAAATCCTCTAGCATTTCAGATGGGTCATCATTTGAATTGTTTCACAGAAGGCTATTTTAGAATCTGAATCTTGCAAGCAAAGGCATCTTAATAAAATACTGTTTCATTTATCTAATTAAGGTCCTGAAAAAACAGACCCATTTCTTTATGAGCACCTGGCGTTTATATGAGCACCTGGCGTTTATTTCGTTTTCCTACATCCCTGACCAGAATGTACATAGTGCCATGGGGACTCCGGCCTTGGGAGAAGCTGCTGTCATCCCGAGGAATAGCTGTTACTGCGATTCGGACAGCAGGCAGGAAGGACTGCCCTCCCCTGCTTCCCCTGGATGAGAGTGAACTTCAAGAACAGTTTGTGAAGGGACATGGTCCAGGGGGCCAAGCAACCAACAAAACAAGCAACTGCGTGGTGCTAAAGCACATCCCTTCGGGCATCATTGTGAAGGTAGGGAGAAGAACACTGCTTGGGGAAGTGCCCCGTTCCAGCTCGTTCTGCGGCTGGTGTTAAATGTGCATTCACATTCCGGCTAGGCCACCCTCCACCAGGCTGGCGTGGACAGTAGAGGGCACTGGAGAGCCTCATCCCTCATCCTATGCTCTCAGCCTTTGGGACCCACAGCAGAACCTCCAGACACAGCCAGGATCCTCTGGAATCATGGTGGTGGTGCCATCCTGAATTTGGCAGACAGTGCTTGTGTTTGGCTGCTGCCCAGAAAGCAGCATCTTGACAAAGCTAAGCAATGGGTGATAAAGTCAGGCCCCCAGGCAGCCCAGTTCTTACAAAGCCTCTACATCACTCCAGCTGCGGGATGGCCACAGGGAGGTCGCAGCACTGCTGTGGGCTTACAAGCCCATGTGGGCAGCAGGACAGTCCAGATTGCTCATTGGCAGCCTTAGCTCTAGCTGACCCAGCTGATGTTACTTCTCAGTGGTCACATCCTTCTTGTCCCTCTGTCCTCTCTGATAAATGTCAGTGATACCTCCCCTTGGGAGAAGGACTGAGAGTGAGATAATAGAGGCAAACTATTTTTTGGCCTTCAGAAGGACAGACGCTATATACAGCTGCCTTTAAGAGTCTTCCTTCTTTATATTAAAAACAAATCTTGGGTCATGCAATGGTGGCTCAGTGACAAAATTCTTGTCTGCCATGCTGGAGACCCAGGTTCGATTCCTTGTGCCTGCCCATGAAAAAAAAAATCTCTGATCAGGATATCACCAGCTTTCAACACATACCAAACTTTTCTGCCTGTTTCCTGGTTTTGGTAGTAGTCACCCCACTGCCTCTGAAAGAAGGGACTGCCAATCCATTCTGTTACATGTTTGCTGGGAGGGGGGGCTTCAAAATGGCCTTAAAAGGTTAAGAAAAATCTCATTCCTGAGCAACAAATAAAATCTAAAACTGATAGAATTGCTAAACCTACTCATTTTATATAACTTACTCCAGATTTGCTTTTAGTACTATTCTTTCATTCTAATTTCACAAAATTTCCCTTTTCTCAAACAGCATTGGAAGGCACCACCCTCAGTAGTTAAAGTATTTCATAATGAATGTTACATTGTCTACTAATAAAGATGCTGTTTTTCTCTTTCAGAAGTTTATGAGTGGTGCACACAAAGTGGTTAGTTCCACAAACCAGATAAATCAGTTGATGCTTTCAAAATTATCTTGGAACTTTATTTAAATTACTTGAAGGCTATTGCTTCTAAACAGAAATGACACCCCTAATATAATCATAAAACACAGTGAAAGCCACATAATCAAGGCAGAGGTAATGGGGCAGAGGCAGAAAAAGGGTCTGTTTTGGGTCTGCAGGACTCTCAACAAGTGGCTCCGCCTGCCAGGCCTGTGTCTCCCTCTCTAAAGTCAATAAGCTGCATTCAGTGATTACATAGGTCCCTCCCAACTCGTCAGAACTCACAAATCTCACCTCATAAAATGTCATCTTTTACAGTGCCATCAGACACGATCAGTTGACCAAAACAGAAAGCTGGCTCGGAGAATCCTACAAGAGAAAGTGGATGTTTTCTACAATGGTGAAAACAGTCTTGTTTACAAAGAAAAGCTAGAGGCAGAGAAGAAAAAGCAAGCAAGAAAAAAAAGAGCAAAGGAAACCCTAGAAAAAAAGAAACTTCTAAAAGAACTATGGGAGTCAAGTAAAAATGTTCACTGAGAAAGAACAGTAGGTTCAAATGCAAAGAATCTAAGAGGCCTCCAGGAATTAATGGTTGGGGGGGTTCCAACCAACTATAGAGCTTTTAAAGGGATTTTCTGACATTTAAAAAACATAGTTCAACATAAAAATGGTGGACTAAACTATAGTCAAAGGGGATGGTACACTTCAGAAATAAAACTATAATAAGCACAAGTGATTGCTGTAGAGGGTCGTGGCTGCTTCTGGGGGATCGGGAAGGATGAGTGTCACCGGGTCATGGGAGTGGTGGTTAGGACGGTGTTTCCCTTATAACACTTCTAAGTAACTATGTAATTGTGTAATTATATCTTTTTTACTATAAGAAGTTAGAATTCTTTTTTTTTGTTTTTGTTTTTGCAAAAACCGATTTAACAGGTACATTTTGGAGGGAAAAAAAAACATTGAGTCAAACATTAATAAAATTTAAGGGTACCTTGTCATCTTCTGGGAGGACTCAGTACTCAGTATTAACAACATCAATAATACTCAGGTGTTATCTTAATACCAGATTGAGAGAATGAGAGAAAAGACAGTAAAGACTGAAAAGTTAGTAAGTACTTGCTCATTTACTCCATTAGCTAATAATAGACTGTATATTACCAAGTAATTTCTGATTTAGAAATACATACCATTTCCTGTATGTTGGCTTGCAAGTAGATTTACGAGACGAGGTTTCAGAAATCTGAATTTTGTGAATTTGCTTGATAGCATCAATCAGTAACAATAACTAATACCTTACAATTAGTTTTTAGGCATAGCTGGTAATTTGGCTTGTTAGAACACATCTGGAGTTCATGCATAAAACAAGAAAGAATTCAGTGAAGTGAGGAAGCCACTGTCAGACTGCCAGACAAAAGGGCCTGCCCCATCCCTATAGGGAAGACCAGTTCACTCAGCAGGCCGCAGATGTGTGCCCCATGCTTACATCCAAACACATTCATCATTAAGGTTCTTAACATTTTGGAGGGACCTGGTTTAGGAAACTTTACATCCTACACTGGGCTCCCTGTACCTCCTATAAGTATTCGAGCAAGACCCAATCTCTTTTTAGAAGGAAGTAACTCTAGTATGGTACACAAGCTGATAGTACTAGAAGAGACATTTGGTGGTTATAGACAGGGGAGGGAAAGTGGCTTCTATTTCACTGTTCCTTCTGAGTTTTATGCCATTTGCATGAGCAGGTAGAGGAGCCCACTCCCCGCAGAACATGGTCTACCTCCACCCATGCAAATCCTCATTATGTTGGGGTTCAAAGCTAAGGTATAGAGTAAAAATTGCCTCCACATCCCTTTGGATGGCCCCATTGGAGACCATATGGATCTCAACATATCCAGCACAGTCCGTTGCCTCCCCAGCATTAGAGCACATTCCTCATCCGCACACCAGGTGAGGCGGCTGGCTTGACTTTAGTGGCCACATTATATGAAAAACAGATTCCTACAGCACCCAGGAAAGGTCAGGATAAGAAGCACCTAAGATCAAGAATGGCCTCATTGTGTGGTCCAATGAGTAGCGTCAGTACGTTTCTATTATTTTTCTTATTTTCTGTTCTAGCACATACCTAAAGTTGCTGAAGTCTTGAATTTCACTTGTAATGCCACTTCACCTGACTACCACCTTAGGGCTTAAACACATTGTTTCCCTGAGTCAATTGCACTGACCACATCATCACACCAGCTGTCTCTGGGCCAGGTGGAAAATACCCTATAACATCTCCCACATCTTAGGAGCAGTTTTAAAATAGGATTTAAGAAGTTAAGGATTCTCCATCTTAATACAAACTGTTAATGAAAATAAGCTTTATTACATCAAGTAATAAATACATACAAAGATGCAAACAGTTTTAGTCATTTTTTTCCAGACATTTTGATCAACTTACAGGAAACACAAAACTGAAATCTACATACAGTCTCAGTATGAAAATTTTCGGGGGTCCTTGTTAGGTATGATAGGATGCTCGCTCTTCTGTATTTATAACTTGTGCACTTTTTTAACTGACTTCAAAGCACTAATAGTCATGCAAATGCTTAAGCAAAAAAGAAGTTATATTAAGCAGAATCTACACTGTATTGCCAAACTTGGGACCGGCTACTAAGTAAAGCGTGCTGTCAGTATTTACTAAGAACAGAATCCTTAAAGTTGTATTAGTTGATGGAGAGGAACAAAGAACAATTTAGGTAACATCAGTATATTCAAAAAAGAAGATGAAAGTGAGATACTGGGATCTTGAAGTCACACTACAGTTTGATGATAGGTAACTTTTTCAATAATTCTTTTTTTTATCAGTGCTTACAGGGTAAAAAAAAAAACCTGGGTACTTCCTAATCATTTAAAACACAAATCCTAATCAATTGCAAAATCTCTTCTCAAGCTTTAAGTCTAGGACAAAGCCTAGTGAACCACCGGAGGTTAACGATGAGAAATAAAAAACTTAACATTGTGAAAACAAGAGTTACATGTGAACAGGGGAGATGAACTGTAACTTCACATCTTGTAAAAAGATGGAAAGCCTTTAAAGCTACCGAGGCAGCTAGGATCTGGCGTTCCGTTCTGTTTCAGCCAAGCACTCCCGAACCAGTCCTCTAGCATGAATGATGCCTGAAAGAGAAGAGGCAAGGAATCACCTACAGAACACAGCGGCCAAACCCAGTCTACAACAGGAAAAGGCTCTGTTCACAACCCAACCAGAAAACCCTCAGGCTCGAAGGGACCTCGGGGTACCTACATCCAGAAAGTCCAAATGTCTAAGCGGCTTTAAATGGCTCTAACAAGTCTCATTCCTGCCTTTCAAAGCCCCTCCCTCCTAGTCAAAATTCATGTCTCCCTAAAAATTTCTTCCTGTACTCCAAGTGACAGCCAGCAAGCTGTCCTTTCATGACATTCTGTCGGGTGATGGGAATAAACATGTCTCCACCCAAGTTCTCTTAAGCCTGATCCACTTTGAAGATTCCGTTCCTTCAAATAAGTTACTTTTCTCCGACTTCTAGAAAGGGCTTGATCAATGTCAAGAACAGCAAGAGAATACTTTGTCTGCATGTGTTAGGGTGCAGCCCAGGGCTGCTACTGCTCTCCTTCCACCACCCCCCATACACGTCTCTAGTAGCAAGCCTTTTTATTTTAAAGCCATAATCATAACACCATCATAACTAATACAATTAACAGTAATCCAAGACTGCTGCTCTATGTTCAGTTTGTGGTCCACCACGGTGTCCCCACCCAGAATCCCTCAATCATCTTGTCCTGCACTCTCCCTACCCTTGAGCTCTATGGTTAGGTGGCTATCCTCCCCTCCCCCCTCTTTCTTCCTTCCTTTTTTCACCTCTATTGAATTTCTTACCACTGATCTCATCTTAATAAATACTAAGAGCTATTATGACTCCCAGAACATTATCCCCCAAGTCACTGACAGCTAAGATTTAGAAATCCAAGCTCACAAATCTTATCTCAGGGACTGACGAATCTTTTGTTATAAAGGGCCAGACAGCAAATATTTTAGGCCATGGAGGCCCAGGAGAATCTCTCACAACTGCTCAGCCCTGCCCTTGTCCTGCAAAAGCAACCAGACAATTTGCAAACAATGGGTGCAGCCTTGTCTCTATTCATAAAGTTGTAATTTCCATTATTTTTTACATCACAACACTGGCCCTGATGCCCCACTCTCACCACTTTTCACCCTCCCAGCTTAGCCTGGGCTCATCTATGGGCCTGGGGTGACACAAGATGTCATTACTGTGGGACCAGCAGTGGCCGAGGACTTACCCACAAGTGGTACTAGGTATGGCCAAGTGCTGAGAAACCACTGGCTTTTCGGGAGGAACCATAGACTGTTAGATTCTGAGATCTACAGCTCCCCAGGGAATTCCATGCAGGGAGTCAGTGGGATTACCTCAGGTCTTTTCCCCAATTTCTCTGCAGTTACAGCCTCTGATGCAGCCAGTTTCCTCTCTCCTCTAAGCCTCTTTCTGTTCTTGCCCTTACTAGCATTGCAGTCAGCTCATGCTTCACAAAAATTTCAGAACCCCCAGTAAGTACTATTCTTGGTAGGAGCCTGTCCTCAGCCAGCCCTGCCTATGGGGTGGGGGGCAAGAACCATGACCTTGACAGCAGCCCCACTTTTTTGCCACAGATGTATAAGCAGAGAATATTCCTCTCCCATTTTTTACCAAAGCTGCTTCTCGAACCTTTTCAAGAACCCCCCAAATCCCTCCCGAAATTAAATTAGCACATAGGCCACCATTCTTCTGAAATGCCACCTTCCAAAATAGAAATCTTTTTTCTTTCTTTCCGCTTGACTTTAATGAGGTAGCAACCTATTTAACTTCCTTCTGAAATCAGCTGGCCAGCCACAGCTTCATGTGAGCCACTTTTTTGCTTTGACAGCATCTTCCCTCCCTTGCTCATGAGGAAAGACCCTAGGACAGACACACACACTTTTGGGGACCCCACCCCCAATCCCTAACCCCCAAAGGGCTGACAGTGGAGGACAACTCAGGGACTGAGCAGCCCCAGGACCTTGCACTTTCTGTGGCCCCTGCCCTTGCCCAGAGAAGGGAGTCCACAGCATTCGGCTTCCAGCTGCTCCCTAGGACTGGGTCTGCCAATGGGAGTGGAGAAGAGGTGGTAAGACAAAGCGACAAAGGCAGGTCCTTCCTGAGGCATCATGTGAGGGCTGCCCTTCTTAGAAACCCCCCTCTGAAGATAACTGCCCTCCAAGGCACAGAGACCTTTCCCCACCAGACCCCAAGTAGTTGCCCACACCCCAACCCTACGCACCCCTGCCTGATGCCCCCGATCCAGACAGTAACAAACCAAATAGGGGCACCAGTGGATGAGGGGTTCTCCCTACCCCACCCTCCACTGTTTTCTTCAGAACAACTTTCAAAGCAACACATGGGCCAGTGCTTTGGCGTTGCCCTAGCAACAAAGCAGCACTCCGCAGGAGAGCTGGGCCAAGGCACACCTCGTTTTAGCCTCTCCATGGCACTCTTGCTCCCCGCGTAGGTGGGTCTGATCTCTTTTCCCAACTCTTCGATGATGGCCAGCAACTCAGCATATTTGCTTTGGGGTACCTGGCTGTTCCCAGTTCCCTAGAAACAGAAAGAGATGGTTTCAGAAGGATATGAACTCTAGGCTGACCCCAATGCCATGGTCAGGACCCCAATTTACAGGGGCAGCGGCAAGGAAAGAGCAGACCAGATGTGGCCTCTGAAGGAGGTCAGAGGAGGAAAAGCAGCCTGGCCTCCGAGCCCAGGGCAGCTGCCTCAACGTGGGCAGGCATGGCCCCCTCGGCTTCCCCTTCCCACCCCACCCCCAAACCAGAGGCTGGTCCCCCCTACCACCTTCCTACACTCAAGGAAACCACTTGGCAGCCTCTAGAAGGCCCTTCTGTCCTCTCAAAGGAAGAAAGGAGGACTGACTGGCTTTTCTCCATACGAAAAAAGGGCAAAGAAATCCCTACAACCCGAGGGATGGGAATGGATATTCCAGAAGCTGAATGTGCTGAGCCAGTAGGGTCAGTGGGGCTACAGAAGTCACCGAAAGCCACCATGGCTGACCTGGGACGTGCTGAAGTTCACCCCCACCTTCCCCCACTGACAGCGCCAGCCCCATAAAGTTCTCTCCAGCAAGGCCCAACACAAGCACCCAGATCCGCATGGCGGGGTTCCCTGCAGGCCTGTGGGCCTCTCCCTCGGGCCTCTCCTCCTCGGCCTCCTCCCACAGCTGCACCAGGGCTGCCATTTCCCTCTGCAAAGCCCTCGCCTGCTCCTCGCCCTTTTTCTGCTGCCTCCTCTTCTTGGCCTCCCAGGCCTTCTCCCTCTCTTCTGGCTCCTCGGCCCTCTCCCAGAGCCGCCTCTGGGCCTCCCGGTCCTTCCTCTCCTTCTCCCGCTCCTGCCTGTGCTCCCGCCCATTCTCCCGCCGGCACTTCATGGCCAGAGCCTTGCACTGCCTCTCCAGGCCGCACTTCAGGCCATCCTCCCGCCGCCGCCACTTCTTCAGGCGGTCCCTCTCCTGCTTCTCCTCCTGGGACAGCACGGCCTGGCGCGGCATGACCTATGATGCTCGGGCGCAGCAGCCCCGACCTCTCACTTGGAGAAACCATCTCCTTGACGTCCTCGGAACTCATGTCTGGCCAAAGGAGAGAAGGTTCCGGCCGGCAACCAAGGGCTGGGGCCTCCCCCGTGCAGCTTCAGAATGCAACTGAAGGAACAGCTGGCTCTGCTAACGCTTTCACCCACCCTCTGAGGTCGGTACCAGTATCATCCCCTCTTGACCAATGAGGAAACGAGTTGCAGAGAGGTCACTAAAGTGGTTAGACGCCCAGTCTAGCAGGTGGCCAAGCCTCAGACTCCAAGGTCTGAGGTCTTAACCCACAAAGCCTCAAGGAAACGAATCTTGATCCCATTAAGTGTAGGAAACTGAGATTTGGGGCCTGTCCTTCTCTTGGCTGAGCCCAAGACATCATGGAGAAACAATGGGTTCCCTCTTCCCTGTCCAAGCTTAGACATCCAGACTCAAGGTCTCAACAGACCTAACTTCCCCAGGAAACAGGAACGAGGTGACCCACACACAGGGCCCTCAGCAGGAATTGAGGTTCTCAGGGCTTCTGGCCCCATGTTGTGCTCTCCTTCCCTCCCACCACCATGTCTCCCCAATAAAACACAGTCCTTGTCACCCCTCCATTCTTCTACCTTGTGTCTTGACCAAGAACTAAGCCACAGCCTTGGGTGGAGGAAGCTCCATTCCATCATTTCTAGTCTTTTCTCTTTTGTACCATCTTTGCTCCATAAGAGGAAGAAATGCATTTCCAAGCTTTTGCAAACTCCCGCTTAGTGCCCAGGACCACCACCACTTACCACGCCCCCTCCAACCTTGCCATCCCCCAGTGCATACCTGGGTGTAGCCAAGGGAGGGTGGCCCGTAGTCACTCAGCAGCTGGCGGTACTGGGAGGACGTTGCCATGCTGGTGGAAGGAGAGTGGACGCTTCCAGCTACAGGGGAGAAGACAGTGTCAGGAATCTCACAGCCTTGGCTAGAGTCCCCTACCCAGAAACCACACCACCTGCAGTGCTCTTTAGTCTTTGCAGAATAAAGAACCCTGCTCTTGACCTCTGGAGTTTGGGCATAGTCCTAACGCTTGGCCAAGATGACTGATAATAAATGTATAGCCAAGAGGCCACCACTCCCCATTCCCACCAGCAAGGCAGTCATTCCTCATCAATCAGAGAATTTCCTCCCATCCATGCATCCTCTTCCGAGCACTTGAGAATGGTACCAAAGATGAAAGTGACTGCTAGTCTCGGTCTAATCCTTGCCAGTCCCCTTCCCCTGGGTTCTGCCCCCACCTAGTACATCACTGCCACAAGGAACTACCTGCCATGGAGACAGGTGCACACCTGGGCTAGGATTCCTAACACAGATTAAGTCTTTTTGCTCCTGTGTGCCCAAATCTCTGCTGGATTATATGGTGGGGAAGACAGGAGGTAATCTTAGAAGATTTGAGATCCAACCCAGGCTGGAAACTGAGTGTACTGGACCCAAATCAAGAATCTAAAGTACACCATGGACTCACTGTGTGAGCTCAGACAAGCCCCTCAACCTCTCTGATCCTCTGACCCACCTCTCCCCAAAGATGGGACAAAATTGTTGATAGTCTGATTCTATGCTCCAGGTGACTCTGCACCCCAAGAGGGGCAGGGGTAAGGCCCCACTTTTTAGAATGCAACATCCTGAGTCAGCATCCTGGGCCAGCAGTTAGGGCCAAACTAGGGTCCTGAGCCCTGCTCAGAATGCAGCCCTGCACGAGTGGGGGACGGTTCCCAGCCAGGGCAGCTCCCAGCTCTGACTCTGTGCCTGGAAGCACTCAAACCCATAATGGCGTCCGAGTGGCCATTAGTGGGTAAAAGATGTCCTGCAGAATTACAAAGAGCGGTAACCATGGAGAATTTACCTAGTGCTCCTCGGCAGCGCCCGCCTGCCTCCACGCCCGACAGGGGAGCAGCTCCCCCCACCCCCGCCTGCCGCCCCCAGAGCCCAACGGTCTCACAGGCACACAGCAGACTGGCCCCGGGATGGACAGCTGGTGCCAAGGCTGGCCAAGCCGCCCAGCTGCTCGTCTGGTGTGGGCAAGGGGAGGGGCAGGGGAGGAAGGAAGTTCAGGAGCACAGGCTGAGGGAGCTGGAAGGGGCCCCGAGAACCCAGAGTCCAAGCTCCTCATTGCAGAGGTAGCAACCCAGGCAGGATCCACAGCACAGAAGAGGCTGCCTCGGGAAGCTGCCCCCCGCCCCCACCTCACCCCAGCCCCTGCCCCAGGGAGCAGCTGTTGCCAAGGTGTCATCCCAGGTCTCAGACCTGCCGGAATTTCCCCTCTGGGCCCAGATTTATGCTCAAGCTTGGGATGCCCAGTCAGGAAACAAAGGTTTGAATCCTGACTTAATCACCTCTGAGGTGGTGCCTGGGCAAATCACTGTGCCTCCCTAAGTCTCAGTTTCCTTATCTGTGAAGTAGGAAGGACATCCCACCTGCAGTATAGTGACGAGCCGTTCAGGAGGATGACAAGCTTGGCTGTGGCCACTGTCCAAGGCCACTGCAGGTACGCGGCGGCCCGAGCACAGCGCCTCCAACCCCCAGATCCACCATCAGACAAACCCCAACTTCCTGAACCTTCTGACGACACCAATGAACCCGGCTGGGCAGCACCGGCCTTGCAGCCCCAGCCCTTTTTGATCCTGACCCAATGGAGGGATGACTTCTCTGGACTGGGGGAAGACAGGGTGCTGCACACAAGGCAGGGTAGCGCCATCCCCACACACCCCGGCAGGTGATCTGTAAACTTCCCCTGCACCCTCCGGACCACCTCTCCCCTCTCTTCCTCTTGTGGCCCTGCTTCTCTTCCCTTCCAGTTTCCTCCTGTCCTCTCTCCTATAGGCAAGGCCCCAGGTTAGGATCTGGCCCTGGCTGTGTGACCGTAGCCAAGGCCATTCCCTCTCTGGGCCCTGGTCCACCCCGCATGTTTGCTGCAGTGCTTCCCAACAGAATGCCTAAAACCTCTGGATTCCGCCCTCTCCGAGGATGCTGGGCTTAGGCTTTAGGGGCTCATGGGGAGGGAGGAGGAAAAAAAAAATCACTCAGGCAACAGCTCAGGGCTTGGCTTTCCCAGTACCCCAGCAGTGTGGCAGGGGACCCCAATCCTACGCCACTGCCAGCTCCTTATCAGGCGCTGGGGCTTTCCTCTGGCCCTAGAGCCAGGTGGGAAAGGGCCCCGAGCGCCACTCACGCCCACCCCATCCTGCACACCCAGGGAGGGCAGCGGGTCAGGCGGGGGAGGCGGCGGGAGAGGCACACTCCACGTCAGCACGCGCGGCTTGGGAGCATCTCACACAATGAGCGCAGTGTGCGGGCACGAGGGCGGCTGGTCGGGCGGGGCTGCCAGAGGCCAGGAAGCTCCAGGGGCCGGGGCGCAGCTCCCCGCCCCCGCCGCCCAGACAAAGAGCCGCCCGGGGCCCGGGGAGCTGGCGGCCTTCCCGCCACTCTCCAGAGGGGAGGCGGGGGCTTTGTCTAACTCCGCCACCGCCACCGCAGGCCAGGCCGCGCGGCTTGGCAACCCGCGAGCAGGAGGCAGGGCTGGAGGGCGTGAGGGATGATGACAGGGAAGCCGGGAGGAGCGGCGGAGAGTCCATCTTGGATGCAAGTGGCAAGGGGAGACGGGGCTGACGGCAGGGGGGTCCACGGGGAGGCCCCACCACCACCTGGGGACCTCAGCAGTGCTCCTGGAACTGCCCAGAGGGGAAAGAAGGAACCCTGGGGCTAGGTGCTCGCTGGTCCAGAACAGGGCTGCGGGGGTGCTCAGGGGGGACCGGTCACACACTGTGACCCCAAGTCCCCCTGGCTCAACTACACCAGGGAGGGCCTGAGACCGCCTGCCCTGACCAGGCTGGCAGGACCCCGGCCTACCCCACCCCCACCCCCATCCCGGCCTCCCCAACCCAGAGTGGACAAGGGAGGCGCCGAGAAAGCCCACCTGGGCGACAAAGCCTGAGTCTGGAAGGTTTCAGTCCCCAAAGCAGGAAACAGGGGCTGCTGGCTCTGGGAGGGGGGGGGAACCAGAGCCCACCTCTGGGCAATTCAGTCATGCCCCCCAGCCGCACACTTCATCTTAACCCCTTCCAGCCCCCAAACCCCGGTGTGTCCAAGAAGTTAAAAGAAAAATCCTTTTTCTGGGTCCCTCAGGATTTTTACAGTTATGGGGTCAAGCTTTGCAGGCAAGGCCCAAAACTTGAAGCCAACTGCCAGCGTGGCCTTCTGTCGGAGCAGAGCCAATCCTCTCTTCACCCGGGGCCAGGGATCTGCTCCTTCTGCCCGAGAACGCCCGGCTCTTTTGGAAGTGTGCCCGCAAATGAGCATCCGTAGGAGAGGGTCCCTGGTGCGTAGACAAAGCCAGTCACCTCCGAACCCCAACAATTTCCTCCCATGGCACAGCCTGAAGCTGCCTAGCAACTTCCCGGGAGAGGAGTTTCTCCGGGAGCGCCCAGCATCAGCCCCGGAGAGGGGACAGGAGTCCCCAACCCGCGATTTCTGCAGGAGCGCCTTCCATGCCCAGACGGGGGGGTCTCCGAGATCGGGGACCCCGGGCTGAGATGCCGCCCCCATCCACCGCCCGCAGGCACCCAACAGCCAGGGTCTTCTCCAACTTCTTTCACTGGGCGCACGCCTGGCGGACCTCCCGCGGGCTGCGTTTTGGGCAGCCCCTGCTCTCCCCGGCGCGCCAACCCAAGGCCCCCTTCTCCCGTCCGTCCCGTGCCCGGCCGGCGCCCCCACCCCGACCCACCTGCCCGCGCCCCCAAAGGCGGCACGTTCGGCGCCCCCCTCCCTGCTCGCGCGCGGTCTGGCGTCGCACGCGCGCACCCCCTGAGGCCCCGCGCCCCCAGCCGGGGCCTGCTCCTCCTCTGCCCCCCGCGGCCCCGCGGCCCCGCGGCCCCGCTCCCGGCGCGGCCCGGGCCGCTCCCGACTCCCGCCGGCAGGGGCCCTCGCCGAGCCGCCCAAAAGCCGGAGGAAAAAGGAGCCGAGCAGCGCCCTCCCCCTCCCTCGCTCGGTCGCTCGCTCGCTCCCCGGGATCCCCGGGCTGTCGGCGTGGGGGGCGCCCCGCGGGGCCCGCGGACCCCGGACCCGGGCCCGGGTCGCCCCATCCCGCCGAGGCGCGGGGGCGCACCGGGGAAGTTTGGCGGCGCGGGCACCGGAATCATGGCGGCGGCGGGGTTGCCCCGGGCCGGGACCCGTGCCCGCCGCCCCCCCCTCCCCGCCACGGCCAACGCGGGCCCCCAGGTCCCGGGGCCGAGACCGGGCGCGCGGGGCCCCCAACTTGGCGGCACTTGGGGCGCGGCGCGCGCGGGCCCGCGGGGCGCACTCACTCACCCGCGTTGAGGGAGGCGGCAGGCATGTGCGCGTTCAAGTTCGGTTTGTAAGACATCCCCGCGGGCGGCGGGGCGGCGGGGCGGCGGGGCGGCGGGGCCGGGCCCGCGGGGGGCGGCGGCGGCGAGGCGGCGAGGGAGGCGCGGCGCCCGCGTCCCTGCGCCCGTCCGTGCGCCCGCCGGGCTCCCGCGCACTTTTTGTTGTGGACGGCTCGGGCCGCACCGGCAAATATGGCCGTCCCTCACCCTGCCCCCGCTGCAGTATATCACCCATACATCGGCGGGCGCAGGGGCGGCCGCAAACTTTGTGCGGAGCCAGCGGGGCCGGCCGGGCCGGGAGGGGGCGGCCCCGGCGCGCCCGCGCCCCCGGCGTCAGCCTCGGCCCCGCCCGCCGGCCGCGCCCCGCGCCTCCCGGCGGCGCCGCAACTTGGCAAAGTTTGGGGGGCGGGGGGGGGGCCCCGAGGGCTTGGGGGGCCGGGGGAGGGGGTGGGGAAGCAGACCCCGCCGGGGCCCCGCGTGGCTTCCCGGGCTCCCCGCGGCTGCCGGGTTTTAATGAGACCACTTCGGGGTTTTTTTGTGGGTATTTTCTTCTTTTTTTTTCCCTGTAAGAGCGAGACGGAATTTAAGAATTACTTTTTTTGGGGGGGGGAGGGGGACTGTGGGGGCGGGGATGGAAAATTACCTGGAGAAAATGGTGGCGAGCTGCGCTCTTAAGCCCGCGGATCATTCCAGATGCCGAGGTGTGGCTCTTCCCCATCATTAGAAGAAGCCGTCCTTGACATGATGTTCAAATGAATTGCATGTGTCTGTCTGAATTCGGTGGTTTTTAGCGTTTTTTTTTTTGTTTTTTTTTTTTCCTCCTTGAGCCTGAGACTCCTTTGAGACTCTGACGAAAGCGAGAGGCCTTCGCCCGGGCGAGTGCACGCTGCCCTGCACCGGCTGGTGGACGAGCACCTACTACGTGCCAGGCGCGGGACTCCAGGAAAATGCACGCGGCCAAGTTTGCTCCTCGCCTCGGGTTTACATTTCGCTTTGAGACCCTCCCCCGACCCCACCCCCAGCCCACCCTCGGATCTCAGTGAGACGTCGTCATGCGATGTATTCTGGATTAGATGAATACCATTTTAGAGGAACTATTCCTGGGAGTTTTCCCGAAATAGTAATAAAGCTATTGAAAGTATGCAAAATGCCCACCCACCCACCCCCTTTTTTTTTCCTGGTCGTTTTTAATGGCCACGGCTTGCAGATTTTTAAAAAATTAGTCACCAGGCGTTCAGTCATTACCTCCGGATCTCAGTGACAAAGGCGTCAACCTCCCCGTGCCCCCCCACCCACCCCCAGGAAGGAAGACTCGTCCACCCCCACCTGCCCTCCTTCACCTGCAGCCGATGGTCAGCCTTAGGCTAGCCCCAGCGGAAGAGGCCCAGTGAAATTTTGTTTCGTGAATAAATTAATGGCATTCCCTGCTGCACTGTCCCCAGGCACCCAATACTCTAGAGGAGTGCTATCCAGTAGCAATACAATGTAAACCACGAATGTAATTTTAAGTTTTTTAGTAGGCATATTTCGCAAAGTAAAAGGAAACTGGTGAAATTAATTTTAATGCTGTATTTAACCCAGTATATTCTAAACAGTGTCTCCAACATGTAATCGATATAAGGAAATTCTTAATATCACTGTACTAAGTTTTCAAAATCCAGTGTGGATTTGACACATAGGTACATTTTAATGTTTCCTGGTTATCATTGAACAAATACTGTTTCCTTCTTTTTTTTTTTTGCATGGGCAGGCACGGGGAACCAAACCCAGGTCTCGGACATGGCAGGCTAGAACTCTGCCACTGCACCACCATTGCCCTGTTTCCTTCGTTTTTAATTGAATCATAATTCACCTGCCGTAACATTTATCATTTAAAGTGTACCATCTGATGGTGTTTAGAAAACTCACAGAGTTCGGCAACCATCACCACTAATCCCAGAACATTTTCATCTCCCCAAAGAAAATCTGTAAGCTTTAGCAGTCACTCCCTGGTTCCTCCTCCAGCCCCTTCCAGCACTAAGCTGCACTCTGTCTCTATGGATTTGCCTCTTCTGGATATCTATACACGGAATCGTAAAATCTGCAGTCTTTGTGTGGGGCTTCTCTGACTCAGCATCGTGTTTTCAAGGTTTATCCATGTTGTAGCACTGGTTTATTCTTTTTTATAGCTCAGTAATACTTTGTTAGCACTGGTTTATTCTTTTTTATAGCTCAGTAATACTCCATCGTATGATGTATACATTTTTTAAATCTATTCATC
The DNA here is from genome assembly GCF_023851605.1 of Tamandua tetradactyla. Classification (NCBI taxonomy): domain Eukaryota; kingdom Metazoa; phylum Chordata; class Mammalia; order Pilosa; family Myrmecophagidae; genus Tamandua; species Tamandua tetradactyla. The sequence continues at coordinate 8,706,889 of NC_135331.1, read as the reverse complement.
AGTTGATGGACATGTGGGCCGTTTCCACTTTGGGCTGTTATGAATAATGCTGCCATGTCCATGTACAAGTTTTTGTGTGAACAAGTTTTCAGTTCTTTGGGGTATATACCTAGGAATGGAATGCTGAGTCATGTGGTAACTGTGTTGAACTTTTTTAAGGAACTCCAAGCTGTTTTCCACAGCAGCTGGACCATTTTACCTTCCTACGTTCAATATTTGAGGCTTCCAATTTCTCTGTATACTCACCAACCCTAGTCATGTTCCTTTTTCTTTTAAAACTATATATCCTCTTAGTGGGTGGGAAGTGGTACCTCATGGTGATTTTCATGTGCATTTTCCTGATGACCAATGATGTTGAGCATCTTTTCATTTATGTATTGGCCATTCGTGTACCTTCTTTGGAGAAATGCCTATTCAGGTCCTTTGGCCATTTTTTAATGGGGTTATTTGCCTTTTTATTATTGTGTTTTTAAGAATTCTTTATATATTCAGGATACTAGACCCTTAAAAGATATGTGATTTGCAAATATTTTCTCCCATTCTGTGGGTTTTCTTTTTCTTTTTCTTGGTAGTGTCCTTTGATGCACATAAGAGTTTGCCTTTCATGAAGTCCAGTTTATCCTTTTTGTCCCCCTTTAGTTGCTTGTGCTTTTGGTAGCACTAGTCCAAAGTACTATAGATTTTCCCCTATGTTTTTAGCTTTATAGTGTTAGTTCTACATAGAAGTTTTTGATCCAGTTTGAGTTAGTTTTTCTATACAGTATAAGACAGGGTCTAAGTTCATTTTTTTTGCAGTTTTCCCAGCACCATTTGGTCGTAGCACCTTTGTCAAAATTAATTGGCTTCTTTTCAGGTTGATTGTAAAGGTTTGGAAAATGGATGGTGGTGATAGCACATGATTGTGAGTGTAATTAACAGTATTGAAGTATATAATAGGTGAATGTGGTTAAAAGGGGAAACATTAGGTCATATATGTTCTAGATAAAAACTAAAAAAGCTAAAACGTAGGACTGTAGTTATTAAAGTACAAGAATGTTTACATTTATTATAACAAATGTATGACACTAATACATATTAATAATAGGGTGGTATATGGGGAAAAATACACCTAATGAAACTATGGATGACAGTTAATAGTCCTATTTTAACAATCTTTCATCAATTGTAACAAAGGTAACTACCATTAAAAAATTATATTAAAAAGTGCTCTCATCAATTGTAACAAATGTTCCAATGCGGTGTTGGTAGAGGGGTGGTATTTGGGAATCCTGTATTTTATGCATGGTTGTTCTGTAAACCCACAACTTCTCTAATAAAAATATATATATATTTTAAGTCAATTGGCTGTAGATGTGAGGGTTTATTTCTGGACTCTCAATTATGTTCCATAGATCTTTACTGTTATATTAGTACCATAATATTTTGATTACTGTAGCTTTGTAGTATGTTTTGAAATTTGGGAATGTGAGCCCTCCAACTTTGTTCTTCTTTTTCAAAACTGTTTTGGTTAGACTGGATCCCTTGCATTTCCATGTATGTTTTAAGATCAGCTTCTCCAAAGCTGCAAGGAAAAAAAAAAAGGCAATTGAATTTTGATAGGAAATTCGTTTAAATCTATATAACAAGTTTAGGGAGTACTGCCATCTTAGCAATGCTGCATCTTCCAATCCATGAACACAGGATGTTTTTCAATCTATTTAGATCTTTAGTTCCAATAATTTTTTTGCAGCTTTCAGTGTTTAGGAGTTGTTCCACTCCTTTGGTTAAGTTCAATCCTAAATATTTTGTTCTTTTTTATTCCATTGTAAATGTAATTGCTTTCATAATTTCATTTTCATTATTAGTGCACAGAAAAACAACGTATTTTTTTAATATTAATCTTGTATCCTACAATTTTGCTGAACTCATTTACTAGCTCTAACCATTTTTGTGTGTGTGTAGATTCTTTAGGGCATTCTATATATAAGACTATGTCATCTGCAAAATAGAAATAATTTTGCCTCTTCCTTCCCAATCTAGATGACTTTTCTTTTCTTGACTAATTTCTCTGGCTAGCACTTCCAATACAATGTTGACTAGCAATGGTGAAAGTTGGCATCTTTGTCCTGTTCCTGATCTTAGGGCAAAATTTTCACTCTTTGACCATTGAGTATGATGTTAGCTGTGGGTTTTTCATAGATGCTCTTTATGACGTTGAAGAAGGTTCCTCCATTCCTGGTTTTGTTGAGTGTTTTTATCATGAAAAGTTCATGAATTTTGTCAAAAGCTTTTTCAGCATCTTTTGAGATGATCATGTATATGACCTTTTTTGTCCTTAGCAAATATTTATTGAGTGTCTACTAAGGGAATATGATCTCTTGCTGTCATAATGCTTATTGTCTAGCCATGGCAGCCACATTCAGCTATCCTTTCTTAACCCACCACACTGGAGCCATTGCCTTTTACTTCACCTCCCACGTTTATTACTCTCCAAGCCAGACTTTGGGGTATGGCCTTGGTACTTGTTCATTCCGGATCTGAATCTCCATCACATCAACTTCCTCTTGTGCTCCACTTGGCAAACTCCTGGTTATCCATCAAAGCCCAGCTTAAATATCCCCACCTCTTAACAGGCTTCCCTGGCAGCCTTCCCATACCTAAAGCCTGCTATTGCATTTAATTGGGCCTGTCTTCTCAACAAACCTGAGCTCCTTGAAGGAAAGAGCTTCATCCCTGAATGTTCTCTTCAGGCACACAAAGCTTCCCATAAATGGCCCCAATGCATCCTTTATTTTTATCTGTAAAATCAGGATGTTTGATGGGATGCATCATGAAGGGATCTCTCACCCTTCTTCTTGGTCACCACTCACATTCCATAACAGGCTTCAGAAAGGATCTGGATTTCTTTTTCCTTCCCCTCTTCCCTCTGTGTCTGAGAGTTAAAAACCTCCCAAAGGGGAAGAAACAGTCCCATTGCTTCCAACTAGAGGCTTTTGCATGAAATTTGCTCAAATAACCTCCTGCAATTTATAATGCATGGTTTTAGGATGATCTAGCATGGTTCCTTATTAGTTTAATGGGCATTTCACAGGGGTGCCCGCCAGGGAGGAGAGAGGGTGAGTGAAGAAGAGAGGAAGCAGAGCCAGTTAAAGAGCTTGGCCTGGAGGAACATCTGGAGATGCAAGTTCGAGCTCAGAATCCATCTAATCTTGTCTTTAAGCCTCAAAAAAACTTGGTTAGCCTCTCTGAGGGTTTAATAAGTACATGCCTGTAAAGTAGTTGGCAAATAGTAAATATTAATTAAGTACTAATCATTATTATTCTCTCTTCTTTTTATATTATGAAGTCATAGTTACCCCCATTTCCCTAAATGATGGAACCTAAACTGGAAGGGAAAAATAAACAGTTAATGAGCGGTGAGCTCAGAATTGAACCCAGATCATCAGCATAGCATAGCGAGTGCCTTCCTCAGTATTGCAGAGCAGAAACCCTTGGTTAACCTCTCTGGGCCTTATTTCTGTCTGTAAAATAAGGGAGTTTGATGGAAGGGATCAGGAAAGATTCTCTCAACTCTAACAACCTACGGTGGCAAACAGACAACACACATACCATTTTCCCTAATGAAAAATTTCAACCTAGAAAGGCTTTTCCTTTCTTTTGGGAATGTTTCCATCAATGGACAATATTCTGGGGCAATGAGCTCCAAAGAGGGGTGCACCTACCCCAAATGGTAAGAAAAATAACTCACAGCAGGGAGGGAAGATATTAGAACTTCTGTTTATGTGGGATTTATAGCGTACATATAACACAGGAGCACACATATAATTTATAAATAAATTAATAAACATTGTGGAGGTATGCTTAAAAATGCTTTTTACTGACTACAGTATATGAGTACAAAGTTTTTGGGCCACTAGTGTAAGAAACTACTGATGCAGGTGAGCAGAACCATCAGTTTGACAGCCAGAGAAGTCACGCATGCAGTGTCATGATTGGCCTACAGGGTGGGTCCTTAGGGTGATGCAATCATTGGACTTTGATCTGGAGTCTACTCCCAAATGTATGCATTTTCAGTTATGCTTCTGCCATTACTCCTGTTTTTCAGGACTAGGACCAGCAAACTTTTTCTGTCAAAGGTCAGAATAGTAAATATTTCAGATTTTGCAGGTGCGATGGTTAATTTTGTGTGTCAGCTTGGCTAGGTTATGGTTTCCAGTCGTTTGGGCAAACACTGACCTGGCTGTCACTATGGAGGAATTTTGTAACATCTACAAAGTCAGTTGACTTTACATAAAGACCCTCCATGTGGGCGAGCCTTATGCAATGAATTGAAAGCCTAAAAAGGCAAAGAACTGAGGGTTCCAGCAAAGAAATACTGCTGCAAGACTACACTCTCTACTTGTTTCCGACCTGCTGGGCTCCCCTGTGGATTTTGGACTCAAGACTTCATCATCATCTCTTATGAGAATTTCCAGACTGTCAGTTTCCCTTAAGAAATTTAGACTCAGGACTCTTCTACCTCACTCTTGCTGTAATTTTTCTGCCCTGTGAAATTCAGTCTGCCCTATAGAATTTGGACTTGCCAGCCCCCATAACAGTGGGAGCCAATTCCTTAAAATAAATCTCTTAATATAAATCTTACATATGGTTCTCTTTCTCTGGAATACCCTAACTAATAATACAGCAGACCATGGTCTCTGCCTTAACTCATCAAATTCTGCTGTAGGAACATGAACAAACAATATGGGCTGTGTAATAAGAAAACTTTATTACTGAACACTGAAATTTGGACTTCATATAATTTTTCAGGTCACAAAATAGTCTTCTTTCAATGTGTGTCCCCCAACCCTTTGAAAATGTAAAAACCATTCTCAACTTGCAGGGTTGAGTCAAAAACAGGTGGCAGGCCAGGTCAATCCATTTGAGACCTGGCAAGGGTTTAATATGGATTCTCTCTGGGAACCACACGAAGAGTTGGACATGCAGACATTTGAGGAACTACTGCACTTATTTTCATATCACTGCTTTCAACCCAGACAGACACACAGAGATAGTTAAACTGGGTGAACAGAAAGCTAAACAGAATTCCAGTATCAACACAGGAATTGAAAGCTTTGTGTAATTTTACCTTAATAGAGGATGGAGATCAAAGGGGGGATTTTAGGGGCCTCTAGTTGCTTTAACCAGTTGGCATCTTCACAAAACACTTAGGCGTTTACTGAAGGTATTCATGCTGTTCAATTTTCTAAAGTTCGCGAGTTATTCTAGTTTGCATTTCTCCAAAAAATGCGAGACTTACACATCAATCTTCGTGAAAACTAATCTTGCCTGGAACCAAAGGTAAACCGCAGAGATCAGAACACCTTGTGCGATAACCAAAACTTATCCTCTAAAGCTCCCCAAGACAGGACACTTTGGGAAGGGGACCCAAGGGCTCAGAGGCAGAAGGGGAAGAAAAGTTACTTTCAATGTATATTCTCATCTGCCTCTTGATTTCTGTATTGTGCAAGCAGTACTTATTCATGCAATCAAAAGTAAAATTAAAGCATTCCAGACCACATTAGCATCTGCGTAGCCATTCTTAATAATAATGACCCAACACTGATGGAATGGCCCGCAACTATCCTGACCCACGAATACACTCGATACACAAAGTGGACAGCATTCAGGGAAGGGAGCCAACCTGCTGTGAATTGAACTCTAAAAATAAGTTTTTGCACATTTCTTCTAGCCTCCTCTTTCTCTCCATAAAGGCCTCCACAGATGGCTTCTTTACATCATGCTCTCAAATGACTAGCTGATAAATATTCATACTTATGGAAATCGTACTGTACATACTCCAACCCCCGCCACCTAACAGGTATATTTTCTTTTTCTCAGGACAGGTGTCCCTGTGTTCATGGGACTTGTCCTCTGTAAAACCCACACCCACAGATGTGTACACTCACCATGGACACCGGCAGCCCGCACCTCTTTATGACTAATGGGTCTAGAGTAGGGGTCCTTGCCCAGGAACAATTCCTCCTCACCCCCACCCAGGGGATATCTGGCAATATTTAGAGAAACTTTTGATACAGCCAGGGTGTATGTGTGAGGAGGTGGGCTATTGGTATCTGGTGGGTAGAACGCAGGGATGTTGCTAAACATTCTATAGTGCACAGGACAGCCCCCACAAGGAATGATCTGACCCTAAATAGGAAGCCAAAACCAGACTTGATTACAGATAACAAACATGGAATGGGAACAAGGTGAAAGCAAATCAGAACTGTAGAAGAAAAACTGAATGGGGACACGGAGGCTGTACTTGAAGCCTGGCCTACTCAATTTATTCAAGTTTTACATTTAAAAACCTGGTTTCCTTTCAGTCTTCAAGCTCAACTTACTAATCCTATTTTAGTAAAATTTTCCTTAAAACACTCCCTTTCACTTGCTCTTCAATTAACAATTTTCTCATATATTTGACAGATTAAATTTTCAAGCATTTCACGCTACCAACTGATTCTCTTCAACATTTCAAACATGTCATAGAACAGACCCACAAACATTCCAAACATTTCTAAGAATCCATCCATACCTTTCAACCCTGTCTTCCCCCTACTAGTTTTCGACAGCGCCCTGGTGGATGGCAGGCAGCCCTGCCTACCTGTGTGGGAGCCGAACACTAGCATTTAAGAGCTCCCATCTTGTCTGCAAAGGGTGACAGTACTTAAACCTCAGGCAGACAATACGAAGGTTTGAGTAACACGAACGACCTTCCCACTTCCCTCCCCTCCCCCATGGCAAAATGATATGTTTGCTGTTTGGGGTAGCAAAGCATTCTCATTTCTGCGGGGTCTTCTCTCACCTTCATTCCCAATTCTCTGGATTCCCAATCCCAGTGGCAGGAGCCAAAGAGACTTCTCAACCAGTCATCACTCCTCTCCACGAGCACTGGAGCACACTGAATACTGGGGGTGGGGGGTGGGGACATACAGCCTCACCCCAGGGGGGCGGGACAGTACCCAGACCCACTCCCAGCTCAGATGGGAAGACCATCCCCAGATCTCCCAGGGCACCAGGACTTCAAGTTTCTGCTCCTTTTCAGTCACCTTCTTGAGGGGCCCCGCTCGACCCCACCCTCAGGCTCTCATTCCTGATGCTTTCTTCTTGACTCTTAAGGCCAGCAAAAATCTTCCTTGTTCACTGTCTCCCACCACTAGGAATAGTTTGTTACCCAAGAGTAATCACAATGTGTGGCCCACTGTCAGGCACCCAGCAGCAGCTTACTACACACTTAAGTGAATATTAAATCAGGACACCAAATCCACAAAAACTGGGAAATAGAAGGTCCATTCATAGCCTATGAACAAAATAACTTCCTCAGAAAAGCAGAGAGAAGGATTACAGACTAAGCAGATGATACAGCAAGCATTCAACAGCAACTGGCATATAGTAAGTCTTCAGTATTAACTATGGTATCTGTATACTTGTTTCTGTGTTTGGGCTTTTCAATAGTGGAGCTCACACTGCGAGTAGCCAGCTGGATGAGTATACTCTGAGGGACATCAGCACGAGTGAACCTTAAATAGGGGAGTTCTGGACATTGGTGGCTAAGGAGGCCCTATAGCTGTTCTGTGGCATCTTTCAGGCAAGAAATTCAAGCACCCAAGTCTTAAGAAGCAGTGCTAGATAAGTTACAGGAGCACAGCTTTAGGCTCCAAAGCCGCAAGGGTTCTTGCAGTGCTGAGCCCAGCCAGCCACGGCTCTCAAAAGGATTGGGTTTTTCCTCACTGTAAGACGCACTTTAGAATGTCTTAAATACAATCCATGGGTGGCGAGGAGACCTATGGGGGAGTGCGGTGATAGGGATCCTGCTCAAACAGGAACTCTGAACCCAGACAAAGGAAGCACAGGAAAATAATTATATTAGCCAGTTTAATTTATTTAAGAATCTTACAAAAAAAAAGAAAAACAAAACACAATAACAAAAAAACAAACAAACATAAAAACAAAAAACTAAATACAGAATTTGTTATGCTTCATGGTTGATCACTTTTCCTTAAAAGGATAAACCTTGCTAAATGCAGCCAATACATTTTTATTGCATGAAACCCAATTTTCTAAGTTACACATCAAAATGGCTGGAACAATAGTTTCTGGACACTTGGTACTGAATTACTGTGAAAGGCTGAAAGAAGCAGTGCAGTATCTTTAGAACAGTGCGTACCCTTCATACACTGACAGAGACACCAAAACAGAGTAGCAATATAAAAAGGGAGGTTTAAAAAAAGAGAACGAAATAAAAACAAACCAGGAGTTTACATCCACCTTTGTTTCAAATTGTCTTTGGATTCCATCATATGTTATTGTCTCAAGATGCACCATGTCAGATTAGTAAAGGAGGAAGATCTATGCCTACGTATAAAAGTATCCTTTGCTCAGCAGAGGTAGAACCTGGCAAAAGTTTTATTGCAGAGATACAGTGTACCTCTTCCCACCTCTCATGGTTGATGGTAGATACAAGTGGTTATTGAAAAATAATATCAGTAGTTTGCAAATTCAGTATAAACCATGAAAGGGATGATGATTTTTTCTGATAGTAGTGAGACTGCAATGTGCTACATAGAAAAAAAGCTCTCTCTGCCCCGGAAAATGGAAGTCAGAAAGAAGGCTCAAGCTTCTTTATCCTCTTCAGTGCCACAAATACTGTCAAGCAAGTAGCCCCAAGGGGTATATTTTGGCCAGAAATGTTTGCTCAACACATGAATAGGCCTCAGTGCCAACAAGGGAAGTTAAGGGAGCTCTCACTTAGGGTGCCTCTGACCCAGTGGCCTGGATTCATGGCTGCACCCCTTGGTCACCTGTGCACTAAAGGACTAGTCTCGGTTAACTGTGTTCCGCCATACTGCTGCAGCTCTGTCGCTGCTACTGTGAACCACAAGGCACAAGCACCCCATGGATGCCAGAGGAAAAGAGGCATATTTGAACGGGGTTTCACACTGGAGGAAATTTATGACAGATCCTAATTCAGGATAAATTAAGTTTCCAAGTCTTACTGAACACAGATAACTCAAATGTTCAACTAACCCACCTATGAAGTTGAACAATAATGAATGAAACTTGTACATAAATGAAAAATCAAAAAAATGCTCACAGCAATCTTTCCTGAAAGTTACAGAGGTTCGATTTCTTAAAGACGTAAATTCTATTTAAAAAAATAAATAAATAAAAGCTTACTTCCCAGTGATTATTCCCACCATTTTCATGAACCACACCCCTGCTTTTCCTACTGCCAAGACTAATAGTTAAAAATGAGGTGGGCCACAGTGGCTCAGCAGGCAGAGTTCTCACCTACCACGCCAGAGACCCGGTTCGATTCCCAGTGTCTGCCTGTGGGGGGAAAAAAGAAAGAAGCCAGGGAAAGAGAGGTGAAATGCCTAATCCAGCTCAGCTCTGCTCCTCGGCCAAGCTCAAGCCACCAGTACAATGGTAGAAAGAAGCAGTTCAGGGGATCCTATCGCCAGTTCTTAAGTAGGTAACTGTTCATTCTACCTTCTGGCACAGAATCAACCTATGAGCTGAAAGCCTTTGGAAGCCTCCTCAGCAGCACCCTTTTGGAGGATGAGTGCTCCTTAATGTACATTCTCTAACATCAGCTGCCAATATAGATACCGGTAGGTACTACCAGGCCTGCCTCCCTACTCTGCTATAAATATCTTTTGAATAGGTTATCGCAAATGCAGATTACCTGCGTTCACTACTAAGTAAATTTCTGATCATTACTTGTTGGCTAAAAGTACAGGGCCAATTTCTTAAAAAAACACAGGAAATTTGAGGCAGCAGAATGCCAAAATCACTGTTTTAAATCTGTAAGATTTTCCTATTAGGTGGAGAGCCACACAGATGAAGGATTTGGTTCAGGCCTTAAATATTGCAAGGGTAGGAGGAACAAGGAGTGGTTTACCGAGGAGCTAGAGTTTGATCCCAAATGCACTGAAGAAGTTAGAGGAGCTTAAAGGGAAGAGTTTGTTTTCATTTTTTTTTTCTTTTTTAATGTGAAAACATCAGGCTCACTATAGCTTCCAAAGAACAAAATAAATGAGCATAACTAGTCATATAATGACAGTATCAGAATTGCACTCAAGTACATTTCCCCCCAATACAATGCATTGCACACAGTAAAAATTCGTAATAAAAATGCAAAACAATCAGGCATGTTGAAAAATATTAACACAAAACAAACATAGAAATTCTAAAGATGCAGAACCAAACTCTAAAATATATGAACAAATTCAACTGAGAATTTCTCATACTTTTTCTACATTAAAAAGAAAAAAAAAAGATGCCCCATATTGGAAGTCATTAAGAGAATAAATAGGATTGAGGGGAGGAAGGAAAAGGAGAAAACAAGCAGGTAGGGTCTCAATTTACAAGAAATATTTACATTCAGAATTCAAAAGAACTCAACATTTCTATTTATACACATCTATATACATATATATAAGTACAACATGAAATTGGTGGATGATGGGTTTTGGATTTCACCTCAAGTACTCACAAAAAACTACTTAGCCAGCTTGAGCTGCAGGTATTTAGATGTGTTTCCTTAATTTATAAGCCTATAAAAGACACTACATTTTTATTAGACAACTGGCATCAACGAGGAAGTTTTTCTAACATGGGTTTTGCTCTCATCTGTAGCTGCAACATGGAATGCTTGCTACATTCAGCAGGGAAGTGTGCAGCAGCAGGTGTGCATGGGTACTGGGTTAGCTGGGGAGACCAGACAAGAGGAGGTACCGGTAGCCAAGTAAAGCCCATCATCACAGTGGTTGCTTATGCCACTGAAGATGCCTGAACTAACTAAATATCCATTAACTGGATCCCAGCTTGAAAGTAACTCTGATGTAGCACCATTCTTAGGAACTATCAAATATCACTCGGGTAAAATTTTTAAATGACAAGACTTGCTTAAGGGCCTTCTCCTCATCTTCTACCAACTATCAAGAAAAGGATCCAAGGGGAAAAAACTTCTCTGCCCCTACCTTCATAAACTGAGATGAATCAATCAGTTCTAATCTATTGCTTTTTCCCCTCTTGTTAAACTGCAAGGTGGCAGGTAGGGTGCAAGGAGGTTGAAGGAAGTGCCCTTCCACTATACAACTGTAAATGCGGACCAGCACTTTCTGCTCTTGCCTGTGGAAGTTGTTCCATCAGCATTCACATGAAGAATGGGAAATGAACAACCCACGGGAAATTGAGCATTGGCCAGAAAACTGTGCCTCTAAAAGATTATATTCCCCTGGTGCTGGGTAACCTAGAACTTTTACCTCCACAGATAAAGCAAACTGAAACGAAAAGGTTTATTATTGCAACTCAAAAAGTTCTCTGAAGTGCTAATTAAATTGGGTTGGAATATACACACACACACACACACACACACACACATACTACTATAATGCTTTGGATGCAAGTCTTGCTAATTTATACACACATGTAAAGAAAGAGATTGATGAGTGTATCTGCAATCTAGCAGCAAAAAGGGAAAATTTTTGAGTTGACATATCTACTTTCTGACCAAGTTACATTTAAAGATTTTCACTGTCAATACTTTTATGAATATACATCACTGATAGACTATCTGGATAATTCTACTAAACTGCAGATAGAGACCTTGTGGTGTGGAGGTTGCTAAATTAAGGGAAAACTAATTCCCCAAGAGATAACATCTGAGCAGCTCTGGACTCTGAAACTGGTTTTCAGTACAATCAACACTGTAAACTCTGAAAACATTAACATGATTTATAATCAAATCTTTGTGCTCAGAGCCATATTGCTAAAAAGGGAAACAAGGCATTGCCGAGGCCAAGTGGATTCACAACAGGTGAAACAAGGCCTCTGGGTTCAGATGAGGCATTTAGATCCTGAAATAATGGACCCATTTCATACAAGTTTAGCTGTTGTTAAGACTTGATTATTTGATAAAGGAGGACCTAAATGTTGGGGTCTTCTCCCATGTTGGCCAACCTGAACTAGCTGACTTTTATAAAGGGCACAGTGTAAAGGTCATGTGCTCACCTCCAGAGAGGGGGATGGGCACTAGAATGAGGGTGGGCACACACACACCACACCCTGATGGGCGTGGACATGTGGTACCTCAGTGACCCACCATTTACACTGACTGCCTTTCTGAGGTCTACTTTGAGGGAGTTTTCACAGGCCATTCTGGACCTTATTAAAAAAACGAAAAGAAAAAAGAAAGGCTTTTTTAGCCTTTCTTTCTAGAAAGAAACAAAACAAACATATGCCCCATTATATCATATAGCTATTCCAAGAGCAAACATTACATCATCAACTGTGGGGGTCAATTAAATGCATGCTAAAGAACTCTCATATTGATGTTGCTTTGAAAGAAACTAAAAAAAAAAAAACAAACCCATAACCTCCTAAAAAGATAGACAAAGACACACACATACACACCATCCCCCAAGATGGGGAAGTTGGGCTAACGCTCTGTGAGAGTCTATTCTCCCCATCCTGCCGTCTCATGCCCGAGGAGGGAGGCAAGTTTGTTATGCTGCCTTTGTATAGTTCCATTTCACTTCAAATACTTATGGAAAATGATAGGAGTATTGGTTTAAAATAGAAGCCCTGGGAAGTTTGGTTGAATTAAAGGGGAAGAATCTGCTCTTGGTTGCAGGCTGGGTCTAGTGGCCTATAAGGGAAATTATTTGATATTCAAATGGATCACTGCCTGAGATACATGGACTGGACTGAGGATAAAAGTTGCATCCACTGGGCAAAATGTGCCAAAGAACAGAAGTTATGCTCGATTCGCTCTTTTAGACACCAAGAATAAATAAATACAAACAGAAGTTTATGGAAAACTCAACGAACCAAATTCAGGCTTGAAGAGAACAAAAGCCCTAGCTTTCCATTCCTTAACATATATCTCTCATCTGATTTTGTGAGAATTTACAAAAGGGACAAATGAGAACAATGCAACTTGAAAAACATTTTAAAATACTATCATTTTACCCCTTCTTCAACACCATCTTAATTTTTAGGGGTAGGTTTTTAGCCAAAATATAAGGCTACCTGGAATGCTGAGGCAACACACAAGTTCTGCAGAACCCCCGTCTGAGACTACTCTAAGGTGGTGAGGACCCAAACAAGAGTCCACTTCTTGTTAGTATAACAACTTTTTATTTGACATCTACAAGATTTTGGTTATCTTGCAGCTTTTGATCAGGTTTATACAATCTCAATTTCTCAATAGTGCAACCTGTGCAAGCAAAAAAAAAAAAGGGAAAAAAGTAAACAAAAAGACCAATTGTCCCCTCACTTGTTTATAAACATCTATTATAGGTGAAACAAAACTTACCCATATTATAGATAAGTGTCTATTCACATTTGTACATTACCATTTTTAACAGCTTGAGATAAACTCTACAATGTCTTACAACACATTAAACAATATTCAAGTTACTGGGTAACAACAATAACAAAAAAACATACAGCAGAAGCCTCAAGTGTTTCCTCATTGTCTAGTTTACAACTCAAGTAAGGTTTCTTTTTTATGGGTGACAAAGCAAATAAGGATTTTGAAGTAAAAAAAGACTGCAAGATGGAAGTCAATTTGCACTTCTTAAAACTATTTTTTAGTTAAAGAAAATGTAATTTTAAGAAAAATAGGCTTGTAGCCATTTTTGCAGCACATGTGAGGAATATTGTAAGTATATTAAAATTAACTTTTAAGAGTTTTATCACCAAAATGTGTATGTACTCATTACTTTGACAGGAAAACTAGGGCAAGAAGGAGAATGGGGGAGGGGCTCACAGGATCAGAAGCAATATCTGGGTATAAACACTATAAAAATGCAATAACCAAGGCTGTACAGCTACAAATGTGTTTCTCTGTTACTTGACTTCTGTGTTAATTTTGTTTACGCATGCTTTCAAAGACATGCACTTTCAGAACAAAAACTAGAAAAGAACCTGAATGCATGATATGCAAACTTTCATCTCATGCTTTAATAAACCTAGTGTTTAATAAGTTGGAAAAAGAAACCAATATACATTTTCTATATTTATAGACTTAAAATACATGCATCTGGGGATAACTCCCCCAGCAACAGCATGGATGGACTGCGTTAACCCTGAGCACTGTGTAACAGAAAGTAAAGCCAATGTGGGAAGTTCCAAGCATTTCAAACCAAGTGCGGTTTGCAGCCTTTAAGAAATTCACCAACAAACAGACTAACACACACGCACACGCGCGCAAATACCCCTCTGCTCACCCAAAGTAAAAACAAATGGGAAGTACCAAGGGAAAAGCAAAAGGAAAGACAGATGTACCACCATCGGCACTGCTGATTTTCAGAGTTGCTATCTATTCCAGGTCTGTCTTTATTCCCCCCAAAATTAACTAGACAGAGCACAACTGAGAAAAACTTATAATTCTTTGGAAACTGTCCCTGATTTTTATGCAAATGATAAGCCTCAACAGTATTTCAGATACGTCCATGTTGAAACCTGTCTGTTCTTTATGCATTGCTCAAGTTGGTGATGCTTTGTGGATGGTGCTGCTGCCAAAGCTGTTTCTGCTGGACCGCAAGCTGTTGAGACTGGTCTGAGGTTGACAGGAGATTTACAAGAGGAGACACACAATTTGCCGGAATGATTAAACCTGCAATTAATAAGAAGAATTCATAAAGTTACATTCAGAGAGACCACACTGTATTTTAGACCACACTGCTGTAATTTCACAGCAGATTCTAAATGAGGCAAAGCATTACACATAATGAACAAAAATGCCATGACAAAATTAAAAGAATATCTAATACCTAAAATTAAATGAACATCTAATAGCTGAGATGCCCATTCAGAAGTAAGCTGATTCTTTAGCAGTGCTATGCAAAAATAACCGAGCAAGCAATCTGGATGTGTCTAGTACAACATCATCTTCTTACTGGAGGATGAAGTAGATCACACCGAGTACCTTTATATCTACTTACTATCTATCTTTGCAGCTCCACAGATGTGTGCAACCACCACCTTCTTTCTATTCCCTGTACTCCAAAAAGAGTACAGAAACAGCACATTCAAGTGTTAACTGGGACAGGGAACTTCTAAGTGGGCCTAGGGAAGATGTCTGCGAACAGGCAAGAATATGGCCTAGGTAAGGGAACTAACTCCTGCCATGTGAGACAATGGAAAGGCCCAATGTTCCAGGAAAACAAGCTTTTTAAAAAAGAAGTTGGGAAGCCAGACTATATATGAAATATTAGTATATGAATGTAATATTTCTTTTATATGAATATTTTTATTTTATCTTATTTTTTTAAGGTGCATGGAAGGCAGACATTCTAACACTGAACTACCCGTGTACCCCTATATGAATATTTTATATGAAATATCTTGATTCAAAAATTTAAAAATTTTGACCATTACTTCAAGTTAAAACTTGCAACAACCAAAAATGCTAGCTGATCAAACAAAATATTCATGAACTAACTTTATCTCACAGGCTGCCAACCTGCAATCCATGCTACAGAAGAAGGTTGCCACAAATGAAACAAAGACGAAGAATAGGCAAAGTGCAAACTGATTCCTGTGAAATCTGCAGTTGAGCAAATTTGAGAACAGCTAGCCTAGTTTGCCCTTGCTCCCTGCATGACTCCAAATCATCCTATGTGTACAGTAGCTTTGAGTTCCACAGCCTTAATCTGGCTCAAGGAACATAAAATGGTAGGCTTTGGAGACTCCTGAGCAAGAGCCAGTGCTCAGCCTTCGCACCAGAGCCCTAAAGACAGCATCAGTGAGAAAGGGGAGCAAGAGTAGCTGAGAGCAGCATAAAATACATCATCCCATCCTAACTTTGGCCACAATCAATGATGTCCTTTCAAAAGCTTAACTTCTGCTCAACTTTTCAAAAACATATAAATCAAACTCAACACCTACTACTGGAATTGATGCTAAGGTTCTAAGATGTTAAAAGCAAAATGAGAAAAAAGCGGAATCTGATTCTTCCCCACAATTCAAAACAAAACAAAAATTAGACTCACCTACAATCCGCTGTCCATCCTCTGTTCTTAGACGAACTATCTGCATTTTCACATTTGTGCCACTGACAGATGCCAGAACACCCTCAACTTTTGTCCAGACACTCAGTACAGAACCACACAATACATAATATGTGCGGCAACGAAGACCTATTTCACAAATTAACCCCAAGCTTGCTTTTTTACAATTGCCGCGCCTGGGATGAACAGAGAGAAAAAAAGAATATTTGCATATATATATATATGTATATATATATACATACACACAAACATACAAACATATAAAAGGCTCACAAGGCCATCCAAATTTCAAATGCATTTACTAACTGATTCTTAGATTTTAATTCTTTTGGCATGTTGCAGTACCCTTTCCAATCTAAGGAATGGCAACTGATTATTAGTAAGACAGCTATTTCTGGGACCTGACTCCCTGTGAAAGAGCTGATTTACTGGTTTTGGTATTCATTTAAGCATTTTAATATCTATTACCTCATTGTATTAATGCTAACATAAAAAATAATCCTACCAGTTATTTCTATATTATTAAACCATCAATACATTGCTCTAAATCAAATAAATGGAAAAGGCTCCAGCAAACAAAAACATACCATATATACATCTTTTAAACTGAGAAAAAGCAACAAATCAGTATTTTATGGTTAAAGTTATTTACACAATTCACAGAAAACTATGTCTTTCCAATAGTAATTCAAGATTAATTTAATAGACAGTGCTATATTTACATATTTAGGAACTTTTCTTGCTAAAATTCAAAGCAAATATTTCTACAGAGGACTTTCATAGGTTCATTTAAAAAATACTTAACTTTAAAGGCTTTTTCTAAGTTAATTTTCAACAACAACAATTTGTTCTCAAAATGAAAACAAACAAAAACATTGCTTAGATCAAAGCAAACATCTCTACCTGCAAGTCCTAAAAAAAGAAAAAAATCTGACTAAAATTCATTTATACCTTAAAATTCTCTTTCAATGCGGAAAAACAGTCAAGAGAGAATTAAGAGCTGTAGGCTATTAAAATACTCTCCACAAGCTTCTGAACTGAATACTGCAGTGTGTAATGACTTGAAAGAATCGTCTCTGGTTACCCTAGCAGCAGTACGATCAGCTCCAGGACACAACATAATTTTCTGGTATACTTTAGGAATGCCTTTCGTTTCTTAGAAGTTCCCTAGCCTTAAAAATAAAACTGACCTGGTGATGGCATAACATTTTTTTTTAAAAAAAAAAAAAAAGAGAAAGGAAGAAAGGGAGGGAGAAATGTTCTAACACTTTAGATGACAGTTAAGTCTCCACTGCCAGATAACAGGCGAGGCTGCAAATAACAAAAGATCAATAAGGAGTAAAAGGGAAACTACTACTCTTAGATGTGTGATAAAATATTTCTGATTGAATGAACCATGCTTAACAACAGCTAAACTTGCTTATTCACCTAGGGGGAACACACTTATGTGTTTAAATCTTGATGAAACTTGAGAATATGGTGAGAAATATGAAAATACAAACCAATAAGCGTGAGTACAAGTATCTGCAGATGAATTATATTGATCTAACCAATGGACCACAGCATCATCAGAGACTACCTGTAAAAAAAAAAAAAAAAGAAGACAAGAAAAGGTAATGTTTTAAATAACAGCAATGCTTTTAAATAAACAGGGCAGGCCACGGTGGCTCAGCAGGTAAGAGTGCCTGCCTGCCATGCCCGAGGACCCGGGTTCGATTCCCGGTGCCTGCCCATGTACAAAAATAAAAAATAAAATAAATAAACAGGTTGCCTAATCTGGTCTCTAAAAGTCTCCCAGAGGCAGCCAACTTAAAATCATCTCTACAGAAAAACTGGCTCATATTACTGGTTTAATATGAATGTCATTCGTAAAGTTACATATGGGTCAAACAGTTAAAAGTAAAAATCACCATGAAAGTTCCTCCTATGGAATAATTTTTTTCAAGTAGTTACCATTACTGTAATTATTTTCAAACGAGAATGGTAGGCGTCACAGATAACATAAGATTACACTACCAAAGGAGCAACTAATAGTAATGCTAGGAATAACATAGCCATGTGTCAATTTCTAGAAAACATTGCAAAACATAAAATAGCAGCATGTTCACAATAAAACAGAATCAATGGAAGGGATTTTAGTTCCTTCTACACTATTCTAATTTTAGCAGAAGCTTCCTTTTCTGACAGCATAAGCTGTTTCAAATAATAATCTTACAAGTTTCCGTGATAATAACATTATGACTGGGATACTACTGTAAGAAAACTTGATAAATTTTTTTCTGAAAACAATAACCAAATAGCAGAATTGACAAAATTTAAACTCAAAGCTCTCCTGAACCTAGTTTCAACATTTTATTACAGAACAAATATTCATATACAGTATAATGTACAGATAAGAAAATACCTTCTTATATTTCTTCTTTAGATCTGTATAAATTTCTAATTTGAGCTGTTTCCCGGTATTTGGTCTATAAACCAAGAAGAGCTTCTTTTTAGGGTTCACTTCTTTAACTAAGATGGCAGTTTTCTTATTGTTTCTTATCTATTAAAAAATAGTGGAGAAATATAAAGATCACATGTTGCACATTTTAAAATGTACATTTTTGTCTCATCACATCATTTGCATATATAATCATTTGAAGAACTATAAGATTATAATCATTTGAAGAACTATAAGATTCAATAAAGTACACAAATATGCAACCATGAAAAACGATGACAACCAGTTGGGTAATAGAGTTTAATAATCTGACCTTAATTCTGAGGTAGGACAAAGATACACAAAGTTAAGTGTGAGGATGTTCTTCAGAAAACTGTTTAGAATAAGGTCTAAAGTAAAAATGGCCATTATAGGCAATTTTGCCTGTGCTGTTCCCTATACCTGGAATCACAGCCCAATGAGCAGCACGGCTCATGATAAAGTGAGTATAATAAATTATTAATAGTAGAATCTAATCAGTATAACAACATTCACAGTAAAATCCTTTCACCTCTGCTATATGTTCTTAAATTTTTATAATGAAACATCAGGAAAAAAATGAAATCTCCTTCAAGGTACAATGCTATTAAACTTCCTTCAAGATAATGACTTGGGTCGTACTGTCCTCTGAATGCTCATCATCCAGAAGTGCTACCTGTTACTTCCTGGGACTGTTGTTAAGTGGGCAGGCAAGACAACAACAGACATGGGGTTTGGTAAACAGTGAAATTATGGCAGTAGAAAGCTGAAGCGCTGAACAAATAATAAATATGTTCGTAGAAATGGAAAGAAAAGGATGCACAAGACAAACAATGGAAGTTGTGTGATTTTAATTATTTTTTAAGTTGGATCTATGAGAAAAACCTTAAGGAGTTTAAAAAAGACCTATTTAATTCAAAGGAAAACAAGATTAGAAAATTAGTTTCCACTTTAAAGGACAGTGAACAGTTTCTAAGCAATAATTTATGAAGCTAAACTGAAGGAAAGAGAAAAGTTCAAAGAAAAGGTATTTTCCCAGCTCCTCCATATAATAAGCCATTGTTCATTGAGTTGCTAACTTTTCGTATTAAGATATTTCAAAAATCAAAAAAAAGAGAAAGACAATATTTTCTCTTTCTTTTCATGAAAATCAAGATCCCTTGTCTTTTACTTGTTCAAGTGATTTGAAACACTATTCATACAATTACTGCACAAGTCATAAAATAATGGTTAAGGTAAAAATTACATTTCAAATTTTTTTATCAGTTGATGCTTATAGTCTTGAGAGTGTCATGTTAATTTTATGACCACACTATCGTGAAAATAAATGGATTCTAACATGGTTTCCCTAATGTTAAATAAACACATTGCAAAAGCATGTTTGCTTGAAACTATAGTGGCTCGAAGGCAAACCTTAACGGACGATGCCCCTTCTGGAGAGACCATGGTTTACTTCCAGTCGATTGCCGTCTTCAGAACACATATACTAAAATTGCTGCCACAAAGGAACAAAGGAGCAGTGCTGCCACATCCTTTCACTCAAGGAAAGCTGAGAAGCAGGTCTCTCCTCAAAATCTAATAGCATTTACATAATGGCAATAATTTCAAATTAAAAACAATACTCTGTGTGAAGAACTGAAATTTCATCTGGGGGAAACATGAATAAGATCCATAAATTAGATCAATGTCAAGATTCTGGTTATGACATTATACTCCAGTTCTGCAAAGCTTCCATTGGGGAAATCAGACAAAGTGATCAAGGAATATCTCAGTATTATTTCTTACAACTGCATGTGAACCTATAATTATCTCAAATTAAAAGGCTGAATTAAAAGAACTACCTCATTACCCCGAGTGGGATGTTAATAGATAATATGTAAAAATGAAAATATATCTAGAAAGAGTAGCACATGGCATGTTATTGGAAATATGGCATTACAGAAGAAATAGTTGCAACAACTGAGATTGGGGATTCAGATTCTGTATGAGAAGGGTGGAGCAGGGGCTGGTTTATTCATTATATCTCTTGTATTAATTACTTCTGATTAGTCAAACCATGCTTACATATTAGTTTAATTTTAAAAAAAAATAAATTACAGACAACAAACAAAAAAGCAGAGTAGTGTATTAGGGAACTATGTAAAAGCTGACTGTATATAGACATGGACTTGAAAGAAAGTGATATCATTCGATCTTCTTTCCTTTAAAACTGTTCTTTATTGTTGTTAAAGACACACACTGGAGGGGTGCATGGGTCAGTGGTTAGAATGCCCACCTTCCATGCAGGAGACCCAGGTTCGATTCCGGGACTATGCATCCAAAAAAAAAAAACCCCACACACTGGTTCTGCAAACGTCTGAAACTTGTAAAAGGGGGGAGAAAAGTAGTTAAATATTTCAAAATGGGAGAGAATTTTTTAAAATACCAATATTCCAAAAGTAGCAAAAAATACTAACTCCTAGGATACTGGCAAAGTTAATCCAATCCCTCCTGATCTGATAAAAAAAAAACATGCAATTTTCACCTCTCAAGACTAACATTCTTCTTTAAAGGTGTATATCCTAGCCATGATATAGAAGCATAATGAACCTGACAAAGAATACCATTTTCCACATTATTTATTTACAAATCAGAATTGCAAATTCTTGGAGGGGAGAAGTGACGATGTTTCCCATGACATTTTTACATCCATTCGCCTTTGAGTTGATCCAACAAGTAATGAATCCTTTGTATGAACACACGAGGAACCAGGGAGTTAGCTAACTCTAAAGCCAGAGACCAGGATCCACCCGGATTCCATGACTTAACAGCTCCGTGGCCTTTGCAAAATTTACTTAACTGCTCTGAGCTCATTTTCCTCATCTGCAAAGAGAGTAATAATGAACACCAATGCCTACCTCACAGGACAGCCAAGTTGAGCACATAATATTCAGGAGGATACAAATTGTGTTAAGAGGAGGAGTAGAAGTACCAAAAGCTAACAAAAATTGCACCTTACTCTACTTCAGGCGTTGTTCTAAGCACAGACAGTACATAGTTGAATTGGTTTGTTCAAATCTCATCAAGCCCTAGGAGGCAGGAGGTGCTATTACTATTTCCATTTTAAAGATTAGGGAAGAAACTTAAGGGGGTTAAATAACTTAATGGTTACACTGTGAGTAAGGAACAAGACTTTGAACTGGAATTTGAATGTGAACCAAGTCAAATTTCAGAAAGTAAGCAACCGATTCTTGAGCACTACAAAAAAATGAATAAAGAGGAACTTTCAAAGTTAAAAAAACTATCCAGAACCAAGCCTTCTCCATGCCATTTCCTTAAGGAAAAACTAATTTTCCTTACAAATAACAGAAAAGATTGAGGTCAAATCTGATATAAGGTTTTAATGAGGGAAAAAATGAATAACGAGAAAAAGTCCTTTAGATAAAAACCAACCCTCACCAGCAAGTTAGGCCTACATAAGAGAACAAAACTGCAACCTACCATTTAAAAATAAGCTAAAATATATCTTTTAAAATGATGCAAAACATGGAAAAACATGAGTCAGAATTAGAAAAATTCAATAGATAAAATGCAAGAAAGAATTAGACATAAAAGAAAAAATTATTTAGGAAGTGAAATTAAAACAAGAAGGAACTCAGAGGTAATAAACCCAACAGTATATATAATAATGCCTCTAAGAAAGACTTTGTAAAAACAGGAATTTTAAACCAGAAAAAAGAAGAGAGAGATGAAAAGGATTCAAGAAAAAACTAACATTAAGATGGGCAGAGAAGATCTAATATATGAATAACACGAGTTCTGGGACCAGGAGGATGACAATGGTGGTGGTGGTGGTGGCAGTGGGAGCCCAAGGAAAAAGAATACTAAAAATATAATTCAGAAAATATTTTAAAATGAAACATTTTAAACAACATGTTGAAAGAACACACCATGTATTTGGGAATATCAGCTCAAAATGACTAACACCACAATACATTCTAACACAATTACTAAACCTTTAAAGAAAAAATAAAATCCTCTGGGCCTGCAGGCAAAAAGAACAACTTAAAACCAAAACAATATTTAGATGATCATCAAACTTTAACAACAATCCTTTATCCCTTTATCCCAGAAGAATGAGTAGTAGCATATTTAAGATACTGGAGAAAAGAAAATGTGAACCAAAGATTTCATATCCAGCAAAACTGTCTTTGAAGTACAAAGAGCACAGACAACTCATCAGCCTGCAAGAACTCAGGGAGTAATGTTCCCATAAGCCCTTCTTGACAAATCTACTACAGAATGAGCTTCAGACAAAATGACTAGACATACTAACTGAAGGACTAGCGAGTGAGTGGTGCACATTAAATATTACTTTGTAGCACTAAGATTTAAAAAGTTAAAAGGAAAATGGTGAAGTATTTAACTGCTACAGGTGCTGACAATGAAGATATTTAAAACAGACATAATCCTTTGAAATGCACCCATTAAAGAAAGGGGTCTCCCTGGCATCCTTTACCTCCTGTTCTTCTAACATAGGGTGAGAATCCAGTTTTGGTGTTTTTAAAATAGATGTCCTAAATGAAATGAGAAAATGAGAAATTTTTTAAATTAAAAACTGCTTGCAGATTCAGCTTCCCCACGTTGAATTCTTGATATTCTCACAAGCAGTGGGGACAACGAAAGCTATAGGTTGAGCCCCCAATCTTGGGGTTTGTTCATATGAAACTTAACCCCACAAAGGATAGGTCAAGCCTAGTTAAAATTAGGCCTAAGAGTCACCCCCAAGAGAACCTCTTTTGTTGCTCAGATGTGGCCTCTCTCTCCAGCCAACACAACAAGCAAACTCACTACCCTCCCCCTGTCTATGTGGGATATGACTCCCAGGGGTGTGGACCTTACTGGCAACATGAGACAGAAATCCTGGAATGAGCTGAGACTCAGCATCAGGGGATTGAGAAAACTTTCTTGACCAAAAGGGGGAAGAGTGAAATGAGACAAAATAAAGTGCCAATGGCTGAGAGATTCCAAACAGAGTCGAGAAATTATCCTGGAGGTTATTCTTATGCATTAAATAGATATCACCTTGTTAGTCAAAATGTAGTGGAGAGGCTGGAGGGAACTGCCTGAAAATGTGCAGCTGTGTTCCAGTAGCCATGTTTCTTGAAAATGACTGTATAATGATATAGCGTTCACAATGTGACTGTGTGATTGTGAAACCTTGTGTCTGATGCTCCTTTTATCTACCTTATCAACAGACGAGTAAAACATAGGGAATAAAGATGAATAACAGGGCTAACAAATGTTAAATAAATTTAGATTGAAATGCTGGTGATCGGTGAGGGGGCGGGGTGAGGGGTATGGTATGTATGAATTTTTTTGTTTTCTTTTTCTGAATAGATGCAAATGTTTCAAGAAATTATCATGATGATGAATATGCAACTATGTGATGATATTGTGAATTATTGATTATATATGTAGAACAGAAAGATCAAAAGTTAAAAAAAAAACTGCTTTCAGGAATCACATTAGAGTGATAATATGGAAGGTATTTTATCATTCTGTGTGTCCTTGAGAACAAAGGTCTTGGTGTGGATGAAAGTAGCTACAGATCATACATAAATGAGGCTTGAATTTGAATAGGACAAATCAATATGAACTTAAGATGTTGTATGATGTGGGTATATATATGTGTGTTTGAAGACACACATGCACTCACTCCCCTCCTCCTAGCTCTGTCCATAGGAAAACACTAACCAAAAGAATGTAGTTACCCTAGTAACTGACAAATGAAATCTTTAAGACATAAAGCATCATTAAGACTAAAGGAAGTCAATATTATAGGGGAAAGAAAATTTAGTTAACTCAGAGTATATACAAATTCTAATAATGCATGCATCTAACAATATTCCTCAAACATAGTAAGTAAAAATGTACCTAAATGGACAAACCCTCAATTACAGTAGATAACCAAAAAAGAGAAAAATAAACAGGCAAACAAATAATTACAATGCCAGTTTAAAATCATATATCTGAATCGTTAATATTTAAACTAATCACAATGGGGTTTTATATGGAACTTATACCCACAAAGCATAGGCTAAATCTACTTAAAATTACGCCTAAGAGTCACCCCCCCAGAGAACCTCTTTTGTTGCTCAGTGGTCTCTCTCTCTCTCTCTCTCTCTCTCAGCCAATAAGACAAGCCAACTTACTGCCCTCCCCCTCTCTACATGAGACATGACTCCCAGGGGTGTAAACCTTCCTGGCAATGTGGGACAGAAATCCTAGAATGAGTTGGGACTCAGCATCAAGGGTTGGAGAAAACTTTCTAGACCAAAAGGGGGAAGAGAGAAATGAGACAAAATAAAGTGTCAACAGCTGACAGAATTCAAACAGAGTCGAGAGGTTATCCTGGAGGTTATTCTTACGCATTATATAGATATTATTTTCTTAGTTAAGGTATGTGCTGGTTTGAAAGGATGGATGTACCCTAGAAAAGCCATGTTTTAATCTTAATTCCATTTTGTAAAGGCAGCCATTTCTTCTAATCCCTATTCAATACTGTACATTTGAAACTATAATTAGGTCATTTCCCTGGAGATGTAATCCATCAAGAGTGGTTGTTAACCATAAGTACTTGGAATCTCAGGAAGGACATGAGATTTTGTTGGTTTGTCCAGAATGATGCCCCAATGAATTCCAGAGAGATTCGATCAGTGAGTGGAAAAATATTTGCAAAGTCCCCTTCGGGGAATGGTGAGAACGGGGAGAAATTCAACTTCCCCAAGTTGAATTCTTGATATTCTCACAAGCAGTGGGGACAACCAAAGCTATAGGCTGAGCCCCCAATCTTGGGGTTCATTCATATGAAACTTAACCCCACAAAGGATAGGTCAAGTCTACTTAAAATTTAGGCCTAAGAGTTACCCCCAAGAGAACCTCTTCTGTTGCTCAGATGTGGTCTCTCTCTCCAGCCAACACAACAAGCAATCTCACCACCCTCCCCCTGTCTACGTGGGACATGACTCCCAGGGGTGTGGACCTTTCTGGCAACGTGGGACAGAAATCCTAGAATGAGCTGAGACTCAGCATCAAGGGATTGAGAAAACCTTCTTGACCAAAATGGGGAAGAGAGAAATGAGACAAAGTGGCAATGGCTGAGAGATTCCAAACAGAGTCGAGAGGTTATCCTGGAGGTTATTTTTACGCGTTAAGTAGATACACCTTGTTAGTCAAGATGTAACCGAGAGGCTGGAGGGAACTGCCTGAAAATGTAGAGCTGTATTCCAGTAGCCATGTTTCTTGATGATGATTATATAATGATAGAGCTTTCACAATGTGACTGTGTGATTGTGAAAATCTTGTGTCTGATGCTCCTTTTATCTACCTTGTCAACAGACAAGTAGAACATATGGCATAAGAATAAATAATAGGGGGAACAAATGTTAAAATAAATTTAGCTTGAAATGCTAGTGATCAGTGAAAGGGAGAGATAAGGGGTACAGAAAAAAACAAGGAAAACAAAGGCTAAAACAATGGGTAGATGGAAATTCTAGCAGTCAATGAGAGGGAGGGGTAAGGGGTATAGTATGTACGAGTTTTTTTTTTTTCTTTTATTTTTTTTTTCCGAACTGATGCAAATGTTCTAAGAAATGATCACGGTGATGAACATATAACTATGTGATGATATTGTAAGTTACTGATTATATACCAAGAATGTAATGATCATAGGATCAGAAGGTTCATGTTTGTATATTATGTTTAAAAAAATTTTTTTAAAATCATAAATAAATAAATAAATAAAGTAAATGCAACGTACTTGCAATGACAAGTAAAAGCCATCATCTGGTCCTGTCAGCTCAGCCCAAATCTTGGTAGCTTCCTCCCAGGACATTCCCCTTTCTACACTAATCTGTAAAAGAAATAATAAAATTTAAATAAAGAGAGGGCCTATCACAGACTGACATTATACTTGAGCATGCACATTTTACAAACTTACTGTGTATAATTCTACATGGCCAGAGGTTGAATAGCCCGGAGTCAAAAACTTCTTAACATCACTTTTCCTCACCTTTTCATCTCCAGAGCCAAGATCTTGAACAAGAAAAAGTGATGTATACATTAAAAAAAAAAAACAGTTTTCAGGAACACACACATGACATTTTAAAAATTGACCCACTTACCTAAGATGCCCATATCATATCTTCCGTTTTTTTTGGCATTTTGAACAACTGCAGTAAGTGTGTCAGCAAAATACTGAAACAGTGCATTCTGTTGATGTACCTCCATGCCCAAAATTCTATTTAAGAATTTTCCTATGTTGTTATAATCTGCAATGATACGATTACATGAAAGAGTTAACACATCCAACAATAACTAAAACCTTTTAATTCATCTAGGCCCAATTTCTGCTTAAAATCTTTCCTAACGGGATTAGCTCCACCCCAGAACAGAGCAATAATATGCCCATTTCTACCTATAACAATTAGCATGGCTGAACTACAAACTCAACAGATGCTTGCTGAATTGAATGTCTGCATATCCAATTTCACTAACTTGAAGTATAAACAGAATTATGCACATGAGAATGTTTGTTCTCCCACATTAAGTCTCAATGTATAAATAAAGTTATAAATGCCATTAATTCAGGGAATCTCATCCCTGGATGCATAATTAAAATCGCCTTGGAGCTTTTGACAACTACCAATATCTAAGCTCCACCCCTACTTTCAGTATTTTTTAAAAGTTTGATGCTGGTCACATATGCAGCCGAGGTTGAGAACCACTGCTATAGAAATAAAAGAGAGGTTTTATCTCTTGTGAATACCCATAGTAGTTTAAATTATTCAGAGTGCTTTGCAGGCATTTCAATAAGTAGGGATCAAAAAGTAAAGATCAGAAGCTTCCCCTTCAAGTTGCTCAAGCATAAAAAAATGATATAGCAGTAATATAGCAACACTTACAATTATGTGTACATGCAAAAATTAGTATTACCTTTATCGAGAGTAAGAATTCCTGAGCGATCTTCCACGTTTATTAAGCCAACTCCTATCAGTCCTTGTCGAACATCTAGAAGAAAATAAACTCATAAAAAGTCTTATAATTCAAATACTCAATGAACCATTACCTTACTAATCCAACTAAACCATGTTCTAGCATAGGACAGAGTCTATGTATCCTCCACAGTGCCTTTAACTGAATTAAATGGAACCCACAGTTCCCAAAAGTCTTTAGGCACTCCAAAATCATACAGTACTCAAAACTTACACTACACATTATTACTTCATTAAAATATCTTAACACCAACAATCCTTGGTAGAGGAGATATTTGGCAATTATTTGTCACTCACAGAATCTAAAACACTTCTAAACAAGTAACAGAATACTGATTAAATAATTACATCAATAACATAATCATGCTTCCTTGCCTGATGTTACTTATTATTGGCAAAGTAGTATGAATAATTAAGCAATGAGTCAATATGTTCTGAATTATATTATTAAGAGGGTAGTTCAGAGAACACCCACCAGCAAAAAGATTACTGCACACTGAAGGCTTGGATGATGGTTAGCATCTTTTACCAATAAAGTATGCTTTAATTAAGGTATGCACACTGGTTTTTTTAAAGACATAATGCTATTGCACACTTAGACCAGAATATAGTGTGTAAACATAACATATGCACTGGGGAAAAAAAATTTCATGATTCACTTTACTGTAATACTTGTTTTATGCATCAGTCTGGAACTGAACACACAATATCTGAGGTACGACTGAACATAACACAATTACCCATTTTAATCAGTTAAATGTAAAATTCAGTGGCATTAATTACATTCACCATGTTGTGCTACTATCACCATCCATTTAAAACATTTTTACCACTCTAAACAGAAACACTGTATTCATTATGCAATAAACTTCTCATTTCTCCAATCCCCCAGGCCCCTGGTAACTGTCAGTACGAATTTGCTTATTCTAGGTGTTTCCTATAAGTAGGGTCATACAATACTTGTTCTTTCGTGTCTGGCTTATTTCACTCTACAACATTTTCAAACTTCATCGATGTTTAGCATGTATCAGAAATTCATTTCTTTTTAAACAATGAATAACATCCCATTAAGTTTTGTTTTTCCATCCACTTTTGGTGGACACTTAGGCTGATTCCACCTTTTAGCTATTGTGAATAATGCTGCTGTGAACATAGGTGTATAAGTATATGTTAGAGTCCCTGTTTTCAATTCTTTTGGGTATATGTAGAATTACCAACTCAGTTTTAACAACTGTTAAGACTCGGCCAATGTTGTTTATCTCCACTGCCCGCCCCTATCAACCTTCACAAATTATTTACCTAGCTACTTTCAAACTTTAGAATTAATTTTTAAAAGCCATTTGGCAAAGTGACTTTAATTACTGAAACAGAAAAACATTTTCCCCTATTAAGTCTAGTATCAGATAAAATATAATAAACTACACCAAAAACAAAAATAAGGAAGAACAATGGAATGTCAGTATTGCAGGGTGTTAAAAATAGATGGTCATTCATATTTTAAAACTTTCAACTTCTGTGTGTGATTAAAGGGAGAACTGTTTATTTGGTGCAAAATTTGTATTTTGACTACTGCATTTCCCAATTTCACTTGTATGGTCAATTTAGTTCAACACCGTTAAGTACATGGAACCTTGAATAGGGCATGAGATTTTGTTGGTTTGTCTAGGTTACAGTGATGCCCCAATAAATCCCAGAGTGATTTGAACAGTGAATAAAGAAGCATTTGCAAAGTCCCCCTGGGGGAATGGAGAGAAAGGGGGAAAAATTCAACTTCCCCATTTAGAGAATTCCTGATATTCTCATAAGCAGCAGTGACAACCAAATCAACAGGCTGAGCCTTCAATCCTGGGGTTTGTCTCTATTGAAACTTATCCTTGCAAAGGTCAGGATAAGCCTAATTAAATTTATGTCTAAGAGTCACCCCGAGAGAATCTCTTTGATTGCTCAGATGTGGCCTCTCTCTCTCTTTAAGCCAAAACCGCAAGAAAACTCACTGCCCGCCTCCCCCAAACACACAAGTGGGACATGACTCCTGGGGGTGTAAATCCCCCTGGCAATGTAGGACAGGATTCCTGGGATGAGGTGGGACTCGGCATCGAGGGATTAAGAAAACCTTCTCAACCAAAAGGGGGAAGAGAGAAATGAGACAAAGTGTCAGTGGCTGAGAGATTTCAAACAGAGTCAAGAGGTTATCCTGGAGGTTATTTTTACGCATTATATCGATACCCCCTTTCTAGTTTATGGTATATTACAGCAGCTAGAGGAAAGTATTTGAAATGTAGAGCTATGTTTCAGGAGCCATGTTTCTTGAAGATGACTGAAATTTCAGGAGCCATGTTTCTTGAAGATGACAAAGAAATTTGTTTTAATATGTCTATTGCTTCATATGAGAAGTAAACCTGGGGCGGGCCACAGTGGCTCAGTGGCAGAGTTCTTGCCTGCTATGCCGGAGATCCAGGTTCGATTCCTGGTGCCGGCCCATGATTTAAAAAAATCCATTAAAAAAAAAAAAAGACGTCAACTTGGGTATTCTAGTTATCTTTAATTTCTAAATTTTATACAATTTAGGTCCAAAGAAAAATACGAACTAAAAGCTAAAGCACTTTAGAAGAGGTTGTATGTAATGCATATTTCTCAATAATCATTTTCCTTTGTTACGGCTATTTTTTAAAATTACCTTTAAAGAATTCACCAGGATAATCTGGAGGTGGGGATACCATAGGAGAATCCAGGTTTACAATGGATTTCATGACAATCTCTAAAGCATTTCTTCCATACTGCAAAAATGAAAAATTTTTAACCACTCAGCATGTGGAAGCTCTTCAATCACATGACCAACTAACCAAATGGTATAAAACTATTCCACCAAAGATTAAAAAAACAGCAGGTCTCAATTATCTTTATGTAGATTTTATGCTGGCAAGCTCAGGTCCATGCACACAGAAGACATTCAATAAAGAAATGACTTCTTTTGCTTCTGAGAACACACACTTGATTCATTCTCTAGTATGTATTATATTCCTACTTTTCAAAAGGAATAAAGAGATGATTAAATGGCAGAGTTGACTCCCCAAGGCTCCATCCTAACTAATATGTGAAATTCTAACTTACAGAAAGCTGTGATTTAAAAACAAAACTACAAGGGGAGGCAGTTTTAAGTTTAAAAGTCAGTAACAACTTTCCCTTTTGTTCCTTTATATTAAGAACGAAGCATCACCCCAAACTAAACAGGTATTACACTATAAATACTACACACCACCACAAGGTTTCAGAGGTAATAAAGCTGATATTGTGTACCTTATTGTCAAAGTTGAATCTGCTCAGATCTCTAGATTCTGTTGCTCTTCTGTCACCATGTGTAAGTGCTCCCTATCAAAACATAAAATTTCCCATCAAGACACAGTTACCTGATTTCTTTAACAGAACACAGCTAAATGCAGATAATCTTTTCACCGTCTCACTCCAAAAACTTACCAAACTCTCAAGTCTTTTAGCAACAATAGATGCAAATCTTTGTTCTCCTGCCAATTCGGAAATGAGAAAAACATATTCGGGAGCAGTAACTTGATTTGATCTATGAGTTCTTCCTGTAACAACATTTTTAAAAATCACTGACTGTTCAGTAGACAGAGAGCATATTCGGTACATTTAGCATTAAGATGTCATTTGGAAAACCTTAAACTAAAGGAACAACTCAACAATGTAACATTTATCCCAATTCCCAAAAAGTGCACCATCAAAAACAATGAATGTGACACTCATATTCAGGACAACACTCTCCCTACCCCTCCACCAAGAGGAAATAGAAGCTGCCATAAAACTATTAATGATCAAAGTAGTGTTACTATTACTCCACTTTTGGTTAACCAGTGTTCCTGATGCACAGCTGCCTTGGATTTTCCCAAATTTGTTTTGTTTTGCTTTTTAATTCACTTTGTGTCACAGGAACGTGAAGATGGAAGGCAGGAGAGAATGTATTCTCAGTGAAGACAAAGAAATGGCAGCTGCTGTGATGTAGAGGTCCATACATTCTAGCGGTCTATAATAAAGACACTCCCAAGGAGCCCTGTTCTTGGATATAATGCCAGGAACCCCATGCAACTCCACAGCAGATATCTTATATCTTTTAAAATAGGGAAGAAATGAATTTACAATGCATCATGCATTATAAGGTATAAGCAATACACCATAAACATTCCCCAAAGTTGTAATATATGTCGAGTTATGAGATGTCTGACATGAAATGCAGGTTTTGATATACATAAATTTGCCCAGTGATTCCTAGTTATGCATTTAAGTGACATTCAGAATAGGAACTTGCCAAATTGCTGAATTGCTCTATCGGCACTCCAGGGTAATTCCAGAGTCATATGAACTCTTCGCCTTTGATTTTTAGCTCTCCGATCTGCTTGTAAGGAAATACCTGAACTGGCAGCTTCTGAGATGATAGCAATATTCTGTATCAAATGTAAGGAAAAAAAAAATCACCTCTGCACAAGGACAAGCCTTAAATAAAGCACCATTAACTATTCTCCCCTTCCTCCCAAATAATGCAACCCCTAATTTTAGCTGCATATGGCTTGCCCAGAATCAAGGTTATTTATACCAGACTCCCTTGCAGCTTAATATGGACATGCCAGTGGATTGTAGGGTGATGATATGTGCAATGTCCAGGAAATGTCCTTAAAAGCAGGGAACCTGCCTGCCTTTAATCACTTAGCCAAATGAATTCTAAAACAATTCCTAATACATGCAGGCCTAGATTCATTAGACAAGTGCATAAAATAACCGATTATCCCCTCTACCTATAATTTTGAAAATATGTAACATTTTAAGACAGATGATGATGTGGCAAATAAGGAGGGGAAAAAGTTAAAATTCGCAATTGTGGTTATTTGAGGGATATAGGAGTATGCTGAAGTTCTCAATATGGGGTTTGTGTTATTTTTGTAACTATTCCATTAGTTTGAACATATTTGAAAATAAAAAGTTAAAAAAACATAAGCAATCTTATCTTTTTAATATATTTTTAAAAGACAAATTTGATAGTGATAACTGTCCTCCAATTTCAGCAGCAGAAAAATTTCTAAACTTTATATAAAGCAAAATATGGGTAGATCTGGATAGCTCATTTGAACAATCGAAACACAGGAAGTCCAGAATAATAAAGAGGACCTTTAATATTGTATAGCTTAATGTAATGCCTGGATACATCCTAGAATATATTAAGGAGATAATCAAAAAGTATTGGCAAAGTCCCCTGAGGGATAGGAGAAAGAATATGGAACTATTAAACTTTACCATCAGGTAAATTCGATACTGTGTCTAACTTTACGGATACACAAATTATTAGGCCATGCCCTCGCTCATGAGGCTTACACTTACGAAGTTAATGTAGGTAGTAGAGAAGCTTAGACCACCTATAGGCATGCCTAAGAGTTACTTCTGGAGGACCTCTTTAGTTGCTCAGATGTGGCCTCAGTCTCTCTAAGCTCAACTATGAAAGGGAAATTACTGCCCTCCCCTCTATGGGGGACATGACATCCAGGGGTGAAAGTCTCCCTGGTGACGTGGGAGATGACTCCCAGGGATGAATCCAGATCTGGCACTATGGGATCAACAATTCCATCCTGACCAAAACAGGGAAAAGAAGTGCAATTAATTAAGTATCAGTGGCATAGAGAGTTCAAATAGAGTCGAGGGGTTACTCTGGAAGTTTTTCTTGTGCAAGCTTCAGTTAGACCTTGCTACCTATTATAACCTGCCAAACTCCAACCAGGACCATTCCAGCTAATCCTAAAGAATACCTAGGCAATATAAGATTCCATAAGGGTTCCATGCACTAGAGTAACTTTCCAGAAACCTATAACCTCCAGTTGGGCTCCTGGTCCAGAAATGTCCTGAAATCTAGTCCAGCTTCTCCAGAACATCAGATAGTTACATCTTCCTACCCCATATTAGTGACAGACCCTTCTAATATGAAAAACTTAGAATT
This sequence comes from Tamandua tetradactyla, assembly GCF_023851605.1. NCBI lineage: Eukaryota > Metazoa > Chordata > Mammalia > Pilosa > Myrmecophagidae > Tamandua > Tamandua tetradactyla. The sequence goes on along the minus strand of NC_135331.1, from coordinate 8,673,358 downwards.
GCCATAGCCCAAACACCCCTAAAGAGAGAGATGGAAAGATCAAAGGTGATGGTGGAGTTATACAGAGAAGACAGGACTTAAAAAATGAATATGAATGCTGAATGATCAAACTGATTTCTCTTTTAGTCTCCAGTATTTTACAGCAGCAAAACCTACATCTATGAAATTGTAACCCGTGTCAAACTCTGAACTATGTTCTACAACTAACTGTGGTGCTGTCCTTCAAAATTTATAGGTTTTTTTTTTGTATGTATGTTATTTTGCACAAAAACAAGAAGGAAAAAAAGTAGATTGTGATGATAAAAATAGTTAAGCCCTCTAGCCTCCTATATTCTGGAGCAGCTAGAAGGGAAAATATGAGAGGATTCTATGGTAGCTCATGACAAACTCTGGGATCTCTCTTGTAACTATTTGTTGAAGAATGCTTTGAAAACTATTGCTTTTTTATTTCTTTGCTTTGTATATATGTCATGCGATACAATAAAAAAAGTTAAAAAAAATGTCAAGTAGAAATATTTATTAAAAAGCTATATGTAACTAAAAAAAAATGGGTAGAGAAGATTTCATTCTTCCTCTTTTGATTAAGGAAAGATGTTGAAGGCAGACTGCTGTTTTTTTTAGAAATTCTCTGAACAAATGCCTATAGCAGTTCTAACTAGATAAAGGAAGAAGTGGATCTGAGAACTTTCTAAAGTTTGACGAGGTTTACTTAACAATAAGTCTATAGAAAAAGGCTCCGGAAGCAACCAAAATTAAAATTCTACAGTGATCAGATATGAAAGTTGCATCTGTAAGAGATCTATAATAAAACAAGTGAATAAAACCTGGTATAGCAATAAAACAATGAAACGACAAAATCAAAGGATATTAGTAATGTGGGCACTTAAATATCATTCAAAACTCAAAACAAGACTGGAATATGTAATGTCACATATCACATCACCAAGATGAACTAAAAGAACATAGTATTTATATTGCAGTTCAAGATTTTTAAAGCCTCCAAAGCTAATAAGAGTCACCGTTCTATTGTGCATAACAGAACATTTGTTGTATATGAATTGAGATGAAATAATAGAAACATAAAATGATCAATGGTTATATGCAATTACTAACACGTAGAAAACAAGATTTATATTAATAGAAAAGAAATCTCTAAAGTTTAATCTAGAGACACAGGCATCATTCTTTTCACTGAACAGCACTTCAAAAAATATATACCTTATCTCCATCCATAAACCTTTGTTTTTCCGTGATATTTAGTATTTCTACAGGCACATCAAGTTCAGATCTTGACTCGTATGATATGCTTCCATCATCATTGCTCACAACCCTCCCCTTGCGGCCAGTCATCTGGAAAGTCAAGTTGTGAGTGTCACTTAAAATTCAGGTATCTGAGCATGAAGCTCAGTTACTACTTCCTTAAAGAAACTTGGAGGGAGACAGAAGTAAAGGATAGTAAAGCTCTAATTTGCTAAGCAGCCTCCACTGCAGTTTTAATCCCAGTAGAGAAAGCAGACAGGCAGACCAATGAAAAAAAAAAACACTGTAAGATGGGTGAAATAATAGCGATCAAGGGGCTCAGCTACTGTGGGCAACAATACACTGATGCGAGGTTAACAACATAGTAGAATAAGGGTCTAGATCTAAGAGAGAAAATTAGAAGGCATGGGGGGGATATCTAAATACTGCTCACTCTACAGGATTCAAAGAGATGATAAAAAACATTACCAAGGAGAGAGACAGCTCTGACTGAAGTCATACTTACCTCAGCAACATTCTCAGGGCCACCAAGTTCATCAATAAGTTCATCAAGTGTATTAGGAGGGAGGTCTTCAGCTAATTTTTCTAGTTTATCAAGTAGGTCTTTCTTCATCTGTTGGGCCCTTTCCACAGCATCCTGACTCGTTATAAGGCTACTGTTACTGTTGGTGTTACTGTGAGCTAAATACAGTACATTTATTAAACATCAGCAAAAGTTAAAGTCTTTAAATTTTGTTTAAAAGTACGTATCAAAGACAAAGCAAGTTTCCACACTGATACCTGGTGCACTATTAGGAGCAGGTGAAATAACTGGGGTAGATGAAAAACTAGGTCGTTTTGATCCAAGACCTGATGCTAATAAGGCACTTTGAATAGAATCAGGATCTATACTTTTCTTCTTTTTTTTATCTTTGCTTTTCTTATGGTCTTTTCTGATTAACCAGGGATCTGAAAGTTAAGGAAAATGCATGTAAAATCATTTGTTAACTACAGAATCTTCTAAGGTAACAAACAACCCTTTTCTGTATTGTTAACCATAACCTGCAGGTCGTCAACACCTGTAGTGGTATGGTACATATAAACACCACAGGCACAACATCCATGTCCTGAAGTTAAAAATAACCTCACAAAAATCATCTCATAGGCAGGAGCTCAATGCTCCAGAGAACAGATAGGCTTGGAGTACTCTTCACCAAGTGAAGACAAGAATCTCCATGATACCTGTACTACACCAGAAAAAAGGTTTTAATACAATCTCCCATTTTCAAATACACTGACATTAAATACTCTTTAATGTATATTTAACACATTATACATTAAATGAATGAACCTACCATCTTCATCATCCTCACTAGACTCATCTCTAAACGGGTTGAAATCATCGTCATCTCCAGAACTCATGTTCTTAGAGCTCTCGTAGTCACTTTCATTATCAGAGGCATCAGATTCACCGCCGCTATCATCAGAACTGCTACCAGTAAGGCCACCAACTTTTCGCGCTTTTTTGGCTTCTCGTGTTATCTCTTCACCTATCCCCAAACCCAAAACAAGAGAGTCAGCCCAAATACAGTTTCTAAAAAGTGAGCAGATCACATTTACTTTCTAAAGTTAATTCAAATGAGAAGCATTTTTTTTAAGTGCACAAGAACAAAAAAAATTCACAAGCAAGGGTTAACCTTTTGGACTCTCTTAAGAAAACAGGTTACGTTCAATTATTTTTAGGAAGAAATTGATATACATGTAGAAACTCAAGACTGCCTTCAAGCACATAAGTTTCAAAATAAATCCAAGACAGAGTAAAAACTACCTCTAGCATATTGATAAATGACAGTGTATCAGGCTGTGCGAGGAAAACTATTACATATATGTTCACAGACATGAAATGCTCAGAAAAATCAACTTTAAAAAACTCATTTTTGAAAGTCAAATAAGGAGCTGATTTAAATTATCTTTTTTTAATATTCATAACATATATCTGAAACAAATCAATCAAAACTAACAGCATAAAAAGTTCATGTTTTAACGTAGCAAGAAATTCAAGAAAGGGAAATAAGACCATTCAAAATCATTCTAAGACACCACTTTCTATACCTCCAAAACAAAAACAAACATTTCCAATTAAGCTATGATGGTCAACCTTTCAGGTATATTAAAATTATTAAAACACATATCTTACTAAGTGATGATATTGTGAACTACTGATTATCTATGTTAATGTTGTATTTCATTTGTTAAATTTTTTTAAATTAAAAATAAATTTAAAAAAATAAAAAAATATATATCTTAGAACAGACAAAATAAAGTTAATACGTCAGGGACTGTGTTTAGAACTCCACTACACAGTTACCATAGTTAATCTTCATAATACAATAAATATCACCATTTTAAAGAAAGAGAGCCTCAGAGATTTTAAACAACTTCTTTAAGCCAAATATCTTAGTAAGCATCTAATTACAAACCCAAGTTTGCATTATTATAAATTGTCTAACAAAGGTGGGTAGATGTATTCTTAATAATTTAATTAACAGAAATTTTCTTTAAAGACTTTAAAAATACCCAGTTTTCTATATATTTAAAGGCAGTCTTGACAACCTTAGCTCCCATGCATCATTCACTGTGCGAACCTGGGCAAATCCCTTAATCTCTTAACATTTCTTTGCCTTGGTCTCCTCTGTCTATAAAATTGGGAAAATAATACCTAATTTCATCTCAGGCAGCTTAAATGGTATTAACATATGCCAAATGCTTAGTACAATGCCCAGTGCCAATCAATTGTTCAAGCTCTAATTCAAAACAGGAGTTTACTTATGCATTCAAAACTATGTCACTGATTGTGAAAATGATTTACTTGCCAATTCAAGGAAGGGAGTTCACTCCCAAAATATAGCCATTAAAAAATGCTCATGTTTATAATAATTTTAAGATCAAAATTTAAAAATAAGCTACCCACCTTTCCGCTTCTTTATTTTATTTTCTTTACAAGGACTATCTCTTGGTGAACTGTTGTTACTTGGAGCTGTCAAATCTATTCCCAGCAAACTATAAAGTTTTTTCCTGTCTGGAGCAGGGAAGTGCTTTTCAATGAGTGACTGTAACACTCCTCTGTTTGTAGGAAAGAGAAGCAGTGGCAATTAGTGGTTGTGCTTGCAAAATAACAAAAGTTTTAATGAATATACTTATTAAAAACAAACTAGGGGTGAATCATATTACCTTGCTCAATTCCAAAAAAACCTATAAGCCAGCTCAAATGAATTTTAATTTTCTAGGTCAAGGCTATCCAACAAATATAATGCAAGCCACAACGCAAGTTCTACATTTTGTAGTAACTATATTAAAAGCAGGGCAAACTAAATTTAATAGCATATTTTATTTAATCCAACATCATTTCATTTCAACATGTAATCAATAGGGAAAAGTAATAATAATAAGACGATTTTCCTTTTTTGTTCATAAAAAGTCTTTGATACCTGATGTGTTCACATAAACTCTTTGGTACCACTCTCACCATATCTTGATTTGGACTAGCCATTCAACTGCACAACAGTCACATGTGACTAGTGGCTAACATACTGAACAGCACAGTCCTAGGCATTGAAGTATAGAGAAACACAGATTTGTGAGTACATGTTTTACCTTCAAAAACAGTTTTCAACTATATCCATCTTAAAGGGAGCTACTTGAATTTATGCCCTAAAGCAAGATATGGGATGAAAACAAAGGTTATTTTGCTGATGTTACTACTGGAGTTAGAAGTGGCACATCAGATAAATGAAAAACAATGCAGAAAACATTTCCTTAAAATTATTTTTTACTATCTCACGACTATTTCCAATTTTTTATACTAAACTTTATGATACTGGGGCAAACTCCCTTGCTTGTTGCTCCCTTGGATAAAGGTTATTTCAAAAGTAGCATTAAATCACAAGCTGTGTAATCCACCAAAACCACACCAAACTGTCGAGCGGCAAGGTATATAAGACAAAATCAAGCCCTTCAACTAGTCCAAATACTTTGAGTAATATTACCAAAAAATACTATCAAAACTTCAGAATTCCCCTTGGGGGAATGGTGAGAAAGGGGAAAAATTCAACTTCCCCAAGTGAAGAATTCTTGATATTCTCATAGGCAGTGGGGACAACCAAAGCTGAGCCCCCAATCTTGGGGTTTGTTTGTTCATATGAAACTTAACCCTGCAAAGGATAGGTTAAGTCTACTTAACTTAGGCCTAAGAGTCACCCCCAGGAGAACCTCTTTTGTTGCTCAGATGCGGCTTCTCTCTCTCAGCCAACACAAGCAAACTCACTGGCCTGCCCCTCTGTGGGATATGACTCCTAGGGGTGTGGACCTTCCTGGCAATGTGGGACAGAAATCCTAGAATGAGCTGGGACTCAGCATTAAGGGATTGAGAAAACCTTCTCAACCAAAAGGGGGAAGAGCAAAACGAGACAAAATAAAGTGTCAATGGCTGAGAGATTCCAAACAGAGTTCAGAGGTGATCCTGGAGGTCATTCTTACGCATTAAATAAGTATCACCTTTTTAGTTAAGGTGTAATGGAGAGACTGGAGGGAACTGCCTAAAAATGTAGAGCTGTATTCCAACAGTCATGTTTCTTGAAGATGACTGCATAATGATACAGCTTTCACAATGTCACTGTGTTTTTGTGAAAACCTTGTGTTTGCTGCTCCTTTTATCTACCTTTTCAACAGATGAGTAAAACATAAGGATTAAAAATAAATAATAAGGGGAACAAATGTTAAAATAAATTTAGTAGATTGAAATGCTAGTGATCAATGAAAGAGGGGGTAAGGGGGTATGGTATGTATGAATTTTTCTCTGTTGTCTTTTTATTGATTGATAGAAATGTTCTAAGAAATGATCATGATGATGAATATACAATTATGTGATGATACTGTGAATTACTGATTATATATCAAGAATGGAATGATCATATGGTAAGAATGTCTATGTTAATGTTTAAAAAATTTTTTTAATTAATAAAAAAAAATCTTCAGAATTATGATAACTCTGTGATATTGTTTTCCAACAGATGTATTGCTATGGAATAGACAGACTAGAATTGTAAAGACCAAGATCAGGAAAACTTATGTTGTTTTGTGCTTTTTTGGTGCATGGTCCAGGAGTCAAACCAGGTCCCCTGCATCAAAGGCAAGCATTCTACCAATGAACTACCCGTGCACCCAGGAAAACTTCTTAATCTTTTTTTTTTGCATGGGCAGGCACTGGGAATTGAACCCAGGTCTCCAGCATGGCAGGAAAGAACTCCACCTGCTGTGCCACCATGGCCCATCCCCAAGAAAACTTTTAAAGGTCATTGAGATGATTGTATAATGGTGTAGCTTTCACAGTGTGACCCCGTGATTGTGAAAACCTTGTGTCTTATGCTCCTTTTATCTACCTTGTCAACAGATGAGTAGAACATGTGGAATAGGGATAGATGATAGGGGGGACAAATGTTAAATTAAATTTAGTTTGAAATGCTAGTGATCAATGAAAGAGAGGAGTAAAGGGTATAGTGTGTATGTTTTTTTTTTCTGTTGTCTTTTTGTTTCTTTTTCTGAATTGATGCAAATGTTCTAAGAAATGATCAGGATGATGAATCTGCAGCTATGTGATGATATTGTGAATTACTGATTATACATATGTAGAATGGAATGATCACATATTGAATGTTTGTGTTTCTTTCTGTAATTTTTTTTCATAAAAAAATTAAAAAAAAAAAAGGTCATCGAGACCAATAAAAAATTTCATCTGTGGGAAATGCCAATCTGTGAATTAATCTTAGCAAAAACTCAGAAAGAAAACCAAAATTATTACTTGGCAGTCGAAACAAAATCGTTCAATTCTCCCCCGCCCTCTTCCAAGGCTTCTAAAGTTCTAGCTTCTCCTGTAGACTGCAGACCAATCACAACACACTGGAGGGAAAAAAAAACATATGAATTATAAATAAAAATATGCTTATGCTTTATTACTAAAACTAAGTATTTACTTTTTTTAAAAGAGCAGATTTTGAAGAAGAATAACCCATTACGGTAAAGCATGTGTATGCTCATTTATTTAGTCTACTAATACTTAGAGATTGTGTGTCAGGAACTTAGCCACAAAACAGAATCACAGTAGTGAACAAGAGTGAATCCTCTGCTCTTATGAAACTTACAATCCTTCACATTATCAGTAGATAAATAATCACCACAAAGAAGCAAACTTACTGCAATATATACCCACACATTTTCAGTCATATTTAATGATGGTCAAACTGTAATGATGTTCATTTCTTTTTACTTTTTCAAGTTATCTAAATTCTGTATAAACCGGGAGTGCTTTTACTATTTCAAAACAATTTAATTTTAAGTCTTATAACATTAATACTTTTACAACTATCCTTTATAAAGAAAGACCAGTCTTTACAAGCTGAAAATCTGAACACCCATGAAAAATAATATAACCAAAGAACGAATCTCAACATATTTCTCCAACTTACTTTTCCATTCTTGATTTCTTCTCGAGCTAGCTGCACAACCCTTTTAACTTTGGATGCTATGCATAAGTATTTGAAAAATCTCTGGTGAGCAGACCAGAATTGACCCCACATAGATTTTTTCATTCGTTGCTCAGCATCAATTAGATCCGCGGCTTGCTGAAATCGCTCTCTGGCAATTACCCACTGAAGATGCAAAATCAACATTTTAAATATTTCACTTGTGAGTGAGAATTATTATAACATAACTGATTCGACCAAAATAATATTAACGAACAAGACCATTTTAAACTGATTTAGTGACGCATCTTCTATAACTTGGGAATTGCTAAAGATTTGGTTTTAAAGATGCTCAGTTTTGTCTCAAAATTCATATTATGACCAATTTAGTCTTTTTTAGGAAATACAGTTCCACTGTGATTTTAAGTATTATGCAACTGAAATATGTGTCTGTTTTCTATTAATTACTTTAACAAAGTTAACAGTGGGAACACTGCATTCAAAACAAGGATATTAGTTCAACAGCCTATCCTCTGGTAATTTATCTGTTGTTTTATGGGCAGAAATACACTCCTGTGGCCTGATAGACATTACACTGGACAAAACTGACCAACAGAAATGCTATCAGGAACAATTAAAAAAAAACCAGGAATTAGAAAAAAATTCTCACCAGCTTGACTGCTTTGTTATACATTTTAACATAGCTCTGCGAAAGAAGAACTTCCTCGATTTTGAAGGTCACTCCAGTAAAGCTCAGCTGTCGAGCAATGTACATTCCTCTAAGCTTCATATCCATAGCAACTATTTCCATGGCACCAACACCTCTGAATAAAATTAAAAACATACAGTAACTATCAATAAATATAGTAGGACTTTAACACACAATGAAAGGGCTTTAGCAAAAACATATTTTTTAGGTTGCTAACGAGAGTAAATAGTGTATACTGTAAACTCCATTACCTCCGTTCTACTGCTTGAATAAAATCACTGAATTCCCTAAATGGAGTTCCCTCACCCCATATTCCAAGGCGGTTCATATAGGCCATATTGCGTGGCTCAGAAGCACCTGAAAAAAAAAATATATATATATATATAATAATTAAAAATATAACCTACAAGCATCTCTATTAAATAAACAAATACTCACCAGTGGCACTAGCATAAACAACTCTGGCTTTTGGCAATTTGTTCTGAAGCTCTAAAACTGCCAAGCCTGTTTTGGTTGGCTTTGAAGAACCAACAGGACATAAGTTTTTTGCTTTATGACACTCATCAAACACTATCTGTACAGAATTAATTAAGGAACAGATCACATTTACAGTCATTGTCTCCCATTTTTTCATGAAGAGTTAATTTTTATTATCCCAAGGCCTTGAGAAACATCTAAAGTTTATGAGGAGGTGGCCTTGGGGAAACATACAAGGTTATTTGGGGGGAGGTAGGGCTGATAATAAACCTGTGAGCATTAATTTTTAAAGTAACACCCACATACCAATCATCTAGCCTGTCAAATCTTAACTTTTTTGCTATGTCTGCCTCAGATCATTTTCTTTCCTTTCCTATTACAGATACACAGGAAGCCCTTTCTGGAATTTCATCACCCTTACTTTCTCAACTCATAGGTATCTACTGAATTTGCTATTTATCTTAACCTGATATTTTAATTATTAATTAGAATGAAGAAAAAAGTCCCTAGCCAGATGAAATACTCACCACATAGATAATTTTCAGCAAATCCTATAAACACAAACTATTGGTAACCAACTCAATCAGCATTTTAAAAATTGGTATTCCTAATGCAGGATAGTAAAAGCTATGCTGTGATCAAATAAGTTGGGGAATTGTTAAATTAAACAGTTTTCTTTCCCTTAGACTTCTCAGGTACTTAACTATGTAAATATACAGTGTGAATCTCCAAGAGGACAATCTAGTATTCAGCATTTCCTCATACCTATAAAACATTTTCCCACACCAGGAACTTAAACGGTGGCCTCCTATACAATAGGTATAAACTAGAATCAACTTTCCAACCCACTCAGAATCTCAGTTAATCATGAAAACTCTCATCCCAGCAATTTATTTATTTAATTTTAAGATTCCTATTTTCTGAAGGTTTATTTATTCTTCCATGACTTTTGTGTCATAAAAAAATGTGAAAACATCTGTTGCAAAGGATACCACTCCATCGAAGTCATCACCACACCAATGTAGAAGCTGTTTTAATCTAGTTTTGTATTTCCCACCAGACTGACTTTCACCAATAAGGGAAGAATAGGTGGCAAAAATAACACCCTTTTTCACACTTCCATTGTGCTTGGAAGAAATTTTTCCGTATTTAAACTAAAAAAAGAAAAGAGAAGAATTTAGTAAGTATCCTATCCAACCTTCTACAGCAGGAGTTCTTAACCTAGATGGCCCACAATGGGCTTCAAGGAAGTCAAAAGACTTCCTAAAATCATCCATAAAATTTCTCGTATGTATATGTATATGCACATGCAACTTGATGGTACAAAGACCCAATTTTCATCAAAGTCTCAAAAAAGTGCATATCCAAGAAAAGATTAAAACCAGTAGAAATTCAGCTATAAGAAAACACAATATTCACTCTACAAGTATTTATTGTCTACCTACTATATCCAAAATACTGTAATTAAATTCTTCAATCACAATGACTCAGAAATCAGATGCCAGTTGAACTGTTTTTAGGTTGAACTGTTTGTAATCATTCAAGCCATACTACTTTCACTATCAATCCACTCAGTACTACCACCCAAAAAAGTCTCTGGTAAGCATGAGCATGGCAACACTACCTCAACCTTAAGCTCAGTGGAAAAGAGATCTATACTTACTATCCTGCAGGAAAAAGTAGGGAGACACTTTCAGGGACTATGTCTGCTTATTCTACCTTTAAATGCCCAGGAATAAGTGTAGATTAGTGGTCAATAAAGATATGCCAAATGAACATTAAGATTCTAATTACAATAAACTGCTTTGATGCTAAAGCACTTTCTTCCACTTTACAGAATCATTTTCACATGAATACAGTTATAGTTACAAGCCCACTATGTGTACCAATATTAGTACTAATCTATCTCCAAATCACAACCAAATTCTATGATGCAGCAGATTTCAGTAACCTACAGGACAGCCATATCATTTATTAAACGCTTTATTAAACTGCACCTTTTCCATCCATGGAGCTCAATTTTCTAGAGTTTTGCCCACATAAAATGACTTCAGAAGCAAAAACAAAAATACCACTAAAGATCAAAATAACAAATCTCACACAACAAGAATCATGTCTATTTCTATTGGTTGTTGGTTTCTAACAACCAACAACAAAGGCTAGTATTTACTGTGCTTTCTTTCTCTTTTTCCTTTTTTTAAATTAGAAAAGTTGTAGGTTTAAAGAAAAATCATGCAGGAAATACAGTTCTCATATACTCTGCCCATCCTTCCCATTATTAACACTTGCATTAGTGTGGCACACTTTGTTACGAAGGATGAAAGATTAGTTAAAACTGTCCATGGTTTACATTAGGTTTCCCACTTAGTTTTGTACAATCCTATGTTTGTATTCTACTAATACATGCATATGTTACTACTATGCTTTCTGTGGAACAACTTGTTCGCTATGAACAACCCTACAGATGGAAACTATTGTTTTTCCTGTAAGGTAATATTTACTGAATAACTGGTGGAAAAGAAACGTTCCATACCTTATTTAAAGAATGGACCAAAATGTTTTTTGCTCCAATATCCCTCAAATCTCTTTCAGCATCATACTTTAAATCATTCGAAACACTGAACCTGCAACCCAAAAATAGAAAAGGAAAAAAAAAACCAAAATAAAAATACATATATTAAATGCAAATACTAGCATTCTAGCAGAATTCAAGAATAAAGCCGTCATGACACTACACAAAAATACACCCCCCAATTAAAACCCCTTCCCACACGCTGAAGTACTTATTAACAAAGGAAAGCTTCCATATCCAGTCTTAAAAACACTTACCATAATGCTCTTTTTCTACTCAACAAATAATTCTCATAGATAATTCCTGCTATTGTCCTCCCTTTTCCTACACCAGCACCATCACCTATTAAGAAGCCAGCACGATCTCCATTAGGTAGGAATGTTTCATGTTGCTGAAAAAGAAAAGGCTGCCAATTAATCCTATCCAGATATTCTGGTGAGCAGCCTTTTATACACTGTATTGGGAATATACTAACATATATATTTTATATGAATGAGCATACAATTTGGCTTTTAGCATCGGTATTTTCTACTGCATAATCTGTCCTACTTACCTCTCATGCCCCAAGTAATTAAAGTTAACCAACTGGTAAGCATTACTTGCATAAGCAAATACAAATTTTACATCACACATAAATAAAGAGAACGATCACCCACTTGATCCTTCCTTGTTTAACAAAAGAAAAGGAAGTATGACAGAAATCCTTTCAAGACAACGGGTAACAACCCTAACTCATATTGTTTAAAAAGCCCACAACAACGTAAAGTATGGTAACATCATAATTTAGGTAATTATCCCCAAATGATGAGGGTATTTAAATCATTTCCATCTTCTACTCACTAGAAAAAAAACTTGCCACAAATGACCTCAATGACTTCCAAAATGACATCTGTCATGTCCACTAGAAATGCATTCCCCACATTCATGATATCACTTTTTATTTTCTACCCCATAAAACTAATGTTTACAAGTTTTTCCAAGGGAAAACTACCCTTGAATTAAAACAACTATATTGCATGAACAGATAAAAAATTAAAATTCTGCAGATACCTATGAAATATTATCACTTACCTGGGCTGCATATGTAATTGCCTCAAGTTGTAAAGCTGATAACCAGCCATTATCAATGGTTTCTTCAGAAATTGATGTTTTGTACCAAACATCAGGAGGAGTAACACTAGATAAAGAACTAGTTTCCACTACAGCATCCGGGTGGCGTAGGCCGATTTTTACTAAATGAAAACAGAACAAAAACATTTCATTTAATTACTGCAAGTAATAGCATTTCTACTTTCAGTTTTATTATAAGACACTACAATACTCTTCCTAGAAGAGAAAATACACTAAGAAAATAAGTAACTATATAGTCTGGGTTTCTATAAAAGTCACTGATGGTAAAGAAAATAGTTTAAATTTGACTGAAATGATGTATTTTTCAATTACATATGATTTAAATAGAGATCTGCTGATTAAAAAATCTAGAAAAACACTGACTTCATTCATACCACCAAAGTTCTCCAGTAAACGGAACGTAATCCTAGATATTAAAAAGCTGAGTTACTTGAATGAATCGTTCATTTCAATCAGTGAAATAGGTTTGCAAAAGAAATAATTTTATCTTTGAAAGTAATCTTGTCTATAAAATTAAACAACTAACTTCCTAAAATTAACACCATGAATAGCTTAAAACATGGGTCAGCAATTTTTTCTATGAAGGGCCATAAAGTAAATACTGTGAGCTCTGTGGACTACCCAGTTTCTTTCATAACTGCTCAACATTGGTGTTACAGTGTAAAAGTTGCCATAGAAAATAAATGAATGGGCATGGCTATTTCAACATAACTGTATTTACCAGAAAAAAAAACTGTCCAGATTTAGCTTGCTGACCTCCGGGTTAAAGGACCATGGATAAATTTTTTCAATCCTTTTGTGAAAACTGTACTGGGAGGAAAGAAAACATAAAATTTCAGATACCACAACGTACATTTTAAATGACCAGAAAGTATGAGATCTTGGGGTCTGTGTATAGCTGGTAAAAAGATTTTTTAAATTTAAATGGTACTTACTAATAGTGGCTTTGTATAGGAACCCAGAGTATATAAAGACAAGTTCTAGGTTATCTTAAGGTTAAAAACTACTGAAAATCACATCTTAAGGTTAAAAAAATTAGTAATTTTCAATATCATATAGTAGTTACTACAAAAAAATTAATCATAGATAAGCAAAAAGCAGAATAGTGCTAATTAAAACCAATGAATTCAAACAGCAAAAGTTATTTTGTTTTGAAGACTCCAATGTTCTTATGATTTGTCTCAGGTAAGCTATATAAGGTACATAAATTATCTAGGATACATATTTTACATTTCTATAATTTGCTATGATTTTATAATCCCTGCTCATGTAAGAAAAATGAACTCGAAACAAAACAAAATCCAAGCTTTCTAAAGAAATTAACCTAAAACAAAAGTTCTTTATTTGTATAGCAAAAAGGAAATCATAGAAAAACCTTCACATAGATACTTATTATTGGTAAGCACACACACACTACAAAACTCATACTTGTCAAAACTGAGGTATTCAACATAGGTAAATCCTAACAGATAATAGCACGCATGTGGGGTGGTGGTATTTAAGTTCAAGAGGAACTGGAAGTCTTTCATTATTTTAACAAATCTGAAAGACATACATTTTATTGGCATATACTCTGCATAGGTTTCTGCATGACCCATTTCTTCTTCATCTTCTTCCTCTGGTTCATCTTCCTCTTTGACAACAGGAACCTTCTATAACAGAAAGAAACAATTGGTCCAAAGTTGAGAAACCAGAGGCCCGGTCAAAACACAGGTACACTCTTACAGAGGATCCCCTACAATCTTGAATTTTCAATATTCCTTAAAGATCAGATCAGACTCTGGTGGCCCTGCCTCTCAGATGCTGATCAAATGCAATCCTTGACCTCGCACATCCTTAAAAAGCAAATGGGGCATCCACAGTTCTGCCTTCTTCCATCAACCACTATTTTTCGCTTCAACACTGACTACCACTCTCCCTAATGTCCCAAACTCTCTTCAACCTTAGTCCCCACACTTTATCGTAGTTCCAGGACTAAAAAGAACAACAGGTGTGGGGAGAAAAGGTAGATTAACCCCAGCAACAAAGTTAACAACCGAGGTTCATGAGCAGAACATCCATTTAAGTCTTGTATCTACTCTTTCCTCTCGGTTAACCTCCCCATCTGTCTTCCTTCCCTCAAATCCTAAAACCAAAATCCCAGAAGACACCAAGCTCAAGGCTTCTTCTGAAGGACAGAAAATTTATGTCAGACTTCTGTGTATCCACAGCAACAATACCAATATTAATAAATAGGACAGCTATATAACTTCCTCTCCAAACCTCAGCATATTTGAGAGCAAAATGGGCTGCTATTAATAATTACACCAGGAAAACAGGAGCAACACCAGACTGCCCCAGGGAAACCAGGTGAATGGTCACCATCTGGTTGTCTTGATGGAATCTTAAAAGAGGTGGAGGCAGGGAGGAGTAACATTTTTAAAATAAAAAGACCTGAATGAGCCTTTTTACACTACCAGTAAAACCCATCAGACAGATGAATAAAAAATAATAAAAAAAATAACTAACGGGAGTTGATAAAAGAGTAAAAAATCGGGTAGACTGAAATACTAATGGTCAATGAGAGGGAGGGGTAAAAGGTATGGGATGTATGAGTTTTTTTCTTTTTTCCTTTTATTTCTTTTTTCTGGAGTGATGCAAATTTTCTAAAAATGATGATGGTGACAACTATGTGATGATAGTGTGAATAACTGATTGTGACTGTATACCTTGTATGAACTGTGTGAAGATTTCTCAATTAAAAAAAAATTTTAAATCTTTCAATCCAAAAGAAACACAAGAAAAGCAAAAAGTCAGAAAATCTCTCTAAAGAAATTAATCTAAAACAAAAGTTCTTTATTTGTATAGTAAAAAGGAAATCACTATTAATATGTTGTCTATTAATATGTGTTTTTTCAAGAAAGTCTCTAGAGAAGAAGCTGTGAAACTCAAGCCGTGGAAGGGAGGAAAAGGAGAAAACCTTTTAGAACCTACAGGTAATGGCAAGGAAACGACAGTATTGAAAGGTAAGGGCATCTCATCTTTCCTCTTATTTACCTCAGCCTAGAGCAAAGTACAATGGCACATAGTTTCTCAATAAAATGAGACCCCAATTTAAGACAAAGCGGGACTGGTCAAAGCAACAGATCTAACTTTCAATTCTACTGTTTCTCAATTGTGTAGCCTTGGGCAAAATAACTCAAGTTTTGAGTTCCCCTCACTTCCCCAGACCCATACCCTTCTCACCTTTCCCTACCTAAAAAAAACAGGAATGGACACTATGTTACAAAAACCAATCCCATCTTCCCCTTCACATTCTTTTCTTTCCTAGAAAAAAAATCACCAGGGGAATAACTGGATTAACATGGAATACTGGAGAGTGACAAAATCCAGGGACCAGACAAGTAATATTTCTAAATGAGTCTAAAATG
The DNA here is from genome assembly GCF_023851605.1 of Tamandua tetradactyla. Taxonomy (NCBI): domain Eukaryota; kingdom Metazoa; phylum Chordata; class Mammalia; order Pilosa; family Myrmecophagidae; genus Tamandua; species Tamandua tetradactyla. Next base: position 8,657,302 of record NC_135331.1, on the reverse strand, counting down.
CTGGCACCAAACCTTAAGACAAATAGATACTTGGGGTAAGGAGAACTATAGTAAACTGAGGATGCATGCAGTCACTATGCAACTTCAAGCAAGTGTTACTAGGAATGCAATGTGAGCCAAGGTCCCTAGTTTTCATGAAAACCTAGAAATCATAATTTTTCTGCATTAGTTAACTTAAAAAAATTTTTCAAATACTGTGTAGGCTGAGCAAGAAACATTTGTTGACTGATTTTGGCCCACAAGCTGCCAGTGTGCTATCTGTATTAGGTGTTTCTTCACTGCTAGGACAAAAAAGAACTTTTGGTACATTATGAGTAAGCTGTTTTTATGGGCTGGGCTGGACCAGGAACATGAGCACTATATAACATTTCCTGAAGAAAGATGCGTTTTTAGTTTTCAAAAACAAATTTCCAAATAAGGGGGTACATAATTGCTCGTTAACTAGGCATTGCCAACACTTGTTCCCCTGATTCCCTGCTCAAAACTGCAGATACAGATTGTTCTTGCTATCTCACCGATGCCATACTCCATCACCAAGTCCTATTCTTTGGTTTGGTTTTGTTCTTCTTTTCTCTTTTTTTCTCCTCATCCTTCTCCAATCCCCTTTTCAACCTTCCAGGGTTAGCCCCTTATCACCTCCTTTCTGGATAACCGAATCCAATCTCCCAATCTGTGTCTCTACCTGCCATCTCCTTCAATCACTAACAGACCACTCCACTACCACTGGTTCCTCATTGATACTGCACCCAGTGCAAAGTCCTTCAAACTCAATCTAAGACCCCTCCACAGAGTCCAAACTCACCACTCCAACTTCTTCCAGCAAGAAAAGTAACCTGGTTCATTGTCACCTACACATGTAGTCATACCCTACTCTATGCCCTGCTAATGCTCCAGCTCCCTTTTTAAAACACCTTCTCAAAGTCTTTCTAAATTAAAAACCCAAGTTCCATTACAACTCCTCCAAAAATCGTCCTCCCAGGCCACTGAAGTCCATGGAGGTCTCACCTTCCTCCAAACTCATAGCCCTTGTGAGCATCACCCTTTTGATGTACTTTATATTATTATTTAATCCATGTGACTGTCAAATTTTATGCCCAGTGAAAGGGAAACTATATAGTATACTTCCTGTTGAAATCCACAGAGACAGTTTTTTATACAAAGAAAAGCTATTAAATAAATGTATAAAATCAAGTGACCCAACAAAGGTACCACACTAATGCAAAATGCTAATAATGGAGAAAACTACATGTGTGAGAGGGGTATAAGGGAACACTGTGTTTTCTGCATGATTTTTCTGTAAGCCTATAACTTCACTAATTAAAAAAAAACTTAAAAAACCAATTCACCCAATGCATACATTTCCGAAATGTAAGGAAAAAAAGTTGTCATAATTACTCATAACTAGACCATGATACAATCTCACAGCTCATAACTAGCTATACATTCAAGTTGAACCCTAAGAAATAACACCGTTATCAAATATTTTTCATTAATACATTATCTTTCCTTTCTGATAAGAGGAGATTCACAAAAAAGATATTGTTTAATAGAATTCTATCAGATATGCAAGTTCTATCACGTGACTTAATGCTGAAGCATTTATTTGCGTAGCTGAATAGCCCCCTTCCCCATCACCAATCTGAAAGTTTTCTGTGGTTTGTTTTAGAGCACGTGTAGTCATGTGTACTTTCATAACACACAAAAACATAGATATAGCTATATGAAACTTACCATGGTTGGGGAAAAACTCCTCATTTTCATGTCATTTATCCATATTCTTGCTACTTCTTTACTAGAAGACTCTTTCTTTACTGTACCATTGCTTACATCAGCTAGGGGAGAAATGTACATTTTAGAAGAAAATCTTAAGCTCTTTTCCTCCAACTTTAAAAAAGTTTACCCACTTCACAAACCAAAGAATACCAATCTGCCTATCATGCACTTAAATCAAGCTTAAAGATTTAAACATTCAAAGTTGTGTGCCTTTATGGAGGTAAGAACTTTAAGAGGAAATGGAGGGGGTGGATGGCACAGGTAGTTAAGTGATAGAATTCTTTCCTGCCATGTGGGAGACCCAGGTTTGATTCTCAGCCCATGCACTCAAAAAAAAAAAGGAAGGGGACATTTAAGATATTTTAAGCTATTTATTAGAAGACACCTTAACAAAAACTGCTTGATTAATTTATTTTAATACTAATACCAAGAGTCAGCATTACTTTAGAACACTTTGTTTCCCTAAAAAAAAAAAAAAACACACACACACACACACACACAAAAAAGCACGACTAGTGTTATCACCCAGAGAGAAGAAATCTAACCTGATTTAGTGGAAATGACTAAACTTTTAAGGCAAAATAATTACCAGAAGAAAATATTTACTTTCCTCCTTTCCTCAGCATAATGATCCAGTGATTTTTCAAACTTTTAAGAAATCTAGCAAACAGTAGGATAACTCTCCAAAACCTATAACCTCCAGATGGGTCCCTGAACTGGATAAGTCCTGAAATGCAGAGGGGCCAGCCTCTCCAGAACATCAACTAGTTCCACCCCCTTTATCCTATATTATCAACAGCTCCTTCCAACATGAAAAAGTTAGAATGGGCATAGCCCAAGTATCCATAAAGAGTGGAAGAAACATCAAAGGTGATGGTGAAGTTACAAAGAGAAGGTCGAATTAAAAAATGAGTATGGGTGCTGAATCATTACACTGATCTTTCAGCCGCCAATACCTTAGAGCAGCTAGAAATAAAGCCCTGAAATTGTGGAATTGTAACCCATACCTAACTCTGAAATCTGTTCTACAACTAATTGCTGCGATGTACTTATGTAACCCATATCAAACTTTAAAAATTTGTTCTATAACTACTTGTTAAAATGTACTTGGCCTAGCCAGAGCAATTAGACAAGAAAAAGAAATACAAGGCATCAAAATTGGAAAGGAAGAAGTAAAACTATCACTGTTTGCAGACGATATGATACTATACGTAGAAAACCCAGAAAAACCCACAACAAAATTACTAGAGCTAATAAATGAGTACAGCAAAGTAGCAGACTACAAGATCAACATTCAAAAATCTGTAGCTTTTCTATACACTAGTAATGAACAAGCTGAGGGGGAAATCAAGAAACGAATCCCATTTACAATCGCAACTAAAAGAATAAAATACCTAGGAATAAATTTAACCAAAGAAACAAAAAACCTATATAAAGAAAACTACAAAAAACTGCTAAAAGAAATCACAGAAGGCCTAAATAGATGGAAGGGCATACCGTGTTCATGGATTGGAAGACTAAATATAATTAAGATGTCAATCCTACCTAAACTGATCTACAGATTGAATGCAATACCAATCAAAATCCCAACAACTTATTTTTCAGAATTAGAAAAACCAATAAGCAAATTTATCTGGAAGGGCAGGGTGCCCCGAATTGCTAAAAACATCTTGAGGAAAAAAAACGAAGCTGGAGGTCTAGCGATGCTGGACTTTAAGGCATATTATGAAGCCACAGTGGTCAAAACAGCATGGTATTGGCATAAAGATAGATATATCGACCAATGGAATCGAATAGAGTGCTCAGATATAGACCCTCTCATCTATGGACATTTGATCTTTGATAAGGCAGTCAAGCCAACTCACCTGGGACAGAACAGTCTCTTCAATAAATGGTGCCTAGAGAACTGGATATCCATATGTAAAAGAATGAAAGAAGACCCGTATCTCACACCTTATACAAAAGTTAACTCAAAATGGATCAAAGATCTAAACATTAGGTCTAAGACCATAAAACAGTTAGAGGAAAATGTAGGGAGATATCTTATGAATCTTACAACTGGAGGTGGTTTTATGGACCTTAAACCTAAAGCAAGAGCACTGAAGAAGGAAGTAAATAAATGGGAGCTCCTCAAAATTAAACACTTTTGTGCATCGAAGAACTTCATCAAGAAAGTAGCAAGACAGCCTACACAATGGGAGATAATATTTGGAAATGACATATCAGATAAAGGTCTAATATCCAGAATTTATAAAGAAATTGTTCAACTCAACAACAAAAAGACAGCCAACCCAATTACAAAATGGGAAAAAGACTTGAACAGACACCTACCAGAAGAGGAAATACGGATGGCCAAGAGGCACATGAAGAGATGCTCAATGTCCCTGGCCATTAGAGAAATGCAAATCAAAACCACAATGAGATATCATCTCACACCCACCAGAATGGCCATTATCAACAAAACAGAAAATGACAAGTGCTGGAGAGGATGTGGAGAAAGAGGCACACTTATCCACTGTTGGTGGGAATGTCGAATGGTGCAACCACTGTGGAAGGCAGTTTGGCGGTTCCTCAAAAAGCTGAATATAGAATTGCCATACGACCCAGCAATACCATTGCTGGGTATCTACTCAAAGGACTTAAGGGCAAAGACACAAACGGACATTTGCACACCAATGTTTATAGCAGCGTTATTTACAATTGCAAAGAGATGGAAACAGCCAAAATGTCCATCAACAGAAGAATGGCTAAACAAACTGTGGTATATACGTACAATGGAATATTATGCAGCTTTAAGACAAGATAAACTTACGAAACATGTAATAACATGGATGGACCTAGAGAACATTATGCTGAGTGAGTCCAGCCAAAAACTAAAGGACAAATACCGTATGGTCCCACTGATGTGAACGGACATTCGAGAATAAACTTGAAATATGTCATTGGTAACAGAGTCCAGCAGCAGTTAGAAACAGGGTAAGACAATGGGTAATTGAAGCTGAAGGGATACAGACTGTGCAACAGGACTAGATACAAAAACTCAAAAATGGACAGCACAATAATACCTAATTGTAAATTAATCATGTTAAAACACTGAATGAAGCTGCATCTGAGCTATAGGGTTTTTTTTGTTTTTTGTTTGTTTGTTTGTTTGTTTTTACTATTATTACTACTTTTATTTCTTTTCTCTATATTAACATTTTATATCTTTTTCTGTTGTGTTGCTAGTTCCTCTAAACCGATGCAAATGTACTAAGAAATGATGATCATGCATCTATGTGATGATGTTAAGAATTACTGAGTGCATATGTAGAATGGTATGATTTCTAAATGTGTTCATTTCTTTTTTTTTTCTTTCCATTAATAAAAAAAAATGTATTTGGAAATTCATTGCTTTTTTTATAGATGCTATATTTCACACACACAAAACTTAAAATGTATATATGTATATACATATATAGCAAAAGACCCCAGAACCCAACTATCAAAATCAATGTAGAACTGCTTGACTGAATCAGAGCAGGAAGTCCAGCACTCCTATAAGCGATGCCTCCATTCTTCAAGTATCCCTGAAGCATCTGAGGTACCTGAGATTGTTGAGGTTACAGTGTGAAAATCACTGCCCTTTACAGACAAGAGCAGATGGGGAGTAACTGGGAGGCCTGTAATTTAGAGCTTGAAAATAACTTGGAGAACGGTATAAACAAAATGAAACTAATACAGAAGATAAAGTTACTGTTGGACGTAATTTGTTTAGTATAATTGTGGGAGAGCCAAGTGGATATAGTTCATAGACTGGAACTTAGGGGAGAGATAAGAATGAAAAGAAAAACCCAAATGAGGAAATAGCCACACAGATAGGATAAAAAGTAGAAGAACCTGCAAAACCTTGCTCTTCACAATTTAGTGTTTTAAATTAACGTTCTTTCCTTTCAGTAAAATGGCGAACCTCTCCTACAATGCAAATAGTCACTTATATGTAGCATTCACTTACTATGTTTCTTTTTCAACCCTGGTCTACCATCACAGAGTTCCCAAGGCTTGTAAACAAGATCGGCTCTGATTTGTAGTCTCTCTTGTTTCAAAAATTATGAAATAAGACTGGGAAATTTAACTGAACTAGATATATCACTCCATTAGCTCCAAATGTATCCTGTTTCGCTCCCTAAACTCCTCCCTTACCATGGCATGCATCCTGTCCTTTAAATAATAAGTGCCCTGATCTGAGGAGCGGGAGATTCAGCAAGCCACTCATATAAAAGCAGTATGCTTTCTCCTCATTAAATCCAAAGACCCTCAGGAAAAGCAGTTTCCCCAAATGGCTGATCACTGACAAATTCTCTGGGAGTCAGTCCAGATGCTGTTCTGGATGTCAGCTAGGTCAGACCCACATCCTTGCTTTCCATGGCAGAAAATGTTATCATAAAAATGGAAATCAGTCCTAAGACAGCTAAAATGATTTCCTAACTGGCAAGTTACTGCCAGGTTGTAGTTAGTTCAGGAAAATGACCTTGACAGTAATACTACAGTCACAGAGGGTGCAATAGTTATGGAGCCAAACACAAAGATTAGATTATGCGAAAATTTTAATTGCTTCTATCATAGGAAACAAAGTTAGTTCTAATTCATCCTACAAATACTTCTTGCCCATTCTTTAATGCTCCTAGCCCTCAAAACTCACCTCAAAAACAAGTACACCACAACTTCCAGCAGCCAGTTCTTCCACAAAATTACATACTGTTCTATATGAAGTATTAAAACTTACAATCCACATTAAGAGGAAAAAAGCTTTTTGAAAGGAGAAATTGTCAACATCCTCCTCCTCATCCCAAGAACATGCTACGATGCTATGTATGAACTAGTATAAGCCATCAGGAACAGGTCTTAGCTCACTCTCATTACTGTCACTTTATCCCTTGATCCCAAAACAATTCCACAGAAACTGCTTTCCTTTCCACCTCCAAAAAGAAAACAAGAACAAAACAAAACACTCATTTCTATGCAAAAAAAATAATAATAATAAAACAGTGGCCGGGTCAGGATACAATTAAGGATGAAGCACTTCAACAGCACTTACCACGGTATTATATATAAGGGATTCAAATACTCTTCAACTCAATAAATGAGAGAAAAAAAGAATATCCCTCCTACAAGTTCACATTTTTTAGTTTCTAAAACTAAAACTATAAAGTTTTAAATAGCAAAATTAAAAGGAAAAACACGATTAATTCTATTTTACCCCTTAGAACTACCTTTTAGCACACTGAAGCATCCTCTGACTGCTCCCTTTAAAATTGTATCTTCTTCCTGTTCTATATATCATTTCTCATTTTTGTTCATAGCACTTATCCTTACTTGACATGCCATATAATTCCCTTGTCTTTTTATTGTCTATCTTTCCACTATTATGCAAGCTTCATGAGATTAGAGACTGCAACAGATTTCTTCCCAGCCATGGCCTTCAGTACCTACAACAGTGCTTGGCACATAGCAGACATTCAATAAATATTTGCTGAATGGGTAATAACAAAAGAGCAACTGAAAGAAGAATAAGTATAAATATACATTCTTTATGAATAAATGAATTCCTACAAAGGTGTGCTCAAATCACTGCTGAACCTTCTTTCCATTAAATCTAAGATTATATTTAGAGTATTATGGATTAGACAGTAGTGATGGTTGTACTTCACCGAATATGTTAAATTTAAAATTTCCTGAATTACCCTTATAGTAGGATGAATTCTATGGTACGTAAATTATCTCAATTAAGCTGTTATAAAAAAAAGTTTTATGGGTGTTCACTCCTCAAAGAAAATATAAATACTTTATAAAGTATATATACTGTAAAAGAAATTCTACTAAAAAGATAACTATTCACAAACAATGAAACCAATGACAGGTAAAATCAGGAAACTATCAAAGTCATAGTTAAAGTAACAACATGTCAGTTTAAGGCTGCCGAGCCAACATGTGGCCCAAGGATCACCAGGATCACTATCCCCTGAGCGCTTGTGAGAAATGCAGAATCTTGTATAGGCACATTAACTCTGAGAAATACTGATTTAAAGGATTTAGGAAAATGTTAACTGGCTATTCTTAATATATAAAACTGAAAAAATCTCAGTTGCTAATGTAGTCATTTGATAATTACACATTTCGTTTCAAAGCTAAATGTTCTAGACCTAAGGCATCTAAATTTTTGTCCCCTTGAACTGTGTAAATACTATAAGAGTACAGAGTAATGCAGGTAATATTTTCCTACTACTTCCTTTTTTTTTAAAAAAAAAGGAATTTTTACTTCCTTTAAAGTAAGAACTACCAGTTCTTACTTTAAAATCTAAGCAAAATAAAATTAGGCCTAAAAGTCACACCCAGAGCACCTCTTTGGTTACTTAGACATGGCCTCTTCTCTCTAAGCCAATGCTTTTTCCTTGACCCTACTAAGTGGGACATGACTCCCAGGGGTATAAATCTCCCTGGCAATGTGGGACAGAAATTCTGGGATGATCTGGGACCCAGCATCAAGGGATTGAGAAAACCTTCTTGACCAAAAGGTGGACGAGAGAAACAAGAAAAAATAAAGTTTCAGCTGAGAGACTTCAACAGAGTCGAGAGGTTATCCTGGAGGTTATTCTTTTGCATTATATAGATATCTCTTTTTAGTTTATGGTTTATTGGAGTAGCTACAGGGAAGTGCCTGAAACTGCAGAGTTGTGTTCCAGCATCCATGTTTCTTGAAGATGATTATGATATAGCTTTTACTATGAGACTGTGTGATTATAAAAACCTTGTGTGTGATGCTCCCTTTATCTAGGGTATGGACAGATGAGTAAAAAAATATGCATAAAAAAATAAACAAATAGTAGTGGGGGGCAAAGGTTAAGATAAATTGGGTAGATAGAAATATCAGTGGTCAATAAGAGGGAGAGGTAACAGGTATGGTTTGTATGAGTTTTTTCTTTATTCTTTCTTTTTCTGGTGTGATGCAAATGTTCTAAGAAATGGTCACAGTGATGAATACACAACTATGTGATGATATTGTGAGCCACTGATTGTACACCATGTATGGAATGTTTGTACGTTAAGAATGTTTGTATGTTAAGACTTACCAATAAAAATACTTTTTAAAAATCCAAGCAAAGCTGAAACACTCTGACATCTCTTACCCAAGGGCAGATAGCTAATACTATTGAAAACAAACTTACTAGCTGCTGTTGCAACTGGCTGAGCAATATTAGCAGGTGGCTTCAGTTTCATAAGTTCATTAAGACTATTATTTTTGAGCAGATCCTTCAGCTGAACCTGGTCTTTTGCAGGTGCAGAGGTCATGGCATTTCGCACTGCTGGTGCTGAGACTGAAGGGCGTGTGTTTGCAGTAGTCTGAATAAACTTAGTCAAAGTGATGGTTTGTCTATTAGTTGTTACAGGAGGTGTTTTAGTCATTACAATTGTAGATCCCAAAGTTGGTAGCTGATTTATTTGATTCAACACAAATGTTGTAGTAGATGGAGGTTGCTGCTAGAAAAGAAAACACATTATGTCAGTAAGAAATGTTTCATTCTCTAATGTAGAATAGATCTATAAATATAGTAAGCCATTTCAAAATCTAAAATTGACTTTTATTCTTACTTAACTACTGGTATTTCATTTTTAATTAAATACGATTAGCTGTAAACCACCAAGTAAAAACACACCATTTTGAGGAAAAGAAGTAAAAGTGTGTATACACAGTATAATAATAGGTTGACATTTTAAATAATTGTTAGAGACAGCAAGCTTAAAATGGACTGTCTCACGTAAACCGTGATGTGTGGTAATCTTATATAATAAAAAGACTAGGAACAGAAAGTTCCCAATCCCAGCACTGCCCCAAGTAGATGGATACTGTTAGGCAAATCACCCAACCTCTGGAGGATTGGGCTTTCTGAGGTCCATTTTCCATTTCTAACCTTCTATGATGGCTAATACAATGCTTTATTTACTATCATACAGACTGGGCTAATGTTTAGAACTTAAAAAGGCAAAAAAACCCACAAAACACCACCAAGCAGAATTTTAAATGTGGGTATGACCTATCCAGGTAAACTATAAATATTAGTAATAATGTGTGCGCTACCTTTGAACCCAAAACAAAGTTAAACAGAATTTTATTTTTTCATTTGGGGAGAAGAAGCTGACAAAAATGCAAAGGAAAAGATATCAAGACTTGAGGATAATAGTATCTTTGTGACTACAAGTACAGCTGAAATACTTTTGTAAACTTAAGTCTCCTTCTACTTCCTTTTCTTCTTAAACTATTTCTCTATGACTCCATTAATAAGTCATCTTGATTATTAATCACATTAAATGAAATCCTCAATAACAATACTTATTATCAAATTTTAACTAGTTTGTCCAGTAATTTTAAAGCACTAGGTAAAGTTAATAATTGCTATGTTTAAGGTAAGACCAGAGAAACCCTATATTTAAAGCATGATTATGATCATATGCAAATTACATATACCAATGGACAAAAGCTTAAAGGAATAAGAAAAGATGAAAACTGTAGCAGGATAATGTGTATTTCATCTTTTATTCATGAACTTTGTACCTTTGCCATGAATAAACGCAAAACATTTTCTGCTTTGTTCAAATTATTTTTTGATCAACATAACTATCATAAGAATGAAAGAAACATTTCACAAAGTTGGAGATGAGGGTAGGATGCAGAGAAAGAAGTGGCAAAAAGCAGAACCACTGAGATAAAACACATTAAAAGGTTATTTTCTTATTATAGAACTAAACTATTTTAGTTAACAGTTTAGTAATAATTCTTACCCTAACATTTAATAGTGCTGGAGTAGGTATCGTCTCTGGTTCTTGTTTAACTGCAACTGCTGCTTCAGACTCCAAACCTAGTTCTAATGCACTAAGGGGCATTGACTTGAAAAAAAGAAATAAAGAACAATAACAGTGAATTGTATTTTAAGAAAAAGAGTTACATTTATCTTATTAAAACAAAAATATCAATCTTGACGTTCAAGTTCAATCTAAAGTCACTGATCCCAGGTATAAAGTAATGATCATAATAACCATGAGATCTTCACAAATAGCTACACTAATATCAGAATCTTATTTTTGCTTTCAGAGAATATGTACAGCCACACTACAGGAGAATAAAAGTAAAAGACAACTATTAAGGAGATTAACAGTTATGCCAGAAGACAGTCTGTATCTTACGTTTACATATATAATCATATTAAAGCTGAAATAACTAGATTTTTATCACAAATATTTTTACCTCAAGAACAAAGACTAATATGCAACATAAAAATAACATTCATATGCATATCTAGAATTCACACTTAAAAAATATTTCTGTATGTGGAAATTACAAATTAAGGAGGAAAAAAAACTACTTAATCAAGAGGCTTTGGAAAACTCTTACCTGCTGAACTGGAGGGGGAGGTGTTGGAGTTGCAAGCCCTGCATCTCCACCATCAATATCAAAGAGGTCATTTGGACTAATTCCACTTTCACTCAAAGCAGCAAGCAACAAATCTTGCCCTGGCTCCACCATCTTTAGAACAAAATATTTAAAAATCAAATATTAATACATAAAACTTAAAGTGGGCGGGCCATGGTGGTTCAGCAAGCAGAGTTCTTGCCTGCCATGCCAGAGACACGGGTTCAATTCCCGGTGCCTACCCATGCAAACAAACAAACAAAAACTTAAAATGACCCAAAATTAATTCTTTTAAATATAAACTTTCTATTTAAATAAAATATAAAAGAAAAATTTTCTACCAGACCATTCATTAAATATTTATGAAGCTGCTTTGGGCCAGGCAAAGAGGATAAAAGAGAATAAACTCACAAGACAGAAAGGCACACAAGTATACAAATCACAGCAAGAGAGAATGTACTATTTGTCTAGACAATGTGACGGAACCCAGAAAAGGAACACTGAACTTTGCCTGGGAAGAGAGGTCAATGACAACAGAGCTGAGTCTCAAGAAAGAGCAGGAAATCACCACAAGAATCTTCTGGATAGCGAATTCAAACTCAGAGGCGTGAACGAATTTGGTACTCTTTAAGAATTGTTTGAGCACTTCAATATGGCAGAAGTATAGAGCTCAGGTATGGCAAGAGATGGGGACAGTATCCCCCATACATAGCCTTATATATCATGTAGATAATTCACTTATCCTAGGGGGCCACTGAAGCGTTTTCAGATGAATAACTGACTGATACAGGCATATCTGTGATTCAGAGAGATTATTCCCATTATAATGTAGAAGCAAGAGGGGAAAATAATACCAGAAGACAGAGATAATAGCAGGGTAGAGAGAGAAAGAAAAAAGAAGGAATGGATTCTAATATATGTAAGAAAGTGAATCCATAGGACTTGTTCAAATAAAAGCTCAGAATGAAAAGAATATGAAGCATGCCAGAGAAAAAGCATAAGTTGATGAATGATTAGAATTAAGCCAAGAGAAAACGAAAAAATAAAATTTGAGCCCAGGTGAACTGAAGGACGAGTTACATGGAGTTTTGAAGTTTAAAATGCAAATAAACTTTAGATTAGCATTTTCCAACTATGTTCCCAGGAAACAGATCAATATATTCTACACTAAGATCATTCACACTCCCAAAGCCCGTACATTCATTCTCTCTTCCCAATAACTAGATCAAGAACTTGATGTTGATAATCGGTAAGGTTTTTAGAATAAAAGCCAGACTGTTTTGCTCAATGGGTATAGAGTAAGTTTTTTAAAAAAGGTCAGAGTAAAATCAAAGTGGGAGGAGGGAGAAAGTATTAGACAGGAAGATGTAAATATTATGAAGGAATCAGATAAAAGGAGAGAAAGAGGACAAAGTCCCTAACATGGATTTAAAGTTGATCCATATTTGCAATATAGACATAAACATATGCTTTAAAAAAACATTTTCAATCCCCAAAATACTTCATTAAAATCAATGATTTGTGGAAATATGGGATCTTGGCCCACTTGTTCCTACAAAAATCCTGACCCAGATTAATGGAACAACACACCCCAGAGCCCTTGGAGGCCAAGGGATCTATTAATCTAGGTGGACACCAATTCCTTTCTAGTTATACTCAAAAACACTACAACACTGCTAACGAGTGAAATGCAAATTCACTGAAAATTGCCCTTGAATTCACAAGAGCTTTTTAAAATATATCTTAACAATGAGCGTTAAGGTACAAAAATTATAGTCATCAATGTTTGTACATCTACGTTCTTAAAACTAGGATGTTCAAATAATATGGACAGTGATAAGTAATATTTTTGTTGACCCACTCAAAATTCAGTCAGGAATTTTTAGACCTAAAAATACTAGAAGAAACTGTTTTTGTCTGTTTGTTTGTTTAAGATATTGTCTTTTATAAAAAAGGTATTTAAGAAAGAAGCTTTAATGTTACTTACATCTCCCTTAGCCAACTGGGCACAAATTTTCTACTTGTTCTTTCTGGGAGGGAGAAAGGATGAAAAGTAATAGAGAGGAAATACCTATCCCATTCTAAGCAAAACCCTTGAATATTTAATAATACTCCTATTCTGAAACTATTACAGACACAGAATTTCAGTTCAGGCTGAGAGGGGTCTTAAAGGTTACATTAGCTCATCTTCTCTTCACTTTACAAATAAGTAAGATTTATTCCTGGGTACACACACACAGGCACACATTTTACTTTGAACCCACAAAGTACAATACTAAATTCTTTTAATCTTTTACCATTAGGTAAAAGAGAACTGTGTTGCAGTATGTCTTCAAAGGCGTTCCTACACCTCAGGTGACATTTAATATGTAACAATATAAGGAACAACAAAAGTTACTAGCCAAAGAGTGACTTTATCCGAAACAATGGATAAAAAGGATCAATATTTTATCATAAATATATTTGAAAATAGCACATATTTCAAAATAATACTCACCTAAGAAAGCATCTAAGATAAATAAGAAAGAAGGACACTAGTAGAGAGAAACTAATCTTTGGAAGGTAGAAAATATAAGAAACAACATCCAACCAGAAGAATGAAAGGTTACAGTTCCTACTGAAAACACCAAACTGAAACACATAAACAGAGACAAGGTTCCTCTTGGTGAGACCTAAAGCAGATGTTTATAGCTCTGAGCAGAAACAAATGTACATCTGCACTGGGTAGCACTCCACCAGTAGTGCAATATGGTCAAGCAGTAACCTCTATGATTCAGTTTCCTCACCTTAAAATGGGAATAAAAGTAAAACCTAACATACAGGATTGTGGTTTTGATTAAATGTGATACTACCTGTAGTAAATGTTACCTACTAGCTATTATTAATGTATTCATGAACATGAGTATTATAACCAAAAAGATGTTTTCTTCTATATCACTGATATAACAACATTATTTCTCAGACTACAAACTTTACTTGCTGGCAATCTATTCAGTAGTTAACTTCCAAATTAGTTCTATAAAACACTACTTTTCTTTTTATTTAAAAGTTTCACACATCCAGTTTGTCTAGTTCAACAGTGGCTAGAGGAAACTGGTGGACATCTTTAGATGTGTACATATTAGCATTTATAAAGCATCTTGATTTGAACTAATAACAAAAAAGGATTTTCTCTCATTATTTAATAGTGCTAAGCATGTCTGACTCAAGACTCAGCTTCAACTTCGCTTTCATGTAGCACAGATGCAATGAATTAATGTTTAAGAATTTGAAGGATTATGATGCTAGGATCTCAGAATTTAGCTGATATATTCCATCAAAAAGTATGTATTAAGTGTCTACTGTACGAAGGTTCCTTGCAAACATGAGAAGAGAAAATAGGTATAAGGAAAAAAAATTAAAGGATTCCCCTTTACTTAAAAGGATATAATTTGTATTTTTCAAAACCTACCACTAAAGGGAGCAATTGTTCCATAAAGTACCCCCCAAACACACATACACACCATGAGCTTTCATTGTAAAGCCCATAGGAAGAATTAATTCACAAAACAATGTGCAGATTATATACATGTTTCAATATGCTTTAGAGAGGGAGCTCAAGAAAAAATGGGTGTATGGGTGGGGGTGCGCGTGTATGACAAACTTTCTTGATCATCAAATAAAATTCAGGTGGTGATCCTTCTTTCTTCAAGTCTTCTTACACTTTCTTAAAGTTGGTTATCTTTTAACCCAAGATAACCCATGAGTAAAGGCTACACATTATCTCCAGATGAGAAACTGAGGTTTAGAGAGATGAAGCATAACAAAGTAACAACCAAACAAGTATTCAAACCCAGGAGGACTGGCCCCAACCTCACACAAAATCCTGTACCTTGAAACCGTATCAGTGTTTTTCAAATTGCTGGTCATAAAACATTAATTAGTTGTCAAGTTTGATGGGTTCTATATCATGTCTTAATAAAATAAAAAGAGACCCTGCCCTTTAAGAGCCTATTCTTCTATCTACAGAAAATCTTCATGGTATCCCAAGGTTGTCCTTAATACTTGGTGAGTTCAATTCACATCAAAGCAGATCTATCAACTGTCACAAGAAACAAAGACAATAACCAAAATTCTAGGGTTGCATAGGTTTGGCTATTTAACAGGAAAGCTACTCCTATCAAAAAAAAAAAAAAGCGTCTTTACAACAATTTCAGGCAGTTAAAGCTAGGGAACTCACAGAGACTCATGCAAAGTCAAGTTACTCACCGAGACTAGACCTAAATGCTCTCATCGTTCACAGATGGCAAGTCTCAAATCAAAACTCGATTTAGAGACTATGAAACACCAAAACATGTGTAGTTAAAGCTTTGAGATCAATCATTTTAAGAAGCATAAAATTCTCCGTACTGCAAATTTTAAAATAATAATTTCAGAAAAGTTCCAAAACATGTAAACTTGCCTGACACACAATAGCATTCAATGAATGAATGAATGCTTAGCCACTAGCTTGGTATCCTTTAACACTTATCCAACAACTAATATGAAAATTTAATTTAAGATTTTGGAGGAAACTATGAGGAATAAAGTTATATTGAGAAATAAAAATCAGAAGAGAAAAAGTAAAGATGTCTTCTCCAGTAATGGAAATTGTGGAACTTCTTTAAAGATAAAAATAAAATGTTCTTTTGCTTTCAAAAGTAATGCCTAATTCAAGGCCCCAGTAGCAAATGCTACATTTCATCCCAGAAATTCTATACAAACTACCTTTTGTGCAATGACGATGGCTTTCCCCACTGCTTATGGAAACCAGTTCTGGCTGCTAAAAATGATGTGAAAAAAAGAATCCCTCACCACTGTTAGCTGATATGAGGTCTGCAAGCGTTAAGTTTATTCAGTCTAGAGCACTTGGGTTTTGACAGCTTTCTGGCCTCTCCCGGCGGACTCTTTAGAGGCCTTATTCCATCTCTAATTCTGGATGTCTAGAGAACACGAAACATTTAACTCAACATAGACTGCTAGTAATCAACTTTCAAAGGTCAAAGGCGACCAGGTTTTAACCGTCTCTCATCAACACGTGTTCAGTACAAACTTCCGGGTGCGGTTACAATTGGCTGCGCAATTCAATGGATAAAAACGTTGCTTTATTTAACTCTCATTTTCTCGCGCGTTCTTTTCCCACATTTCTCAACCAGCGATTCCCCAAAACAAAAGCCTTCCACAGTAAACGGAGCAAACATATAAAAAGAGCTTCTCTGTGAGAGGATCCAGCTAGCGGTCCGCAAACATTAACCAAACAGAAGCACAAAGCCAGGGTGGAAAGGGGAGGAGCTGGGTGCCAGGGTCAGGAAAGAAACAATCACCAGGGTTCAGGCACATCCAAATCTCCTCAGCGGTTAAACCGACCCCAAACCACTTCTAGGAACCCACCATGATACACTGCGTTGGAGAACTTAAGATGCTCGATAAGTCAAGCACTGTCAAAATAAACAAACCCTTCAATATCTTCCCCGCCGTATATACCTTTAGGGACTAAGAGGAAAGCTCGCATGCTCCAGGCAAAATTAACCTAATCACCGGCTGAGGCGTGAAGGTAGCCCCACGTGTCCCACGTACCTTTCCCACTTTCCTAAGAACGGAATAATCACAACCGCAGGTTTAGGATACAGATTTAGGACGACCCTGTTGCCTCCCTCACTCCCCCTAAAGCGGAAGCAGTGCTCGAAAAAGAGGACTTGTGAAGGATTCCAAACCTCAGCTCCCCTGCGAGTCCGGGACCTCGGAGCCCGAGCGTCGTGCATGAGAAGTACAGGAACGCTACCCAAGTGGAAGATGGGTCCTGCGTCCGCAGACCTTACCTCACCGGGACCGAAGGGATGCACCTGGCCCGGGACAGCGGGGTTCCTGGGGAGGAAAGACCCACGCGCGGCGACCGCAGGGCCCGGCGCTGACGCGCGGAGGGAAAGCAGAGAGCCGCCGCCGGGACTACGCACCCGAGGGCCCCGGAACGCGAAGCCGAGGGGCGCGATGAGGGGCGAGAGAGGCCCCAAGCCAGGGTGAGGTGGCTGCCCCCCCCCACCCCGAGCCCGGCCCCTCACGGCCCCCTGAGGAGGGTGGGAGTGGGAGGCTGTCCGGGGGGTGATATGCGGAGGGAGAAAAGGGCCAAGGAAAGGGACTTACTTTCCCCCCGAGATCCGACGCCAGGACAGCTTCTCCCAAGCGGTGAAAGCCTGAAGAATCAGTGGCGACTGGAGCGGAGGCGGCGGTGGCGGTGGCAGCAGCGGCGTCCGGCTCTGCCTACCTCCCCGCCGCCATCTTGATGCCCCTCCTCCCAACCCCCCCGCCCCAACGGGAGGGGAGGGGGCGGAGCGACGGATGAAGCGCCGCGCGCAGGCAGCGCGCGCCCCCACGTGACTTCCTCGCTCCCCCACCTCGCTCCCCCCTCGCCGCTCTCCGCCCCGCCTCCCTCCTAGATGAAGGAAGAGGATTCCACCCCCCCACTTTGACCGTCCCCTGCCTTCGCCGTCAAGCACCGACTCCGCCGGCTCCCGCCGGGCTCGCAGAGTGGTTGGATCCAAGGAAATTCCGGAACCCAAACGGTCCATTCCCGTGGCTCTAGGGTGGGCGAGGGGTGAGGGGGCCGGGTTTCCGAGAAGGGGGAGGGGGAAGGCGAAGGCCGACTAGAAGAGTCACGTGTGTACTGTTTCCGCCGGCGCTTTTAAGATCTCGCGATAACTCCGTCCCCCTCCTTCCCCCCTTCCCCTGCGGGCTGTCGGGAAGAAGGTCTGCGCTGTCGGTTGCCACGAGGAGGTCAGCCGGTGTGCAGAGCGCATGCGTCCCACACCTGCTCTCAAAGTTGGGGGTCCTGAGGCTATTTTCAAACCGTTTGTGGGGTTGGTTTTCGGCCCGGAAAGTTGAGTGGCGTTTCTGTCACTTTGAAAGGCTCTAAGTTTTATAATTCCTCCTAGAATAAATAGTAATTGCTTCCTAGACTCACTCAAAGCGTTTTACTCAATATGAAACCGCAGGTAACTCCGAGCCGCATGTGCTCATCATCTAATATTATCGTTCGCTAAGGGTTGTTAGTAGAGTCAACCCCCGTTTTTCCTCCTCACACATCGGGTATTCTGAATAAACGATCTCAGTTAACATTTGCTGCAGAAAAGGTTCTGTCTCAACCACTTAACACCTCATGTCCATCATTTTATTATCACTTAAATTGCCTCCAAACATAGAATAAACAAATTTATTTCTTACTAACCCTTTTGTAAAGTCATTCTGAGAATGCTGTTTGCCTTGGTTGCTTAGGAAATGGACACGCCTGGGTGACTTTTGCCCCCTACCGGCGGCGCATCCCATTCGCGTATTGCCCAAAGCAAACCAAGTAATTGGAATAGTTGGAGGTTGAAGTGTGAGTGCTTTAAGAAAAAGTGGGGGGGAGGGGAGAGAAAAAATATATATGCATGGCAAGAATAATTATGAATCTCCCAAGTTTTTACGAATTTAAAAATGTGTGTGTGTGTGTGTGTGTGTGTGTGTACATGAATATATACTCGTGTATAAACATTTATGGTGCCGACCAGTCATTTTGTAATCACTTGCACTATTTCATTTCATCCTTAATCCCCCCCAAAAAACTATAAAAGTAAAAATAATAATAACTCCATGAGAACAAGGACCTTATCTGTCTCCTTCACCACGATTCACTAGACTAGCTTATGGTCTAGTGCAGATAACAGCAAACAAGAAATTACAAATTTATCACTTTATGAAAAGAGAAACTATGGAAAGATGCAACAAAGAGACCTAAGACATTCTAATAAATGG
This sequence comes from Tamandua tetradactyla, assembly GCF_023851605.1. Lineage (NCBI taxonomy): Eukaryota > Metazoa > Chordata > Mammalia > Pilosa > Myrmecophagidae > Tamandua > Tamandua tetradactyla. The sequence goes on along the minus strand of NC_135331.1, from coordinate 8,638,278 downwards.
AGCAGTGTTTAGCACAATTTAGTTTCCAAATGGCCTCAACTCTAGTTGCATACTTGGGCCAGATGAGGACTAGATTGTGGAAGTGGAAACTTGACCTAGAGAGACCCACCCTTTGAGGTACTTTTTGGATATACATGCTAGATCTTTGATGCCATCTCTGCATAGTCTCTTTTTTTTTTTTTTTTTTTTTTTTTTTTTTTTAAAGGAAAGACAGAGAGAAGGAAGGAAGGAAGGAAGAAAGGGAAACATCTTTAAACATTTTCTTGTTTTTATTGTATTTTGTTTTTCCGTTTTTTGTTACATGGGCTGGGGCCGGGAATCGAACCGAGGTCCTCCGGCATAGCAGGCAAGCACTTTGCCCGCTGAGCCACCGCGGCCCGCCCTGCATAGTCTCTTTACCCTGATCCACAGTGAAAAATGGTGTTTGGGGTATTTATATCTATGACTTCCCATTTCACACAAATATAATACACAAGGTTATCCACTGCAGCATTATCTGTAGAAAAAGAACATTGGAACCATCTGGGCTGGTTTCAAAGTATTATGTACCTCAGAAAAGCCATGTTTTAATCCTGATCCAATCTTATGTAAGCAGCCTTTTCTTTGAATCCAGATTCAATACTGTAAATTGGGATCTTTTGTTAGACTGTCTCCATGGAGATGTGACACCCAATTGTGGATTAACTTCTGATAAGATGGAGATGTGATTCCACCCATTCCAGGTGGGTATTGATTAGTTTATTGGAATCCTTTAAAATAGGAAGAGGCAGAAATGACAAAGCCGACAGAAACTTCACAGCAGAGCTGACACAGATGCCAACATGTGTCATCTGTGTTTGTTTGGAGATGCTTGGAGCCTAGCAGAGGTTGCCATGAGATGTTAGACAAGCCAGAACCAGGAGCGAGCCAAGGGAAGCCAAGAGATGAAAGCCAGCCCCAGAGAAGCAAATCCTGTGGGGGGGTTCCAGAAGAAGGAACCCCCACAGGAACAGAGGCTGAAAGCCACGGAGTTCAGGAGCAAGAGACCAGTGTGCCTTCCCAACTGACAGATGCATCAGCCTTTCTTGAATTCAGGTATCTTTCTCTGGATGCCTTAGTTTGGATACTTCCATAGGGTTGGAACTGTAAACTTGTAACTTACTAAATTCTTCTTTTTTTTTTTACATGGGCAGGCACCGGGAAAATTCTTCTATTTAAAAGCCATTCCAGTTCCAGGTATATCATGTTCCAGCAGCTTACAAATTAACACACCATCCATGATATCTTTGAAGACAGGACTGGTTAACTAAACTATGGTGCTTACCAGTGAAACAGTTATTCAGAAGAATAAGGTACTGGTATGATTGTGTGTGTGTGTGTGTGTGCACATGTGTGCTTCTCGGAGCATCTCTGAAAGACAACATAAGTAGCAGCAGTTGCATCTGGGAGTGGGAACTGAGATACTGAGGGTCAAGTGAGGAGAAGGACTGATTAGGGACACCAAGAACAGAAGTACTATTGGAAGGAGATAATTCAGAAAAATCCCTCTTCAGAGGTGGCATTGAGTTCCCCAGGGCTATTTAAACAGCACTTCTCACTCCATTCAACAAATATGTACTGAGTCCTTACTATGTGCTAGGCACTATGTTAGGGGCTAGGGACACAAACGTAACAAAAACAAAAGGCTGAAGGGTGGGGTACATGCTCCCTGCCCCTGTGGAATTTACTGTCTAGGGGCATTAAAACAAAACTCACATAGAACTTAAAATTGTAAGTATGGCAATGCTACAAGGTAGCTAAGAAAACCTATTGCAGAGCAATTTGACCTTATCAGAGAAATCAAAGAAGGGATTACCTGAGGGAGAAAAGACTGAGCTGAGATTTGAAGAGTACCTGTTAACTAGACAAAGAGAAGAGGGACCAGTACATGCAAGTGTCCTGAGACAGGAGGAGCAAGACAAGTAGACGAAACATAAGAACGCAAGCACATTCTCCGTCCTTGAATCATAATCTGAAGCCCTCCCCACCCTACCCCAGGTCTTTCATTCCCTGGAGGAGGCAGAACCAAAGCCTCTTGAGGGAATCCATCTACAACCACTTCTTTTCCCTTTTCTCCCCAACCCCCGACCCACACCTACAGGCCCCTCTGTAGCCCAGTTAGGTGGTGGTGTTTTGTTTTTTCCTTCCTGTACTGAAAGCTACTCTTGCTTATCCTTCATTCTCTCCTGTGTTGTGTTTAATTTTTATGAGCTCTGTTCTGTAGTCCTCTAAGCTTTGACTTGATTTCTGAAGCCAGGTCCCTCTGGATTGCAAAATATAATTATTTCTCTTTTAAGCTTCTGTTCTTAAAAATCGAAAAGCCTATTAGTGTAAGAATGGAATTAAATTTATTTTACAGTCTAAAAAGAAAAAAAGAAGGCAAGCATATCAGTTAGATGATATTGCCACTCAGCTCCAAAATCAAGTCTCTATACTCTCCTTTCTGAGTCTGGGCCTGGGACACTGCAAACTACATTTCTGCCTTGTCAGCTGTTTCTGGCTTACACTCTGCAGTAAGTGGTGCTAGAGGGAGACTGTAAGGCTGGAGGAGGAAAAAGATTCCTGTGTATGTCATCCCAGCAACGCTTCCTCACCCTGGCAGTGGCAATTCCTTCCTGTAGCAGCCGCTAAATCCAGTTTACAGTTTTCCCTACCCTTGCAGAACTAGCGTCATCATCCCAAACTCTTCCCCCACCAGACACCAGGCCCAGCCAGAACCCCCACAGTTTTGCCCTCTAACCACAGAGACACTGACACTAGCTGAGCAGAGCCTTCTCTTTGGAGGTTTGGATTTCAGCAAAGTGGGGCTGCTTTTCTACATTTCTAAGTTTTAATCGCACCAAAGTCTTTTCTTTGTTCCTTCAGCCTTAGTGGTGATAGCAGCTTCCTGCAGTTGCCTCCTCTGTAGTGCTTTAAAGTTCTTTTTGCCCTTTCAGTTACCTAGTTAGCCTGTTTATACCTTGCTAAGAATTCTTTATATTAAATTATCTTTGTTAAATAGCCAGTGTACTCTCTGTCTCCTGCCTGCACCCTGACTGATACAATAAGTAAAAAGAAGTGCTAGGAGCTAAGGTGAAAAGGTAGATAAAAGCCATTCTCAAAGTGTTTCTTATAACTGATTTTGGACTTATTTTCTTGGGTACAGAGAACTCAGAAGGCTGTTAGGCAGAGAACTGCCATGATTGGATGTTGTGTTAGTTTGCAAGCTACCAGAATGCAATATACCAGAACTGGAACAGCTTTTAAAAAGGGGCATTTGATAAGTTACAAGTTTACAGTTCTAAGCCTATAAAAATATTTCTTTTAATCCTGATTTAATAATTGGATTTGGAATCATTGATTAGATTGGAACGCTTTGATTAGATTATCTCCATGGATAAATGGTGCGCCTGATTGTGGGTGTGACCTTTGAATAAATGGAGATGTGACTGTACCCATTCCAGGTAGTCTTGATTAGCTTACTGGAATTCTTTAAAAGAGGAAATATTTTGGAGAACCCCCACAGGATCAGAGGCTGAAAGCAAGAAGCCCAGGAGCAAGAGACCAGCAGATGCAGCCACGTGACGACCTAGTTAACAGAGGTGTTCCTGACCCATCAATCTTTCTTGAGTTAAGGCTTCTTTCCTTGGTTGCCTTAGTTTGGACAATCCTAGCAGATTGGATCGGGATTAAAACATGGCTTTTCTGGGGTACGTACTACTTTCAAACCAGCACAGATATGCATTCTTTTTTGGAGGGGGGTGTAAACATAGATATAAATTTTGCAATTTTAACCCTTCTTAAGTGTGCTATTCAGTGACATTAATAAACAATTTTATGCTACCATCACCACCATCCATTACCCATACTTTTTCATCATCCAAAACAGAAACTTTGTACCCCTTAAGTAATAACTCCCCAAACTCCTAGTATAGTTTCTGTCTGTAAGAATTTGCGTAGTCTAGATATTTCATATAAGGGAAATCACACCATATTTGTCCTTTTGTTTGGCTTATTTCATTTAGCATAATGCTTCTGAGGTTCATCCATGTTGTAGCATGTGTTAGTACTTCAGTCCTTTTTTATTTTTTATTTTTGTGTGTATGTTGTTAGATGGGGGTCACATTTCATTCTTTTTTCATGTTTTTTTTTTTTGGCAGGGTGGGGGGAAGGACATGGGCTGAGAATCAAACCCAAGTCTCTCGCATGGCAAGAGTTCTACCACTGAATTACCCTTGCACCCCCTACTGCATCCCTTTTTATGGCAGAATAATATCCCATTGTATAAACATACCACAATTTGTTTATCCAGTTCATCCACCAATGGACACTTGGTTGGTTTCCACTCAGAAATGCATTCTAGAAGGACTGCTCTGGAAGCAGTGTGGAGGATGGATCCAAGAGCTGCCCTATACATGGGCAGACCGGGCAGGTCCACAGAAGAAAAGAGAAGAACCTAAACTGGAGCAAAATTAGCTGAGCCATAACAGAGGACCAGATTCAGAAAATATTTAGGAGGTAAAGCCAGCAAGACCTAGTGACTGGTTGGACAGATATGGAGTGGGGGAGGGATTTAGAATGAGGCCTGTGTTCCTGGCTCAGGCACCTGGGTAGGTAATGGGTTTCAGAAGAAAAACAAATCTGGTGATAAGTTTGGCTTTACAGATGGAGAATGTTTTGCTTGTATATTTCTATGTAACAAACTACCCAAAATATAGTGACTTAACATGGCAACCATTTTTTCTCATGATCCTTCAAGCAGGACTGGGCTCAGCTGTGATCCTGGGACCCCTGGCTTCTCTCTCCTCATGTTGTCTCTCCACGTCTTTCAAGCAGCCTCTCCATGGTTCCTACTTGGTGGCTCAGGGCTCCCAAGAGCACCCAAGCAGAAGCTGTCAGGCTTTCTTAAGTCTTAGGGTTGCAACTAGCACTGTGACATTTTCGCTGCATTTTCTTGGTTAGCAAGGCCAGCCCAGACTCCAGAAACAGCAACTACCCAAGAGTACGAGTAGTAGGAGACGTTGTTCATTGGGGACACCCAAGTAACAGTCTATTACAGGGATTTTGAGGGGTCCATGGGACATCCAAGTAGAGATGGCTAGAAAGCAGTTAGAATCTGCAGAATAGGGATCCAGATGAGGTTTAAGACACAAGAGAAGATAAGACTATACTAGGAGAGACTGCAGAGAGAATAGCAGTGGGCTAGGGAACTTACATCTAAGAGTTAAGCCTGAGAAGGGTCAGTCAGAGAGGTCAAGGCAGGAACAGGGAGAGATTATATCGTGGAGCCAAGGCAGTAGAGTTTCAAAGAATAAGTGATCAGTAATATATAATGCAGGAGAGATTTCCAGAATGCGGCTGAAGTATCTATTGGATTTTTCAAGATGGTGTGCATTGCGATGAGCAGTAGCTGGTCTCTGCTCAGCATTCATCTCTCTTTCTTCTAATAGTAGCAGCTTAACTTTGTCTCCCCCTCTTAAAATTCATGTGATTTGAAGAGCACTAACTATCTCCCATACACATCACTCCAGAGCTGAGCTTATAAACCAGTTCTGGCTGGCTGGATAGCATAGTGCATCCGCTGCCAAACCACAGTGAATGATGTATTGCCAAGCCAATAAAACTCAAGTCAAGGACTGAGTATTGAAACTTTTAGGGAAACAGACACTCCCTTGCCACTGATGTTGCTACAGTATTCTTGGGAAGGAGGAGGAGACACAAGTCATGTGGAGCATGAAGCCAGTCTGAGAGTGAAGCTAACCTTAAAAAAGTGGGACAAAGAGGCAGATGGAAAGAGAGTGAGAGATTGAGATTGAACCCTGATGACATCCTTTGAGACCCTGGATACTGTCATGCCTGAAGCTAGTCCTACCCATGTACTTTTCTGTTGTGAGTCAATAAACTCCCTTATTTTCTTGAAGCAGGTGGTTCTGGGTTTCCCTCATTTACAACCCAAAGCTATCCTGACCAATACAGATACTAACTAAAATGCAATGTAGAAAAGTTGTAAATATATTTTGTAATATTTTAAAAATTATATAATTATTTATCTGGCATAATTATTTAACTTTTTATTTTTAGTATGGATCAATATGGTATCAAATTGTCCCAAGAAAACGGGGGAATTTAATCCTTCTAGAGCATTTATTTAAGAAATGGAAAAAGTACGAAGAGAATAAAAAGAAAGATAAAGGCAAAGACTTAAGACTCAGCTTTCACTATCAGAAATAACTGAGGTTGAGTTTCTTGCCTTAAATCATGGCAGGTGTCCAAGAATCATCTGTTTCTTACTGTAGATTTCCAGAATGTTCTGATAACTCTTTACGCACAACAAGTCATCTCATTTGGTCATCACTCTAATTGTAGTGAGAAGGTAGAAGTGTAGAGAAGGTATTACCCAAACATATGTGTACAATACTTGCAGAGTTGGGATGCTGGGGTTAAGGATGGAGGAGAGTTTCTGCTTGAAGTTTTTGCATTTGCCTGTATTAACTAAAAAAACAAACAGAACTTTTAATGTTTTTTTTTAGGATGGAAGGCCTCCTATTCATTTTTATAACTCTCCTTTAAAATCACTACATTTTAAACCTCGAAATGAATTTTTTTAAAGAATTACTGAGAACATCTCTCAGAAACGAAATGTAAATATAAAACTGCCTGAAAAAAAGGTAAGAAAAATCACATTCTTAATTGAGCAGCTTGAGCTCTGCTGCCAAACCATCCGTTTTTTGTTTTTTTTTTGCCAAACCATCTTTAAACTGACTTTCAAAACAAAGGGAAAAAAAACTATCTTCACTCACCCACATATACATGTTCTGTTTGCTTTTTCAATTAAAATGATAATTTAAAAAAACTTTAAGGAATTCCCAATCAATTACATAACTTGTTTGAATATAAATAACTTTTCTTAAACAGAGAATGTGGGGAGAAAAGACGCTATACCCATTTGACAAATGAGAAAAAAGGTGAATGAAGCATAAAAATCATTTGGATCTGTATCATCTGATGACAAATTTTATGCTCTTGACACCATATTTTGTGTTCATTCTTGCCACATTTAATGACAGGGATCCTGGCCATGTAAACGTCTCTTGAAAAACTATTTAATAGCAATTTGTGGTCTCCCTCTGAGGACACCAAAGAAAAGATTGGTAAAGGAAATATTAATAACTCCATTTGACAGCAATTTACTAAGATGTAATTTTATACCTTTATTCACTGCTAAATAGCTATCATTTCACACCAGGACATCTCCAGCGTAAAGTTAACAAATATGTAAATGATGATATGCCGACAGATGTATTAATGTTGCTAAAATTATAGAGCCTTCCATTGTATTGAAAGGAAGCATTAATAATTACAATACTAATAACTGCTGTGTGTTGTGCAGCTACTATATGCTAAATAATGGTGTACCGGATCAGAGAAACCCCGCAGGGGAGTTATAATGAAAATATCTAATATTTATTCAGAGTTTCTGGGTGCCAGTCATTATGCCATTAAACTATCGAGTTTATAGTCATTCTTTCATTGTATCCTCACAACAAGCCTATGAAGTAGAGTGACTAATTTCCTCTCACTTGTTCAAGTTCCATGTTATATTATGTGTATGCCTGTCTACCTACCTATCACCTATCATCTGTCTACCTACATGTACATGCATAGAATAGAAAAAAACTTGTACCTTCTCCTATAAGAGAATGGGATAGGATTAGTAGGTTGCAGTGGCTGCTTGCTGTGGGACTTTCTGATGCAGATGTCCCTATTGGTAGAAATCTTACAAGAATTGATGCTAACATAAAGTATTTACTAATAGTAAAATACCTGGAGCAAATAAGAATACAAAGATTGGTAAGCAGACATTCTGGAAACATGGTACATTATTCCAAGACTGCAAGTCTCAAAACAGATGTTATTTATGTGGCTGTTTGTAATGTGTTATTGTTTGGATTTACCAATTTATCCATATATCCTTTACTTAAAACCATTTAGTGACTTCCCATTAGCCAATTCAAAATAGGAAATTACTTAAACAGGTTGTGGAGGATGGAAAAAGCAAAAAGGGAACCTTAAGCTAGCGCAGATAACAACTGAAGGAAGCAGCTATCTCATCTCAGGCTGGAGAACAAAGAGAAGAAGTTGAGGTCATTGGGTGTAGAAAAATCAGAAAAGGGTCCCTGGAGAGTTGGTTTTCATACTTCAAAGGAAGGGACACCATCAGACTGGTGTTGGTCACCCAAGAGCTCAGGGAAGGTGCCCTGCAAGCTGGGCTCAGCTTCTGAAGAGGGGCTGCTGTTGGTATTTCCAAAGGAGCACGCTAAGGCGTCAGACGCAACATTTCTTTGCTGGTGGCCACGATAGAAACACAAGCCAACAAGAATGAGCAAGTCCATTATTTTCCTGCCTTCCGGTCTCCCCTGTATCTCCTATTGTCAGAACCTAGCAGGAAGTCGCTAACAAAGGACCAATGTGGTTTGCAATTCCAATATCACAGAGCAGGCTAGAGAAAAGCAGATTTGGAGCTGAAAGACCAGCCCAGCCTTCCAGGTCCTCTGTGAGCTTGCCTCTGCCTACCTTTCCTACTTGTTCCTTTACACTCTCTTTGTCAGTACTCAATCCAGTCACACTGGGCTTTTTATTTCCCCAGCAACCAAGCTCTTTCCAACCTCCAGGCACTTGCTGTTCCCTCTGCCTAGAAGTATCTTTTCCCTCAGGCTTTCCATTATTTAGGACATACCTTAAGGCTACCACCTCAGAAAGGATTTCTCTGAGTTTGCCAATCTCAAGAAGCACTCCTCTGCCAACTCAATTGCTTTGTAAAATGACCCAATTCCATTTTCCTTCATAACATTAATCTCTATTTGAAATGATCTTTTTACAAGATGGATTCTTGCTTGCTTCTTGTTTCTTCCCTAAAAAAAAATGGGGAAGGATGTGTGTCTTATTTGCTGCTCTCTCCCTGGAGTAACAGAACAATGTCAGGAATATAGCTCAATAAATGTGTTGAATAAATGAATTTCAGAGAAAGCAAAAAGTTCCATATATTTTTTTAGACTGTGGAAGGGAACCTTGGAGAACACAGCCCAGTTCCATCATTGGAGAGCAGGGCAAGTTGAGGGTGAGAGTGGAAGCCATACGTGGTGAGTTACAGACAGTGATGTCACTTTCTACTTTTCCAAAGGCTTTCCCATACATCACCTAATTTTACTTTCCTATTTTCCTGGTACAATGGTAGGGCCCTTGGGCAGTAGTAGGGTCTCCAAAGGGAGAATAGGTGAGCAACCTCTTCCCAGAACCTCAGGAGGAGAAGAGCTGTAACTGGACACCTTCCTTTTGTCCAAAGCAAAGAATGTACAGGACATTTGAGCTTCTCTGGGTAGTAATGACAGGGGCTCCTCTGGGTTGGGAGCAGTTGCCCCCACAGGGTTAAGGTAACCAGCTGTCTGGAGGACTAAGAGGCAAGGCTAAGGCTCTGCTAGTAAATTGACGTTGGGCAGCAAATAGGTTACCTGTTCCCTTTGGTCCACTGGCGCCCCATCTGTAAAATGGGTGGGTTAGTAGGTGGCAGAGTTGTGTGAGTTTTGCATCCTGGAAGATTCGATTCTCTCAATAAACCTCTTAAACCTCAGAGAGGTCAAGGTGCTCAAGGTGCCAAACTGTTGGAAGAGGCCAGGCTTCCCAGGTCACAGGAGAGGTCGAGGAGTCAAAGGTCGTGTTCCGGCCACGCCGGAGCGAAACCGGAAGTCCCAGATCCGGTCCACTGTGAGCGCGGACCTCCAGCCGTGCGACTTGGCACCCCGACGCCGAGCCCCTCCCCCGGGAGGGGGAGGACCTTGGGACCTCCCAATGGCAGCTCGGGTGCCCTTCCCCCGCAGCCAATCAAAGCAGGGAGACGGTAAAATTTAAACACCACCACCCCCCCCCGCCCCTCCGCTGGGACCTGTCCCGAAAGCCGTGGAGAAAGTGCGGCCGCTGGCCCCGCCCCCCCGCCGAGAAGGCGGGAAAAAGGGCGGGTTTCCCCCCACCGTCCGCCTATCACCACCCGCAACCTGTGGAGGGGCGGACGGCGGCGCCTATCAGGGCGAGCAGCCGTATCTCAGCGGAGCAGTTGGCTACAGTTGTTGCAACTTTTTTCGAAAGCTCGGTTTCCCGGGAGATCCCAGGCGGTGACAGAGCCGGGCCATGGCTAGAGGTATTTTCCCAGGCGGCCAGCATCGGGGCGGCGGGGTAGTTGGGGGGGTCGCCCTGGAAGGGGTCGTGGGGGTAGGGAGGGACGGCGGGGAGGCACCCTCCTGCGGGGCGCTCTGGCCTGAGCGCCGGGAGCAGGGCGGGTGGAGTGGCGACGGGAGGGGCCACTGCGGAACCTTCCTGGCTCGGGACCCCCTCCCCGCACGGACCATTCCCCCCCCCCCCGAAGCCCCTCCCACCGCCGTGCCTCGGCTTCACCCCTGCCCCCGGCAAAGTGCGAGGCATCCGAGCCATATGTCAAAGCGCGGGCCACCTCCAGGGAATGGTTGTTATTGACACCAAGCGCGGTGGCGCCCACTTTCAGACTCGCTCTTGTTGGGGAAGGAGGTGACCCCGAGGCGAGGGCGCTTCTTGAGCGGCCAGGAACGGGGCTGCAGGGGCCAGATCGGTTTATCCTGCATCCCGGGGAGCGCGCTGGAGTGGACACCGCGACAGGCCCCCTCCCCCTTCCTCCCCACGCCCTGAGTCAGCTCTGCGGGCCTGGCTGGCCGGCTTAGAGGTGCCACGGGTCCCCTGGCACCTTCCGAGGCGGCCAGCTCCCCGCAACTGGTCGAGACTCCCGCCCCCGGCAGATGCCCTGGGTGGGCTTGTGCGGCCGCGGGAGGCAGCGTCCCTGCCCGAAGCCCTCTACACACTTACTTTGCTGTCAAGACCGTAAAACCCACGTTATGCAGCAGAGCTGTCTCCTACTTCTGAGCGTTTCCAGCCGCTGGCTCACCTTCATGCTAAAGGGCCCAGAACTTAAGCATGAGGGTTGGGGTGAATGTGGGTTTTTTGTTTTTGTTTTTGTTTTTAAATAAGTTGCGGTTTTGAATTATTCTCAAATTTCCAAGTCATCACATGTTAGTAGGAAGTTGCCTTAATACAGTGTACAACCTAAAGCAATAATCATGAATAAAAGAATCATTCATTCAGCAAATCTTTATTGGGCCCCTTTGTTTTCAGGTCCAGCTCCCAATTGCATTATTTATCCTCCCAGCATGACTTTAGGGGCTTTTGGGACAAGACCTGCCCAGATTACTGATAAATGAGTCATACTGAATTTAGGTTGAAGAGCTTCATAACCTAATCCCCACAGAGAAAATTAATGCTGATATTTTTCCTCATAAAAGTGGTAAGCACTTTTCTAAAGCTATATTTTAAATTATCTGACTCATTTATCTGACAAATACTAATAAAATTATGTTCCCCTGGTTCAGTTTTCCCCTTAGAGCAAAATCGCTTAAACTACCCCTTTCATAAGTAGTGTGTACATTTTTTTTAAAGATGGCTTGCTTTAATTAATCTATGAAGGACAAAAGGGAAATATTTAAGATAAGGGCAAATAATAAGTTACCATTGAGTGCCAGCCCCTTTATCATTTCAGTTAATCTTTACAAAATGTTATTCCCATTTGTCAGAGGTGGAAGCTGAAATCCAAGTTCAGTGCTCAACTCTGACCAGGCTGTGTCTTTGCTTGTTCTGCTCCACTTCCCTTACTAAGCCGAAGCAAAGTTGAGTATTTCCCCAGCACCTGCCAGGGGACCCTATAAATTGCCTTTGAGTTATTGTTCAGTGATTCTCATTGCCTCACTTGATGCCAGAGTTTTAGACTTGAGTATTCCTGCAGATCATTACATTGAGCATTTAGCATCTTAATATGAAACCAAAGTTCCTCAGATAAATGAAGAGTCAGTCTTTTTCTTCCAGAAAAGTGGTCTTTGATCCTAACTTGCTGTTTTTTTTTTAAAGCCCTGCTGGAATACACCAACAAAATGTTCAGATATCTGGCAGTCCCTCCCTGGGTTTGAAGTTTTATAAGCAGAGATATATTCTCAACCCAAATATATTAGTTTGAACAACAACAGTCCATCTATTTTTCTCATCTCGACATCTACTGCCAAATGGTCTCCTTCCACTTTTTCTTTTTCTTTTTTTTTTTTTTTTGCATGGGCAGGCACCGGGAATTGAACTTGGGTCTCTGACACTCCTGCTTTTTCTGGTCTTTGTTTCATTTTCCCTCAGCAGCTAGAGTGGTCTCAAAGAACCCAGATTTTTGTATCATGTGACCCTTCCTAATCTCTTCTGTCCCTCCCAAACCTCCCCATTGCTCTTAGGATCAAGGTCACAATCTTGACATGACCTCCAGGGCCTTACCTAACCCCCTGCCTCGCTGTTAGGTTCACTTCCAACCCCCTCTGTTTTGTTTTGTTCATTGCCATGTCCTTAGAGAGGGCCTGGAGCACAGTAGGTATTCAAAAAATGTTTGTTGAATGAATGATGAGTGAATGAATGAATTGGTGTTTTGGTGTCCGAATTTGAAGGAAGCAATATAAATTCTTCATGGTCAAGTGCTGTCTTATAGCAGATCTGGGTCCAAATCCCAGCTTCACTGCTTGCTAGTCAAGTAACTCTTAGGTAAGTAATTTGTCTGTCTTGAGCCTCAATTTCCACATCTGTGAAATAGGAATGATAGTAACTCCTCATAAGCTGTGGGGAGGATTATATGAAATAATGCAAAGGGCCTAACACGTAACAGACATTCAGTAAGTGTTAGCTATTAGTATTATTATTGACTGCTTCTGTGGGATCCTTGGTGACTGTAAGATTGGTTTGTTCTATACAGATAAACAAACACCTGATGTGCAAAGAATTGAAGGAGTGTTTTGAAACTTCTACTGAATGATAGTCACAACTTTTAGGCACTAGAGCTGCGGAGAAGACAGGAATGGTGCTAGACTATTATTTTAATGTATCCCCAGCATTTGGGAGCCAAAATGCAGAGAAAGCTATGGACTGTGGAATGGGGGGCAGGGGTTAAAATAGTATGTGAAGTGAACAAGATGATGTGTGGCTGCTTCCTGCTCCAGAACCTTGGTTCCCATGATAGTTTGGCAACAAACCACAAACTTCTCTGCCCTGCAGAGGCACCATTTCAGATGGCTCAGCCTGGGCGTCAGTATAATTTAGAATCTTCTTTTCCCCTCTGAGTAGTCTCTTGAGTATTCAAGTGTAGTAGGCTCTGCAAAGGACTTGGATCCAGTCCCCTACCCCACTAGAGTCCGTGGTGGAGGGTAGGGTGGATGCTGAAGACATAGGGAGGGATCTCCAGCCCTGCCTCCGAGGATGCTAAAGCCTGAGCTGTTCTGAGAGGCATTGTCTTCAGCAGCATCCTGTCATTTAATCCTACTTAGTATTATCCCATCTAAGGAGAGGCAAGGTAGAGGTGGCTGCTACTTAAAATGAAAGCCAGTTTTTATCCATGAGTATTGGAAGTTGCCTATGTGAGTTGTAGGATTCAAGATTCTTAGTTTTATCGAGGAGCTCACTGAGGCCCAGACTGGATCTGACTTTGCCAGGGTCACATAGCCTCTCTGGGGCAATGCAGGGAGAGAAACCCAGGCTCTGCCTTCTCAAGCAGCAGGAGCCAGATGTCCCAGGTGTCTTATTTGCATCTATGACTTGCACAAACAGAGAATCACTGGCTCTGGGCTCTGAGGACAGAGGCACAGAGCAGTGAGCTGGCCTGAGGTGGCTACCCGCATGCCTGGGATGCCTGCCTCCCCCAAGCCCTTTACTTGTTCAACCTTTTCATCACCACCATTTGCTGCTCCCCACCTGAGTTTCCTCATCTGTAGTGGGTAGTGAGTAGGAGCACTACCTCTGGGGTCAGATGGCCTGACTGGAAATCCGTTTCTGGTTCTGAGAACCTGGTCAAGCTCCTCACTTCTCTAAGTCTCGGTTTCTCCTTCTATGGGAAAGAGGTGGTAATGGCGTCTCCGTCAGTCTGGAGTGAGAGAATATATGCAAGAGAAGCACCCGGCAGACTTGCTTTATAAGCCCTGGCTCCGTCTCAGGGCCTTGGAAGGGTGAGGGCTGCGGAGCCGGGCGCCTGGCTTTGACACCTGGCCCCTAGCTTCATAGTTCCAAGCCCCTGCACCCCCCGGAGCCTCCTGTCCCCATCTGAAGTCCCGTGGGGGGGGGGGCGGGGAGGAGCCGACGCTTAAAGGGACGCTCCGGGAGCACCGCCCCGGGCACCGCGGAGTTGGCCGCTGCTCCCAGCGCCTGGCACCATGGAGGCTCCCAAAATACCCGCTGAGCCCGCGAGGGGAGGAGGAAGAGGCGGGCGGGCGGGCGAGCCGGGGCTGTCACGATCATGTTTCCCACCCCTTCCTCCCCGAGTGGCTGAGGCGGCGGCGAGAGGGGGCGCGCCCGAGCCGGGATTCGTCGCAGCGCCGGGGCCTCCCTCCCTCGCAGCCTCGCGGCGCCGCCCCTGCCAGCCCCCTCCCCGGGCCGGGAGCCGGACGGTGGGCGCCTCCCTGCCTGCGTCCCTCGGTGCCGGGCCGGCCCGGGGCTGCCGCGGCGCGCGGGTGCCGGGCCCTGCCTCGAGGCCATGGGGGAAGGGGGCGCCGTGGGGCGCCGTCGGCCCTTCCCCGGGGCGCCGCGGCGGCGCTGGTGGCGGCGGCAGCAGCAGCAGCAGCGGCAGCGGCAGCGGTGGTGGCCGGGCCGAGGCGAGGGCGAGGGCGCGGGGCGCGCCGGCATGGGCCTGGCGGGGCTGCAGGTGGGTGTGTCGGGCCCGGCCGCGCGGGAGACGGGCGGCGCGTGGGGCCCGGACGGGCCGGGCGGCGGGAGGGCGACGCGGGCCCAGGCCCGGCCCGGCCGGCCGGCCCCCGCCTCCCCGCGGCGCAGGCGGCCCACCACCGCCGGGCCCACGGAACATGGCTGCGGCGGGAGGCGCCGCCGCGGCGCCCGGCCCGGGCGGCCCCGCTCCCCGCTCCGCCGCGCCCTGAGCGCCCCCTCCCCCGCTTCCCCCGGGTCCCCCTCTCCAGGCAGGAAGATGTCCAAGCCCCGCGCGGTGGAGGCGGCGGCGGCGGCAGCGGCGGTGGCAGCGACGGCCCCGGGCCCGGAGATGGTGGAGCGGAGGGGTCCGGGGAGGCCCCGCACCAACGGGGTAAGCAGGCTCCCTCCCGCTCTCGCTCAGCGCGCCTCGAGGGCCCGAGCGGCCGAGCGCCCCGCCTGGGCCTCCCCGCCGGGGCCCCGGCCGCGAGCACGTGGGTGCCCCCCCTGGGAACCCTGCCCGCGCGCGGCGCCGGGCCCGGGAAGCTTCCCTTCCCTGTGCCGCCTGTCGGGGAGTGGCCTCCGCGCTCTGCTCCGCCATGACCCGACCCGGGCCGCGGGGCCGCGGCAGAATTTGACCTCGGAAAAGTTTGACTCTGTCTGTCTTTATGGCATTTCCATGTCCCTCAACCGAGCCGCCCTGGAGGTGGCTCTCTACCCAGGGTGTGTGGGGCCTGCCCGGGTTCCTCCGACAGGCCACTGGTCACACTGGCTTGGTGCCTCATGACTGACCGGGAAGAAAGGCCATGGCATCGTTTCCGGGCCGCCCTCCTCCTGCCTGTGCTTACTCAGAGGAGAGGCCCACACCCAGGGAAACCAAGGGCGCCCTGGGCTGCTCCACCCGCCTGCTCACTCTTGCTAAGGCGTGGTGCCCTTGCAGCACAGCAGACACCCTAGATAATGCTGACCGTGTGCGTTGCTTTCCTTGGCTTTCCCCCACCCCAATCACCCAGGAAGAATTCCCCCAACCACAGTCCTGGGAGGTCACCGGCTGCAGTGGTTTGAGGGGGGCTAGGTTTCTGCACACCGAAGGCCAGACATCCCCCCCAAGCTCTGCCAAACTGGCCTCAGGACAAAGAAGTGGTTAATCAGGTTCCCTGTGACCTTTTTCCCTCCTGGAGCCACAGCTCCAGCCAGGACAAAGAGGCCAGCCCTTCCAGCTCCCAGTCCCTTCTCCATGGGTCATTCTGGCCACCCTGTTGCTTGTAGGTTGTCCCCTTCCCTTAAAGACTTCCTTGTTACAGCTGGTTCTCCTGCTGGCAAGATGAACTCATAGCAACCAGAATTAGACACTGCCCATGTTGAAGGAATGTTTGACTTGGACCTGGGAGATTGTGAATCTTCCAGTGCTCGCCTGAGCCAACTGTGGGTGGCAGCCCTTGGTAGCCAGGCTTTTGGGAGATGATGTTGTCTGTTAATTGTCTTTTTGTATCCTGGTTTCCCCTCTTCTTAAATGCTGTGGGATCTATTTCTTCAAGCCTCTTTCAGAAATATGCACTTCTCTTTTTAGGAGAATGTCTTTTCCGGGCAGTCAAAGATCTATTCCTACATGAGCCCGAACAAATGCTCTGGAATACGTTCCCCCCTTCAGGAAGAGAACTCAGTGGCACATTACGAAGTCAAATGCCAGGGGAAACCAATAGCCGGGATCTGCAGGAAGCGAGAAGGTAAGCCTCTGAAATGGCCGTTTTGGCCACAGCTGGGTGGGTCACAGAAGCCATATTATGTGTTTATCCAGCCTTTTCAATCCCACGTCCTTTATGTTTGAACCACATTCTGTATGCTGCTGAAAAACACCAGCATGGGGGAAAGAGGGGCCTGTCCCAGGGTACGTGGCCTGTTGGACTGACAGGTTCTCCCTCCTTTCACAAGAGTTAGGCACTGCCTACAGGCTCAGTGATCTTGCCAACTTGTAAAAATAATGTACCTAACCTGCAGTTGAAGAGGCTTGCAAGTGCTAAAAGTGCACTAATAATGAGTCTGGTTGTACAAAGCTAGGAGATTTGTGGTGAACCCAGGAAAGGAACTTTCTTCCCTTATATGAGCTGCCCTTGACCCCATTTCTAAAGGTTTTTTCCCCACTCAAATTTTCTGTGCTCCTCTCTGAAGCAGGCCACTCTAAGATGAAATTTGGAATTAAAATTTTGAACAAGATATACAGTTATTGAAAATCCTGTCTGCAACACAAGTGGAAACGTCTTAGAAATTCTGCATCTAATCCAAATATCCCCTTTTAAAGTTGCAGGGGAAACATAGGCTTTCCCAATTCACCTGTTCCTTTGTTAATTACAACTTGCTTTTAAGAGGCAGAACCTCTGCTACCATCAGCTCCATACAAGGCAGCTTGTTTTCATTAATGGAAAGTGCCATAAGTGATGATTTAGACCAATTTCCCAGCCCAGGTCTGAGAACAAAGGGATTGAGATGCCCTAAACCAGGGACAAGAGCCAACCTTGGCTTGATTTCCCCCTGTGCACAGGGTGACACTATTTTAGTTATACTTCTGTAGACTCAGGCCTCAATCCTAGCTCTGTCATTTAAAAGTAAAGGGTTTTAGGTAGGTTGCTGCCTTTTTTGGGCCTCATTTCTCTCATCCGTAAATTGGGGAGAGCGGGTCCTACATCAGGGCTGTTCGAGGGTCATTGAAAGCATAGATGCCAGGGGGCTCTGCAGAGTGTTCCTTAACTCTCAGCTCTTCCTCCTGGACTGAGAGCGCTGTGCCCTGCTCATCGTGTACCTAGGTCACAGGCATCAGGGGAGGGACTCTCTGGAATGGTGATCCACCAGACTTACATTCCTTTGGAAGGGGGCAGAATTAAATTGATGGACATGTTCACGTGTTGCATAAGCTAGCTCACAGAACTTGTTTGTCTCAGGGTGATACTTAATGGCAACTATTAGAACTTTGGATCAGAGGTACCCATCCAAAGGCCAGGCTCTTGTCCCTGATTTTCAGCTTTTTTTCCTGCGGTGACATAGACTGACATGCTTGATGATGCCCAAAGACATCACACACTGCTTCAGTTGTGTATGACATCCCAGCCTTCCTTGGGTCCGCTTAAGGCAGCATGGAAGGGAATGAGAACAGTCTCATTGGGTTCTCATTCTCTCTCTCTCTCTTTTTTTTAAATTGGTATCATTCGCATACCATGACATTTAAAGTAAATAATTTAAAAGTATGTAATTCAGTACACCAGTGTATCCACAAAGTTGTGTGGCCATTACCACTGTCTTAATTCCAGAAGTTTTCATTCCCAAGAAACCCCATATCCCAGCCCCCCAACTCCTCTAGCCAATGGCAACCACTAACTTACTTTCTGTCTATGGATTAGCCTGTTCTGAATATTGTATATAAATGGAATCGTACAATATGTAGCCTTTTGTGTCTGCCTTGTTTCACATAGCACAGCATTTTCAGGGTTTCTCCTTGTCGGAGCCCGTGTCAGTACTTCATTCATTTTTATGGTTGAGTAATATTCCATTGGATAGCTAAGCCACATTTGTTTATCCATTCGTCTGTCGGGTTACTTCCACTTTCTGGCTATCGTGACTAAAGCCCACTTTGGAGTGTTTATGTGGACATGTGTTTTTAATTCTCCTGGGTGGATGCCTAGGAATGGAATTGCTGGGTCATTTGGTAATTCTGTGTTTAACTTTTTGAGCAACTGCCAGGCTTGTTTCCAAGGTATCTGCACCAGTTTACAGCCCCACAGCATCATATTATTTATTTTTAGAAAGTAAAAGATATAAAAAATGAATAGTTCACCAACACTGGTGCTTCTGGTTTCTAGTACCAAATTGTTTGCAATGGGCCTTACAACCCCATGACTTGTCTGCCTGGGCTCCTTGCTGAGGGAACCTCAGCCCCGTTCCAAAAGGGAACCTTTTCTTTTTAGTTGAAACGTGATGTGTGCCAGGCAGCTCTTAGGGGAGGGGTCTTTACTGGGCAGGAAGTTCTGCTTTGTCCTCTTACTTCTGACCTTCAACCCCGGCCCACCCTTTAAGAGTTTAGCTTGCTTCTGCAGACCAGATCTTGAAGGCTTTTCACTGCACACTTACCCCAGCTTGGCTGTGCGTGGTGCTTGGGTTTTGACTCTCTCCCACCTTGAAATGCAGAAACTCAAAAGCTCTGCCTAGGTCTTCATTAAAAATTATATCTAGAAAGAAAAAAATTACAGCTCGGCATTTCTCCCAAGCCAGCCATTAGTGGGCGCCAGGCTTTATAGCCTGAAAGCCCTGACCTTCTCTTCCCAAAGCCTGTCTTAGAGTACAGCTGACAGTGTAGAAATCAAGAGACAGAGACTGTGGGATAGACCCTCACCTCTCCCTCCCCTGTCTGCAGAGAAAAGAAACGCTGGGAACATAACCCGGAACACCGTGAAGTCCGAGGAGCAGAAGATCAAAGACACCAGGAGAGGCCCCATGACACCTTTTCCAAACCAAAAATCGGAAGCAGCAGAACCTCCCCAAATGCCCACCTCTTGCGATTCTACCAATGCAGCTGTCACCAAGCAAACTCTGAAAAAGCCCGTCAAGGGCAAACAGGCCCCTCGGAAGAAGTAAGTGCCTCCTTGAACCGTGCTGCTGAAGCAGGGCAGACTGGTTCTTTCGCGGGGGGAGGCCCACCCAGGTGCCAGCTAGGGTTCAGCAGGTCCCTTCCCAGCCCCTCCCACGCTGAAAACTCCCCTTCCCCGAGTCCTTACCAGCGGTGCCGTTACTTGTCAGAACTGCTCTGGCCCCACTCCCTGCCAGGTTGTAGGCCATCCGAAACGCTCTCAGGCCCTTGGAGGCAGGTGACCTACTGGCCATTAGGTGCCACTGGACAAAGGTGCCAAGTGACATAGTCTCCAAGACATCTGCTTCTGAGTTGTGTGCCTCGTAGGCGTGGATGTGGTTTTCAATACCAACACTCGTTTTCTCTTCCCTTTCCACCCCAGAGCTCAAGGGAAAACCCAACAGAACCGCAAACTCACGGATTTCTACCCTGTCCGAAGAAGCTCCAGGAAGAGCAAAACTGAGCTGCAGGTAGCGTCCCGTCTTTTTTATTCTAGCACTGGTGGACAGTGTGTCACATGTGCGATGAGCTTCGTGTCCTTCTAGGGCAAGTCTTCTTTGCTTCCCGGGGCTCAGTCTTCTCCTCGGGCCAGTAGGGATCGTCGTAAAGCCTGCTCTGCCTCCCAGACTGGGTCTCGTCTCGGGGGGCTTGGCATTACTGTGCAGGTAGCTTGTCCAGGGCTGGCGGGTAGGTCCACTTGGAGCCTGGGATGGGGCGGGAAGGCAGCTTGTTCTTTCTGAGGCTTATCTTGTCTGCTGTGGGTAAGTTTCCAAGTCGTATATCACGGTGGTTAACAAACAGTGGTTTGGGAGTCCGACTGGCCTGGGTTTAAATCTCAGTTCTGCCAATTCCTGGGTATGTGACCTCGGCAGGTGAACCTCTCTGTACCTCAGCGTCCCAGTCTGTAAGAAGAGGATAAAAATGTACTTGCTTGTGAGGGTTGATGTGGGGATTAGGTGTGTTAATGCCTGCAGAACGCTTAGAACCCTGCCTGGCACACCATAAACTCTCGTTATCATCACTGTTGCTTCCCACTGTCCCTAGGAGCCTGTGGAAGGGAGTGAAAGAAATCTAGGCAGGGGGGCGGTGTGTGGAGCCGGGCAGCACTCTATTGACATTTCCTGCAGTCAAGTGCTGTTACTGCCTCTCTGTGTGGGGGAAACCAGGGTGTGGCTGGCCCTGCCCCCGAGGCTGCTTCGACAGCCCTCCCTCTCAGGGTCCTCGGGGCAGCATGGCCCCTCTGCTCTCCCACACCCCCAAAGCCTTCTCAAGTCTAGGGGGTCCTGTCGATGAGTGCTTCCCCCACAGAAAGGTGGGGGGGCCCCCACTTTGTTAGTTTTAGTGTTTCAGTACTTGCTTACACGTACTCCTCTGGTGCCTTTTAATTTTAAATCTGCAGATGTAGAGACAGTAGTCTAATGTTTTGCCTCTTTTAATTGACGAGGCATCATTTTGGTTAAAAAAAAAAAAAAAAAAAGAAGTTATTTTCTTGTTTTTCCCCCAGAGCAAAGCTTTGGCTTTATTTCTGTAGAAAGACAATGTCTTGAGGCCAAGAACAAGCTGTAATAAAATTTTTGCCTGCAGTAGGAGACTGTGCTGGGTCACTCAAAGACAGCACTGCAGAGGGCGAGGCAGGCACCAGGCCAGGGAACCCAGGAAACATCTGCTAATGGCCTGGGCTGCAGCATGCCCATGCAGGGAGTGCTGCGGGGTTTGGGAGTAGGAATGGTGTGGGCAGCTGTGGCTACATTTTTGTGGGGGGGGAGCAGGCACCGGAAATCGAACCCGGGTCCTTGGCATGGCGGGTGAGAACTCTGCCACTGAGCCACTTTGGCCCACCCTGTGGCTGCATTTTTAATGAAGAGAACAAGGACTTTTCTGTCTGGAGAAATGCAGGCTGCAGTGGGATGCAACACAGGTTTGCTTAAGGTTGCAGCTGGTGAATAGAGCAGAAGGGAATACACCCTTGCCTCCCCAAAGCTTGGCCTGTGGGCACGGTGATATCTGCCCTGCCAAAGGGATGGAGAGTGAGCTGCAAGGGAAAGCCACGCAGAGTCCCTTGCCATTTGTGGTGACTCAGCTGAGTACCATGCAAAGCTGTTGTTGCATAGGGCGTTGCCCTCTTTTGACTGCAAAGGTACAGCCTGAGCGTTGGGTAGCTGGGCTTTTGTGCGAAGGGGTTGCTCTGACCTGGAGTGACTGCCCTTGTGAGCTAGCAGGAACTGGGGCGAAGGCTGGTGCCAAGGTGGAACTGGCATAGGAGAGGGGTAGGTAGGCAGGAGTGAAACTGAAATTAAAAGCTGCACAGACACCCCACTGGGTGTGAAGACAGAGCAGGCAGAACAGGATCCTACCTGTATTGGGCAAGAGGGTGGGAAGGGGCCACAGGGCTAGAACACAGGGTGGGCCTTGCACAGATGCCCTGAATCTCTTGGGGCTCTGCTGCAAAGCCCCCTTAGTGGGCAGGCACCACACATCTTGGCAACGCCGGCTTATTTGGGCGTGCCTTAGGCCTGCCCTCTCCTTCCCTATTTGTAGACCCTCACCCTTTCCAGGCCTTGCTCACTTCCCAGTCAGTACCTCTAGGCCACCCTGTGGGCTGCTGCTGGAATCCTCCGGAGGAAGCCCAGAGCTGGTTGTTTACAGACAATACATAAGAGATCTACTCTTGTGTGCTGTATTCTCCAGACCCCCAAAGCCTCAGGATGAAACCCCAACTCGGACTCACTCGAGCATTCCAGCCTGGTCCCAGCCCTCCTCAGCTCATGTCTTCCTCACCCGATCCAGTCACCACCCACCGGCCTCTCACGGTTTATATTCTCATAGGCCCTTGTGCTTTCCTCAGTACTCTTTGCACACTTACAATTAACGAGTTATTCAGCAAGCTGGTGGTGGTGTTTTGCGGCCTTGCTACACACCAAACACTGCTCTGAGTCAGGAGATTCTGCAGTAAATAAGATCGGGCCCTTGTACTCATGGAGCTTGTATTTAAGTGGGGAGCCATTAACAATAAAAGATAATCAAAAAGCAAGTTAATTTCAGGCGGTGCTGCTACAAGAACATAAAGAAACAGGGCAATTAGAGTGGCTAGTTTAATGGGATGTCTCTCAGCAGAGACCTGAGGGAAGCGGGGAAGTGAGTTGTGCAGATGAATCCAGGAAAGGGCACTTTAGGCAGGGGGATCAGGCCCTGGGCAGGGATAAGCTTGACCTTTGGCAAGAGCCTGTGGTGTGACTGGGGCCTGGCAGGAAGGGGCCTGGGCTCTGCAGGGCCTCACAGCCCTCTAGGAGGAGCTTGGATTTTATCCCACTAACACTGGGAAGATACTGAAAGCTTTTCATAACCTTTTTACTTTGGAATAATTTTAGATTTATAGAACAGTTGCAGAGATACTAGTTATTGTACACCCTGCCCCAGGGTCTACCACTGTACATTTGCCACAGTGAAGGAACTGATGTTGGTGCGTGGCTATGAGTAAACTTACTGGAAGGTTTTAAGCAGAGAGGTGACATGATCTCATTTTTGTTTTTAAAAGACCTCTCTGGATGCTGTGTGGACAACACCTGGGGGTGGTCAGTGTCGAAGCCGGGAGGCCAGCACAGCATTGTCACAGGTGCCAGGCAAGAGCAGGTGTGGCCTGGCAGCAGCAGTGGGAAGAGTGTGTGGATTCCCTGTGCATTGGTCACCTCTGCAGAGTCTGTAAGCCCCCTTGAGGCTGCAGAGATTTGCTCTTATGTGCTGGGTCCCCAGCACCTATTGTAGTATCTGGACCATTGCAGTTGTCCCAGCACATGTGTGGCCCGAGGAAGTGGAGAAGTCCCGTGTGGGCTGCAAGCTGGTTCTGGTGCCAGTGATGGTGGGTGTGAGCTCAGCAGTAGGCGGAGCGTTCTGCCACTTGCAGCCCCCACACGTGCTGTCTGCATGGTAGCGGTCCACGCAGTGAGCATTTCAGTTTGCTAATGCTACCGGAATGCAGTATACCAGGAATGGATTGGCTTCTATAAAGGGGATTTAGTAAGTTACAAGTTATAATTCTAAGACCGTGAAAATGTCCAAATTAAGTCACCCAACAAGAGGATGCCTTCCCAGAGGAAAGGCGCATGGCTGGTGTCTGAGGTCCTTGGTCTAGTTCTTTTAAAGACTCCACTAAACTAATGAAGAGCCACCTTGAGTGGATGAGGTCACGTCTCCATGGAAACAATCTAAGCTCCCACCCAAACAATGTCTGCCCCCGCAAGATCGGATTAGTATTAAAAGAGCATGGCTTTTCTGGGGTATGTAACAATTTCAGAGCAGCCCATGAACCCTGCTGGTTTGAGGCTTTTGGTCGGTCTTTGTGCATTTCCTTTTGCTTCCTGGTATCCTGTGCTCCCTCAGAGCAGTGGGAGCCAGAGTCAGGGGTGCAGGTGGCCCTGGAAGAAAGTTGGGGCTGAGAGTGTCCAGTTCTCCAGCTTCTCCTGTGCTGACTATCCAGGTGGGACCCTCTTTCATCCATGGCCGTGACTCCTGTTGAAATGTAGCTTTTAAGGACCCTAAACTTAGATGTCTGCACCGGCCAGCAGGTGGGGAGGACATGGGGTGCATGTACTCCCATCTAAAAGGGGCGGCCTCTTATCAGCCCCAGCCAATTGGGTACGAAGTCAGATTCCTTATATTTAGATGTTGGCAATTTAATAAGTATTTTAGAAACACACTGTGTTTCTAGGGCTACTGTAACAAAGCATCACAAACTGGGCAGCTTAAAACAATAGAAATGTCCTCTCCCACAGTTTTGGAGGCCAGAAGTCCAAAGTCAGGGTGGCAACAGGTCCACACTCCCTCCGGAGGCTCTGGGGGCAAGCAGGTCCTTCCTGGCCTCCCCCAGTTTCTGGTAGCCCCAGGCATTTCCTTGGCTTGGGGCAGCCTTGTCTTCACGGGACCTCTGCACTTTGTGTCACTGTGGCCTCTCTTCTCAGGAGGGCAGCTTGGGTTTAGGGTCTCCACTTAATCCAGGATGATCTCATGTTGAGACCTTTGTCTACGTCTGCAAAGATCCTGTTTCCAAATTAGGCCACGTTCTGTGGTTCGGGGTGAGTGTGTGTGTGCCCACCGCGTGCTCTCTAGGCTGTGCAGAGCATACCCACAGTCAGATTCTGCATTGCACAACAGGTGGGGTGTGGGAAAGGAGGGGGACTTGGGGGCCCTGGCATCCTTTCAGGATCCATGTCAGGAGGGCCGCCTGTGACCCACAACCCCCCTTCATGGGTCCCTGCAGTAGGCTATGGGCCTGGCCAGGCAGCAGGCCTGGGGCTGTCACTGTACCCAGGAAGCCAGGAGAGAATGCTGATGTTGCCTTTTATTTTTCTTTCCAGTCTGAAGAAAGGAAAAGAATAGACGAATTGATTGAAAGTGGGAAGGAGGAAGGAATGAAGGTAAGGGCAGCAGGCCGCATGGTCACCCTCCCCCAACCTGCCTGCCTATGGCTCAGGGTGGCCACCACATCGCTTTAACCCTTTAAGGGTCACGTGCCTTGTCAGGTCTGTTAGGCTTTCAAGGGGTCAAATACGAAAACTGTTAAGGAAACCTGCTCTAAAGGAAACATGAATGGGCTTTGTATGTGAAATGTTATCCTGGGGAAACTTTTTATTTGTGATTAAAATATACATACCCTAAAATGTACCATTTCAGTGGGTGCATGGGTAGTTCCGTGGTAGAAAGCTCACCTTTCATGCAGGAGACCTGGGTTCGATTCCCAGACCATGCGCCCCCCCCCCCCAAAAAAAAAAAATGATAAAAAAAAATTTACCATTTCAACCATTTAAAAGTATTCAATTCACTGACATTAAGTACATTTGCAGAGTTGTGCAGATTTCACCGCCATCTACCTCCATGATTTTTTCCTCTCCCTAAATGGAAACTTCCCCCTGACCCCCCAGCCCCTGGCTCGACCATTCTGCTTCCTGCCTACTCTGAGTATGACATGTAAATGGAATCATACAATATGTGGCCTTTTGTCATGGTGCGGGGAAACTTTTAAAAGGACAAACTTAAAAGTTTTTCCTAAATTCCATTTTCCTGGGAAAGAGCAATGCCCAAGAACTTTGCTTTTCTCATAGAATACTTGATCCACGTCTGGGTGGGGTGAGAGAGGGGGTAATTCTGCCGTGGTGGCCAGATAGGTCTGGAGTTGGACCCAGGGTCAGAAAGGTTCCATCTCCACCCTCTGTCTAGGGTGATCCAAGCACAGGGAGAAACAGGAGAGTAAATTATGGAGTAAAGGAGAGATTCGGAACATGGGGTCTCCTCTCCCCAGAGGCCATGCTAGAGCATGGTGCCTCAACAGAGAGGCCAAGTACATGGTTGGGCCCAGCTGTACCACTTCCCAGCCGTGCAGCCTTGGATGCATGACTCTACCACTCAAAGCCTCGGTTTCCCCATCCACAAAATGGGGCAAGATCCACCTAGCATCGCTTCTCGACCTTTTGGCTAAGATCAAGTGTAGTATCTGTTCTTATCAGTTTAACATCTGATACGTCCTCTATCCGAGGACAATATATTAAATGGATTTTTGGAGTTAAGAGATGGAATAGGAGCTTGCTCTGTCCACTCCACACAGCGACCTGGTATTGCAGTACTTCCAGGAACGGTGTACCCCCCCTCGGGGGAACAATAAATGTATAAAAAGTCAAAAAAAAAAAGATCCACCTAGCAGATCTCACAAATGCCTGATGTAGAAACGCTCTGCACAGTGGCATGAGGGGACTTTTGGGGGGTGATGAACGTGTGCTAAAGCAGGATTGTTGTGGTGGTTGTATGACTAGTACCCACTTCATAAAACCCGTCAAACTGTACACACTGGAAGGGAGTAAAATGTAAAGCACACCTCAGTGAAGCTGTTGAAAGGATGGGTGCAAGCGCCTGAGCTCCCAGGACGCACGTCACCCACGGCAGCATCTGTTGCTATTAGGAACCAACCCTCTCTCTTGTCACCTCCCCAAAGATTGACCTTATCGATGGCAAAGGCAGGGGAGTGATCGCCACCAAGCAGTTCTCCCGGGGCGAGTTTGTGGTAGAATACCACGGGGACCTCATCGAGATCACCGACGCCAGGAAGCGGGAGGCTCTGTATGCACAAGACCCCTCCACAGGCTGCTACATGTACTATTTTCAGTACCTGAGCAAAACCTACTGGTAAGTCTTGCCAAGGTTCTGAGCAACTCCCCCCACCTCCTCCGCCCTACAGAGAAAGGCCAGGCCAAAGGGCCCAAGAGCCCCTGAGAACGTCCTGAGTCCAAAGGGAGGGTCCATGCTTTTGTTGGTTGGGTTTCTCAGTTAGTTCTTGCTGCCTTTTTTCAAAGCCAGGATGTAGCTTTCCTCCTCTTCCTATTTTTTAATATTTGCAATTGGAGCTGTGTCGGGCACCATCTCACCAGATGAAAAGCAAAAGTCAGCTAATCCCATGGAAACGGGCAGAGCAACTTCCTGGCCTCTCTCCCCTCTATGAGGCATTTGTCCAAATCAGCCCTGGAAATCGCTGATTGTTTCTTTCTGGATATGGCCAGTGTAGTTGATTTTTTATTCATATTGCAAAACTTTCCAGTCGCCTTGTGTTTCCCTGAAGAGCCTTTTGCATCCTCTCCCCCACCTCCTGCCCCAAGCTTCCTACCCCACGTCTCTGCAGGCTTTTAAAAAAGATCTTTTTGAATTGAACTGTTTTCCCCAAAACGTGGTTATAAATCGACATTCTACCAGAATGGAGAGCAAGCCTGGCTCATACTGGATTTAAAAGCCTCTTTATCAATCGAATCCCGTTACCTCCCCACCCCCTCCCCCAGCGTGGATGCGACTCGAGAGACAAATCGCCTGGGAAGACTCATCAACCACAGCAAATGTGGGAACTGCCAGACCAAACTGCACGACATCGGCGGTGTGCCCCACCTCATCCTCATCGCGTCCCGCGACATCGAGGCCGGGGAGGAGCTCCTGTATGACTACGGGGACCGCAGCAAGGCTTCCATCGAAGCCTACCCATGGCTGAAGCATTAACCGACTGGCCCTCTGCACCACGCACCCCTCCCCCCCTTCACTGGACAAAGTGCCCTCAAAGGGAATCGATTTTTTTTTTTACACACTTAATCTTAGTGGATTACTTCAGATGTTTTTAAAAAGTATATTAAGATGCCTTTTCACTGTAGTATTTAAATATCTGTTACAGGTTTCCAAGGTGGGCTTGAACAGATGGCCTTATATTACCAAAACTTTTATATTCTAGTTGTTTTTGTACCTTTTTTGCATACAAGTCAAAAGTTTGTGCTTCCGTGCATGCAGTCAAAGACTCGGCACAGGTTTTAGAGGAAAGCTTCAGGCATGGACTAGGACGCTGGGCGACGCTCCTGCCTCCAGCTGAAGAGCCAGGACGTCCCCCACACACACACCCCCAGTGTCCGGGGACAGGCGGGTGTGAGGACGCTGCCTCCACGGCCTGGTCGGGACATTTCCAAGCTCTTGTTCTCCTCATGTCTCGACAGGCACACGTTTAAGTATATGAGTATTTTTTAATAAGGTTTCGCAGTAAGCTAGTCTTCCCCTCTGCTTTCTCGAAAGCCTACTGGCCCCGAGGCCCACGAGTGCGGGCGGGTCAGGTGCACATTTACTCTTCCACAGGCTGCCGCTTTCCCTGACACCTCATGGCATCAGGGCGAGTAATCAGACTAGATGTGGGCAGGGAAAAGCGTGGCTTACCCACCCCCGTCGGGGTAGGGTTTCCGGAAACTGGGTTAATTCTTTATAGAAATGTGAACACTGAATTTATTTTAAAAAAAATTATAAAAATCAAAAAAAAGAAAAGAAAAAAAAACCACAGAAAACAACTTACATGTATATAGGTCTTGATGCGAGTGAAGTTGCTGTGCTTTTTTTTTTTTTAATCCCCCCATTTTCTTCTGTAGGAGATATTTGAGATGGTACTCTATTCTAATCAAAAATAAAGTTTTGTAGCGGGACCAGAAATGACTCACCTGACACCTCCACCCCCACCCCACCCCACCCAATTCTGCTGGGTTGAAAGTTGGAGACCTGCTGTCAGGGCCTTCTGTTTGTCAGACCCCGTTTGTCAGTCCTCCCCGCAAGCTGAAGTGTGAGCCTATGAGCCCTGAAATGTGGGACCCACCACTGGCCACCACAGCCAACCTCACAAGAGGCTCCCAGGCTCGCGGGGCCATGGGCAGGGCCTGCTGTCCAGGGGTCCAGGATAAGGCTAAAGGGTTTTTACCGCGACCGTGATGGCAGGAGCAGTGGGTGGCTCCCTCCGCCCTCCCCACGGGGAGCCGAACCTCACTGTTGGAGCAGTCACCTGGGGTCTCCTGCACCCCCGGCCCAGGTAAATGCGAACGAGCGCGGGTGTGAGAGCCTGCGCCTCCTGCTCCCACACCGCAGGCCTCACCACGGTGCTACCTAAGGAAGTCTTCCCCGCCCCAGCCCCCCCCGCTTGCCTGGTCAGTGGTCAGCGAGTCAGAGGAGGAGCCGGCAGGAGTGTGTAAATGTGAGATGAAATGTCTTGATTGTACCTGTTTGTGTTTTAGCTTTGTATTTAAAACAAACAAAAGCAAAGGAAATAAACTTGAAAATTGTTTGTCATCATAAAAACAAAACAAAAAATTAAAATATTTATTGCCAGGCAAGGCCCTTTGTGTCATCTTTCTGTTTTTACAAGGCAGAGGTAGATGAGGCCGGGAGCTACTGTCTTCTCTCACGTCAGAGTGGGTGCAGGTGGTTTCCGTGTTCTCAGTTCTCACCCGCGCAAGGGGCCGCTGGGAACGCGAGCACAAACCCAGCCCGCAGCGCCTGGCACAGGGTGAGCAGCCTCGTGTTTAGCTGCTGTCATCGTCATCTGTCATTACCAGGTTACCGGGCTTGGTTCCAAGGTCCGTGGCTCAGAATCATGAGGTGCACCTACCTTGGTCCCTCCTGTGCCCCTGGACCCCCACCAACTGCCCCTGTCCCTGCGTGCCCCAGGACGGGATGCCTTTTCCCTCCGTCCCAAGCACTGGGCGCTGGAGGCACGGTGGGGCCGTGGGGAGAGCCTCTGGCCAGAGGCCTAAGATTCAGTCCCAGCTGCAGCTTGTAGAGTTTATTTGCTGTGTACCCCTGGGCAACTCACCCTCCCTATGCCTCAGTTTCTTCTGTAACATGGAAACAGTAGTGGTAGTTACACCAGGTGATCGTGAGGTTTAAATGAGTTAAGACCTTGCACACAGAGGACCTCTAGGAATCAGTACTAGCTATTAAAGACTGGGTGATTTCTACCATTCGCAGTTTATAGGTGCTCAGGGCATTCAGAGTATAAGCGCCTCCAAGCTCTGGTATTTGGTTGTGGTTTATTTTTTGGAGACTACTGCTACAGCAACCAGCCCGTACCTCCCAAGCTGGGTTTGCAGAAGCCTTGCTCCATGGGAGAGGCTTTGGCCCTGTCCCCCAATCCACGCCCAAGAACCTGACTTTACCGTGAGTTACATTTTATTGTTTTTGCTGTAACCTTCCTGAGTCTTTCAGAAGGTTACAGGATAAAGAGCTGTCTCATCTTGGTGTTTCTTTATAATTGGTTTTTCTCGCCCTGCCTATCCCCAGGAGGGAACATGGAGCAGGTGAGTGTTTCCAAGTGTGGAAACACAGACAGTATTTCTAAATGGCTCACTGATAACAAAACAATAAATTATGTTTCTAGATTCCATGGCCACCCAGCTGGGGAAACCAAGCCCAAACAGCTCGGCCTCTGGCCCCAGGAAGGCAGAGCTGGTACCCTGGATGGTTGAGACCCCGTTGAGGTCCAGCCCAGGACTGATCCTGATGTCCAGTCCACTGGAGCGTTCTCCTCTGGGATCTGCTGCCCCTCAATGTTTCTAAACTCACATCAAAGGTGCAGAAACGTTTCCCCCTTTTTACAGCGGAGCAACCGGGCAGGTGGCTGCATTATACGGGGTTCTAGGAATCGGGTGGCCCTCCTGTAATGACCCTGCCAGAATGGCAATCCAGACCAGACTTTGGCAAGGCAGGCGGGTTAAAGCCTGTGTTGCGGAGTTGGGACCTGGTTCAAGTCCCACTTTCTAGCTGGGGGACTTTGAGCAATGCCCTTAGCCCCACTATGCTGTAGTTTCCTTGAGCTCACCATGGGATAAAGATAACCACTCACAGGGGTATGGCCAGACAGTTCACAAAAGGTGCTTACAATGGTGCCTGGTAAGGCAGTGCCGGGAACTGGTGTCTTAACCCTACATGCCTTCCCTGGGAAGCTGGGTACATTCAGCTTCATGGGTTAGAGCTCTGCCTTAGAATCAGGGCTGCATCTGCACCCTGGCCAGCCCCTTCCTAGCCATGTGACCTCGTGCAAGGTACTTTAATCTTCCTGAGCCTTGGTTTCTGAACTTATAAACGGAGCATTAGTACGAGTACCCGTCTCACTGGTTTGTTAAGAGGAATGGAGCAGGCTTAGAACATTCTAGAGGTCAGTATTACCTACAAAGAAGACAGGCTCGTGGAGAGTGTTCAGCAAATCTGTGAGTTTCTTTGAAAAGTGCAGCCAACCACCGTCTATACATTGCATTTCACTGACTCTAGATGCACATTTTTTTCACATCTTACCATCTCTGAAATCAGGATGTCTTAAAAATCAGTGGCATCTTAAATTGTAATTTGCAGCATTTTTTCTTGCATAGTGGCATGCAAAATTATGGTGTATCACTTAGATTCAGTCAGATACGGTATATAGATATACTACTGTATATGGGTATATGTATACATATGCGCATACTCACGGGAAGAATTACAGAAAATACAAAAGTCACTTTACTTCAATATAAAATCACATTAAGAAAGTTATGTTAGCAAAATAAAATATTCACTAAATAACAGTGAAATCACCAGTGGAATGTCAACACCCTACTTTCCTTCATTATTTCCCTCTCTGCCTTCTGGCAGGTGTGCGTTGCCTCTACATGTTAGAGACAGAGCTGTCTGCGGGTGCACGTGAGAACAGGAGAGACCGTCTGAGCAGTTCATGGTGGGAGTAGGTGGGAAGCGGCCCTCTGCCTCTTCCTTCTGCTTTCTTGATTTCTTTGTGCCTCTCGCCCTGCCCGGGCCAGGCCTTCAGAGGGTATCCCAGTTCTGCAGCCCAAGGTAAAATTATCCCTAGAGCAGCTCTTCTCCTCCCCTGATGGCATGAGGGGAAAGGAGGAGCTGGCACAGTGCATACGTACGGCACAGATAATTTTCAAAGCCGTCTTGGTGGGTGGTCTCCTGAGTCCTGAGAACCCCACCTTCGTCATGGCCTTTGATCTATGTCTGCTTCCCTGATCGGAAAAAGAACCTGGGTGGAGAGAGGGGGGGTTAGAATGAATAGTGGGAACAAAGTAAGGGGCATGGAAGCCTCCAGAAAAATCTGTCAGCAGCTCTTGCAGGCCAACTGACTCAGAAGCGTCTTGAGTGCTGGAGGGCGATGGTAGTAGCATGACACTGTAAAAGGAATCCATGCCACTGAATCGCATACTTAAAAATGGTTCCAATGGAAAATTTTAGGTTATGGATATGTTACCATTAAAAAAAGGTATGTTGACGTTCTATTCCCCAGTTTAAAATAAACATTATTGAGTGCTTATGGTAGGCCAGGCATTGTTCGAGGAGCTTACCGTCTGTTAACTCATGTCATGCTTATAACAGCCCCGGTAAATGCGATTACTCTCCTGTTTTGCAGATGAGCAAACTGAGGTTCTGTGAGGTTAAGTGACAGGCCCAAGGTCACACAGTAAGTTGTAAAGCCAGGATTTGGTTTCACAACCGTAACCACTATGCTAATTATATGGGAAAATGACACAAATCCCGTAGGCCATTCCCAGCAGCTTTGTGCTGTGTTTGGGCCCTCCCTCGGACCTATGACCAGTGTGTTTGGATACGGCCGAGAGGGCTGTGTCAGCCTGCCCCCCATGAACCTGCCTGCCCCCATGCCACCATGCCCCTGACTCAGGAAATGAAGATGCCCTACTTAGTCCTTCAAGAATCCTGGGAGTTGTCCTTAAATCCTCCCTCCCCCTCACCTGCCTTAATTTTGTCACTGTGTCCCAAATATGTTCCTAATCTGCCACTTCTCCCCTCCACCTCCACCCAGGCCAAGCCACCGTGATGAGCTGTCCACCTCCCAGCCTCCACCCAGCCCCTACAGTCCCTTCACAAGCAACCAGAACGGCCTCCTGCAATTACAAATCTGACCGAGGCATTCCTGAGCTTAAACCCTTCATGGCTCCCCCGTCCTCGGGATAAACCAAAATCCTTAGCATAATCTACTTCTTCAGATAATCATCCGTTGATGCACAGCCATTAGTTCAATAAGCCTGTCTGACCATCAGATTGTGGCCTCATGCTTAAACTCATGCTCAGGCTGGCTTGTGCACGCTTTCTTTGTTTTTTGCCTTATCAGGCTCAAATTCTAATTAAGTGACCCAACAAACTCTCCTGGAAGGAGATGGAACGAAACCAGTCACATATACCTTCTGGAAGCCTTATTTACAATGAGATACCAAGCCAAGGAAGTCCCAAGTAAACACCTTCAGAGGCCACACGTGGTACAGGGTGGACGTACTTGTTAATTATCTTACCTGGAAAACACTTCCTGGGTGCTGGTTTGCTCTGTCCCTCCTTAACCCTTTTCCACAAAGCAGCAGAGTAAGCTTCTGATATGCGAATATGATCATGTCACAATGCCACCTGAAGCCCTGCAGTGTCTTCCCAGGGACGTCCAGAAGGAAACCTGGCTCCCCCCGCCCCCCCCCCTCCCCGTGGTCACCTCTCCCACCTCAACTCCATCCCCTGCTGCCAGAGCCACTGTGACTGATCTCTGCCCTGCAAGCTCTCTCCAGCCCACTGCTCCCTCTGTCAGGTGGTTCCTGTCCTTCAGGCCTCAGCACGAATGTCACCTTCTCATAGAAGCAGCAGGTGGAAAGGCTGCTGTTGAGCCCACTGTAGCTATGTAATTTTGGATATACGTCCATAATATTTAAGGTTGAAAAATAAAATCTCAAAAGCAAGAATCTTACATTAGAGAGAAAGACAAACAAAGCCAAAGGACGATGCACCTTGTTAGCCTTAAGCTGGCTGCACACCTGTGCTGTGCTCCCCTCACCTGGCCGGTGGCAGCCCTGGGAGGGGGAGGAGAGGGTGGGACTGGGCACAGGCCACCTGGCCCTGCAACCCAGAGCAGGAGGTTGTTTGAGAAACAACCCACTGACCTGCAGGCTGCCCTGCAGGTAGAGATGTGAATGCTTACTGCTTACAACATCTGCAGAAAGTGCTGTGTGATTAAACTTTTCTACTTCCATTTTGGGGGAGCAGCTCATTCATTACAAGGTAAAAAAAGACATTCACCCTCCGTCTACCATCCAGGACCCCCCAGATCTAATGTAGCCCCCCCCATCACCCTCTCTCTTAGAACCCTATTTAATGGTCTCTGCAACTCTAAGGGTTACCTGAAATAGTCCTGATAATTTCTTTTCTTTACCTGTTCACTATCTGACAGCCCCCCATTAGAAGGTCAGCTCCCTCAGGGCAGGGACTTTGTGCTGGGGACGCCACATAGCACAAGATCGAGGACGTGTGCACTCAGGAGTCATACAGATGTGGTTTACTGTCTCAGCTTTACCCCCAGCTGTGTGACCTTTGCAAGTGACTGCTCCTCTCTGACCTCAGTTTACTCATCTGTAAAATGGGGCCCCTGAGGAGAGACCTCACTTGGCTCAGTGTCTGGCATGTGGTAAAACCACATTCAGCAGGAACTATGATTCTAAGGAGGGGGGCTCTCTCTTCCTGTCCCCAGTCATCCTTCCACCATCAAATAAAAACATATGGCCACTAGGGAGTAAATGGGAAGGAATCTGCTGTTTTCCTGCCTGCTGCTCTGCCTCCACATTGACCCCATGCCTCAATTTTGCCCTCTGGTGAGACTGGAAGACAATTCCTGCACCCACGGCCTCCTCTAGCTCTGGCATGCTCTTCCTGAGCTGCTGCTGACCCTTGCCGGACACCGCCCGCTCTGCTCCTGCCTCTTCTGTCCTCCCACAGACCCAAGACCTGGAGTTGTCCCTTTGGAGGGGAAGGAGAGGAAGCCCCTGGTAAGTGCAGGTCCAGGCCTTGTTTTCCAGCCCTGCTTTACTAGTAACAAAGCTGGTTCTTGGAAACACCGCCTTTCTTGACTGATTCCAAAGTTCGCGGTCAAAGGGTATGATGAATAAGCCCC
Source organism: Tamandua tetradactyla (assembly GCF_023851605.1). Taxonomy (NCBI): domain Eukaryota; kingdom Metazoa; phylum Chordata; class Mammalia; order Pilosa; family Myrmecophagidae; genus Tamandua; species Tamandua tetradactyla. The sequence goes on along the minus strand of NC_135331.1, from coordinate 8,603,626 downwards.
TTAAACCCCAGCAATGGCTATTATTATGCTATTCTTGTACTGTTATTTGTATTACTGTTTTAATATCAAAGGGAGGCAGTGGAGTGGTAGAATCTAGAGCGCCACGGCATGGGGGTGAAATCCTGACTTCACTGTTTACTCTCTGTGGGAACCTGGGCCAGTCATTTCTCGGGATGTTTCCCCCATCTGTAAAATGGGGGTAATAATAGTTCTTGCCCCACAGGATTGCTGTAATGGTTAAATGAGTACTTGTCAAGGGCTTAGACTACTGCTTGGCCGTACTGTAATTATAATACACCTGTTTTGGGTTTTCACATCAGCTGCAGCAGCACCCCCTGCACCCTGGGCAGCTGGCCAGCCTCTTCTCACCACCCCCTCCATCCTTTAGCAGTTATTTAGCGGCCACGGAGGCAGCAAGGATACTTACAGCTTCTTTATGATTGTCTTCTCCTCCTTGTTAACTCTGACATGGTCGGCCCTGGCAACCAGAGAATCTTCTCTCCTTCCTCCTGAGCCTTCTCTTGATGGAATCAGGCCACTGCAGAAGAGGGGGAAAGTAAATGAGTTGTTTTTTTGCAGACCTCTTACCTGTGCACTTCCGGAAATGAAAGGTCTTCATTATTATTATATTAATATTAAGAACACTAGAGTCAGAGAGACCAGCAAATAGTGAGAAGGTTTCCTTTACCTTTCTAATATGGATGTCTCTTATTTCTTTCTCTTGTCTAATTTCATTAACTGGTATTTCAAGCTCCCCCTAGGTCAAGATGTATGACCATGGATAAATTCTTTAATTTTAGCCTTGGTTTCTTCCCCTGTAAAATGAGAATATTAATAGTGCTTCCCACCTAGGATTGGGGGATTAAACGAGATAATGTATGGTGCCTGACATTTATTCATGTATCCAACAAACATTTATTAAGCTACCTACTGCACTGGAGCACTGCAGATATAGCAAGGAACAAAAGAGACAAAACATCTTCTCTCAGGGTATTCATATCCCAGTGGAGAGAGAGACAACCAATAAGCAAATAAGTAAAATGAATAAAATACTAAGTAAGTCACAGGGTGATAAGAGCTACAGAGAGAAATAAAGGAGAGAAAAGGACTAGAGAGTGCTTGGCTGGAGGAGCGGGAACCCCAAGGGCTGCAATTTTACATCATTTAGTCAGGGACGGCTGCACTGAAGAGGTAACTGTTTTTTGTTTTTTGTTTTTTTAGCAAAGACTTGAAGGAAGTGAGACAGTGAACCATGCAGATGTCGAGGAAAGAGTGTCCCTCAGTCATCAGTGTAAAGGTCCTTAGTCAAGAGCGTTCAAGGAACAGCATGGAGGTCAGCAGGGCTGGACCAGTAAGCAAGGGGGAGGGTACTGGAAATGAGGTTAGAGAGGTGACAGGGAGACAAGTACAGGGCTGTACAGGCCATGGTAGAAATTTTGGCTTAAGCAAGTGTGCTGGTTTGAAAGGAAGTATGCCCCCTAGAAAAGCCATGTTTTAATCAAAATTCCATTTCATAAAGGTAGAATAATCCCTATTCAATACTGTATGTTTGAAACTGTAATCAGATCATCTCCCTGGAGATGTGATTTAGTCAAGAGTGGTTGTTAAACTGGATTAGGTGATGACATGTCTCCACCCATTTAGGCGGGTCTTGATTGGTTTATTGGAGTCCTATAAAAGAGGAAACATTTTGGAGAGAGAAAGAGATTCAGAGAGAGCAGAGAATGCTGCAGCACCACGAAGCAGAGAGTCCATAAGTCAGCAACCTTTGGAGATGAAGAAGGAAAATGTCTCCTGGGGAGCCTCATGAAACCAGAAGCCAAGAGAGAAAGCTAGCAGATGACGCCGTGTTCGCCATGTGCCCTTCCAGCTGAGGGAGAAGCCTTGACTGTGTTCGCCATGTGCCTTCTCACTTGAGAGAGAAACCCTGAACTTCATCAGCCTTCCTGAACCAAGGTATCTTTCCCTGGATGCCTTTGATTGGACATTTCTATAGACTTGTTTTAACTGGGACATTTTCTCGGCCTTAGAACTGTAAACTAGCAACTTATTAAATCCCCCTTTTTAGAAGCCATTCCGTTTCTGGTATATTGCATTCTGGCAGCTAGCAAACTAGAACAGCAGGGGACAAAAACGGAACCTTCCAACCGTCCATCATCCTCAGTCCTTCCAACCTCTCAAATCCAGTACCTTTCCCCTGCCACGTCAATCACCAGCAGACCCACCCACACCTTGAACCTGAACATTTGGAACAGCTCTAGGCCCAAATTGCAAACTCTATACATGGGAAATGTATTGATTTTTATACATTACTATGGTTATCAGCCACTGTATTTATCTGCTTATAATAATTTAGCTGACTCTCTTGGGTTTTCCAAATATACAATCATGTATTTGCAAAGAATGAGAACTTTCCTTTCATCTTTCCCATTGTTACATATCTTTTTTTTTTTCCTGTCTAATTGCATTGGTTAGTGCTACCAGAACAACTTGTTAATAATTATCACTGCTTCCTGGCACCTCACAGTCCCTGAAGTTGACTGGAATATTTATAACTTTTGTCTGCCTACTTATCATTCCTATCTTCTTCTGGTAATAAGCTTTTATTAGTTAGTCCCAGGAGAGGGTGAGCAAGTCACAGGATTAGCTGAGCATGAAACTCATCTTTCTAGTAACAGATGTTGAGGTCAAGTGACCCAAAGAGGGCCAGGGTATCTTCCTGGAATCGATACACAGAAGTTGGGAGAAAGCTGTTCTCTCTCACTTGCTCAGCTGGGATTGCCAGCAGCCACTTTTCTGTGATTCAAAGTCCTGTCTGCAATATAAGGTACTGAGCCCAGCAAACAAAGAGGAGAGAACTTCGGTTCTAACTTTGGGGCCCTGGGGCCTGCAGTTTTTTCTTTACTCCAGAGAGCTATTCCAAGACCCTTCTCTGCCATGTGAGCCAATAAATTCCCTTTGGTGCTCATGCTAGTTTGAACTGGATTTCCATCACTTGCAACCAAAGACAGCCTAACCACAATGAAACATTTCAATGTATGACCTGGTTCGGCTTGTTATGTTCACTTATGTGTTTTGTGGTGGTGCCTCCTGGTAAATTTGTGCCCCCTTTAGGTATGAGTGTCAGAGGGTAGGATTCATCCTTCTCCCTCCTTCCTTGCAGAAGTGCTCTGCATAAACTGGGCTCCTATTATTTAATGAGGCATCATCTGAAAATTCCTATTTGCACTGCCTATTGTATATAACACCACCAAATTCAGTGACTTAACATTATTTCTTAGATTGGCTTTATGGTTTTTATGCTGGTCTAGACTGGGCTTCTCAGGGGGCTACATTCAGAGAGTGGACCAGTCAGGGGCTGCGCACAGCTGGTGCATGTCAGGTCTCCTCCAGGTGCTGACCTTGAGCTTCCTTACAGAATGGTGGTCTCAAGGCCACATTCCAAGAGCACAAAAATGGAAGCTGCAAGGCCTTTTAAAGCCCCAGCCTGGGAAGCCAAGTGGCATCACTTCTGCCATATCCCATTGGCCAACACAAGTGGCAATGACAGGGTGAGAGGAGAGGTAAAGCCTCATTGCAAAAGGTATGCAGGATGGGAGGTGTCCCTGTAGCTGTCTTTGGAAACAGTCTACTGTAAGCCCCTTCAATTATAAACTCTCATTAGTATGAGCCTGGACCTCCAAATCGATGCAGCTGTTAAAGGTACATGTCAGTTGGCATGCTGGTTTCTCTCGAATATCCAATGCAGCTGTTAAAGGTACATGTCAGTTGACATGCTGGCTTCTCTCGAATATCGGTAACACTAGACACTCAGCAGTGCCCTGCAGTGTATTAGCCTGTACTGGATAGAAGGTACACGTCGGTTGCTCTCTGGGAATTCAAAACTGGAAATAAAATGTGTTGCTTTATTCACTAACAAGCTGTTCACGGCATCAGCACTTTCACACTTCCTCTTTTTTAACCACCTCTGTCTGACCTACTTACTCCATGAGATAGAGACATGTCTTTCCATAAACGTGGTTCCAACCTGGGCGGAAGGGGGTAAGGGAGGAAGGGATGAAATTCCTGTCGGCAGAACTCAGCCCTTTTGGATTTGGTTTCTTAGAACAGTTTTACTTTACTGCTGTTCTCCTGAAAGAATTCAAAGAATAATATCACCTGGGCTTTTTTGGGAGAAGGGGGTCGGGGTGTGTCCTTACTTCTAAACTTTCAGGGTCCCAGTATGACCCATTAGTCAGAAGCACAGGTTCTGAAGACCCACTGTCTGAGGTCACAGCCCCTCAATGCCAGCACCAGCCACAGGACTTCAAGCAGCTGCTTAACCTCTCCGAGGCTCAGCCCATTGTGGCTAAAACACCTTAAACGCCCAGCTCGCTTTGAGCACTAATTGAAGCAATGGTTGGGACACATTTTTGCAAAATGCCTGGCTCATGGTAAGCATCAGTAAATATTAGCTGGCACTGTGTTTTCTTTCTCTTGCTATCTCCTTCCTCAGCCTATAAGGAAACCTGCTCTGTTTAACTCAGCCTTTCCCAGAATCATTTGACCACGGAGTCCACTTTTCGAGAAATACTTATGTAAAAGAAAACATTTTGGGAAACAGCAGTGCGACAGCTTCCTCACTGGCCTCCCAGCTTCCTCTCTTGCTTACTCTACATCCATCCCCTACATAGCAGTTTTGTGCTTTTTTTTTTTCAGTTCAACTTTTTATTTGAATAAAACCAGAATATGTATAGCACAGGCAGCGCTAGTATCTAAATTAATACAATAAGCAATTACTAAAGCTACGGTGACTTGACATTCAGTCGAGTTTAAATTCACTTATTAAATGAAAGTATTAATTGCTAATAAAACTTGCTCAAATGCTATCGAGGAATGTGCACGTGCCACTGATTCCGCCAATTGAGCAAAGACAACCACGGGTTTGAGGACTGCCATGTGCCAGATGTTCACTGAAGGGAAAAAATACACACGACTGAACAAAACTCACACAACAAACATCCGAGAAGCTGGACATTTTATAACAGTGTTTTGAAGTGTTTCATTAACATCTTAAAATAAGTGTATCAAACCGTGGCATGTTTTGATTTCAAGCTGTCAATTCTGTCTGTACTAATGTGAGAATGTTAAGGCTCTGCTGCCAATGCCGGGTCTGCCTAACTTGACTTGAGAATTTAGTATGAATTAACATTAAAAGCTCACACTGCCCCAAAATATGTAACTTCACGTCTATGGTGACATTGAGCATTCTAGTGTCAGTGTTTTTGTACTGTCTTTTGGTCAAGTTTCTTAAAACTTTCAAAGCAATGTGATCTTTTTTAACTTTTAATTTTCATAGAATTTCAAACTTAAAGAATACTTGGTAGATTAGTACAAGGACTGCCCATATAGCATTTACCTAGGTTATCTAGTTATTTGTTTACCCATCCAACCACCCACCCACCCATCCATCCATCCACCCGTCCGTCCATCCGTCCATCCATCCATCTATCCATCCATTCGTCCGTCCATCCCTCTTCTTTCTGAACCATTTGATAGTAAGTTGGAGACATCTTACTCCCTGATTCCTAAATATTTCATTTGTATGGTTCCTAAGAACAAAGACTTTTAAAATATAGCCACAGGAGTTATCAAAATAACCACACTGATCTTTTAAAAAAGTAAATGAGATCTTGCCATACTCTTGATTAAGACTTTCCAATGATTCCTTATTACACTCAAAATAAAATTAAAGCTCCTTCCCGTGGCCCATGGGGTACACCTTCCCAGACTCTCCCCAGCCACACTCTTGCATTCTGGGCCCTACCCAGGTGGGGGCTCCTTGAACTGGCCCAGCTGGCTCCCGCCTCGGGGTCTTCACACTTCCTGCCCCTTTGCCCCCAGCTCTTCACACAGTTGCCTCCTTCCTGTCCCTCACTTCAGACGGATGTCCCGACCGACCGCACTGTCAGAGGCCCCACCTCACGCTCTGTCACTGTCACTTTGTTCTCTACCCTTTATGGCACTTGCCACCATTACCCTGCATGTTTATTTTGGGCTTTCTTGTCGACTGCCTGCCTCCCCCACTAGCCTGCAGGAACTGTGCCTTGTTCACTGCTTGACCAATCAACTGGCCGAATGAACGTAAGAACAAATATGTACTTTATCCGAGAACGCCAGGTGGGTCTGGCCCTGCACTGCAGGGACTGCCGAGGCAGCAGAGCCCCACCTCTTGTAGCACTGCAGCTCCTCCTGTGCCACCAGCAACTGGGACTTGAGTTTGTTGCGTTCCTGCAGCACGTCCCTCAGCTCCTGCAGAGTGAAGCGGGGCCGGTTGGGATCCGTCAGGTCGATTACCATTTTGTCTGGTCCCAGGTTCACCTGTAGGGAAAGGCATCCCTTATAAGGTGGACTGTCCATCCCAGAAGGATGGGGTCTCTGGTCTTGTGGTTCCTGGGGGTCCTATGAGCTGAGACAGTGACTGCTGTTAGGGCTTGGCTGATGGTAAAGGAGCAAAAGTTCAAAGTACCATTCCCAAGAAAAGAACTAGGGCTCCTGGGAGAAATGGCTGACGCTAGGGCTGAAGCTTTCGGGGAAGGTACAAAATGAACCTGGAATGCTTTGTTGCATGAGAAAGTGCTGAAAAAAAAAAAAAAAAGGAGGGGGTGAAGACATCTCAAAATGACACAAACTGAAGGCACTCCTACTGGTCAAACTAAAAACAATTTAAACATCAACATGAAAAGTAACAGGAGATGGGACAAGACGGTAGTTTAGGGAGGTGTGGGATTTAGTTAGTCCTCAAGGGCAGCTAGTAAATAGCCTGCAGCAAGTGTCTGGCGGGCTTCGTGACCAGACACACATCATACGAGTTTGGAACAGGTGGAAGGGACAAGACCACAGCACAGAGCTGTACGTCAAGTCTCCCAAAATGTGGAGGTTGCCTGGCCACTGGCACGGCAAACTGTTTTGGAGGCACTTCCTGATGGGAAAAAAAAAAGCAGTCTCTACTAGGAGCAAGGCAGGGAGAGCTCAGGGAAGCTCCAACTGAGGATTTAATTAACAAATCTGAATGGCTGAATACAAGTTCTGAGCACAGATAAACCAAGAGCAATCATGACAGGAACCCAGAAATCTCTCTGGCAGAAAGGAGGTGGGGCTAACGAGAAAAAGAAAAGACAAAACCATAGGTTTTGGAGTTGGCCACAGTCAGAATACTGGAAAAGGGCTGCACCCCTCCAAAACAGGTACATAAAGCCAGGTACCAACTTCAGCTCTTGACTGTTGAACCTAGGGGGCTGGAAACTGGCTCTGAAAAGAATTAAAAAAAAAAAAAAAAAACGTTTTAGCAGCTCACTGAAGAAAGACCCAGGAATTTTCAATTGTCAGCACTGACCCAGGCTAGAGCAGAGAGACAAAGTAACTAGTCAGGTGAAAGAGATAATTTCCTAAAGGGTCTATCTACCCCCAAAGTGTGTGTGGGGGGGGGGCAGGGGCAGAGCCCAGCTTAAGTGGCTGCCCTCATTCAGAAAATTCAGACCTCAGGGGCTGGAAAAAAGAAACACCTTAAGTTTGCCTATAACCTCAACCTCTGTCTCAACCATGCTGGTGGCAGGGGCAAGGTCCACTGAGAACTAAAGGCTCTGAGAACTAAAGACTTTACACCACTGGGGAGCTGTGGGTTGACAAGCACCACCTGCTGCAAGGACAGAAAAAGCAGAAAATCAAGAATCATGGGAAAGACTGGTTCTCTGCTGGGTCTCATCCTCAGGAAAACTTGATACTGATTACACCCTCCTCCTGAGACCTGACCTGTCTTGTCTGGGAAAATCTGATTGGGGTTGATCATATCTGGGGAGACCGTCTTCAAAAAAACTTCCATATAGGCAGGGCAAGTACCAGAAAAACAAGAGCTGAAAAATTCTGATCAGTTAAATAGAAGCAATGCTAGAGGTCTAGAATAAATTGAAACGACAAGAAAGCCCTAGATAAAAGAGAGAAAACAACCTCCAGAATAAACGAGCCAAGGAGACCAAAGCCAACAAAAAACACAAGTCCTATTAGGGAAGCTTGAAGATACGATGCACTCAAAGGAATGAACTGAAGTTTCAAATGAGATACAGGAGTAAATGACTAGTTAAAGATGCTCAAATAAATCTTTGAAATCAAATCAATGAGTTGAAGGAAGATACCCAAAAAAGACGAAGGACATAATGAAACCCTGGGTGTGAGAGAGTCAGGTGTCAATGTGGTCACATGATTCTGTGGCTCTGCTGCTGTGGACAAATAATCAGCATGTGGATTTCATCTACAGCTGATTATATGTGCGACTGGCTAAGGGGATGCTTTCCACAATAAGTGATGTTTAGTTTAGTCCGCTGGAGGATTAAAAGGAGACCTTAGAAGAGAGAGAAGCAGTTCAGCACAGCTCAGCTCAGTACTCAGGGCCAGCAGAGACCCAGACGTTTAGAGATGCAGAAGAGAAATGCCAAGGGAGGGAAATGCTCGAGGGAAAGCTGTTTGAACCTAGAAGCCAGGACAGAAGGCCAGTAGATGTTGCCATGTACCTTCCCATGTAACAGAGGGACCCAGATAGAAATTTGCTGTCCTTCCTCTGAAAGCCTGTAAATTTGTAACTAAATAAATCCCCTTTATAAAAGCCAATCCATTTCTGGTGTATTGCATTCCAGCAGCTTTAGCAAACTAAAACACTGGGTGAATAAGTACATGGAACCTTGGGTAGGACATGAGATTTTGTTGATTTGTTCACAGCGATGCCCAGTTGAATCCCAGAGTGATGTGATCAGTGAGTGGAAAAGTATTTGCAAAGTCCCCTTCAGGGAATGGGGAGAATGGGAGAAAATTCAACCTCCCCAAGTTTAATTCTTGATATTCTCACAAGCAGTGTGGACAACCAAAGGTATAGGCTGAGCCCCCTGTCATGGGGTTTGTTCATATGAAACTTAACCCCACAAAGGATAGGTCAAGTCTACTTAAAATTAAGCCTAAGAGTCACCCCCAAGAGAGCCTCTTTTGTTGCTCAGATATGGCCTCTCCTTCCAGCCAACACAACAAGCAAATTTACCACCTCCCCCTGTCTACATGGGACATGACTCCCAGAGGTGTGGATCTTCCTGTCAATGTGGGACAGAAATCCTAGGATGAGCTGAGACTCAGCACCAAGGGATTGAGAAATCCTTCTGACCAAAAGGAGGAAGAGTGAAATGAGACAAAGTGTCAATGGCGGAGAGATTCCAAACAGAATTAAGAGGTTATCCTGGAGGCTATTCTTACGCATTAAGTAGACAGCAACTTGTTATTCAAGATGTAATGGAGAGGCTGGAGGGAACTGCCTGAAAATGTAGAGCTGCATTCCAGTAGCCACGTTTCTTGATGATGACTGAATAATGATATAGCTTTCGCAATCTGGCTGTGTGATTGTGAAAACCTTGTGTCTGATGCTCCTTTTATCTACCTTGTCAACAGATGAGTAGAACATATGGAATAAAAATAAATAATAGGGGGAACAAATGTTAAAATAAATTTAGTTTGAAATGCTAGTGATCAATGAAAGGGAGGGGTAAGGGGTATGGTATGTATATATATATATTTTTTTCTGTTTTCGTTTTATTTCTTTTTCTGTTGTCTTTTTATTTCTTTTTCTGAATTGATGCAAATGTTCTAAGAAATGATCACGATGATGAATATGCAACTATGTGATAATACTGTGAGTTACTGATTATATATGTAGAACAGAATGATCAAAATAGGAATGTTTGCATTTATTTGTTGGTTTTTTGTATTTAAAAATAAATAAATAAATAAAACGCTGGGTGTCCATTCAGAAGAACTTGAAAGCTTGAAAAACAAAAACAAAAACAAATGGCAGAACTTATGGGAATGAAAGGCATAACAGAAGAGATGAAAAACACGATGGAAACATAAAACAGCAGATTTGAAGAAGCAGAAGAAAGGATTAGTGAACTACAGGACAGGACATCTGAAATCCTGCACACAAAAGAACAGATAAGGAAAATAATAGAAAAATTTGAGCAGGTTCTCAGGGAATTGAATGACAACATGAAGCATACAAATACACATGTTATGAGGGTCCCAGGAGGAGAAGAGAAGGGTAAAGGGGCAGAAAGAATAATGGAGGAAACAATCAGTAAAAATTTCCCAACTCTTATGAAAGACATGAAATTACAGCTCCAAGAAGCACAGTGTACACCAAACAGAACAGATGTGAACAGACCTACTCCAAGACACTTACTAATCATCAAATGAAAGGACAGAGAAATCTGAAAGCAGCAAGAGAAATGCCATCCATCACACACAAGGGAAGCTTGATAAAATTATGTACAGATTTCTCAGCAGAAACATGGAGGTGAGTAGGCAGTGGTATGATATATTTAGGATTCTAAAAAAGGAAAACTGCTAAACAAGAATTCTATATCCAGCAAAACTTTTCTTCAAAAATGAGGGAGTTTAAAATATTTTCAGACAAACAGACGTCGAGAGACTTTGTGAATAAAAGACCTGCTCTACAAGAAATATAAAGGAACGCTACGGGCAGACAGGAAAAGATAGGAGAGAGAGTTTGGAGAACAGTGTGAGTATGGTTAAAAGAGGAAGGCTAGGGGAATGTATGACACCAGAAGGAAAAACAGAGAGGATAAAAACTGGCACTGTATAATTTAGCGAAACCTAGACTGGACAATGATGGTGATTAAATGTACAAATACAAGAAAGCTTTTTCATGAGGGAGAACAAATGAATGTCATCATTGCAAGGAAATGAAAATGGGACGGTATAGGAAAAAATAAAATCAATGCAAATTAGGATCTATAGTTCAAACTGTAATATTATTCCCATTAATTGTGACAAAGGCAATATGCCAATACTAAATGTTAATAAGAGAAGGATATAAGGGAGCGATATGGGATTCTTGATTTTGTTTCTACTTTTAATTATTTTATTAAAATTTTTTTTCCTCTTCTTTGTGGAAGAAATGGAAATGTTCTCATTTAGACTGTGGTGGTGAATGCATAACTATGTGATTATACCAGGAATCCTTGACTGTTTACTTAAGATGCATGATATGGTATGTGATTAAAACTATTTTGAAAATAAACAGAAAAATGCAAGTGCTGGAGAATATCAGGAACAGAGACAAACAAGTTTTAGAGAAAATGTAGAGAAAGAGATGTACCTATTCACCACTGGTAGGGAGGTAGACAAGTGCAGCCCCTCTGGAGGGCAGTGCGGTGGTTCCACAGGAGGCTAAGTAGAGGGTTGCCATATGATCCTGCAACCCCATTATTACATATATACTTGGAAGAACTGAAAGCAGAAACACGAATGGGGAATTCCTGATATTCTCCCAAGCATTAGGGACTTCCAATTTAATCTTGGGCTTGCCCTTATGAAACTTATTTCTGCAAAGGAGAAGCTAAGCCTACTTATAATTATGCCTAAGAGTCAACACAGAGAACCTCTTTTGTTGCTCAGATGTGGTCTCTCTCTGTAAGCCAACTCAGAAATAAACTAATTACTCTCCCCTCTACGTGGACATGACTCCCCAGGGGTATAAGTCTCTCTGGAAACGTGGGACATGACTTCAGGGATGAACTGGCTCTGGCATTGTGGGATTGAGAAAGCCTTCTTGACCAAAAGGGGAAAATAAGTGAAACAAAATTTCAGTGACTAAGAGATTGCAAATAGAGCTGAGAGGTCATTCTGGAGGTTATCCTTATGCATTGTGCTGGTCTGAAACTCTTGTGTACCCTAGAAAATCCATGTTCTTTAACCCCGATTCAGTTATTGCTGGGTGGGAATTTTTTTTATTAAGTTGTTTCCATGGAGATGTGGCCCACCCAACTGTGGGAGGGACCTTATGATTAGGTGGTTTCCATAGAGATGTGTCTCCACCCATTCGAGGTCCTTTACTGGAGCCCTTTAAGAAAGAACTATTTTGGAAAAAGCTTCAGTGCCGACAGAGCCCACACAGCCAGAGTCCTTTGAAGATGCAGAAGTAAAACACCCCCAGGGGGGGCCTCATGAAACAAAAAGCCAGGAGAGAAAGCTAGCAGACATCGCCATGTGCTTCCCAGCTGACAGAGGTGTTCCAGATGGCATTAGTCTTTCTTGAGTGAAGATAACCTCTTGTTTCTGCCTTGATTTGGATATTTTCACAGCCTTAGAAGTGTAAACTCGCAACTCAATAAATTTCCTTTTTAAAAGCCATTCTGTTTCTGGTATATTGCATTCCAGCAGCTTTAACAAACTAAAACATGCATTATATAAATAGTCCTTTTTAGTTTCTAGTGCATTAGAATAGCCTAGAAGGAAAGACCTGAAACTGCTGATGTTTAATCCAGTGGCCTTAATTCTTTTTTTTAAATTTATTAATTAAAAAAATTAAGAACCAACAAAAACATTAACATATAATTCTGTTCTACATATATATTCAGTAATTCTCAATATCATCACATAGTTGTATATTCATCATTTCTTAGAACATTTGCATCAATTCAGAAAAAGAAATAAAAAGACAACAGAAAAAGAAATAAAACAATAACAGAAAAAAAAAGATTATGCATACCATGCCCCTTACCCCTAACTTTCATTTATCACTAGCATTTCAAACTAAATTTATTTTAACGTTTGTTCCCCCTATTATTTATTTTTATTCCATATGTTCTACTCGTTTCTTGACAAGGTAGATAAAAGGAGCATCAGACACAAGGTTTTCATAATCACACAGTCACATTGTGACAGCTATATCATTATTCAATCATTCTCAAGAAACATGGCTACTGGAACACAGCTCTACATTTTCAGGCAGTTCCCTCCAGCCTCTCCATTACATTTTGAATAACAAGATGATATCTACTTAATGCATAAGAATAACCTCCAGGACAACCTCTCGACTCTGTTAGGAATCTCTCCGCCATTGACACTTTGTCTCATTTCACTCTTCCCCCTTTTTGTCGAGAGTGGCCTTAATTCTTGATGATGACTGTAAAACTATATAGTTTTTATAGGGTGACCCTGTGATTGTGAAAACCTTGTGACTGACACTCCCTTTATCCAGTGTATGGGCAGTGAAGTAATAAAATCAAGACAATCAATCAATAAATCAATAAAAGAGAGATAAGGAGTATAGGATGTTTTGGGTGTCCTTTTTTAGTTTTTAGTTTCTGGAGTAATGAAAATGTTCTAAAATTGATTGTGATAATAAATGCACAACTATAAGGTGATACTATGAGCCACTGATTGTATACTTTGGATGGATTTTATGGTGTGTAAATATATATAATAAAATTGCATTAAAAAGCACACACAGTAAAGGGCGGGCAATGGTGAGTCAGTGGCAAAATTCTCACCTGCCATGCCAGAGACCTGGGTTCGATTCCCAGAGCCTGCCCATGCTTAAAAAAAAAAAAAAGCACACACTAAAGTTTGGAGTGATGGAAAAGTTTTGGAACTATAGAGTGGTGATGGCTGCAAAAAAAAGATGAATAGTAACAAAAATGGATAATAGCACATTGAATAAAAAGAGAACTCAGGAGTCCATATTGATGATAAAAATAATAATAAATCAATAAATTAATGAGGAGGGTGAGGAGACTGTTTACTTTGCTAAGCAGAATGCCAACTAACATGCATGGAAGATAACTGAGTTCAAAATGGACCCTTCTGCAGTCTTCTTCCGTAGTGAATGATTCGGAAAGAGCAATCAATGGCTCTTAAGCCTTTGCGTGAAAGTCCTCTTGGTTTCGTGCCTCTTCCCATAGGTTATATATATTGCAAAGGGAATAAACTGCAGTTATTATAAAAAATAGAGGGTGCACAGGAAGTTCAGTGGTTAGAATGCCCACCTTTCAGGCAGGAGACCCGGGTTCAATTCCCGGACCATGCACCTACAAATAAATAAATAAACACAAAAGTAACATGTGAACACCAGGTCAGATAGCATTTAGGAGAATTTTAGGAACTTTCCTGGAAGATGTCACAGCATGTCATTTGGTGCAGAAATCTTAGAGAGAGAAATTTTACAAGTGATCAAAATTAACAGCATCAATAACGGCACATCAATACCACGTGCCTCCTGATAAGATGCCCTGAGAAGACCCCCACGTTGCTGTAGCGATGGGCCTGCCAAAAAATGTGTAACTCGAATCTATTCGTGGTGAAAATGAAGGATGTTTTACAAAACAATTGATGTGTAATTTTCAAAAAATGTCAAGTTCATAAAAAAAGAGGAAAAGCTGAGGAAATGTTCCAGCTTAAACTAGACTGAAGAGTCACTCAAGGACACACGTGACTGTGGACTAGCTGCTGGGTCAGCAAAAGATGCTGTGACGGACACTGGGAAATCGCAGGACTTAGACCGCAGATGGTACATTAGATTTTAGTATGCTATCAACTTCACCATTCCTGAATTCATTAATTTACTGTGGCTATGTAATGTTTTAGGAGGTATAACCTGAATTATCTAGGGATAAAAGATCACAAAGTCTGCAAATAACTTAAATGCTTTAACAAAAATATATGCACGAATAAATAATATATACACAGATATTATTTGTATATATATATGTATGTTCTAGTTTGCTAGCTGCCGGAATGCAATATACCAGAAATGGAATGGCTCTTAAAAAGGGAGAATTTAATGAGTTGCTAGATTACAGTTCTAAGGCCGAGAAAATGTCCCAATTAAAACAAGTCTAAAGAAATGTCCAATCAAAGGCATCTAGGGAAAGATACCTTGGTTCAAGAAGGCCGATGAAGTTCAGGGTTTCTCTCTCAAGTGAGAAGGCACATGGCGAACACAGTCAGGGCTTCTCTCTAGCTGGAAGGGCATATGGCGAACACGGCATCATCTGCTAGCTTTCTCTCCTGGCTTCCTATTTCATGAAGCTCCCCGGGAGGCGTCTTCCTTCTTCATCTCCAAAGGTCGCTGACTGGTGGACTCTCTGCTTTGTAGTGTTGCTCTCTCTGAATCCCTCTGAATCTCTCATTCTCCAAAATGTTTCCTCTTTTATAGGACTTCAGAAACTAATCAAGGCCCACTCAAATGGGTGGAGACATGTCATCCCCTAATCCAGTTTAACAACCATTCTTAACTAAATCACATCAACCAGGGAGATGATCTCATTACAGTTTCAAATATACAGTATTGAATAGAGATTATACTACCTTTATGAAATGGGATTTATATTAAAACATGGCTTTTCTTAGGGGGCATACTTCCTTTCAAACCAGCACAATGTTTATGTGCATATACATACATATATACACACACACACAGAAAGCAAAAAATGTAACAAAATGTTAATATCTGTAATACCTGAGTCAAATCGAAAACTATGGTAATTTCAAAAGTAGTGCTTGCTGATAGCAGCAAAATTTTTAAATATGTGCCACAGCATAATGTCCTATGAAAAGATCTGTATTTTCTATTGGGGTTAGTCACAGGGTATTGCTAATTTTACTGTGGTTTGTTGACTACATTAATAATAATCAAAGAAAATGATAAATTCCAGTTGGAAACTGGTGAACATAAAATGCTATTTTTCCCACAGAAGTACAAAGACCCATTAAATTAGAATCATTGTCCCTTTGAGGGTCCATGAACTCCAAGTTAAGAACCTCCAGGTTCCAGAAAGGCCATGCTTTTTTTTGTTTTATTGTACCTTAATAGTTTCTTCCCCCTCTCCTGCCTGTGATTCCACTCACCTCATTCCCTACTGTATTTAATATTTGTGCTTGTAGGCCATCTTCCATATTTCTCCTCTATTTCCTTAAAATATATATGGTATTTATTTCATAAAAGTTTAAAAAACATACAAATATTATGGTATTAAAAAAAGAAAGAAAGAAAAAGAACCTCCAGGTTGAACAACTGGTAATATTGCACAATAAGAATTTTCAAAAGCTATTAAAAAACTGAGGAATTCCAACTATTATCTCACTTATATGAAGTAAACAGAATACACAAATTCAGAGAGACAAAAAGTAGAGTACAGGTTAACAGGCACGGAGGGGAGGCAGAATGGGGGATTAATGCATAATGAGTATAGGGCTTCTGTTTGGGGTGATGGGAAAGTTCTAGTAATGGGAAGTGGTGATGGTAAGGAAACACTGCAAATGTGATTGATCCTACTGAATGGTATACTTAAGAGGGTTGAGATGAGAATGTTTATGTTGTATACACGTGTTTTGGTTTGCTACAGCTGCCAGAACACAATATATCAGAAATGGAATGGGTTTTATACAGGACATTTATCACGTGACTGGTTTTCAGTTCTAAGACCGTAGAAAGACCAAACTAAGGCGTCCGGAGAAAGATACCTTAACTCTAAAGAAAGGCCAATGTCTGACACATGGGAAGGCACGTGGCTGGGATCTGTTGGTTCTTGTTCCCATTTCCGTGGCTTTCAGCTTTTGATGCCAGTGGATTCCTCTCTAAGCATCTGTGGGCCTTCACTTAGCTCCTCTGGGACACAGCTCTGGGTTCTGACTTGCTTAGCTTCTCAGGGGAAGGCACATGGCGATGTGTGCTGGGCTCTGCCTGTGTCTAGGCATCTGCTCTTTCTGTCGGCACTCTAAGCATCTCCAAACATCTGGGTCTCTGTCAGCTCTGAAGCAAATGTTCTACAAGCGTCTGCATCTGAGGTTTCTCCAAAGTGTTTCCCCTTTTAAAGGACTCTAGTAAACTAATCAAGACCCACCTTGAATACGTGGAGGCACATCTTCATCTAATCAAAAGGTCCCACCAGGAATATAAAATGGTACAACTGCTGTGGAAGGAAGTTTGGCGGTTCCTCAGGAAGCTGAGTATAGAACTGCCATATGATCCAGCAATACTATTGCTAGGTATCTATTCAGAAGACATAAGGGCAAGGACATAAACGGACATTTGCACACCAATGTTTATAGCAGCATTATTTACAATTGCCAAGAGATGGAAACAGCCCAAATGTCCATCAATAGATGAGTGGCTAAACAAGCTGTGGTATATACATACGATGGACTATTACGCAGCTGTAAGACAGAATAAAGTCATGAAGCATGTAACAATGTGGATGGACCTTGAGGACATTATGCTGAGCAAGATTAGCCAGAAACAAAAGGACAAAGACTGTATGGTCTCATTGATATGAACTAACATTAATGAATGAACCTGGAGAATTTCAGTTAAGAACAGAGACCAACAGGAGATAGAAATAGGGTAGATTTTGGGTGATTGGAGCTGAAGGGATACAGATTGTGCAACAGGACTGACTAAAAATTTGGAAATGGATAGGACAATACTACCTGATTGTAGCACAATAATGTTAGTAACTGAGTGAGGCTGAATGTGAGAATGATAGAGGGAGGAGGGCTGGGAGCACATATGAAACCAGAAGGAAAGATAGACGCTCAAGACTGAGATAGTATAATCTAGGAACGCCTAGAGTGTATAATGACAGCAACTAAATGTACAAATTAAAAAATGAATTTGCATGAGGAAGAACAAAGGAATGTCAATATTGCAGGTGATGAAAATAGATGGTCATTCATATTAAAAAAAAAAGTTTCCACCACAGCTGGGTGTATCACATGTCTATAGAAACAATTCAAAGTTTCCACCCCTTACAGAATTGAATCAGGATTAAACCAATATCTCCCTCAAGATTGGATCAGAAAAAAGGACATGGCTCTTCTGGGGTATACAACAATATGTTTCCAAATTTAAAAGAAAAAAAGTAGGAGAAAAGACCCAAAAGAACATTATTGGGAAAAAATATACTGAGGAAAATGACATTATTGGGACCTATGAAACAAACTGGAATATAAGTTGTAAGTTTTATATCAATGTTAGATTTCTTGAACTGGATAACTATGCTTAAGGTAGTTTCCTAAGTGAAAAATCTTCATTCTCAGGAAATATAGGTGGAAGTCTTAAGTGTTCAAGGAGCATGATGGAGACAAACTACCTTCAGATGTTTAGAAAACAGAGAAAGAGAAAAAGGAAGGAAGGAGGGAAGGAGGGAGAGAGAAGGAAGGGGAAGAAATGGCAAATGTGGCAAAATGTTGACTAGTTGATGGATCTGCATATCTAGGTGGAGAGTATGCTGGAGTTCTCTATATGGGCTTTGTATTATTTTTGCAACTTTAAAAAAAATTTTAATTAATTAAACCAATCAACATACAATATGAACATTCTTTTTTCTTTCCACCACATAGTTGTATAGTCATCATCATGATCATTTCTTAGAACATCTTCATCAATTCAGAAAATAAATAAATAGAAAACAGAAAAAATTCATACATACCATACCCCTTACCCCTCCCTTTCATTGACCACTAGCATTTCAATCTACTAAATTTAACATTTGTTCCCCTCTTATTTATTTATTTTTAATCCATATGTTTTACTTATCTGTCCATAAGGTAGGTAAAAGCAGCATTCGACATGAGGTTTTCACAATCACACAGTCACACTGCAAAAGTATATCATTATACAATCACCTCCAAGAAACACGGCTACTGGAATACAGCTCTACATTTTCAGGCAGTTCCCTCCAGCCTCTCTGTTATGCCTTAACTAAAAAGGTGATATCTATTTAATGCGTAAGAATAACCTCCAGGATAACCTCTTGACTCTGGAATCTCTCACCCACTGACACTTTATTTTGTCTCATTTCTCTCTTCCCCCTTTCAGTCGAGAAGGTTTTCTCAATTCCTTGGTGCTGAGTCCCAGCTCACTCTAGGATTTCTGTCCCACGTTGCCAGGAAGGTCCACACTCCTGGGAGTCATGTCCCACATAGACAGGGGGAGGGCAGTGAGTTTGCTTGTTGTGTTGACTGAGAGAGAGAGGCCACATCTGAGCAACAAAAGAGGTTCTCTTGGGGGTGACTCTTAAGCCTAATTTAAGTAGGCTTAGCCTATCCTTTGCGGGGTTAAGTTTCCTATGAACAAACCCCAAAACTGGGGTCTCAGCCTATTGCTTTGGTTGTGAGAATATAAAGAATTTTCCACTTGGGGAAGTTGAATTTTCCCCCTTTCTCACCATTCCACCAAGGGGACTTTGCAAATACTTTTTTATTCCCTGTTCAAATCCTTCTGGGATTTATTGAGGCATCAATTTGGAAAAACCTACAAAATCTCATGCCCTACTCAAGGTTCCATGTACTTATGTGTTCAATTAAGCTGTCCACATAAGTTATATTAGGAAATTGCAACTGTTTTGTAAGTTTGAAATTACTTCAAAATAAAGAGTTTTAAAAAATGAGAAGTCTTTATATTCTGATTTACTGCAACTTCCAAACTATGTTAAGTGAAAACAAGCAAGAGGCAGAACAGTGTATATATGCTATCATTTATATAAAACAAATGGAAAACATATATGCATATGTGCTTATGTTTGCATACAGTTTCTCCAGAAGAATACAAAAGAAACTGTGGAAGGAGACGGGAAGGGAGATTTTTCACAGCAGAACTTTTTGTACCTTTTGAAATATTATTTTTTTTAACATGGGCAGGAACCTGGAAGTGAACCGGCATGGCAGGTGAGAACTCTGTCACTGAGCCATTGTTGCCCGCCCTGTACCTTTTGAATTTTGAACCTAAATTTAAAAAAAATTAAAAAAAAAGGCCCCTCCTCCCCATATTTTTATGAACTGTCTAGTGGCAGGAAACATTCATTCTCTGGGCCCTTTCCCCACCCCTTTCTTAAGACTGCGGTTTGGGAGGAAAATATGCCATCTCATCCATCGCCTGCTGAAGCTTGTCCACTTTGCCTCATAGAGGAAACTGACCAGTCCTTCTGCAGACCACACTGTCCGTGGGTCGTGGGTGGGATTTCCTGTTGGAGGCAACAGACAAATGGTACAAAATGTGGGCTAAGTCATCTTGGGCAAGTCATCTAACTTCTCTTGCATCGTAAGAGCAAGGCTACTATAATAATGATGACCATCTCACAGATGGACACTAAAGCAGAACCTCATCTACATACACTATTATGACCGTGACAGATTATTGGTAAAATAAGTTCTCACCTGCCATGCCAGTGAGGGAAGCCACTGGAAACTATCATTCTTTGTCATGAATTTCAGCGACCCTGCTCCTGTTGTCTCTTCATGGCACACTTCAGTTTGCAATCCTGTATTCTAGTTCTGAAGCTTGGACCCTACATTTCCTACTAGATGTGAGCTCCTAGAGGGCAGGACCTTGTGAATCACCTCCATAGCCCCAGGGCCTGGCATACAGAAGGAACTCGGCAAATGCTCATCACACAAAGTCAAAGCTCTGTATTTTAATATGGAATGGTTAATACCAGCATCTTCAAATGTTCTAAAAATGATCATGGTGGTGAATATACAACTATGTAATAATAATGTGAGCCACTGATTATGTACTGTGGATGGCTTATATGGTGCATGAAGATATCTCAACAAAAATATTTTTAAAATAATAATAATAATAAAGACTAGCATCTAAGAGCTCAGTTCCTGACTCCACTTCTTACTAGCTATTAAGTCTTTGGACAAGCCAACTTAAATGTTGTATAGCTTAGTTTCTATAAAATGGGTAGGATGATATTGCAGAGATTAAATGAGATAGTCCACTTAAAACGACTATTTTTTTTTATAACTGTAGCTGGCAACTATTGGAGGGTCATGAAACTAATTTAGCAAGTTGCAACAAGAACTTTTAAAATCATGAAATAGAATAGTAAAGAAAACAGTGCATCATGAATATAAGGGTATGTTGTCTCTTGAAACCTCTGTTTCAGCAAACCTGGATAGTAACGTAAAATTTAATTTTGTAAAATTGAGATACAATATCAAGAGTGGAATGATCATATGGTAAGAATGTTCGTGTTTGTATGCTGTTACGTTTAAAAAATAAATTAATTAATTTTAAAAAATTGAGATATAATACATAGTATGTAAAACGTACTAATCTTGAGTTTATATCATGATTTTTAACATATGTATACACTGGGGTAACTGGGCCCAGATTAAGATAGGAAACACTTCTAGTTGTCCAGAAGTATCCCTACTGCCTCACCAAGGAGGTCGACCATTCTGCCTTCTATAACTAAAAATTATTTTATTCCTTCTTGAATTTCATATAAATGGAAAGTAGGATCCTTTTGTACTTGGCTTATTTCTTTCAATGTAATACCTGATATTACATCCATAATACCATCCATACTGGTATACGTATTCATAGTCCAACCTTTTTCATTGCTGTATACTAATCCATTGTACGACTATACTACTTTTTAAAACAATCCATTCTTCTGTTGACGTACATTTGGATTTTTTCCAGTTTGGGGCAGTTATGAATAAAGCCACTCTGACATTCTTGTACTTCTTTTTTTTGGGTGGTCATATGTATTACTTCTTCTTTAGTTAAAATGTATTTCTTACTCTAGAGGTCAAAGATTTTCTTCCTGTGATGCCTGAACCAAACGCATCCGCCTAGCCTGGGAACTTGTTAAAAATGCAAATTCTCTGGTCCCAAAAGCTACTGAATAAGAAACACTGGGGTTGGGGCCCAGAAGTGCGTGTTTAAAACCAACACACCAAGTGATTTGGAGGCAAGTTAAAGCTTGGGAACCGTAGCTGGAGGTCATGGTAAAAAATGCTGGATGCCTTCCTAACGTAAACTCTGAATGATAGTCGATAGTATAATTATAATACTGTTTCATCAATTTTAACAAAAGTACCACATTATTCTGGAGGTTATTCTTATGAAACCTTCAGCTAGAAATCGCTATTTATCATGGTTTGCCAAACCCCAACCAAAACCATTCCTGCCAACCCTAAAGAACACCTAGGACTTTATCTAAGATTCTACAAAGGTTCTGTGTACTCTGATTACTTTCCAGAAACCTAGACCCCCCCAGATGGGTTTCTAGGCTAAATAACTCCTGAAACCCAGAGGGCCCAGCCTCTCCAGAACATCAACTAGTTCCACCCCCATCCCATATTATCAACAGCCCCTTCCAATAAGAAAAAGTTAGAATAGGCATAGTCCAAATATCCGTAAAGCGTGGGAGAAAGATCAAAGAAGAAGGATATAACACAGAAGTTAGGATTTAACAAATGAGTACGACTGCTGAATCATTATATCGATATTTCTTTTAGTCTCCGGTGTCTTGGAGCAGCTAGAAGGAAAAAACCTAAAACTGCGGCATTATAACCCATACCAAATTCTGAAATCTGTTCTGTAACTAATTGTTACGATGCGCTTTGAAGTCAATTACTTTTTTTGTATATATTTTATATTTCACAATGAAAAAAAAAACCGCATCAGTGCCAAGTGTGAATAACCGGGGAAATTTTGTGTGTGTGTGCGTGTACGAGGGAGGGGGTGGTGTATAGGAACTCGGTACTTTCTGCAAGAATTTCCGGTAAACCGGCAACATCTCTGGATAATTAAAAAAAAAAAAAACTGCTGGAAGTCACCGATGTAGAACCAACGCCACACGCTGCTCGGCAACTAGTAGGTGCTCAATAAACGCAAACTCTACAACGCTTCTAACCCGAGGATCGGGTTCTTACTCTTTCTGAGGGGTTTGACTAGTCAAGAAACGGGAGGGCTTCCCACGGAGCGCGGGCCGCTCGAGCCGGGCCCACGCGCCCCAGCCACTCACCTGCGCGCCGGCCGGGGGGCCCTGGCCGCGCAGCCCGTCCACCTCCTTGCGCAGGCTGTCCCTCTCCAGCCTCAGCTCCTCCACCGTCAGGTTGCCCTCGCTCACCAGCGCCTCCAGCATCTCCAGGACGCGGACAATTTTGAACTGCAGCTGGGTCACCCTGGGGTCGCTGCCCAGGGCCATCAGCTCGCGGCCCACCACGTAGGAGATGTCGTAGACGTCCTCGGCGGTCAGCTCTGAGGGACTCTTGCCCAGCGCCCCCTCGGGCCCCGCCTCGTCCTCGTCGCCCTCCTC
Organism: Tamandua tetradactyla; assembly: GCF_023851605.1. Classification (NCBI taxonomy): domain Eukaryota; kingdom Metazoa; phylum Chordata; class Mammalia; order Pilosa; family Myrmecophagidae; genus Tamandua; species Tamandua tetradactyla. The sequence goes on along the minus strand of NC_135331.1, from coordinate 8,580,692 downwards.
CTCCTCCTCCTCTCGGCAAGGGGGCTCCTCCATGGCCGCGCAGACCCCCGCAGCCGGGCGGAAGCTCAGAGCTTCCGAACGCTCCACTCCCTCCAGCTTGGAAAACTTTCCGCCGGGCCGAAACCCGGCGCGCGCGGGCTGGGGGCGGGCCCGGGGCGGCCAATCGGCGGCGCCTGGGGTGGGAGCGGGGCCTGGACGCGCGCGGGGGGTCGCGTTCGGGCAAGGGCGCGCCCTGGGAGGTGCTGTGTGCGCGCAAGGAAAGCGGAAAGGGAGGGCAGCCGAGAGGTCACGGGTGACCGCGACTGCTCCCGGCCTGGGGTGGGGGCGGCGGCAGAGGCCGGGGTTTCCATGGGGACGGTGGGCGGGGTTTCCACGGTGCGAAAAGGAAAGGGCGGAAAAGTCACCCAGCTTTTTCCTTTCACACTCAAGCTTTCCAGCCAAAGAATTTGCATGGTGCGAAGAGGAAGGGCTGGGCTTCTGAGGGCATCTTTCCGAAGCAAAAGGGCAAACGGAAAACAGCTTCTGGGCCCCCCTCGGTCACCGTCGTCAGCGCCTGGGGCATTTGGCTTTGCTGTGACCCAAAATAAAATGGAGCATCCCTGCCCCACCTGCTTCACTGATTCCAGGGCTTCTCCTCTTAAAAACTTAGCCAGCGCTGTAAAGGTCACTTAACGCCCGAGCCTCAGTTTCTTCTTCTGTAAAATGGGCCTAAGGATAGTGCTGCTGCAAGAAATAGTTGATGTCATGAGATAAGGTCAGTGTCAAGTCAAACGCCCAGGAAGCCCTCGAGCACGCAGTAACTTGCTATTCGGGTGATCTTTCCCGCTGTGTGCCAGCCACTAGGTGACTTAGGTGGGTGTGGGGAGAGGAATAAGATAAAAACCCCTGGTGCCTTGAAAGTTATAAAGCACTCCCCAAACGTGCGGGATCGGTAGTCGGAGAATATTCATAGCGTGGGTTACAAAACATGAGTTATTTCAGTTTGAATGGAGGTTTGTGATGAGGAACAAAACGCAGCCGGAGTTTAGGAATAGATTGGCAGCTTTCTCGATGGCAGGGGTACCGGATTTCCTCCATCCTGACGCTCTAGATCATCCTGGCAGAGTGTTCAAGGATGAAACAAACAAAACAACCACAAATATATATATATATATATATAACAGGGCAGATCTGATGTTCTAATGATCAAAGCTGGGCTCCAGTGAACACGGCTCAGTAGTCCATAAATCACAGATGTGGCCAACACCGAGTGCTTTAAAATGGAGATGAAAATTAGGTTTACCATAAATAAGTTGTGGTATGTGTAAGGTTTAGGAGGCGAAAGAGAGAAGAGGCAGACCAAAAAACCTTAGAGTGAGCGAGTTTATTCCTGCGCTCCCGGGCAGAGCTCACAGAACTCCAGGTAGGGAGTTGCAAGCTTGCCTCTGGTTCCCGGTGCCTGCGGCTTTTAAGCAAGGGGGTTAGGTGACGTCTAGAAGGGGCGGCACATTTTACACAGCTCAAGTCATGGTGACCTTCCCTGTTCCCCCGACCTAACAGTATGTCCACAGAATGGAATAATACTTAGCCATGAAAAGGAACGAAGTCCTGGTGAACCTTGAAAACATGATGCTAAGTCAAAGAAGTGAGTCACAAAAGGCTACATATTGCATGTGAAATGTCTAGAATAGGCAAAAATATGGCAACAGAAAGGAAATCAGGGGTTGTGGGTGGGGTGGAAGGGAATGGGGAGTGACTGCTAATGAGCATGGGTTTCCTTTCAGGATGAAGAAAATGTTCTAAAATTAGGCTTTGATGACAGTTGCACAACTCCATGAATTTACTAAAAACCACTGAATTGCACACTTCAGATAAGTTCATTTCACAATATGTGAATTATGTCTCAATAAAGCTGTTAAAATTTTCTATAATATAAAATATATTAGGTTTACCTAAATATCTGAGTAATTAAATTATCTATACATTGAGCACCTATGTGCAATAAAATGCCTTTGATTCTATAAACAGCCCAACAGTCCCAGGAAGTGTAAAATATAGAGTCCACCGTGATTCAAAATGAATAAGCTGAACACCGTGAGCATGAAATAAACACTTCATAGTTCTTATTATAAATAAATTATGGTATGTCCACAGAATGGAATAATGTTTAGCCATGAAAAGGAATGAAGTGCTGATAAACCTTGAAAACATGATGCTAAATGAATTTAGCATCTTCTTGGAATTAGGGAGGGCTTGTGGGAAACTGCGAAAGGCCTCAGTTTCAGATAAAAGGAATCCAAGGTAGTCCCATCCGATGTCTGACCAGGTTTATAATGTTGAGAGACATTCTTTCCATTAGGCATTGGCTCTTGGTATAAAGTAAAAGAGAAATTAAAAATTCACGTGATCCAGTAATAGGGAAGATGCCTTCAGGGCAGTATACAGCGTGGATTAAAAAAAAAAACAACCAAGCCCTTGTTTTTTTTTAATCCACACTGCATAAAAACTGAATTCTGGTCCTGGCTTGGCCATTTTTAAGGTGTGTGACTTTGAACAAGTTACTTAACATTTCTGACCCTCAGTTTCCCCCTCTGTAAAATGGGCACAACAGTACTTACCTCATGGGTTTGTGGTGAATCACAATTAAGACAATGTATTTAAAATGCTTAGCACATCTCCAACACATACTAAATACTCTTTAAGTGTTTGCTACTTATCTTCCCTACGAAAAGGCAGGTTCGAGAGTAACGGTGGAATGATTATGAATCTTGACTTTATTTTTTTAGTGTAGTTACACAGCTTTGTCAATTATAAAAATATGGGATAATGTAATCAAAAGAATACTGACCCTACCTACTCCTGAAATTGGTTTTGAAAAGTTTTGGTTTAGGAATTATTTTGTGATTTTTAAAATCTCTGGTAGTGGTATATGCCTTGTCATTTGCCACTTTCTACTAAAAGGTAAAGGGATGAGGAAGTGGTAAATTCCAGTTAGTTGAGGGATCCAGTAAAGTGGTTCTAGCTCATTAAAACTTGATCATCACATATTTCTAAATTAGGAAAAGAATTGTATAATTCTGTTGGTATTTATAAGTAAATAGGAAGTAAACTTTTTAGCAATCATTATGCCTTTGGTAGTTCCGTTTTCTACTAACAGTACTTAAATTGTGAAATTAAAATTTCACAATAAAAGCTTCAAATGTTTTATTTTCTATTGTGGTAAAGTATAGATAACATAAAAGTTACCATTTAAACCATTTTTAAAGTGTACAGTTCAGCAGCATCAATTATATTCACAATGTTGTGCAATCATCACCATTATCTATTTCCAAAAATTTTCATCACCCAAACAGTAACTCTTACCCATTAAACAATAACTCCCCATTTCCCCCTGGGCCCCTAGTAATCTCTAATATGGCTTCTGTCTCCATGAATTTGTCTACTCTAGTTGTTTCCTGTAAGTGTGTGGTGTGCTTAAATCTAATCCATTCCTGTGAATGAATCCACTGCTAAGCAGGACTTTTGGATGAGGTTACTTCTGTGAAGGTGTGGCCCAGCCCAGTGAGGATGGGTCTTAATCCTATTACCAGAATCCTTCATAAGGAGAATGAAATGGAGAAGGAGAGAGAGCCACAGGAATGAAGACTCTGAAACCAGTGTAACCTGGAAGAGAATGGAGAGGCCAGGAGAAGATGTCAAGTGCCAAGAATGTGTCAGAATGCCCCAGTCTTGGGGCCAGAAAGCATGGCCTCGAAGAGGCATTGATTTGGACTTCCTTTTCCTGAAAAATGTAGGCAAATGGATTCCCATTGTTTAACCCAATCCATTTCATGGTATTAGCTTGAGCAGCCTTGGAAAACAGAACAAAGCAGAATCATACAATGTTTGTCCTTTTGTGTCTAGCTTATTTTACTTAGTTACAGTGTTATGTTTTATGCTTTAAAAGCTAGGTTCTTTTCAAAGTTCATTCATGCTGAAACATGTATCAGAACTTCATTCCTTTTTATGTCTGAATAATATTCCATTGCATGTATATGTACCACATTTTGTTTATCCATTTGCCCTTTGATGAATATTTGGGTTGTTTCTGCCTTTTGGCTATCATGAATAATGCTGCTATGAACATTGGTGTACAACCCTCTGTTTGAGTCCTTTGTTTTCATAAAAAACCTTTTTAAAAGTTAAGATTGAGTTAACATTTCAAAACCATAAATAATGTTACTCATTGCTAACCAGAGCTGGCAGGTGGGCCGGTCTTGTTTCATTGAAAACACCCCACACCCTAACTTCACACATGCCCTCACTGGGATTATTTTGGAGCAAATCTTAGGCAGCATATTATTAAATCTGTAAATATTTCAGATGATAAGCCTCTCTTTTATTAAACATAACCATGATATCACTGTAACAACTTAAAAAAAATTTTCTAACATTAAAGTCAATGCTTAAAATTTCCCCAATTATCATTCATATATATAATGAACATATACGTGAATAAAACATATATTCATATATAAATTTTTTAACAGTTGGTTTGTTCAAATCAGGGTTTACTTTTGATTGATGATGGCTCTAGTTTCCCCCCTCTCTTTTTTTTTTCCCTTGCAATTTACTTGTTCAAGAAACTGAGTCTGGAAGAGTCTGAATTTTGCTAATTGTATCCCTGTGGGGTCTTTAATCTGCTCCACTGTCCACTGGAAGTTAGATCTAGAAACATGATCAGACTCTTGTTTTATTTTTTTTTTGGCAAGGCTATTTCCCAGGTGGTGGTGTACATTTCCACCAGGAGGTGTATATCATCTGATGTCCCACTTCTAGTGATGTTGAGATCTTCCGTTAGGTTCTGAAGTTGTCAATCTAATTCATTCATTTTCAAGTTCAGATTTTCCCCAGGTGCACTGGCAGCCACTGACAATTATTGCCTAGATCTTGGCCTCATTTTTTTTAAATTGAAAAATATATATAACAACAAACAAACTCAAACATTCTTAACATATGATCATCCCGTTCTACATATATAATCAGTATTTCACAATATCATCACATGGTTGCATATTCATCATCATGATCATTTCTTAGAACATTTGCATCAGTTCAGAAAATAAATAGAAAACAGAAAAAAATTCATACATACCATACCCCTTACCCCTCCCTTTCATTGATCACTAGCATTTCAATCTAACTTTAACATTTGTTCCCCCTATTATTTATTTTTATGCCATATGTTTTACTTGTTTGTTGATAAGGTAGATAAAAGGAGCATCAGACACAAGGTTTTCACAATCATACAGTCACACTGTGAAAGCTATATCATTATTCAATCATCTTCAAGAAACCTGGCTACTAGAACACAGCTCTACATTTCCAAGCAGTTCCCTCCAGCCTCTCCACTACATCTCACTAACAAGGTGATATCTATTTAATGTGTAAGAATAACCTCCAGGATAACCTCTGGACTCTGTGTGGAATCTCTCAGCCATTGACACTTTGTCTCATTTCACTCTTCCCCCTTTTGGTCGAGAAGGTTTTCTCAATCCTTTGATGCTGAGTCCCAGCTCATTCCAGGATTTCTGTCCCACGTTGCCAGGAAGGTCCACCCCCCTGGGAGTCATGTCCCACGTAGACATGTTTGCTTGTGTTGGCTAGAGAGAGAGGCCACATCTGAGCAACAAAAGAGGTTCTCTTGGGGGTGACTTTTATTGGCCTCATTTTTAAGGGCTTCAAGGTTGGCATTTTTGCATTATTTCCAAATACGCTTATGCATACAGTCAAGGAAGCTCACCAGGGCAGTAGCTCACTATGGATTTCTATTTTTATAAGACAGTCTTTAATTTTCTTATGAATACAATTATACTGTGTTGTGATTTTTGAGGGGTGTTAAAAGTAATAATTTAGATACAATCACTTGAAATATACAGTATTTTTAACTGCTTTGATATTTCTTCATTTTTTTACTATATCTGGAACCTTGAGAAATGGAAATAGATTTTCCAAAGCATCACCATCAGAAAGAAGTAAATGAGGCTGAGTTGATTTTTTTTTTTTTTTACCTCCATTATCCCCAGCCACGGCTGCTGGCTTAGGTTTCTTCTGAACCCTTGTCCTCAAGTTCCTTCTGACTTTCCAGTTCCCCAGGAATTCAGATAAGGCACCTTATCTTCCTTCCTGCCTACTTTCTACCCCTTTGTCACATAGAAAAATTTACTGTCATGTCTTTAAAATCTCAAAATTTTTATCTTCGTTGAGTAGCTATGTTTCTTTATATAAAACTCAATGATTAATCTTCATTCATTGAACGGTTTATTTACTGAGCATCTAATATGTGCAAAGGCTATAGCAGAACAGTCAAAAAGGCTCTGGAATACAGCAATCCTTGATTTGAGCCCCAGGACTGTGGATTGCTGGTTCATGAGCTTGATCAAATTCCAAATCTCCCCAAAGCCTTGTTTCCTCACTATAAACTGGGAAGAGTAAAATAATTTATTCTCCAAGAGCGATGTGATGATTAAATGAGATAATGCATGAAATGTACCCAGCACACGCTCTAGTACATCTATAAGCATCAATGAATCTTGTCTAGTATCATCATCATGATGTGTTAATGAACTTAACTCTTAGACCTCTCATGGAATTTGACAGTCTGTTGGTATGTAATCTCTGCTGTCTCCAGTGGGAAATCATGAAAACAATTTATGAGTTATAGCAGAGGCTCTTAAAGTGGGGTCTGGAACCAGCCACCTCCACATCACGTGGAAATTTGTTAGAAATGCAAATTTCCAGGTTTCCGGCTCAGACCTACTGAATCAGAAACTCTGAGGGTGGGGCCCAGCAGTCTGTGTATTAACAAGACTTCCAGGTAGTTCTGAGACACGCTCAAGACTGAGAACAGTGAGTGATGGCATGGTGTTTAAGAGATAGGGTTCTAAAGCCCGATCAAAAGTGTTCAAATCCCAGCTCTCCCTTTTGCAAGCTGTGTGACCCTAGGCAAATAAATTACCACCAGACTCAATTTTCCCAACTGTAAAATGGGGAGAAAATGACAGAATCTACTTCATAGGATTGCTGTGAAGTACTCAGAACAGTAAGTGCACTAAAACTGACAGCTGTCCTAATTATTATAAACTATTTTCTCACCAAAGTATGAAGTATAAGAAATCTCTCTAGTTTGTGCAATTGTTTGAGAACAGGATATGTCAAGTCAGGTCAATAATACACAAAGGATACATCTACAATAAAGTTTTTTTTTTTTAAGTCTCAATGTGGAGAGAGGGAAAGTCCCAGTGAAACACCATTATACAAAGTATTAAAAAAAAATTTCAAGAACATTCTTTCTTTGAGATTTAAGGCAGGCATGCGGCACTGTGCAGCTGCACTATTATTTTTCTTCACTTTGGGTAGAAACCAAGGAATGACTGAAAAAAGGGGAGTGAAATAAGATCATGCTTAACTCATGGTTAAACAAAGAAAAAAGGTGATATGAGAAGCAAAAGTAAGTGGGTGGTTCAAACAATTAAAATGGAGCTGTAAATGGCTGGGGCAAATGTCCACAAATAGCAAAGTTCCATTAGCAAACGTCTCTTAGTCTCATTTGGTACATCTAAGTATAGGAGATCTTACGCTCTTCTGAATTATCTGCGGCACCATTTATTTCCTGAGTGACACATTCAGTATGTGCTTCTTCCTGCTCTCTAAATTATTTTCTAGTATTACTAGCCTAATATCATGCACGGAAACAGTAAGGGTTTTGGAGATTCTTGCGTTTGGTTTGAATGCCTGCAATCCCGGGCCAAGGACTTCACCTTAGGAGTTTAAGGTCTCAAAGAAAATAATCTGTGTGCAGGTAGGGTAGTGCCCAAAGTACTCGTTTTGAGTTGCTTTGCATGAGAGCATTACTCTGCTCAGGGTGAGGTTATGATGAAGGGATGAAGTCCTTCACCCAGTCCTCGTTCCAACACCATTCTGTAATAACACTCACTTTACAGAGTTGGTGAGAGAATTAAATGAGTTTAGCCGAGGGCCTGGCAGATAATACTGTTCGCTGTTATGATCCCATTAGTGTGAACTTTCCATAGAAATATCTAGTAGGATGGTCCGCGTTGCCCTCCAGATATTGTGCTTGGTTTGTGAAACGGTATTGTAATGTATTTTTTTTCATTATTTAGAAAATACTTTATTCATCTCTGTAATGAAACCCATGCAGATAAGAACTTACATGTTTAATACAGTGTGTTACCCCTGTACAAATGGAAAAAAAATTTAAGTTTAATGTTTCTAGACCAATATAACTGTTAATTCCTGTACAATGCCAACTCAACATGGTACAACTGGGATACTTTTTCCAAAGTTGACAGCAAAGCTAAAGTTTCCAAAAATTCAAATTATATATATATATATATATATACACAAAGACCAATAGCAGTATATTATGCAGCAATAGCAGCAACAGCTTTTGCAGGTTCTATAGTCACCTGAACAAAATTATAGAGACATCGAGCACATTCCATTGAAAAGAAAAGTAAAAAACAAAAATCCCAGAAAACAGCAATAGAATGTGCTTCTAATTATACAGATGTGGCATCATGGAGGTGTGCCTTTGATATCACCCTCCAAGAAAGAACTTGGCCTTCTCAGCATGAGAAGGGGAGTCTGTTTAGAGCCTCCAGCTGGCAGTACCTAGGATTCTGCCCCAGTGTCAAGAGACCACACTTTTCCCAGGCAGGCCTCAGCCGGTGACCAAGCCCAACAGAGATAATAGGACCTGGCCATTTCTGTCCAGCATTGGGCTGTCTTTGCTCTGAAGCTACGCCCTTGGGTGGGTCAAATCTACATTGTAGTCTGAGGTTCTCCCCTCCCAATGCTTTCTTTCTTCTTTCCTTTCATAGAGGTCTGCCCTGCAATATTGTCTAAAGGCTTCCCCTCTGCCCTGCTCTGCTTCCATCTTCCTTAAGAATCACAGGTGTTACCCCAATAGCCTCCTGCTCTCCTAAATCAGACTGGCCATCTGCTTACCAGAGGACCCAACTTGCACAAGAAATACATGAATAAATGCTCATTGTACAGCAAATTCAAATGTTACTTGAGTAACTACGGTTAAAAGTCAGAGGTATTCTCCTGCCAAATCCCACCATTATCCCCACAGGCAACCGCAGTTAACAGTTTGGTAAAACCGTCTAGACCTGCACTGCATAATGCAGTAGGCCACTAGTAGGTGTCTACCAAGCACTTGAAATGTGGCTAATGTGCTGTGAGTACTCGATTTATAAGACTTAGTGCCAAAAGAGGAATGTAAAGTATCTCACTAATGATTTTTTTATGGATGAGACATTAAAAAGATATTTTGGACGTATTGAGTTAAACAAAATATATTATTGAAATTAGTGTCACCTATTTCTTTTTCCTTTTTTAATGTAGCTATCATAAAATTTTAAATGACATTTGTGACAGGCATTCTGTTTCTTTGGAACAGCACTCTTCACAATCAGCCTTCTGCAAGGATGGAAATGTTCTCTGCAGGCTCCAATATTGTAAGTCATATATGGCTACTGGGGGCACTTGAAATGGGCAGATGCAGCTGAGGAGCTTAGCTTTTAATTTTATTTAATTTTTATGAGTTTAAGTTGAAATTTAGTCACAAATGGCTAGAAACAGTCACACGCATATATATTTACCTTTTCATTTTTACAGCAAAGTGCACAAATCTTAAGTATAGTCCTTAAATAAAGACCATGATCATTTGGCTGGGATACTTTTTGTCAGGTTTTTCCACTGCAAAGTTACTCTTTTGTTTCCCCCTCTTTGAAAGGCAGTCACTGTGATCAGCCAACACTTAGAGAGTAAGAGCTCACCACCTTCTTCAGGAAAGAATACATAAATTATCTGGAATTATTCTGCATGGGAGCTTTGTCTCTTCTCATCCATTTATTACTGAATTCATTCATTTATTTATATCAGTATGGACTCTTGCGGTTTTTTTTTTTTTACTTTGGGATATAATATAATTCTACTTGATAAATTGTTCTTACTTGTTCCAACTTTGGCACAGGGAGCACTTTCAGTTGGCTCCTGGGTCCCTTTCACATACACCCACACTGAACGTATGTGCTTGTTTTTAGCACTTCCTTACTTACTGGCTCTACAAGTTGCTCCAAGCAATCAGCTATTTCTCCAAGGAGCTTTGTTTCTCTCACTGGAGAATGGTATTAGAAACCAGGATCTGGGTAGTTGCAACTGGAATACACACGAATATTTTTAAACATAGATTTTACAAGTATAGAAACTGCTCTTTTTTTCTAAAACCTTATTATAATTTAAAAATGTACTGTAAAGAAATATTTAGAACCTGTTTCATCTATATAATAAAATCCGATAAAGAGTAGGTAGCCGTAGCACAGTAATTAAGTAATTAAAGATAAGATTACCTTCTAAGAGTAAGATTAGAACGGAGATTAAATCAGTCATCTGCAGAAACTACTCACTTGTAAAGATTAATCAGAAAATGAGTGGCTGAGGAATTTCCGAAGACACTTACAATCAAATTTAAGAAAGGACTGTACCAACAAATTTCAAATTTAACATAATCAAGTCCTAATCTAATCGAATGTACGTACTGACGTAACCAGAACAAGGCATAATTGGAATGCATTTAACACACTTATTTACAAATATCAATTTGCCCCCACGGCTTCCTTCCCCAACCCTCGAGGTTCTAAATCTGGGTTTCAACCTTGACTCTAACGTCAGGGGCCTTTCAGTATGCCTGAAAAACTAGCTGGGAACCTGCAAAAACTGCAAATTTCCAGCAAGTCCGAAGTCATACATTTGTGTCGGGGCTCAGGAAAGAGCATTTTAACAAGCTACCAAGAAATTCAAACGTCAAGAACTCGGGGCCACTTTGGAAAACCGTTTTTGCGTGCATGAGAAGTGAAGAAATCAGATCTCAGTTAGTGAAACTCTGAAAAAAAATTTTAAACTGCACGAAATTTCACGGGAACCTGTGTACGTATTCCCGGGGGGATGAAGCAGGATGTAATCAAATCTTCAAAGTTAGTCTCTGAACTAAAACCTCCGCGACTCTAAAAAAAAAATCCCCTCAGAGAGAAATTCAACTGTTACCCCTCAACTGCACATTCGATAGTCTTTCATCTCAAAAGCTCCATTTAGAAGCTTCTATTTTCGTATAAAAATCGCAAATATTAAAAGCTCACTCTAAAGAACTGATAACTCTTGCTTCTTAATGCATTCGATTAACTTTCCCAATTTAAAAGCGAAGAGAGTGCCCGTGGCGAATCTGTTTCTCCCAATGTAAAGGTCGGGTCATGGAATACACAAGGAATCTTCTGTCGCCTCAAGCCGGTAGCCAGTCTCGGTGGGAAAGGAAGGCTGACCCTTGCTCTGGTAAGTGAAAGAGGCCTGGAGGGGTGTGTAGGACCTGCGCTGGCGACGAGGAGGGATTTCGGCTTGGATGGCGTGTCCGCTTTCGTCTGGGCCGCCATGTTGGGATCTGGCAAAGGAGGGGAGACCTTTTGGGGTTATGGTGCGGAGAACGGGAACGAGAGCTGAGTTAGAGAGCTGGCGCCTTCCAGCTGTGCCCATCCAGGGTTTGGGGAAACCAGTGTTGAGGGCCGGCGACCAAGGCGGAGGCCCGCGAAGAGGGATTGATATTATAAGGCTTTTTCGCCGAGACTTCCGATTTTGCTTCCGCGGCGCCACTGCGCATGCCCGGTGGAGCTCTGTGGGTCCCGCTTCAGGTTTTCCTGCTTGGGGGGTAAAGGCGGGAAAGTCTCGTTTCCCAAGACGCGAAAAGCGGGCGGGCTGCTGCTGCTTCTTTTTTTAATAGTTTTTATTTGTATTGTCACTTATAATTATAAAACACTTTTGTAGGCATTTTTCTATCTAATTTCCACAAAAACCCAATGTAGTGTTATTTAGCAACATCTTAGAAGAATCCTTAAATTCACAATTTAAAAGATTTACATTTTGACCAAGATAGGAGGACTGGCCTTCACCCTAGGACTTCTGACTCCCAATCCGGGGCTTGTTTCTGTTTTCTCACATTTTTGTCCTTAATGGTTAGTTGCTCCACCCACACCTCAAATCTCATCCACTCTTAGGAAATAATGTTGTGACTCTAAAAATCCAAAGAGATTATTGTAAGAAATCTCGAAGGAAAAAAAAAGCTGCCACGAAAGAAATACACCTAGAAAGAGTAATGTGACGTGGTGAAGCGTGTCGTTTTCTTGGCAGTTAGTTATCAATAGATGTATGCTGATGAGGGAGAGAAGCAAATCTGAGTTTCTCTGTGATTCTCTTCACATTTTCTTTTGAAGAACTCTTAAGGCTTTGAACAGAAGCTCTGTGTACAGTATTATTTGGTAGATATTTGTGACTTTTCCTGATGAATGGGGAAGGGATTCTTTTTCCACCTGCGGAGAGGAAGAGGTCTTAGCCCCACACAGCCAGAATCCCAGTGATTTTTTTACACACCATCTCCAAAGCTTTATATTTTATGAAACCCGTTTAAAGAAATGGTTAAGAGCATAAGCTGTGGTTTTCAAACAGCCCCTGGGTTCTTACTCCCCAGTTGGGCTACTTCAGAGGTTTGCGATTTGGGGTAAAAGACGGCATTTTTGTTTCTCATTTTTCTCAAGTGAAATGGCAATAATAGTAGTTGCTCCTTCCTGATATTGAGAGGGTGAGACGAATTAAGCGCTTAGGACAGGATAGCACCGGGCAGTCCCTAAGTGTTTATTACAAATGAACTATAATTATGATGATGCTTATTTTTCTCTGCAACCCTCTGATGGAGGTGGTAAGTAAAATGAGAATCCAAGAAATTCAGGGCTAGTAGAATGGAATCGTTAACAGAAAATACCAGAACAAGGGAAGACTGAAATGACATAGTGTAATCTCTTCTTTTTTTCACGTGGAGAAATTTCAGCCACGAGAGACAGAGAAGATACAAGATGAATTAGGCCCAGAGCCAAGATCGGACTAAAATAAGGTGTCCCATTCTCCTTCTGTTCTCCGTCTACTGCTCCAGCTGTCTGTCATCTTCTCCAAAGCTGCAAGTTCACAGTGACAAACGTATATTACCTTCCCTTTACAGCTTGGCAGCAGACATTGTAATGTGGTCCTGCCTCTTGGTTCTCAATGACGTGATCCTTTTTGTCTGACTTGGATAAAGCCGTCGTGTGAATTTTGCTTGGAATCACTTCAGTTCCCCAGCGTTCACCAGGCAGACAATAGACTGAAGAGTGTTTACTGTGGATTGGGCAAAACGTGACCGGTATTACGGAAAAGTACAGTGAGTTGTGGCGGGGATGAATGTGCTTCATGGGGAAGGAGTTTCAATTTGGAAGGACCACTAAGATTTCCAAAAGTGGAGATGTGGTGGTGAAAAGGAAACTTCTCAGCAGAGGAGACTGCACAGGGAACTACGTGGAGCTGGGGAATTAGGGCAGGTTTAGGACTGAGGAGCCATCGTGGGTACTTAAGAATAGGTTTGTGTTGGGTGTGGTGAGAGGCTAAGGGAGGGTCTGGTGCCTTGGGTGCAGTGACACTGACCTTGGATTTTGTCCTGTGGATATGTGACGTTTTTACTAAGCTGTGGGGGACTCCACAGTGTTACCCCATAGAGTCATTCCCCCTGCATAACCCATAAACTAAGGAAGAACAAAGACAGAAAGGTCTTTTAGAAAAAATTAAGAGGGGGAATGTAACAGATATTTTAATAAATATGATAGGAAGATACTGCTAAGAATGAAGATTACCAGATTTATTTCAAAGAGCCCTGGTTTTAAATAATATATTCCAGCAGTGGCTCCAGTTTTACAGAGCTGGTCATAGAAGCATCGGTGGCATCTGAAATGTTGGCAAGCACCTAATTATTTCCAGCAAGATTCACATGAATTAATTACCATGTATCAGAATGAATGACAGCTGAAGTGTGCTTGCTGGGCTAAAATTACCATTCCAATCAATTCTCCTGCTCCAAGGCATAAACTGATTATCAGCGAGGGAGGTGGGAAGAAATTCCATATTCCTTTTGTACCAAAGAGACTGCTGATAGGTCACTGTGGTCTTAGATTTGCTGTCTGTTTACTGCCGCATGCAAATTACTGCATTCAAATGGCCATTTTCTCTTGTTGCTTTGCTTTAAAAAATCCTTATCTTTTGGTGATGCATACTGAAATATTTACACACGAATGATGTAGTATCTAGAATTTTCTTCAAAATTATCCTGGACCGGTAGTGCGTGTGGCTGTAGATGACACAAGACTGGCCCCATTTTGGCCATCGTTAGGCCTGGGTGAGGAGTACAAGGAGGGTTATTGTCCCGTTCTCTATGTAGGTTTATGTTTAAAAAATGGGGATAGTTTTAATGTGCCATTTTTCACAGTGGTTCCCAGGCTGGTTGTCCTAGGAGCACTTTAGAATCTCCGTGAGACGAGCCTGGATTTTGATCACACATGTGGATCAAACTCAAGTGCACTGTTCTCTGCTTTTTCCTGGGAGGGAGGGTGGAGGGCGGTTCTAACTGCCTGGCTTTGATCCTGTGTCCCCGTTCCCTAGGCGGGAGGCCTTAACTTCAGGGACTCTCTGCTTCCTGTCCTCTCTGCAGGAAGGGCATGGGGCAGTGGTGGATTGAATGAGTGCTGGGCATGGAGTCGATGCTACATAAATGCTCGCTGTTCTCATTCTTAGACCATGAATGACTGGATGCCCATTGCCAAGGAGTATGACCCGCTCAAGGCTGGCAGCATCGATGGCACTGATGAAGAGCCACATGACCGCGCTGTCTGGAGGGCAATGTTGGCACGATACGTCCCCAACAAAGGTGTCACGGGAGATCCCATCCTCACCCTGTTTGTGGCAAGACTAAACCTGCAGACCAAAGAGGAGAAGCTAAAGGAAGTATTTTCTCGATACGGTGACATCCGGAGGCTCCGGCTGGTAAGGGACTTGGTCACTGGCTTCTCAAAGGGCTATGCGTTCATAGAATACAAAGAGGAACGTTCTCTTTTGAAAGCCTACAGAGATGCCGATGGCCTAGTGATTGACCAGCACGAGATATTTGTGGACTACGAGTTGGAAAGGACCCTCAAAGGCTGGATTCCCCGGAGACTTGGAGGAGGTCTGGGGGGAAAAAAGGAATCTGGGCAGCTGAGATTTGGGGGCCGGGATCGGCCTTTTCGAAAACCTATTAACTTGCCAGTTGTTAAAAACGACCTTTACAGAGAGGGGAAAAGGGAAAGGAAGGAGCGATCACGATCCCGAGAAAGACACTGGGACTCAAGGACCAGGGACCGAGACCATGACAGGGGCCGGGAAAAGCGATGGCAGGAAAGAGAGCCCGCCAGGGTCTGGCCTGAAAATGACTGGGAAAGAGAGAGGGACTTTAGGGAGGATAGGATCAAGGGGAGGGAAAAGAGGGATAGAAGTAAATAGAGGCTCAACAACAACAGAAATAGAGATGAAGGTAAAGTATTATCAGGAGAGCAAGGGTGACCCGCATGGCCCGTATACAGGATGTGGTTTAATGGTCGAATAAAACTCACTGATGAGAACGGAGCTTGGAGTATGTTTTCTTTCCCATCTGGAACCCTGGTTCAGTGTGAACATGCTGATAATTCTGACTTTACCTTCCTCATCTCATAGGTCTGAGGACATCTTATTTAGTAGGACTGAAAAACAGTGTTTAGTTTCTGGCATCTGTATGGAAGGGCATGTGTAAAGAGACACCATTCTCATTTAATTTGGCAGGAGAGACTTTGTTTTGATTTTCTCCTCTTGGAAATGATCCTTTTGAATGGCTGGCAAAAAGAGTTGATGACTTAATATCATTTGCATTCATCTGACCCCTGGGAACCCTAATCTGCCCTAGAATAGGAACCAGGCTGTACCTTTTCCTTCTTTTATATCCTTAGTATAAGGGTTTGCTGAATTGAAATAAAAGTGGGATAGAAAAGGGCATCCAAGGAGAATGTCCAGAGTCACTTGAAACCAGCCTACGCAGTGCTCTGGGTCAGTAGCCAGCTAGCTACTCTTGAACAAATGTAACTTCACTCTCGGAGCCAAATGCTGACTGCCTTTTTTTTTTGGGTCAGCATTTAAAATAACCGAAGTTGCAGGGCTGTGGTCTATGGCAGTCGTTCAGCTCTTTTAAAAAATAAAGCATAACAGAAGTGGAAGTGGAATGAAAATGAAGACCAAGGAGTGGTGTGGGATTCAGTGAAGGAGTGCAACTGGTTCTGATGGGTTAACTTTTATTTTCCTCTTTTTTGGGGGGGGGGGGGGTATGGGAGGTGGTGCATGGGCCGGGAATTGAACCCAGGTCTCCCACGTGGCAGGGGAGCATTCTACCACTGAACCACCCAGCACCCTTCTTTTCCCTCTTGATCCCTTGGCTTCTGTTTAGCTTGAGAGATCTACTGACCTTCTGAAGGCTTTGACAACTATCGTACTGTTCATAGGTTTTTCAAAAACATTTTTGTTTTATCAATGGCTGTATCTTTGAAAGTTCAAGTTCTTAAATTCAAGATATTTCAATCAAAATAAACATCTGATTCAGTACCAAGTCTCACACGTTCAATACTGGGTTTTTGCATCAGAGTATGACTCGCATTGTTAGGGAGTGGCACCAACCTGCTATGTCTTAAAATTGCTGTAAGCTGTTAGAACAATTTTAGAAGATGAATGCACTCTTCCCTTTGTAAATTTCCAGTGCAGAATTTTACTATTTCCCAAGTCTCAGAAAATGATCTTGTGGGAACACATCTCTGATTCTACCCACCTTTCATTTATAAAGTGTTTTTTGTTTGTTTTTTATTTTGCAATTTTGGGCTGAGGGCCCAGATGTAGGTGCTGTCCTGTGCATTGTAGGATGTTGAGCAGCCTCCCTGGCCTCTAGTCACTGGATGCCTATAGCACTGCTCCAGTTGTGACAAGCAAAGATGTCTCCAGACATTGCCAGATACACCCCGGGGAACCAAATAACCCATGGCTGAGAACTGCTATCTGTGTATTGATATAAAGTGATCCCTAGGATATGTTAATTGAAGAAACGAGAAGTATAGACTAGCACATGTAGTACGCCACCATTTATGTAGAAAAAGAAAGGAGGTGTTTAAAAAAATGTATATATTTATATAATTGCATGTATATTTACAAGCTATTTGGGGAAAGATAATCCAGAAATGGATAACACTGGCTGCCTGTGGGAAGGGCAACTAAGGGCGGCCAGGGGCAGCAAGAGACTTCCTCAGTATACATGGTTTTTACAATCTCAGAATAAATTCCAACAAACTCTAATGAGCAGCCAGGTTGGAGAACGAGTGCTGCAAAGCAACAACATTATCCTGTCTGATCATCTTTTCAGCAGCATGGGAATGGAGTCCGTTATAGACTCTGCATATTGATCTGATGTTTCTTAGGTAAAACGTGTAGAAGCTGCCCCTGCCGGATGCCCCGGAGTGCTTGTGTTAGGAAATGCTCTCTCAATCTGTGAGCACCCGGCTCTGTGCCCTGGAAGATATGTGGGTGGAGAGAAAGATAGTGCTATTTGGGCAGCACCCCAAATCACCAGTTGCAGATAAGGGCATCTGGCTCTCCATCTGCCACAGCAGCACGGAGAGTTAGCCAGCCCCGCGGTCCTCAAGCCATCTTTTTAGTTACCGCCTTTGCTCTGTTGAGTCTCCCCCACCTGCCAGCCCGCATCTCCTAGGCAGTCCCCACTCTCAACCCCACATCCACCCCACCCCCGTTCCCAATCTGCTTGAGACATTTGTCTTCTTAGCAGGGGACTAAGTATTTGACATAGTGTACGCTAAAAGGGAAAAAGATGCCAGGAAAAAAAAAACAACCCACACAGAAATTGTTGCAATCTCTCATCCTTAGCAACTTTGTTTGGTTAGTACTGCATAACTCACAGCAGATTCCAAGGCACACTCCCTTGATGTGTATAGCTACATGCTCTAGGCATCATCAGCAACAAGGTATAATAGAGAACCACCGGCTCTTGCAAACTTGTCTCCAGTTTCCTGGAGTGGGGACTGGTGTCCTTATTTTTCTAGTACTTTGTGTCCCAGCTCAGTCAGCTTGTCCTGTGACTTCAGAGGCTTCCTTTGTCCAACCGATAAGTATCCTATAGAAAATGCTATCACCATGGGAACATCATGAACATAATAAGTGAAAGCCTACTGCCTCCCTCCCTCCACACTTAAGTATGCCCTCCCTCCACACTTAAGTATGACAAACATGATAATAAAATCTCTAGACATAGAATTTTCTACAAAGCACATCAAACTGCAAATTACAGCGGCACGTGTAGTATTTGGTTCAGAGAAACTCGTGTTACCGACGTGACTGCAAAAATCTGGTCTCCGCGCCTGGCATTATTAAATATATAAACTAAAAGGATCATAGTCACCTAATAGAAACGGTGATAGCCCTGGGTATAAATAGACATTTCTTTAGAGTTTGGCATCAGTTTTTCAATGTCCTTCCCCAAAGCAGACAGTCTGTTTGAGGGATCAGTTTTGAAACAGCCGAGGGGGGTGCGAGGCAGGGACCCCCGGGGCTGCCAGGTTCGGCCGCGGGCGCTGGCGGGAGTGGGCTCAGGCCCCCACGGCACAGGGGCCCGGGTCACAGGTGCTGCAAGGCTTCCTGTCCTTGCTCCGTGTAACCGTCGTCCCGGTGCGAGACCGCCCACTGGCCGAAGGACTCCTGGATGTGCACACTCCTGTGCGTGCTGCCCAGGCGCCGTTTATCCCGGGAGAAGAAGCTAAACCTTTTCGCAAAAAAAAGGAAAGAGAGACATGAGAGCCTCCCCTTTGCCACGCACATCACATCTGACACTGCCAGGGACATGGAGCAGCGAACGTGGAAGGGAGCAAATCAACGCAAGTTGTGAAAGAAAAAGTTGGAGGTGCGGATCAGGGTTATTCTAAGAAAGCAGCGGGGGAGTCTTGGTGTCTTTAAAGTCTTGGTACCATGGAGGTGACACACTGTGAATGGGGCGTGTGTGTAGGTGGCATGTGATGGATCTCTCAACACCGTAGCCACTACTGAGGGGTTCTGCCCTTTGCTGGTGGGAATAAAAGTATTGGGGGAAAAATGACTAAAAAAAAAAAAGCTAATGGAAAAATAAATCATGGATCCCTTTAATTAGCCTAACTATGCAGAAAAAGTAATGTGTGAAAGCAACATGGGATGTCTGATGATTTTTATGTAGGTAGATGAATATTTAAAATTAGCTACATATTTATTTAATATGAATCAGGAAAATATATAAGCCGCACATCAAAGCTCAGAGTTTATGGATATTATGCTTAGGATGAGGCCAAAGTAGATTTTTAATTAGGAAAAATAAAGCAATTAAAAACCATTAGGTAAATTCAGTGCATATGGTTCTCTGATTAAATAAAAGATATGAATGTAATATGTGATTGAAATTTGGGAAACATCAATTTAGAGGGTCAAAACTTGATTTAATGGTAAAAGCCTTTAGACTTTATCCCTGTTACTAGCTACATAGCAACAGCAAATGCAGACCAAGAAATATTTTAAAAATTGCTGTGAGTATTGCATGATGATCAGGGTGTGCTGTCTGATGCCTAAAGTCACAAGTAAAAAGCTTGCAAAGCAGCCCATTTAAATCAAGGGCGGCTTCAAGTCCATATGGACAGCTCGTAGGATCCTGGTCAGGAAACTTGAGCTGGCCCATCCTGAGAAGTTCTCCAAAGCTCTCTTTTCTCTAAGGCAGGTAGGTGTGCTAGCAGGTGAAGGCATGAACTGCATGCTGGGACTGTCGGTGACCTCTCTCCACAGGGTGGGTCAGTGTGGGGAAATAGTAGGCCAAAAATACACAGCAACAAAGCTCTGTTACACTTCACCTTTTAAAGGGTCCAAGTAAGCAGGAAAGCCATTTAGCACTTCCTGTCCAGGGGGACACAGAAAGAATCAAGACTTGGTGCCCTCTCTGCTTTCCTTTCTTTAACAAGATCAAATGGCTTCCTGGGGATGGCTTGGGCAAAACAAAAGCAGTTTAGAAAGCCATGGCGTGAAGATTGGAAACACAGTGTTAGCATCACTCAGGGAATCGGGGAACCGCCGTGGGCAATGATTACTGACCCGTCACTTAAAGGACCTTCTTTACTGGATCATGGACAAGGTGGGTTTAGAACGGAAACAGAAGAGACAAAAAGAATTATTGGTGACAGAGCAAAGAACTCTGAAGCATCAACCGTGCAGGTGGAGCGGAGTGGCAGTTTTCACAATTGAAACCCATTTCTGAAGGGAACAGGCAGATGATGGCCATGCAGGCTGCATAGGCAAAGAGGCCAGGCCAGCTCCAGCAGCAGCCACGAGCACTGCAAAGGCTCAACTCAAAACGAAAGCCCCCAAACCCCACAAGACCAGTGCCTACAAGGGAAACAAGTCGTCTGAGAGGCTGCAGCGTGGGGTCATCTATTATCAGTCCAGCTGCTACCATGGGCATTACGGCAGTAAAGATCCTGGTTAGAAAAGTACAGGTAGACATAAGGAAGATAAAAATGGGGGAGGCATGGGAAAGAAACCCACTGGGCAGGCAGACCAGCTGAAGGGTTTGCCTCTGCCACAGAGGGAAGACGAAAACACAGACCTGGGCATGGGGAAGGAAGGAGTCAGAGCCTGCTTTGAAAGTTGGTGGTGAGACCCTGGCTAAGGGACTGTCCAGCACATCTTCCCCAACTGCCATGAACTGTAGGCTCCGTGCCCCGAAGGCAGCCAGGTGACAAGCAGGAGAGAAAGTGAGGTGGTCAGGGTGGATCAGGCAGGACAGGGCAGGGCACTAAAGCAGAGAGCCTGCAGCACCTTAAGAGATGTTTCCTCACCCCAGCGGGTAAGTCAAAGTTGACAGTAAATGCTCACCAGTCCCTCACTGGGCAGGGCAAAAGAAGAAACTCAAGCCAAGCCACTATAACTTATTTGAAACACCTATGATTTTTATTTTTTAAAAGGTTGGCTGAGAAAAGATATAAAATAATCATCTTGAATGAGGTTTGGGGATTCTTGGTATATGTGTGTGGGTCACTTTCACTGCACTGAGTGGAGCAGCACCTTTGCAGAACCACCTGGTTGGCTGTCACAGTGACAATGAGAAGGGACGGCCTTTGCTAAGTGCACTGGCCAGTCCTCAGATGTCAGGCTACTGGGCTTTCCAGGGGTTCCCACCCATGCCACTGTGTACCTACCTCCACCATGTCCCATCTCTTAGCTTAACAGGGGCCCCCAGAGACAGAGTCATTGTCAGGGTCATGGCCCCGGACACAGTGTGGACGTTCTGCCTGGAGTCATATTTGCCCTCCCGGAAATGTCAGACTTCACCCAGGGCCAGGGCAGGGCTGGTGCATGGAGGCCCTGGCACACCTAGGGGGGTTCCAGCCAAGTGACTGTCTCACCTGGGCTTGCTGAGTGGACTGACCCCCTTCCCTTTGCTATTCGACTTAGGGGCACGGAGCCTGCAGCTTCCTGCAGAAGCTGCCCACTACAGCTTTCTCCACTTAAAGACTGGACTGTTTTAGCCTAAAGTTTATGTCTCAATACAGTGTGGCTGGTTTTAACTCCCTCCCCCTGATCTCTCTAGAAGACTCTCTGAAGTGGCATTTTGGGTAGTATAATGGGCGGCTGTGAAGAAGTTATTTCTGGGCTGAAGCGAGGAGAGGGGGTGGGGAGGAGGACAGAATACACCGTCACCGCTCCCATTAGAGATGCAGGGGCCAGCCCTGCCTGCCTGTGCAGGTCGCTGTGCTCTGTCATGTCCCTGGCTCTCTGTGCCCAGCCTGCCTTCCCGTTCGCCCGCCACCCCCTCCGCCCCTGCCCTGCAGAAAGCAGCTGTGTGTGTGCACGCGCGCCCGCCATGGGGACGGGCGCACAAAGGGGGCGCTGGTGCCTGGCGTTTCCTAGGGACGAGGCTGGAGTCACTCAGGCGCTCCCGCGTGACCTCCCCGGGCAGTGCCAGCCACACTCACGGCAGCCAGCTGCTCGGTCACAAGCTATTCTTGGAATGGCTTCTGGACACACTGTTTTGACTGGGGGCCGGAGTTTCCGGCCTTGGCTCACTTGACCAGTTCAGACCAGAAACAGAGCGGCTGACGTCTCGGACTCATGGTGCACTTGAGAGATAAGGGAACCAGGCGGGGGACTCAGAGCAGGGCAAGCAGAGGGGGCGAGGAGGCTGCGCAGAGAGGGCGCTGGGGACACGCCTGGGGCTGGGGGTGGACAGAAGGCACGTGCTCAAATCTCAACTTGGATACTTCCCGACTGTACAACTGAATATGAAGTCACTGGGCTTCACTGGGCCTCAGCTTCCTCATCTGAGAAATGGGCACAGCTGTCCCAGCTCTGAATCTCTCAAGGGCGAGAGGGAGGCTCAATCAGATCAAGGGATCCAGGCTGGTGGTTAACCTTTCAGACCTCCGAGGTAGTTATTACTTGTTGGGGGTGGGGAAAACTGGTCAAGGGCATGGAGCTGCACTAGAAAGCAAGTGTGAGCTGCACCAAATAGATTAATGCTTATACTCCCCAAAAGCAAGGATAGAGGTGCCCAAACCCAACCAGACAGGCAAGACGGGGAAGGATAAGGAGAAAGGCACCACATGATCTTAAGAACTGCTACATCCCGTGCCTGCAATGATCTGTCCCTGCCCCAGGCTCCTCCTCACGCCCAGGCCTGCGGGGGCCACTGAGGCAACCCAGGGTGGGCAACCGGGGTGGACAAAGGTGACCGGAGTCCTGCTTGTGCTGGACTTTTTTTGCCTATCTGCCTTCCTTGCTATCCCCTAGAGGGCCAGAGCTGCCCCAGGATTGGCCACTTACCCCTATGGACAGGACAGGCTGTCCTCCCTCTCTCTGTCTGTCTCTCTGTCCCTGTCCCTCTGTCTCTGTCTATCTGTTTCTTTCTCCCCTTCTGTGTGTCTCTCTAGCTCCAATTACAGCTGATTCCCTGGCCGGGTTCAGAGCAGTAGATTCTGCTGAGCTTATAGTTTACAAGTTAAGGGGGAAAAGGATCCGAAACTAGGGCTTTGGGACCCATTCTGGAACAATCTGGAAAAAAGGGCAGCTACCATGGGCTGTTCCGATGTGGATGGGTAAAAGAACTAGTTCCAGTGGAGAAAGAATGCTGGCTAATTCTGGTAACTTTCCTCTGGATTTTACCCAATTTGAGATGTGCAAAAGTCAACTCTCAATGACCTATTTTAGAGAAAGGGGGCCAGAGTAAATAATTAAAAAGTCAGGAAAACCTAGCTTTGGGAGGAATTTTTTAAATGACAAATGACTGCAGGTGCTGGAGACCACACAGAATGCCACACTTGAAGTGAAGATGCCCGACAGGCCTGATTTGTGGAGACCTGGGGAGAACTACCGAAAGATGCAGAATACTGGCAAATTGGTCTCAGGCTTCCTCAGCCCAGGGAGGTGACTTTTTGGACTCAGGACTTCAGGAAGTTCTCTCAACTTCCCCAGGGCAAAATCAAAACCTATAGCTAGCAGAGCACAAAAGTGGATGATCTGGGCCATCCTTTCATATAAGTAAGGTTGGCTGGTGGATTAGAGTTTAAGCAAAGCCAATCCCATTTCCTACTAGGCCAGAGGATAAATCCTCGCCAAGGACAAGAGTTTTCCTGGTGATCAATAATAAACAGAATGGAGACCAAAGGGTCCCCCCCCCCCCCCCCCCCCCCCCCGCCAGCCCCCAAGATAAGGAAAGAGTGGACACCCTGTTATTTCTGTTGGCCTCGTTTCTGCTCACTCTGCTTCTGATAACACAATCCTGCTCTTGCTGGGGAGCCATCCTTCCCCTCCCTTTACTTTGTGTGGTCTATGCAGGGTTAATTGCTACTCAGCCTCAGTGGTGAGAAGGAGACCCAGAGCGCTTCAGTCAGCATGCTGCGCTGTGATTGGCTTAGAGGTGGTCATGTGACCCGACCAGAGCCAATGAGACTGGGCTCTGTGACTTTTGCGCATTTCCTGGGAGGGAAGAATCTTTCCTTGCCACTTTCCAGACAGAAGAAGATACAAGCCTTCAGCTGAGGGCTGCCATATTGTCACCCTGAGGGGAGAGGGTACCCAAGAGTGGAGCCCACAGAAAGGAAAACCAAGTCAGAGGTGGAGTGAATGTGACAGAATCCTGACCGCAAGACCTGGTTCCAGCTTGAGCCTGAAGCCACAGTGACCTCTGGACATTGTGGTTACTGAGTCAAAAGATTTTCTTAATTCATTTTGAGTTGCATGTTGAGCTACAACTGGAACATTTCTAACACATGGTCAAAATGGTCTTGGGGTCCAGAGGACACTTTTCTTGTTCCAAACTTCATGCCTAGGAAATATTTATCCTTAACTGGGATAAATAATCACATCCCTTCCCAAATCCAGCAGGGATGGAGGACCAAGCTAATAACAATGTTAAGCTGTCAAGAGGGAGGAGGAAAGGAGGCACATGGGCTGAACCACACTCTCCAGAGAGCACCAGCCTTCCCCTGGCACCAGGGTGCAGAATCTGAAGTCAGGTACCGTCTTTTCAAAAGAGGACAGAATCTG
The DNA here is from genome assembly GCF_023851605.1 of Tamandua tetradactyla. Classification (NCBI taxonomy): domain Eukaryota; kingdom Metazoa; phylum Chordata; class Mammalia; order Pilosa; family Myrmecophagidae; genus Tamandua; species Tamandua tetradactyla. The sequence continues at coordinate 8,556,134 of NC_135331.1, read as the reverse complement.
GCAGTTGCAGATTGCACACATTTTGCATCCCTCCTCCCATCTACCAAAGCCAAGTGTTTAGACAACTCATGGGATAACAACTAGCCAAGAATTTCCAAATACTACTGGATTTTAAACGTTGAAGCACTCAGGTAACACCCCAGTTCCTCTCCCTGCCATGTTTGGCTGGTTTGCCAATCCAAGCCACTTGCTTTCATGAGCTTCTGCTGGAGTTTGGGGAAGACCTGAGGCCTTTGCTGTAATAATTGGGTATAACCAAGAGATAACAGGCAACCAGACAATACTGTGAGCATGAGGCCATCCTGCAAAGAGTTAAAAACCCGGGTTCTGAAATGAAATTGATAGCCCCAACAGGCTAGAGGAAATAGAAGAGAACTGATTATGTAATAGTACTATAACATGAAGTACTAGAAACAAAAACAACAAATGTAGGCTCTTGGGGCCAGGCTGCCTGGGATCAGACCCCACCTCTGCCCCTTACTAGCTGTGTGAGCCTGGGCAGGTGACTGACCTCGGTGCCTCAGTTTCCTTAACTATGCCAGTGAGGATTCAGCGAGATCATCTGGAGCCCTGAACGCTACCTGGCACACAGCAGGTTCTCAGTAAATATGACTTATCTAACTACATCAGAGGTCCACAAAGTCTTACGTATTTTGCAGGCAAAGTTTTAGGTACTTTCTCCCCACTGGGGAAAGGGCCATTCATCACACTCTCAAAGGAGACCACTAATGCAAAGAACTGCTGAAGTAGCTTAGAATCTACTGAAGACAGGGGCTGGGTGGCTCCATTTTTTGAGTGTCCCCCCAAACAACCACAGCCTGACTCTGCATGCAGGAAAGGGTTAAAGGTAAGATAAGGGATAGCTGGATGAGTCACACAGAAGTGCCTAGATGGGGCTGGGGATGGCATTCATGGAGCTGGGCAGCTTTATTCCTCAAAGACCCAGAGACGACCCCAACTCTGACACACACTCAAGCAGGCTCCTTGGCATCAGCCAAAAGGCCCAACTTTCTCCCTCCCCAAACCTCTCGGTCCAGAGGGCAAGGGGGGCCCCAGGAGGAACTCAGCATTCAGGCAGGGAGATGAAAAAGTCAGGGGCCAGGCCAGACATGTTCTCGGGTTAGGCCCCTTTTCAGCAGGAAGGGGTTAGTGATAAGCCTGGCCCCAGGAGCAGGTGCCCGGGGGGATGTTGGGTGACGTGAGACCTGCCAGCTCAGCCGCGTGTGCAGCAACCCCCTCCCCGCAAGCGCATCACTCACAGTCGCTTGATCCCAGACTCCGGCTGGGGGGATATTTTCGGGTGTGCGATGGGTGGAGGTTGGGATATTTGGTTTTCCTCTTCCATTTCTTCACTGGAAAGGGTTGAGAGGCATGAGACAAGAGAATCAAAAATTCTGTGAGAGCTGGAACATTCCAGAAGGCTACTGTCTGATGGTCTGCAGTACTTCTGGGGGGAAATGGGAATAAAATAAGGGTACCCAGGAGGTCGGGACCACTGGCTTCTGCCCCACAGCCTCTGTGCCTGGGAGGCTGGTCTCTTAACGATGGCCGTGTCCAATTTAGAGGGAGAGTTTGGCACTGGAGGTACTGGACCCAAGGGCCTGCATCTTTTGGCCTCTACCTACTCAAATGTGAAGAACCTCAGGAAAGGGACCCACATCTCTATTTTCAGTTGAGCCTGAGGATTTCAGGCAAGTAGAACTACTCCATTTTCTGTCTTGCCATGCTTCCCAGTCTCAACACCTTTGTGATCTCTTCAACCTGGAATATGCCACCCTCCTCCCAACATGTCCCAAGTCTGAACACTACGCTATCCTTCAAGGGAGGCCCAGTTCAACAGCCACCGCCTCCTGAAAGCCGTCCTGATTTCCACCCTATTGCCAAGCTGGAAGCATCTCTCCCTTCTTTGAATATGCAGTGCACACGGTCTGTAATTTCCTACGTGTCAATGAACATAATGGGTTTTCAGTAAAAACACGTGTCATTGTATTTTTGGTACATCTATCACCTTCCCCCAGTACAGTAGGGACCACATTTGGTGCATCTGCCCTTCCTTCCAGCTTTCCATTCAACAAATATTAACTATGCTCCATTCTCAGTGCTGAGAACTTAGCCACAGACAAGACAAATAACGTTCCTGGTTTTGTGTTGCTTCTGGTCACTAAAACAAACCCATTAGTGAACAGGGTAACGTGCAAAGGTGAAAAGGGCATGGAGAAAGTAAAAACTGGGTAAAGTGATAGGCAGTGACTGGGACAAGGTATGCCTTTGGTTAGGTGGGGATGGGGAAGGCCTCTCCGAGAAGGTGACGTTGGACCTGAAATTCTGAGTGATAAGGAATCGACCATGGGAAGAGTCAAAAAAAAAAAAAAAAAAAAAACTTCCCAGTAGCAGGAACAGCAAGTGCAAAGGTCCTGAGGTGGAAACAAGTTTGGTAGGTTTTGAGGAACCGAGGAAAGGCAGTGTGTATGGAGCTGAATGAGCGTGAGGGAGTAGGGTATGAAATGAGTATAGTCGGGTACACAGGGTATGAGGTTGAGTATAGTCAGGGGCTACCCAGTAGGATTTTCCATGATCATGGCCACGTTCCATATTTGTGCTGTCCAACACTGCAGCCAGTGGCCACCAGTGGGGACTGAGCACTTGAGTTGTGGCCACTGTGACTGAGACACTGGACTTTAAATATGATTTGCTTTGAGTTAATTGAAAATTAAATAGGCAAGTCTTGGTAATGGACAGTGGTCATGGTGGCATGACATTGTCAATGTAATGACCACTGGATTGTACAGCTGAAAGTGGTTACAATGGGAAGTTTCATGTTGCATGTATGTTATACAATATATATATATATATATATATATGTAATTAAAGATCCTTATGGCTAGCAGCTACCATCCTGGACAGTGCAGGTCCAGTGCGTGTGAGAGCCTCATCCACCCGGGGTGGACTGAACAAACATCTGGGCTGTGCAGCTCCACCATTTCTTGACTGCTACTGCCAAATCCAAAACCCAGCATTCAGTTCTTGGTAATTCATTTGATGGCAAAACCTGAAATGCAGTGTGGTGAGGCTGCTTATAATGTTCATTCACTCCATTTAGTATAAGAATATCTTATCCTGCAAAAATATCAATGCATTTGATTACAGGGTACAGCCCCAGACCTGGCTGGTGGTGTAAGGCCACACAGCGTATGTAATACTCCTTTCTAAGAGCTGAAAAGCTCTGAATTCCAAAAATGCACCCAGGCCGAGAAAGGGACTGTGGGCTCGTGTGTAGGAGGGTCCCCAGAAAGGGCACAGACGCAGTCCTTGTCTTCCAGGAGCTAACTGTCCAAAACCTGTGTGCCAACCCAGCAGGGAGCCAGCTGGGGACTCCAGTCCCTGAGGGAGAGCCTGGGAGCTCCTAGGGACACTCACCTCTTATAGTAGGCGAGCTCCTCCTGCAACAAAAACACCTTGGACTTGAGCTCGTTCCTTTCATGTAGCACGTCCCGCAGCTCCTGCAGCGTGAACCGGGGGCGGTTCGGGTCCTTGAGCTCCATGGCTACCTTCTCCGCCTCTGAGGTGCTCTCTTCTCCGCTCGGCTCCCTCTGGAGGAGGGAGAGATGCTGCTAATGAATTCCTGGCTGCACTGCCGGCACCCACTTTGCATCCTGCCAGAGCCCAAGTTTTCCACGCTGCTGGGGTGTTCGCAGCTTTCTGAGAGCGCTATTTTAGGACCTCGGGAGCAGCCTCCGCTCACGTTTTGTACAGTTAGTGTCCCTCTGGACGCCAACGCCAGCAGCCACCTGTTCCTTGTTCACCTTCTCCAGAGCCAGACGCAGAGTTCCCAGCACCTTCACACCTGACCCAGCTTTATTACAAGCAACAATGAAAGCTACCTAGAGAGGAGAAAAAGCTCATCTCCTCTGCCACCACGCTTCAGACATCTGCCTGCTTCCCCTTTTGCACCTTCTCTCTCTTACTCTTATTAAGATGGGTCACCAATTTTTACAGAGTTGTTGGTACCACAGCCTAAATCCAATTCTCTAATTATTTTTCATTTAACGTTCAGCTGCATACGTTTTCCCATTTGTTACCGGTCGTCAGGGTTAGAATTTTTCAGTGGTGCCCTGAGTTTGTCCACAGAGCGGTTAAAGCATGATTTCATTAGCCATTTACTGCAGGCTATTAGTGCTTCAGGTTTCTCCTAACTGGCGTGAGCCCTTAGTGAACGTCTATTAAGAACGCTGCACGTTCCTTCTTTCTATTTCCTGGGGATCAGTTCTGAGCATTGGGGTCACTCTGGTTAAGGTGGATGAAGCTTCTTATGGGTCTGGGCACTTATGTCAAATCAACGCCCCAGGTAGACGCCCCGACAAGGTGCAAACACACAAACACAGACAGAGGCCACAGCGCAGGCCCCTGGTCCGGTCGTGTCCACATTTCAGTGTCATGAAAAGAGACGTGGGAGAGAGGGAGACACAGGATGTCACAGTCAGACCCATGCAGTCCTGGGTGGGACACTTTGGGGACAATCGGGAAACTGGAATAGGACCTGGGCATTAGGTGAGATGAAAATTTACTAATATAGGAAGATAAAAATCATTAACTGAAAAAAGAAAAGCAGGTTAAGAAGTAGCATGTATAACATATATGAACCTAGAAAGCATGATGCTGAGTGAAACAAGCCAAACACAAAAGGACAAATATTGTACAACCCCACTTACATGAAATATCTAGAATAAGCAGATTCCTAAAGGAAGAAAATAGATTAGAAGTTACCAGGGGCTGGGGAGAGGTGGGAGGGAGAGTGATTACTTAATGGCTGCAGAGTTTCTGTTTGGAGGGATCAGAAAGTCTTGGTAAGGAGGGGGAAAGAGGTATAATAAAATAAGGTGTGGCAGTTAGATTCAGTTCCCAACTTGGCCAGGTGAAGGCACCTAGTTCTGTTGCTGTGGACAGGAGCCAATGGTACGTGAACCTCATCTGTAGCTGATTACATCTGCAGTAGGCTAGGAGGCATGCCTGCTGCAATGAATGATGCTTGACTTAACTGGCTGGTGCTTAAATGAGAGAGTGCAACGTAGCACAGTCCAAGCAGCTCAGCATCCCTCATCTCAGCACTCGCAGCTCAGCCCAGGCCTTTGGAGATGCAGAAAGGAATCACCCCAGGGAAAGTTGTTGGAGCCCAGAGGCCTGGAGAGAAGGCAAGCAGAGATCACCGTGTGCCTTCCCACATAAGAAAGAACCTCAGTTGAAAGTTAGCTGCCTTTCCTCTGAAGAACTGACGAAATAAATCCCCTTTTATTAAAAACCAGTCCGTCTCGTCTCTGGTGTGTTGCATTCCGGCAGCTAGCAAACTAGAACATAAGGCGTCAGTGGCCAAGAGAAATCAAATGGAGGCGAGAGGCTATTCTGGAGGCTGCTCTTATGCAGGCTTCAGTTAGATAGTGCTGATTGCCATGTGTTCTAGTTTGCTAGCTGCCAGAATGCAACACACCGGAGACGGACTGGCTTTTAATAAAAGGGGACTTATTTTGTTGGTTCTTCAGAGGAAAGGCAGCTAACTTTCCACTGAGGTTCTTTCTTACATGGAAGGCACAAGATGGTCTCTGCTGGTCTTCTCTCCAGGCCCCTGAGTTCCAACAACTTTCCCCGGGGTGATTTCTTTCTGCATCTCCAAAGGCCTGGGCTGAGCTGCTAGTGCTGAGATGAGGAATGCCGAGCTGCTTAGGCTGTGCTACTTGGCACTCTCTCATTTAAGCACCAGCCAATTAAGTCAAATGTCACTCACTGCAGCAGACACGCCTTCTGACTGCAGATGTAATTAGCAACAGATGAGGTTCACATACCATTGGCTTATGTCCGCAGCAACAAGACTAGGTATGCTCACCTGGCCAAGTTGACAACTGAATCTAACTAACACACCATGGTTTGCTTAAACCCTAAACATCACTCCTGCTGACTCTTAAGAACACCTAGGGCTCGAAGTGAGACTCGATAAAGGTTTCATGCACTAACTTTTGCTGTCCTGGAACCTATAATTCCTAGAGGGTTCCTAGATCAGATAAATCCTGAAAACCAGAGGGACCAGCCTCTCCAAGATGATCAATTAATTTCATCACCTTATCCTTTAGTTTGGATACCCCTTCTCAACATGAAAAAGTCAGAATGGGCATTGCCTAAGGATCCCTATAGATTGGGAGAGGGATCAAAGGAGAAGGAGGAGGTATAGCAGAGAGAACAGGATTTGGCAAATGAGTATGACTGCTGAATCACTACATTAATATTCCTTCTAGCCTCCAGTGTTTTAGAGCAGCTAGAAGGAAAAATCTGAGGTGGTGGAAGAGTAGCTCCTGACAAACTCCGAAGTGTGTAACTACTTTGAAATGTATTGCTTTTTACTTTCTTTGCTTTGTATATATAGTTTATAATAAAATCATTGCTTTGGAAATTATAGCTTTTTTCTTTCTTTGCCTTGAAAATTATTGCTTGTTTCTTTCTTTGCTTTGTGTATATATTTTACAATAAAAATTTCTAAAAAAATTGATAGCAAAAGGAAGTCCATATAAATCAGGAATGCAAATAAATGTGCAAAAAAAGTCTTGGTACTAGATAGTGGTGATGGCAGCACAACACTGAGAACGTGATCAATGCCACCAAACTATACACTTAAAAATGGTTAAAATGCCAATTTGTATGCCATGAGTTATCACAATAAAAAAAAATTAACATTTTATTTTGGTAAAGGACGGGACTGAGTATGCAGATAAATAGGGAAAATAGTATACACTAGGACGCTCACAGAGGCCTCTGTAGTTGGTGGAAATGTTTTATTTGTGCTTGTTTGCATTTTCTATCTTCTGCAATGCATTTGACTGCTTTTGTAACAATGAAAGTTAAAACCAAAACCAAAAGGGCTAAACCGATTTACAGACCCAGTACGTGTGTGTGTTTTTCATGGACCACACACCTGTAACAATGTACAAGTCAGTGGCCCTTGGCATCCATCGCCACCATCAATTTCAGAGCTTTGTCACCTCCCCAAACAGAAACCCTGACGCCAAGATGCAGTAACCACCCCCCGCCCTGTTTCTTTCCCCCTTGCTGCTGGCAACCTCCAATCCACCTTCTGTCTCTATGAATTTGCTTATTCTAGATATTTCGTATACATGGAATCATAAAATATGTGGTCAGACACGCCATAGCATGTCTCAGCACTCTGCTCCCTGTTTCAGCTGTTTCGTACCCCACTGGATGGCTACCCCACATTCTGTCTATCCATTCATCTGACGATGGACACACGAGCCTGTTTCCACTTTGGGGTATTATGAATAATGCTGCTGTGAACTTGGTGTGCAAATATTTTGTGTTGACCATTACTCTCGTATATTTTTAAATGTATATTATATATATGTTTTTAAAACTTTTATTGTATAGTATAACATATACAAAGCAAAGAAATAAAAAAGCAATAGTTTTCAAAGCACTCTTCAACAAATGGTTATAGGACAGATCCCAGAGTTTGTCATGGGCTACCATACCATCGTCTCAGATTTTTCCTTCTAGCTGCTCCAGAATATAGGAGGCTAGAGGGCTTAAATACTTTTTTTTATCATCACAGTCAACTTTTTCTTCCTTCTTTTTTTGTGAACAACAACATATATACAAAAAAGCTGTAAGTTTTCAAGCACAGCACCACAATTAGTTGTAGAACATATTTCAGACTTTGACATAGGTTACAATTTCACAATTTTAGGCTTTTACTTCTAGCTGTTCTAAAATACTGGAGATTAAGAGATATCAATTTAGTGATTCAGCATTCATATTCATTTGCTAAGTACGATCCTCTATGTATAATTCCACCATCACCTTTGATCTTTCTATATCTCTCACTGGGGTTTTGGTGCTGTGGCAATTCTAAATTTTTGATATTGGAAGGGTCTGTCACTAATATGGGGTAGGGAGATGGAACTATCTGATATTCTGAGAGGCTGGGCTAGGTGTCAGGACTAATATGGACCAGGGACCCATCTGGAGGTTGTAGGTTTCTGGCAAGTTACTCTAGTGCCTGAAACCCCTGTGGAATCTTATATATTGCCCTAGGTGTTCTTTAGGATTGGTTGGAATGGTCCTGGTTGGGGTTGGCAGGTTATGACAGGTAGCAAGGTCTACCTGAAGCTTGTGTAAGAGCAACCTCCAGAGTAGCCTCTCGACTCTTATTTGAACTCTCTCTGCCACTGATACTTTATGAATTACACGTATTTTCCCCCATTTGGTCAGGATATTGTTGATCCCACAATGCCAGGGAGACTTTCTTTCACCCCTGGATGTGATGTCCCATGCAGGGGGTATAATATATTTTTAATGCAATTTTATTGAGATATATTCTCATACTGTACAATCCATCAAAATTATACAATCACAGTATCATTACATTATATGTTGTTTTTAATGCAGAAAATAAACCACTTTCTGATGCCCCAATATACACTTCCACCTTCTAGAATTTTGCTCTTAATACAAAAGGGGACTCAAATCACAGTGCATCACACACACCACCCAACCTGATGAGGCAGCTGCGGTTTACATCCCCATTTTACTGATGGGCAAACAGATCCACAGTGGCATTCAGTAAAGATCTGGGGATGGATGGATGGGTGCAGGCGCTCCCTGGCTTCCAAATCATCCAAGCGTACAACGTGTCCTACATTTCCGAAGAGTGCACAAATGGTATCTTACTGGAATGTTGCCTCAACTTCAGCAGGTGTGGAAGGGGGAGCAGCCTCCCATTGTGATGGATGAGCAGATGCAGACTTCCCCACCTCTGTAAGTGACCAGGGCATCCTTCCATCTGGCTGTTCCTTCAGAGTATGTCCAGAATCCAGCTCTACCTTCCACCACCCCTTGGCCACCACTGGGTCTGAGCTACCATCCTCCCTGCCCAGTCCATTCCTCGGCCTCTGCCCCATTCTCCCTCCTCTACCCTCCCTGCCCTCACAGCAGCCAGAGTAGCCCTTGTTAGACTAATCCCCAGGTCCTCCTCTGCTAAAGAGTCTCCACTGGGACCCCCTTCTGCTCAGAGTAAAAGCAGAAGTCCTCATTAAGAATATGAGAAGCAAACCACAGAAAGGAAAAAAAATTCCAAATTATATATTTGATAAGTTTCCAATACGAGCATATATAAAGAACTCTTATAACTCAACAGTAGAAAGACAACCCAATTTTAAATATGGGCAAAAGATCTGAATAGACATTTGTCCAAAGAAGAGATACAAATGGCCAACAAGTACATGAAAAGATGCTCAACACTGTTAGTCGTTAGGGAAAGGCAAATCAAAACCACAATGAGATATTACTTCACACCCAACAGTATGGCTATTATTAAAAAAAACACCAAAAACACAAGTATTGGTGATGATGTGGAGAAACTGGAACCCTCATCCATGGCTGGTGGGAATGGAAAATGGTGCCACTGCTTTAGAAAACTGGTAGTTCTTCAAAATTTTAAACACAGTTACCACATGATTCAGCCATTCTACTCCAAGATCTATATCCAAAGGAGCTGAAAACACATGTCCACACAAAAACTCGTGCACAAATGTTCATAGAGGCGGTACTCACAATAGTCAAAGTGTAGAATCAACACAAATGTCCCTAAACAGATGAATGGAGAAATAAAATGTGGTAGAGCCATTCAATAAATAACTGATACAATGGAATATCATTCAGCCATAAAAACAAAAAAAGAACAAAGTTGGGACATGTTACAACACGGATGAACCTTGGAAACAGGATTCCATTCATGTGAAATGCCCAGAGTAGGCAAATCCATAGAAACAGAAAGGAGAATAGTGGTTGCCAAGGGGTGGGGGATGAAGGAAGGATTGGGGAGTGACTGCTAATGGGTGGGGGAGGGTTCTTTTTAGGGTAAAGAAAATGTTCTGGAAATAGACTGCGGTGATAGTTGCACAATATTGTAAATGTATTAAAATCCACTCAATTATATACTTTCAAAGGGGGAAATTTTTTGGTATGGGTATTATATCTCAATACATATTATGAATTAGGAAAATAAAAATATATATACATCCAGACCCTGTGACAGTCTACAGGGCTCTGCATGATGGGCTCCTGTGACCGCCCTGTCTTCACCTCCCACTGTTCCTACTCACCCTCTCCACTCCCGCTACCCTTATGTCTTTGCTACTCTTTGAACATGTCAGGCTTGCTCCCACCTCAGGGCCTTTCCATCTGCCATTTCCCAATCCAGGTACAATCTTCCTCAAATGTTCTCAGAGCTCAATTTCCCAAGGTCTCTGTTCAAGTGCCACGTTCTTGGTGACACCCGCCCTATTCAAAACTGCAAGTTTCCGCACGTCCCAGCACTGTGATTTATTTATTTTTTTTGGGGGGGTGGGGGGTGGGTAGTGCATGGTCCAGGAATCAAACATGGGTTTCCCTCATGGAAGGCAAGCATGGGTTTCCCTCATGGAAGGCACAACCATCTGTGCATCCCAGCATTTTTTGCCTACAGCATTTATCACCATCTGACATGCTAGATAATTCACTTGTTTTTATCTGTCTCCCCCATTGTATGTAAGCCACATGAGAGCTGGATTCCATCTCTTTGTTTCACCACTGTGTCCCTGGAACATACAGTATTTAGTGAATGAGTGAATGATGCTAAGAGAGGTTAAGTGACCTGCCCAAGACCACACAGCTGGTAAGTAAAAGAGCCCATACTGGGACCTTGGTTCTCAGGGTCCCTGCACAGTGTCTAAGCTGGTGGGAAGTGGTGGGTCATCTCCAGCAGAGTGTCTGGCCTAAAGCAGGGGCTTCCGAACCTAAGTGTATATGCGTCACCTGGAGAATGACTTGAAGAGACATGTCTCCCAAGAAGATATACAAGTGGCCTACAAGCACATGAAGAGATGCTCAACATTATTAGCCATTAGGGAAATGCAAATTACAACCACAATGAGATAGCACTACACACCAATAAGATGGCTATAATTAAAAAATAAACAGTAAGTGTGGCAAGGCTTCAAAGTAACTGTAAACCTCATACACTGCTGGAAGGAACGTAAAATGGTGCAACTGCTGTGGAAAACAGGGTGGTGGTTCCTTAGAAAGATAAAGTTACCACATAACCCAGGAATCTTGAAGTCAGAGTCTCCAATTATTACATGTATATACATGTTCATAGCAGCATTAGTCACTGTGCTGGTTTGGAAGGAAGTAGGCCCCCTAAGAAAAGCCATGTTTTAATATAAATCCCATTTCTTAAAGGTAGAATAATCCCTATTCAATACTGTATATTTGAAATTGTAATGAGATCATCTCCCTGGTTGATGTGATTTAGTTAAGAATGGTTGTTAAACTGGATTAGGGGATGACATGTCTCCACCCATTTGAGTGGGTCTTGATTAGTTTCTGAAGTCCTATAAAAGAGGAAACATTTTGGAGATTCAGAGAGACTCAGAGAGAGCAGAGAATGCTGCAGCACCATGAAGCAGAGAGTCCACCAGCCAGCGACCTTTGGAGATGAAGAAGGAAAACGCCTCCCAGGGAGCTTCATGAAACAGGAAGCCAGGAGACCAAGCTAGCAGATGACACCGTATTCGCCATGTGCCTGTCCAGCCGAGAGAGAAGCCCTGACTGTGTTCGCCATGTGCCTTCTCACTTGAGAGAGAAACCCTGAACTTCATCGGCCTTCTTGAACCAAGGTATCTTTCCCTGGATGCCTTTGATTAGACATTTCTATAGACTTGTTTTAATTGGGACATTTTCTCAGCCTTAGAACTGTAAACGAGCAACTTATTAAATTCCCCTTTTGAAAAGCCATTCCATTTCTGGTATATTGCATTCTGGCAGCTAGCAAACTAGAACAGTCACAAAGACCAAAAGTTGGAAACAGCCCAAATGTCTATCAACTGAGAAAGGAGTAAACAAACTGTGGATTATCCATTCAATGGAATATCATGCAACTATAAAAAGGAATGAAATACTGATACATGTGCAACATAGATGAACCTCAAAAATATGACATGTGAAAGAATCCAGACACGAAAGCATGAAAGCCCAGTTACTGTACAATGCCATTTATATGAGGTATCCAGAACAGATAAATCCACAGAGACAGAAAACAGATTGGTGGCTGCTAGGGGTTGGGAGAGGCGGAAAATGGGGAGTAACAGCTAATGGGTTTTCTTTTTCGGGTGAGGAATATGTTTTGGAGCCAGATGGAAGTGGTAGCTGCACAACATTTGTCAATGTACTAAATACCACTGAATTGCTCACTTTAAAATAGTTTTATGTTATGTGAATTTCATATAAAAACTATTTTATAACCCCACCACCAAAAAAAAAAAAAAAAAAGCCACATGGGACGCTTGGTAAATGGGCAGATTCCTGGGTTCCAGGAGGAACCTGCTTCTAATCAGCTTTGTATTTGTCTGGTTTCCCGTGGATGATCCATAGGCTCGAGTGGAGAAATGCAGGTTACACAGAGGGATCCTAGCCTGCCGAGTCCCCTGCCTTGGGCCAGACCCAAGCCCCATCCTCTCAGCCTCCGAGCCAGCCACCCACCCTTGCACAGATGACCCATCCCCAAGGCAGAGGCCCTGAACTTGTGGCCACCAATGCCCCATGACCGACAGGGAGGAGGAGATGAACGCTCAGGACAGCAGTGACTCTGGGACATGGAAAAGGGGGACTGACTCTCCAAAAAGGCAGCCCAGGGAGATGTGCCTAGATGCTGAGCTGAGCCTGAGATGCTGGACACTAGAAGGCAGAGCCGAAATGCTGCCCCTTCTGGGAAAGTCTAGGCCGGACTGTTCTGGGAAAGGACACTTGAAAGGAGACACCACTCACCAGGGCAGATCAGGTGACCAGGCAGCAGCAAGGCTGGAGTCAGCATGCACAGCAGGGTGCCCTGCAGCAGCCAGGAATCCCAGGCCCAAACACAGCCCGACCCACGCGCCTTCCAGCCATCTCAGCAATTCTCAGTGTGGGGAAGGAAGTGTTTAAAGAGTTAACTTCCCAAGAAGGTGTTCTAGGCATCTGCTGATGCCACGTCCTCAGGTGGGTTGTGTCCTGGGGTCCAACTCTGGTGTGTGATTCCCCCCTCTCTGCAGAGTGCCTGGGCCTGCCCACCCCACCAGACTATACTGAGCCCATGTCCTTTACCAGAGGGCCTGGTATACAGCAGGCACTCAATAATGCAGTGCCCTTCTCTTCCCCTGCCCAGGTGAACCATGGAGCATCCGTGGGTGTTTAATAGTTATCTGACGCTTATTGGGCACCAACTTTGAGCTGGATGATGAGATCAGTACTGGGAAGGGGAAACTCAGACAGGTGGGGCAGGAGAGGAGGTGAACACAGAGACTTACAGTGAAATATAACAAGCGAGAAGAAGGAGCATCCAACTCCAACTTGGGGAAAAGAGGTGATTCCCCAAAACGTTAAATACAATTGTCATATAACTTGGTAATTCTACTTGTAGGTATAGTACTCAGAATAACTGAAAACAGGTACTCAAACAGACACTTGTACACCAGTGTTCACAGCAGCATTATTCACAATAGCCAAAAGTGGAAGCTACCCAAATCTCCAGGACAGATGAATGGATAAACAAAATGTGGCTCAAAGAGACAGAAGAATATTACACAACTATAAAAAGGAATGAAGTTCTGATACATGCTACAAGATGAATCAGCCTTGAAGACATCCTGAGTGAAATTAGCCAGGCACCAAAAGACAAATACTGTATGATCTCACTTATATGAAATATCCAGAATAAGCAAATTCATAGACAGTACTTTATCGTTTACCAGGGGCTTGAGGGGATGCTTAACAGGTACAGAATTTCTGTTCTGGCTGATGAAAAAGTTTTGGAACTTTTTTTTGTGGCAACAGCACAGTCTTATAAATACACTTAGTGCAACCTGAAGTGTACACTCAAAAATGATTAAAATGGAAATTTTATGTTATGTATTTTACCACGGTTAAATTTTAAAAACAAACAGAAAGGTCTAACTGGGGAGGATCAGGAAAGATGTTATTGCAGATGTGGCCTCTGTGCTGGGGGGGGGTTGAAGAATGTTGAGGAGTTCACCAGGAACTCATGGCACTAGTCATATAGGCCAGAGGTTGCAAACTGGCAGCCCCCTAATGTGTACTGTTTTGCCTTTGATGTGACTGAAAACTCTTTTGAATTAGTCGCTAGATCTTTTAAATCAGAAGATTGTACACTAAAGTCTGCGGTTTGGGCTTATTTTGGAAAAAAAAAAAATTGGCCATACTGGACCACATTCCCATAGGGCAACATGCTCTTTCCAGACCTACCCACGCCACCCCTTTTCCTCCTTCCCCCCACACCCCATGGACCCAAACCTCAGGCTCACATACTCCCTCCAGCCCCTCCCTCCCCAAACCCTGCCATTCACTCTGTGTCTCTGGAAAGAGCCATCTGAGGGGATTCACCTGCCTTAGGGAGGGGGTGAAGCCTTTAGAGTGTTCCCAAACCCTCGTTTCCCAAGAGGCCTTTTGGCAAGCCACCTGCTCCTCTCTGAGCCTTCATTTTCCCCTTCAGCTCTCGACAACCCATTAATGTTTCTAAGGGACTTCCTGCCCAGTTATCCTGGGACTCCTGGGAACAGCAGCTTCCCCAGCGGCAGTAGTTCCCTGCTCATTTCGATGGGCTGTCACGGCCCCAAATGATAAAGACTTCTTTTCTCTGGGGTCTAATCAGTTCTTCTAGGGGAGAGGGCCCTGACCCCCTTAGAGCTTGGGGGATTCCCAACCAGGTTTGTGGAAGTCCTGACTTCTGGGACTGCTGCCCGCAAGTGCAAGAGGAAGGAAAACTGGGGCTCCAGCTTTTCTGAGGCCCACCGGGCAGTATCGACAGCTCCAGCCTGTCCAGATAGAGAGGGACACCGAGGGCTCTTTCCAGGGTGGTAGCTGGGCCCAATCAACAGCAGGGCTTCTAGGCTTACGCCACGAGGGACCACAGAGGTGGCTCAGGTTATCTTGGCTACACTGGGGCCTTCCCTGGTTTGTTCCCTGGTCCCTAGAGGCACTTTGGGTTCAGCTTGAGACAGATACCATGTGGCCCCAGCTGCTTTCCAGGGAGACTAGCTGACAAGCAAAGGGGACTGACTGCCCACAGGAAGAACCCTCAGTCAGGGCCCTGGACCTGCAACCTGGCTTCCTGGATTGGTTCTCACTGCCTCAGGCATCAGGGCTACTTCTGGGGCCCCTTGGTCCTTGAACACACTTCTGAGCAGCCCCTGGCCCAGCAAAGGGGAGCGACCTTTGTGTTTTGGTCACCCTTGGCATCTCCAGGCATGGCATACATGAATTCAGCCTTTTAAACCTGCTTTACACACCGGCCTCCAGACCCCTGCCTGCTTTCCCTGCGCAGAGTCCTCAATTTTAAAAAAGGTTACTAAGATAACACAACTTGTAAGGCAGAGAGATCAAGAAGGTAAATTTTAATTTTACAGTTTTTTTTTACTGATTTTATCTCAAGTTCTTTAGACATGGAACTGATCTCATTTTCCTAAGGATTTATATATCTAATTATGAAAGGCAGGAAAACCTTCAATTAAAATATAAGGAAATGATGAACCTTGAAACCTTATGCTAAATGAAGGAAGCCAGCCACAAAGACCACCTATTATATGATCCCGTGTATATGGAATGTCCAGAATAGGCAAATCTATAGAGATAAAAAGTAGATTAGTGGTTGCCTATGGCTTGGGGGGGTGGGGGCAGGGATATGGGGGGTGACTGCTAATGCCTGGGGGAGTTTCTTTATGGGGTGATAGACATGTTCTGGAATTAGACAGTGGTCATGGTCATGCAATATAGTGAAGCCGCAATATAGAGTGGCTTCCTCTCCAGCCCTAGATCCTTCCATAGCTCCCATGTCCCCCCCCCGCCCCCGCCCACCAATCCTGGCCCAGGACCAGCCCCCACCCCAGCCACACCCCACCCAGTCTCCAGTCTGGCTCCGCTGCTCCCCTGCCCCACACCCCACCTGTGGAAAACCTATGCATCCCACAGGTCCGTCTCAATGTCCCAAAGGCCCACCCACCCCTGCCTTCCCCCACCTTCCCTGGATCCAAGGCGCACTGAATAGTGAGTATACCGAATGGAGTCCTGTTCATTCCCCTCCTCTGAGAGATGGGAGACGGACAGACAGGCCCAGAGTCCCACGGCAGCGGGTGGGGAAGGCCCTGCAGCCCACAGCTGCCCTGCTTCATCTGGGAGCAGCCCAAGCTCTGCACAGCTCTGAGGGACAGAGTTAATTAAACCCAGCAAAGAAGTCCTGACTTAAGGAACAGATGCTGCCCAGACCTTTTGAGTCTGGCTTCTTTCACTTAGGATAATGTTTTCAAGGTTCAACCATGTTGTAGCTGAATCGTATTCCATTGTATGGGCAGACCATCCATTGATGGACATTTGAGTTATCTCCGCTTTTTGGCAATTGTGAATAATGCTGCTATGGTCACTTGTGTACAGAGGTCTGTGTGGATACACGCTTTTATCTCTCTTGGGGATCAGGACCCAGGAGTGGAATTGCTGGGCATCTAGTTTTGTGTGATTATTTGACTCACATCTTTCTGCATGCTAAACTGTGAGTTGCACGTGAATAGGGACCAGATCTATATACTGTTCACCATTTTATCCCTGGTGCCTACCCATATGGACCACAATTATTTGAATGAATGAACACACGAATGAGCAGCAGATGCACCGTAACTACCATTGTGCTATCTGAATTCCCTGGGCTAGAAAGCTGAGAGTCCTGGAGTCCAGGTCCAGCTCTGTCTCTACCCAGATGTGTGGCCTCAGACCAGTTGCTTGACTTCTCTGGGCCTCCCATTCTCTGTGTCTAATGCAGAAAGCAAGACCGCCCTGCCTGCCTCGAGCCAGCCCACAGACCTACCCTCCCATACCACTCGGTGAGCAACCAGCTTCTCACTCACCTCGGGTTCTTCCTCCCCATTCTGGCTGAGCTCTCCCTGCAGCCTCTCTCGCAGCTTCCCGAGCTCTACCCGCAGGCTGCCCATCTCCTGCTCCTTGGTCTGCAGGTCTGCCTCCAGCTCTACCTTCTGTTCAATCAGGGCCTTCCCCTGGGCCTCCACCACGGTGACCCGGTGCCGGAGGTCGTGGTTGATCTTCATCAGCCGGGTCTGCTGCTGCTGCAGCTGCAGAAAGAGAGGACGTCGGTAGGTAGGGCTGACACGTACAGGCGCTCAGGTTGTGCACTGCACAAAGACCAACCTTCTGCGGCTGTGCCATTCATACTCCAGACACCTTTATTTGCTTGTAATTTGTTCACATTCCTGTAAGTCTGTGGTTGCTAAAGACGGGTGATTTGTATATTTCTTATGATAATTTTACGACAGATGGCAGATAAATGTCTTGTCAGAATTTGTATATTATGTAAGTAACATGAGAAAGAGGTGCCTTTTTCTAATTTAACTCTATGGGTTCCTGGAGTAGCATGGATCATGCTGGCCTACTTGGGAATGGCATGAGGAGGGTGGGCTGGAGGCAGCCTCAGGGGTCAGAAGAGAGGCTAGTGGGGTCCTGGGACCTCCGGAGAGTGTGGATGGCAGCCAGGTCACGGGGCAGCGAAGAGCAGGGCTGCAGGTCTCCCCAGGCTGCTGTTTCAGGGCTGAGTCTATCAAGCCACAGGCAGGTTCCCCACCCCGCGGAGCCAAAGGAAAGAGACCAAAGGGACACGGAGAACATCCTGAGGGCAGGATCCAGCATCCTCCTGGCACCCACAGGCCAGGAGAGAGCCCACTGCTGGGGGCTTGTCACTCACAGCCTCGACGTCCTCGTTTTTCAGGCCGAGCTC
This sequence comes from Tamandua tetradactyla, assembly GCF_023851605.1. Taxonomy (NCBI): domain Eukaryota; kingdom Metazoa; phylum Chordata; class Mammalia; order Pilosa; family Myrmecophagidae; genus Tamandua; species Tamandua tetradactyla. The sequence goes on along the minus strand of NC_135331.1, from coordinate 8,538,274 downwards.
CCTGTCCTTGGCGCGGATCTCATCCCGCTGCTTGTCCACCACCTCCTTCAGCTTCTTCATCACCTGCCGCTCCCGTTCCGACATACCTGGCGTGGGGCAGGCGGACCAGCAGGTGAGCCCCACTTCCGCCCCGATCCCAGCAGCCTGCGGCTTCCCACTGAGAATGGAGCCCAAGTCCCGCGGCTCGGGCCCCCTACCCCGAAGCCGCACCGCCTCCCACACTCTGCCCCCGCGCCCCTTCACCCCTGCAGTGGCCTGCCCTCTGGCCCAGGATCCCTCCAAGCTGATTCCCACCTCTGGGCATCCGCCCTTGCTGTTCCCTCTGCCTGGAATCCCTTCCCATCTTCCTTTGGCCACTCCCCTCATTCCATCCTCAAGCCTCAGCTCAAATGTCACCTCCTCACAGCAGGGAGCATCCCTCCCCTGACCAACCCCCTGACCCAGCACCCCCTGCTGGGTGCCTCCACAACACTTTCTACAACCAGTAAGTGTCTTGTATGTTCATTTATCTGGGAAAGATGAGTCTGCAGAGGGACTCAGAGGATAGGGTTGGGGACTCAGTCCTGCCACCACCCCCCATTTAATAGCTGTGTGGCCTTAGGCTGTCTGCTCTGTGCCTCAGTTTGCACATCTGTGAAATGGGTGTGATAACAGTATCCACTCCTTAGGCTCCTCACCCCACCCTACCCCTGCCACCAGACTGTCAGTCCCAGGAGGGCAAAGACTCACTGTTACCTCCCTGGGCCTGGCACACAGGAGGTGCTCAGTGTGATGTGGTGAGTTAATTTTGAACTGTGAGGATGGGTACTGGGGCTGACAACCCTGCCCTCCAGAGAGGTGAGAGACGAACAAGGGACAAATATCTTCCTGTACCTCCGTTGGGGCCCAGGCCTTATGTGGCCAGGTCTGTTGGTCCCCCCAAGAAGAGGCCACATGGGTGATTCCTGAGCTACTTTCCTACAGGCCTCGATCCCCACATCTCTCCTTACGGTGCGTGTCGGGAGTAAGCTGCGTGGTGGGGTTGCGAAGGGGCAGTGTCAGGAGTAAGCTGCGTGGTGGGGTTGCAAAGGGGCAGCCAGTCCACGTGACGTCACCCAGCCTGGAGCAGCACCCGCCTCGTGGGCAGCCCCAAACACAGAGACCAGGAGGCAGCATGGCTGGGCCCTTCCTGCCCACGTGCCCACAGGTGTCCTCGATGCGCTCAGGCAGGCGGCCACCGCCATGAGTGGGCATCCACAGTGTGCGTCCAGAAAGGCGCGAGATGTGGCAGGGGCCACCCACCCAGAGGAGACCCCAGCCGCCCTTGAAGGGCCCAGGCTTTTAGGCAACAGCTGCCAGCCTGGGATACTGGGCAGTCCCAGAGGAGGCCGTTCTGTTCTGTCTCAACCGTCTCCATAGCCAGGGTTTCCCGCAGAGTGGACGCACCGACCACGGATGACTTCTGAGTGTCAATACACGATCATCTGCTCAGATGGGGGTGCTGAAGGCTGAAAAATGCCCCCCTCAAAGACACCCACATCCTAAACCTTGGAATCCCAAAATGTTAACCTACATGGCAAAAAACGGGGGTCTTTTGAGCAGTGAATAAAAAAGTATTTGCAAAGTCCCCTTGCCGGAATGGCGAAAAGGGGGAAAATTCAATTTTCCCATTTGGAGAATTCCTGATATTCCCACAAGCAGTGGGGACAACCAAAGCAATAGGATGAGCCCTCAATCTTGAGGTTTGTTCACATGAAATTTATCCCCACAAAGGATAGGTCAAGTGTACTTAAAATTAGGCCTAAGAGTCACCCCCAGAGAACCTCTTCTGTTGCTCAGATTTGTCCTCTCTCTCTCAGCCAACACGACAAGCAAACTCAATGCCCTCCCCCTGTCTACGTGGGACATGACTCCCAGGGGTGTGGACCTTCCTGGCAACGTGGGGCAGAAATCCTAGAATGAGCTGGGACTCAGCATCAAGGGATTGAGAAAATCTTCTCGACCAAAAGGGGGAAGAGAGAAATGAGACAAAATAAAGTGTCAATGGCGGAGAGATTTCAAACAAAGTAGAGAGGTTATTCTGGAGGTTATTCTTACGCATTTTATAGATATTCCTATTTTAGTTTCAGGTGTATTAGAGAAGCTGGAGGGAAGTGCCTGAAACTGCAGAGCTGTGTTCCAGTAGCCATGTTTCTTGAAGATGAATGTATAATGATATAGCTTTTGCAACATGACTGTGTGATTGTGAAAATCTTGTCTGATACTCCTTTTATCTACATTATTGACAGATGAGCAAAAAGTATGGATTAAAAATAAATAAATAATGGGGGGAAAATGTTAAATTGAGTAGATTGAAATACTAGTAAACAATGAAAGAGAAAAGTAAGGGGTATAGAAAAAAATAGGGGGAACAAAGGTTAAAATCTATTGAGTAGATGGTCAACAAGAGGGAGGGGTAAGGGGTGTGGTATGTGTGAGTTTTTTCTTTTTATTTCTTTCTGGAGTGATGCAAATGTTCTAAAAATGATCATGGTGATGAATACACAACCATATTCTGTGAGCCACTGTGTTAGTTAGATTCAGTTGTCAACTTGGCCAGGTGAGCATACCTAGTCTTGTTGCTGTGGTCATAAGCCAACGGTACGTGAACCTCATCTGTTGCCAATTACATCTGCAGTCAGCTAGGTGTGTCTGCTACAGTGAGTGACGTTTGACTTAATTGGCTGGTGCTTAAATGAGAGATTGCAACGTAGCACTGCTAAACAGCTCGGCATTCGTCATCTCAGCACATGCAACTCAGCCCAGGCCTTTGGAGATGCAGAAAAAAGTCCCCCCGGGGAAAGTTGTTGGAACCCAGGGGCCTGGAGAGAAGACCAGCAGAGACCATCTTGTGCCTTCCACATAAGAAAGAACCTCAGTGGAAAGTTAGCTGCCTTTCCTCTGAAGAACCAACAAAATAAATCCCCTTTTATTAAAAGCCAATCTGTCTCTGGTGTGTTGCATTCCGGCAGCTAGCAAACTAGAACAGCCACTGACCGCACACCATGCACAGAATGTGTATATGGTAAGAATGTTCATGTTTGCTTGTTTTGGTTTGATAATACAAAATAAATTAAATTAAAAAACAACAACAGGGCGGGCCACGGTGGCTCAGCAGGCAGAGTTGTCACCTGCCATGCCGGAGACCTGGGTTTGATTCCCGGTGCCTGCCCATGCAAACAACAACAACAACAACAAAAATAAACGGAGGTCTTCACAGGTGTAATTAAGGGAAAGATCTTGAGATGGGAGACCAGGACACACACACAGAGGAGAAGGGGATGTGAAGACAGAGCCGAGAGATTTGCAGCGGTTTTCAAGACTGCAGCGACAGGGCCCCATGTGAGGGAATACCCACAGCCCCCTGAGATAGCAAGAGCAAGGAGGGATCCTGCCCTCGAGCCCTGGCCAATACCCTCGAGTTCCACCAAGTAAAACTGCTTTTGGACTGGCCTTCAGAACAGCGGGAGAATGAATTTCAGTTGTTTTAAGTCACCAAGTTTGTGTGATTTGCTGGAGCAGCCTCAGGACCAGCAGGTTTGTGGCTGAGATGGAAGGGTTGGTCTGGGACCTGCTGGGTTCAAGGCCGTGGGGCCATTCAGGCAGAGAAGATTCCCGGCTGGAGACAGACTGGGGGCACTGGAGGCCCCGGAGTGGACTGGCTGACCTGGAGGCATGTGGTCCGGAGTGGGGAGATGAGAAACTGGGGCTGGAACCCAACAGTCAAGGCTGTGCAGAGCAGGACGGCCAGGCCAAGGGGACCAGCCAGGACCAGCCAGAGGAAAGACTCACAGGAGGAGCAGGTGTGCCTCTGTACGCAAATGAGACAAGCAGTGGGGGAAGGACCGGACTGTGTAAGGAATTATGAGAAAGGCTGGCAGGGGCTCTATGTGACTGGGAGATGCTGGAGAGTGATGGAGAAAGTGGAGCTTGAACACCAATTTCCATCGTGGCTCATGGCCTGTGATGTTTCAAATGACACTACCTTCTCTGTGCCTCTGAACGTTCCCTCATCTGCAAAATGGGCATGCTAATGGTGCTTCCATTCTCAGCCTTTCTGACATCGCTGCACATAGAAAGTACAGGAGGAAATTACACAAGGCCATGGAAACAGGATCTTTCCCTAAGAGTGGGCATAGAGGACATGCAGTCAGTCCCCGAAGCCACTCAGCCTCCTCCTTGCACTTGCTATGGTTCCCTGTTGAGTTGTGAGGCTGAGAACTGCAGACAAGCCCTAAGGTCTTTCAGAGATGCCAGCCCAGGGGGGAAAGTGATGGAAAGAAGAGGTGAGACGCCCCAACAGAACAGCTAAAATGAAAAGTACTGACAAGGCCAAGTGCTGGCAAGAAGCAGAGCACCTGGAATGCTTGAATACTGCACGCGGGGATGCCAACTTTGGAAAACTGTTTGGCAGTACCTAGTAAAGCCAGTACACATGCTGTGATGGTTAAGTTCATGAGTCAGCTTGGCCAGGTTATGGTCTCCACTTGTTCGGCCAAGCAAGCCCTGGCCTGACTGTTACTGTGAGGGGATTTAGTGGATTTTCATCATTAGTCAGTTGATGGCATCAATGGCTGATGACATCTACGGTCAACAAAGGAGAAGGCCTGGGGCAATGAGATGTCTCACCCAACCAGTCGAAGCCCTTAAAAGGAGAACTGGTGATTTCAGCAGTGAGAGTTTCTCTCTCTGCTTCTCCTGGAGAATTCACTGAAAGCTTCACTGGAGTTCTCAACTTGCAGCCTGCGCTATGGAATTTGAACTTGCCCATCTCCACGGCCACATGAGCCAGACCCTCAGTAAATGTTACATTTACATATATGTGCACTGATCTCCTTTGGGTTCTGATTCTCTGGCCAGCGCACATATACTACAATCCAGAAACTGCATCCTGGGCATATCCCCACCAGCATGAATGCAAACGTCTACCAGCAGAAGGCTGGTTAAAGACACCACGAAACAATCGAATGCTAAGTGGCTGATTAAAAGACTGGGACATACTGGTAAGTGAAAAGCTGAGAGACAATCTGCATAGTACAAAACATGCACAAAAATGCTCACAGCAGCTCTATTCAGAATAGTCCCAAATGGGAAATCACCAAAATGCTCAGCAATGGTAGAATGGATAAATGAACCGTGGTGTCGAGAATGGAATGCTAACAATGGAATGAAAAAGAACAAACTACTATTATGCATGACCACATGGAGATTTCTCTCAGATATTACGCAGAGTGAAAAAGCCAAACTCAAAAAGTACACCCTAGACAATCCAGTGAGTGGGAGAAAATATTTGCAAATCATGTATTTGATATTCAGAATGCTAAAGAGCTTTTACAGCTCAACATTAAAAAGACAACCCAAGTAAAATCTGGACAAATTATTTGAATAGACATTTCTCTAAAGAAGATAAAGTTAAGTGAAAGAGGCTCTACATCATTATTCATCAGGGAAATGCAAATCAAAATCACAATGAGATGCCACTTCACACCCACTAGGACAGCTCTAATCAAGACAGAAAATAACAAGTATTGGTGAGGATGTGGAGAAATTTGAACCCTCATACACTCCTGGTGGGAATATAAAATGGCATAGCAGCTGTGAAAAAGTTTGGTAGATACTCAAAAAGTTAAACAGCATTACCATATGACCCAGCAATTCCACTCTAAGTTCATACTCAAGAGAAATGAAAAAACATGCGTTCGTATAAAAACGTGAACACAAATGTTCACAGCAGCACTATGACAACAACCGAAAAGTGGAAACAACCCAAATGCCCATGGACTGATGACTGGATAAATAGAATAAGGTCTATACATAACAATGGAATATTATTTGGCAATAAAAAGCAATGAATTTTTTATCTCTGCTATAGCATAGATGAACCTTGAAAACATGATGCAGAGGGAAAGAAGCCAGCTACAAAAGGCCACATGTTCTGCACGATTCCATTCATATGAAATGCCTAGAAGAGGCCAATCTACAGCAGAAAGTGGGAGTAGCTGCCAGTGGCTGGGGAGTGACTGTGATGGGGAGGGGGTTTCTTTTTGGGGTGGTGAAAATTTTCTGAAATTAGTGGTTGACGGTTGTAAAATTTTGTGAATATATGAAATCCCACTGAATTGCTGAGAGGATGAATTTTATGGCATATGAATTCTATCTCAATTTTTAAAAGTACCTACTATACAATTCTATTTATGTGAAGCTCAAAACCAGGCAGAGCTGTGCTGTGGTGCCAGGAGGCAACACAGAGGCTCCCCTTGAGGGGCCGGGGGTTGCCACCAGCCTCGAGGGCTACTGAAAATGGCCTATGCCCTGATCTGAACACAGATGCAAAAATTCATAGAGCTGGGTGGGACAACAGTGGTTCAGTGGCTGAGTTCCCGCCCGCCATGCTGGAGACCCGGGTTCAATTCCTGGAGCCTGCCCACACACACACACACACACACACACACACACACACACAAATATATATATCTCATACAGCTGCACACCTACAATTTGTTCAATTTATTCTAAGTATGTTATACCTCATTAAAAAAATTAATTTTCTTTTTTTAAAGGAAAAGAAGACAGTGGTTCAGTGGTAGAATGCTCGCTTTCCATGCAGGAGACTCGGGTTCAATTCCCGGCCCATGCACCCACCCCCCAAAAAAGAAATACTGTGTTTAAAAAGGAAAAGACAAACAGAAAAACGAGACAAGGTGAGGGAGGGTCTTTCCTCTGTTATGCTCCCTTCGAGCAGGACAGTGTGAGGGATGCAGTCCCCCAGAGCAGCTTCCTGGCATGCGGGGACTCCTGACTGAGGAAGCCTGAGGGGAGGGTTCCTGGGGGACCCCTCTGCTCCCCAAAGAGGAAGGCAGGGCTCAGGGCGGGAGTGGCAGGCAGGCTCCAGGGCTGCCTCCCGAGTGCTGGAGAGGAATTACCTTTGTTTGTTTTCTATCAGCTGATTACATCTGAGGGCTCCACAGGAAGCTTCTAAGTGGGTTATTTCTCCAGAGCTCCAGCTCTCCCTCCTCCCCACCTCCACCAAGGAGGAGCCTACCTGCTGTGATGTGCTAGGCCCCAAAACCCCAAGACCCAGGGCTCCCTCCCTTTTCCCCACACCCCACTGCTGCCTCTGCTGGGGGGTGCTGATTCAGATGCAGGCAGAGCCCAGGAGTAGAAGCTTTCAGGGCTTGCTGGAGGCAGCACGGGTTCATTCCCTCCTTGGTGGGGGCGGGCTCAGCCCCTGCAGGTGGGCAGGATATCTAAGTGGGAGGGACAGCGTGAGGGGGGGCGGGGGGGGGGGAAGGTCAACCTGGATCTGTAGCCTCAGTGACCTCACTCACGTTTTGGGTTGACTGGTGTCTCCCCAAAGGACCTGTTCAAGTCCGAAATCCTAGTTCTGTGAATGTGACCTGATTTGGAAATAGGGTCTCTGAAGCTGTGATTAGTTAAGATGAAGCCAAACAGGATTAGGGTGGGGTCCTTGTAAAAAGACACAGAGGTGGGGAGAAGCCATGAGAAGACGGAGGAGGCAGAGTGATGCACCTACAAACCGAAGGACTCCAGGCCAGCCATCGCCAGAGGCAGGAGAGCAGCAGCATGGCATGAGTCCCCCCTGCAGACTTAGAGGAAGCGTGGCCTTGCCCACACCTCGATTTGGGACTTCCAGCCTCCAGAACCACGAGACAACAACTTCCCGTTGTTACCAGCCACCAGGTTTGTGGCACTTTAAGGCGGCCCCAGGACACAGAGCCCTTCACATTTATGGGCACAGAATGGTCAAGAGCCTGGAACATGAAACCAGATTCCCTGCACTCCAGTCCTGGCTTTGCCACTTACCCACGGTGGCACTGGGGCCTCAGTTTTCTCACTTGCACGTTGGAATCACTTGGGGGATCCACTGGGTGGGCTCTGGGGAGGATTACATGAGTTGATCTATGTAAAGTGCTCCCAACAGGCCTGGCAGCGTGGGAGTCTCACTGTTAGCTATTTAATCCACAAAATGGAAAGAGCAGCCCTCCCTGCTCCACAGGCTGCCAAGGTAAAACAAGAGAGTGGTCACAAAAGGGCTTTAAAAAAGCAGAAGGTTCAGTGTGTTTATTTATAGACTCACAGACATTCTGAAAGCCAGAGAGTTCTGAGCATCACTGTCCTGGGCTTACACCTGAAGGCACCTTCGGACAGGTACGTAGATAAGCCATCAAGGACAGCTGTGCTTGTAGTAGCCAGAACCTGGCAATGCTCCAAATGTTCCCCAGGAAGAGAAGAGTTAAATAAACAAGGACCCCTCCCCACACTGGAATACCCTGTGGCCCTTCTACTCTATTAGGTAAAAAGGGCAAGTAATAACCCAAGGGTCACAACCCCTTTCATTTTAAAAATAAAGTACACAAGAAACACCTGTATAAGTTTATAGCTAGGAATGCTTTGCTTCCCTGCAAGAGCAGTTGGTGTGGGGCAAAAGGGATTCCCTTGTATTGCTCTGAGTTTTCTTTCCAGGTTTACAAGGAAGCATGTATGTAGGCGCATTACTGGTGGAAATGTAAAACGCTGCAGCTGCTGTGGAATATGGTTTGGTGGTAACTCAAGAAGCTCAACATAGGAAGTCCCACATGACCCAGCAATTCCCTCTCTCAGTTATATACCCCAAAAGAACTAAAAACAGAGACTGCACAGATATGCGTATGCAAATGCTCGTAGCAGCATCATGCACAAAAGCCTAAAGGTGGAAGCAAGCCAGGTGACTGTCAGCAGATGAATGGATAAGCCGGCTGTGGGCTGTCCACACACTGGAACATCATTCAGTCATAAAAAGGAATGACGTTCTGATACACGCAACGATGTGGATGGGCCTTGAAAATATGATGCTAAGTAGAAGCCAGACACAAAAGGACAAATACTGTATGATTCCACCTGCCTGAAATATCTAGAATAGGCAAATCCATAGAGACAGAAAGTAGATTCAAGGCTACCAGGGGTTAGAAGAGGGGGGCAGAGAACGGGTAGTTATTGCTTAATGGGTACACAGTTTCTGCTTGGAGCGATGAAAAACTGTAGAAATAGCGGTGATGGCTGCACAATTACTGTGAATGTTAATTTTTAGAAAAAAACAAAAAGGAATGCCTACATATATTATTATTTTTTTAAAGACAAAAAGAAAAAAGAACCCATAAATGTATCTTGTGTGTCCCCATCAATGTACACCGAGAAGACTGAGTAATGTGCCCAAATCTCCCTGCTTGTAGGGGCCGTTTGGGGCAGGCGACCCTGGCCCTTTCCTCCTGGTCAACATGCCCTCCACACCATCAAATCCAGAGAGGACTCTTGAGCATCAGGATGACGGCCACACGAGCTGACACTGAGCCAGCGCCTCTGCCTGCCAGGTCCCAGGGCTCTCTTTACACTCCCCACCCCTCTTCTAAGTGCTTCTGCCACGAACCAGGCCACTTGGCTGTCAGGCTCAGAGTGAGACAGCCCAGTCCTCTGGCTGAGACCCCCTCCGGGCCCTCAGATATCACCCCCTTGCTGGTCTTTGTCCCCTCCCCCCTTTCCTGGTTCTGCTTCCCTTCATTCCATCGTGTTCTCCTCCAGGAAGTCCTCCTTATTGCATGCACAGGAACCTTCACCTCGGGGTCTCATTCAGAGAGAATCTGGCCTAAACAGTGCTTAAATCATTTTATCCTCGGATTACCCTATGGAGCTGTCCCATTTTACAGGTGAAGAAACTGAGGTATGCAACATTAACTGATACAGGGTCCCAGGGCCAGGATTCAAACCCAGGCCCTGGCTCCAGAGTCCATACAACTGCCTCTCAAGACCTCACAGAGCAGGACCTCATTAACTGCAGCAGATGGACAAGGAAAGGCCCAGAGAGGCGAAGCCCCGTCCTGGGAGCACACAGCTGACATTTATTGAGCCGCGATTCCTACCAGCAACTCTGGGCTCTCACTAAAGGGTCTTTTGGTGGGAGGAACCTTAAGTGCCCTGGGTTTGGGCTGGGAGTGTCCTTTATTCAGCTCTCCACTCTGGGCCAGCTCCGTGTTTGATGCTCTATGTATATTTCCCTCAACAACCTCGGGAGTTAGGAGTTGCCATTCCCATTATGAGAGGAGGGACCGGAGGACGGGAAAGGGTAATTTTCCCAGATAGGGAATGGGATTTGAACTCAGGTCAACTTCATTCCAAAGCCTATCGGCCTTTCAACGTGCTGCTCTACCCTGCGGATTAGAGCCAGCCTCCCAGCCCCAGGCTGTCCAGGACAGCAGCCACTAGTGGCCACCGGACAGTGCAAGGGACTCGTCCATCTGGAGACATGCTCTACGGAGCAATTCATGCTGGATTTCAGAGGTTTACGAAAAAAAAGGGCAAAATAGCTCATTGATAATTCTGACATTAATTACATAGTGAAAGGATAATATTTTGGATCTACTGGGCCTGATATTACTGAAATCAATTTTACCCATTTCTTTCTTGTATGCTGTATGGTGGGGGTCACGTCTCATTCTTTCTCCATGTGAGTATCCCATTTTTGCAGCACCGTTTGTTGAACTTTTTTGGGGGGAGGAAGTGCACGGGTCAGGAATCGAACCTGGGTCTCCTGCATGGAGTGCAAGCATTCTGTCACTTATATACCCTTCCCATTTCTTTTTCACTTTTTAAAATGTCTACAAGAAAATATAAAATTATGTATGAGGCTCTCAGTTTGTATCTATTAGGCAGCGCCATCCTAAGCTGCCCTTCTCGAAATGTCTGTGTGCTCAGTTCCCCTCCTCTCCGGGAGCCCAAGCTGCTCCTCCAGGGCCCCGGAATTTTTTCCACAGACTCGTGTGCACATCTGCATGGCATGGGGCTTCATCTCCCAGCCCAGTGGCCCTGCTGCCCACCGTCCTTTTCTACATAGGTTAACAAGTAGCTTCTATTTGATGTTCTCCAGCTGACAAGGTGGATTTCCAAAGACTAAGGGGTAGGGAGGTGCTTCTTAATCCGGAAATTTCAAAGAATGGGAGATGGGAGTCTGCTGGGGTCCCTCAACACTAGGCTGAGTGTTAACTGCACAGAAAGAGACACTGCTCGTGCAAGGTCCGCCCCTTGGAAGCAGACAGAGGTACCCTATGCCCCCAAATCCTCAGAGTACCCCTAGCCCACTGTCTGGCACCCATCCAAAGTAGCACCTGGAAACCGGTCCTAACTTGGTGGGCTCCACCTTCACCCCGGGACCCCTTCTGCCCAATTACTGCTTTGGTAACAGGTGGAAGAAACGTTTTTGTTCTTGCATTCCTCCAGTTTCCTGTGCAAAATAAAAATAACCGAGAAAGGCATGCCTGGCATCTGCCTATCTCGGCTGGGACAGGGGCTGTAGCCGAGTGTGGAAATCCCAGAGCCGCCTGCCCGAGCCAGGGTGGCGCAAGGTGTCAGTTAAGTTTGTTCCGATGGTGCACCGTGGGCAGGCATCCAGAAACCATGGAGGCAACGCCAAGCTCTCCCATATGAAGGGTGCTGCATGCACAGAGAAGCAAGGAGAAGGTGCCCAAAAAGAGGCTCAGCGCTTGCAGGTTATGTGCTGAGGGGAGGGACTGGGAGGTGGAGGGGGTGGGAGGCTGGCGGCATCTGGGCTCCTTCCGGGCAGGAAGGGCAGTTCCTGGGTCACCCCCAGAGACCTCCAGGTGCACTGTAGAGAAGTCACAGATAAAAAAATCCTTCAATAAGCTTAACACATTCAGCATAGAATTACCAAGTGCTCCAGCAGTTCCACTTCTAGGTATATATCCAAAAGAACTGAAAATAAAGCCTTATACATCAATATTCATGCAGCACTAGTCACAAGATCTGAAAGGTGAAAATAACTCAAATGTCCATCCATGGATGAATGGATAAACAAAATGTGGTCTGTCCATGCAAAGGAATATAAAACAAAAAGGAATGCATGCTACTATATATGGATGAACCTTGAAAACATGATGCCAAGTGAAAGAAGCCAGACACAAAATGACAAATATTATACGATTTCATTCCTATGAAATGTCCAGTAAATGTCTGAGTAAAGTCTGAAGCAATGACCATAACAGTAATAACCAATGTTGGTTTCTTCGTTTTTACATACTTTTTTTCTTTCAAGAAAGTAAAAAATTAAAAGAAAAAATCAATGTCTTTAAAGTGTTGCAGCTGAAGGAAACTGGGGCTGGGAATCTACAACTCCCCTGGCTTAGAGCTACTTTGATGATAGAAAATTTTAACCAAAATGCCTAGTTAATTTTCTGCTGTTTATTCAGCTCGCAATTCCCAACTCTGGCATATGCAACTGGCTGTCTTCTTAAACATTTTCGAGGGAGGTTATTCAAATTTTGCCCCTCCCCGAGTTTAGCTTTGAGAGGTTTTGGGTGGGTGTGTTTTGGGGGTATGTGTGTTTACTCACTCACCCACAGCTGCTCACATCTGCCTGTGGGAGCTCCCTGGCTCCTACACCTGCCTCCTCTCTCCCGGAGCTCACAGGCCAGAAGTCCGGGCGGTTGGAACTGGGCTCCCCAACCCCCAGGTGTGGGTGTGGGTGTGGGGAGGGGCAGGCAGAGGCAGTAACAGAGCCTCCTGGCTTTTCTAATCCGTTGTTCATATTCTAGAGCATTGTTATTTTTTCGGTTGAGTCTATCAATTACTAAGAGTGGCACACATTAAAATCCCCCACTATGACTGTGGATGTATTTGTCTTTTCATCTTTGTCCACTGTTTAAAAAAAAAAGTATTTATTATTATTATTAAAGTGTACACTTCAGTGGTTTTCAGGATATTTACAAATTTGTACAGCCATCAGCCCTGTAGAATTCCAAAACATTTCCTTCACCCCAAAAAGAAATCCTGAACCTTTAAGCAGTCACTCCCATTCCCTTCTCCCCTCAACCCGACAACTACTAATCTACTTTCTACTTCTATAGATTTCTGTCTACTTTTTCTTTATACATATATTTTGAAGCTAAATTATTAAGTGTGTACAGTTGAAAATCATTATATCTCCCTTGTGAATGGAACTTTTTATCATTAGAAAGTAAAAGTAACCCTGTTTATCTCTAATGCTTCTTGCCTTAAAATTTATTTTGTCTTACCCTCATGTGGTCACACCAAGTTTCTTTTGGTTAGTTCTTGCATGGCATCTCTTTTCCCAGTCTTTTGCTACCTTTATAAGATACATCTCTTATAAACACCATGTGGTTTGATTTTTTAAAACCAGTATGACAGTCTTAGTCTTTTAACTAGAAAATTTTATCCATTAAACTTTAGTATAACCTCTGGTCCCACTGCTTTAAATCTCCCATTTTATAATCCACCCCCTTTCTCTCCTTTCCATTTGTCACCCATGCTCTGTGCTTGCTTTTCTTTTTTCTTTTTGTTCCTTGAGGGGCTGAGTGTACCACTATGCCATACTCTTCCACCTCTGCCCTGTACAGCATTGTAGAATGGAGATTTGGACCATATCAGATGTCTCTCTGCTCCATCCCGGCACAGTCCAGAATACCAGGTACACAGCAGGCATTCCATCTGTAATGACCGTGACAAGGGATAAGGGAGGGAACACAGCAGTAGCCCCCTGTCTGGGTCAGTAAACTCTTTTGTCACTGGAATACCAAAGTGGCCCAATCCATGGGCTGGACATGGTTCTGGTCTCCTCCCCAGGAACCTTAGATCAAAGTGTTCCAGAAAAATAGAAGCCTTGATTTCAGCACACCTGAGTTCTAATTCTGACTCTGCTATTAACTTGTGTGTGTTCTTGGGCAAATCACCGCCCCTCTCAGCCTATGTTTTTTTTCATCTGTTCTGTGAGGAGCTTGGACTAGTTAAAAGCTCATAATAATAATACGTAGCACTTGCTGAATGTTTCCTATATCCCAGGCACTAGTCTAAGCAGTCTACACATATTAGCTCATAACAACTTTCCGAGGGAAGTACAGTTGTTACTTGTCCTATCTTTACACAGTGGATAACTGAGGCACAGAGAGGTTAAGTGACTTGATTGAGGTCACACAGCAGGTAAGTGGTAGAGTCTGGATTTAAACAGGGGCAGTCTGGCTCTAGAGCCAATGCTTATAACTGCTAAAATGTCTTATGCTTCATCGCACTAATTATATCTCAACAAAAGAAACCCAAGAAAAAGAGAAGTCCAGCACCTGAATCAAATTTTTCCTTTTTTTCCCCCTTACAGTCCTTATCAGTGCACATACTTTATTCTCACAGAATTATAACCAAAGGACTGAACTTCAGGCCCTCCATACAAGATCACTCCTATCCCCACACCATCAAATATGATGAATTGGCTTTTGGGGAGAAACATGCTAAAGAGATGGGTTTGGAATTCCTTGGGAGAAAAGCTGGAAGAGGCAACCTCTGATGAACAGGGAAGGCTGCTGCAGAGTACAAATCTCATGCAGCTCTACAGAAACCCAGACAAAATCCCACTGTCTGTCCTCATTCCCCAGCCCCAGCAGAGGGCCTGATGTGTGGAAGGTTCTAGACAACTGTTTTTAGAACGAATGACAGTCGACGGTCTCCAGAGCCATTCAGATCTGAGTTGCCATCCCAGGTTGGTCACTTTCACACTTTTAAATCTCTTCTGATCACACTTTGAATAAAACTCAAACTTTGTTTTTATTAGGGGTTGCTGAATCTGAGCCTTGCTGACCCCTCTGACCTCATGTCCAACCGCCCTCTACCTTGACCATCTTCTCCCATTGCACTGGCCTCTTGATTTTCCTCACACACAGCCAGCTCATTTGTGCCCCAAGGCCTTTGCACAGTTCACTCCCTCACTTCTTTAAGGCTGGAATGTGACTTCCTCAGAGAGTCCTTCCCTGATCATTGCCTGTAAAGAGAGGACCCACCAAGTCACTCTCCATTGTCACTCCCCCTTTTATTTCTTCCATAGCACTGATACCATCTAGAACAATCTCATCTATTTATTTATTACATGTTTATCATCTCCCTCCCCTATACTAGAACATAAGCTTCTTGAGGACAGAGTCCTTGCCTGGTCCATTATGTATTCCTGGTGCTTAAAAAAGAGCCTGACAGGTAGCGGGGGTCTGTAAGGGTTTGCTCAGTGACCCTTTCAGCATCCTCATGTGGAAACTGAGGCTGAGAAATTTCTCTCTGGCACAGTTATGGTGGGAATCAACATGACAATGTGAGACCAAAGGCCCCAGAAATCAGAAGGCGTCACACAAAGGTGGAGATGCTGATTGTGACCCATGTTGTGTGAGTTCGGCGTGACCCGTGGCAGAAGTCCCAGCCTACCCCTCATGCCCCATGCTGCTGCCTCCTCTTACCTTCGTGCTTCTGGAACTCCTCTTCGGAGAAGCTGACATCCTTGTGGGAGAGGTTGGTCATGAGCTGTTTGTTCTCCTCCTGCAGCTGGGCTATCTGGGAGAGCAGATCCTGAGCTTCCCCTCGCCACACGTCCTCAACGAGCTCCAGCTCCTGCAAAGGCCGAGGGGCGGCCAGGGGTTACAGCCTGCCTGGGGCGGTGGGGGGCAACCTCACCCACCCTGGCCCTCGGGAGCAGAAATCCAGGCTGCCGGGACTTTGGGCCGCTCCCTACTCCATGAGAACTGGGCAGTGGGCAGGTAGGGGGACAAGTCCTTTGTGAGAAACAGAAGGTGCCCTTGCTCTGGGCAGATGGCTGTTAGGGCCTGGCCAGGATAGGGCTGCCCCAGGGAAGCCACCAAGCCAGCACTGCAGCTGTGAACTATAGAGGAGAGAGTGCATGGGCAGCCCCAGGCAAGGGGACCCTGGCATTCTCAGCCATGCCCTAGACAGTCACGTCCCCTGATCTTTGGACAAATCCAGTCCAGACAAACCTCTCTCCAGGCTGCAGCATCCCTGGGAATATCCCTGGTTGACGGGGCCACCCTGTCCCAGGGGTCCTTTCACATTGGGTACAGGAATCTCTCCAAGGGATCTTGAGCAACTCAACTGCTCAGCTCCCTCTGCTGGGAAACCATAATACACAGGCTCGATGGGCTGATAGGATGGATAAACGAGATCAGCCCACAAAAGCATTTTGTGCGTGGCTAGAACAAAAAAGACGGGTAATAACAAGTGTTGGTAAGGATGTGGAAAAATCGGAACACTCATACACTGCCAGTGTGGTTGTAAATGGTGCAGCCACTTTGGAAAACAGTCTGGCAGTTCCTCAAAAAGTTACCATTTGCCTGGAAATCCCACCCCTAGGTGTATACCAAAGAGAAATAAAAACACGTCTCCACAAAAACATGTACACAGATGCTCCTAGCAGCATTACTCATAATGGCCAAAATGCAGAAGCAACCAAAACATCTATCGACTGATGAAAAAACAAAACGTGGTCTATCCATACAATGGAATATTATTCGGCCATAAACAGGAATGAAGTTCTGAAACGTGCTACAGCATCACAATCCTTGGAAACACTGAACTAAGCGAACGAAGTCAGACACAAAATGCCACATGCTGTATGATCCCATGTATGTGAAACATCCAGACTCAGCAGAGAGCAGGCAGGTGTCGTCCGAGGGCTGGGGGCCCAGGGAGAAATGAGGAGTGACTGCTAATGGGTACGGGGCTCCTTTTCGGGGTGATGGAAATGCTCTACAGTTGATAACGGTGACAGCTGCACAACTCCATGAGTTCGATAAAAACCAGTGAATTGTACACTTCAAGGGGGTGAGCTGGGTGGTTTGTGAATTAAATTCAGTAAAGCTGTTTGCTCACTTGCAAAGCAGTATCGGCCGTCCCTGTGCTGCAGCAGTGTAAGGCAGGGGTGACCCCAGATAGAATCCTGTGTTTGCCACTTCCTAGCTGATCTTGGGCAAGTTTTCTCATCCCTTTGGTGCTCCGGAAATGAGGAAACCAGCATGGTGTGTCATGTCGAGGATGAAATGTGTAATACACGTAAAAAGCTTGGACCAGTGCTTAGTGCCCAGAAAGTGCCAGCCATGTATGTGTCAGTCCTGTCCCACCCACCTGAGCTGGCCACCTGTGTCGGATGTGTCTGCAGCATCACCTCCCTTCATCTTTTAAATAAGTTCCTAATCCATCCCCCCTCACTCCCCACCTTTGTCCGGAAGCCTACTGCACTGGAGAAATGGGAGGTAACAGCCAAGTATTTGTGCAGCAGGTCCAAGGTCATCCAGAGGTGAAGGGCTGGGGCTGAGGGTAGAAGTGGTGGAGAATGAGGGAGGGGGCAAGCCACCTTCCCACCCGCAGGTGGGGGCTGGAAGCAGAGCGAGGCTGTCCTACAGCCTGTTCCCTTCTGTTCCTACCCACCGAGGCCGAGCTCAGTGAGTATCAGTGAAGTTTCACTGCGGGAAGCAGAATAATCACCCCCCAAAGATGTCCGTGTCCTATTCCCTGGACCCTGCGGATATGTTAGCTTACCTGGCAAAGGGGCTCTGCAGGTGTCATTAAGTTAAGGATTTTGGGGTGGGGGACTGTCACCTGGGCCCTTTGAAGAGGGAGGCAGGAGAGTCAGAGGGGAGATGTGAAGACTGAAGCAAAGGCGAGAGGAGAGAAGACGCTACGCTGCTGGCTTTGAAGATGGAGAAAGGGGCCCTGGGCGAAGGAAAGTAGGCAGTCTCTAGAAGCTGAAAAAGCAAAGATACAGATTCTCCCCTAAAGCCTTCAAATGCAATGCAGCCCTCCTGGCACCTTGGTTTTAGCCCAGTGTTGTATGGGCTATGTTGTAAACAGAACCGTCAGAGAATAAATTTGTGTTGTCATCAGGTTTGTGGTGACTTATTACAGCAGCCACAGGGAACTAATACACTTCCACCCTCAATAAACTACTGTCTACACTGCAGGAGCCAGTCCTTGCCTCTGAGCTGATGGTAATGAATGTACTCCTGCTACTGTTCCAGCTGCCAGGGTCTTCCAGAAAGCTGGCCCTGACTGATCACCTCCCTTGCCTTTTCTCAGCCCCAGTAGTCCTCAAATCACCTACTCTGGCCCAAGAGGCTTAGTATGATCAGGCCCAACAGAGACCTTCTTTGTGTTCCTACCTCAGGGCCTTTGCACTTGCTGGGCCTTCTGCCTGGAATGCCCCTCCCCCACAGCTCTCCATGGCTGGCTGCTGTGCTTCATTTGCTCTCAGCTCAGATGTCACCTCCTCAGGGAAGCCTTCCAGGTTATTTCTCCATAAGGACCCACCCCGGATCAATCTCTTTCTTCTCTCCCAGTTTTCTCAAGGTCTTTATCATAAGTGGAAATTTTTAATATTTAAAAAGTTATCGCTGCGCTAGAATTGTATTGTCTGATACAGGAGCTGCCAGCCACAGTTCAATGTGGCTGTTTTGCAACGAGACATTTGGTAAGGGTTAAAGCGGCTTGGGATTTGAAGGACTGGTATCATAAAAAAGAATGTAAAATATCTCAGTAGTAGTTTCTTATACTGATTACATGTTTGAAATGATATTCTGGATATACTGGGTTTGATAAGATATTATCAAAATCGATCTCCAAAAAAAAAAATCAATCTCACTTCTTTTTTTTCAGGGGGTGGGGTGGCATGCCACTTTATGTTTCTATTGCACAGCATTGCCCTAGAAGGTCAGATCCATGAGAGCTTGGTCACCGCTATCTCCCCAGGGCCCACAACAGAGCCTGGCCCAGAGTGGGTGCTCCATAAAAATATCTGAACGCATGCACAAATGAACAAACATAGGCTATTTACATCATTTGCCACTATATCCGCACAGCCACTGCTTTCTAACGTCTCTATTTGCGTGCTTTCCCTGTTTTCCCCATTACCCACCCACTACACTACTTAGGCAGAGGACCCAGCTTTCCTTTCCTTTCCTCTGCATCGCCCACGTCTCCTGGGAGGGCACCTTGCAGGCTGTGGCCCACCAAGGGTGCTGAAGACTGAGGAACTGGTAGAAAATGGTAAAACTGGAGTCTTGCTCTGAGTGATAAAGAGAATCAACTCAGCCTGGGGTTTGCTCAGAAGGGGGAGGTGGTGGGAGAGAGGGGTAGGGGTATGCTTCACTAAAGCCATATTTGTTTAAAACAAACAAACCAAGAACACGCTGATTTTTTTTTGTGTGTGTGTGGCAATGTCAGCTTGAAGAGCTTTTGAGGCTGCAGGAAAAAAATCTGATGAATTTCTGATTCTCCTTTCCCTTGACCCCAAGAACATGAAATAAGGGGGACTGGTGTGGGAAAAGAAGGATGTGTTTCTCCAATTTAGGAGAGCTTGTCCTCAGTATTTACAAACAAGGTCTGGCTCGGAACAAACAGGTGTTGGCATCCTGACTGATAGCGTTCCAGCAGTGACAAGTGCAGCTGGCGGGGAATTTCATCCACCTGTGGGTCTAGAGCCTTCTGGTAGCTCCTGGGGTGGGGGTGGGAGGTGGGGAGTTGTCTCCAAGAACTCAGCAAAGCTAGCGGGAGGGGTAGAGGGGGCAGGCCTTGCTGTGCAGTCTAGGGTTACTTAGACCTGTCTCCCTGGCTGTCTTAATCTTTAGGGTGGACCTACTTTTTTTTTTTTTTTTTTTTCCCCCCCCGCATGGGCAGGCACCGGAAATCGAACCCAGGTCTCCAGCATAGTAGGCGAGAACTCTGCCTGTTGAGCCACTATGGCCCACCCTAGGGTGGGCCTACTTTTAACCACCCAACCCCTTTGCTCACTGACTCTGTAGGAGCGATGTCAAGATAAGGTGGGGTCTTGCTGGCCCATGCACCCTCCCCTCCAAAAAAATAAAAAGGATAAGGGGGGATTGAGATGAGAGGCACCTGAGATGGGGTCTGTGGGTGTGTCCCCAGTTCCAGGCTCTGAGCACCTCAGGGAAAGCCTCTCCAGCCTAAAGGTAACAGTGAACACTTGCTATGGACCAGGCACATTATTTATCACCTCATTTAATCCTCACCATAACCTAACAAGACGGATATCTCAGTATCTCCATTTTACAGCTGAGGAAGCTGAGGCACAGGGAGGCTGTATGAGTGGTGGGTCTGGGTTTAAAACCCGACTGTCTAACTCCAAAGCCTTAATATTAATTACAAAGCTCCCAGTGTGACCTTGACGATGCTGCCTAACTTTGGGGGCTTCGGGTTTCTTCCTAAACCCAGGGCACAGGAACCTGCAAGGACAAACGCTCTGAACCACCCACAGATGGGTCCTCAGGTTAATGCAGCAGACCCAGTCTCGGTGATTTTTCTTGAAAAAACACACCGTTCCATTAATGTACACACCTGCCAAGGAGGTTCAGAGAAGCCGATTGGATTTTCTGAGGCCACACAGCAAGCCAGAGCCAGCTCAGACACCCTAGTTCCCCTGAAAAGGCATTTCCTCCATTCTGAAGGTCTGCGAGGAGCTTCGCTGGGCTGAGGTTAGGGCAGGAAACCACATGTCCACCACTTCCTCTTCCCCTTGTCTGGACTTCTGGCCCAGGGGGAGGCCCCGATTCCTGGGGCCACTGGGACTGGGACAGCTGGGGCAGAGGTTTAGTGGTAAAGCTGCCCCAGGTTATATCAGCCTGGGGCTGGGCCTGGATTTACCCCCACTGGAGTTGGGACTCCCTTGCTACTAACTTGGGACAAATCCTTCCTTCCCTTGTCCCACTCTGACCTTATGTTTCCTCTTCTGCAAAATGAAGATAATTTCTACCTCACAGAGTTCTGTAAAGATTAAAGATAAAGTGAAGGAAGGGAAATCACCTCAGGGCACAGATTAGTAATCTTGAATGAATCCTGGCAAGAAAGTTGCAAATCTGAACCCAGAGACTGGGTTCTCTGGGAGTTATATCCACTTTACTCTGAGGGTGAAACTGAGGAGGCGTAAAGAAAGGGACCTGCTGTCATGTCTTCTCTGTCAATACTGGGGGAGGGAGCTTATGTCATTTCTGAAAAAGATACTAAGATCTAAGAACTATAAATATTAAAACACCCTATTTGACAGGTGAGAAAATAAAGCACAGAGAGATTGAGCAACTTGCTCAAGGTCACACAGTGAGTAAACTGTAAAGTTGAGATTGGAACTCACGCCTGACTCTTGGGATCTACTTTTAATCTTTAGGGTGGCATATGCCACGTGCCCCTGGTTGGGCAAAAGAGGATTGGGGTCTCCCTCTCTTTCTCCCTCTTTCACCCAGTCCGGTCTCATCTTGTCCTTTATACACACACACACACACACACACACACACACACACACGTGTGCACCCCCACAGTATACAAACCCGAAGGGCCCTGGAATCCCAGCGCCCCCCTGCCCACCTTCTGGTGCTTGCGCTCCTTTTCGATGCGGTCCATCCTCTCCAGGCGCAGACGGTCCAGCTCAAGCCGCAGCTCGTCCAGCTCGGGGGCAACGTGGTGGCGGCTGACCAGTACCTCCAGGATCTCCAGGACGCGCACGACCTTGGGCATGAGACGCGCGATGGCCTCGCAGCCGTGCTGGTCGATGACCCGCTCGAACTCGTGGCCCACGAGCGACGCGATGTCGTACACGTCCATGACGGTCAGCTCGGCCACGTTCTTCTCCAGGGCCGACTCGGCCGCCAGCGCCGACCCCTGCCCTTCCTCCATGGCTCTCCTCCCAGCCTCTCCCCCACCCTGCAAACTAGTGCAACTCCCAAACTTGCCGCTGTCGGGGGCAGCGCTGGCACGGGCCCACCCGCCTGCCCGCGCTCAGCCGGCCCTCGGGTGAGGGCGCACCGGGCAGGCGGCCGGCGCGGGCAGGGGCGGCGGCTCGGGGCCGGAGGTCCGCGCGCGCGGGATGCGGGGCTCGGCGCGGCTCGGCCCGGAGCCTGGCTCTTGGTGGGAGGACGACGAGGAGGAGGGGGAGGAGGAGGAGGAGGTGAGGAAGGCGCGCCTGCGCAGGCCCGCGGCGCCTCCCAAGTTGGGAATCCGAGTTGGGCGCAATGGAGGCGCGAGGTCTCTTGCCGGAGAGGGGGGCCCTGCCGCCCGCGGAAACAGTTGTCGCCCGAGGGTCGCCCGGCGCCCGGGGCCTGGGAGGAAACGCGAGCGCGGCGCCTCGGGGAAACTTTGGCCCTGGCGGCGGCGGCGGCGGCGGCGAGGCTGGGGGTGGCCAGCTCCCCCCGCAGGGATGCCGCGCGCCCCGCCCCGGATCCCGGCCTGGAGAGGGGCGCGCCCGCCTTCCGCCGCCCGGGGGCGCCCTGGAGCGCGGCTGCGGCCCCCCCACCCAAGGCTCCGCACCCCCACCTGCCGCCTCGGCCGCCTACCCCCGCCCGACCTTCCTGCCGCCCGCCCCCGCCCCCGGCGTGTCCGGACCCGCCGCCCCCTCCTCCCGCGGGGGTCTGGCTCCTCCTCCCTTGCCCGCCGCCCGGAGGAGAGGGGGCGGCTGTGGGGGGCGCTGGTCTCTGCTGATCGTCCGCGGGGCCGAGCCGCTGCGCCGGGGGCGGCTCCTGTGTTGGAGGGCGGAGAGGGGGAGA
This sequence comes from Tamandua tetradactyla, assembly GCF_023851605.1. Lineage (NCBI taxonomy): Eukaryota > Metazoa > Chordata > Mammalia > Pilosa > Myrmecophagidae > Tamandua > Tamandua tetradactyla. Next base: position 8,515,868 of record NC_135331.1, on the reverse strand, counting down.
AGTGAGGCGGACTCCGGGATGGGGCTCAGCCCCCGAGAAAGTGGGGTTCCCGGGCTCGCCAGTCCCTCCCCGTCGTCCCGGCCACCTGGCGGACTTGGCGGCCCCGAGCCCGGAACCCCAGCTGAGGGACCCCGGAGGCGGCTGGAGGGTCTGCCCCCGAAGCCGCCGGGAGACCCGCCCGCCGAGCCACGTCCTTGTAACAGAAACACCCTCCACAGCTCTGCGAGACCGGGATTTGGATCTCGAGCACCCGGGTTTTCTCGTCCCACGCCCTCTGTCCTTTGGATCTGGCTAAATCCGCTTGTTCATCAGACCACTCCTCACCTTCCCCCACCAGGAGAGCCTTTCCGGAATTCACTCGCCTTCCCAACCCCCACCCCCACCCCCAGCCTGGGTTAGGGACCCTCCTCTGCACTTCCACAGCCTCCTGCCCTGTCCGGTCAAAATTGTTGTTCGCCTCCTGAATTGTAATATTACAGATATGTCTTCCCCACCAGACCGTGAGCTCCTTGTGAAGGCAACTATTTTGAGGTCCTTTTAGCCACAAAGCCCTCCCCAACCTGCAAATACTGTTTACATGAAAAAAAGTTTAAATGTATTATACGTTTGCTATTTATTTATTTTAAAAAATATGCAGGGCTCACCAGCCAGATACTGTTCTAAATGCATACATTGTCCCTATCTTAGATCCTCCCCATGACAGTGAGGCTGGGGGAGGATGATTAAGAATCGCTCTAAGTCCCAAAACTGGGAAGGGTGGGGCTGGGAGTGGAACCCAGGTAGCAGTGAATGAAGGAGTAAATGATGCCCATTTGGGGCAGAACTGTCCTCAAGGCGGCACGGGTTTACTGAGTGTCTGCTGGGAGGCGGGACAAGGGTCTAGGAGCCACCTCTCCAGCCTGTGCCTTACGGCAGGGGATGAAGGGGGTGGGGAATGACTTTAAGGGGGGAAAGGGGGAAGCAGGGGTCATAGGTAACCCCCAAAACACCGAGCCTGAATGCTTAGGAGAATGGTCACAATCTTAAGATACGTAAGGAGAGTCAGTGGAGCTTGTGGTTGAGCTTCCAGAGCCAATTTCCCTGCACTGGAATCTCGGTGCAATCACTGAACCCATTCTGTGAGGTCTTGGTCAAATCACATGACCTCTCTGTGCCTCAGCTTGCCCCTGTGTAAAATGGGATGATAACAGTGTCCACCTCAGAGAGTAATTGTGATTATTAAAGAGTCAGCATTTGTGCCGGACACATAAAGTACTCTAGAAGTGTTAGCTATGGCTATGACTATGTTTTTTGGAGCCTGGAGGAGATATCCAATGTAGGTGAAGAAGTAGATGTCCAATTGACAGTCAGAAATGTGGACCTGGAGTTTAGGACTAGAAAAGTAGATGTGATGAAAATCAACATTCATTCAATAATAAATATTTAGCTCTTTATATATGCCAGGCACTGTGCTAAACCTGTGGGACATGGCAGTGTACAAGAGAGACAGACTTGCTGCCATTAAGGAAACATGTACTAAACAAGTAGAATTCAAAAATAAACTAATTCCAGAGCAAAGGAGGGTTGAGAAAGGAGAGGAGAATCAAGAAATTAGTGGGTCACGGACCCCAGGTGCATTGGTCAGCATTGTTCACCTGCAAGAAGAGTCACACACACCACATCTGCCAGGCACGTGCATGAGATCCAAGGCCAAGTATGGGTCCTTTCTGTCTGTGAGACAGGAAGCTGAGATAGGACTGGGTGGGGAATGAAGTTGAAGAGAGGGCCAGGAAATTACTGGGTGGGTGTTCTAGTTTGCGAGCTGCCAGAATGCAATGTACCAGAAACAGAATGGCTTTTTAAAAAGGGTATTTATTAAGTTGCAAGTTCACATTTCTAAGGCTGTGAAAATGTCCAAGTTAAGGCATCCAGGGAAAGATACCTTGGTTCAAGAAGGCTGATGAAGTTCAGGGTTGGAACTTCAGCTGGAAAGGCCCATGGTGATGTCTGCTAGCATCTCTCCAGGAATTTTCAGCGGCTTCCCTGTGGCTCTGTCTGCGCAGTTGGCTCTGTCAGTTCTGGTGGCTCTTGTGGCTCTGGTTCCTCTAAACTTTTTCCAAAATGCTTCCCGCTTAAAGGGCTCCAGTAAGCAATCCCACCTTGATGCATCTCCATGGAAACCATCTAATCAAAAGTTACCACCCACAATTGGGTGGGTCACATCTCCATGGAAACAATTTAAAAAGACCCCACCCAGCAATATTGACTGAGCACTAAAGGACATGGCTTTTCTGGGGTGCGTAATAGCTTCAAACCGGTGTAATGGGTAAGCAGAGATTGACGTGCTCGGAATACTTTGTGACCTCGGGCAAGTAATTGAGTCTTTCTGTGTCTTTTTTTTTTTAATTTTTATTTATTTATTTGTGTGTGTGTCTCTCTCTCTCTCTCTTTTTTTTATTTTTTTATTATTTATTTATTTATTTTTTTACATGGGCAGGCACCGGGAATTGAACCCGGGTCCTCTGGCATGGCAGGCAAGCATTCTTGCCTGCTGAGCCACTGTGGCCCGCCCTCTCTCTCTTTTTTTAATCTATAAAATAGGGATAATTATGATTATACCTCTCTCTGGGACTTTTGTAGAGAGTAAATGAGTTAAAATATATAAAGGGCAAGTGCTTAGTACAGTTAACACTCATATAGCCCCTGGTAAGAGCCAAGTGTCAATGTCATTTTATAATGAAACCCAAATTCCTGGCTGTCCATATTCTGGGCTGCATCTACCTCCCCATCTTCATCTCACACCTCTCCTCTCTTTCTACGATCCAGCCACCCTGTTATTCATTTAGGTCCTGCTGTGTTTTCTCGAAACCAGATTCCTGGTGAAAACATCCAAATCGCAGAGCTTGGGCATCCAGCCTATGCTCTAGGCATGAGGGCTCAGGGGAAGCAAAGATTTGACATTTTCAGCTTTCATGGCAGGAACAGAATTCCGCCTTCAATACGAGACTCACACAGGAATGGATTCCTCAAACTCAAGGAGGGAGTTCAGAAGCTGAGCAGGGAACAACAACACATGTCTTGCCGTGGAGGGTATGCAAGTTTGGGGGCAGAGCTGAACTGCTAGGGACGACAGAAAGGGGATTTAAAGGCCGCTCCACTGCAGGGCATCTTTTTCCATCCATTCCACATACAGCACACAGCTGCCCTCTGAATAAACACAGGACAAACATTTAAAGAATGTGGTCTTTAATGTATGATTAAAATGATATAATATCTCGGAATTGTTTTAAATAATCCACTGGGAGGGTGGGATGGCTGGGAGTGTAAATGGAACAAAGACTGGCCGTTTTGTTGATGGTTGTTGAAACTGGGTGATGAATACATGGAGGTTCATTATACAGTTCTCCTTCCTTTTGAGATATTCGAAAATTTCTCATAATGAAAAATTTGTTCTTGTTGTTGCTAATGAAGACAGTGGGCTTGAAGGAGTGCCTGGGATGACCACAAGTCTCAGTTCAACCATGGGGGAAAGACGAGAGATGGGGACAGATGTCATCAACAGGAATATAACATTTGAAGACAGGGAATGAAGGAGCTCTCGGGCAGAGTATTTGGAGAGGGAAGCGGGGCTTCAGGCATGGGCACCAGGGACCACCCAGTTGGGGTAGGAGGAAGAGCTGCCAGCAGATGACAGATGCCCCTTCACCCTGGGAGCCACCTGAGCCGGGCCTGTGGCAGAGGGAAGCTGTGATTGTGTAAAAGGAGAAGTCACGGCTTCCTGGAAAATCAGGCCACACTAGGGCTTGAAAGACCAATTGAAAGGTTCATTATTTCATGAGCACAAAAATTTCCAGGAATCTGAGTAGTTTCCAGCTCAGCGCTCCTTGACTTGCCCTGTCCCTTGGGCTCAGTCCCAAGTGCTGCCAACCTGAGATGGCTTCACACCCAAACACACTCCCACCCACACGCCTCTCCTGACTTTCTGTGTTGGTGCTCTGGCTTTGCATTTCTGTTTTCTTCTCCTTGTTCTCTAATTTGACAGATGTGAAGTGGTGGCCATGGATGATTGTAATCCCATAAGGCCCACTGCACTGCATTCTGCTTGATACTCAACTCCTGCCCCTCAGGGCACTGGGTAAAAATCAGACTCCTTGAATCCAGCCTGGAAACAGAATGAGCAAACCTTAGCAACAAGATTCTTTAAACTGTAGTGGCACACTCGCAGAAGTTCAATGTCTTGTTTATACCTGAAGAGAGGCTCCCCAGAAGTGACAGTCTGTGTGGCTTTTCCATTGCTTCTCTGCTTCCACTCGATTGCTTCTCTGTTTCCACGTTCTCATCCAATCAATTGGTTGGGCTCTTAATTGAAGAAAATGTTTAAAGAAAAATATTTAAAAAGTAAAAATTATCCATTGTTTTAGTATGAGTTCCCTAGAAAACAGACCTGAGGCAAAGCGGACAAGCTGATGTTGTTTTTTAGTTTGTTTGTTTTTATTATACTACGGAATATTGCATAGGCACTGGTAATTTCTTCAAACAACAACCAGGCAGAAGAAGTGTTTATTGTAGGCTTTGGATGTGGATGTGTGTGAGTGTTTTCCATGAGATGGAGGTAAGGGAGGGCTTCCTTGAGGAGGCGACAGTTAAACAGGGACCAGAACAAAGTGGCAGAAAGAGCCGCGCAACATCCGAGGAAGATGTTCCAGGCAGCGGGCCTAGCAGATGCCAAGGCCCTGAGGTGCACACAGGCGTGGCCGGCTTCTGTCTACCACAGCTCCGTGGCCATGCATTGGAGAACCTTTTGCTACTCAGTTTCCAGGACCCCATGGGGCTTGGGCACCAGATACCAGGGGGCCACGCTGTCAACGCAGGCCTCAGCGCACCCGCCAACCTCTGAAATACAAGCTGATGTTTGATGGGAGCCTACAGTACGAGGGAAGCCAGGGTGAGGGGAGAAGGGAAGCAGGCAGCACAGAGGAGGACCAAACTCAAGGGCTGGTGGGACAGGTGGGATAAATTATATGATTTAAAAGAAAGTCCTCCCATCCCATTTCCACTCCCAGGTAACTAGGAACAGTTTGGCTCATGCTCTTCCTGGTTCTTCCCTGAGAATATGCATATTTATCTACATGGACATAAAGCTAAACATACATCTCTTAAAATACTGGTATGCAATTTCCCTTTTTTTTTCTGCTCACGAATACTCTATAATTAGCATATACAGACCTACCTCATTCCTTTTAACAGATAATCGCTGCCTCATGCTTTTTAATGACTGTACAGTTTTCTGTTTTAAGGACATAGTAATTTACCCAATCATTGCTTTCTTGTTGGACGTTCAGGCTGTTTCCAGGTTTGGGCTATTATAAACAATGCTACTGTGCAAATCGACACATATTTTGCTTCTTTCGGCCCTTTTGAAAAGTGGCCAAATGTCACATCCTCATGTGCCAAGTGCCTCTGTCCCTGGCTGTAAATTAGGCAATAAGGAGGAAGGCCAAAGGACCCAGGTCATGCCTGCAGAGAGCGAAGCCCCCTAATGTGCCAGCAGTCCCTCCATGCTTGTTCTACTCTGCCCTGTCCTTCACCCTGCAGCCAAGCATCCACTGAAAGGCAATTCTGACCACGTCGTTTTCCTGACTTAAAACCCCTCCCTGATTTCCTCTGCTGGAGGGGAGAGCTAGTCCTTCCTCCTTCTTCAGCATCATCATCTCCGATTCCCCACACTGTGGTGGTCGTTCCAAAATGGTCAGCATGGTTACAATGCTGGTGGGAGTGTAACTCGGAAAGCCACTTTGGAAAACTGGAGGCATCTATCTCATATAAACACACCAATCTTACAACCCGGGTATGTACTCTTAGGTTGAAACCCAGAAATGAGAAAAGAATGTCCAGTGTCACCAACTATTGTGAAGTTTAAGCAAAAGACTGCATGTAGAACAGCACCTAGCACCTATCCAATGCTATAGGACTGTTAGTAAATATCAGCTAATATTTATTACATGGTTACTATGTGGCAAGCACTGTGCTGGATGCTTTGCATGCATTATCTCATCAATCCTCACAACCACCCTATGAGGCTACTATTCATTCACTAGATGATTATTTGTTGAGGGCCAGCTGTGTACCAGGCACTGCACTAGGCACTGGAATACGGCCTCTGTTCCTGAAGGATTTATTCTGGAGTTTGAATTGTGACTTGCTCACCTGCTCACTCTGTGTTTGTATATATATACATAAATGTATGTAGGTATCTATGTACATAAGCCATCAACATTTTTTAAAGTTTCCCAAGTGAATCTAATGTGCAGCCACATTTGAGAACCCAGTGGTTCTCAAACTAGGGTGCATGTCAGAATTTCTAGGAGCCCCAAAAAAGAACACAGAGGCCCAAGTTCAGTGAAGTAGGATAGGATTTTTTTTGGTTTCCCCCAGCCCAGTTTTATTGAGTGGTCTTTGATGTGTAATAAAGTACCTATATTTAAAGTCTACAATTTAATGAGCTTTGACATGTACACACTCATGAAGCCAACACTGCAGATAGTGAACCTGTCAGCCCCTAGCTTTTCCTCATGCCCCTTTGTGGCTCTCCCTCCTGCTCTGCGTGCATCAACAGCTTGTTCCTCCTTATTGCTGAGTGCTGCTCCATAGTATGTGCAAACCATAATTGGTTTATCCCCACAATTGGTTTATCCATTCACCTGTTATTAGACATTTGGGTCATTTCCAGTGTTTGCCTCTTTCAAATACTGTGGAAGTTCATTGACAAGTCTTCGCCTGGATGTGTGCTTTCAGTTCACCCAGGGTGAGTACCTAGGTGTGCAATATCTGGGCTGCTGGGAGAGCACATGTTTACCTTTTAAAGAAACTGCCACACTGTTTTCCAGTGGTGGTGCCACTTGACATCCCCACCAGCAGTGTGTGAAGGAGAACAGGCCTTTGTATTTTTGCCAAGGTCCCCAGGTGATCGCTTTACCCACCAAAGTTTGAGAACCACTGGATTAGAGGGTGATGGACTCTGGGGAGGTGCTTCATACGGGAGGTGACATTTAAGGGGACTTGAGACCTGGGTCCAGAGAGGGAGTGGTTCATGAGGAAACAAGGGGAAGAATGTTCTGGGCCGAGGGGAGGGCAAGTGCAGAGACCCTGAGTCAGAAGTGGAACCTGGAGTGTCGTAGGCTCAGCAGGGGAGTCTGAGGGGCTTGGAGTGGAGTGGCCAGGAGAAAGGTGGTGAGACGGTCAGAGGGAGAAGGGCAGGCGTCAGACCACATAGGCCTGGAGGCCAGGGTAAGCCACATGGATTTCATTCTGAGTGAGACGAGGAGCTACTCTAGGGTTTTTGAGCAGAAACATGACATGATTTTTTTTTCTCTTTTTTTATTGTGGTAATATGCACATTATTAAAATTTACCATTTTAATGATTTTAAATTCAGTGGCATTAAGCACATTCATAATGTTCTGGAACCAACACCACTATTTCCCAGACTTTTTCATTATCCCAAACAAAAACCCCACACTCATTAAGCAATAACTCCCCATTACTCCACCCCCACCCTATGCGGTGATTTGGCATCTTAATTTTGTATCGATGATTTGGTATCTTAATAATCTTCAAGTGGGCAAGGCTAAAGCTGTCATTGGTACAGACGCAGCAGTCACTCCTACTACCCCATGCTATGGAGCCGTCTCTTTTCTGTCTTGAGCCATCATGGTCACGGAGTGGCCGCATCTGATGTTGGTGTCCTATGGAATTATTTATTTCAGCAGGAGAACACTGAGGCCCAGCTGGGAGCGTGAGGCCAGCTCCTAGATGTCAAGGGCTGTTCTCTTTCTCAAAACCATGACATTTTTTTGATGGTCTAGGGAAAAAGAAAACCCAACCCCAACCAGCTTTGGAACATGATCAAATCAAAGACAATCTCCCCTGGCCGTCCTTTCTGCCATCTCCCTCCAAAGGTACTGATCTGGCTGTTTCCTGGCTGTGCTGGTTTGAAAGGATGTATGTTCCCTAGAAAAGCCATGTTTTAATCTAAATCCCATTTCGTAAAGGCAAAATAATCCCTGTTCAATACTGTATGTTTGGATCTGTAATCAGAGCATCTCCCTGGGGATGTGATTTAATCAAGAGTGGTTGTTAAACTGGATTAGGTGATGGCATGTCTCCACCCACTTGGGTGGGTCTTGATAAGTTTCTGGAGTCCTATGAAGGAGGAAACATTTTGGAGAATGAGAGTGATTCAGAGAGAGTCAGAGAAGAATGACATAGCCACAAGAGCCCACAAGCCAGCGACCTTTGGAGATGAAGAAGGAAAACGCCTCCCAGGAAGCTTCATGAAACAGGAAGCCAGGAGAGAAAGCTAGCAGATGATGCCTTGCTTGCCATGTGCCCTTCCAGCCAAGAGAGAAACTGTGACTGTGTTCACCATGTGCCTTCTCGGATGAGAGAGAAACCCTGAACTTCATCGGCCTTCTTGAACCAAGGTATCTTTCCCTGGATGCCTTAGATTGGACATGTCTATAGAGTTGTTTTAATTGGGACATTTTTTCAGCCTTACAACTGTAAACTAGCAACTTATTAAATTCCCCCTTTTAAAAGCCATTCTGTTTCTGGTATATTGCATTCTGGCAGCTAGCAAACTAGAACATTACCCCAAAGAGAAACTCTGTATATTTTTGCCTTCACCCTTTACCCTCTCCCCAGTACCTGCCCCTACCCTCCACCCCCAGTCCCTGGTAACTACTAATCTACTTTCTGACTCTATAGTTCCTGTTCTGGACATTTTATATGAATGGAATAAAATCTGATCCCTTTTGTCTGGCTTCCTTCACTGAGCATAAGATTTTCAAGGTTCATCCATGTGGATGTAGCAGTGCTTCATTCTTTTTTATGTCCAAATACTGTTCTATTGTATGGATATACCACACTGCGTTTATCTATTCATTTGTTGATGGAAATTTGGGTTGTTTCCACCTTTAAGTTATTATGAATAATGCTGCACTGAACATTTCATGTACAAGTTTTTGTGTTGATAACACATTTTCATTTCTATTGGGTATATATCTCTTCCCTGTTCTTTTGCCTCTAGAGAAAGTTTTTTGTTTTTTTTTTTTGGAAGCTTGGATCATTTTATAGGACTCTCTACCTCTTTGTGAGAACTCCTTGGTTTTGGAAGATAAACTTAGTCTCCAGATGAGGGTAGGAAGGAAAAGGGCTTTGTCCAGCCAGGAAGATCTCATTCACTGAGTGTCCTCTATGTGCCAGCAGGGGCTCCGGGAATGCAAAGATACATGAAGCCAGAAATCCTTGCCCTCATGGAGGTCATAGTCCGGGGTGGATAGAGAGGGTTCATTTGTTGCTTTGCCCACTAATCCATACCCCCTTTTTGCTAATTTTCAGGAGTAGGAGTAACCCAGGCCTAGAAGTCAGCATCATCTATCCTGAGGCCACACGGATTAGAGTTCAGTGATGTACACTGTGACAGTCCAATGGGACTCGGTGAGACTCTTCCTGGCACTCCTGGAAAGTATGAGTTTTGGTTTTTCCTTTTTGGGCTGCTGGGAAAATAGGATGGAAGCCTGGGGCTGCTGGTTGCCATCTTTCAGCATACTTAGGAGCAGCTGACCTTAGTAAGAAGCCAACAGGGAGGAAAGCAGGGCTGAGAGATGGGCCAGCAAAGTGCATCTTGGGGACACCATTTGAGCATCTAGATCAAGCCATGCCTGACTCTTTGCTACCTACGGGCTCTTAATTTGCATGAACTGATCATCTTTCCCCCAAGATTTTATTGCGATATATTAATTTATTAAGTATTCCATCTAAATTACAATCAGTGTTTCATCAAAGTATCACTTAGTTGTGCAATCATTAACACTCACTTTTAGACCATTTTCATTACTTCCAAAACTAAATTACCAGATAGGCACAAATAAAGAAACCCCCAACACCTCCTTTCCCTTATTGCCCTCTATTATTAACTCCTACTACTGGTGTGGTGGTATACTAGTTACTGTTGATGAAGAAATTTTAAGATATTAATGTTAACTAGAGTCTATAGCTGGCAATCAGTATTGCACACACCCTCCTAACACTTATTATTAACTCTTTGTAATAGTGTTGTACATTTGTATCATGAACTGATATATATATATATATATATTTTGGGGGTAATGTTTTTATAGGAAAGACATTAAAAGTTGAACATTTACACACTCAAAACACAATGCAAGTAAAAGCATGTTTAACAAGCAATGTGTGGGAAAAGAAATATAGTTGGTAGGAAGTCAGAATCATGTGTTTTTAAAAGTGTGCACTATCAACAAAGGGGAATTTCTCTGATGCTGGTAGTATGAGAGATTTCATAGCATACCAAGTAGCTGTCAACGAAGCCAATTCTTTGGTGGTCAGCAAGCATAGTTTAATCATTTTACATCATAATATGGTAGTTTTTTTACTTTCATACTTGCTTTTTTTTTTTTTTTTGGCATGGGCAGGCACTGGGAATTGAACCCAGGTCTCCGGCATGGCAGGGGAGAATTCTGCCACTGAGGCACCATCACACTGCCCTATACATGCATTTTTTTATAACATTTTTTAGTGCGTACTATAACATATATTCAAAACAAAGAAATAAAAAAACAATAGTTTTCAAAGTACTGTTCAACAGGTAGTTACAGGACAGATCCCAGAGTTTATCATGAGCTACCACACGATTCTCTTCAAAATTTTTCTTCTATCTGCTCCAGAATATAGGAAGCTAGAGGGCTTAAGTATTTTTTTATCATCACAATCGACTTTTCCTTCTTTTTTTTTGTGAAAAATAACATACAAAAAAGCTATAAACGTCAAAAGGTGCAACCACTGTGGAAGGCAGTTTGGCGGTTCCTCAAAAAGCTGAATATAGAATTGCCATACGACCCAGCAATACCATTGCTGGGAATATACTCAAAGGACTTAAGGGCAAAGACACAAACAGACATTTGCACACCAATGTTTATAGCAGCGTTATTTACAATTGCAAAGAGATGGAAACAGCCGAAATCTCCATCAACAGAAGAGTGGCTAAACAAACTGTGGTATATACATACGATGGAATACTATGCAGCTTTAAGACAGGATAAACTTATGAAGCATGTAATAACATGGATGGACCTAGAGAACATTATGCTGAGTGAGTCTAGCCAAAAACTAAAGGACAAATACTGTATGGTCCCACTGATGTGAACAGACATTCGAGAATAAATTTGGAATATGTCCTTGATAACAGAGTCCAGCAGGAGGTAGAAACAGGGTAAGATAATGGCCAATTGGAGTTGAAGGGATACAGACGGTGTAACAGGACTAGATACAAAAACTAAAAAATGGACAGCACAATAATACCTAATTGTAAAGTAATCATGTTAAAACACTGAATGAAGCTGCATCTGAGCTATAGGTTTTTGTTTTGTTTTGCTTTGTTTTGTTTTGATTTTACTATTATTACTTTTATTTTTTTCTCTATATTAACATTCTATATCTTTTTCGGTTATGTTGCTAGTTCTTCTAAACCAATGCATATGTACTAAGAAATGATGATCATGCATCTATGTGATGATGTTAAGAATTAATGATTGCATATGTAGAATGGTATGATCTCTAAATGTTGGGTTAATTTCTTTTTTTCCGTTAATTAAAAAAAAAAAAAAAAAGAGAAGGGATAATTGGAGCTGAAGGGATACAGACTGTACAACGGGACTGGATATAAAAACTCAGAAATGGACAGCACAATACTACCCAATTGTAATGCAATTATGTTAAAATACTGAATGAAGCTGCATGTGAGGTATAGGTTTTTTGTTTTTGTTTTTGTTTTTTTGTTTTTTTTTCTTTCTATTATTGTTTTAATTCTTATTCTGTTGTCTTTTTATTTCTTTTTCTAAATCGATGCAAATGTACTAAGAAATGATGAATATGCAACTATGTGATGTTATTAAGAATTACTGATTGTACATGTAGATTGGAATGATTTCTAATTGTTTTGTTAATTCTTTTTTTAATTAATAAAAAAATGAAAAAAAAGCTATAAACTTCAAAGCACAGCACCACAATTAGTTGTAGAACATATTTCACAGTTTGGCATGGGTTACAATTTCACAATTTTAGGTTTTTACTTCTAGCTGCTCTAAAATACTGGAGACTAAAAGAGATATCAATTTAATCATTCAGCATTCATATTCATTTGCTAAATCCTATCTTCTCTGTATAACTCCATCATCACCTTTGATCTTTCCATCCCTCTCTTTAGGGGTGTTTGGGCTATGGTAATTCTAAATTTCTCATATTGGAAGGGTCTGTCACTAAAAATATGGGGTAGGGAGGCGTAATTACCTGATGTTCTGGAGAGGCTGGGTTTCAGGACTCATCTGGATCAGGGACCCTGCATCTGGAGGTTGCAGGTTTCTGGAAAGCTACTCTAGTGCATGGAACCCTTGTAGAATCTTATATAGAACCCTAGGCATTCTTTAGGATTGGCTGGAATGGTCCTGGTTGGGTTTTGGCAGTTATGATAGGTAGCAAGGTCTAACTGAAGCTTGTGTTAACAGCAACCTCCAGAGTAGCCTCTCGACTCTTATTTGAACTCTCCCTGCCACTGATACTTTATGAATTACACTTCTTTTCCCCCTTTTTGTCAGGATGGAATTGTTGATCCCATGGTACCAGGTCTGGATTCATCCCTGGGAGGCATCTACGTTGCCAGGGAGATTTTCACCCCTTGATGTCATGTCCCACATAGGGGGGAGGGCAATGATTTCACTAGAAGAGTTGGGCTTAGAGAGACTAAGGCCACATGAACTGATAATTTTTTTTACTACAAACCCAAATTTTTATTAAATACAATGCACTGAAACTACATTTTAGTAACTAGCTAAAGTTTAATAACATTAATATATAACATGGAAAAAGGAAAATAATTTTTAAATTGGTACACATTTATTGAGAGTATGTAAGTTAAGTGATTAATATGAAGAATCCCTATTACACTTGTAACATTTTTGTTACATTCCATAGATCAGCGCACTTGTCGATTTATCTAATATAGTTTGGGTTGATGACAGTACTGCGCATAGGTTTTTAAAAATCTATGTTTTCTTTTAAAGAGTCAAATTAGAGAAACTAGTCTCAGAAAGGTATGTTGATTGGAATATAAGAAGAGATTTTAAAGTAATTTCAGCAAGTTCAAGATATTCATTTTTAAACATTTTTATTGTAAAAGATTCAGTAAATATTATCTTTTTAAAAAAACTTTTTTATTGTAAAATATAACATATATACAAAGCAAAAAAAGAAAAAAACAGTAATTTTCAAAGTACACTTTGACAAATAGTTACATAACAGATCCCAGAGGTTGTCACGGGATACTATTATACCATCTCAGATTTTTCCTTCTTGCTGCTCCTAAACACTGGAGGCTAGATGAAATATTAATACAGTGATTCAGCAGTCATACTTATTTGCCAAGTCCCATTCTTTCTGTTACACCTCCTCTCTCTCCCCTGATCCCTCTCTGAATCCATAGGGATCCCTGGGTACTGCCCATTCTGACTTTTTCATGTTGAGAAGGGGTGTTGACACTAAAGGATAGGGGATGTAATTAATTGATAATCTTGGAGAGGCTTGTCCCTCTGGGTTTCAGAATTTATCCAACATAGGAACCCTCTGGGAATTATAGGTTCCAGGAAAGCAAACTTCGTGCATGAACTCTGTGTAGTCTCAGTTTGAGCCAAATATAGGTGTTCTCAAGAGACAACAGGAGTGATGTTGGTTGGGGTTCAGCAAACCATGGCAATCAGCACTATCAAATTGAAGCTTGTTAAAAGTTGCCTCCAGAGTAGGCTCTCTACTCCACTTGATCTCTTTTGGCCATTAATGCTTTATTTTATTAGGCATCTTTTAATGTCTCTTTTCCTCTCCTTGAGCCGGAAGGTACGTTGATCCTACGGTGCCAGGACCAGACTCATCCCTGAGAGCCATGCTCCATGCCACCAGGGAGATCTTCACCCCTGAAGTTCAAACTCCATGCAGGGCAGGGAAAGAACTGATAAGTTTTAAGAATTAAAAAAAAAAATTTTGATTGTGGTGATTGGCTGCACAATTATGTGAATACACAAAAATCACTGAATTGTACACCTTAAATGGGCAAATTGTATGGTATGTGAAATTACATTTCCAAAAAAAAAATAATAAAATGAAACAAGTACTATGATGGAGCCACATCAGAACTTTGTTGAAATCTTGAATAAGAGTAGCTCAGCCTGGCTGCAGGGCAGGCAAGGCAAGAAGTCTTTCTGATAAGACATTACTTAGTTTTGCAGATGAGGTGCTAAAGCCCCTTCCAGAAAGGAGCTGCATACAATCTTCTAAAAGAGCGTGAGTTCAAAGAATTAAAGCAATCACTGCTTCCTAGTTCATGACATAGTCTTTGAAAACACAATCTTTCCTTAGACACTGTCAAGATGACTAAACCATGCTGCCAATTAATTGACCTAAATCATTTTAAAGCATAAATGGCACTGAGCCTGCATATCTGTGAAGCCTGGCATTGCTTCTACAGTCATGAGTAACTCCAAAAAAGACACAGGGAACTCTATTCAGTTGTAACTCCTCTTGCTTTGGATTTCCATAATTTATGAGAATGCTTCCATAACTTAAACTGGCTTAAGCAGAAAAGGAGATTATATTGAGCTACACAATAAGAAAGTCAGGGTTTGGGTTTCAGGCGCAGCTGGATCCAGGGGCTCAGTGATGTCATTTGGCTTCTGTTGTTCTCTGGCCCTCGGCTCCTGTTTGTACGACACTGACATTATTCTCAAGTAGTGTCTCCTCACCAGGTGGCAAAGACGGCCTCCAAGAGCTCTGGGGTTACCTCCTACTAGTTCAGTACCCTCCTGGGGAATTCAATGAACTTCCATTTCCCGTAGCCTGAGCAAAAGTCCCCAAATTGCATATAATTGGTTCAGTTTGTGACACATGCCCACTTCTGTACCAATCCTTGTATTACTCAGGGCAATGGAAGTTGCTGACTGGTCAGGCTCAGAGCCAGGGGGTGGGGCAGGCCACTAGGATGGCATGAGATACACAGGAGGAAGGTGAATCCTCAATGGCAAATTAGGGTGCTCTTATAGGGAGACGGATGTCGGGCAGGCAAAGATAAGCCAACATTTAATTTGGGAGCAGGAAGCTGATAGTGTTTGCTCACATTGGAGAAATGTGGCCATCTAATGAAGCTGACAGTAAACATTTTCTCTCTTTTTATACTTTGGTTTCAACTTCATGATCTGGATTATCCTTTTCTTTTTTTTTGATACGATTTGCTAGAATTTTATTGAGGATTTTTGCATCTATATTCATTAGAGAGATTGGTCTGTAGTTTTCTTTTTTTGTAGTATCTTTGCCTGGTTTTGGTATGAGGGTGATGTTGGCTTCATAGAATGAATTAGGTAGTTTTCCCTCCACTTCGATTTTTTTGAAGAGTTTGAGGAGAGTTGGTACTAATTCTTTCTGGAATGTTTTGATAGAATTCACATGTGAAGCCGTCTGGTCCTGGACTTTTCTTTTTAGGAAGCTTTTGAATGACTAATTCAATTTCTTTACTTGTGATTGGTTTGTTGAGGTCATCTATTTCTTCTTGAGTCAAAGTTGGTTGTTCATGTCTTTCCAGGAACCCGTCCATTTCATCTAAATTGTTGTATTTATTAGCGTAAAGTTGTTCATAGTATCCTTATCCTTTTCTTTTTACTTTAATTATTCAAATCTCTCTTCAAGTTCTGTTCCTCCCTCTTCACAAATAACACCCTGTGGCACTTTCTACCTGGATTACCCCTGTCCACCTGTAATTAACTACTGCCTGATCTTGTTCCCCGTGGCCCATCCCAGTGGCCCAAGGGGCATTAGACTCAGACCGCACATTCAGTTAGAGACTCACATTTAGACTTTTGATTTTTACAGCCGGTGACAGATTCCCCCCTCTGCTGATATTGTAAGAAGATGGTCAGGTCACCTTTAAATTTATGTCCCATTAGCAGACCACTCCACCTGCCCTACTCCATGAATGAGTATTTTAAAAAATAAATCCCAAAATTATCTGTGACTAGCACAATTAGTGCATTATATTTTTTGTGTTAAAGGTATTAATCAGGTCCCTACTGATGGCAATTTGTTTCCATTTTTTAAAATTATTCTATACGATGCTGCTATGAACTTTCCTGAACTTATATATACTTTTGGCACATATTCCTGTATTTCCGGAGAATAGATTCCTGGAATAACAGAATTTGCTGGTTCAAACTTTGGTAAATATTACTAAAGGGACTCCAAAATGACTTCCAATTCATTCTCCCACCAACTGTGCATGGGAGTACCTGTTTTCCCACCTGCACACGTCCATCACTGGACATTATCAGAGGTTTAAGTTTTGGCCAAGAAATTCTGTTATCTATCACTTAGACAGTTTTAATAGAATGTCATCTTTTCAATAGTGCTTGGCATATCCATATATCAGAATATCTTTTTATTATTTTTATTTTTTATTTTTTTACATGGGCAGGCACCAGGAAGCGAACCCGGGTCTCCGGCATGGCAGGTGAGCACTCTGCCACTGAACCACTGTTGCCTGCCCTATCAGAATATCTTTCGAAGTGCATCTATAGCTAGATCTCCTTTCAGAGGAAAATAAAATCAATGAATCATCTAAATTTTTATTCTGCCTGCATGATCATCTTCTATTTTAAAAGACTCTATGCTTCTTCTTGGAAACACAGGCTGGTTGTTTTAGCCAAACTGTAGCTCCGCCCTTCTGGGCGCACACTGGACTACATTTCCCAGCCTCCTCTGGGGCTATGGATGTCATGTGACTGAGCTCTGACTTCGGTGAAAGGAAGGAGGGCAGAAGTGATGTGTCACTTCTAGGTCTGGTGCCCACAAACTCTTTACATGATCTTCCATCCTCCTTTTTTCCTCATCTGCCAGATGGAGGCAGTCAATCTAACAGAGGACTCTGAATTCATAGGGGATGGTGGAGCCTCTAAATTGTAGAATTCTGAGTTCCTGAATCACTGTGAGGAAGGCTTGCCTAGGACTGTGAAGTGAGTGGGAAATAAACATTCACTGTACTAAGAAACTGCAGTTTTGCAGTGGTGGTTATAGCAGTTAGCCTACTGAATTAGTTAGGCTAGGTTAGAATATTGCAGTAACAACCTACCCCACAAATCTCAGCAGCTTAAAACAATACAGATTTGCTCTTCCATCATGTCTGTGTTTATCATTGTCATTCAGAGACCCAGGCTGAGCAAGGTTCTATTTTGACACATCTTTCAAAATCACTAAGGCAGAGGACAAAGAATGGCTAGAGTGAAACATTTGAAATTAAATGCTTTGGCCTTCAAGTAACAAACCTGGAAGATCAGACTTCCCTGTGTATGGAAAAATAGGAGAAACTAATGGCAGTGAGAAGCTCCAGTGACTGTCTTCACAGATGGTTCCTAAAGAAGGGCATTTGCTCTGTGTGGTACAGCCTTCTCCTCTCTGTAACAGATATTGATTGTTTTGGCCACTCGGGCATCCATTCCTTTTCTGGGAGCTTCATGTCCCTTGGTAGAACTTCCCCTCCCTAACTGCTTATACCCTGCCCTTAGTTGGGCAAATGACCTATGCTTTCTACTATCAGACTTTCTACTGTGATTTTGATTCTTGGGCAGGGTCACCAGGGATGGGAACCATTTAGAACTCATTTAGTTAACCGTTGGCACTCTATAAAGACTGACCATTATCTCATGTGCTAGACCTTCCTGAACTACTCTTAATACCTTTATCATTCTCCTTCCCCAGGTTGGGTTGTTTAACTTTACCTTTGAGGCTCTAAGCAGAATTACATTCTAGAATATTCTTTCCCTGTTTATTTAGCCAGATTTGGTTTCTGTTGCTTGATTCTTCATACGCATTGTTGTAGGCAAAAATACTCCAAGTCACAGCTCTGACTGTCACTTGCCTGAAAAGCTTTTGATGCCTTCCCATTGTCTATAGCTAGAGTTGGCAAACTTTTTCTACAGAGGGCCAGATAGCAAATATTTTAGGCTTTGTGGGCCAGATGGCCTCTTTCACAACTACTCAATTTTGCTGTCATAGCTAGACAGCAGCCATAAACAGTAAGTAAACAAATAAGTGTGGCTGTGTGCCAATAAAAGGTTATTTACAAAACTAGGCATTTGACCAGGTTTGGTCCACAGACTGTAGTTTATTGACCCTTGATCTACCGAATAAAATAAAAACTTACCATGGTTCATGAGATCCTTGCATATTTCCCCAATTGTTCTCTCATTATCCCACTTCTTTCCTTCCACATACTGTGCTTCCATCCCTTGGGGTGGCCTGATTTCCCCTAAGCACTCGGAAGCTTTCCTGCTCCTGCACTTTTGGTTACCCTGAGCTTCTTGCCTGCAAATCCCTTTCCATCTGTCACTGTTCACTGAAATTCAATTATCTTTCAATTAGGCTCTAATGCTACCTGTACTGCACAGCACAGTATTGTGCTTTCTGCCTGTTAACTGTATCCTGATTTTGCTTTGGGGAAAACATTCATCAGACCATTTGGCTTGGATGGGCCTCACATCTGCAAGCTGTCTTTGTCATTACAGGGGTTGACATGCCTCAGTGATTAGAGATGGCATGTGACCTAATTTGGTCCAAAGAGGCCCATCCCAGGACTTTTGGGAGAACTATTAGGGAAGAGATGTTGTATTAGAACTGGGGTTACTAGACTGCTGGGACATAAGTCTGGAGCTGCTGCCTGTCATCCTGCCCGTGTCTGGGGAGATCTGCCTGAGAATTAAACAGAGAAAGAGAGAGAGAGAGAGGAAGACACGTGATGATATCATTTGAGTGCCTAGATTCAGCCATACCTGAAAACCTCCCCACTTTCGGCTTAAACCAGGCTGCGTTGTTGTTACTGTAACTCTCATAGTTGTTTTCCATGTCTTCACTCTGTACTCTTTTGGGAGCAGGATCTGCTTAATCTGAGAGCTCAGTTTGGAAAGACAAACTAGACATGCTTGCCCCAGCTGCTTCCCCTCCCCTTTCTCTTGGGAGCTCCCTTCTACCATATGCTTTATATGATCAAGTTTTGTCTACACAGAGAGGTCAGTCTGGTCCTGAAGTGATTGGGAGGTTATGTGTTCAGTATTGGGAACTACCTCTGGCTGCATTTTTAAGCCAGTTCTCTAACAAGAACTTATAAATAATAATGATAATATTTTGATGAAATGTCTTTTTTATTTTTTTTCTCTTATTTGCACTTTGCTCACAATTCAGAACAAGGAAGGAGTTTGCATATAGTCAGGATCCAGTCAGAAAAATAGAACCCACTCTAGCTCTTTCCAAAAGAAAGTTTTTAATACAGAGAATTGGTTAAATAGGTGTATTAGATATCTATTGTGGTATCACAAATTACCCCCAAACTTAGTGGCTTAAAACAACAACAGTTATTTATTATCATTCACAGTTTCTGTGAGTCAGGAATTCAGAGCAGCTTGGGCTGGGCAGTTCTGGTTCAGGTCCTCTCGGGACGTTGTGGTCAAGAGGTTGACTGGGGCTGCAGTCATGTAAAGGCTTAACTGGGCCTGGGGATCTGCTTCCCAAACAGCTCTCTCACATGGCTGTAGGAGGGAGGTCTTAGTGCCCCTCCACTTGGGCTTCTCCCCGAGGTGCTGGTGTGTCCTCATGCTTCTCCCCCAGAGCAAGTGATTCTAGGGAGCAAGGTGGAATCACCCTTGCCTTTTATGGTCTAGCGTCAAGGTCTTACATCATCACATCTGTCACATTCTCCTCTGTGGATGTGAGTCTCTAAGTCTGGCTCCCATTTGAGGGAAGAAGAATTGGCCTCTACCTTTTGATAGGAAAAGGGCCAAAGCATTTGTGTAAATCTTTTAAAGCTATCACAACAGGTAATGGTAGAGCAGAGGGGTCCAACAGCAATGGGGAGGCAACTCAATTGGAGAATGATGTCAACCCACAAGAGCTAGAGGAACAGAGGGCAGAAGTGGGGTTACCTGAGCACAGGGGCCAGGACCACCCAGTGGAAGCTGGAACTCCAGAGGGGCTGCATGGTAGGAACTGGGAGCCTGGAGCAAGGGGTTGCCTCCTGGGAACTGGAGCTGTGAAGATGCAGTCACTGGCAGAGTTTCCCAAGCAAAGCAAGGGAGACAAATGCCCTGGCTTCTCCCTTCCTTCTGCTTTGCAATGTTTAGTCAGTGCCTTCAATTGGGTGAACCTGCCAGGAAGCCAAAGGATAAGGAATCTTGGGAAATGTAGTTCCCTGGGATGCAGAAGTGAGCTGAGAGGGCTGGGAATAATTCTGAGAGTAAAAAGACAAATGATCAACAGGGGTTCCTCAAACCAAAATGACTGATTTGATTAGGTGATGATATTGTGGCTAATTCTGCCTTGAATTCCTATTATTTGATATATTAATATTATTCCTCAATAAAATGACATTTTAAAACTGAAAATGACAGAAAATTCCCCAGTTTCCTTTAATCTTCCCTAATTTTTATAAAGACTCTGTGGGACTACAAGAAAGCTAGTCCAGACTTCGTGTGGCAACAGCTCTTCATTTTTCTCTTTAAAACTTACCAACATTTGACAACTGACTCACACAAATGATACAAACCCCTCAACAACTTCTGACCTGGTTTCCTAGTCTCTGCCACAATAAGCTTCTGATTCCAAGCAGAAATAAGTTATTTTCCCCACTCTAGATATATACCCAAAATAATGGAAAACATGTCCACTCAAAAACTTCCGCACAAGTGTTCAAAGCTGCATAATTCATACTTGCCAAAGAGTGGAAAAACCCAAATTCCCAGCAACTGATGAATGGATAAACACAATGTGATCTCTAGCCATACAATGGTATATTATTCAGTCATAAAAAGTAAGGACGGATTGACACATGTAACAACATGGATGAACCTTAAAAACATACTAAGTAAAAGAAGTCAGTCACACAAAACTACATATTATTTGACTTTATTTACATGAAATGTCCACAACAGGCAAAGCCAGAGTTGCAAAGTAGATTTTTGTTGCCAAGGTGGGGGGCTGGGGGCTGGGCAGAATTAGAAGTGATAGCTAATGGGTGCAGGGTTTCCTTTTGAGGTGATGAGAAATGTTCTGGAATTCAATAGTGATGATAGCTATACAACTCTGTGAATATACTAAAAAACACTACATTGTATACTTTAAAAGGGTGAATTGTATGCCATATTCTATTTCAATAAACCTGTCTTTAAAAAAGAATTCATTTTGTGTCATACCTGATTGACCTCTGATTACTACAAATACTAAAACAAAGTCAAAACCTGTACAAAGAAGAAACTATACCAAACAACTGGCATTACAAATATATCAACTTGGAAATATACCAAGTAGTTGAAAGTGATTACAGTAATGTGATTAAATGATCTTTTCTCTTTCTTTTTTCAATTTTTAGATAACCCAGTTAATTATTTTTATAACATAAAAAATAAATTTACAGACACCCGCATGCTGCATCTTTGGTTTGGCTACCTCTTTATTTTAAAAAGTTGGAACAGAATGTATTTAGGTGTGGGTTCTATGTTCCAACTTGCCACAGTCCTCCCTCCTCCCTATTGCCTGAAGTTGGTGCCATCTCTCATTCATTTAACTTGCTTGACCCCAGAAGGCATTTGAATGAGTTCCCTGATTTATATAATAAAACCTCCATGGTATACAATTCACTATGTTCATCTGAGATGCTAAGCACACACATTTTAAATTCCTGATAGGTGGAGAGAGAATATTATATCATTCTCTTTTTATCATTAATTTAAAATTAACAAATCAATTTCAATTTATTGTGTTAAAGTTAACAATATCTAAGTAACAATAAAATTGTTCTTGGCACTTTCTACAGAGTTGAGTTGCTCAGGAAATATATGAGGGCTGCATTCACCAAGATTCACAAACAGGAAACTACTGTAGGTATTATAAGCAGAGAGAGATTTAATACAGAGATAGAGAGGCTTATATATTCGTTTGTAGGGCTGAGGGAACAAGCTCCTACCTGAGCCTCCCTTCAGTAATAGCATCCAGAATAACCCTCCAGAACTGACCTCCCAGGGAAAGGGCTTCTGGCCACAGTCTGTTAGGTGGAGAATCAAGAGACCACTCCCGGGTCCCTGAGTTCAATAACACATCATCATAGTCAGGAAGCTTCCATCATTGCACCTGCACCTGCTTCTTGACACCTGAAGCTGGAAACTGGATATTGGACCACCACTGCCCCCTACTGCTTGTTGGTATTTGAAAAAAATCATCCCCTAAACTTTCACATACATGGTGTCCTTTGATCCTCATAACTTTATCAGCTAAGTAAGGCAGGTGGTGTCATACCCTTTTCACAGATAAGGAAACAGAAGCATAATTAAGGTGACACAGCTATGTGTGAAAGTGGACTAGCAACCCTGGTCATTCCGAGGCCAGTTCAATTTATTTCAAATAACATGGAAAGAGAGCCCGGTTGGCATCTCATGTGTGACTCAAAGAGATAAATTACTATAATCCATCATGACTCATGCCGTAACAGGTGAAGTAGGAATACATCTGTCTGATAAGTACCAGGGAAGGTGCTAGTATCTGGAAAAAGGTTGTCTAGGAACATTTCAGAGAAGAGGTGAAGTTTAAATTGAGTTTTGAGGAGTTCGCCAGAAGACAAGGTGAGGAAAAAGTCCTAGCAGATGGCAAGAGCTAGGAAGCTACGGTGTGGCCGCAAGACTTTGGGGAACTGGGAGAATTCCAATTTTGGAGGATCTGGACAGAGTAAAAAATTTATTTTGTAGTTTAGATATTCTAGTCATAAAGTAAAATAAGAGGCATTAATGTTAAGTATCCAGAATCTTGATTTTTAAAAAAACATATGTAAACACTCATGTACTCACCTTCCAAGAATGAAGGTAAAGAACATTTCCAGGATCCCAAGAGTTTCCCTTGTGCCCCTTCCGAATCTACCTCAGCTTTCACTTCCACCCCAAATGAGCAGGGTGTGTTGGGGGGCGGCGGGGAGAAGCCAACATAAAACCTCGAAGCTCTCAGCTTCAGCTGCCACCTGCTATATTCTCCACTTTTATCGCGTCTCCAAATCTCTCGCCTTCTTTTTGGGTAACCCCAAGAAGGCACTGTCTGGCAGGAGAAGCTTCTTGATACTACCACTCCTTGGCGAATTCTACAAGAGATTTACTTGCGCGCGAGTCACAGAGGGACGATTGCTTTTGTTCCTTCGGAGCCGCCGTCTAGGATCGGACCGCGCAGAATCATCGTGTCCCTCGTCGGCCACTGTACGCCCGTTACGTGGCAGCTGCCAGCACCCGCCAATCTGCGGCGCCCGCATCAGCCCCCTTGGTTGGCGCAGCCGGAAGGGGCGGAGCCGAGGCGGCGGCGGGTGAGGAGGCAGCGGTGGCGGCGACTCTGGAGGCCGCATTCCCGGTCCTGGCCTCGGCCTCAGCCCCACCATGGTGACACTTGCCGAGCTGCTGGTGCTCCTGGCCGCACTCTTGGCCACGGCCTCTGGCTACTTTGTGAGCATCGACGCACATGCCGAGGAGTGCTTCTTCGAGCGGGTCACCTCGGGCACCAAGATGGGCCTCATCTTCGAAGTGGCCGAAGGCGGCTTCTTGGACATCGACGTGGAGGTGCGGGCGCGTTGCCCATGGCCGAGGCGGGTCGCGCGGCCGCTCGGGGGTTGGCAAGGTTCGGGGCCCGCGTGGGACCTGAGGAAGGGTGGAGCCAGGATGCCGCTCCCCAAGTCCTGGGAGGGGCCCAGGCCGTCCTCCGCTCGGCGCCCCCCCAACGGCCCTCTTCCCGCGGACTCCCGGGATTCTGGGATCCCCTCGGGATACGGAACCGTTGCTCTGGGTTATCCGCTTGAATGGCGGGTTCGCGTTGGAATTTCTAGCCGAGCTTTGTCCCCGAGGCGCCGCGTGTCAGTTCCGGGCCCAGAAGGCGCTTCCCAATCGCGGTTAGATGGTGGCAAGGCTGGATCCTGTCACCTACTGCTTTCTTTCATGATTGATGTTGGAACCGTGGCATGGAAACTTTTGAAAAAGTAAATCGAATCTGTTGAGGAATGTTAGGCAGACATCCGCGTTGTGGTTTTTTTTCTCTCTCGTGGAAACAACCTGAATGTTTTACACGATTTTGCACAAGCCCGTTGTCTCCAGATTATCTCGTTGAGCCATCTCTCACTGGGAGAGAGGTAGAGTTGGATTATGCATTTTAAGTGTAATGATTGAGGTGAAGTATCCGAAGAAACAAAATTATTTTAAGAAACGAGCGGTCCCTAAATCTCGGCCCATATGGTTTTTGTCAACCAAAAGGATGATTTACTTTTAATAGTCTTTAGGTAACCGGGTATATTAACATTTAAGTTCACCTTAAATGACTAATTTAAGTATTTTCTATTTGACGGTGACTATCAGTAGATCTAGTCACAAAATACACGTGAAGCCCAAAATTATGATTGTATAATGGGAGGAGAGACTGAGTTTACTAAGTCTTTAGAGATCAGCTGTTCCAGGTTTTATAAGTGATAGGGTCTTTATCATTGGAAATGACTTGAAGAAAGCCTAATTGCTTATTTGTGGCAGAAGTGGGATGACAACTTGGATGTTGTAGTTTCCAGTCTAGTTCATACTCTTAAATTCAGAGCTGAGAATTTCTACTACTTGGCAGTTGTCAATAAGGAAATCCTTGAAATATTACTTGATAAAATTTTTTGGTTTTTAAAGAGGTTTTTTTTCCTTGGATTTTGATATCAGCCATATTTGCATGTTTGGTGGTGGTGGTAGGCCACATGGGAACAATGTGTAAGTATAGCTTTTGAGCAGTTTACATGTAAATTGGTGCTTCAGAGAGCCATTTAGCCCACCCTTGTTTCGTAAGTGGGAAAATTGCAGCCCAGAAAGATTGCTGTCACTTACCCAAGTGGTGCTAAGTGAAAAATTACATTTTCTCGGTGAATTTCTCATTACCAAAATAGATTATAGATGAACTTTATAATTTAAAATTTTTCATGACATACCATCTATTTCTGTCTCTTCTGCCTCCAGATTACAGGGCCTGATAATAAAGGAATTTATAAAGGAGACCGAGAGTCCAGTGGGAAATATACATTTGCTGCTCACATGGATGGAACGTATAAGTTTTGTTTTAGCAATAGGATGTCCACCATGACTCCAAAGATAGTGATGTTCACCATTGATATTGGGGAGGCCCCAAAAGGACAAGACATGGAAACAGAAGGTGAGGTGCACATTCTCAAGATTTCTATCATATTCCAAGAGTTAATTTAAATTCGTACACTTTTTTATCCATCTGACTAGAAATACATATTTTGATTTCTATGTCAGGTTCATTTACTGCACTTAAAACCAAAAGACCTTTTGTGAAGTATACTTTTTATTTATCCAAATCTCATCATTAACAAGTTTCTTGAAGATAATAATTAGTTTTTAGTTCTTTGTGGTTGCCCCTTCTGGCAACTTTTCTTAGTCAGTTCTTGTTCTTGTGAGCATCTAGTTTGCATGTTTCTTAGATTGTTTGTTCTGTTAATTTGCTAGTATTGGTATATATATATCTTTATTTGCTCGTTTATATACATGACTGGTTTAGCTAAACTTTTTGTTGTTGGATTTTTGTGTTTATGTCTTACAATTTTCTTTAGGTGGTGGAGATACCTGGGATGGTATGTGTACTGCTGTTTGACAGCATCTTGTCTTTTTGTCTTCGCTGGCTAATGTCTAATTTTGCTTTTTTATTCCTAACCTCAGTTTGTTAGCATGGGAATGCTTTTCCTCTTAAAAAAGAAAAAAAAACAACAAACCAAGAACTTTGCAGTGAATTAGATTGATTGTTTTTTGTTAGTTTTTAAAATTTGATTGTCAGGTTATATGGTTTAGGTAATTTTTAATTAATAGCACTGGGAACACAGTGATTGACATTTTAGTAGTAAATCTTTGTTTCTATAAGGTGAATGTTGAAGAGTGGAAAGATTCAACTATAATTGGACAACTAAAAGCCATAATAGCAAACAGAACTGGTGACTTTGTAGGAAGTATTTTATAGGCTTGTTTTTACCACCATTAACTTTTTCTAACCTGAAACTTGGTTGAATAGGAGATGAAATTCTAGGAGCTACATCTAGATATGGTGGTAAAAACTCTTTCAGCCACGTCACAGTGAATAATTTATATCACTCAGCTGTCCAGCAGTGTGAACCCAAATTGGTTCTTTAGGTAGATTGCTTACAAGGTCACCACATCCAGTTTTTTTTTTTGGCATAATGCATGCCAGGAGTTTTAGAAGGTAGCAGTTCAACATATTTCATAGTATTAGCATAATAACAGTTTTCTTAGTTGTTGAGTACTGTTTTGTAAGGTTTGAATACTATAGATTAAAAAAAATAACTATACTTAGTAGTTTCTGTGCTCGCTTTTCAGGACCACTTACAGGGTAAGATTTACCAATTTTCAAGGATACTTTGGAGTTTTGAAAGGCTTTGTGTTGTTCATTTACTGGAAATTTGTCCTTTGTATAATAGTTAGAAAATGTTAGCTGGTGAATGTGAATGTCAGACTTCTTTAACACAATACCTAAAATTCCTATGTTTGCTTATTAATGTCAGTAAATGGCAGCTGTCAAATCAAGTCTTCCTCTAAAGCAGTGGTTTTCAGTTGAGGCATTTATGTCCACCCGGAGCCATTTGACAATGTCTAGAGACATTTTTGATTCTCCTGTCTGGTGGGAAGAGGCAAGGGATGCTGCCAAACATCCTACAATGTATTGGACGTTTCCCACAACAAAAATTAACTGATCCAAAATGTTAGCAGTGCTGCTTCTGAGAAACCCTGCTCCTGAGGTTCCATGAAGTGCATGGGCTTCTAAAGTGAAGCTGTGTAAGGGATGATTTGAAATTCTAGCCTAATTATCTTTAAATTGGTAGGGGTCCTTGGCTTTTCTTAAGAAATTTAGTATTCTCTTTGGCAGTCTGGAATCCCAGACGTGGCCCAATCTTGGGCAGTGATGGAGAGGGCTCCCCAAACCCCTGAGATTGAATTTTCCTTTGTGCTATATTTCTTTCGTACTTGTCTGTTTGTTCATTGTTATGACACTAGATAGAAGCATACACTATTTTTCAGCAGTGTTAATGTACCTTTTATTTATTTCTGGTTAAATAGTATACCTAGTTGAAAACCTTGATTGCTGAGAGCTTGTCTCTGTACTTACAGTGCCTGCTATTATCCACTGTAGTGAAATACTTTTTTGCTTGTCATAGAACATTGGAATTGGTGTGGATTTTCCTTAAAGTGTCATGTTTTTCTCTGCTCAGTTTCATAGAGATTAAAAGTCTGTTTGGGGGCTGCGCCTAAATTAACATTAAAGTTATATGGTTGTAAAGAGTAGACTTTTATTTCGGTTTAAATACTGATTTTATAGGGTTTTAAAATACATATATATTTATTTTGCATTTTCTCTTCTCTTCAAGTCTTTTACTTCTCTTTTTTAGTTAGCAGTTACTATAGTGAACTTTACTTAGCAGCAATTTTTAGAAGAAATTTCTTATGGTTAGTTATTTTCCTTTACTTAGTAAGATTGTCTAGTATGTCTCTTTCTCTGAAACTAGATTTCTCTAGTGGGAATGGACTTAAAGCTTTGAGAATTAAATTGTCATCAGTGATGCAAAATAATGCCTGAGTCATATGTAAAATTAACGTTTTCTTGTGTGCTTTTATAAGTATTTTTCAAAGAGAGACTACCAAGTATATGTTAATGCCTTTTCGTATCTCCCAATAGCTCACCAGAACAAGCTAGAAGAAATGATTAATGAGCTAGCAGTGGCAATGACAGCTGTAAAGCATGAACAGGAGTACATGGAAGTTCGGGAGAGAATACACAGAGCAAGTAAGTTAATGCTTTAACTTTGCAGCAATGTCTGGTGGCCACAAAATGGTGAGGAACCATATTGCCCAAGAGCTTATGTTTTCCTCATTTGGATGTTTTGCAAACATATCATACTAAAGCATTGATTTAGTAAAGCAGCTAGTCAAAGATATTCTTTGAGTATACATATTTGTAGAGCTTCATGTAGGCCAGTTTATTATTAAATTCATTCTAAACCAAAAAATTTTATTAAGATTCTGAACAAGCTTTTAAGAGCTTTAAAATGTATGGTCAGCCAAGTAGTAAGCTAATAGCTTTCTAAAAGTAGAAGGGAAAAATGTATCATAAAATGATATGGTATTGGTTTTTTTTTTTTTTTCACATGGGTAGGCACCAGGGAACAAACCCGGGTCTCTGGCATGGCAGGCAAGAACTCTGCCACTGAGCCACCATGGCCCACTCAGCATTGTTTTTTTTTTTGTTGTTGTTGTTTATTTTTTAAATATAACAACATACAGACACGAACATTCTTACCATATGATCATTCCATTCTTGTTACATGATCAATAACTCACAATATCATCACATCGTTGTATATTCATCTTCATGATCATTCTTAGAACATTTGCGTCAATTCAGAAAAAGAAATGAAGAGAAAAAAATTTGTATATACCATACCCCTTATCCCTCCCTTTCATTGATCACTGGCATTTCAATCTATTAAATTTATTTTAAAATTTGTTCCCCCTTTATTTATTTTTAATCCATATGTTTTACTCATCTGTCCATAAGGTAGATAAAAGGAGCATCAGATACAAGATTTTCACAATCACACAGTCACACTGCAAAAGGTCTGTCATTATACAATCATCTTCAAAAAACATGGCTACTGGACACAGCTCTACATTTTTAGGCACTTCCCACCAGCCTCTCCATTATACCTTAACTAAAAAGGTGATGTCTGTATAATGTATAAGAATAACATCCAGGATAACCTCTCAACTCTGTTTGAAATCTCTCAGCCATTGACACTTTATTTTGTCTCATTTCTCTCTTCCCCCTTTTTGGTTGAAAAGGCTTTCTCAATCCCTTGATGCTGAGTCCCAGCTCATTCTAGGATTTCTGTCCCATGTTGCCAAGAAGATTTACACCCTGGGAGTCATGTCCCATGTAGAGAGGAAGAGGGCAGTGAGTTTGCTTGTTGGGTTGGCTGAGAGAGAAAGGCCACATCTGAGCAACAAAAGAGGTTGTCGGGGGGGGGGGGGGTGACTCTTAGGCCTAATTTTAAGTAGGCTTAGCCTGTCCTTTGTGGGGATAAGTTTCATATGAACAAACCCCAAGATTGGGGGCTCAGTCTGTTGCTTTGGTTGTCCCCACTGCTTGTGAGAACATCAGGAATTCTCCACATGGGAAAGTTGAATTTTCCCCCTTTCTCACCATTCCCCCAAAGGGATTTTGAAAATACTTTTTTTATTCACTGTTCAAATCACTCTGGGATTTATCAGGGCATTACTCTGGACAAACCTACAAGATCTCACCAGCATTGTTTTTTTTATTTTTTACTTTTTAAAATTTTTTATTGTATAATATAACATATATAGAAAGCTAAGAAAAAAAGCAATAGTTTTCAAAGCACTCTTCAACAAATAGTTACAGAACAGATCCCAGAGTTTGTCATGGGTTACCATACTGTCCTAGTTTGCTGGCTGCCAGAATGTAATATACCAGAAATGGAATGGCTTGTAATAGGGGAATTTAATAAGTTGCTAGTTTATAGTTCTAAGGCCAAGAAAATGTCCCAGTTAAAGCAAGTCTATAAAAATGTCCAATTTAAGGTACCAACAAGAGGCTACCTTCACTCAAGAAAGGTCAATGGTGTTCAGAACTTCTTTCTCAGCTGGAAAGGCATATGGCAAACATGTCATGCTAACTTCCTCTCCAGGCCTCTTGTTTCATAAATCTCCCCCGGGGACATATTCCTTCTTTATCCCCAAAGGTCCCTGGTGGTGTGGGCTCTCTGCTTCATGGCTCTCGGCATTGTCATCATTCTCTGCTCTCTCAGAATCTCAGAGCTTTTCCAAAATGCTTCCTCTTTTAAAGGATTTGAGTAAAGTAATCAAGACCCTTCTGGAATGGGTGGAGTTATTTCTCCCTCTATTCAAAAGTTCATACCCACAATTGGCTGAGTCACAGCTCCACCAGCATTGGTTTTTAATCACGCACCTGAAACATTTGTGCTAGTGTGATTAATATAACATACTAAGATTTAGTTTTTTTCCTAAAATGGAAATCTTAGTTTTGTTAGAATAGAAAACACCAAAGCATTAATATAGACAGTCACTAGGTAAAGATTGGTTTGGGTTCCCAAGTTTGTAAGTTGGGAACTTGGGATGTATTTTTTTTACAGAAACAGTGATAACTGAAATCCCATGTCTGGTTGTAAAAGCTTGGTTAGCCCGTGATACAGCATTAAATATTGTCCCTTTGTGTTTAAAATTAAGAAGTACGATGCTGATACAGGTTAAATAATGTATTTCAAGTCCAGGTCCACACCCATTGTTCAGTGTTTTACATCCTCCAAAAAGTTCTTTAGGATAGATCTCACTGGGAGCAAGCCTTGTTTCCAAGTGCATAGTGATTTATATCAGAAATCTTGGATCTGAGGATGGGGTAAGGACTGGAGAGAAGGGTGACTCAGATAAACACAGCTTGAATTGCTTTAAGGTATGGCTTCTGTTCTTCCCACCCTTTTATATCCATTCTTGCCACTTATGGACACCTCTGGAATAATGTGTATTATCCCTCTGGATGTTTTATCCCTCTGGAATAATGTGTAATATACCAACCTGGAGAAGAGGACCCACCCACTCAGCCCCTATCCCCTGCCTTTTTGGAGGTGGGCTAAAGCATGGGATGGGCCAAGGCTGGTATATAAACCCTCCCTCTTCTACCATGATTCCTTCTTTCCTCCATTCTTAACCTCTTCACCCTGTGGGGCTTCCATTTTCTCTCTGTTACCTGGCAGGGAGCCATTTGTTGGTTACCTTGCTTTCGGGTGAGGACCAGCCCATTCTGGAGTAAGGAAGATACTGAAACAGTTTACCAGCTAAAGGCTTTCACTGCTCTGCAGTTTTAACTAGTTCGGGCCAAATAACCTTAAAAGTATAGGAGGGAAACACAGTGGCCGGAGAGAGCACCTTTTTTTCAGTCTGTGGGGGCATTCCAACTGTATTCTCTTATCCTGAATTGGAGCTGAGATACTCCTGTATTTCGCAATAGTGGACTTAATAAGTACTAATGTTAGAAGTATTTGTAATTTATTAAATAGAATTTTCAGATATTCATTTTAATTTTGGAAATTAAATGGTTCACACAGTGTCACAATGTTGTTTTTTGTACCTGTTCAGATAATCCTCAGAGATGAATGTGGTAAGATTTTTTTTTCCTATTGTGTTGCTTCTATATCACCATTATTTTCCTATTCTGTGCTTCAGTATGTTCTATAAGTGAAGGGAGATATAAATATTTTTTTTTTACATTCACAAATAAGAGACCATATAGTATATAACTTCTCTCAGATTATAATCTTTTATCATTAGAGAAAAAAGTTAACACATATTCAGTTATAAAATTTGGAAATACAGAAAAGTATAAAGAAATAATTAAAAATTATTCATAGTCTGCCAGCAAAGATAATCATTAATAACATTTTTGTATTGATAACATTTTAGTTATAAATACAATTTTAGTCTGTTTTTCTTTCAACCTTTTTTCCCCTAGAAATAGGAATTTTTATATAAACTATTTTGTATAAACAATTTTATATACTATTTTTCTCTCAGACACTTTTAAGACACTTCTAAGAAGAGCGTTCGTCTCTGTGCCTTAAAGCATCTTTTAATGGTTGCTTAGTATTTTGTAGTATTTACTTAACCATTCCGCTTTCAAAAACAATCTTAAAATGATAAAATTATGCCAGGAATTAGTAAGTTTTCAGCAGAAGAAAACTTCGTAGAATTAGTAGTAAATTTTTAGTTATTTTGGTTTTTAGAGTTCTGGTTAATATTCCTGGGTATATGTCTATCTTACTGTGAAAAATCACATGCCTTTGAGTAACTGTAAGTTAATCCTTCTGAAAACTTATTAGTCTCATAGCCATTACAATTCTAGTAAATTTTTGTATAAATGGTACGCATGCACTAAAATATTGGCAGGCACTTATTCAGCTCATTAATACTATTATATATATTTCTAATTGTAATTTAACATTAGGTTTTTGCAGAAAAATCAAGCTACCTAGTAGTTTAAAAAAAAGTAAAGGTCATAGCATTTGATCAGAGACTTGAAAGAATGTGACAGTGATTTGAGCAGAGTAAATTAATATAGGGTAGTCACCGCTATTGCTTTAAGGATGAAACACTGAACTTGAGAATAGGATAAATGATGACAATTGTCAAGATTTGTCTCATATTTGATAGTCCGGTAGTAACTGTCAGTATTAGTCCAGGAAATGAGAAACCTCTCCTATCTAGAACAAATGCCATGTACATAGTAGCATAGTAGGTATTCAATAAATATTTGTTTAATAAGTGTTAAAGGAAAAAGACACAGACTGACACTTTTGACTTTTGTGGATAGTGCTTTTTGGGTAGCCCTGATCTTGAAATAATCCCCACCTCACCCCCCTTCCCCCTTTTTTTCTCCTGATTTTGCCTAAAGGTTTATAATGAAGGACATTTCAGTGGTGAGGGAGGAAGAAGGTTGGATTGGGTTTTAACCCTAAAAGTGTCATTGGACGAGTCACTTTTCTTCTTGTTACCCCTTTGTGAGAAGTATGGGCTTGGCTATACTCAGTGAATCCTTAAAGGTTCCTTTTAAATCTAAAATTCTCTGCTTCTAAGAATGTTGAGTTGCATGGAGACAAAAGACTAAGTTTTTAGAGTACTAGGAAGAGTGTATAAAATAGTACTTTCACACAGGGTAACGACAGGGATAATTTATGATGCTTATGCTTTTTTTTGTTATTGTTTGTTAAATTTTGTTTGTTTATCCTCAACAGTCAATGACAACACAAACAGCAGAGTGGTCCTTTGGTCCTTCTTTGAAGCTCTTGTTCTAGTTGCCATGACATTGGGACAGATCTACTACCTGAAGAGATTTTTTGAAGTCCGGAGGGTTGTTTAAAAGCCTTTGTCTCATATCTTACTGTTTACCACACAATAATGTCACTAGTTTTTCTGTTTTTATTTTCTGAACTGTACATTCACAGCTTATGTTTCTTTGTTATTAATAGTTATAAGGGGGGAAATATCTTTTTAGGGAAGTTATAATGAATATTTGACGTTTTATTGGCATTAGTTCTTATTTGAATTTCCCAATATACAGTTTTTCCAGAGCTCAAACACTGTAAATGAAATATAAGAGTATAGTCTTTTTTTCTTTTGTTTTTATAATAAAATGCAGTTTAAGTCAGTGCAAGGGCTGACGGTACTTCACTAAAATGACTGCATTCTTTGAATCCCTCTCATGCAGTTCAAGTCATTAAAGATTCATTTTTTTGAGTTCTTATGGGAAACAACCAGTCTGCTTCTTGACATTTTCTGCCAGTCTAATGGGACAGGTCTCTGACTTTGGAGACTGTTACCATAGTTGGGTACTTTTCTACTTTCTTGTTTTTGCTTTAAAGATAAGACTTACCCCAGTATGCATTTCCCCCCCCTAAATTTTTACATTGAACCTTAAGACTCAATCACCTCCACTTAAATTGATGACACAAGCAGCTAGTAACCATTTTTTGTTTTTTTTCCTAACCTTGTAAGAAGTCTCTTAAAGCCAATTCTCTGGGTTTTTCAGCAAATGGTAGCTCTTTTTTTCTTTCTGTGCTGGTATGTCCACTTTCTCTGCTCTTGGCACGAGGGAAGTATATAGACACGCAAATGGAAAAATCTGGATTTCTAATGCCAAAGGGTTAAAGCCTCTTGGATTTCATTGCAATGATATACAGCCACTATTTTATTTTTGATCAGTGGCATTTTTGGCCACTATTTAATTAGTGTACTGAACATCAGTGTCAGTACTAAGGTTTTGGTTTTGTTTCTCTTGGGTCTTTCATTTTTGGCACATGTGGATTTTGTATAAATGAAATGACTCTCTTGGTCTCTGATGATGGATTTAAAATTAAAGGAGCATCTGGTTTGGTGTGGGGATGATCCAGGATTATGTTGTGACTGACATGTATTAGTTACTTGTACATTTTTTCTGGATCTTTGTAAGGGGAAAACTACAAGTAACGAGTTTTATATAATTAATTTAAATTTGTTACAGGTTTTCATGTTTAGGAGAAACAATTTTTTTTTAACTTTGGTGAAAATACTTGCAACAGTTTTTTGGTAAGGTGACTGTGTTTCACCTTAGGATAACTGTTGCATGCCGATTATTTTTGTGTGTGTGAAAACACTTCAAAATTGAATTAAAAGATGTAAATTTAAAATTGGTTGTGTATCAAAATGCCCCAGGTTCAGTAAATAAACAATTCTTTTTAAAAACAGTTATAGTATTCTGTGTTTTATAAGTAAATGATGTTTAATTCACATTTGTTGAATACCAACCTATTCATCTATTCATGTTTGAAATGAAACATGCCCTTTTTCCAGTGTGCCTATTATAAATATCTGTGATTATAAAAACTTGAGGATAGTGAACAGGAATCTAATTTTAGATTTCCCTGTATAGTTCCTTTGATGGGTCAGTATAAACATCTTACGTTTGAATGGTTTCATTCAACCACTTGGTTTATGGATGGGAAGTGGGTTTTAGAGAGTTTGAATGATTTGCCTAAAGCTTTCAGGTAAGAGTGAAAGGTAGAACTCAGGCTTTATACTGTTCCTCCTCCTATTATACTAAGGTCTGTTTTAGTACTGAAAGACACCACTATTTATTGAGTACCGTGTCATGTCCTGGCACAGTGCTGAGTGCTTTTACATTGTCAGTTTCATTTATTCCTCCAAACAGCCCTTACTCCTGGTGCCGTTGTCATCTACAGGCTTGGAAAGGGTACCATGATCCCAAACCTAGCATATACAGCCCCAGATATAAACTCAGCTATGTGCTTCCCTTTTGCTTTGTTTTCAGACCTTTGTGGGCTGTTTTTGGAAGGCCCAGCTTATAAAATAATTGTCAAAGGTGTATTGGTGGGCCACGGTGGCTCAGCAGGCAGGAATGCTTGTCTGCCATGCCAGAGGACCCGGGTTCGATTCCCGGTGCCTGCCCATGTAAAAAGAAAGAAAGAAAAAAAAATTAAAAAAAAAAAAAAGGTGTAATGATGATGATGAAATGATCATGTTTTAGTGAAACCTTGCTTCAGGTTTTTATGCTTCACTCAATTATTAGATGGTTGGAATGTTTGCATCAGTACAGTCCTTATTAATTTATCTCACAAATTTTGAGTGATTGCTGTGCTGCAGTTCTAGTTCCTGGGATAAAGAAACTAGAAAAAAATCTCCATTGTCACTGAGTTTGACTTTTAGTGGAGGAGAGAAACCTAATATATCTGCTATGGAGGAAAACTAAAAGGATAAGCTGTTTTAGTTGTTAGGGCAGGAGGGCATCACTGAGACGATTACATTTGAAAAGCCTTGGTGGATGTGAAGGAGCAAGCCATGAGCATAACTGGGAATATACGTCTTCACAGAACCTAGCACATAATCCCTGGACAGTAACAGCTTGTTGAATGAATAACTAAGCCAGTGGTGAACTCGCGGATGGGAAAGATTAGACCTATAACTTCGTCAGAAGTAAACATATACTATGTACCAAGCACTGGCGCCCCACCATCAGAACTATTTTGCGTTATCTGTTAAACAGGCTCCAGGAATGGGGTGGAAGGGGTCCACACTTGTGTCCTTTGGCCAGGACTCGGTTCTGTGCTGCCACCTGCCTCCAGTTGGCAGAGAAAGTAAGAGAGCCGGGATAGGATCAACTCCAGCCTAAATTCGTATTTGGTGTGGAAAGGCGCCGGAGCCAAAGTGACCGCACAGGGCGGGTGGGACAGCTCTAGCCGAGGTCCCCCCCGTTACTCCCCGCCCCACGCCCCGGGCCACTTTCCACTCTCCCGCGGTCGGCTTTTTCACCTCCTGCCGCACCCCGCCCTCCGGAACTTTGCGGCTGCAGCACGGTTCCCCGCCGGCTTCCTAGACAGACGGAAGCGGAAGTGCTCTGTAGCCGCGGACCAACAGGCGTCCAGGTGGCGAAGGCGGGGGCGAGCCATGGAGCATGTGACGGAGGGTACCTGGGAGTCGCTGCCGGTGCCCCTGCACCCGCTGGTGTTGAGGGCACTACTGGAACTGGGTTTCCCGTACATGACGCCGGTGCAGGTACCCCGCGCGAGCCCGTTGGGAGAAGGGCCCTCTGTCCCCAGTGGGCACGCGGGGAAAGTGAGGCTCGGAGCAGGCAGGCATCCGCTTAATTTGGCAATAAAACTAGGATTCCAACTCGGGGTTCTAGTCTCTGGCAGAAACCTTGGTCCCGTCCTCAGCTTGGCCAGACTCAGGCAATGTGAAGCTAGTTATGGATTCAGGCAGGCAGAGGCGGGAGGTGGCAGGACGCTTGAATCGGGGTGGTTTTCCCCTGGTTTCACCAGCCATTGGCTCTGGGGCCCAAATTCCTAATTCATATCCTTGTCTTATTCTTTCTAGTTGTGAAACTTCGGACAAATATTCTTCATTTTCCTTTTCTGTGAAATGACGAATATAACATTACCTTCCTTATAGGGTAGTTGTGGGGTTTAAATTAGACGTTGTGGGCACATGACAGGAACCCAGTAAACGTTACTGCTATTGTAATATTGTTATTGGGGCTAAATGAAATGTTCTGGCCCAGTTTATTTATTTACTCAGTAGACATATATTGAGGACCTACAGCATATCAGGCACTCTTCTAGACTGAGAATTTTGCTGTGAACTTATGTTGGTCTCCACTCATGGACTTTACCTTCTAGTACAGGAGAGAAAAGAGTAAAGGACTAAGATCATTTCAGGTGGTGAAGAGTGTTACGAAGTAACTAAAATGGACTGATGTGATAGATAGTGAATAGGAGGTCCACCATAGGAGGTGAGATAGCGTATTAGGGAAAGTCTTTCTGTGGAGGTGTCAAGAAGTTGAGACCTGAATGATTGAGGAGCTTGCTTTTGTATTTTTGGGGCAGATTATTCCAGGAGAGAGAAAAGTCGGTGTAAATACTGTGGGGGCTAAAATGAGCTTTGAGGAACAGAGAGAAGACCTTTGTGGCTGGCATATCGTAATAGTGTAAGATGTGAGGAAAGCAGGGATTGGATTGTGCAGAGTGTTGGAGGATCTTGGATTTTATTCTAAATGCCATGGGAAGCCATTGTAAGAAGGGAAAGGATATGAGTGCAATGTAGAGAATGAAGTTTAGGGGAGGGAGAGAAGAACCAGGGACATCAATTAGGAGGCCATTGTCTGGGAGTGAGATAATGATGACTTGGACTAGTGGGGAAGCAGGAAATAATTGAGAAATCAAGTTCAGGATAGGTTTAGGTTATTGAGGGACCAGAAATCCCAGTTGAAGATTATGAGAGAGAGGAATCTGTAGGAACCGTGAAGTTTTTGTCCTTGGCAGCTGGGTGGATGGTGGTACTATTTACTGAGATGAGGGAGTTTAGGAGGATTAACAAGTTTCAGAGTTCTGTTTTGAAGTGTTGAGTTTGAAATGTCCATGAGCTCTCTAGGAAAGATGTGTAGGAAGCAGGCAGAGCTGGAGATAAAAATTGAGAGTGCCATGTGCCAGGTCTTCAGAATATAGAGCAAACAGGGCCCCATCTCTGGTATCAGAGTTCATTGTCTAGAACTGCCCCATCCATAACAATAGCACTAGACACATGAAGCTGTTGAGCTCTTGGAATGAGGCTAAAACAGATGTCCTCTGAGTAAAATACACAATGGATTTTGAAGACTTAGTATGAGAAAAGAATATCAAATATCTCTGTTTTTATCGATTACATTTTTGTTTTTTATTGATTACATATTGAACAATATTTTTGGATATATCAGGTTATATAAAATATATTAAAATTAATTTCACTTGTTTCTTTTTATTCTTTTAAATGTGATGACTGGAAAATTTAGAGTTACTTATGTGGCTCACATTATATTTCTATTGGACAACACTGTCCAAGGACAGGGTTTCTCATCATCAGCCCTATTGATGTTTTTGGCTGGATAATTCTTTGTTGTGGGGGCTTGTCCCGTGCATTGTAGGATGTTTAGCAGCATCCCTGGCCTCTACCCAGCAACTAGGGAGAGGCTCTGGATATTGCCAGATGTTGCCTGGGAAGGCAGATATCACCCCGGGCTGAGATTCACTGGTCTAGAGTCAATGAGAATAGTCTGATGCATGCACTAATACCAGGGTAAGCTCAGGCTCTCAATGGGGATCTGGAATGGAGTCCTACAGGAATTGACCTCTACGCTAAGATCTGAATTTGTCTCAAGTTTAACTTTGCTGAAACCAAAGGGCCAAGGTTACCATAAAAAGCAGAGGTATTCTGAGCCCTATGCTGGGATTTAAAATGAGAGCGTTTATTTGTATCATTGTTCTGTAATGCTAGAGCTGGAAGAGACCTTAAAATTCCTTGTCTTTAACCTCTTCATGGTCCCAGGAGGAAAAGTAGCAGAGCCAGGCCTAGAATTCAAGTCTCCCCATTCACTGCTCAGCTCAATTTCCCTCCCAACATGCTGTCTGTATAGGCGACCTTTGCCATATTTCCTTTGATCGAACTCATCTCTGACACCTGAGTTATCCAGAATCCCCTTTGAAGTGGAGTCTTCCATGACCAAGGCTTCCCTTGTGGATTTGCAGCAGTCTCTAACCAGCTGCATTGCATTCTCTCTCTTTAGTCTGCAACCATCCCTCTGTTCATGAAAAACAAAGATGTGGCTGCAGAAGCGGTGAGTACTTTGCATTAATGCAGCTTGGCTTTGTGTATTACCTCCAAATGACCTTTAAGGAAAAGCAAACCCAAACTTTCTCCCCCATTTTAGGTCACAGGGAGTGGCAAAACCCTTGCTTTTGTCATCCCCATTCTGGAAATCCTTCTGAGAAGAGAAGAGAAGTTAAAAAAAAGTCAGGTGAGTGATTTATTGTCACTTAGTCATTGAAGAGTTCAGAATTAGTAAGAAGCTGGTCAGACACTTGAAAAAAAAGTTGAAGTATTTGATATGTTTTGTTGGGGTGCTGTTGAAATGGTCTCAGGAGGGCTATCTCTCTGGGAATGCTCCTTGCTTGTAGTCTCTGTGAGGTGGAGGATGAGAGAGCGTGTGTTCGGCCCTATGAATCCTTGTGTCTTTGGCAGTGCTAATCCTGGCCCTTCCCTCCATTGGGTAGGTTGGTGCCATAATCATCACGCCCACACGAGAACTGGCTCTTCAAATAGACGAGGTCCTGACACATTTCACGAAGCATTTCCCACAGTTTAGGTAAATTGAACTTGGTGTTCCTGTAAATATACGCTTGTTTGCCTAATTTGCTCAAAGACCTGTGTTTTGTTTTAGCCAGATTCTTTGGATCGGAGGCAGGAATCCTGGAGAAGATGTTGAGAGGTTTAAGGAACAAGGGTGAGTTTGGTTGCTTCTTCTTGTTTCTTTAAGCGCTTGACATGGGGTACTTTCCAGCAGGGGTCACAAACTTAAGATCCCCCAGGAATCAGGAGGCTAATACAAGTGAGTGAAAGGGCTAGGTAGGGATTGTGAGGAACAAACTGCCCAGTATATGTCTTGAATGCTTGTCTCCAGCTGACAGCTGGCTTGCAGAATTCTGGGCTCAGTATTGCCAGATTTGGGATTGATTTTAAGAGAAAATAGAAGTCTCTTTATCTACTGATGTTTAACTGTTGACATGAAATCATACTTTTTAAGAAATACCTTATAGGCCAGCTAGTCTGTAGGGCCCACATGTGGCCTTCAGTCCACTAGTATGTGATCTTTATTAAAATTATCTCTAAATCTGTCAGTGTTGTCATTTTATAGGTGAAGTACCTGGGGTCTAAAAGTGGTCAGGTAACTTGTTCTAGGTCAGGGTCAACAAGCTTCTTTTGTAAAGAAGCAGATGGTAAATATTTTAGGCTTTGGTCTCCATCGCAACTATTTAACTCTGCTGTTGTACATGAAAGTAGCCATAGATGATACA
This sequence comes from Tamandua tetradactyla, assembly GCF_023851605.1. Taxonomy (NCBI): domain Eukaryota; kingdom Metazoa; phylum Chordata; class Mammalia; order Pilosa; family Myrmecophagidae; genus Tamandua; species Tamandua tetradactyla. The sequence continues at coordinate 8,475,704 of NC_135331.1, read as the reverse complement.
TAAATGAATGGGCTGGCTGTGTGACAGTAATTATTTACAGAAACAGGCGTCCTGCGGGTCCCAAGGACTGTAGCTTGCAGACCCCTGGTCCAGTTCATGCTGGCAAGAACTCAGACCTGTCTCCCTCAAAGTCCATGTTCTTTCTACCCTGCAGTACTCTCTTCCCACTCCAGTGGTTTGCTTTCTTTTAACTGTGACTTAGATGACTTTTGTGGGATACAAAACCTGGTGTTTTAGTAATCATCATGAGTATTGGCAAGATCCAGACTACAATAATGTTAACTCTCTTTTCAAAGTGGAAACATCATTGTGGCAACTCCAGGTCGCTTGGAGGACATGTTCAGAAGGAAGGCCGAGGGGCTGGATTTGGCTGGCTGTGTGAAATCCCTTGATGTCCTTGTGTTGGATGAAGCAGACAGACTTCTGGACATGGGATTTGAGGCAAGGTACTTGGTTTCGAACTTCACTGGCTTTGGATGATGGAAGAGGAGAGCAAAATTGTAATCCTTTATCATTTCAAGTATTTTTGTTAATTTTTTTTAAGAAAAAATTTTTCTAAGAATGTAAATATATGCATAATGTAAAAAAAGACAAGCAGTATCCATGAGTCCCAGTTCATTTCTGCAGAAGCAGCTTTTAACAATTTCTTGTGTATACTTCTGAGATTTTTTTATTGTGCAAGAATATTTGCCAATTACACTAATATATAATTAACGTAATGTATAATTTGAAAAAAACAACAGATGTTTGCATTTTCTCCACAGCTTTGTGCCTTGCTTTTTTCACTTACTATTTCTTAGAGATGATTCCATATAAGTACACACACAGCTACCTAATTGTTTTAAGAACCATATAGTGTTACATTGTGTGAATGTACCATCATTTATTTATCCACTTCCCTGTTGGTGGATATTTAGATTGTTTCCAATCTTTTCCTCCTGTAAGCCATGCTGCATTGACCATTCTTTTCCATTTATGTTTAGGTACACATTTGAGAATATACACAGAGTAAATTTCTAGAAATAGAATTACCGGAGGGCTAAAGGGCATGTGCCTTGTAATCCTAATATTTTCGAGTTATCTTCCAAAGATGCACCTTTTATACTTCTTCCAACAGTGTACCTGCTTTCTCACATCTTGGCTTATGGTGTATTATCTTTTTTTTTGCCATTTTCTTAGTGTTTTGATAAATGTATTAGTCTTTTCCTTTAGGGTTAGTGCTTTTTGTGTCCTGCTAAAGAAATCTCTCTCTAATCCAGTAGTGTAAAAATATTCTCATTTCTTATGTTCTAGAAGTTTTTTTACTTTACAGTTCACATTTAGATCTGCAATCGGCCAGCAGCTGATTTTTGCATATGTGTAAGATAGGGGTCAAGGTTCATTTCAGTTCTGTGGATAGCCAGACTGTCCTTTCCCTCTACAGTCATATGTAGACTTTATGTGTGTCCATATGTGTGTGGGTCTGTTCTGCACTTCATTCTGTTCCTTAGATCTGTTTCTCTTTCCCTACAGCTACACCATTATGGTCTAACTATTCCAGCTTTGTAACAAGTTAGAGTAAGTTCTCCTTTGTTGTTCTTCGAGATTGTCTTGGCTATTGGCTATTCTTTTTCTTTTTTCTTTGGAATGATCACAAAGAAGCCACGTTGTTTTTATTGACAATTCACTCTCTACACACAAATGGTATTGCACAAATCATAAGTAGATCAGCAATTATATTAACCATACAAAACTCATGAGCATTTACAGAAAGCTGCTATTTTAGGTTTGGTGCATTTACTGCCAGGTATTTTAGTGAATATGACCAAGAAATTTGGACACTCCTTCAATTACTGAGAATTAACTTTCAAAGAAAGCATATTTGCCACCTTACAGAACATGTCAAATCCAGGAAAAGCAATAGCTAAATGACAAAATGGACATAGAGGAGATTTAGTGATAAAAACATCAGGGTTAAAATGTTAGGTTTAAGATTTGAGCCATTGGATTTAGAATCAGAAAGTATAAGCATATTGGGAATTTTAAGAAAAGACTCCAAGTTCTGCTTCACACTTAATGCTACATTCTAAAAAAATAAATCTGATTGTTATAATACCTTCCTTGCTAGTGTAAACCATTGTTTCATGGAAGAAACAAGATGATGATTCACATAAATGTGTTTTAAAATAAGACTCTTACCATTCAAGATAAATAAAAACTTACATGATCTCCATCAAATTACTAAAAAATTTATCAAAATATTGATGAGGAAGAGAAGCCAGGACGCCGGTTAGCTTTCCTAATTGCCTAAGAGCACAAGGAATGTGTCACCTCCTGTGGAGGGAGAGTTGAAGTCAAGGTGTGGCGCTTCCCTAACCTGCAGTATAAGGTTGGACAAGCTCTTAGCTCCCCTGGGGTTCTACCTAGTCAGCTATGGAATTGAGCCAGGTGTTGGGTAGATGTTTTTTTTCTTCTTAGCATTTTGCCATAGCTATTTTAATATATATCTATGTATTTTGTTGCTGAAACATTTCTAAGTGAGTTGCAGATATTGTGACCCATGGCTACTAAACAGTTTAGCATGCAGCCGCTAAAACTGAGGGTATTTTCCTACATAACCACATTATTGCCCCTAAAAAAATTAACAATATTTACTTAATTTCATCTATAAATAGTCCATATTCACATTTCCCAAATTTTCCCCACATTCAACATTTTCAAACATTACATTTGGTTGCTATGTCTCTTTCAGACTCTTACACTGGAATGGTCTTATTTTTTTAACTTTTTAATTTTATAGTATAACATATATAAAGTAAAGAAATAAAAAAGCAATAGTTTTCAAAGCACTCTTCAAAAGTAGTTACAAGAGAGATCCCAAAGTTTGTCATGGGATCCTCTCAGATTTTTCCTTCTAGCTGCTCCAGAATATAGGAAGCTAGAGGGCTTAAATTTTTTTTTTATCATCGCAATTGACTTTTTTCCCTTCTTTTTTTGTGAAAAATAACATACACAAAAAAGCAATAAATTTCAAAGCACAGCACCACAGTTAGTTGTAGAACATATTTCAGAGTTTGACATGGGTTACAATTCTACAATTTTAGGTTTTTACTTCTAGCTGCTCTGAGATACTGGAGACTAGAAGAGATATCAATTTAATGATGCAGCATTCATATTCATTGTTAAATCCTATCTTTCACTGTATAACTCCACAATCACCTTTGATCTTTCCATCTCTTTCTTTAGGGGTGTTTAGGCTATGGCCATTCTAACTTTTTCATATTGGAAGGGTCTGTCACTAATACGGGGTAGGGAGACGTAACTATCTGATGTTCTGGAGAGACTGGGCTAGGTTTCAGGACTTATCTGGACCAGGGACCATCTGGAGGTTGTAGGTTTCTGGAAAGTTAGTCTAGTGCATGGAACCCTTGTGGAATCTTATATATTGCCCTAGGTGTTCATTAGGATTGACTGGAATGGTCCTGGTTGGGGGCTGGCAGGTTATGATAGGTAGGAAGGTCTTACTGAAGCTTGCATAAGAGCAACCTCCAGAGTAGCCTCTCGACTCTGTTTGAACTCTCTCTGCCACTAATAGTTTATTAGTTATACTTCTTTCCCCTTTTTGGTCAGGTGTACTTTTGATCCCATGGTGCCAGGGCCTGATTCATCCCTGGGAATCATCTCCCACGTCACCAAGGAGACTTTGACCCCTGGATGTCATGTCCCACATGGAAGGGAGGGTAATGATTTCACTTGCAGAGTTGGGCTTAGAGAGAGTGAGGCCACATCTGAGCAATGAAAGTGGTCCTCCAGAAGTAACTCTTAGGCATACCTGAAGGTAGTCTAAGCTTCTCTGCTACTTATATAAGCTTCACAAGAGTAAGCCTCAGGATTGAGGGCATGGTCCATTGATTTGGGTATTCCTAAAATTTGACACAGTATCAGGGGAGTCCCTGATTGTAAGGTTCAGTAGTTCCATATTATTCTCCCATCCCTCAAGAAACTTTGCCAATACTTTTTTTTTTCCATCTACTCAATAGATTTTAACATTTGTTCCCCCTATTTTTTTTCTATACCCCTTACCAGTCCTTTCCACTGTTCGCGAGCATTTCAGTGTACTCACTTTATTTTAACATTTGTTCCCCCTATTATTTATTTATTTTTATTCCATATTTTTTACTCACCTGTCAATATCGTAGATGAAAGGAGCATTAGACACAAGGTTTTCATAATCACATAGTCATATTGCAAAAGTCTTACCATTATACATTCATCTTCAAGAAACATGGCTACTGGATCACAGCTCTGCAGTTTCAGGCACTTCCCTCTAGCCTCTCTATTACACTTTAAACTATAAAGGAGATATCTATAAATGTGTAAGAATAACCTCCAGGATAACCTCTCGACTCCGTTTGAAATCTGTCAGCCACTGACACTTTATTTTGTCTCATTTCTCTCTTCCCCCTTTTGGTTGAAAAGGTTTTCTCAATCCTTTGATGCCGAGTTCCAGCTCATTCTAGGATTTCTGTCCCATGTTGCCAGGGATGCAATACTTTTTTATTATCTGCTTAATATGCTCTAGGATGTATTCAGGTATTATAATAATCTATACAGGATTAAAGGACTTCTTCCTTATTCTGGGCTCGTTGTGTTTCAGTTGGTCAGATGAGCTATACAGATACGTTGAGTTAGATTATGTGCTACAGAAAATTTCAGTTCCAGACCAAATGAACCTTTCTTCCTTTGGTCTCAAAGAGTATGTGTGGTTCTAAAATAGATACTGTCTTCTTTACTCCTGTGTTCTGAATTACTTTAACCCCAACCTTGATCGGCTTTGTTCTAATCTCTAAATATCAGGTTATATATATATTATATATATAATATATATTTATATATAAAACAGCCTCTTGAAATCCAGAAATAATAATCACCACTCTAGACTTAATGTGTTTACTATAAAAGCTTAGACTCTAGGCCCCTGTTTTCTTATAAGCATTTTCTAAAAGAGACTATACCATTGTTGTTCTTTTGTTTCTGACTTGTTTTGCCTTACCAAATGTCCCGCATATTCATTCACATCGTTGCATGCCTTATGACTTTGTTCCTTTTTGTAGTAGCACAAACTTCGTTCATAAGTATACACCAAGCTAGATGGTTTTTAAGAGACCTTTTAACTTAAAGAACCTGAGTCAGCCTCAGGCCTCATTTTGAACAGATATTTAGGATGGTAAAAAAAAATGAATTAAGAAACAGGTGGTTACAGTAGACCTGGGTTCGATTTCTGGCCCAGGTATTCCAAAGAAGAAGAGAGAAAAGGAAAGAAAGAAACAGGTGGTGGAGTATATTCTGTCTTGTGTCATCATCAGTACTAGGAAATCTTTGCCCAAAACTTTCATCTAATGGCTAATACTGTTAAAGAGCAGGCAAATGAGACGTTTGGCAATGGCAGTTTAATTAAAATGTTAAAAGACCATGCCAAATTTGGGTAGAAAAGCAGTGTGTTACCGCATTACACAACTAGTCAGGATTTCTTGCCTCTGAATTTAAAGCACAATCAGTCTCGTTGGGAAAATGCCTAGGGAGTTGCCCAGTTCAAGCCATTTGATGAAGAGCTATCTGAAATCCTACCATTAAGTCAACTTCATTAAAACTGGTTCTAACCATTGTACTTCAGACCTTGAGTAGGGCATGAGATTTTGTAGGTTTGTCCAGAGTGATGCCCCGATAATCATTTCCCAGAGTGATTTGAACAGTGAATAAAAAAGTATTTGCAAAGTTCCCTTGGGGGAGTGGTGAGAAAGGGAGAAAATTTAACTTCCCTAAGTGGAGAATTTTTGATAATCTCACAAGCAGTGGGGACAACCAAAGCTATAGACTGAGACCCCAATCTTGAGTTTTGTTCATCTGAAACATAACCCCGCAAAGGATAGACTAAGCCTACTTAAAATTAGGCCTAAGAGTCACCTCCAGAGAACCTCTTCTGTTGCTCAGATTTGGCCTCTCTCTCTCAGCCAACACAAGCAAACTCACTGCCCTCCCCCTCTGTACGTGGGACATGACTCCCAGGGGTGTGGACCTTCTTGGCAACGTGGGACAGAAATCCTAGAATGAACTGGAACTCTGCATCAAGGGATTGAGAGAGCTTCGATCAAAAGGGGAAAGAGAGAAATGAGACAAAATAAAGTGTCAATGGCTGAGACATTCCAAACAGAGTTGAGAGATTATCCTGGAGGTTATTCTTATGCATTAAATAGATATCACCTGTTTAGTTAAGGTGCAATGAAGAGGCTGGAGGGAACTGCCTGAAAATGTAGAGCTGTATTCCAGTAGCCATGTTTCTTTTTTTTTTTTTTTAATTTTTTATTAATTAAAAAATATATAAGAAAGAAACAGACATTCTTAATATATGATCATTCTGTTCTACATATATAATCAGTAATTCACAATATCATCACATAGTTGCATATGCATCATCATGATCATTTCTTAGAACATTTGCATCAAGTCAGAAAAAGAAATAAAAAGACAACAGAAAAAACGAAAACAAAAAAAAATTATGCATACCATACTCTTTACCCCTCCCTTTCATTGATCACTAGCATTTCAAACTAAATTTATTTTAACATTTGTTCCCCCTATTATTTATTTTTATTCCATATGTTCTATTCATCTGTTGACAAGGTAGATAAAAGAAACGTCAGACACAAGGTTTTCACAATCACACGGTCACATTGTGAAAGCTATATCATTATACAATCATCTTCAAGAAACATGGTTACTGGAACACAGCCTTATATTTTCAGGCAGTTCCCTCCAGCTGCTCCATTACATCTTGGATAACAAGGTGATACCTACTTAATGCACAAGAATAACCTCCAGGATAACCTCTCCACTCTGGAATCTCTCAGCCATTGATACTTTGTCTCATTTCACTCTTTCCCCCTTTTGGTCCAGAAGGTTTTCTTAATCCCTTGATGCTGGGTCTCAGCTCATTCTAGGGTTATTCTCAATCCCTTGATGCTGAGTCTCGGCTCATTCTAGGATTTCTGTCCCATGTTTCCAGGAAGGTCCACACCCCTGGGAGTCATGTCCCACGTAGACGGGGAGGGTGGTGAGTTTGCTTATTGTGTTGGCTGGAGAGAGAGGCCACATCTGAGCAACAGAAGAGGTTCTCTTTGGGGTGACTCTTAGGCCTAATTTTAAGTAGGCTTGACCTATTTGTGGGGTTAAGTTTCATATGAACAACCCCCAAGACTGGGGGCTAAGTGTATAGCTTTGGTTGTCCCCACAGCTTGTGAGAATATCAAGAATTCAACTTGGGGAGGTTGAATTTTCCCCTGTTCTCACCATTCCCAGAAGAGAACTTTGCAAATACTTTTCCACTCACTGATCAAATCACTCTGGAATTCATTGGGGCATCACTCTGGACAAACCAACAAAATCTCCATGTTTCTTGAAGATGATCATCTCCATGTTTCTTGAAGATGATCATCTCCATGTTTCTTGAAGATGATTATATAATGATATAGCTTTCGCAGTATGACTCTGTGATTGTGAAAACCTTGTGTCTGATCCTTTTATCTACCTTATTGACAGATGAGAAAAACATGGATTAAAATTAAAGGGGAACAAATGTTAAAATAAATTTAGTAGATTGAAATGCTAGTGATCAGTGAAAGGGAGGGGTAAGGGGTATGGTATGTATGAATTTTTTTCTCTTTTCTTTTTCTGAATTGATGCAAATGTTCTGAGAAATGATCATAGTGATGAATATACAACTATGTGATGATACTGTGAGTTATTGATTATATAACAAGAATGGAATGATCATATGGTAAGAATGTGTTTGTATGTGGTTATGTTTCATAAAAAAAAAAACAAAACAAAAAGCCTGGTACTAACAGAAAGGATGAAAGAGAGTTAAGTGTAGGGTGGGATTTTTCTTTTTCTTTACCTAAGAGAAAAATGATCCAAAGAGTAATGATTTCCATTTTTTATCCTCTAAAAGGAATAGAAATATAAATATTTCTTGAATTCAGCACATGGACCTCATTTTCAAAATTCATTACTGTGTTTCCTCTCAAGGCAGCCGTGCATTAGAAACCTTGAAAACATGACAGTCACATTATTTCTTTAGTAAGCCCCAAGTCTTCCAGGAACACCCTGGAGCCTACAGCTGGAGGAGGCATATGGGGGTGTCAAATATTAACGCTTTCCTTTAATGTTTGCATCATTGAACAGAAACTCACTGGATAATATTTCTCCTACATAGTTCATTTCTTTTTTAACAGTGTTGTGCTTTCTTTTCGATGAACAATGACTACATTTTGAATCTTTGTCAGAATCTCCTTTTGTCTTTATACACTCTAGAATATGAGAAAGGCCATTATGATCCTTGGTTTAGACACCCACTTTCACACCTGCCTGTTCAGACTTATCTATAGGAAACTTTCTTTAATTTTTACTTTGTTTACTGTGAAGGTGTCAGTGGAAGGGCAGCCTGCTGGGCTGCAGTTTCTTGTTCACAGCCCGAGCAGTAGCCGAGGCTAATGAAGCTGATATCTTGGCCATCCTGATGCCTCAGTGCCTCCAGCCAGAGTGCAGTCACCTCAGCCTCTCTCCATGGACACAGCGGGCATCTTCATCTTGGCTGTTCTTGACCCTTTGCATTGTCAAATAAATTCTACAATAAGCTTGTTCCTTTTCATTAAAAGTGCTAGAATTTTTATTGGAATCACATAAAATTTATAGATTAGTTTGAAGAGAATTGACATTTTTATAATGTTTAGTCTTAGTCCATGAACTTAGTATAGTCTTCCATTTTTATTTTCCTTAATTTCTCCTTATTTTTTAAAGTTCTGTGTGAGAGGTTTCTCTTTTGAAAGATTTTCCTATGTATTTTATTTTTTGTATTATCATAAATGGAATTTTTAAAAATTCATTTTCTAATTGCTCTTGCTATGTAGAAGTACTTGTGACCTTAATAAATTAAATTATCCATTTTGATAGTTCATCTGTAGATTCTTTTAGTTTTAGTACAGTATATGATCATGTCATTTACAAATAGTGACAAGTTTATTTCTTCCTTATGCCTTTTTTTTCCTTGCCTTATATCCATTGTCTAGAACCTATTTCTACTTTTAGTTTACTGAGTTTTTTTATTATGAACAAGTATGTTGAATTTTATCAAATGCTTTTTTGATATCTATTTTGGTATCTGTTGAGATGATAAGTTACTTTTCTCTTTGGTTCAGTTAATGTGAATAGCATTGGTTGATTTTGATTATTAAGGCAATTTTGTATTCCTGGATAGACTCCATTTGTGTTAATGTTATCTTCTTTTTTATTGAAGTATTAGATCTGCTATTGTTTTGTTTAGGACTTTTGTTTCTGTTTGTGAGACAGATAGCCTGGATTTTCTCTTTTGTAATGTCCTTCTCAAGCTTTTCTTAATCACATTTGTATTTCAGATCATTTAGGTAGTTTGGTCCTTTACATTCTACCACACAATCGTGATTCCAGTTGCTTTTATCTTTAATCTTCTTAAAATGCATCTTCCTTCCAGTTTCTTAAAATGTTTTTTATTTTATTTTCTTTAGTAATATAACAGCTTACTTGAGAAATAATACACATATTGTTAAAGTTCAGCCATTTAAAGTATGCAGTTCAGTGGGTTTTTTTTTTTTTGGATTGAGCAATTTATGCTAATCAGGGGTATTAGCTAGGGCTCTCTAGAGAAACAAAATCAGCAAGAGCTATCCGTAGATATAAAATTTATAAAGGTGTCTCGTGTAATCGTGTGAATGTAGAATCCAAGGAATGTAGGGCAGGCCACAAGCTGGTAACTGTGATCAGGGTCCTCAGTGAACTCTCAGGAGAGGCTAGCTGGACAGCTTTGGGAATGGAAGAGTCCAAATCCGTAGGGCAGACTGTGAAGCTGCTGGCTCTGATGAAGGGTCTGGACGAACTCCATAGGAAAGGCTCACTGGCTGAAGCAGGGAGAGAGCCTGTCTCTTCTGAATCCTGCTTAAAAGCCTTCCAGTGATTAGATTAAACATCACTCGTTGCAGAAGGCACACCCCTTAGCTGATTACAAACACTGTGGGTACAACCAACGTAATCATGATATAAGTCCATGAAATGTCCTCATAGCAACAGACAGGCCAGCGCTTGCCTAACCAGACAACCGGGCACCACCACCTGACCTAGTTGACACATGAACCTGACAGTTCAGTAGTTTTTAATCTCAAAAAGTTTTGTCTTAATTTTATAATGATCTTCCTATTATGAAAGGGTAATTATATGCTCATACTGTAGAACTGTGGGAAAGTGCATGTATAAAGAAGAAAATAAAAATTGCCTATAATTTCTCTTCCTAGTAGTCTCTACTGTAAATTTGTGATGGCTTCTCGTCCAGTCTTTATAATAACCATTTGGTATTTTAGAGTACTGCCTGTTGGTGATGCTGTCACATGAAGGGTTAAGTTTGAGCCCTCTTCTTTTCAGTATAAACACCATTCTGGAGCTTTTGCCAAAGCAGAGGAGAACGGGCCTTTTCTCAGCCACTCAGACGCAGGAAGTGGAGAACTTGGTGAGAGCAGGCCTCCGCAACCCTGTCCGGATCTCAGTGAAGGAGAAGGGCGTGGCAGCCAGCAGCACCCAGAAAACTCCATCCCGCCTGGAGAACTACTATATGGTGCCTCTGAATTTCTTATTGATCCCTATAATTCACTAATAATGATGAGTGCTCTAGGGATTAGTCTGCTGTTTCTAGGAAACAAATCTTAAAAATGATACCTTGTGGGACATTTTAAAATGCATTTGGGGACAGAGCCAGGGCAAATGGTATGGATGGTCAAACATATTGGATGAGTGAATAGATAAGTTAAAACAGGCATAAGTTTGCATTCAATATAATTTCCAAGGACAATTGCTCTGGGCTGCCTACCCCCCAAGCTATCAAGCGTTTTTATCACAATTGCATGAGATATGCTGGATCACGTGGTTAAACAGTGTGATTCCTGAGCCCATCAGAGCTAGTTCCATCCTGAATCGGAGAGCCGTAGCTAGACATGCAGGTCAACACATAAAGTCAAGTGATAGAATTGCTTTAGAGGAAACTTGGTGTTAGGTTAAAATATTCTATACTGTAGCCTAAAGGTCTTTTATTTTTTACCTGCCTCTGGGATTTGCTGAATTTGGGTCATTGAATTCTGCTTGCCTTTTTATGCCATTCCTTCATAAACCATTGGAAGGGCTTTTGGAAATTTGATGTTTTAGTAGTAAAATCACTGCTATCTTGAACTCTCCCATCACTGGATATGGCTAAGAGGCATCAGAGACTGTGGGGAGGATTGCATACTAGGAAGGGTAGGGTCATTTGGGAGCTGGGAGAACCCACTGGTGGGTATCACTGCTTGACAGACACATCTAAATCATTTGCCAGGAGATAGGGATTTCCTTCCAGTGATTTCTGGACTTTGCTATGCAGCAGAATTTTTGGGGGAGTGCTTACATAGTAGAGATTTTTTAGTCCAGTTGTAGACCTACTGAATGAGAATTTGTACCCTCTGCCCCAGAATCTGCAATGAAGAAGATCATGGTGTAACCAGCATGGTTCTTTGTCTATATATTGGGATTTGGGAACTATTGACTCTTTCTTATCATGATTTTGTAACTTGAAATTAACCTTAACATACAGTGGTACATGTTGGTGTTTATTCTGAGCTAGATAGATTAAAATTCAGGTGAAACTCAACCTATTTATAGACAACTTTCTTTGATTCCTTAAAATTTAAGGCTAAAACTGAAATAGTCGTGAGGATTATTATTCATGTCAATAAATATGATTTTGTTTTATTAGTTTTCATCTTTATTTTGTAGGTATGTAAGGCAGATGAGAAATTTAATCAACTGGTACATTTTCTTCGAAATCATAAGCAGGAAAAGCATCTGGTCTTCTTCAGGTATTCCTTCTGGCCTTTATGTAGGAAAAGCATCAGGGATTCAGCCAGACCTAGAATGTGCAGGTGTATGTGCTCTTCGGGTTTCCAGTTCTATCAGAAGTGCCTTTGACTGCAAATCACAGAAAACCCAACTTCTGTGACTTAAACTGGAGGGTTTACTTTTCTCCTGTTTAAATAAGTTCCTGACATTGGGTTAGTGGCGATTCTCTTGGCCTTTCCTCCTGTTTGTCACTTCACACTTTCAGGATGACCACCATAATGCCAGCTGTCATGTTTGCACTGATGGTACAGAAAAGGAGGAAAGGCAGAGGGAGTGGAAAGAGCAACACTGGCTTTCTCAGAAACCCCTCTTTCACATCCCTCTATTTAAAGAAAAGGAGATTTGGGGAGAACTTGTTTAGAAGGGGACTGGGTAAGTTCACAGAAACAAGGAGAAAGTTGAGTGCCCCACCCCAAGGGAAGACAGGATGTGGGGAGCCCCAAAGAGCTCATGACAGAAGCTAGAGGGCCATCTCTGTAGGACATGTCCTCATCGGGATGGCCCTCTTCCAGCCCCTATATTCCTTAGGTGACTCAACTCCAAGTTCAAATTTGAGGAAAGAGAATCTGATTAGTCTAACTGGGTTATTTGCTGACCCCTTGGGAGTTACTCTAATTGGAGAAGGAACAGTTCCCCAAAGGAAAAACAGGAGCATCTTGAAATCTCTATAAGACTGTTTATATCTAAGTTTCGTTATTTTTGTTACGAGTAAAAACTTCAGTTTAATTTCTCATGGGGCTAGGGAGATTCCCCTTGCTAGAACAATCTTTAGATCAAGGGAATAGATTTTCTGGGTTGGCTGAGTGATTTTTGTCAAAAGATTGGCCTTTCATCAGCTGTGAAAGGGTTTCAGGTTTAGTGCTTAGGAGTGGATGACATTCATAGCACCATACCCCTCTTCATTTCCCTAAAAGGGGCTTATGACTGGGTCATTTCTACTGCAGTTTTTACTTGCTGCCCCTCCTTCATAGTGCAAAAGGACCAAGATGCTAAAGGACTCTAAGCCCTCTGCCCCCCTCCTATAGCACCTGTGCCTGTGTGGAATACTATGGCAAGGCCCTGGAGGCGCTGGTGAGGAGTGTGAAGATAATGTGCATCCATGGAAAGATGAAGTATAAGCGCAATAAGATCTTCATGGAGTTCCGCCAATTGCAAAGGTGGGTTAGTTTAATTGGAGTTAGCAGATCTACACTGATAGTTGTCCGAATTTACCATGTTCAATCTGCGAGTTTGCCCTGCCTGGAGCCCACTTCCTTCTATAACCCAATTATCATGTTCTCTATATATTAATGTCCAGAGGCCCCTATTCTGTCCTACTATTATACCTTGCTATAATTACTTCCTTAGTTACCCTGCTAGGTTGTAGGCTCCACGAGGACAGGAACCTTATATATTTTTCACTTCTGGATTCCCCAGTATCCAGAGCAGTGCCTGGTCCAGTGGTGGAGGGTTTCAGTAACTCTGTTGAAGGAATTGAGGAGAAAGGGAGCAATCCAGTAAAGTCTTGTTGGAATGGAAACTTCATTTAAGTTGTCAGGTTGATGGCTACACAATAGCCATTTTAATTACCATACTTTGTCTCTGTTTGTGCATATAAATAATAAATTTCTGTTTTTCTCAATCATTGAGCATCCTGGCTACATTAAATGCACTTTTTTGGGCAGTGATACAACTGACTATCACTCGGAGAGAGAAACTTTTTTTTTTAAATGTTTCCTTTATTTATTTATTTATTTATTTTTAACATGGGCAGGCACCGGGAATCGAACCCGGGTCCTCTGGCATGGCAGGCAATCATTCTTCCTGCTGAGCCACCGTGGCCTGCCCCAGAAAGTTGTTTTTTAAAATCACTGCAAAGGATTAGATCCCACTACAATGGGATCCATTCACTGTCTCACTGCCCCTCTTCCCAAAACACACATTTTCATTGGGTTTTGTAAAGTCCTGAAGAGTTTACAGAGGAAGGAAAAAAATTAAAATGTTATTATCAATAAACATTTGGTTGTGAAACACCAGAACCTGTCTTCATAATGGCAATGAGTAAAGACCATTTGATGATGTTGAAGCTGGTGACTTCCTTACTCATGGGGTGTTTTCTCATTTTTCAGTGGAATTTTAGTATGCACTGATGTGATGGCCCGGGGAGTAGATATTCCTGAAGTTAACTGGGTTTTACAGTACGACCCTCCCAGCAGTGCAAGGTACCGCATGATAAATTGTTTCTCTCCATTTATGAATCTAGCCTAAGGAAAAATGAATCCTGAGGAAGATAAACATAAACTGATGTTCACCAAACACTATTTCAAGTAGCAAAAATAGGTATATGGGTGAATAATATTTGATACATATATAGCGATATGTTATGCAGCAAAGTTATTTTTCATTTTTTAAAATTTCTTGCAGAAATGCACATAGAGTTTAAATGAAACATACATAACACCATATAAAAATTTCTGTTCTCTTCAAAGTAAACATCTTTTTTTATTTAAAAAAAATTTAACAACAAATGCACAAACATTCTTAACATATCATTCTGTTCTACATATATAATCAGTAGTAAACGTGTATCTTAATATATGCTTCCAAACATAGGAAAATACCTATAATTTTATAATCCTCAAGTGGTAATGGTTATTTCTGCTTAAAAGGATTACAGATTAGTTTTATATTATTTATACTCTGTATTGTTTCCCACATATTCTCCTAGGAGCATGTCCTGCCTGAACAGTCAGACAGATGGGTGTACATTTAGAAGTTTCACTTTCAGTTCACATTAAATGTTTCTTGCAGGATCATTTCTGGTTTGGAATATATATTTAGTTGCCAGCTCTTCAATTTCTTAAACTAGAAAGGGGCTGGGATTGAGCTGTGGCATCTGGTGGCTTTTTTTTTTTTAATTTATTTATTAGTTAAAAAAATTAACAAACCAAATAAAACATCAACATATATTCAAACATGTGAATCAGTAATTCACAATATCATCACTTAGTTGCATATTCATCATTTCTTAGAACATTTGCATTAATTCAGAAAAAGAAATAAAAAGATAATAGAAAAAGAAATAAAATGAACACGGAAGAAAAAAAAAGATTATACCTACTATAACCCTTACCCCTTGCTTTCAGTGATCACTAGCATTTCAAACTAAATTTAGTTTAGCATTTGTTCCCCCTATTATTTATTTTTATTCCATATGTTCTACTCGTTTGTTGACAAGGTAGATAAAAGGAGCATCAGACACAAGGTTTTCACAATCACACAGTCACATTGTGAAAGCTATATCATCATTATTCAGTCATCCTCAAGAAACATGGCTGCTGGAACACAGCTCTACATTTTCAGGCAGTTCCCTCCAGCCTCTCCATTACATCTTTTTTTTTTTTATTTGTTCCCCCCTATTATTTATTTTTATTCCATATGTTCTACTCTTCTGTTGATATAGTAGCTAAAAGGAGCATCAGACACAAGGTTTTCACATTCACAGAGTCTCATTGTGAAAGCTATATCATTGTTCAATCATCATCAAGAAACATGGCTACTGGAACACAGCTCTGCATTTCAGGCAGTTCCCTCCAGCCTCCACTACATCTTGAACAACAAGGTGATATCTACTTAATGCATAAGAATAACCTCCAGGATAACCTCTCGACTCTGTTTGGAATCTCTCAGCCATTGACAGTCTCATTTCACTCTTCCCCCTTTTGGTCGAAAAGGTTCTCTAAATCCCTTGATGTTAATTCTCAGCTCATTCTAGGGTTTTTCTCAGTCCCTTGATGCTGAGTCTCAGCTCATTCCAGGATTTCTGCTCCACGTTGCCAGGAAGGTCCACACCCCGGGAGTCATGTCCCATGCAGAGTCTCCATTACATCTTGCATAACAAGATGATATCTACTTGATGCGTAAGAATAACCTCCAGGATAACCTCTCGACTCTGGAATCTCTCAGCCATTGACACTTTGTCTCATTTCACTCTTCCCCCTTTTGGTAGAGAAGGTTTTTTTCAATCCCTTGATGCTGAGTCTCAGCTCATTCCAGGGTTTTTCTCAATCCCTTGATGCTGAGTCTCAGCTCACTCTAGGATCTCTGTCCCACGTTGCCAGGAAGGTCCACAACCCTGGGAGTCATGTCCCATGTAGACAGGGGGAGGGTGGTGAGACTGCTTGTTGTGTTGGATCTGGTGGCTTTTTTTGCCACTTTAGATGACTGTGCTCTGCTCAGCCAGCACCCACGACAGGCTCTGTCCGTGGTCTTCACGTTCCTGTCCTCTGTTGTCTGCAGCGCCTTCGTGCATCGCTGTGGCCGCACAGCCCGCATCGGCCATGGCGGCAGTGCTCTGGTGTTCCTTTTGCCCATGGAAGAGTCATATATCAATTTCCTTGCAATTAACCAGAAAGTAAGATGTCTTCTCTTTTAATACATGACGGCTTAGCTAAAAAAATTCATTGCCAGCAATTGTTCAGAAAAGGAGGGGTTGTGAACTCAGAGGGGCCAGGCTGCTGTAAGCATGTGAATCTGGCTGGGCTTTAGGTTGTAGAGAGTGCAGGCCTTGTCTAGGGGTGGCAGCCTCTGCTCAGCTGCTTGGGAACATGTTGCTGCTTGGGAACATGGATGCATTTTGCCATACTTTACACCAGAAGTCAGAATTTTTATGTGAAATCTGATCTTAAATGAAAAAAAGAAAAAGTGAGTTTTTGGACCAAGTAAAATACTTGGGTCGGGTCCATGGGTAGTTCAGTGGTTAGAATACCTGCCTTCCTTGCAGGAGATCCGGGTTCGATTCCTGGACCATATACCTGGGGGGGGGAAAAAAAATATATATATATATATATATATATATATATATATATATATTTGGGTTGGATTTGGGCTTCTGGCCTCTGACTTAAGATAAAAATTGTTTTGTCTTAGGCTTTTTTTTTCACTTTGAAATAATTTCAGATTAATTCCTTTTGGTTTTATTGGCTCTGGCTCTGATGGAGAACACTGGGAGGGAGGTGACTGCAGCCAGAGTAAGTGAGAATGTGGTCTCTGGGTAGTGCCCCCTGCAGGAAATGAAACCGCAGAGAAACACAGTTGACCTACTTCCAAAACTGAAGTCCTCAGCCCTGGCAGACAGAGCTATGTTCGAAAAGGGAATGAAAGCTTTTGTGTCATATGTCCAGGCTTATGCAAAGCATGAGTGCAACCTCATCTTCAGATTAAAGGGTGAGTTGGACTTTCTTCACATAATGTGTCTCCATCTTAAATATCTGGTAGTCTTACAAGTATTAGGGTTAATCATGAAATTTCTTTGTCCTATAAAAGTAATAGGCACCTGAGTTTGATTCCTGGTACTTGGGTTTGATTCCCGGTTGGTGCACTTAAAAAACAAAACAAGCAAAAAACAAAAACAAAAATTAAAAAAATGGTACTACAATAACAGGATACTCACATGGAAAAATAATGAAATGTGGCCCCACCATATAGCATACAAAAAAAAATAAAAGTATTAGGCATATGTCATAGTTAATATTTCTAAACATTTAAAAAGAAATCTTCCTAGGTATTGAGTAGACACGGAATAAACAGGCCAGTGGCCACTCAGTATTCCTGTTTACCCTGCAAACAGTTAATAATCTTATTAATTCAAATTAAAATAGATCCATTAACTCTTTTGTTTAGAAAAAATTATACCCTCTTTATGATTATATTTTGTATGTACTGACTCTGGTATTTTGATTTAATTAGACCTTGATTTTGCAAGTCTTGCTCGAGGTTTTGCCCTGCTAAAGATGCCCAGGATGCCAGAACTGAGAGGAAAGCAGTTTCCAGATTTTGTACCTGTGGACATGAATACAGACACTATTCCATTTAAAGATAAAATTAGAGAAAAGCAGAGGCAGAAACGACTGGAGCAACAAAAAGAGAAAACAGAAAATGAAGGGAAAAGAAAATTCATCAAAAACAAAGCTTGGTCAAAGCAGAAGGCCAAAAAGGAAAAGAAGAAAAAAATGAATGAAAAAAGGAAAAGGGTGGAGGTAAAGTACACACTTTTATTATTATTTAACTTAAAATTCTGGATACTTTTGGTTTATTAATTACTACAATAGAATCCTGAGTAAGAATTATGTAATATGTTCACATTTCTGTACTAGGTTGGTGAATAGAGTAGGGACTTGCTGTATTTGGGGCAAGCTGATCTGAGATATAGGACCTGGTAAAAAGTCGGTTTCACCAATAACACTGTTCCTGGGAAATTAAGTTGTTTGTTGGTTTCTTCTGCATTTAGGGTTCTGATATTGAAGATGAGGACATGGAAGAACTTCTTAATGATACAAGACTCTTGAAAAAGTTTAAAAAAGGCAAAATTACTGAAGAAGAATTTGAGAAGGGATTGTTGACAAGTGGCAAAAGAAAAATCAAGACAGATTTGGGGATTCCAGATTTGGAAGATGACTGCTGAGTCCAGCGCCTCAGATGCACCACAACAGAGAACAGAGAAGGGAACAGAGCAAGGGAATAGGACGAGCGGCTCCCACGCTTGTTGGATAGCACACATTTTCACTGGAAATCAAGTCTTCACTATGAAGAACCAGGTCTCCAAAAGCAATCCTGTCAGACTTGGGAGAAATGAGGATAATTGGTCTTGAAGATGTCTAACAGAAAGAAAAATTATGTGGGTGTAAATAATAGATGCCAGTATTAATTTTGATGGGTCATCTATTTATAATTAAAAAGTGCATTTTTCTGTGGATAAGTTTATATTTATTTTTAAATATAAAGATACTAAAACATACTTGATTGTGGACTTCCCATATTCCTTAGTCCTTTCTGGAATTTGCCGCCCTTGTACTTACCTGCCTGAATTAGTGTGCCTGCTGCAGGTGGCTGATGTTGCTGGGGTTTTTCTTCTTACCATTTTATTGGTGAATACTTGAAAAATAGAGGCTGTGAACCGTATTCTGGGAAGTAAAATTATCTGGTATGCATACTGTTGGGTAAACTGTATACACCCCTAATTGTGTGTGAATATGGATGCATGTTATTCACTAAGATGGCTGAGACCTATTGGACCTGCAGGCTTGGAGTACTGATGCAACAGCTTACCAGAATCTTTCATAATAATTTATTTGAAAAGATGAATGTTCCCAAATACAATTTTTAAAAGCTGTTCAGGACCCAAACATGTTTAGAGGAAATGCGCTTCTTTTACAGATAGAGAATTTAAGTTTACAGACATTCCAGAAGGCATCTTCACATGGTGAATCATGCAGGATTACTACTGCTAAACGCTTTCTGCTTTCCTTGTGTTCTCTTGGTACCATTTCCACTCCATTTGGCTTGATCCTTTTGAGGTGATGGCAGCCCCTGGCTTGTGTTCACCACCGCAAGCCTGATGTAAAGTTAGCACGTGTTTCCTGCCTTTTTCCTAAGGCACCACATGTATCGTGTGTCCCGGCCAGCTGTTAGTCATTTAATGAAGAGATGCCTGGTTGCAATTGGGAGCACCTGCGATTAAGCCTGCATCTCATTAATTGATGCTTTTGGCAAATCAGTCTGGAGTACAGGGGAAGATGAAGAGGGGTGGGCATGGGCACATCTTCTTTCACCAGTTCCTTTAAGTAGCCAATAGTCTATTTCTGGAAGCTGAAAATGAATGAAATGAAGTGTCTGCAAACCTCAACCACAATTTAGGTTGGGTTTTAGGAGAAATATAAGCACATTTTTTATGGGACTGAAATGAGTAAAAAAGGTTCAAGATTTATAATTCTGGATTCTTAGTCCATAAATCATCATTAAAAAATTCCGTTTTGGCCTGGCTCAATGAGGGGTCAAGAGGCCAGCTGCCCTGCCCCAACTACAAAAGCTGCACGCTGGCAGAAAAGTATCCAGAGGTTATAGATAGAGCTTGATAAGTTCGTCGC
Source organism: Tamandua tetradactyla (assembly GCF_023851605.1). Lineage (NCBI taxonomy): Eukaryota > Metazoa > Chordata > Mammalia > Pilosa > Myrmecophagidae > Tamandua > Tamandua tetradactyla. Next base: position 8,455,815 of record NC_135331.1, on the reverse strand, counting down.
TGACTGCTGATGGTGTTAATACACCCAGGTCTGTAAATAGCAGTGTTATTAAGGAAGGTGCAGTGTAGTCGACCCATGGGTGTTCCTCTTTGAGATCTTGTCCAGTCTGTGCAGACTTTAGAGTATCTGCCTTATACTGAGGGAGATAAAAAAAACACATGTCAGTCTATCCCAAATATTTAGAGCTGTGAACTGGTGAGGTTCTGGCTTGAGCAATAAGCGTGTCACTACTTCAAAGTGCTTTCCAGAAGTGGGGAGAAGGCAGCTAACTATATACCAGGCTGGTGAGGAGGGCAAACTGTAGTGGCACAGGGGCCAACAGCCTTAGTGTGCATATCCTAATCCATGGCTCTCCCCACAGTGTGCTAACAACTTAACTCCCTCAAGCACTGAAGGACAATAATTTCAAGTAGCTTTAGAGAGCTTACCATGTGCCAAGTACTGTACTAAGCCTTCCCCATGTTTATCTCATAGAATCCGCTCTTCTGTCAGATACAACTGTCCCATTTTATAGATTAGGAAACTGAAATTCAGGGAGGTTAAAGACTTGCCCAAAGTCACATGGCTAGTAAGTGGTAGAGATGGGCACTGACCTTAGTTTGATTCAAAACCTTGGACTTCTCAAAATATTCTTAACACCCTGCAGCGCATACATAGTGCTGCTTAAATGAATGAAAAGAACTAGACTGAAACTTTTGGGATAGATATGTGAGTCTATGTTTGCTAACCACAAGTTTGTTAACCAAGGGTTGGAGAAAACAGCAATGGAACTGAATAATGTAATTGGACCATTCTTAGCACTGCATTTTTTTTTTTCCAAAATTTCAGTTTCAACTCAAATACCCCTTCAAAGAAAATAAAATTCTTGCCTTAAACTTATCTGGGACATCTTGCTGGTTTAGTGGGAAGAGCCGTACAAACTTGAAACTTTCTGCCACTACGTAAAAAGGCTTGTTCTGTGCTTTGGCACACACAGCCATCTGGTTTGTTCCAATCTAGAAAATCAGAGAAAATGGAGAAGGATGAGGTTCTGTTGGACATTTAAAGTGAAAGTAAGAAAGTCTATGAATGTACCTATATATAGGTAGTTCTGGCTTTGGAATTAAAGACAACCTTTAGAAAAGAAGATAAACGTTCACAAAACCCTTTGAAACCAAGCACAACAGATAGAGAAATTGTAATACAATATATTCAGGTCAAATATGCTCAAGGTGAGAAAAATCCAACTCCAGCTGAAGCTCATTTGAATAAATAGTAAATTATATTTCCTAATTTATACAGATAAGTCTACAAAGCATAAATAAATTTGACCAAAATGAAGTTTTGATTGACCACTGCAATGGCTTAGGGACACTGGGAAATAATTCAAAACAATGACAAAGTCCTAAAGCTAAGCAGGATTAGGGACAGAATGGGCCAACAGTGTACAATACTGTTTTGGTACTGGGTTAGCAGTATATTTCCACGCCCTGAGCAAGGAATTGTGGAACACTGATGCTCCTACCTTGTTAATAATTCCTCCATTTTCAACAACTCCTTCAGCACCAACTATGACAAGATCTACTCGCTCCATGATATAGCTAAAGAAATTAAAAAAAAATAGTTTTATGCTCTTCGCTTCTGTTAACATCATCATCATCATTTGAAAGATTAATATTTCATTTTCAACATGGTAAGTTCCTCCCATAACGACCTTTCTTCAAAAGAGCACTTAACACAGGAGACGATCTACCCTGGGCATGACTCGAGTCATGCTGCCAGGGGCAACAAAATCCCACAATAAGACACACTTTACCCTGCCACGCAGTACATTCACACATACGTACATGTGTAACTGAAACAAGGATTTCATGACAATATCTATCCTTACTACATGAGGTGTACTCTATTTTTTAGTCTACTTCAATACATACAAAACAAATTAAGAAGCCTAGTGTGGGACTTCCCAGTGGCCCCATGCAGCCCGGGCATGCCCAGTGCAGGCACAGTGGCTCTGGCCCAGGGAAAACCCCAGTGGGAGCAGGCAGCCAGGCGCCAAGCAGCTGAGCGGAGCTGTGGTGGGCAAGGGGCTGGGTCCTTCATTAAGAGAGATTTTGGGGTGCTTCTCCCTGTGTAGTTGGTAGTTTGGGTGGTGAAGAGATGGTTGACAGTATCAAAACCTTTCTTTAGGACTTTGGGAGGGGAATCAAAGATTGTCTGTCTGGGACATTTGTACCATCTCAAAGCTGGATGTTCAAATCCAGCAAGAGAGGAGCAGTGGTGGCAAAGAGCAAGCAGTGTCTTGGGCCCACTGGAATGCCCAGAGCATAAAGTAGAAGCAGGACAATAAACCACGTTATTGTTAGAATTTTCCAGTGCTGCGCTTGGAATGGCAGAGTATTCTGGTTCAGTCTCCTCTTGTTTTATTGACTGTTTATTCCTGTGCTTCAGTCAGTAACAGCACAAATTACTGGTGATTGATTGCTACATGGAGATGTTTGGTTGTGGCTGGAATTCTTCCTTACATCAATTTTCAGTGCTCTCTGGGTGCTCCCCGTTTGTGCTCAGCTAAGCTGTCAATGCCATTTGGTTTCAGGATATAGCTGATCTGGCATTTGAGGTATCAGGGAGGAAGCCTCATCCATTCCTACTGTCAGCAAAATAATTGCTGATATGCTCTTCATCCTTTTGCTGCAGGCTCTTTTCTGTATCCAGGGGATGTTTGTGAGTCTCCTTCCCATCCATCTCACTGGCCAGCTGGTTAGTCTCTTGCATATGTCCCTTCTCTACTCCCTTTACTGCTTTGAATACTGGTGGTTCAATAAAGGAACTGAAATGCACCAGTGGTTGTCAAATATAGAAAGTAACTGGCCTTACTACTTTGGATTTGGCTTGTTCCTGGCCTTTTTCACAGCAATGCAGTGTTCATACATTATCAGTGGCTGCCTCTTCTCTATCATTTTTCCTTTATTCATTATCCATACCAATGAAGCAAAGACCCCTGGCAAAGCACAGGTGCGTCAGTCATAAGGTTTTCACAATCACATGGTCATACCATAGAAGCCATACACTTATACACTCAACAAGAATCAAGGCTACTGGATTGCAGTTCAACAGTTTGTCTTTTCCAGTTGTGCCTCTTCTCCTTGGTGCCATTTTTTTAAGCAACAGACTCTTCCACAAGGTGGTCTATTTGCAGTCTGCCCTGAGTAGCTCAGCCTCTGCAGGGAAGCTCTCCTCACCTACATCCATTGCCTGCCAAATTGAAGGCTGCTGCAGGCCACTAAATCTCCTGCCATTTGAAGGACGTGGGTAGGATTAGGAGGCTGTGACACATCTTCTCCCTGTTCGCTTCCCCTCCTCAGGGAGGGCAGGATGCACTCTGCCAAGGGCCCTGTGCATATCCTCTTCTCCCTGAGAAACTGGAATTTTTGTCTCTGGTGACATAAGCCAGACTCTCCTGACATCAGTATGTGGATTTTTAAAACCACCATGAGTCTGAAAGGACCACAGGTTTTCTGTAGCTGTTTCCTAGTGTTTGCCAGCCCCTGTGTCTGGACTGATCTGAATACTTTTTCTTCCTGTGCCATTTACCATGCTACCTCCTGTTCCTAATTTCCACCATACTTGGATGAATGGATTTAGTAAATCTAGCTGTTGTAATTTGTGGATTTTTTATTTTATTTTTCTGTATAGCACATACATCAGACGTGGGGGTAAAGGAATTGTTTCTGGTCACTCCCTTTATGGCCATCACTGTCTTGTTTCTAGGTTATGGTCTCTTGCTCCACTGGGAAAAAAAAACGAGTTGAAGACATAGGACAGGAAGAAGGACCTTCCAGCCAGATCTGCTGGGTTTGGAGGAGTGATTTTCTTTCTTCCCCTTGAAGGGGAAAAAGCTTTTTCACGGGTACTTTTAAAGCTCCCCAAGTGTGGGGAGGTATCAGTTCTGGACAAGTGCCACTGCAATACAGAATGGTCAGAGAACCTAAACTGTTAAACTTTGAGAGGTCGGAAATGTATTGCCGGCCATTGCTGCATCCCTCTGGTATTTCAAAGGAATAAATACTGGGTGCTGCGAACAGGAATTGATGGGGAAACGTATTAAACACAATATACCTGTGACTGTTTGGCTTTTTCCTGTCATTTTAAGAGACTAAATGTGGGGGACACACACATCCACCAAAAAAAAGCCTAGTGTGATCTGAAATTAGAGAAAAGTGTTAAGCAGTTTTAGTAGTGTAGGGAAGGCAAATCTATATTTTATAACAATAAATAATAACAAGCAATTAGTAGACTCTCTCAAAATGTTTACTTGAACACACTCCTAATTTCCTTAATTATCTCTTATGGAGATTATCACTCTAGTTTTCTCTTGTGAAATACTCTGACAATCCAAGGAATGTCTTACTGTGGTTTTGGGGGGAAGAGTCACAGGTAAGATGAGAGTCCCAGCATGCCACTGAGGACAGCCAGGTTTAAGGATGAAGAGAGCCCTGATTATACGTTATGACCCTAACCTATTCTGTGCCCTATTCTTAAAGTGTATTTTTATCTGGAATACTATGGAAACAACTCCTATTTTCCCAACACCCTATAATTGTCTTCTGCATATACTATCAACACCTAAATTATAATGAGCTTGTTGATTTAATGCAGCTGTAAAAGAGTTGGGATCCTACCCAGTGCAGTTTTATGAACAGCATTCAAGTCTCCAACCTGAAAACCCTGCTCCAAGCTGACCCTGGGAGGGCCTGGGGAAAGGTGAGCACGGAGGGAAAGACGGACACTTACCCAACAGCAGCATCCAGGACCACAGTCACGGGGACATTGAGGTGGCAAAGGGCTTTGGCCATTTTCTTACTGAAAATGACATTTTGAGAATATTAGAGAAAGACAAAGTCTTGTATGTATGATGTATGATGAGTCACTTCACTGGGATGTGATAAATTAAAGTAGGTTGAATATCAATATTAATGGATTAAGGGGCAAATCCCAAGACTTTGTACTAAGGAGACAAGAATTAGGGTTCTTGAGAAGGAAGTATGTATTTCAGGAAAATTATATTCTTGGGGACTCTGGAAACAAATTTGGAATGAAGAAGAAAGTCTTTTTTGTTATTGTGTGAATAGATAGAGATGTGAATGATCTATTCCTTGATAAAAACAAACTTTAAGTTAACACAATCACTTGTTCTGATTTAACTATATAAATAAAAACCCTAGATCCTGTACCGTAACTTATAAACTTACGCTGATTTTTAACTTAACGGTGATTTTTTTCTTTCTGGCGTGGGAAAGGGCACACTGAGAGGCAATGCTGATGGACAAATGGTGGTACTTTTGTGGATTCTAATTCTCAGTTTGCTTACTAAAATGGCTACTGGGAATATAACAAATAGAAAGATACTTGCCCTGATAAATCTGGCTGAGACTCTGTAATGTACACACTGAAACGCTTTTTAGCTGCCACGGCTGCTTCCAGGACTCTCAGGACCACTCTCGAGTAGGCATGAGTTAATATTCTCTGTGGACCAAGAAAGCTTCATCAAACGGGGTAGGCTTTCCTATGATCACTAAATTGTCTGCTGCCATAATACATGTTTCTGGGACCCTAAGATTCTCCATATGCTTCCTGCATAAATCAGCTATAATCAGAAAGGAGAGCCTTACTAGTACTCTGAGTTTCAAGCCCACATACAAGGCCAGAGAAATCTATTACGGTTTCCCCTCCCCATAGCAGGTGCAGAAGTGGAATCCCCACACAATGTTACTCAAAAGCACAAAAACCTTTGCATTTGAAGTCTCTAGATGAGTTCCTTTGGGTTAGTTTTTCCTATTTCTAAAACGAGAAAATAGGAATTTTTACAATTGGGCCTATAGGCACCAGGCAGATAATGTAAATAAGTGAAGGGGGCTGGGTGCGACCAGCAACAAAATGCAAAAGCTAAGGGGAGTCAGGGGCTCCTGAATTCTAGTTGTCATGTGGTCCCAGTGTTGCCATTTCATCTGACTTTTCTAGAGAAGCTGAAATTCTGATATTTAGATATTGGTAATTAAAAAAAAAAAGTATAAATACTGTTTGGGATAAACAAAAAACAACTGTGGACTGGATACAATTTGTAAGCACTTAGTATATAACCTCTCTTCTAAGGAACAGGATGCAGAAGACTGTGTAATGCAAGACGGAAGGAGAAAGTTCTCTAGCTCCTTTTTTGGCCTTAGCTGAGAGCTGTAAGAAATGCAGGCTCTCAGCCCTACTCCAGATGGACTGAATCAGAATCTGCATTAAATAAGATCCTTACGTTACTCATCTGCATGTTTGATCAGCTCGTAGTCTAAATCTGCCAAGGGAGGTGCGTTGCACATATTAAACTACACCAAAACAAATGAAGCCTGCGATACTGACAATGCAGTCAGCCTGCTGGAGTCATAACGCTGCCTCCACTTGGCCAAAAAGGCTGTGTTTGCAACTGGCTTCTATACAAGTCCCACTCATCTATTACGTCATTTATTTAATAATGAACTTCAAAGTTTGGGAAGGCAGCAATAAAACTGAAGACAAGATTTAAGAGTCAAATGTAAGTTTATGGTTAGTGGAGGCTTAGACGACAAAAAGGATGTATCTACTGGTGAGACAGACATTATAAAAGTCTTATTACTCCTTTGCTGGGAGACTGGCTTAATTTGCAGCTCCTGCCTTCCCTCACTCAACATAAACACTTTGGAGCTTTGCATCTCTGAAACAGCATTTGAAATGAAGTTACAAAATCTAGTGCTACTCTTCAGTGGGAGAATGTTCAGTGTTAACCAGTGACAAGAGCTATTCTGTGCTGATTTAATTTAGATTCATTTAGTAAAGATCCACTAATAAATTTACTTCTTTAGAAAAACAACTTATTAAATCAAGAGCCATCTATACTCCCAGAGGTTTTCTAAAGAGTTTGTTCAAAATGACAACCATCTATAATAATATCTACATTAGCATTGTGTTTACATATGTGTCAGGCATAGTCTGAGCCCTTTAAACCTCATAACTACCATATGAGGGAGCCCAGAGAGAGTAAGTAACTTTTCCAAGGTCACAGTGCAAGTAAGTGGACCTCAGGCAGTCTGACTTCAAAGACCTTACACCTAATTATTACATGTGATGACCATCTACTCACCGCCCCATCCTTGATGAAAGTATGGCACAGATCTGCAATTTTATTTCTCGACAATGATATTCTCCTGAGAAAAAGCTCTCCCCTCTCAATCATGATCTCTTTACATTTAGAGTAATCCTAGAAAGAAACAGGCAAAATGAGGGAAGGGGGAAAATCCAGGAAAAGGGGAGAATATTTAGAGCTAAAAAGAGAAATGGAAAGGTAACCTGAGGGAGGGCAGGGGCTTACAGAGTACTCCAGGGAGGTAAGGCTGATAAAGCGAAGGAAGAGCTCCCCGCCAGAGGACACCGCCACGGAGGAGTCCACGCCACACAGGGTTTCTATGGCACTGGTGAGATTTGCTCTCAGGCCCTGGATTGTCTCCCCTGAAATGATCAAATAAGGAATGTTCATTTTAGCATGTCAGCCTCTTGTTGGGTCTGAGATTCATTCAATCATTCGACAAATATTTACTGAGTGGATATTCTTTGTCAAGCACTATTCTAGATGCTAGGGATACATCAGTGAACGAGACACACAGGCTCCATGCTCTGCGTGAACTCACTTTCTAGTGGAGGAAGCAGGTAATAAACAAACACACAAATAATAAGCAAGTTAATTACAGATTGTAATGAACATAAAAAACAGAGTGAGGATCATCTGAATTGAAGCGTAAATAAAAAAGGACTCAGCCACAAAAAGATCTATGGGAAAGGTTCCAAGTCTAGACAAAAACAGTGTACAGACTCTGAGATGGGAATGAACTCGGTATGAAAAACAGAGTTTAGCATGTCTGAAGCACAGTTCAGCGAAGGATCGTAAGGAAGGAAATTAAGTAGCAGAGGGAAATAAGGTATGCAAGGCAATACGGGTGAGACTAAGGTGTCTGAATATTATCATAACTACAAAGGGATGACGCTGGAGGTGGTTTCAGAGACACATGTCTCTGGCCAGCCCTTCAGAGTAAAGAACGCTTTCTTATTAGGCTTTATTGTTATTATTGTTGCTAATGTTATTTTGCTTCTACAGAATATCAAGCTATACACAGAGGCTCGCATTTAGGACGCCTAAATTAATAGGAGATCACGATGAATGACATTAATACAGGAATTTATTCTGGGATATTCTCTGTAGCATGTGCACAAAATCTTGCATAAGACTGATTCTTAATAAATACTTATAAAGCTGAACTATTCCAACAATTTAAGCTTCATGGTTAACTTAATATAAAAAGGTGACTGACTCAAAGCAATTTCATTTATGAAAGGGGATCCTTTTGATGATAACTTGAGGACTCTCTGAGTTAAAAGGAGGGTTTAAATGAAGGAAGAAGCTGAGCTTGGAATTGCGTTTACCTTATGTAAGTACACATACATCTCTCACTTCCTACACTTGTAACAATTATTAGAAGACTTCCGTAAAGCTGGGAGTGTTCAAAGATGACCCTCTTTACCTTTATCTCTCTTCAAGAACTCCAGCAAAGTCCGGATGGCAGCCACTGCTGAGGCCATATCAGGATCTTCTTTAATCTGAGACTTAAAGTATTCAATTAACTCTGGAAGGCAGAAAAAAGTGACTCATCAACTTCATTTAGCAGGATGTAAGGCCGTAGAGAATATTAATGATTATAAACTTAAGAAGCAAAATAATTTTTAATATACTTTCTTTCTGGAGTGTTTGGCTGAGGGCACGACAAATGTTGATGGGAACAGAGATGACACCACTTATCGTTTGCAAGCTTTATTTCTCTGATTCTGCAATGGCTATCCTGTACAATAATATAATATTCAAGCCCTGCTAAATGATAGAAAAAAGTCATTCTCTCTCCTATCCTGACTCCCAGTCCTGTGAGGATCCCAGAATCAACACGGTTACCAATTTCTCCTGCACCCTTCCAGAAACAATCTATGCTAATTCAAGCACGTTCAAACACACGCGTATGCACCTATATCTAGAGTGACACCTTCCCTTATTTTATTTTATATCTATATTTAAGGGATTATATACATTGGTTTATGCCCTTGTTCCTCACGTAAATAAAGCACCTTGGAAGTGATACGTGACTAACACATCAGATATGTCTTATTCTTTTGATTCAACTAATAAATCCAACAGGGCAGGAATATACGAAGAAATCGAGGCTCCGAAGACTTGCACACTTACAAAGTCTCACTTTTTTAGAGGAGGGAACAGGGAGGAAGTGTGGGAGCGGGCGGGGGCGTCGGGGGGTGGGGGTCTCGTCTGCGGATACTCAGGGCCTATCCCCTAAACACCGGGACAGCGACGGGGATTTAATTGTGATTAGAGGAAGCACATCCAATCAAGCAGCCTGGGCTTGCACAGCGATCTCTCCCGGAGCCCAGGCTCGGCGCGCGACGTGGGGGACCCTTGCGTGGCTCGGTCTGAGGCCCAGCAACCCCTGCCCGCCCCGCGTTACCCTTGTTGTCCATGGTGCAATCCGGCCCGCACAACCTGGAGAAGCCGGTGGGTCGCGCGACAGTACCGGTCCCGAGCCAGGGAGACTGACAGCACGCTAGCCAGGCTCCTCACCCCACTTCCGGCGCTTCGGGGGCGGGGCCACGAGTACGGCGCGTGGCCCGGGCCAAAGCGTCTCGCGCGTCACGCGGCGGCGCCGGAAGCCGGGCCCTAGCAATCCCGAACGCCTGTCTGGCTGCAGCTGGTCCTACACTGAGGTGCTCGCACCGCCATGGTCTCAGACGGTGAGGGCTGCTCGGGGCGGGACCCCGACCCCAGGGCGGGGCGGACTCTGCCCGGCCAAGACCGGCCACGCGAAGTGCGTCTTTTGGGCTGGGTGGAACCTGTTTGATCTTTACAGGCGTAGTGAATATATGCATTCATTTATTCATCCATTCATTAAATATTTATGGCGCGCCTACTGTGTACCAGGCGTTATTTTATATCCTGGAGACACCTCAGAGAACATGACAGATGAGGTCTCTGCCCTCATGGAGTTTACATGTAGGAGGCGAGTAAGCCAGTAGATAAACATAATTTCAAAGGGTGACAAGAGCTGTGAAAACAGTACTTTGGGATGATGTGTTCGTTTGTGATGAGAGATGTGAGCCAATGGAGCTACTTTAGTTTGGAGTCCACAGGAGGCTGTAGTGTTTAAACCAAGACTTGAATAACTGCTAACTTCTGGGAAAACTACATTTTATTACACAGGTCTGTGGCAGTTCGAGTCACCACATTGTACTGCGCAGACAGATACGGGTACCTGAGGGTAGAGGAAGGTGGGGAGGCCGTCGTTCATACGTTGAGGTACCAGTTATGTAGGTCAGTGCCTTAGAGGAAGAAAACGGAAGCCAGGGTACCTGGTGCAAAGTGAGTTAAAGGGTCAGGGACAGGGAATGAGACCAGAGAAGCTAGCCAGGTGCCAGATCATGCAGGGCCTTGTAGGCTGTAACAAAGAGCTTGAGCTTTCCTTTTAAGTGTAACAAAAAGCTCTTGTTGTGGGGGTGCACGGGTAGTTCAGAGGTTAGAATGCCCACCTTCCATGCGGGAGACCCAGGTTCGATTTCCGGACCATGCACCAAAAAAAAAAAAAAAAGCTGTTGTGGCATTTTAAGCAAGGAATGATTGACGTTTTTGAAAGATCATTTTGTTTGTTGGTGGGGAATGGATTGTGAGGAGCAAGTGTAGAAATAGGGAGACCCATTTGGAAGCTGTAACAATCCCCGGTGCTTCCTTTATCTGTTTTAATCCACACCGCTACCCTGCCAGGTAGGCAGACTTGGCATTGCTGTCCCTGTTTAAGATGAGGAGGTAGAGATCTAAAGAAGAAACTTGGGAACATTGCATGTGTATTGAAACATAGTCCTGACAGGTAATACTTTGTCTTTTTCTCAGGCTTCTTGGTGCTAGCAAGGAACAGAGAATTGTGAAGTGGTGCCTGATGGGAAAAAAGACTTGAGGGTTTAGGAATAGGGAATGAGACCTGTGGGAGAAACAGTTATTAAATGTTTCTTCTGTGCTAGGCATTTTGATGTGTGTTTTACATGTATTATTTATCCCAGGAGTAGCAGAAGTCACTCTTTAAGGAGTCTTAACAGTCTGGTGGGCAGGGCTAGGAGAAGAGATCAGATACCTTCAACTAACTAATGAGATAGTAAGTGCTAAGGGTTATTAGAAGAGCTAGTGCTGTAGATGGTCAGAGGTAGCAGTGAGGCAGTGATAAAGCAGTCATTACAGTCAAGCAGATGTGGCTTCAAAGCAGGGCTTTGGTTTTACCTCTTGCTAGCAGGTCTTGTTACTTTGGAAAGATTATTTTCATTTGCAAAATGGGAATACCGTATATCATCTAATATAAAACATGGTTTATAAAATGTACCTTTATGGGTGGGCCACAGTGGCTCAGCAGAATGCTTGCCTGCCATGCCGGAGGACCTGGGTTCGATTCCCGGTGCCTGCCCATGTTAAAAAAAAAAAAAAAGTACCTTTATTGTATGTACCATTAAAGAGAGGAAAAAAATGCTGCCAGTTTTAATCATAAGATACCATCCTGATTTCAGGAACTGTAAAAAGTTAAAAAAAAAAAAAAAGTACATCTTAGAATCCTTGAAAGATGATAATAATGTCCCTAGTTGGATTGTCAGGAAGGATGGCATTATGGGCTTATATTCCCTCTCCCCTGAAAGGAGGAAGCCATAACCTTCTGCTAGAAAAGATGAGGCAGGCTTTTGGAAGGAAGAGGTGACATTGGTTTTGGGCCTTGAGGAGTAAGTAGGATTTGGATATGCAGAAATCAGAGATGGGGTGAAGAGTGTCCTGATGTAGGAGATTGGAAATTGCAGGAAATGTATGGAGACAAGAAAGGCATTATATTTTTGCTCTTAAATGAGCACCCTGGGCTTTTCATAGCAGTCTGCACTTGGGGGTTCTTAATGTCTTGCCTCTCTTAGAATGTAAGCTTCTTGAGCCTCACACCCAATAACCACAGCATCTAACATTGGTATCTACAAAATTTCTTGAGTGGATTGAAGTTAATTAATCCTGTTTGGTTGTGCCTGTCTCTTCATACTAAAATCTTTACATAGGCCTTCCCCCTTTGGTGTTCACCTTTTAAAAATTGGTTTCTAACCACAGTTGGTGTTGCTCCTTGATTTGTTGGACTGTAGGATTAATTGGCTCTCATGTCTCCCTTGAACTTCCAATGCCTGAAATTCTACTGGTAATTCTTACTGATTAGTAGAAGGCCTTTTGTCCTTGAATAGGTACTTAAAATGCAAATATCTTTGGATTCATTCAATAGATATTTATTGAGCATTTGCCATATGCTAGACAATGTGCTAGGAGCTGAGGCTAAGACATGAACAAAATAGAGAAACATCCCCACCCTCACAGAATTAATATTATAGTGAATTTTGTAGTACTTGTTCAACATCTAGGTATGAATGAGTTTGTCAGACCTTTACTCCCGTGACACAAGAAATATCACAGTGGCTTGAATGAAGGAGAAGAGGTAGTAGTACAGCAAGCGGACAAGAGCTTACTGAGGGCCCACTGAGCTTTAAATCTTCAAAAGAACTTGGCTTTATGTTAATCTCACAGTTGTAGGATGATAAACATTTAAAGCTATGTAGTGGTGTTTGTTCTGGATTTAATTTACTAATTGGGAACATTAGTTTTGATTCACTTTCATGAACCTATTTTTTTTTTTTTACTTTTAATTTTTTTAATTGTGTATAGTATAACATATGTAGAAAGCAAAGAAATAAAAAAGCAATAGTTTTCAAAGCACTCTTCAACAAATAGTTAACAAGACAGATCCCAGAGTTTATCATGAGCTACCATACATTCTCTCATATTTTTTCTTCTAGCTGCTCCAGAATATAGGAGGCTAGAGGGCTTAAATATTTTTTTTTATCACAATCAACTTTTTTCCTTCTTTTTTTTTGTTAAAAATAGCATATATACAAAAAAGCTATAAATTTCAAAGCACAGCACCATTTAGTTGTAGAACATATTTCAGAGTTTGACATGGGTTACAATTTCACAATTTTAGGTTTTTACTTCTAGCTGCTCTAAAATACTGGAAATTAAAAGAGGTAGCAGTTTAATGATTCAGCATTCATTAATTTGTTAAATCCTATCTTCTCTGTATAACTCCACCATCACCTTTGATCTTTCCATCCCTCTCTTTAGGGATATTTGGGCTATGGCAATTCTAAATTTCTCATAATGGAAGGGTTTGTCACTAATATGGGGTAGAGAGATGGAACTATCTGATGTTTTGGAGAGGCTGGGCTAGGTTTCATAAGTTATCTGGATCAGGGACCCATCTGGAGCTAGTAGGTTTCTGGAAAGTTACTCTAGTGCCTGGAACCCTTGTAGAATCTTATAAATTGTCCTAGGTGTTCTTTAGGATTGGCTGGAATGGTCCTGGTTGGGAGTTGGCAAATTATGATAGGTAGCAAAGTCTAACTGAAGCTTGCTTAAGAGCAACCTCCAGAGTAGCCTCTTGACTCTATTTGAACTCTCTGCCGCTGATAGTTTATTAATTACACTTCTTTTCCCCCTTTTGGTCAGGATGGAATTGTTGATCCCATGGTGCCAGGTCTGGATTCGTCCCTGGAAGTCATCTCCCATGTTGCCAGGGAGACTTTCACCTCTAGATGCCATGAGCCTAATTTTTAAATTTTATTTTTTAATAATATTTTTCAGAGGATGAATTGAATCTTCTAGTTATCATAGTTGATACCAACCCAATCTGGTGGGGAAAGCAAGCATTGAAGGAATCTCAGGTAAGACTACTTGAGGAGATCTGTGGGTAATTCTGGTATGAGTTTATGTTCATACTGTTTCAAAAAGGGGGAAAAAAGCAGCTTTATTATGGTATTTTATATATATATATAATACCATAAAATTCACCCATTGAATTGAAGAATTCTATGACTTTTTTTTATTAATTGTTAAGGTTGTTTTTTTTTTTTTTTTGGTGCGTGGTCTGGGAAACAAACCTGGGTCTCTCTTGCATGGAAGGTGAGCATTCTATCACTGACCTACCTGTGCACACCAATTCAATGACTTTTAAGTAAATTTATAAAATTGCGTAACCATTACCACAATCATGTTTTAGAACATCTGTTTCACCCCCAAAAAGTTCCCTTGTGCCTGTTTGCAGTTAACCCTGCTTCTACTCCCATGTTGCATGTTACTATCGATCTGTTTTCTACCTCTATATTGCCTTTTCTGGACATATCATATAATATGTAGTTTTTTTTTTTTTGAATAATTATAGACTCATAGGAAAATATTAAAAAGTACTACAGAGAGCTCCCTTGTATTTTTTCTCCACCTTCCCCCAATGGTGACATCTTCCATAGCTGTGTATAATACTTGAACCAGGAAATTAACATTGGTACAATTTACAGATCTTATTCAGATTTCACCTGTTTACTTGCACTTATTTATGTGTATATTCATAACCATTATAATAATTTCTGTAACTGGTCATGTCACGGCTTGTAATGATAACTGTCTTCTTTCACTACTTAGTCCATGTTTCCTTTACTCTCAGCCAGCACTTCAGCTGGCCATGGTTCTTTGCTTGGTGGGATGACCCAAACCTGCATTCCTGAAGTTTCTAGGCCAATGATATTTCTGCCTGGATTAGGTTGTTGTAGTTTTCCATTGACTTTCATCACAGGGCATGGTAGAACTAAGAGACGCCATAGGGATCTCCTGTAATCCAGGAAGACTCTTCTTTACCTTAATTGCAGTCCTATTTCCCCTTGATAGCTGTAGTCCTATTTCTTCTTGTAGTTGCAGTCCTATTTCCCCTTGATAGTCAGGATCAATCTCCCCAGCCAGTACAGTAGCCCCTTCCTGTTGATTCAGAAGCATGAGAAGCCCAAAGTGGCCAGCCAGGTGGCAGTCTTTTTTTTTTTAAATATTTTTATTGAGAAGTTCTTCACACACATAGAGTCCATACATGGTGTGCAATCAGTGACTCAAAGTATCATCACATAGTTGTGCATTCATCACCATGATCATTTTTAGAATATTTGCATCACTCCAGAAAAAGAAATAAAAAGAAAACTCATGCATTCCATGCCCCTTACCCCTCCCTGTCACTGACCACTAGTATTTCAGTCTACCCAATTTTTTACTCTTTATCCCCCCCCCCAATTATTTTATTTTTTATCCTTATTGTTTTACTTATCTGTCCATACCCTGGATAAAAGGAGTCACATTTAAAAGCTGTATCATTATACAGTTGTCTTCAAGAATTAAGGCTGTTGGAACACAGCTCAACAATTTCAGGTACTTCCCTCCAACCACTCTAATACACCATAAACTAAAAAGGAATATCTATGTAATGCAAAAGAGTAACCTCTAGTATAACCCCTCAACTTTGTTTAAAATCTCTCAACCACTGAAACTTTATTTAGTCTCATTTCTCTCTTTCCCATTTGGTCAAGAAGTCTTTCTCAATCCCTTGATGCCAGGTCCCAGCTCATCCTGGGATTTCTGTCCTACATTGCCAGGGAGATTTACACCCCTGGGAGTCATGTCCCATGTAGCGGGGAGGGCAATGAGCTCACCTGCCAACTTGGCTTAGGGAGAGAGGCTGCATCCGAGCAACAAAAGAGGTTCTCTGGGGGGGTGACTCTTAGGCCTAATTTTAAGTAAGTTTAGCCTATCCTTTGCAGGAATAAGTTTCATAGGGACAAACCCCAAGATTGAGGGCTCAAGCTATTGATTTGGTTGTCCCTTCTGCTTGTGAGAACATCAAAATTCCCCAAGTGGAGAGGAATGGGGAGAAGTCCTCCTTTCTCCCCATTCCCCCAAGTGTACTTTGCAAATACTTCTTTTTTTTTTTTTTTTTCAAATTTTTTTTTTATTAATTAAAAAAAGAATTAACAAAACAATTAGAAATCATTCCAATCTACATGTACAATCAGTAATTCTTAATAACATCACATAGTTGCATATTCATCATTTTGCAAATACTTCTTTATTCACTGCCCAGATTACTCTGGGATATGTCGGGGCATTGCACCAACCTGGACTAATCAACAAGATCTCATGTCTTATTTAAGATTCCTTGTTCTTATGGTGTTCAACTAAACTAAACTGACCATACAAGTTAAATATAAATTTTACACCAGATAAACATCTCTCCCTTCACTGACTGATGATTTAATAAACCAACCTTCTGGTTTATTAATGAGCTATAAAATATCCTTGCAGTACGGTTAGGCCAGGGCTTGTCTGACCAAACAACTGGGTGCTACCAGCTGGCCAAGTTCACACCAGAACCTAACCCATCACAGTGGTGTAGCTATTATTTTTTTTAATTTTTAAATTGTAAAATATTAACATATATACAAAGTAATGAAAGAAAAAAAGCAACTTCAACAAGTAATTACAGAACAGATCCCAAAGTTTGTCATGGGCTACCATACCACCATATCAGATTTTTCCTTCTAGCTGCTCCAAAACACTGACAACTAGAAGGAATATTAATGTAGTGATTCAGCAGTCTTACTATTTGCCAAATCCTGTTTTCTCTTTTCTATCTCTTCCTTCACCTTCTCTGCATCTGGAGGGATATTTGGCAATGTCCCTTCAGACTTTTTCATGTTGAGAAATGATATCAACATAAAGGATAGGGCATGTAATTAATTGATAATCTTATAGAAGCTGGTCCCTCTGGGTTTCAGGATTTATCTGACCCAGGAACCCTCTGAGAATTATAGATTCCAGGAAAACAAAGTTAGTGCATGAAACCTTTATAGAGTCTCAGGTCAAGCCCTAGGTGTTCTTAAGAGTCACCAGGAATGATTTTGGTTGGGGTTTAGCAAACCATGGCAATCAGCATTAACTGAAGCTTGCATAAGAGAAGCTGCCAGAATAGACTCTTGACTCCATTTGCTTTCTCTTGGCCACTGATGGCTTATTTTATTATACTTGTTTTTCCCCTTTTGGCCCAGAAGGCATTGTTGATCCCAAGGTGCCAGGGACAAACTCATCCCTGGGATCCATGCTCCACATTGTCAGGGAGATTTTCACCCTTGAACATCATGTCCCCTTTAGCGGGGAAGGTAACGATTCTCCTTGCCGAGTTGGGCTTAGATATTGAGAAGCCACATCTGAGCAACAAGAGGCTTCTGGAAGTAACTCTTAGGCCTCATTATGGGTAGTCTTAGCTTCTCCCCTACAGAAATCAGTTTCATATGAGGTTCCAATGGTTGGAGGGTACCTGGGGTTTCGCAGATGGGAAAGTTAATAGTTCCATATAAATATATATATATATATAAATAGTTCCACTATAAATATATATATATATATTATATATATATATATTCCCCCTCTTTGGACCCTCAAGGGACTCTACCAATACTTTTTTTTATATAAAACATTTAATTTATTGATCTTTTTTTTTGAAATTTGATGCATCACCATTGTATTACAGCTGAGCCATTATTCTTGTAGCCTTGTCAACGTTAACTTTGTTTTCGTGCTGCTGCTGATAAATCAGCTGTTTCTGCAGACGTTCAAGGGAAAGGCCTTTTGAGAAGTGTACAAGTTCCTTTTGTATATCTACAAAAGCTTTATTTACTCTGTTAACTTTGTCATTGTTCACAATGTTTATCTTAAGATTCGTAGTAACTGGTTTTACTTTGTTTTTAGTCTTAAAGTTTTTTTGGCTGACCATGTGAAGTACATCCCTGGACTTCTGCCCTCTTAATTTGTTCTTGGCCATTTTCTCTCTCCACTCTTCTGATACTTGTGTGCAAGCCACTCAAGCCCCAGGTGACACCATCTTCTACCAATACTTTTTAATTATCAGTCCTCCATAGTCTGAGATGTATCCTGCTGTTACATTAAGCTAGGAACACAAGGCCTCATTCTTATTCTAGGAGTTTGGGTTGTTTGAATGAGCTATTCAGACAGGTTGATTTAGATTGCGTGTTACTGAGAATTTAGTTTTAGACATAATAAACATCTCTCCCTTTGGTCTCATACCATAGGTGAAGGTCTAGAGCACAAACACTGTCATCTATACCCTCTGTTCTAATTTGCATTTGACCCAGCCAGATTGGCTTTGTTTTAAACTCTAATTGAGGCCTGATTTCTTTTTCAGTTACTTTAACTGTTATTATATATAGCTGTGCTGACTTCAGGGCTGCAGCACTCCATATCTGGGTCTTGGGTGTCACAGAGTTACTCAAAGTTGTAGAGAAATACCAGCTAATATACATATACCTCAGTGTCTCAGAATCTGCAAATGCATTTAGAACTTCAAACTAAGTGTGGCTGCTATAAAGGGCCCATAATCTAGGCTCCCATTTTCTTAGAAGTATTTTCTGAAAGAGACCTTAGCATATTTGTTCTTTTGTTTCTGACTTATTTTGCCTAATACATTGTCCCCAAGATTTATTCAGTTCATTATATGCCTCTTGACATTCTTTTTGTAGCCATACCATATTCCATTATGTAAATGTATCACGGTTTGCCTTCTGCTTTTCAGGCATTGTACCCTTCAGCTCCCTCCCTCTCTTGGGTGTCATGGATAATGTCCAAAATAAACAAACCACATCTTACAGTATCCTTGCTTGCTTATAGAGTCAGCAGCACTCTGAATTTTAGACAGTTTTCTTTGTTTCATAACGACAAAGAACTGGTAAACATAGCACCACCAACTATCAAATCAAAACGACCCCTTATCACTTGTCCCTCCCCCTCCCCCATTAGTTGCCCCTGGTAGTGCTCTGGTATTGTTGATGTCTCCCTGATAACTATTGGCCATAGTATGCATTTTTAGTTTTTCCCCTATACTCCTCTACTGTTAACTCTGTCCACCATCGAGCCTTTGAAATAGTTCATGCTAAGCACTTATTTATAATTGTAGATTTAATCATTGGGATACATGGCACTATATATCCCCTTTCAATCATATTCACCTTCAATATGGCACCTTATATACCTGCTTATTTGTAACCATCACTTCTATCCATTCCCTCTAGATCTGCTATATTCTACAATGTAACCTCTGAGATTACCTTTACCACAGTCATAATAGCGAAATCATACAGTATCTGTCCTTTTCTGACTGATTTATTTCACTCAGCATTATATCCTCAATGTTCATCCACATTGCTAAATACTTTAGGACCTTGTCTTACTGCTGCATAATATTTCATCGTATGTATATACCATATTTTTGTCCACTCCTCCATTGATGGGCACTTGAATTGTTTCTTTTAACAATGTAAATAGTGCTGCTATGAACATTGGTGTGCAAATGTCTCTTCATGTCACTGCTCTCAGCTCTTCTGGATATATACCGAGTACTGGTATTGCCAGATTGTAGGGCACCTCAACATTTAGCTTTCTAAGGAGTCCCGAAACTATCTTCCACAGCAGCTACACCATTATACATTCCTACCAACAGTGAATAAGTGCTTGAATTTCTCCACATCCTCTCTAACATTTGTAGTTTTCTGTTTCTTTAATGGCAACCATACTAATTATAGGTATGAGGTTGTGTCTCGTTGTCATCTTGATTTGCATTTTACTTATGGCTAATGAAGATGAGCACCTCCTCATGTTTTTTTTAGCCAACTATCTTTGCTCTTCAGGAAACTGTCTATTCATATCCTCTGCCCATTTTATAATAGGCTTGTTCTTTTGTTGTTGAGCTGTGTAATTTTTTTTGTGTACACAATATCAAGCCTTTATCTGATACGTGATTTCCAGCTATTTCCTCCCATTGAGTTGGCTGTCTCTTCACCTTTTTGGCAAAGTCCTTTGAAGGACTGAAGCTCTTGATTTTAAGGAGTTCCCATTTGTCTGTGTTTTCTTTCACTTCTTGTGCTTTAGGTGTAAAGTTTAAAGTACCTCCTATTACTAAATCTCGAAGATGTTTCCCTGTATTTACCTCTAGAAATTCTGTAGTACTGGATTATGTCTTTAATCCATTTTAAATTAATTTTTGTATAGGGTGTAAGTTAAGGGTCCTCTTTCATTCTCTTGGCTAATGATATCCAATTCTCCTATGCCCATTTATTGAAAAGACTGTTCTGTCCCAGTTCGGTGGATTTGGGGGCCTTTTCAAAGATGAATTGTCCATAGATTTGGTGATCTGTCTCCACATTCTCGATTCCATTCCGTTGGTCAATACTTTTATCCTTGTGCCAGTGCCATGCTGTTTTCACCACTGTGGCCTTATAGTAAACTTTAAATTCAAGAAGTGATAGTTCTCCCACCTCGCTCTTCTTTTTTAGGATATCTTTAGCTATTTGTGTTCTCCTTCCCTTTTAAATAAATTTGATGACTAGCTTTTCCAAATTTTCAAAGTAGGTTGTTGGGATTTTGATTAGTATTGCATTGAATCTGTAGATCAGTTTAGGTAGAATTGACATCTTAATGACTTTCAACCTTCCTGTCTGTGAGTGTGGAATGTCTCCATCTATTCAGGTGATTTTAAATTTCTTTTAACAATGCTTTATAATTTTCCATCTACCAGTCCTTGATATCCCTGGTTAGGCTTATTACTATATATCTGATTCTTTTGGTTGCTATTTTGAATGAAATTTTTTCCTGAATTGTTACTGTTTGAGTAGAGAAACATTACATATTTTTATATATTTCGTCTTGTATCCCTCCACTTTGTTGAATTTATTAGCTCAAATAGCTTTGTTATAAATTTTCAGGTTTTCTAAGTAATAGGATCATATCATTTGCAAATAATGAAAGTTTACTTCTTCCTTTCCTATTTGGATGCCATTTATATCTTTTTCCTGTCTAATCCCTCCTCTAGTACAATGTTGAATAATAATGATGACAGTGGGCATACTTGTCTCGTTCCCAGTCTTAAGGGGAATGTGTTCAGTCTCTCACCATTTAATATGATGCTGGGTATGAGTTTTTCATTTATGACCTTTATGATATTGATGAAGTTTCCTTCGACTCCTCCCTTTTAAAGTGGTTTTATCGGGAAAGAATGTTGAATTTTGTCAAATACTTTTTCAACATCAAATGATATACTTATGTGATATTTCTCTTTTGATTTGTTAGTGTGTGTTACATTGATTGGTTTTCTTGTGTAAAGGGTGTGTAAAACCACCCTTGTATTCCTGATATAAATTCCATTTGGTCATGATGTTTAATTCTTTTAATGTGTCAGATTCAGTTTGCTATTACTTTGTTAAGAAATTTTGCATCTATGTTCATTAGGAAGATTGGTTTGTAGTTTTCCGTACTTATAGTGTCTTTATGTGATTTAGGTATGCAAACGATGTTAGCTTCTGTGCTGGTTTGGATGCATATATGTCCCCTAGAAAAGCCATGTTTTAATCTAAATTCCGTTTCAAAAAGGCAGAATAATCCGTATTCAATACTGTACGTTTGAAACTGTAATTAGATCATCTCCCTGGGGATGTGATCTAATCAAGAGTGGTTGTTAAGCCGGATTAGGTGATGACATGTCTCCACCCATTTGGGTGGGTCTTGATTAGTTTCTGGAGTCCTATAAAAGAGGAAACATTTTGGAGAATGAAAGAGATTCAGAGAGAGCAGAGCAGAACGACATAGCCATGAGAAGCAGAGCCCACCAGCCAGCGACCTTTGGAGATGAAGAAGGAAAATGTCTCCCAGGGAGCTTCATGAAACAGGAAGCCAGGAGAAGATGCTAGCAGATGATGCTGTGTTCACCACGTGCCTTTCCAGCCAAGAGAGAAACCCTGATTGTGTTCGCCATGTGCCTTCTCACTTGAGAGAGAAACCCTGAACTTCATCAGCCTTCTTGAACTAAGGTATCTTTCCCTGGATGCCTTAGATTGGACAGTTCTGTAGACTTGTTTTAATTGGGATTTTCTTGGCCTTGGAACTATAAACTAGCAACTTATTAAATTCCCCTTTTTGAAAGCCATTCTGTTTCTGGTATATTGCATTCTGGCAGCTAGCAAACTAGAATGGCTTCATAAAATAAATTAGGTAGTATTCCTCTTTCCTCACTTTTTTGGAAGAGTTTGAACAGGTTTGGTGTTAATTCTTTTTGGAATGTTTAATAAAATTCCCCTGTGAAGCTGTCTGGTCCTGGACTTTTCTTTGTGAGAAGATTTTTGATGACTTATTGAATCTCTTTACTTGAAATTCATTTGTTGAGTTCTGTTTCTTCTCGAGTCATTATAGGTGGTTTGTGGATTTCTAGGAATTTGTCAATTTCCTCTAAGTTGTCTAGTTTCTTGGTATATAGTTGTTCATAGTATTGTCTTATAATTTTTAAAATTTCTTCATAATCCATGGATACATGAATCCTCATTTCTGATTTTGTTTGTGTCCTCTCTCTTTTTTTCTTCGTTAATCTATCTAGGGGCCCATTCATTTTATTAATTTTTTCTAAGAACCAACTTTTGGTTTTGTTGATTCTTTCTATTGCTTTTTTGTTGTCCAGTTTGTTTAGTTCTGCTTTCATCTTTGTTATTTCTCTTCCTTTACTTGCTTTGGGGTTAGTTTTCTGTTCTCTGTTTAAACTCTCCTGGTGAGCAGTTAAAGCCTTATGTTTAGCTTGTTCTTGTTTTTTTAATATAGGTATTTAGGGCAATAAATTGCCCTCTCAGCACTGCCTTTGCCACATCCCGTAAGTTTTGATATGTTGTATTGTTATCATTCATCTCCAGATATTTACTGATTTCTTTAGCAATTTCTTCTTTGACCCAGTGATTAGTTAAGAGTGTGTTGTTTAATCTCCACGTATTTGTAAAAGCTCTGCTTTTTTGTGTGTTTATTAATTTCTAGCTTCATTCTGTTGTGGTCAGAGAAAGTGCTTTGGATAATTTCAATCTTATTAAATTCATAAAGACTCAGTTTATGTCCAGCATGTGATCTATCCTGGAGAATCTTTCATGTATGCTAGAGAAGAATGTATATCCTGGTGCTTTGGGGTGTAATAATCTATATATGTCTATCAGGTTTAATTTGTTTATCCCATTGTTTAGTTTCTCTATTTCTTTGTTGATCATCTGTTTGGTCTATCTGTAGTGAAGAGTAGTGTATTGAAGCCTCAAATTGTTATTGTTGGAATATCTATGGCTCCCTTCAGTTTTACCAGTGTTTCCGTCATGTACTTTGGAGCTCCTTGATTGGGAACATAAATACTTAGGATTCTTATTTCCTCTTGGTTTATTGCTCCTTTTATTAATTTGTAGCATTGTTTGTTTTTTATGATGTCTTTACATTTAAAATCTATTTTATCTGATATTAGTATAGCTACTCCTGCTTTCTTTTGGTTACAGCTTGCATAGATCTTTTTCCATCCTTTCATTTTCAATCTAATTGTGTCCTTGGGTCTAAGATATGTTTCTTGTAAACAATATATAGATGGATTATATTTTTTAATCCGTTCTGCCAATTTGAATCTTTTAATTGGTGAGTTTAGTCTGTTAAAGTTCAAGGTAATTACTATAAAAGCAGTTTTTGAATTTTCAATCTTATCCTTTAGTTTTTTTATATGTCAGATCTGTATATTCTTTTCCTTCTCTCTCTTTTTTATCCTTTAAATTACTGTTACTGGTACTCTTCGAGCCTGTGACCTCCTCCAGACTTCCCTCTCCTGTCTTTTTTTTTTTCAGCTGGCAGGACTCCCTTTAGTATTATAGGGCAGATATTTTCTTGAGTCATTCTCTCAGTCGTTGTCTTTGAAGATTTTAATCTCTCTCTCAGTTTCAAAGGACAGATTGGCTAGATAAAGAATTCATGGCTGGAAGCCTTTCTCATTTAGGAGCTTAAATGTATCATACCATTGTCTTCTTGCTTCCATGGTTCCTGTTGAGTAGCCTGAAATCTCAATCAGTATGTTTTCCCTTGTATGTAAAATATCACTTTTCTTGTAGTGCTTTCAGGACTTCGTTTCTCTTTAACATTTGACAGTTTGATTAGTATATGTCTTGGAGTAGGCTTGTTCAGATTTATTCTTTTTGGAGTTTGTTGGGCCTCTTTGATTTGGGTATTTATGTCTTTTGTAAGGGTTGGAACGTTTCTCCCAATTACATTTTCAACTAACTTTCCTAGCCCTTTATTCTTCTCTTCTCCTTCTGGGAAACCAATGATTCTTATATTTGTGCAGCTCTTTTTGTTTCTCATTTCCCTAAGATCCAGTTGCATTTTTCCATCTTTCTCTCCATTTGTTCTTTTGTGCACTCTAGTTAAGTTGTTCTGTCTTTTGGCTCCCTTATTCTTCCTTCTACTTCTTTGAATCTGCTATCTTGTGTGTCTAGTGTATTTCTAATTTGGTCTACTGTGTCTTTCATTTCTGTGAAATTTGCTATTTTTCTATTTAACTTTCTGAATTCTTCTTTATGCTCTTCTAGTGTCTTCCTGATATCCTTTATTTCTTTATAAATATCCTTGTGCATTGTTCCATATTCTGTGACCCTCTGGAATTTTGATTTGGTTGTTTTGCTGGGCCATCTCTTCTTGGATTTTCATGTGCTTTGTGATTTTCTGTTGTATTTGGGGCATTTGATTATCTTGATACAGTTACTTAACAAGTTGGTTTCCTTCGTTCTTCTAAAGTTTTGTATTTACTTGGCTTTCACTGAAGGTTTCCTTTTGTACTTGGTTTGTTGGTTATTCTCTGCCAAATCAAAGTCCAGATCTCATGTGGGGAATACTGTTCATCTTGATGGTCTATTAGAAACTAGGCTGGAATGCACAAGGTACTTTAGTGGCAGAATGGCCACCCACCATGTGGGAGATCCAGGCTTGACTCTCCACCTGTGCACCCCCCTAAAAAAAAAGGTGTTCTAGTTTGCTAGCTGCTGGAATGCAATATACCAGAATCAAAATGGCTTTTAAAAAGGGGAATTTAAAAAGTTGCTAGTTTATGGTTCTAAGACTAAGAAAATGTCCAATTAAAACAAGTGTATAGACATGTCCAATCAAAGGTATCCAGGGAAAGATACCTTGGTTCAAGAAGGCCGATGATGTTCAGGGTTTCTCTCTCATCTGGAAAGGCACATGGGCGAACACAGTTACAATTTCTCTCTTGGCTGGAAGGGCACATGGCGAGCAAGGCGTCATCTGCTACTTTCTCTCCTGGCTTCCTGTTTCATGAAGCTCCCCAGGAGGAGTTTTCCTTCTTCATCTCCAAAGGTCACTGGCTTGTGAGCTCTCTGCTTCTTGTGGCTATATCATTCTGCTCTGCTCTCTCTGAATCTCTTATTCTCCAAAATGTTTCCTCTTTTATAGGACTTCAGAAACTAATCAAGACCCACCCAAATGGGTGGAGACATGTTGTCACCTAACACTCTTGATTGGTTACATTTCCAGAGAGAAGATCTAATTACAGATTCAAACATATAGTATTAAATAGGTATTATTCTGCCTTTACAAAATGGGATTTAGATTAAAACATGGCTTTTCTAGGGGACATACATCCTTTGAAAACAGCATAAAAGGTAATTATAATAAAATAAGAATATAATAAAAATATGAAAAAACAATAAGAACAAAAATAAAACACACCTCAACAATAGTTAGCCCCAGAATTAAAAATAGAAACCCCAAGATATACTGGGAGTGAAGTCAGACTGGTGCCCACCAAAGGGAGAGAAAATTTAAGAAAAAAAAAAGAAATAGAATAATAAAAAATAATATATGACATAAGAAATAGAAAATAATCAGTAGAAATATAAAATATCTATTAAAATATAAATAAAAATAAAGAAAACAATTATGCTACTAATAAGAATATATAGAAAAGACTATATTACAAAAAGGGAAAAAGAAAACAAAGAATATTAAGAATAAAGTTAAATTAAATTAAAAATAACAAAAATATTTAAAAAGTAGTTATATAGTTAGCCTGTCTGCATTTACCCCTTCTCCCCAGCAGGTAGTTATCCTAAGGCACCTTCTCCCCTCAGACTCCCTCTTCCCTGTTTGAAACTTACTGCTTCTCATCAGAAAGTTGGCAGGCCTTAGGCTCCCCCTTCCTCCCTCCCTCGCCCCTCCCCTGGCCTGTAGCATCTCGAGAATGGCTTTCGTGGTGGGGGGACTGCTCCCGATCTATGGCAGCCCAACTGCCATGCTAGTGGGTCTTCCAGACACCGCGTCTGCGTGACCAGCTATTTTCACACCCAGCCAGGAGATTTTGCCCCCTGCAGTGGACAGCCAGGCCTGCCTCCGGGTTTCCCACATGTTCTGACAACTCTAACCTGCTCAGTAGCTGACACAGGCTGGGGTGGAGGAACAATCAGTTCACTCCGATCACGCCTCCCCTCATGCTGCAGCCTGCCCCCTGTGGGGATCTCAGCCATCCGACCCACCCCGCTCTCCCCGTCCTGACACCCCCACCTGTCTCCTCCCTGAATCTGCCTGGATACCCAGTTTGACACCCTGGGACTGCAGTCCCAGGCATGAACTCACTCCACTCCACTCTGCCATCTTCCTGCAAGCTGATAGTAATGCAGGATTTTATATTTACCTATATAGTTTCCTTTACCAGTATTCTGTATTTCTTAGTGCTTTAAGTTCCTTTCTAATTAGTGTCTTATTTCAACCCGAAGGGCTTCCTTTTGCATTTCTTATAGGGCGAGTCTTCTGATAAAGAACTCTCAGCTTTTATCTGCAAATGTCCTATTTTCTCCTTCATTTTTGAAAGATAATTTTCCCAGCTATAGAATTCTTGGATTACACTTTTTTTTCCTTAAGGACTTTACATATGCCATTATGTTATTTTCTGGCCTTTTTCCTTTCTTTTCTTTTTTTTTTGCATTCATGGACCAAGGATCACACCCACTCCCCTTGGCATTCTACTACTGAACCAGCCATACATCCCCCTCCATGGTTTCCGGTGAGAAATCTCCTGTAAAGCTTATTGGAGATGCCTTCTATGTGACAAATTGCTTCTCTCTTGCTGCTTTCAAAACCTTCTCTGTCTTTGGATTTTGACAATTTTGAAAACATGTCTTGGTAGAGATATCTTTTTAGAGGCTATCCTGCTTGGAATTTGTTAAGATTCCTGGATGTGTATATTCATGTTTTTCATTCACTTGGAAAAGTTTTTGTCTATTGTTTCTTCAGATACTTTTTCTGCCCCTTTCTCTTCCTCTTGTCCTTTGGGATTGCCAGTGATGTATATGTTCATTTGCTTGGTGTTGTCCCACGGGTCCCTCAGGTTCTGTTCATTTTTCTTTATTATTTTCTCCGTCTGCGCTTCACGTTGGATGATTTAAATTGTCTTGCCTTCATGTTTACTAATCCTTTATTTTGCCTGTTCAAATCTGATTTTGAATCCATCTAATGAGTTTTTTATTTCATTTACTGTACCTTACAGCTCCAAATTTTGGTTTGGTTCCTTTTTGATAATTTCCATATGTTTTGGTCAGGCAACATTTTCCTAATTTCTTTTCTTTGTATATTGAACATATTTAAAATAGCTTTAATAATAGTTTTAATGTATGAGTTTCCTCATGAATGGTTTCTGACAAATTCTTTTTTCTTGAGAATGGGCCATAATGTCCTTTTTCTTTGTATGTTTTGTAAATTTTTGTTGAGAGCTGAACATTCTGAGTATTATGTTGCTGTAACTCTGGAAACCTGGTTTCCCCATGCCTCTGGGATTGCTAAGGTTTTATTTAAGACTCTTTTGCCCATATTGCTTGAGGAGGTTGGAGCAATTGGAACAATTGCTGTTCTCAGAGCTGGTCTCCCTCCTCAGTGATCTGAAGCAGCAGATTAAAAACAGCGAGCAGTGATCAACTACATACCTCTAGGTTTGGGGGAACAAGATCCTTATACCTGACCCTAGCAGCAGCAAGCTGTACCAGGGGCCCAAGCTTTGGTCCCCATTGCTGTCTGCCATGTGGCTGGGGGCTGGGGGTGTTAGTATCCGCTTCATGGAGGGTAAAATTCACTTATATTTACCCCTTTTTACCTGCCTCTTCCTCCAGCGCTTTCTTGGATGCTGCAGTCTAGAGTTCCACAACAGTTCATTCAAACAGTTCCTACCAGTTTAATAGTTGTTTTGGCAGAGGGACTGATTCCTGGAGCTTCCTCCTCTTTCCTCAATCCTCTCTCATAAGTTTTTGTTTCGTTTTGTTTTTATTGACAAACCAAAACAACATACAAACACAAACATTCTTAACATACAAACGTTCCCTATATGGTGTATAATCAATGGCTCGCAATGTCATCACATAGTAGTATATTCATCACCATGATCATTTTTTTAGAACATTTGCATCACTTCAGAAAAAGAAATAAAAAGAAAAGAAGAAAAAACTCATACATACCATACCCCTTATCCCTCTCTCTCATTGACCACTAGTAGTTCCATCTACCCAATATATTTTAACCTTTGTTCCCCCTATTTTTTTCTATACCTCTTACCATGCCCTTTCATTGAACACTAGTATTTCAGTCTACTCAATTTATTTTAACATTTTTTCCCCCTATTATTTATTTTTAATTCATATTTTTTATTGATCTGTCTGTATCATAGATAAAAGGAGCATCAGACACAAGTTTTCACAATCACGCAGTCACATTGTGAAAGCTACATCATTATACAATCATCTTCAAGAAACATGGCTACTAGAACACAGCTCTACAACTTCAGGCTCTTATATGTGTTTTAAAACACTATTAAAATATTAACCCATTGCCTGTCATATTGTATTTTTTCCAAGTTTAAGTTTATTATTTGGCTTTCAGTATTGTTTGTAATGTCTTTTTTTTTTTTTTGACATATAGACATTTTAATAGATTTTTTTAATTGGGTAAAATTTGTCAGTTTTGTTTTCTACATAAAATATTTCTTTAAAAAAAATAAACCTTAATCCAGAATTATTGCTCATATTTCTTAGTAGTTGCAGTGAATATACGAATGTCAGCTCCTGAAAGAAGATTCTGTTTGTCTGATTTTAGTAGGTGCTCAGCATAGTGAATAAATAAATGCACATTTTTACAAATTATCTGTGTGATTTGTTGGTTAAATATCTGTTCTATGTGTAGTTTGCTGGGAATACCAATACAGAAGATGTTACATATTTGTTATTCCCTAAATGTTATGCAGAAAATATTTTTGGAATGTTGTACTGATATAAAAATGATCTCTGTAAGTAAAAATAGAACATGACAGTTTTCAGGTATCTTTGCTTATGGCTTTGGTGGGGGAGCTCTTGAGCAAACTTTTAGCAGAAAATAATTGTTTTTAATTTAAATGAACTTTTAATCATTTGAAGGCCTGACATGGTTATTTGGATAACTAATTGTCTTTCTTATGTTTTCTGTTTTTCAGCAGTTTACTCTGTCAAAATGCATAGATGCCGTGATGGTGTTGGGAAATTCCCATTTATTCATGAATCGTTCCAACAAACTTGCCGTGATAGCAAGTCACATTCAAGAAAGGTATGACCATTATCATTACTCTAATAGTGCTTCACATTTGTGAGATTTTGGTGCCAATTGATTTGTACTGTTTATACTTTGTGTTGCAAAGAAAAAAATTTCTATGTCATTGAATAGTAGCCATAGCTTTCAGAGTTAGCACATGTACACTTTTGGTTTGTAGGTGTGAGTATGAAAAGCCTCATTAGTTGATGTATAGTGGAGAAACAAATGTCATAAGCACATTCCACTTACACAGATTCCACTATATTCAGTGGACAAAAAAAGAGTGCCATCCACTCAGGCAGGCAGTTCCCAGTCCCTTCTCCACTCATTACTTATCTGCCCTGAAGGAAGGGTGATTCTGTGTTCTCTGCAGCCAGTCTTAGTTGCTTAACTCCTGTGGGAATGTTTCACTGCTTCCATTGGTTTCTAAACCCAAACCAATTATTCCATCTGGTACTTTGTTGAAGAAATGTTCATCTTTTCTAACATTGTTATAAAAACTGGCTGTGTTAGACTTTCTGGAAGATGGTACATAGGTCTACAGCAGATATGTAGATGTGACCATGTTTATGATAAGGTTTTTAAAAAATTATTTATTTTTATGTTTATTTTTAAATTTTTGATAATAAAACCAATCAACATACAATATGAACATTCTTAAAGTATGAACACTCCATATTTGCTTTGCATTCAGTGGTTCACAATATCATCACATAGTTGTATATGCATCACCATGGTCATTTCTCAGAACATTTACATCACTCCAGAAAAAGAAATAAAAAGAAAAAAAGAAAAAACTCAACCATACCATACCCCTTACCCTTCCCCCGTACTGACCACTAGAATTTCCCTCTACCCAATTTAACATTTGTTCCTCCTATTATTTATTTTTACTGCATATTTTTTACTCATCTGTCCATACTATAGATAAAAGGAGCATCAGAACAAGGTTTTCACAGTCACACAGTCACTTGGCGACAGATATATCATTATACAATCATCTTAAAGAAACATGGCTACTGGAACACAGCTCTACAGATTGAGGCAGTTCCCTCCAGCCTCTCTAATGCACCTTAAACTAAAAAAGGGGTTATGTGTGTAATACGTAAGAATTACCTCCAGGATAACTTCTAACTCTATTTGAAATCTCTTAGCCACTGACACTTTATTTATTTATTTATTTATTTTTGCATGGGCAGGCACCGGGAAATAAAACCAGGTCTCTGGCATGGCAGGTGAGAACCCTGCCTGCTGAGCCACTGTGGCCTGCCCTTACACTTTATTTTGTCTCATTTCTCTCTTCCCCTTTCAGTCAAGAAGGTTTTCTCAATCCCTTGATGCTGAGTTCCAGCCCATTCTAGGATTTCTGTCCCACATTGCCAGGGAGGTTTACACCCCTGGGAGTCATGTCCCATGTAGAGAGGGAAGGGCAATGAGTTTGTTTATCGTATTCACTGAAAGATAGGCCACATCTGAGCAAGAAAAGCGGTTCTCTGGGCATGACTCTTAGGCCTAATTTTAAGTAGGCTTAGCCTATCCTTTGCGGGCATAAGTTTCATATGAACAAATCCCAAGATTGAGAGTTCGGCCTATTGATTTTGTTGTCCCCATTGCTTGTGGGAATAGCAGGCCTTCTCCAAATGGGGAAGTTGAATTTTCCCTCTTTCTCACCATTCCCCCAAGGGAAATTTGCAAATACTTTTTTTATTCACTGTTCAAATCACTATGATAAGGGTTTTCATGAATAATTTTGACCATATTTGCTCGTCATAACGTGCACTGACTGTGGAACTACCCCCATATAAGATATAGCTCCTCTGTGACTTAATTAAATGTCACGTTACAATACAAGTGACTTGTTGACCATCATATCTCCTGTGAGGCTGGTGGGTAGGTCTCACATTTGCTTGATTCTTCGTGGTTACTTCCTTTGGAGGGGTGAAAGAGCCCATGGACCATTAAATGCTTTTACTCCCATCATCACCATGCTTTTCTATCACAGTAGAATGAGAAAGATGACACTGGTTTGGTTAAGATATCCACAAGAAGGATAACAGGGAAAGTTTTCATTTTGTATAAAAATCAGAAGTGTCCTCTACATAATTACTTCATGTCAGAAAGCACTAGAGAATATTTATTTTTCATTTCTTCAGGAAACACCAAAATCATTAAAGCGTTCTATGGTAGTGAATCCATGTTTACCAGTTTGCCTATTTTGTGTATTTTTTTATGGAATTTATTGCTGAGTCTTTTGAGTCCAGAATTGGTGTGATTTTTGTTTGTTTTCTCTAGTGAATCTCATTGGGATGGTGAGTGAGAACAGTGAGTCCTGAAGTAACCACGTTCTTTCTCCCCCTTATTTTAGTCGATTCTTGTATCCTGGAAAGAATGGCCGACTGGGAGACTTCTTTGGAGACCCTGGCAACCCTTCTTCTGAGTTTAATCCCACAGGGAGTAAAGATGGAAAATACGAGCTGTTAACAGCAGCAAATGAAGTTATTGCTGAAGAGATTAAAGATCTAATGACAAAGAGTAACAGCTTTTTCCCCCTTCATTATTGTTATTTGCAAATTTGAAGGCCCTTGAGGGGTTAAATCTAAAGATTTGAGGTTCTCGTTACTAGCACTAGGATATTTTCTTTAATTTTTTTTAATAATCTTTATTTTTAGAGCAGTTTAGAGTTTACAAAAAAAATTGCGCAGAAAAAGTGGGAGTTCTTGCATAGCCATCCCACTCACATAGTTTCTCCTATTATTAACATCTTACATTAGTGTGGTACCTTTGTTACAGGTGGTGAACCAAAATTGATACATTATTAATAATTAAAGTTTATAATTTCTATTAGGCTTCACTTTGTGTTGTACAGTTCTGTGGATTTTAGCAACACCTAATGTCATGTATCCACCATACAGTATCATACAGAACAGTTTCACTGCCCTAAAAAAATGCCTGTGCTCCACCAATTCAACCCTCCATCCCTTGCTCCTATGAACCTGTGGCAACCTCTGATTGTTGTACTGTCTCTATTGTTTTGCCTGTTTTTAAAAAATAATTTCTATTACAGTCTGTACATTATTTGTCTGACTGCTATGGCATTTAACCCTGATGACCAGCCTCTGCTTCTTGAAACACAGTCTTTGGCTTCTTAGGAAACTTATTCACCTGTTTTTCCTCTTTTTTTTGAACCATTTCTTCTTAGTCTTCATTTCTTATTTCTTATTTTTCCTTCATCTTGTCACATATAATATTTTTTATTCAGCACGTTTTCTTATTTTCTTTTCTTCCTATGTATGTTCCATCCACTCTCATATTTATCATTTGTGTATTTCCCAATTCATACCTTGCTTTTAAATTGCGATGTCTTCACTTAGGTGTTAAACAGGCAGTTTAAAGTCAACATGCTCCAAACTTGTTTCATTATCTTTTCCCCTTATTATGCCACCATTTCTAATCCCTATTTCTATCATAGCCATCCACCTAGTTGTCTAAATTCAAAGCTTAATTAATTAATTAATTTTAACTCCTTTCTTCTCACATCCAACATCTAATGAGCTATGGAATCCTATCAAGTAAGCCTTCAAAATATTTCCAAAATCTGACCCATATTTGTCATCTAGGTGAGAGTTTCTCAACCTTTGCACTGTTGACATGTAGAGCTGGGGGACAGTCGTCTGTCATGAGGGCTGGCCTGTGCATTGTAGGATACTTAGCAGCATCCCTGGCCTCTACCCACTAAATGCTAGTACTGCCCTCCCCCCAGCCATGACAATCAAATGTGTCTTCGGATATTGCCAAAAGTCCCTTGGAGGCACACTCACCCCCAGGTTGAGAGCTCCTGTTCTAGAGTGTTCTGACAGCTTCTTACAATAGTTTTCTGACTCCTGTCTCTACCCACACAGTCTCCAGAGTTATTGTGAAATCAAAGCCACCATTTCCCTGCTTGAATAACCTTTACTGGTTGCCTGCAGGCAATGATTTTCAAATTTTAATGTGCAACAGAATCACCTGGAAGGAAAGGCAAATCCATAGGGACAGAAAGGTTAGCAGTTGCCTGGAGCTGGTTTGGCGGAACAGGAAGTGACTGCAAATGGGCCCCAGGGATCTTTTTGGGATAACGGAAATGTTTTGAAATTGAATTGTAATGTTGCACAGCTCTTTCAATTAACGAAAAATCATTGAACTGTGTCTTTAAAAAGAGTGAATTTCATGGTCTATAAATTATTTTAAAAATTGTTTTTTTTTAATGGAACTGATAAAAATCACCTGGAGGGCTTGTTAAAAATAGAAACTGCTTCTGATTCAGTGGGTCTAGGGAGGCCCTCAGCGTTTCCGTAAGTTCTTAGGTGATGTTTCTGTGGCTGGTTCCAGAATTTTACTCAGAGAACCACCGGCCTCCAGGCTCAAATCCCATCTTCCTAGTGTGGTGTTCAGGACCCTTCATGATCTGATTAAAATCGTGGGGTATCAGTTCTGACTGTAAACCACATTAGCACAAATAAAATAAATCCAGGCTCCCCATCCTTTTGAGCTGCAGGTTTGGGATTTTGATTTCTTAAGTGTGACTCTTTTCTTTTTTAACCCAAGGCCCCATACAAATGTCAGCCTTACTCCTTGCTTCCCATAACCAGATGAAAGAATTTTTCTCTTCCTCTTTTTACTGGCAGGGCAGATTTTTGAAGAGAGAGAAGGCGGAGGGTGTGGTGGGACAAAGGTGGACAGGGAGGCTGTATGGGCTGCCTAGAGTTATCCATGCCATTATTGTTCCACTTACATTATCAATAAACCTTTTATTTTTTTTTATCTTTCCAAATAGCACCAAGATATTTTAAATTAAGAAAAAGTTTTTTTTTGGAGAACTTTTTTTTTGTTTATTGTTTTTTATTGATACATATTATATATTTACATACCATGTAGTCATCTAAAGTGTTCAATCAGTGGTTCACAATGTCATTGCAAAGCTGTACATTTATCATCATGTTCAGTTTTTTCTTTTTTGTGAAAAATAATATATACTAAAAAGCAATGAATTTCAAAGCACATTGCAACAATTAGTTGTAGGACAGGTTTCAGAGTTTGGTATGGGTTACAATTTTTACTTCTAGCTGTTCTAAGATACTGGAGATTAAAAGAAATATCAGTATAATGATTCAGCAATCCTACTCATTTGTTAAACCTTATCTTCTCTGTATAGCTCCACCATCACCTTTGATCTTTCTCCCACTCTTTAGGGGTATGTGGGCTATGCCCATTCTAACTTTTTCATGTTAGAAGGGGCTGTCAATAATATGGGATAGGGGGATGGAACCAGTTGATATTCTGGAGAGGCTGGCCCCTCTGCATTTCAAGACTTATCTGGTCCAAGGACCCATCTGAGGTTGTAGGTTTCTGGAAAGTTACCCTAGTGCATGGAACCTTTGTAGAATCTTATGTAATGGCCTAGGTGTTCATTAGGATTTTTGAATTGGTTTGGGTTGGAGTTTGGAAGAAAAAGCATTTAAATTTTTTTTTTTTTAAGCATTACCAAGAACAAGTTAAAAAATATTTTTAAAAGCCAGTTCAAAAATTTCATTGTTTGGTTTCATTTATAAGAAGAATGCTTTGGTTTGAAAATTATTTTAGTTCAGGAAAACACCTAAAATCTTACTTAAACTTTGTCTTTTATTTTTTGTAGGTGATATAAAAGGTCAAAATACAGAGACTCTGCTGGCAGGGTCCCTTGCCAAAGCCCTTTGCTGTATCCTTTGTGTTATAATCATTCAGAAGGTATATTCTGTGATAAACATATCTTAAATTGTGTTATTTCTTAGAACCTTGGATTTCATATTAATGGAAGACGTGAATATTCTAAAGTAGTGGATAAGCAAAAATTAATTTATCTTATCTTTGAAATGTTTTTAAGTTAAGCTGTAAGAACTTGAAACAGGAAGAATTAGAAAAATCTTCAGTTTCTCCTGTGTGTCTTTTTTGCCCAGGAAGCTTCTTCAGACTGTTTCCTTGTTTCTTTCTTTGATAAATTGTTTTTAAATTTTATTTCATCTTACTTGAGTTGGGGACAGTATGTGATTTTGAAAGCCATTATTGACCCTGAGGATGAATAAATGAGGAGCTACTTCTCCAAAAACAGTTGGGTTTTTATACTTAGAATATGTTCACGAATACGTTTCTAAGTATCTCAGTTTTATCTGTGTTTATATGATATTCTCCCAGTCTTTGTCTTGGACTTTAATTCATGGTGCTTGTATCATCTTTATATAGTTTTCAAGTTTGTTATCTCATTTGATTGGCTTATTGATTTGCTTATGTTTCTAGTATTGAAATCTAGGACATGGTGGATGATTATAGGGCAAGGGCATTCAAATGTTGGCAATTTTAATTTTCTGGGACAGAGATATATTTTGTTCAGATTTGCAATCTAAACAAAATATATTAATTATAGTTTATTTACAGTTAGTATTTGGAAGCCCTCAATCACTCTTATTTTGTGTGTTTATCATGGTTAAGGAACATTTCTTTTTTTCATCTTGATGGATGCTAAGCTTACTTAAATTTGAGGGTTTTGTAAAATTTAATATAAATATTTATGAAATAAAATCTACTTCTTATTCCTTAATACTAAAAAAATAAGACATTCATAGAATGAACAAGGAAGTTAAAGGTAGGAGCTTATGTTTTCTTATAAGAACTATGATTCTACTAATTTTACTACCATAAGGATGGTAGACTTAGAAATTGATTATAAAACCTTATATATATATTTAATAAGATTCAGTTAAATTATCTTTTTAAGAAATTTATTGCAGTAATATATATAACAAATTTGTCATTTTAAACATTTTTAAGTAAACAGTCTGTTGCATTGATTACGTTTAAAATGTTGTACTACCATCACTTCCATGTACTGTCTTTTCATCTCTTTATAGATAACCAGGAAATGAAATCAAGGATATTGGTAAGATAAAAAAATCATTATTATTTTTATATACCAACTATGGCCAATTAGAAAGCATAAAGGGAAATAGGAGATGATATATTTACAATAGAGATGATAGATATTAAGCATGCATAATTAACAAGCAATGTGTAAATCTGATATGAATGAAAACTTTTAAATTTTGAGAGAAAAGAAATAAGAAATGGAGAAACATATTTTCTTTTGGGATTTCATTTTTTCCCAAATTAAACTGTAAATGCAATCTCAGTGAAAATTTTTTTCTGAAAGGGTGGGAGGTTTTAAAAATAAATTGAAATTTGATCTAGAAGAAGAAATCAATGAGAATAGTCACTAATTTTCTGAAAGAATAATAAGTAACAGCTTGCTATGTTAGACATTATATTATAAAGCTACAGTAACATTGTGGTAATGGTATAGTAATAGACAAACAAAATGATAAAGACTAAAGTCTAGAAGTAAACCCAAGTACATATGGGGGTTTTCCTTACACTGAAGGAGCACTTCAAAATAGTGGAGAGAGAATGGATTCATTATTCAATAAAAGGGACGGCACTGATTGATTGGCCAGTTGGGGGAAATAACAAAGCTGGATTCCTATCTCACTGCTTATACCTAAATACATTCTAGTAAAGTTCAAACATTCAAATGTAGACACTTGAGTCATAAAAGTACAAAAAGAAAATATATGTTTAAAATCTTGGGATGATGAGTGCCCTGCTAAGCAGGACATGAAACTTTAAAAGAAAGATTAATATTCCAGAAAAATAAAAACTCCAAAATAAGGATAAAAGAAAAATTATTAGGAAAAGTATTTGCAGCATACCTACCAGACAGACAGCGTATTCATGTAGTATCTCCAATACATAAAAAGAACCCTTATAAATTAATTTTTAAAAGATAAGCTTTTCCCAAGAAAAAATGCCAAGCCCTGGATTTTAAGGTTTAGCCTTATGAAACATATTTCCGTAGCAGAGAAGCTAAGACTCCCCATAAGGAGGCCTAAGAGTTGCTTCCAAGAAGACTCTTTGTTACTCAGATGTGTCCTCTTTCTCTCTAAGCCCAACTCTGCAAGGAAAATCATTGCCCTCCCCACTACATGGTACAGGCCACTCAGGGGTGAAAATCTCCCTGACAATGTGGAGCATGACTCCGGGTGATGAGTCTGGCCCTGGCACCATTGGATCAACAACACCTTCCTGACCAAAAAGGGGAAAAGAATTTTAATAAAATAAGGCATCAGTGGCCAAGAGAGGTCAGGTGGAGTCAAGAGACTGTTCCTGGAGGCTGCTCTTATGCCAGCTTCAGTTAGGCAGTGCTAATAGCTCGTTGGCTAAACCCTAGTCAATGTCACTTCTTTTGACTGTTGAGAACACCTAGGGCTCGAACTGAGACTCTGTAAAGGTTTCATGTACTAGGTTTGCTTTCCTGGAACGTAAAATTCTGGTGGATCCTAAAACTCAGAGGGACCAGCCTCTCCACGATTAGCAATTAATTACACCCCCCTGTCCTTTTGTGTAGACATCCCTGCTCAACATGAAAAGGAACAGTCATTCCCCAAAGATCCCTATAGACTGGAAAGAAGGATTAAAGAAGGAGAAGGTATAAAAGAGAGTATGAGATTTAATAGACAAGCATGGCTGCTGAATCACTATATTAATATTCCTTCTAGCCTCTGGTGTTTTAGAGCAGCTAGAAGGAAAGATCTGAGATGGAACGGTAGCCCATGTGAGATGCTGAGATCTGTTCTGTAGCCGCTTGTTAAAGAGTGCTTTGAAAATTACTTTTTTCTTTCTCTGCTTTGTATATATGTTATACAATAAAAAATATTTGAAAAAAAAATTTTACTCTAGAATAACAAGTAGAATACATGAGCAGTCTCCAAAAGAAGAAATGCAAATGGCCAGTTAACATTTGAAAATATGTAAGCAAAGAAATGTAAATGTAAAACAAAAATGAAAAAACTAACAATTTCCAGGTTGAAGGCAATGTTGGGAATTGGTTATTGTCATGCATAAGATGGAGGATAAACTGGTGCAAATTTTTTCTGCAGGGCAATTTAGTTATCTGTATTAAAATTAAATGTACATACATTTTAGCAACCTCACTGATTATCTTCAGGATATAATCAGAGAAGTGTGCAAAGGGTATTTGAAAGTGTTCATCAGAACACTGTTTAAAGCTGAAAATTGAAAATCGCTTAAATGTCCTCTATAGATAATTGGTTAAATAGTTTTAATCTATGAAGTGGAATCTAGGAAGGAAATTCATTGGCGTGAGATTTTTTTCCCCCTACATACTTCTGACTGAAAAATAAGATTGGGACGGTAGGTCAAGTGTCACCACATTATGCATGTGTGTGTTCAGGTGTGAGTGAATGCACTGCCCACCTCTAGAATGTTCTCTAGAACAGCGTTTATCAAACTGTTATACCAGGGATTGTTGCTGGGTGGTGGGATTTTGGGAATATTTTGCCGCCATCTTTACAATTTCTTTGTTATTTAATGATGATAAATAGAAAAACAAATTAGAACAATATTTGGGGTGGTTTGCCAGTATTGTGATGACATTTAAGTGAGAATATTCAGATGTGCCTTGAGGGTACTTACAAGATTATGACTTTTTTAGGTGATCAAGGCTGCAGAGGACAGTGCATTGCAGTATATGAACTTCATGAATGTAATTTTTGCAGCACAGAAACAGGTGAATTGAGTCTTCCTTTTGAATGATATTTTGGGTTAATTTTGTTTTTGGAATGACCTACTTAGAGAGGTATTTTGATGAAATAGCTTTATTAATAAATTAGGAGTCAGGAATCTGTATCTTGTATTAGTCATTTCTCTATTCGGGTCCTGGACCGCTGAGAATCTAATGGGTTCTTTGATGGGTCCCCTTCTCAGAAAAAATGCTTTCCAAAACTTACAATCTCCCAAGGTGTCCCAGACCAAATAAGTCCTGAAATGCAGAGGGGCCAGCCTCTTCAGAATATCACTTAGTTCCATCCCCCATCCCATTTTATCGACAGGCCCTTCCAACATGAAAAAGTTAGAATGGGCATAGCCCAAATGCCCCTAAACAGTGGGAGAAAGATCAAAGGTGATGGTAGAATAATACAGAGGAGGTTGGGTTTAACAAATGAGTATGGTTACTGAATCATTATACTGATATTTCTTTTAGCCTCCAGTACCTTGGAGCAGCTAGAAACAAAAACCTAAAATTGTGGAATTGTGACCCATACCAAACTCTGAAATCTGTTCTACAAATAATTGTGATGCACTTTGAAATGTATTGCTTCAGTGTATATATGTTATTTAAAGGGAAGGAGGAGTATAACATGGAAGATAGGATTTAACAAATGAGTATGACTGCTGAATCATTATGTTGATATTTCTGTTGTTATCCAGTGTCTTGGAGCAGCTAGAAGAAAAAACAAAGAATTGTGGAATTGTAACCCATACCAAACCTTAAAATTTGAATTTAACTACTTTTAAAATGTACTTGGAAATTTATTACTTTTTTGTGTATATATTATATTTTACAAAAAACAAAAACAAAACAAGAAAGCTTCCTTTAAACTTCAGTTTAACATAAAATGCTTTCATACCTATGCTTAATATGTCCCATCTCAGAGTAGTAGCATAATAGAGTGAAAAGAATGTGGGCTTTTGAACTCTAAAGGAAATTATAGACTCTAGTTAATAATATAATTATAATAGTATAGTTGCATCAGTTGTAACAAAGGTAATGCAGTAATATAAAATGTTAACAATAGGGAAGACTGCATGGGTAGGGATATTTGAGAACTCTGTACATTCTGAATGATTTTTATATAGACCTACAACTGCTCTAATTAAAAAATAATTTTTAGAAGTCTGGGCTTTGGAGACAGGCAGGCTGGGAGTCACGGCTCTGCCACCCATTAGTTCTGTCCTCATAGCCTGGCCAAGTCCTGAGTTCTTCAGCTGCAACATGCAAATAATAGATCTGCTTTATTACATGTATTAAATGAACTATTTTTAAGAGCTGAGTCTGACACTTGGTGGTTCTCAGCATAGCTAAAGCCATTGTTGTAATTATTCCTCTAATGATTTCAAAATGTTCATTTCAGAATATTTTGATTGATGCCTGTGTTTTGGACACTGATTCAGGACTCCTCCAACAGGTATGCTTTAAAAGAACGCTTGGGTTTGGGGGTATGAAAGCATGGCATGTTCTGTTACCTATTACTAAATGCTTTTCACTGCACTCCACATATTTTTTTTGTGTGTGTATATGTGAATTTCACGACCTTAATTTTAAGGAGAATAAGAAAGATCCTCCCAGTTACATGGATTTATTGACAGATGGCAAGTACAGGCTAAGTGTGCTAGTTTGGCTATTCCAACTAGTATCCTGAAGCATTGAGAATACACAAATATAGAGTTAGTTTGTTCGCCATTGATTTTAACCATGGAATATAAGCAGTAGGCTACTCGAAAAGATTTGGCTAAGTTGTTAAAGTTTATGAGGTAACCACAAGTTGACTCCACACATTTTTAGTGTGATGCTATATATTATAGCCTTAACATCTCTCTGTTCCCTTTAAAATTCTTATTTTTATTTCATATCATGTCTTGATTTACTTTATGAAAGTGACTCATGCACTGAGAAGAATTCACACAACTCAGAAAAATCTAAAAATATCCCTTCAGTCTCACTGCCCTCCCGTCACCATTGCTGCTGTTAGGTGCACAGCATTTTGGCTCTCCTTCTTCATACAAGAGATGATGGAATAGGTCACTTCATAGGGAGTTTTATAAAAACAGGGTCCTACTCCCCATATGTGCTGTCCACCACGTACCCACCTGCCACATGGGGCTACTGAGTACTTGAAACGGGCACATGGGCGTGGTCTGGATAAAAATGTGCTCTAAGTGTAAAACACACAACAGATTTTAAAGACCTGGTCTGAAAAAAAGTAATGTAAAATATTTCATGACATAAAATGTATTAAAATTGATTTTACCTGTTTAGTTTTCTCTTTTTTTTTAATGTGACTACTAAAAAATTTAAAGCTATGTGTTGTTCCCATTCCTGTATATCTCTGTTAGGTAGAATTGCTAGATGTTGCTTTTTAATCAAATGTATGAAACTAAATTTTAATTTAACCAAAAGGAGAAAAAAACCTGAAGTAAGGCTGAAGAAATTACTGAACTTTTGATAAATATTTTTGACCAAAGGAAATGTTCTTTCTAAATGATCAGTTAAAAGGACAAAAGTGCAAAACGCCCTGAGTTTAGGTTACTGTTGGGAAAGAGGGGTGAGATACAGATGGCGAATACGTGGGCTTCGGATGTCTTGGGATTGTCCTAGTGCTTTAACTAGGTAGTGAGTAGGGACATTGTGTTTATTTGATTATTCTTTAAACCATACTTATTATACATTATTGTGTAAGCTTGCACATATGATGTTTCAGTATTTAAAATTCAAAATTTGAATAAGTTTTTAACTACAGATTTCAGTTTACACTGTCTTAACTCCTAGATGTTCTTGCCTATGCCATGACTTTAAACAGCATTTCTCCATTCCTTACTCTCGCCTTTACTTCTCTGGCCTGGTCCTGGCCTCTCCTCTGAGTTCCAGACTTGCACATTCAGCTGCTTATGAAACATCTCCTCTTGGACATGTAGCAGGCATCTCAAATAATATGTACAACACAGAACCCTTGATTTTCCCCCTCAGCCTCTTCCTCCCCATCATTACCCTTGGCCGTGAATGGCCATATAGCTCTCAGCAGGTTAAGCCAAAAACGTG
The DNA here is from genome assembly GCF_023851605.1 of Tamandua tetradactyla. NCBI lineage: Eukaryota > Metazoa > Chordata > Mammalia > Pilosa > Myrmecophagidae > Tamandua > Tamandua tetradactyla. The sequence continues at coordinate 8,413,579 of NC_135331.1, read as the reverse complement.
AGTCTCCTTTGTCTCTTCTCTTCCTCACTTTTCATACTTCCATTACTCCCATTAGCAGATCCTGCTGATTCTATCTTTAAAATATATCCTATTCTGATTCTATCTTTAAAATATATCCTAAATCTCATCATATACTTTCTCCTCTGTTGATGCCATTTAAGTCGATGATTGCAATAGCCTCACACTGGAGTCTCAATTTTGGTTCTTAGCCCTGCCCACCAAAGTTGGGTCAGTGTAAAGCTTTAAAAATACAAAGCAGATGATGTTTCTCACTTGCTGAACCCTCCCCTGGTGTCACATCACACTTAGTCTGAGCCCCAGCATCCTTGCCACAGCCCTCTTTGCTCTCACTGTCTTCCAGCACACTGGCCTCCTTGCTACTGCTTTAAAGTGCCAGGCTTACTGCCACTGTAGGGTCTGTGCAGTTGCTGCTCCCTCTGCTTCTCAAGCTCTTCCATCAGGTATCCCCATGGCCTGCTTGCTGCTGTCATTCAGGTCTCTGCTTCTGTACTATTTCTTCACAGAAGCCTTCCCTGACAATCCGGTGTAAAGTAGCCCACCCTCCTATTCCCTGTCCCTTTACCCAACTTTAGTTTTCTTCAGTGAAGTTGTCATAACCTGTAATATTATTTCTACATTTCCTCATCTGACATTCTCTGTCTTCCCCACTAGGAAGTCAGGAACATTGGTTGTCTTGTTTACTGCTGTAACCCCAGAGCCTAGGACAATGGCACATGGTAGTTTTCTAAAAATATTCGTTAAATGGGTAAATTAATCTAATGAACCAATTGAACTAGAATTTAATTGGTATAATTGATAGAATTATACTATCAGAGACCATCAAGATTCTAAGACCAGAACTAGCTCTTTCAGCGTAAATTGAAGCACCAGCATATCATAGAGAGAGGACAATATTAGTGAAAAAAATAAATGAATGATTATTGACAAAACCTTTTAAGGTAAACAAGAAACCTGACTTAATATAGACAGTCAAGAGGGCATGAATGTTTTTTATCTTTGGGAAAACCACTTCAACAATGCAAACATTTTTAAAAAATAAGAGGAACAGATTCAAAAGAGTGCATTTTCCTAAAGAGCACACAGTAAAGCCACTTCAGAATTTCTTCTTATATAATAAAATTGGCAAAATCTAATAAAAATAAACCTCAAAATTTAAACTTTGGTGCCTCAAAAGACACCAAGAAGAAAATGAAAAGATACCCCCACAGAATGGGAGAAAACACTTTGCAAATCATAAATCTGATAAAGGACTTGAATCCAAAATATAAATATATGTAGGTATGTGTATATATAAACGCTTACAATTCAACAATAAAAGACAACCTAATTTTAGGATGGGCAAAGAATTTGAATATATTTCTCCAAAGAAGATATACCAGTGACCGATAACCACATGATAGATGCTCAGCAACATCAGTTGTTGAGGAAATGCAAATTGAAACCAAATTGAGGTGTCACTTCACAATGAATAAAATGGCTGAAATGAAAAAGACAGACAATAGGAAGTAATGAAATTGGAACCCTCATATATTAATAATGCAGTATAAAATGGTGCAGCTACTTTGGAAAACAGTTTGGCAGTTCCTCACGTTATTTCTAGAGTTACCACGGGACCCAGCAATTCTACTCCTAGATATATACCCAAGATAAATGGAAATGTTTACCCAAAAACTTATACACAAATGTTCATAGCAGCATTATTCATAATAGCCAAAAAGTGGAAACAACCCAAATGTCCATCAACTGAGAAATGGATAGACAAAATGTGGTATAATAATACAATGGAATATTATTTCCCATATAAATGCAGTACGTATACATGCTACAACATGAATGAACCTTGGAAACTACTAAGTAAAACTAAGTAAAGAGTCAGACACGAAAAGCTCCATCTTCTCTTATACCATGAATATGAAATGTCTAGAATTGGCAAGTCCATAGACAGAAAGCAGAGCCTGGACTGAGGAGGAAGGGGTATTAGGTATGGTATTTCTTTTTAGGGTGATGTAAATGTTCTGAAATTCTGCAGCAGTAATGGTTGCACAACTTTGAGTATACTAAAAATCCCTGAATTCTACAATTTAAAAGGGTGAATTTTGTGGCATTGTGAATTTTTTCTCAAAGCTGTTATTTATAGACACAATGAAAATTAGAAAACATGACTACAAAATTATTTCAGTAACAGACAGCAGAAAAGTCATACACAGTCCCATGCTACAGTCTTCAAAAGGTGAAGTGGGGTTGGCCAAAGAGGAAAAAAAAAATAAAGTAATTGAATATATTGCAAGGTAGTTGGAAGTTTCTGATCCTGTCACTCTGGGAAAACAATTCCTTTTTAATATACTGCATCATAGCTTCCTCTCCTTTTGTAGACCTGAAGAATTACTGGTGAGCATTTCATCCACCTGGAAAAGCTAAGCAAGTGCTAGTTTGGCAGAGAACCCTTTGATTGTCTTGCAGGCTTGTGACATCACAGGGGGGCTGTACTTGAAGGTGCCTCAGATGCCATCCCTTCTGCAGTATTTACTGGTAAGGAAACGTTAACCATGAACCCTAATGCCTCGAGTCGAGCAAAACCTTGTATCCTAGGGAATGGATGAGAGCTAGATGGCTAATGCTGTTAGTTAAAAAGAAAGAATAATTAAGTGGCCTAGGAGTTTTTAAGCTGATGTGGATGGACAGCTGGTAGACTTTGAACCCTGTAAACTGGATGCAGAATGCTGTTAAGACGGCTTCCAGAACACTGCCTGCATGTGTAGATGGTAATTACTGAACAACTAAAAATGCTTATCTCAATAGATTTTAAGGAAAATCCTAATTTAGTATTTTCCTAGTCTTGACTAATATCTCTGTCCTGACTTCTGGTTATTTTCCCCCATGTTTTAAATAAAAATTCCTTGTCTTTTTTTTACAGTGGGTTTTCCTTCCTGATCATGATCAGAGATCTCAGCTAATCCTGCCCCCTCCAATTCACGTGGACTACAGAGCTGCGTGCTTCTGTCATCGCAATCTCATTGAAATTGGCTATGTCTGTTCTGTGTGTTTGTCAAGTGAGTTCAGGCACCTGTTATTGTTTTTTTTTTTTTCCCTTAGTTTGAGGGGGAAGATATTAAATATCTGAACTATTTGGTTTTAAATCATCCTTTTTTTTTAATTTACAGTATTCTGCAATTTCAGTCCTATCTGCACTACCTGCGAGTAAGTTTCTTTGAGGTTGTGTGTGGGGTTCCCACTTGAGAGATTTAACACATTAAAAAATATTTTCCTTTGTGTCGTTTCAGGACAGCCTTTAAGATTTCTCTGCCTCCTGTACTGAAGGCCAAGAAAAAGAAACTGAAAGTGTCTATGTGATAGTAAAATGTTTTGTTTCCATCTTTTAGTGCTATTAATAGAAATTGTATGGAGGAATCTGTTGGAAAGGCCCTGAAAAAACTACAGATAGATAGAAGATTATTTTCACATAGTTATTTTCTTACAGGAGATATTTCCAAGACATCATTTTCATCTTGCACTTCTAGGAGACTGATTTTTTTGAGGGAGACATGCTATGCAATATATTTATAAATCTTTTCTGATTAGATTTTGACCAGAAAGGGTGAAGAAAGCACAAATTTGGGACTATTTTTTTTTTAATAGAATGATCATCTGTCAAAGTCAGGCTGCTATGAGTGATTATAGGTTTTACAGCATATTGGCCAATCTGGGTCCCTTCTGTGAAATGTATGATGTGTAAGAAATCTGAGCACAGTTTTGAGAGAAATGTAAACATGATTATTTATGGATTAATGGCAACAATCAAAGTATAGCATCTTATTTGAACCAACTGTTAATGTCAACAGTAGTTATGTAAATAAAACACTTATTGTCTAAATTAAATTTTATTCAACTTTAGATATTAGCAAATATTTATTTTTTTGCCTACCAATTCAGCGTTGGACAAAAGTATCCCTATAATAATATTTGTTACTGAGTAACTATGAAATCTGATTTTAAAAGCACAAGAAGAGTGAGTATAATACTGTAGTAGAAAAATTTTCTTCAGAAACAGTTGTGTTAAGAGCATATTTGTGTAAACTAATGTCTGATCTTAAGGAAAATTGGGGGAGGGGGGTGGGGGGGCATAATGGGCTCCCTTTTAAAGTTGTATTGTTTCCAGATAGAATTTTTCCTTTTTTAATAATAAAAAAAAAAGATCACTATTGGAGAACTGTTCTCTAGCAGATTTGGACTGAATACTGAAAACTTCTGTAAAGTCGAAAGAAAAATTATTTGTAATTTCAACAATGAAAAGTTATTTTTCTATGTAACTTCGAAGTTGTTAAAAGTCATTTTAAGTTCAGGTTTAGCATAGGACGAATTTAAGAAATGGTGCTGGTTTGGTTTGTTTTTAAAAGTAAATTGACAAAAATCCATTTGTGTACAAAACCTTATATATAAATAAGATTTTAATTTTCTCTTTTTGTCACTTCAGAAGCCTAGGTGTTTGGTTGGGTGTTTGATTAGATGATTTCAGTTGGGTTTTATATTCTAGATCTGTGATTTTGTTAATAAATTTGCAAAAATTTTGGTGATTGCTTTGCAAGTATTTACTAATGCCTGAATTTGAGAATCTGTTTGCATATGTTGCCTTTTAAACGTGGTATCTAATATTTCATAGCCTAATTAAGTGTAATGGATATCACTATTTTAAGTCTAGGAAATGAAGCATTGTACATGTAAAAGATGAATATTTTCAAACTAGTTGATAAGGGCTTCTTTATTAAATAATATTTCTTTGGAATGTTTGTGTACTTGTTTAGTTCTGTTTAAGTTATATTTTTAACTTGTACTTGTGATTTATTTGTATAAATTTTTATAACAAAATAATTTCAATTTTATATTTGATTGAATTATTTCTTCTTAGTCATTGTTTATTTCATGCTCGTTCAGCTCTTCTTAGACTCCTTAAAGTGTTACTTTTTAGCCTGATTTGGTCAAATACCAATTTTTTATTCAACTCTGAAGAGCTTTCATTTCAAATCTTGTTAAAATTGTACAGGAAAATATTGTTACAAATACATTATGATAATAGGTTGATATGGAGTATTTAAGATTTCTAAGTATGAAAGTATTAGATAGAGACTTGATATTTCTTTGTAATTAATGTTGAGAGCAAAAATCTATTAGCAAATGTCAGTTTATTGGTGTTTTCATTGGATAAAGCAGGGTGGTTTTAAAATATAATGTATGTTTTGATGCCAGAAAAGTGGGATACTTCATTATCCCATAATAGTTTATTTCAAATCCATGAAATTATTCTCTTACAAAGTAAATAATTAAATATTTTAAGTATTAGACCTGCAGTTATAAAAATAGTTCCTTGGGATTTATCTGCAAAAGAATTCCTGCTCTGTTGCTTATGTTTAAAAAATTAGTTATTTTGTTTATTTCAAATAATCCAAACATGATTTGTAAGAGTGCTTATAATTCATGAAAGAATGTGTGGAAAGACTGCAGGGAATGTAAAACATGAAAATGGATTTGGTTAGGGTAGCCTTTTAAATGCTGCATTTAAAAATATTCTACAAGGATCACCAGCAGCCAGTCCCAGAATGCCACGGTCTTCAGGGAGAATGCATTGCCTTGCAGATGCCTTAATTTTTTACTTTTCCTAGCTTCAAAACCATGAGCCAAAAAATCCTTGTTGTTTAAGCTTAAAAAATAATTCTGGCATTAGATAAAAACAAGGAAATTGTTTGCACTTGAAAAATCTAGTTCTACGAAGAAATAGGATATCATAGTAGAAAAAGAATTTCAATGTCTTCCAGCTCAGCCTTCCTTTCACATTGGGCATCCCTTGTGTTCAATCCCAGTAGGTGATCAGCCAGCTTCTGTTTAGAATGCTTATGATGGGGCCTTTCTCTCTCCAGGAGTCAGAGGTCAGACTCTTAGAAGACATGCATACATATACACACATCTACTCTATATGGATTTAGCCAAAAATTCAGATTTCATCAAGACCACCCAGAGAGACAGAGCACGTTTTTACTCAGTGCTTTTTTTCCCTTTAAGTGTAGTCCTTCTCCCTAGCCTTCCTGTTCCCACTTTATTTTTCTTCATTAGCATTTATCTGACACACTGTATATTTTATTTATTGTCTGTCTCCTCTCCTTGGCATAAGAATGTAAGTTCCACGGAGAGTTGGAATTTTTGTATATTTTATTCAGTGCTAGTAGCTATAACAATGATCAAGAAATATTTGTTAAATTAACAATGATTATACTAGCTAGCATTTATTAAGTGTTTATTTTTAATCAGACACAGATCTATGTGTTTCACATATATTAATTCATTTAATCCTTATACTGTTACTATCCCCATTTTACAGATGAGGAAACAGAGGCAGGAAGGAGTTAAGGAACTTTTCCAGTGTTACTTAGCCAGGAAGTGTTGAAATCAGAAGTGTACCTACACAGTCTAATGCCAAAGTAAGCCCTTTTTTTTTTTTTTTAATATCAGTGCTCATTTTATTTTATTTTTGAAAGAATATTCTTCATATAAAGTATTTACCTCCTTATTCCAATAAATTTGGAGCACAATACACAGGAATATTAGGTATTACTTTATCACTTTGAAAAACTTTGAAATAGACTTTCATATTTTTTTAAAAAATGTTGGTATGTAAAAACTGGGGTCCCCTTCAATACTGTAGATTTCATTTTTTTAAACTTATTTAATGGACATGTATTTATTCCTTGGTTTGTTTCACATCTGCAATTTCAAATTAAAAAACTCATTTCTATTTTCTTCCTCCATGTGATTTACAAACCATGTGTTAACAAACGCCAGAGGGACAGCAAAGACTAAGTTTTAAACATTAAGGAAATGAGATGTTTCACATGAGCAGGTGCCTCCCTCCTCCATCTTCATGGAGTTCCACACACCACATGGGAGGCCTGCATGACACTTACATAGCCATATGTGACCATACATAACCCAGTTACATGGCTTTTCCTTTTCTAGCAGAAGTTATAACTCTGTTGCCCTATACTGGTTCCCCTTGGAGAAAAAGATCATATAGAACATGCTTTTAAGTTACTCCACATTATAACCAACCTTATTCCCTGTAATTTGTTATAAAAACATGTATTATGGCAGAGCAAGTTGTACTATTTTAAATTCATGCAAAAATAGATTTAGAGGAAAGAATATGTGAGGCTTTGGTAAACCAAGAAAGTATTTAGCTGCCTCTGAAGGGTAGGATCTTTTTCGGTAGTGGTAATAAAAAGGAAAGAAAACCTCAATTTTTGGCTTAAGCATTTTGATTTTTGAGATAAGATAGGTTACAGTCGGGTTTTTCTCTTTCCTAACCCTCCAATATGCATTCAAATTTCTGGCAAGTATAAGTTGTGACACTATTTTGCTTTTGCTTATAAAATAATTTAGAGCCTCCTGGGGTGTTGCTTTCTTTTAATCCAATGTGACTAGTTGTGTGAACAGCTCAAGAAACATCCTAATATATGAGAATGATACTGGTTTTCTTAAGTAGAATTTACTAACCTTGGACAGAATTATCCAGAGCTAAGCTCTTAAAAGACATGGTCCCACAAGCCACAGAATGAGAAAAAATATTTGCACAGCAAGTCTGATAAAGGATTTCTATTATAACTCTCACAACTTAATAATAGAATAAAACGATTAAAAAAATGGGCAAAAGATTTGAGTGACACTTTACCAAAGGAGAGACACAGATGGCAAATATACTCAATATCATCAGTCATTAGGGAAGTACAAATTAAAACCATAACGAGATACCACTATACAAGTATTAGAATGGCCAAAACCAAAAAATATTGATAATATTAAGTGCTTTTGAAGATGTAGAGCAACATCATCAATACATTGCTGGTGGGAGTATAAAATGTTATAGCAATTTTGGAAAAGAGTTTGGCAATTTCTGAAGTTAAATATATATTTACCATATGACCCAGCAATTCTACTTCTAGATGGAATTAACTAAGAGAAATGAAAACTATGTTCACACAGAAATCCATATGTAAATGTTTCTAGTGGCTTTATTCATTATCAACTAAAAACTGGAGACAACTCAAGTATCATTCAACTGGTGAATGGATAAATAAACTGTAGTACATGCATACAATGAAATACTACTCAGCAATGAAAAGGAGTAAACTGATATTTGCAACAACATGGGTGACTTTTAAAAGCATCAGGTTAAATGAAAGAACTGAGATGCTGCAGGCTACATAATGTATCATTCCACTTATATGACACACTGAAAAAGACAAAACTATAGGGGCAGAAATCAGATTAGTGGTTGCCAGAGGCTGGTGGTGGGGAGAGGGGATTAAAGTCGGAGGGGCATCAGGAGATCTTTTGATGGAATGGAAATGTTCTACATCTTGACTGATTGTGGTTACACAACCATGAGTTTGTCAAAGCTAACAGCAGTGCACACCTAAAATGTGTTAGCTACTGGATGTAAATTATAACTTACTAAACATAACTTAGAAGAAAAGGGATTCTCTTTGACCTCCACCTGCTCTCAGGTCAGGAAGTTAGAACTTAAGCTAACAAAAAGATAAGCCATCATGCAAAGCTATATATGCTAAGTGATAAATTTGAATATAGGAGCATAAGTTTGAGGTAAACAGTGGTGAAGTTCAGAAGTGTAGAAACTAAACTAAACTTTGAAAAATGGATTAGATTCAGGTAAGTGGGAGAAGATGGTTGGATGTGTGTAGGGGACCAGTTTCAGCTGGGAGGACTAAAGTATGCAAAGCCAGGTCAGCTGGATTTGGAGGAAGACGAAGACACTGAAAGCAGGCTAAGGAATGAGAAATTTAAAATTTTTTTTGAAATTGAAATTAAAAAAAAAAATCATTTTACTTAGATTTTGAACAGACACATCCCCATGGTTCAAAATTCTATTAGTACTTACCATTATTTGATATGCTACATATTTATTTATTGCCTGTCTACTCCCACAAGAAAGGAAGCTCCACATAGGCAGGGTTTTGTCTGTTAGTTCAGTGCTAGTGATTGTATTTCATACTTTGTACAGAATATTAACTTTTTAAAAAGTAGATGCTAAGGAGTCAAGAGTCTCTGTTAAGCAAGCATTTTGTTGAGCATATACTATGTGCTAATCATTTATTATTTTGTAACTTTTCAATAATTTCAGAAAAGTTGCAAAAATATTACACAGAATTTATATAAACTGTTTAGCTAGATTTCCCAATTGTTAGCATTCCATCACATTTATTTTATCACTTTGTACATATATATATATAATTTTTTTCCTCCTGAAATATTTCAGAGTACATTGCAGAGGTAAGTGCCCTTAACTTCTAAATATTTCAGTGTGTATTTTCTATAAACAACGTAACCACAGTTCAGTGATCAAAATGGCTACAATACTATAATCTATAGATAATCAAATGTCATCAATTTCTGAGGAAGGCAGAGAGATGCTGGGAGCAGTGTTTTAAGAATGGCCTTTGGGCAGGATTTGTGAAGAAGAGTCTGGAGCTCTTTCCAGTAGGTACCATGAAATATTAATGGATATTATAGGACAAAAAGGTTCTGGAGGCAGTGGAGAATGCTGAATTAAACAGAGATAAATGCTTTTGCTGCTGCAGGATTTAACAATGAAAATTTCTCAGAGGGGAAATGTGATCACTGTAATGATAGCTGCTATGATTACTGGGCACTTGTCACCATGCAATTGTTTATTAAAGAGCAATCCTAGTCCTTCCATGTAGAAGCTGGTGTCTGTAGGCTTTCTTCTTGCTATGTGGTTGAATTAACTCTAAGGATGAGAAAATTCAGTTCTTAAACTGGAGTACCTATATGTCCTCCACCTTTTCCACCACAGTTTTCCCTATTATCAATATCCTACATTAGTGTGGTACATTTGCTACAATTTATGAACCGACATCGATACTCATTATTAAAGTCCATTGGGTTACATTACTATTTTTCCTTTTGTACAGTTCTGTGGACTTTGACAAATGTATAAAGTCTGTGTACATGACTGGTAGCCACCATTACGGTATCATGCAGAATAGTTTCACGGTCCTAAAAATGCCCTGTGCTCCACCCATCCATTCCTCCCCCCAAACCCTAGCCCCTGAACCCCTGGCAACCACTAGTCTTTTGAATGTGTCTATAGTTTTGCCTTTTCCAGAATGTCATAATCGGAATTACACCATATACAGACTTTGAGACTGGCTTCTCAAACCTAGCATTATGCATGTAAAGTTCTTCCATGTCTTTTTGTAGCTTGATAACTCATTGCTTTTTATCTCTAAGAACACTTTCCTCAAGACCCTCTTTAGAATTTAGCAGCCAAAAGCATGTGGAGGACCCGGAGGGATGCTCAGCCTAGGTGCGCTGGGGAGGTGGGGGAGGAGTGCTCTTTTGGCGCTGGACCAATCGTGGTGCGCCGCTCCTCCTGGCCGGCTGCTGATTGGTGGTTGCCATAGCTCCGGGCACTCGCTTGACAAGATGGCGGCGAACGGGCGTCTGAGGCTGGGACTCTGCTTCCAGGCCTTTCGTGGATTCTAAAGCGGGCGCTTCTGGAGAGCGGGTCCGCGAGCACCAAGGCATGGGCTTTCTGTCACCCGCGCCTCTCCTGTTGGGGCTCCTTCTTTTGCAGGGCATCTTAAGGCCGCTGTGGGGTGACCTCGGTGCGTACGACGGGCTGCAGAGCTGGGGCTGAGGGGACGAGGGGTTTAAAGGGCCGAATTTAGGACTCCTGGAAGACATCTACCAGAAAAAGTCATCACACACACCTTAGGCAATGGCTATTCAACTATTAACTCCTTCCTGTCCCCTTCCTTCCCGCCTAGCTTTCGTCCCATCTTTCATCCGTATGTCCGGCCGTGAAGCCAGAGCGTCCCTGGTTGGAGGCACCGAGAATTTGACGGTATCTCTGGCCCTGCTGAAGGACGAGGCAGGTAAAGAGTCCAGGCCTTCTTTTGCTGAGTGTGGGAGTTAGATCAGCTCCAGTCCTAGGAGCCTGGCAAGATGGCATCCTCGGGGCCCCCTGCCTCCATCGCGTGCATAGTCGAGATGGGGAGGGAGAATTACTACTGTAGGCCAGAGAGGATCTGCAATAGGCTTGGTGAGAAAAAGCTTGAAATAAGCATGGCTGGCATCATTGGACTCTCCCTATAGGTGCTTTACATGCATCACCTCATTTTCTTATTAGGAACATAATCTTTATTTTTAACCTCATTTGACAAATGAAGAAATCAAGTTTCAGAGAGGTTGTCACATTAGTGCAAGGCCACACAACTTGTAAAGGATCCAGCTAGGATTCAATCTTAGGCGGCATGACTCACGAGTGCATGCCTTAACTGTTGGGCAATACTGCCTTCTGTTTTAATCTCCTCTATAGGAATGTTGCCAGTTCCTGAGTGTAGAGTGCTGAGCAATGAGACAGGAAACTGGAGTTTGACCGTGACCCCAGGAAGGGTAAGGCCAGAAACAAAACTTTCTCTGCAGTTTCTGTAGAGGTCCACATTTAGTGTTTCTGTTGTGTTTCTCTTGATTTGCTTCGCATTGTTATGAAATCGTGGTCTGTCAGATCTGGTACACACCCATACGGCCTAGAGGTTCTTATCCTAGGGTTAGCAGTCCTTGGACTAGTCTCAAGAGATCTGTGAACTCTGAAATTGTGTGTAAAATGATGTGTATATATACCTTTTTCGGATAAGGGGGACTCCATCTTCAAACAGATTATGATTCAAAGCTTCATAACCAGTGATCTCATTCATTTCTACCCTTATGTATAAGGACAATCCAGCCTGGAAAGAAAACACATCTCCCATTCAATGAGTGTTTATCTGCTGTCTGCTATGTGCAAGATATATTGGAGATAAAAGGATGAGAAAGACAGAATCTGCCTACACCCCAGGAATGAATATTTTAGTAGACTTGTCCAAAGTTATTTTGATGTGATAAGCTGGGAACAGCATTCTTTGGCTTCTTGTGAATTTAATAACTAGCTGGTAGGATTATAAAGATACTAAAAGGGTGCTAGATGAGCTGAATTATGAGGCCTGTGTTTAGCTTGCTGTAAGTATCCCAGAGTTACTGGCTTGTATGTTAAGGTGAGGATTAGAAGTCAGGACTTCTGTATTGTCATAAGTTTACAGGGTGGCATTGAACAGAATTCCTTTATCTTTATATATAATTCTCCTTTTGTGAAATGATCTGAAGCTGTGTGTTGTATTTTCTATTATGTTTACTTACAATTAAAGATGCTGTTTTGAGTCCCTATAAAAGTACAACAATATTTCCTTTTTAGGAAGCATTGGAAGTGACAGTGAGGTTGAAAAGAGATCTTCAACAGTGTTCCTCTAATGAGACTGATTCCTTCTCAGAATCACCATGTATTCTCCAAACTCTTCTGGTTTCAGCATCTCACAATTCATCCTGTTTAGCACATTTACTTATTCAAGTGGAAATTTATGCCAACTCTTCTCTGACCCGTAATGCATCAGGCAAGTAAAGTATTTGACTATTAAAAAATTCAAGTAAAATATTATCTATTGAACTGTGTGTGTGAAGGTGGGTCTATGGGAATTCTGTGCTTTCTGCATCATTTTTTTGTGAATCTACAACTTCTCTAAAAAAATGAGGTAAAAATTATCTAATTGCTTTCAGGCATATAATTTGCTTACAAGCATATATTTTTTGTACTTTATTCTTGATTCCATCTTGCCTTCCTAAGTTTATTTTCCTGTTGTTTAGTATTCTTATTTTGGAAATTTTTATTTATTAATTATTTTACCTAAGATTTATTTCATCTTGTCCACTGGCTGCATCTTTGTGAACTGCTTTATTTATTTATTTTTTCAATCTACTAAATTTATTTTGACATTTGTTCCACCTATTATTTATTTATTTTTAATCCATATGTTTTGCTCATCTGTCCATAAGGTAGATAAAAGAAGCATCAGACACAAGGTTTTCACAATCACACAGTCACATTGCGAAAGCCATATCGTTATACAATCATCTTCAAGAAACATGGCTACTGGAATACAGCTCTACATTTTCAGGCAGTTTCCTCCAGCCTCTCTGTTACGCCTTAACTAGAAAGGTGATATCTATTTAATGCATAAGAATAACCTCCAGGATAACCTCTCAATTCTGTTTGGAATCTCTCAGCCATTGACACTTTATTTTGTCTCATTTCTCTCTTTCCCCTTTTGGTTGAGAAAGTTTCCTCAATCCCTTGGTACTGAGTCCCAGCTGTGCGCTGCTTTAAATCCTTTTTGGAGAACATGAATTGAAAATTAAGCTAATTTATTTCTATGTATTAATTCCTATAACTTCATATATATATATATATATATATATATATATATATATATATATATATAAAAGGAATGGAAAGACTCTAAGTGAGTTTATAACAAAACAGCAGATTTTCTATGAAAGCTTTTGACCTCCAGTTCCTCTTCCCAGCATTAGCTGGTCAGTATTCCTTTGCTTAAAAACACGTACATATGCATAGTAATAAGACATCATTTACAGTATTTTAGCCCTTTAAAAATATATATAACTTTGAGATTGTGCTATATGAATACATGTAGGTCCACCCCATTCTTTTTAGCAGTGGCATGGTATTCTGTTGAGTGGATATAGCATTGTTTAATTAACCAATCCCTTACCGAGTCATTCTCAACGTTTTGCTGTTGTAACTAGTGCGACAGCAAATCGTGTGCACATGTACATAAATCTTTGGACATGGGAAAATGGTTTTGTGTGATTCTTCCCTTCATATAATGTCAGTTTTCTGAAAACAAAAGAACATTCAGGTAGATGTGCCAATGTTGAGGTGTCTGCCCTGATCGGTGTCCATACTTGGCACCTACCTTGTCCCCTGCAGCGCACCTACCTTGTCCCCTGCAGCGCACCTACCTTGTCCCCTGCAGCAAACTCTAGCTGCTCTTGCCTTTATGGTCATCTGGAATGGAGGAAGAAGATTTTGTCTTTAGTAGCCAAGGCCTTTCACTTTAAGACTCTGGCATTGTGACTTTCCTTTCTTATCACATCCCTTTAACAGTATTCCTCTTGTGAATGTAAAATGTAGGTTTGGAAATTGAGGTGGATTTTGCTACTGCCATTCAATGGAATACTGTGCCCTCTGTGTACTTACATGGAAAAATCTCGAGGATACATTGTTGAGTGATAAAAGTAAGTGTAGTAAGTCTCCATGGGGGCAGAAATAAGACCATATATTTATGTTTGCCTAAAGAAATTCTGGAAGGATATCTGAGAAGTTTATAATGCATTATCTGGTTGGGGAAAGGGGTTATGTGGGAACAGGTAAGGGTTGAGAGTGACGGCTTTCACTGTGTAGCTTTTTAATATCCTTTTTGATCCATTTAAACCTTGTGGATGTATTATTTATTTAAAGATTAAATGTTTTTTTCCTCAGAAGAAAAAAACATTTTATAATGCCTGGAATTCAAAACATATAAAAAAATATATATTCAATGGGATGTTTTAAAAATCTACAGGTAGCCTTTAATAGTACATATACCATTCAAAACAATGACCATTCTTTCCCTTTACAATTATGCTTGAATATATATAGGTAATATTTCAGAATGTTTTGTACAAATACCCAAATGTAAGAAAATTAGAATCTTTGTGTATTAGTAATTATGAGTTGTCTACTCTGAGCCCATGAAGTTATGAAAACTTTTGCAACCAGTCAGGCAGAGATCAGAACAAGAAAAACAATGGAAAGACAGACAGGAGGTATGTGGCATGCCTGTTAGCAACAGAGCCTGTTAGGATGTGTAGTCAGAAATGGTTAGCAAATGACATAGGAGACATATAGATAGATACGCAAACATCTATCTATATATCACATAGTAAAACCCTGTTCTAAAATGCCTTGCCGGTATCACACAGGCTTGATTACACATGATCTGTTGTGTAGGGCCTCTCCTTTGTTCCCTGATAACCATTGACGTACTAGGGTTCTAGTATGTTACAGCTTAGCATATATATAATTAGTTGCCTTTTAGATGTTTTAACTATCTTTATAAAATTATTCAATAAAGTTAACTTAATAAATAATTATTGCTATATAGTTTTCCAGCATGTTCCAAATCCTAGGATAAAAGTCAAATTCAGCAGTTTGAAGCTTTGATCTGATAAATTTTTGCAGAGAAGCTGGAAGCTTTACTGTCTCTAGATTCTGAGCTAGGAAGCTGTACTATATATAACACATTCCCTTTTCAATAAAAACAAGTCTAGGAAACTTTAATGTTCTCAGGGGTTTAAGCAACAATCCCTGCTGATTAGTCCTCTTTAAGTATTTCTTGTATGCATCTATATTATCCCCAATTGCATCATCTGTGTCTTGAATTTTTGCATCATTTCCTCAGTTGGTTTCTCTGTCTCAGCCATGCCCGGCTCAAATTTGCCCTCTGCCCCACTGTCTATCCACACCACCAAAGTACTTGTTCTGTCCACCTGTCTCTGGTAGCCTCTTCTTAAAAGTCTTCCGTAGTCTCTCATCTATTACAATTCCTGAATCTGTATGGGCATCAGAGGACCATGGTTGGGAACTCTACAGAGTCCCAGCCCTAGCCTAGTTCATGTTATTTTCTCTGCTTGGAGTACATTTCCCACCCCCCACCCCCTTTCCTTACTACCGTCCACTCCTCCCAGTTCTTACATGGACAGACTCCTCTATATGTTTCAGGCTCAGCTCAGACATTTTCTCTGCTAGGTATCTTCCCTGACCCCCAGCCTAAGTCCAGTGCCCCCATTGGGTTCCTTAACAGATCTATTGTGATGTGTTGACATAGCCTGGTCACCTCTCTCCTCCCCATCTGAGTGGAGGCCCCCCAAGCTGCTGTGTCTCCTCAGCTCATCAGGGCACAGTGCAGCTCCTAACACCTTACAGTGCTGACTAAACATGTGCCTGGACCTGCACTGTTCATGAGAGCAGTCACTAATCACATGTGGCTGTTGAGCTCATTGAGTTGTGCCTCAGGTGTAAAACATACACTCATTTTTGAGGATTTACTTTGAAACAAAGAACATAAACCGTCATTAATAACTGTTGCATCGATTGCCTGTTGAAATGATAATATTTTGGCAATATTGGAAATATTAAATTAACTTCAACTGTTTCTTTTCACATTCCTTAATTTGGCTACTGGGGCAATTTAAAACTACATATGTGGCTTGCTTTATGTTCCTAATGGATAGTGCTTGTCCAGATATATTCTTGAAACTTAGAAAATTCTTAAAAATTTGGAACTTTCCCTTTGTTCACTGATGCACAATTAAAAGACATTTTCCTAAAACAAGATTTGAGTTTCTGAGGTAATTGCATCTCACCCTGGGGTCTGTGTCCCCCTTAGCTGATGCCCCTGAGTCTGTGGCCCATTGGAAAGAGTCTGTACATCATTCCCTTCTGAAACTGTACGTTTTGGGCATCTAAAATGTCCAGACCCCAAAGTCCCTGAAATTTTTTTACCAAAAGAAAAAAAGAAGTTTATTGAATTAGCCAACACTTAGGGACACAGTGTCCAGCAGGGCTCCGCCCTAAGGCTGTCCTACTACCAGTGTGCACTGATCACAGTCACTGGGCTAGCCAGCATTTGTTAGACAACTTCAACCCTTTCAGGCTTAACTCCTCTAATGTTATATCCTGAAAATGGGAATTTTAAAAAAAGGAGGATTACTGTCAAAGGCAAATGGGGGTGAGAATAAATATATGCTTTTTTTTTATTATGCTGTGCTTTATTTTTTAATTTTTATTATTTAAAAATTTTTATTAATAAAACCAATCAACATACAATATGAAAATTCTTTTTTTGGTCACATGGTTGTATATTTATCATCATGATCATTTCTTAGAACATTTGCATCAATTCAGAAAAAGAAATAAAAAGAAAACAGAAAAAAAAATTTATAATACCATACCCCTTATGCCTCCCTTTCATTGATCCCTTGCTATTAAATTCTGAGCTTTATTTTTAAAAAACTTTTTATTTTGAAGTATTTTCAAAGTGATAGAGCAGTTAGAAAAATAATACAAACCTCTTATAGAGAATTCCTATGTAACCCCTACCCTTATACCCAGGTCCACTATATTTAACCTTTTGCCACAATCTTATCATTCTATCTATCTGTCTCTCAATCCACCTATCTGTCCATCTATCTATCTATCAACTCATTTCCTGAACATTTGAATACGGACTGTATATATCATCCTCCTTAATACTTAATACTGAAATATACATTTCCTAAGAACAAGGATGTTCACTTAGGTATACACCTTAAGCACAGTTATGAAGTTCAAGAAATTTAACAGTCTGTATTCCAATTTTTTAATGTCCCCAAAATGCCTTTTTGGGCCTTTTCTTCCCCCCTACTAGATCCTAGCCAGGATCACTTAATTGCACTTAGTTGTCATTGTCTCTTTTAGTGGTTCATTTTTTTTTTAATTGAGGAAACATATATATAAAACATAAACTTCCCCATCTCACCCACTCCCAAGAATACCATTCAGTGGAATTGCTCATATTTACATTGTAGCAATATCCTTACCACCTTCATTCCTGAAACTTTCCCATTTCCCCAAACAGAAACCCTATACCTAATACACACTAACTCCCCATTCACCCTGCCCTCCCACCTCTGTCAAAGTGTACTCTCATTTCTGTCTCTGTGAGCTTGCATATTGCTTGATATTTTCTTTTTTTATGCAGTTTTCTTGAGATATATATTCACATCTTTAAAATGCAATTTTATTGATATATTTTCACATTTTAATGTAATTTTCTTGACATATATTCACATTTTTAAAAATGCAATTTTATTGAGATATATTCATATTTTTAAAATGCATTTTTATTGTGATATATGTACTCATTTTTAATGCAGTTTTATTGATATGTATTGTATATTCACATTAAAAAAATATTTTCTTTACAGTTACCATGGGTCTGAAATTTAAAATCCTAAATCTGTAACAATCCCATTTACTCTGATACCAAATAAACATCAATAGTATGTATTAACTATGATCCTATATCCCTCCTTTCCCCTACTTTTGTGTAATCTTTGTCCCTAATTACATATTTATGTGTTATGAATTCAAAACCACTTTCTCCTTACATTTTATGCATTTGTATTTTAAACCATGTAAGAAGTAAAAAGTGGAGTTATAAACCAAAAGTATAATAGTACTGGCATTTATATTTACTCTAGCATTGGTTACCCTTACCAGAGATCTTTATTTCTTCATGTGTCTTCAATCAAATGTCTATCGTCCTTTCCCTTCAACCTGCAAAATGCTCTTCGGCATTTCTTGTAGGGGTGATCTCTTTTTTTTTTTTTTAATTAAAAAAAAAATTAACAACAAACAAAACATTAGGCTATCATTCCATTCTACATATACAATCAGTAATTCTTAATATCATCCCATAGTTGCATATTCATCATTTCTTAGAACATTTGCATCGATTTAGAAAAAGAAAGAAAAAGACAACAGAAAAAGAAATAAAACGGTAACAGAGAAAAAAAAGATTATACATACCATACCCCTTACCCCTCGCTTTCATTTACCACTAGCATTTCAAACTAAATTTATTTTAACATTTGTTCCCCCATTATTTATTTTTATTCCATATGTTCTACTCATCTGTTGATATGGTAGATAAAAGGAGCATCAGACATAAGGTTTTCACATTCACAGAGTCTCATTGTGAAAGCTATGTCATTGTTCAATCATCATCAAGAAACATGGCTACTGGAACACAGCTCCACATTTTCAGGCAGTTTCCTCCAGCCTCTCCACTACATCTTGACTAACAAGGTGATATCTATTTAATGCATAAAAATAACCTCCAGGATAACCTCTCAACTCTGTTTGGAATCTCTCAGCCATTGACACTTAGTCTCATTTCACTCTTCCCCCTTTTGGTCGAGAAGGTTCTCTCAATCCCTTGAAGTTAACTCTCAGCTCATTCTAGGGTTTTTCTCAGTCCCTTGATGCTGAGTCTCAGCTCATTCCAGGATCTCTGTCCCACGTTGCCAGGAAGGTCCACACTAGGGGTGATCTCTTGGTGACAGACTCCCTCAGTTTTTGTTTATCTGGGAATGTCTTAATCTCTTGCTCGTTTTTGAAAGACAATTTTGTCAGATACAGAGTTCTTGGTTGGCAATTTTTTGCTTCAGCACTTTGGATATGTCTTCCCGCTGCCTCTTGTCTCCATGGTTTCTGATGAGAAATTGGCACTTAATTTTTTTTTGAGACTCCCTTGTATGTGACACATTGCTTCTTTCTTGAAGCTTTTAGAATTCTTTCTTTGTGTTTGGAATTTGACAGTTTGATTATAACATGGCGTGGTGAGGGTCTATTTGAATTTATCCTATTTGGAGTTTGTTAAGAATCTTGGCTGTGTATATTCATGTCTTTTGTTAAATTTGGGAAGGTTTCAGCCACTGTTTTTGGAATATGCTCTCTACACCTTTCCTTCTTTCTTCTTCTTCTGGGATCTTCACAGTGTATATACTGGTATGCTCGATGGTGTCCCATAGGTTACTTAGGCTCTGCTCGGTTTTCTTCATTCTTTCTTCCTTCTCCACAGAAAGGATGATTTCAGTTGTTTTACCGTCAAGTTCACAGATTCTTTCTTCTGACAGCTCCAATCTACTGTTGAACCCCTCTGGGAAATTTTAAATTTCTGTGACTGTGGTCTTCAGCTCTGTTTGGCTCTTTTTCATACTTTCTATTTCTCCATTGATATTCTCTGTCATTTTCCCGATTTCCTTTAGTTCTTTGTCCATGTTTTCCTTTAGCTCTTTGAGCATAGTTAGGACCATTTAAAAAAATATTTTTCTGGAATGGCTGAGGTCTGATCCTCCTCATTGATGGTTTGTAATGTTTAAATTTTCTCCTTTGCCTGGGCCACCACTTCCTGTTTCTTTATATTTTTGTATTCTTTTGTTGCAACCTAGTCATTCCGACATTTTTATGTGTTATTGCTGGAATTTAGACTCTGAGATGTCTGTTCCTTAAGTTCCTATCCAACTAGTGCTTTGACAGAGCTCTCCTTGAGTATTGGGAGCGAACAAAAAATAAAGAAAAAAGAAGGAAATAAAGAAAACAGCTTGTCTAGTCTTTGTAGATTGACCTGTGGGCTTATCCATACAATGAGTTTAGATTCTAGCTCCAGGCAAAGTGTAGAGCCTTCCTGACTCTTCTGCACATGCCTTTTGTACGGGATATGTGTGTGGCCCTAGGAATGGCCCTTCTCCTTTTTTACATGGATAGGAATATCCTCTTTACCCTAGGAAACAGTTTCTTCATGGGCCTGGGCATTGCACTCTGTGTCCCACAGCCAGCAATCCCTTACCCCAGGTGGCATGACTCGCCTGCCCTCCAACAGCATTCCATAGGAGAGCTCTGTGAGCCGCCTTCTACATCTAGGGCAAGTTCTGGAGCAGTGAGTCCCTCAGGCCACAATCAGACAGATTGGGCCAGACATGCATGCTGCCAGTGTGTACATGAGGGTCACTCTGCTCCCTCTGGAACCAGGACCAGGGGTCTGCACTGGGAGCTTGGGCAGCTCCACTCTGAGCCTGTATGGGGTGAGGGAACGGCCATCAGGGCTCCAGGAGTGAAGCCCTGGAGCACTTCCAGGGAGTGAAGGGAGAACCTTCTCTAGATAGGAGTTTAGATAAGTCCACTTTTCAGTAGTCTTTTTCTTCATTCAGCACTCGCCCTATCATTGCAGTACTTTATTTCCTGGAGCTTCAGCAAAGATGTTTCTGCCAGTTCTTGCGGGTTGTTCACTGCTTTCGTGGTGGGAACACAGTGAGGTGAAGCATCTCACCCTACCATCTTGACTGCAGGTTCTCAGTGTGTTGTGCTTACTTTTCAGTCATATCTTTGAACACAAGCCTCTATATTAGTTTCCTGTGACTGCTGTAGCAAATTATTACAAACTTGGAAACTTAAGACAACAGAAATGTATTATCTCCGAGTTCTGAAGGCTAGAAGTCCAAAATCAAGTGTCAGCGGGGCCATGCTCCCTCTGAAGCCTGTGAGTCAGGATCCCTCCTTGCCTTTTCCACCTTCTGGTGTTTACTGGCAATCCTGAGTGTTCCTTGGCTTGTAGATGCATCGCTTCAATCTCTGCCCCAAAAGACCTGCCACAGGTCTTTTCTCCGTGTGTCTCTTTCTCTGTGTTCTCTTCTTATCAAGAGACATGTGGGGTCAGGGTCCACCCTTCTCCAGTATGACTTCACCTTAACTAATGTCAGCTGCAGTGACCCTCTTTCCAAATAAAGTCACTTTCAGAGATGCTGGGGTTAGATTTCAGCATATCTTTTGGGGGTACTCAGTTCAGCCCCAAACAGCCCTTAAACCAAACAGGAAGTGAGGGAATGGTGAGAGGGATGTGGGACTATGTAGGATCATCTGGAAATGGTCTTTAATAGCAATAGTTAACATTATCGAATGTTCTTTATGTACTAGACTTGGGCTAAGCACTCTTCTGTTTTTAATTTTATCATGATCACATGAGCATGGTGTAAAAACTATTCCCAATTTTCAGGCAAGGAAATCGAGGCTCAGAGAGGTTACATAACTTGTCTGTGTCACAGAATAATAAATAGGTAACTGAAGTATGGTTCTGACATAGGTTCCTTGCCTGCACTCTGCACCCACCCCGTGCCCCTGTCACAGCCCTTCTGCCCCCCTACCTCTCATTGCCTAGAGAGCCTGTTACTGTGGTGAGTGTGCACCCGGGAAGGGAATGGGAGCCGGGGGTGGGGTGGGGAGAAGTTTAGAAACACTGCTTGAGTTTACCATTATTACCAATTAAAAAATCTGTGTAGCACAGTCAGTTAACACTCACTGAGCTACTGTCATGTAGGCATTTTACCAGGGCTGGCGTTTTAACATAAACAGGACAGAAAAGGTCCCAACCTTATGGATCTCACACCTTAAAAAAAATGAGTAAACAAACAAATGTAATGAGACTGGAGAAAAACAATTCTGAAAAAGGGAATAATGGGAGTGGGAGGAAGTGAAGGGAGAACCTTCTCTAGACAGGAGTTTAGGTAAGTCCTTTCTGGGAAGTAAGCTTTCAGCAGCTGGGAGTGTGGGCCTGGGGGTGTATATGCTGGGAGGTGAGGACTCTGCTGCCCCGAGGATGGGGACAGGGGCTGGTGGTGCCAGAGCCAGATGAGAAAGACAGGGCATGCAAGGGACTGAGGTGAGGCCAGACCCTGCAGAGCACCGGGACTGCAGGCGAAATGGGGGGAGCCAGTGCAGGCGTCTAGCACAGGAGTGATGGGGTTTAACTTGTGCTTTTTACAAAGTTCTCCAAGACTGAGTGTGGAGAGTGGGTTGGAGGCTGTTAAATTTGAAAAGGGATTGCTCCAGTTTGCAGTTGACAGGTACTTGTGCAAGCTAAAATTTGCTCAGTTTTCTCCCTTAAACTTAATTTCCCCCACACTTGAAACAGAAACATGATGTGGAGATTTGGATTTATAATGTTTAATAACTTGAGGGTGAGCACATAGCATAATTAAATATGACTTTATGTTGGCCAAATTCCAAATAAGTGGTCTGAAATGTACCAAATCAGCTTAAATTGTGAAAAGGATTGTTTGTTGTATTGAAAAATAAAAGCAGTGCATTAAATTTCATCCTAACTTGTAACTTTTAGTTAATTGAGTCCCTTCAAGATGAACTGCGACTACTTTGGCTTTTCTCTGGTATATGTGTTAGGCACAGCTCATTTTAAGGATCCGTTTACTCAGAACACTTGGTGATGATTTACATGACAAACGATTCAGCTTTCATTCAAATGTCAGAAATGTGTCGGCCCTTTGTTTTCCACGGCTGAACTTTGGTGCTGTTCGTGTGTTTCAGAGAACGCGACTGCTGTCCCGAACCAGGTGTATCAGCCCCTTGGTCCTTGTCCTTGTAATTTAACAGCCGGGGCCTGTGATGTTCGCTGCTGCTGTGACCAGGTACGGCCTTCTGAATATTGGGCACAGAAGTTAGGCGGTTGGCATATGAAGAGCACCAGTTCCCCATCAGCAGCTTTTCTTAAATTGAGTTTTCCTTTTCTAGCATTGTCAGGCTAGTTGACAGAAAGGGAAAAAAGTGTACGTCTTTGGATAAAGTCGTGATTGCAAATATCCTGAGTAGATGGTAAATATCTTTTTTGGAAGCTTCTAAGAAAATATGAAAAGGATAGAAAATACATTATTTTCAATGATTTTTAGTACATTTCGAGAGTTGTACGATCATCACCACAGTCTAATTTTAGCACATTTCCACCACCCAAAAAGAAACCTTGAGTTCATTTGCAATCACTCCCATCCCCACTCCCAGCCCTGGCAACCAGTACTCTACCTTCTCTGTAGACTTGCCTGTTTGGACATTTCATATACATGATTTTATACAATATGTGGTTTTTTTGGACTGGCTTATTTTACTAATGTTTTCCAGGTTCATCCATGTTGTAGCATGTGTCAGTGCTTCATTCCTTTTTATGGCTGAATACTATTCCATTGTAGAAATGTATCACATTTTGTTTATCCATTCATCAGTTTATGAACATTTGGTTTTTTCCATTTTTTGGTTATTATGAAAAATGCTGCTTTGAACATTCCTGCATAAGTTTTTGAGTGGACATATGTTTTCATTTCTCTTGGGTATATGTCAAGGAATAGAATTGCTGGCTCATATGGTAACACTGTTCTCCAAAGTGGCTGCATCTTTTTCTTTCATTCCCACCAGCAGTATGAGAGTCCTAATTTCTCCATTTCCTCACCAACGCTTGTTAGTGGCTGCCTTTTGACTATAGCTATCCTAGTGGATGTGACGTGGTAAGTCCTTGTGGTTTGGGTTTGCATTTTCCTGATGACTAATGACCTTGAGTGTTTTTTCATGTGCTTATTGGCCATTTATGTATCTTCTTTGGAGAAATGTCTATTCAGATTCTTTGTCCATTTTTTTAATTGGGTTGTCTCTTTATTATTGAGTTGTAGGGGTTCTTTATATATTCTAGATACAAGTCCCTTATCAGATATATGATTTACAAAAAAACTCTCTCCCATTCTGTAGGTTGTCTTTTCACCTTCCTGATGATACCTTTTGATATACAAAAGATTTTACTTTTGATGTCCACTTTATGCACTTTTTCTTTTGCTGTCTTAATTTTGGTGTCGATATCTGAGAATCTATTGCCTAATCCAAGATCTAATACATATTTTCATCCTTATCTAGATTTAAGAGGAATGAGAGATGCAAAAGAGACACATTAACTGGTATCTGAAATACCTCCAGTTTTGGATGAGCGCATTTATATCATGGTAGTTTTACAAAACAGACAAGGAAAATTTAGAGTCCATGCTTATATAGTAATATTTAAACAATTGTATTTTGATTAGCAAAATAAAACATTTTTAGAAATCTGGTTCCGGTATTGATAGGAAAGTCACAATGGTGTTCCCTTCTCTTTCCTGCAGACTCCATTCCCGTCTGTAGATTCCTTTCGTGGTGGCTGGGCCTTAGACCAGAGCACCCTCCACTCGCGCCAAGCAGGGTCTGCTTCAGGGACATCTTCAGAGGACTGCCGCTTGCTTACTTTATACACTATCCATTTGTTAAAAATTATTTAATTGTGGCAAAAATACATAATTAAAAAATCATTTTAGCCATTTCAAGTGGACAGTTCTTTGACATTAAGTACATTGATACTACTGTGTGTAATATTGACCATTATCTATTTTCAGGTCATTTTCATGATCCCCACCCAAAACTCCTACTCATTTAGCAATAGCTCCCCATTCCCCAACCCCCACCCCTGGTAAATAGATACTCTGCTTTCTGTCTCTATGAATATACACTCTCCATTTTTTATTTGAATTACTTTTGTATAATTTAATAGATCATGAACTTTTCTACCTTCAGTAAATAAGAAATTAAGGACATAATTTAACTTTTAGTCCCCCCCCTCTTGTGAAGCAGGGAAGAAGATGGGTGAATACAGGAATGTAGCAGCTCCTTGTTGGCATTATAGGGTCATGTTATAATACAGCGGGGGGCCCCCAAGGTTCTTGTGGAATGTGGGACTGTTCTCCCCGGCTCTGAACTCCCACAGGCTTTTTCAGGCTCAGCATTTGTATGGTGATAACAATTCAAGGGCGAAGTTTTCCTTGTTTTATTCTTTATTCCCCGTTTGGAGTCTGTTCTGTGAGATCTTTTCTTCTTCTCAGTATTGTTGTGTATGGCCACCACTGCTGACCCCAGGAAAGCTGCGGTTCCCTTGAAGGCAGGAGTCCTGACTTGGAGGCTTGTTAGTGAATCAACATAGAAATTCTAGACCGGTTTTACTTTTTGTGGACGCAAAAAGATGGCGATTGGAATGGTCCCCACTTACCTGGTAGTGCCCTGCGGGCTCCAAGGCTCAGTGTCCTTCTACTTCTGTTACACATTGGGAAACCCATCACGCTTGCCCAGAGGGCGGCTTCGGTGGTTGCAGTGTGAGCTTTTGTCTTCTTACTGCTCTTTTACATTTTCTTTCAAGGAATGTTCATCAGATTTAATGGAACTGTTCCGACAGTCCTGTTTCACCGGCGTTTTTGGAGGCGATGTTAATCCTCCCTTTGAGCAGCTTTGCTCAGTTGGGGCGCAGGGCCCGGGCCCAGATTGGTTTCCCTTCCTGTGCGTGCACTCCTCCCTGGCCAGCTCGCCCTCCCTCGGCTACTTCTACCACGGCTCTCTGTGAGTGTCCCGCTCAGGCTGGGCAGGTGCCACGCGGGGGACTGACCTGCCCTGCCTGCTGCATCACCTTCTCTCAGGACCCTACCAAGGGTTCTGTGCTTCAGTTATTCTGGTGTGCAAGTCTATTTTGCATCAAGTATTTGACAGAATTGGGTCTTGTTGAAAATTAATTGATGATTACGGCAGGTGGTTAATGGTGATTTTCTGGGGTGAGGGGAGGAGTAGTGGGCTCCAGAGGAGCTTTTGCTTTCCTTAGTTTATAGCCCCGTATTGTCGAAATCTCCCAACTATGTATTGTCTTTGTAAATTAAAAAGTAAAGAAAAATGAAAAGATGATTGATTGTGTTTTAGCAGATGATCATTGAAAATATTAATGATAGTCTTTCTTATTGATTTCCAGGTCTCCTAAACAAGACTCTTCCTTTGAATTACATTTGCAAACTGATCTAAAAGACTTTTCAGGTTTTGGTTATAAACAAGGAGACCCAATTATGACTGTGGAGAAAGCATATTTTACTATTCCACAGGTAATAACCTCAATTTTAATATGCTATGGGCTTCTTCTCTTATTTTTTCTTATCCTATGATTAATTTACTGCATAACTATTTTAAAGTCTCTCCATAAGATACTTATTTTTTTTCTGCTGTGAGCTTTTCATGGACTCAGCTATTTATTTATGGTCTCTAGATTTAAAAAAATAGCTGCCCTTAAATTAATCACTGTTGTTGCTAAAGATGAGAGTGAACTTAAAATAATGCCAAAATATTTTCTGTAAATTTCCATTTAAGTAACTATCATTCTTTGTTTTTGTTAGTTTAATGATAACCTGTTTCTAGTAAGCTGTTGTTGTAATTTGCAAGCTACCAGAATGCAATATACCAGAAACAGAATGGCTTTTAGAAAGGGGAATTTATTAAATTGCAAGTTTACATGTTCTAAGGCTGTGAAAATGTCTAAATTAAAGCAAGCCTATAGAAATGTCCAGCCTAAGGCATCCAGGGAAAGATACCTTGGTTCAAAAAGGTCAATGACTTCCAGGTTTCTCTCTCATCTGGAAAGGCACAAGGCAAACATGGTGACATCTTCTAGCTTCTCTCCAGGCTTCTTGTTTCATGAAACTCCCCCAGGGGCATTTTCCTTCCTCATCTCCAAAGGTCCCTGGCTGCCTTGGCTCTTGTGGCTCCCCACAATTGGGTGGGTTACAACTCCATGGAAACAATAAAAAAACTCCCACCCAGCAATATTGAATGAGAATTAAAGAACTTGGCTTTTCTGGGGTACATAAAAGATTCAAACTGGCACAGCTAAAATGAATCATTTCATACTATGTTCTTGAATTTTGAAAAATATTAAAGACTACAGAGTTATATGTGAAATCTTAATTTTTAAAGTTCAGAATTAGGAGGAAAAATATTTGTGGGAAGAAAACATGGAAGGCTAAACCATTTCTCTTTACTATTCATATGAATCTATTTTTATATTAAAAAATATGGTTGTGATGAGAGAGAAAAATAAAGTTGAATATAATCATGTCTCTGTGAAGGAAATGGAGCAGGACAAGGAACTTTCTTTCTGTTTTCATTAAATTATATTTATTTTGATTCCTTGACCAGTGACTTCTAGACCTTGATTAGCAAATTAACTAGATATTTCACAAAATCAGTCAACTGGCCAGTAAACTAGTCATTGTCGAAACCAAGCCAGCAATGGGATCTGGCAGTAGGAAGAACCCTTTTAGGACACCCTGATCTTATTTATGGTTAGAAGAGACGTCCTCAATCTGTCGGGTTTTTCTCTTACACCCAGGTGTCCCTGACTGGGCAGTGTGTGCCAAATGCCCCAGTGGCTTTCCTTCGGAATTTTGATGTCAAATGCACAACTAATTTGGAATTTTACCAAAAACAAGATGGCAGTGCCAATGTGAAGATTAAAAATGGTGCTATAGGAGGTACGTTACATTTGTTTGAAAAAAGAACACAGTCCAGAGAATTAAAATAATCTGTGATCTCACAAGAATACAAATCA
This sequence comes from Tamandua tetradactyla, assembly GCF_023851605.1. NCBI lineage: Eukaryota > Metazoa > Chordata > Mammalia > Pilosa > Myrmecophagidae > Tamandua > Tamandua tetradactyla. The sequence continues at coordinate 8,385,728 of NC_135331.1, read as the reverse complement.
CTTCTACTGAATCAACTTAAAGTAATAGTTCAGCTGCCGATTGAGGAAAGTGCTTTCTCTGGAAAAAGTTCAGCTCCATGAGACAGGAGATTGCACATTAGTTCTCCTGTGAGAGTAACTCTCCAGATTATTATAACTGTCTTTTGGATTTTTCTTCCGAGTTATACTTAGATGGTAAGCGTGGTGGGATTCTGAGTTGTGTTTGGGGAGTAGGGGAGAGTTTTGTATTTGGCATGTAAGATAAGTGTATTTACCATATTTGCTTGATTAGCTTTCAGTTCCAGGAAGGACTTGTGATCATGCCATATAGTCCCATGGAAGTTAATTTATGTATCTCTTTAGGCATCGTTACACCAAAAGTTACCTATGAGGAAGCCACTGGCTTAGACAAATTCCTCACCAATGCAGGTATTTTAATGTTACACTTCTATGTTATTTCTTAAAAATAATATATAGATCCAGAATAAAATACATTTTTATTAAGAATTTCAGGAGGTTCACAAAGTTAGAAGTTATTCCACCAGCATTCTTTTTTCTGGGAGGGGTGGTGGGTACATAGTCTAGGAGTTGAAACTGGTCTCCCGCATGGAAGGTGAGCATTCTACCACTGAACCACCTGTGCACCCTCACTAGTGCTTTATTTATTCTTCTGATATGATCCTTGTTCCATCTGGCCTTGCTTTAGAATAATATCTGTGATCTTGAACCGGATCCTTCTTGGTCCTGGGCTCAGATTCCTTATCCATCCTTACCTCAGCTTCAGTGAACCTTCTCTTAAATGTTTTTCAGGTAGGTTAATGTTCTAGTTTGCTAGCTGCCGGAATGCAATATACCAGAAACGGAATGGCTTTTAGCAAGGGGAATTTAATAAGTTGCTAGTTCACAGTTCCAAGGCTGAGAATATGTCCCAATTAAACCACTATAGAAATGTCCAATCAAAGGCATCTGGGGAAAGATACCTTGGTTCAAGAAGGCCAGTGAAGTTCAGGGTTTCTCTCTCATCTGGAAAGTCACATAGTGAACACAGTCACAGTTTCTCTCTCGGCTGGAAGGGCACATGGCAAGCAAGGCGTCATCTGCTGGCTTTCTCTCCTGGCTTCCTGTTTCATGAAGCTCCCTGGGAGGCGTCTTCCTTCTTTGTCTCCAAAGGTCGCTGGCTGGTGGACTCTCTGCTTCATAGTGTAGCTCTCTCTGAATCTCTCACTCTCCAAAATATTTCCTCTTTTATAGGACTCCAATAAACCAATCAAGAACCACCCAAATGGATGGAGATATGTCATCCCCTAATCCAGTTTAACAACCATTCTTGACTAAATCACATCAACCAGGGAGATGATCTCATTACAGTTTCAAATATACAGTATTGAATAGGGATTATTCTACCCTTATGAAATGAGATTTATATCAAAACATGGCTTTTCTTAGGGGGCATACTTCCTTTCAAACCAGCACAGTTAAAGAATTCTTTAGGACATAGTGGTACTCACTTCTTGCTTTCTTTTCTTTTTTTGATAATTCAACTTTGCTTTCCTTACTTCATAGCAAAAATGTATATTTTTGATAATTAAACTTGCCTAGCAAGTTAGGTAGAGTTTGTCCAGTATAGAGTTTGTCTAGTATCACTAGGATTTTTGTTTGAATGTTTTAATTTTGTTTAATGGATACTATTTGTGTGGTGGTGGTTTTTTTTTTCACAAGGTAGTGTAATTCTTGAATTTATTCACTAATTCATCAAATATTAGTAGAATGTCTAAAGCCGTAGTGAGCTAGATAACAACCCCTGCTCTTATTATGAAGCTGGCGTTCTGGAATCTTTCTTTTAACAAACATTTTACTAAGGGTGTGCACATTTTACTAACAAATATTTTAACAAACATGTGCTCCATGAGCCGAGTTGGGGACACAGAAATGAAAGAAAGTGGGGGTCCTCTGATGGTATAGAGGAGGTCTAACCCCACCCCAGTGGGTGTAGGGAAAGCTTCCCCAGGAAAGTAACAATCCTGCTTGTGTTAGGGAGTGGGAGCCTGGTAGGTGGGAGCGTGTAAGGGAGACACACCAGCAGAGAGAACCATGCCATAGCAGATGAGCTCCAAAGAGAGTCTTTCATTTATGGCAGTGTTCTTTTATTTGCAGAAACATTTCTAAATAATGGATCAGCCTTCAGAAACGTGAATGTGGAAGAACATTATATTTTCAGATGGAATAACAATACAATCAGTGAAATCAATGTCAAAATTATTAGGGCAAAATTGAATGCCCACCAGAAAGGTAATTTTGTTGAAGAGAGAATGAGTTTTCATTTTTAAGTATTTTTTTCTTTCTTCAAGATTCACATAGTAATAACACATAAAACTAATACAGACTTGTTTCTTATGAGTATTATGATTTTTACAAGTCAAAATGTATTTTTTAAGGTAGACAAAACAACGCTATGGGGGATAATTTCTTTTTCCAGTTAAATGGAACATGTTTTCTTTTTATTTTGTTTTATTTCTAGGAATTCTGACACAGAGATTCATTGTTAAATTTTTAAGCTATAACAGTGGCAATGAAAAGGAATTATCTGGAAATCCAGGTAAGATGTTATATGCCAGTCTTTGATGTTACAGACATGTTAGTTTAGCACTCCTGAACCATAAGGATAGTTAAGGAGTGTTCTAGTTTGCTAGCTGCCGGAATGCAACACACCAGAGACAGACTGGCTTTTAATAAAAGGGGATTTATTTTGTTAGTTCTTCAAAGGAAAGGCAGCTAACTTTCCAATGAGGTTCTTTCTTACGTGGGAAGGCTCAGGATGGTCTCTGCTGGTCTTCTCTCCAGGCCTCTGGATTCCAACAACTTTCCCCGGGGTGATTCCTTTCTGCATCTCCAAAGGCCTGGGCTGAGCTGCTAGTGCTGAGATGAGGAATGCCGAGCTGCTTGGGCTGTGCTGCGTTGTGCTCTCTCATTTAGGCACCAGCCAATTAAGTCAAACATCATTCACTGCAGCAGGCACGCCTCCTAGCTGACCTCAGATGTAATTAGCAACAGATGAGGGTCACGTATCCTTGGCTCCTGTCCACAGCAACAGAACTAGGTGCCTTCACCTGGCCAAGTTGACAACTGAATCTAACTACCACAAGGAGGAATGACTCTTTAGTTTGTGACTCTGACCTTTTTCCTTATTTCTCTTTTATGACACTGGAATCTTTTTCTGATACCAACTTATTATTATTATTATTATTTTTTTACATAAGGTGCCCTATGTAGTAGCAAATTGCTCTAATGAAAGCATTACTTCTCTCTAGCTACTCATGTTTTGAAAGAGTGTGCCTTTTAAAGGGTTGGTAAAATTAGCTTTTTAAGAAGTAGTAAGCTGCAAATGATGGGTTTTTAACTGGGATATCCATGGAGAGACTTTAAAGGGCCTATGAACCCCCCTCCCTGTACTTTGTGAAAACACACCACCCCCTGGCTTATTATATATTGGTTAGTTTGTTTTGTTCACTGCTGCCTCCCCAGGGCCTAGAACATACTATGCACAGGACTGCCTTGACCAATGTACTAGTCTGTAACCATGTGTGGCTGTTGAACATTTAGAATGTGACCAGCATATCCTGTGGAAATGATAATATTTTGAATATATTGCATTATATAAAATAAATTATTTAAATTAATTTCACCTGTTTATTTTTTCTTTTTAAAAGATGGTGGTTACTCAAAAAAATTTAAAATTCTAAAAATATGTAATGTTTTAAAACTATTTATGTGACTTAGATGATATTTCTGTTGGTCAGCACTGGCTGAGGACATAGTAGGTGTTCAGGGAATATTTGTTGGATGAACCTCTAGGGTAGATGGTAGACGAACATTTTCTTTAAAAAAAAAGCTTTCTCTTCCTTTTTTTTCTCATTAAGTTATCATTACATTTTATACATTTGCTGTTTAGACCCTGTAGTAAGTAATAAGTGAAGTTATAAGTCTACACACAGTGGTACTGGCAGTTATAGTTAACTATGTTATTGTCTTTACTGAGATATTTATTTCATGTGGCTTCACTCAATTTTCTGCTGTCCTTTGCTTTCAACCTGCAAAAATTTCTTTTAGCATTTCTTACAGGGCCAGTCTAGTGGTAATAAGGTCTCTCAGATTTTCTTGACATGGGAATGCCTTAATTCCTCTGTCACTACTGAAAGACAGTTTTGCTGCATACGGAATCCTTGCTAGGCACTTTAAAAAAATTTTTTCTTGATAATTAATGTTTTTGAGGATTTTTGTTATACTTATTGGCCATCCACAAGTCGTGGTTTGGAAGAGACTTGTGTAGTCCTTCATCCATTTTATATTGAATTTGACTGTGTATTTTTCAGTTGTAGGAGAGTTTTACATAGTCTATATATGAGTTCTTTGTCATGTATAAGTATTGTGAATAATTCCTCCTAGTCTGTCTCTTCCCTATTCATTAAAAAAAAAATATTTTTATTGACAAATCTTCACACACATACAGTCATTATATGGTGTACGATCAGTGGCTTACAATATTATCACATAGTTGTACATTCATCACCATAATCATTTTTAGAACATTTACATTGCTCCAGAAATAGAAATAAAAAGAAAAAAGAAAAAACTCGTACATTCCATATCCCTTACACTTTCCTCTTATTGACCAGTAGTATTTCCAGCTACCCAATTTATTTTACCCCTTATCCTCTGTATTATTTATTTATTTTTATCCATATTTTTTACTCATCTGTCCATACGCTAGATAAAAGTAGCATCAGACACAAAGTTTTCATAGTCACAAAGTCACATTGTAAAAGTTACATCTTTATACAGTCATCTTTAAGAATCAAGGCTACTGGAACACAGCGCAGCAGTTTTAGGTACTTCCCTGCAGCTACTCCAATACACTATAAACTAAAAAGGGATGTTTATATAATGCATTGGAATAACCTCTAGGATAACCTCTTGACTTTGTTTGAAATCTCTCAGTCACTGACACTTTATTTTGTCTCATTTCTCTCTTTCCATTTTGGTCAAGAAGGCTTTCTCAATCCCTTGATGCTGGGTCCTGGCTCATCCCAGAAGTTCTAGGGAGATTTACACCCCTGGGATTCCCTATTATTTTTATTATTTTTTTTTCATTGATTTATGATACATTTTATGCATTTGCTTCCTTTTTAAATAAACTTTTAATTTTGTATGACCTTCTTCAATACTTATATAGACTGATTTAATAATATGTGATCCATTATATATATATATATATTATATATATATATATATATATACACGTATTTTAAAATCTGATTTTACTGTACTTCTTAATGGGGAGTTTGGGGAGTTGTTATTGTCTTTGAAAGCAGTCCCCTGGAACTTGAGGTTTTTCATTTCACTGACTTAGTTCTGAGAAGTGCTATCAATATGTGAACAATGTTGGAGCCCTTATTAAAAAATAGTAACTTGGTTGAGAGCCAGAACTGTTCATTTGGTAGAACAGTCTGAATATATGTGTGGTCACTGTCTTTCTACCACATTGCCAGGCAGGACAGGGCTTAAGGACTAAAAGATGTGGGCCCCATCCTCAAGGAAATAACCATCTTCTTTAGAAAGACAGCACCAAGTCACAGGAAACAATAGTGAAAAATCCAAGATAATTAATAAATTAGTGCTGGACTTATGGGAAGGTCTCTAGAACTCCAGAGAAGTAGAAAGTTGATGGAATTTTCAACCATTACATGACTCTTGAATGTCTGTCTGCTTGGTGCTGGAGACAAAGTGATGAGCAAGTCAGAGTCCCTGCCCTCGGGGTTTGCCTTCTGGGGTTGGGTGGAGGAGATGTGCCTTGAAAAGCAGATAGTACCTATTGGGAACAGGAGCCAACTTGGGTATAACCAAGGAGGTAGAAATGAGCATGGAGCATATACCTGGGCAGGGGAGGGATTGGAGGCCAGCACGGAGGCTGGGTGTTCAGGAATAGAGGGATATGAAATTGGAAACTCAGAAATTATGCAAGAACTGTGATTGAACTTTGGTTTATAAAAACAGATTTAAAACCCGTTTTGGGGGGTCATAAGAGAAAATATGAACATGGACTGGATATGAGGCCATTATAAGGAATTATTATGACTTTTCCTAGAGGAAAACGTTATGAACATTTTCATAATAAAAAGTTAGAAAAAGTATGTTGGATTAATAGGAGAGAGATGGAAGTAAGATTAAAAACCCCCAACTTTGAGGATGAATTGATTCACTAGAAAATGACCCCAGCAAAAGGTTATTTTGGTTGAAGTTTCCCTGACAAAGTCTTGTGGTAAGTGGCATCAGTCATTCAACAAGTATTCATTAAGTGGCCTGTCTGGTGGTTTATTACCCTCTTGTGTGAAAACCCAATCTGTCTTCTGTCTCGTGTCTGCTTTTTATTTTTCAGATCTTATTTAAAAAATCATATGAATTTCTTTGTCTGTTAAACACACACACACACAAATGAAGGTAATATCCTTCTCTCAAGGGTATTTTTAAAAAGCTTTGGCTAGGTAATGTGTTCATCGTATATTCTTCTATATTATTTGATGAGTAGTGCTTGCTATGTTAGAATACTTAGAAGGAACAATGTTAATTCTCATTTGTGTGGTTGTCTAGGTTATCAACTTGGGAAACCTGTCCGAGCTCTAAGTACCAGCAGGATGAAAGATGCTCTGACTTTGAACCTCTGGCAATCAGGTAATCTTGTTTGCTCATCATGATTAGCTCTTTGGTAAATGATAATTAGAATTATTGCCATATTTTGAATCTAATCAGCCAACAATTACTTTGCAGCCCGGTTGATTTATGTAGAGGCTGGGAAGGGAGAGAGAGTTGTTTTTCATGCTTCCACAGCTTTTTTTTTTTTTTAAATAAGGTATGGTAAAAGTACAAAAGGTATTGTTTGTACTTTTAGTGCTGAATAATCGTCAGAGAGATTTAAATATGGGATTGGTTTAAATATGGGATTGATTTGTCATTTTTGCCCATAACCCAGTATGTTGCTAACCTGGGACATGAGAATAGCTTCACTCCAAACTATGGAAAATCTTCACTCCAAACTATGTCAGGTCCTAATTGACTGCATCTGCCAGGAGGCATTGCATTTCGTATCCAGAACAGACTGGTCATGGTCCAGATATTCTGATTACAGAAGGTGCCTCTGTGCAGTTTGAAAGGTTGGGAGAAACAGTGACCTTAGTTGGCAAAAACTGGAAACTTTATTTCTACTTATTGTTTTCTCTTTGTTTTTTAAGAAAAGCTACTTTTATTTAGCCAAAATGGTAAGGGGATGATGTTTTTTGTTTTATAGCTGGAAGGGGTTTGTGTGCATCAGCAACTTTCAAACCCATTGTATTTGGAGAAAATGTGTTCTCTGGATGCCTTTTAGAAGCTGGGATTAGTGAAAACTGTACTCAGCTCAGGTGAGTGTTTTAAGGATTAATTTAGCGAGATTTTGAGTGGTTTGCTTAAAATTAATTCACTATATGGATACTGAAGACCCCACTGAAGTTAATGTGGAAATGTAGAGTCTGAATGAAACCTTGTGTGAAGGTGATAATAAATAATGAATAAATAGAAACTTGCAATATAACTTGGTCATTTCAAATGTCAAAATAAGGGAAGATAAAACTATTATTTAGGACTATACCTACTTCGTCCCTATTTAAGCAAATTTCTCTGCTGAGGGATGTTCTGAATATTGGGACCTAAAACTCGGAAAACTGTAGAAAGGGCCAGAACCTGGTATAATTGGTGTGATAAACATTTAAAGAATACTTAAGCTTGTTAAATGTCGCATACAGCATTTAAGCATTTGGAAAGTGTTTTCATGGATTTGCATATGCCAACACATGCATTCTTTTTTTTTGAAACATATTTTTATTGCGAAATAGAACATGTATACAAAAAAGCAATAATTTTCATCATTTTAACAAGTAATTATAGAACAGATTTCAGATTTTGGTATGGGTTACTATTCCACATTTTCAGGTTTTTCCTTCTAGCTGCTCCCAAACAGTAGAAGCTAAAAGAAATATCATTACAGCGATGTGATTCTGTAGTCATATTTGTTTGTTAAATCCTATCTTCTCTGTTACAACTCCACCTTTTCCTTTGATCTTATTCCCAAACTATAGAGGTGTTTGAGCTATACCCATTCTAACTTTTTCATGTTGAAAAGGGGTGTCAACAATAGAGAATAGGGGGATAGAATTAGTTGATATTCTTGGAGAAGCTGGCCCCTCTAGGCTTCAGTACTTATCTGGCCTAGGAACCCTCTGGAGGCTATAGGTTTCATGAAAGTAAACTTAGTACGTGAAACTTTCGTAGAGTCTCTGTTAGAGGCCCAGGACTTCTTTAGGGTTAACAGAAGAGATGTTTATTGGGGTATGGCAAACCACGGCAATTAGGAATATCTAATTGAAGCTTGTATAAGAGTAGCTTCCAGAGTAGCTGTCCACTCCAGATTCCATTTGAACGCTCTCAGCCACTGATAAGCACATGCATTCATGTAGGTGACATATCCCAGTGGTGTATTTCTTTGGGGAGTAGGGAAAAGATGGGGGAGACATTGAGTAGGAAAGATACTCCCAGCCTCTGATCTCAGGGTGCTAGGCTAGAATCCAGAGTCCCTCCCAGGCAATTCATAAGATTTCTCCCCTCCAATGGCATTTCTATAAAGGAGGGATACTAAGTTCTAATTCTTAATCTTCACCTAATTTTTTGGCTCAAGATTCTAGCTTGTTCCCGGTGCCTGCCCATGCAAAAAAAAAGAAAAAAAGATTCTAACTAGATGTTAAGCTTCCTTTTTTAAAAATTTATTTATTTATTAATTAAAAAAAATTAAGGACAAACAAAAACATTAACATATTCTGTTCTACATATATAATCAGTAATTCTCAATATCATCACATAGTTACATATTCATTTCTTAGAACATTTGCATCAATTCAGAAAAAGAAATAAAAAGACAACAGAAAAAGAAATAAAATGATAACAGAGAAAAAGAAAAGATTATATATACCATACCCCTTACCCCTCGCTTTCATTTATCACTAGCATTTCAAACTAAATTTATTTTAACATTTGTTCCCCCTATTATTTATTTTTATTCCATATATTCTACTCGTCTGTTGACATGGTGGATAAAAGGAGCATCAGACACAAGGTTTTCACAATAACAGTCACATTGTGAAAGCTATGTCATTAGTCAGTCATCATCAAGAAACATGGCTTTAGCTTCCTTTTATTGTTGGAACATTCTGGTCCCTTTATTTATCGCGGGACCACAATATGTGACCTGTGCACCTCCCAAGTTTTGTGACACCTAGTGGAATCTGTAAAACCATCCGATTCCAGTGTAAGCTGTTATGTCCAAAGAAAAAGGTTGCTTCTGCATGTCCTCCTCTAGTAACTCATATCTGTCCTGACAGGGCCATCAAAGAAAAATGTGACTCCCAGCCAGTTTTGAATGCCAATTCCTCTGGCAGTTTTTTATTTAGGTACTGAGCAAGCTCTACCTGAATCCTCACTAAAAATGACTGCAGGACAAAACCTGATGGCTGTGAGTGCAGAATTGTCTTCCTCTTTTGCAGGGAGAATGCTGTCAAAAGACTTGATTCATTAATACAGGCCACTCATGTTGCAATGAGAGGCAACTCTGATTTTAACGATCTCAGAGATGGCTGGTTCGAAATAATACGTAAGTCAAAGCTGTGTGGGTATAAATGTGTAACTTGGTTGCTGGCACTACTCAAGTGCTGGTTGTAGCGTTAAAGCCCACTCAATTGTCTTTCTTTTCTGTGACCTAACTGCACATTTTGTTAGGGGTTAATTCTCCAGGAAAGCAGCTCCTCACACCTCTCGCTGCTTATCCTTGATGCTTTTTATGTTTTTTAAGAGGAAATCAACATGAAGTTCAAATTGCCTGGTGTTTTATGAGCTAATAATCCTAGTAAACAGAAAGTCTTCCTACTTTCCTTCCTTTCGGCAAGGATCACAGAAATCCCTGCCAGAGTCACCACAGACTCTCCTTCTCTTCCTATTATTGATCTTGGTTTACTTTCCCCCTACGTGCCAGTTTTCAAGATGAATGGAAGTTAATTTCTCATTCAATTTTAATCTCTTCCATTATTATTGCTATCATGACATATTAGGAAATTACTTTATCTTTTTTTTAAATTTTATTATAGCAGTTGTAGGTTTATAGAAAAATCATGCAAAAAAGTACTGAGTTCCCAGATTCTACTCCAGGAAATTACTTTTTAGCCTATTGAAGAAGTTGTTAATATGGATTTTAAATGTCTTATACAGTGTTTATTAGAATAGTGACTCCATGGAGTACCTTTCTCTAGTATTTTCCTGCAATTATATGACTTTTTATTTTTAAAGGCCAAGTGGATTTCAGTAGAGAGCTTTGGAACTGAGTCATGATGCATAGTTTTATTATGTAGGCCAAGTCATTTAAAGTTCCCACAATCAATATATAAGGAAACATTTTGAACACAGCTTCTTGGTGACAGCCTGCACCTTGTAGACTTCAGGGGTTACATGGTTATTGGAGTGACAAGAACTGGAGCCTGTTAGTGATCAAAACCTCGTTAATGTGATTCTTGTCTAGCATTATATTTTGCATTTTTGTTTGTTTGTTTCATTGCACTGGAGGAAGGCTGTTTTAAAATGATCCTTTCAGGTTGTGTAACATTTCTATAGGTGTAGATGCCCCTGGTTCCGGTGCAGACCCATCTTTTGGCCATGCCAGAGGCATCTGTGTGGATATCCCTGCTCGGCTGAGCATCCGCGTCCTCATCTCGGATGCTGGCGCAGTGGAAGGGATTACTCAGCAGGAGATTGTTGCGGTTGAGACGAGGTATGATCACATCTCGGATAACAGAATCAGGAAAATCGAGTGGTGCCAAAGAACAGAAACTTTCTTATTTAGAATCTGATCACTTATTTACAAGTTGCAATTATCAGCAATATTAGCAATATGTCTAAGTATTTATAAATCTATGTATAAGAGATTCTGGAAGATATTTTAGGGAATACAAAGATGAATGAAGGGTACAGTGCTAAGAATACTTGAAATCCGTAACTGTAATTGGTGTCTTAATCAGGGACTACAGCCCCATGGTGAGAGCCTGGCAGCAGACAGGCTTGGGCTCGTGAGCTATGACCCTGGGCAGTTACTTAGCTCTTCTGAGCTGCAGTTTCCTCACCTGTGAGGTGGTGCTAATACCTGTATTTGTCAGGCCTCTTTCAGTGTCAAGCGACAGGATCCCAGTTCCTACAGACTTAAGCAAAAAGGGAACTTAATTCACATTCTGAAAAAAAATCCACACACAGCTAGTTCATGAATCTCAAAACTCTGAAGCCGGGACTCTTTTTCTCTTCCTCTCTAGTCTCCTTGTTCCTTCAGGTTCGCTTCATCCTCAGGGAGAGCCTCTTCAAGAGATGGTAAAAGAGCACTCCCAGGTTTACATCAGTTTAGCAACTCCAGTGGGAGCAGAACTGGGCAGGCTCTTATTGGTTCAGTTTAAGTCATGTGCTCCTTTATTAACCAATCGCTGTGGCCTAGGCAGTAAGTAGCCAACTCTGATTGGCCAGGCTCAAGCAATGGGTGCAGCCCTAGGTTCTGGGCGAGGGCCTGGTCCCTTCCTGTCCAAATGAAGGGAGAGTGGGGTACAGAAAGGGGAGGGCTGCTGGGAGGCAGAAACAACGGAGGTTAACCACATCCACCTACTTCATAGGACTGTTTTGAGGGTTATGCGAGGTGGGTGCATAAAGCATTTTTGCACTGTGTCTGCGCACATAAAGCCAATGGTAATTTTATTGTTTGAGACAAATTAGGTGATGAAACAACTCGACTTCAAAAGCACCAACATGTAATGAGCTAAATGGGGAGGAGAGAGCTGAAACAAAACCAGCAACATGCTGGTGATGGATGGTTATAGCTGGGTGATTAGTGCATGGAGGTTCCTTATTGTCGTTTCTCTCCTTTGGTGTCTGTTTTCAAATTTACCTCCTGCAAAGGGAAAAAGGCACTTGTAGAATCTGGACCTTTTTGTGACAATTCAATATTTGTCCTCCCTGTGTCAGTTACATGATGTGCTCAATAGAATAGAAAGAATAGAAACAAGTTGTGCATCTTTTTCTCCCAGGTTTTCCTCTGTGAACTGGCAGTACCAGTGTGGGCTGACCTGTGAAGATAAGGCCAACTTCTTCCCTATCAGTGCAGAGGTCCAGTTTATTCAAATACCTGCACACTTACCCCGCCCACTCACCAGGTAATGTTGATGCTCGTCTAACTGGCGTTATTAGGAAGCAGGAAAATATGTATTCAAAAATAGAAAATGTATTTTTTTAAATCAAGTTTTGATGCATTTCACTTGTGGCTGTAGTGTTACAATTATTGTTACCTTCTAAAATATTTTCTAGATTCCAGGTCAACTTTACAGAATATGACTGTAACCGAAATGACGTGTGTTGGCCACAACTTCTATATCCCTTGACCCAATATTATCAAGGTAGGGTAAAACAGATTTCTGGAATGATTATTGTTATATTTTTGTCACCTTTTTAAACAATTAAAAAATAACACATAAATATCACAAAAAAACTTAAAACATAGAAAAGTTGTAAAAAGAAGAAAAATTACTGGTAGCATTAGCATTACCACTTAAAAATGATCACAATTAAGGTTTTGGGTTATTTCTACCTAAATAATTACTAAAAACCCTTGAAAAAAGAATGTTGATTAATTTTGTGTGTCGTCTTGCAGGGGAACCTTATTCTCAGCGTGTCGCCAAGGGCTTGCTGTTGGTGTCGCTCTTCATATTCGCTGTGTTCCTCAGTAACCCCTGCGCTAGAATATGCAAAGCTTGGAATTCTCCCACCATGTGACATCTTAAAGACCACAGGCATCTCCTTCAGTGACTTGCTGCGCTCCATTGTGCCTCTGTGCAAAACTCTAATAAATGAAATGTTTATTTTTGTAAAAAATTTTTTTTACATGCTCTGTGAATTTCGCTGATATATGTAACTATCCAGATGTTCAATGCAATGATAAATGAACATTCTCATTGCTAGGTCGGACCTAGCAAAATGTAAATGAGGGTCAACTATATAAACAAATGTTAGTTGAAATTTTAGTTTTTTGTAAATTATGAAAATCAGAAGTGTTTTGATCCAGATATGTTATTTGTACCAAAAAGAGTCAGTCTTCTAAAAAGATGTTTCATATATTTGTGCTGAATAGATTATTTCTCCATATTCCAAAGAAAGGATTAGAAGATATATAATACAAAAGGGCAAAATTAACAAGGAAAGATATGGGGATGATTGGGGACTGGGGAAGGGAATTATTATAGAGAGGAAAGTAAAACAAAACCAGGGTGGATGGAAGCCCACAAAAATATATGCTAAAGACTGGCATTTAGCAAAATTGAGTCCCTAATTTAGTTCTCAGTTTACAAAGAGATAAATATGATTAGCTTCAAGAATCGTAGGATCCATAAATTAAAAGTAAACTTTTGATGAAGGACAGTTTTTCCTAGCTGTGATAATTTCTTGAGAGAAATTCCTCCCAAGTCCCCTTATAATGTGCTATTCGACCTAACGCAGTGGGGAAAAGTGTGTCTTAATCCCCAGCCCTACAAGGAGCTCCATTGCAAAGCTCCTTTGTATTTTCTGTTTGTGCCAGATAATTTATGTAGCTGCTGTTTTAGATGGATTGTGCACACCATCGATAAATCTAAATCGAAAAGTGATTCTTTCCCCCTTTACAATTCTTGAACGAATCTCTAGTGCCTCCGTAGGTGCCAGCATTTCCTGAAGGTGTTGCATTTCCCGTGCAGAGTTCCTGCCCAGAGGGGGTTTCAAATCTTCCTGCCAATCTTAATCCCATTTTAAAAGAGGGGAATCAACCATTCATCTCACAGTTCATAATTTGTGGCAAAATGGAGGCACTGTCAGTTTCGGCCACTTGTTCTGTGGTGGTCATGCATGGACCTTCACCTGAACCCCAAGGGAGGACTGTTTTAGGAGACTCAGTCAGTTCTGGACATAGTGGGGTTGGCGTATGGGCAGATTATTTCCCAAACTTCAGCTGTTTGACTTCCCCTCCACAATCCTTAACATATATGCTAATTACTGTACTGTTATTTAAATAGAATTGCTTTAAAAATTTTTAGCTTCGACTTAAGCAATAATATTCATGAAATTATAGGTTTGGTGTTCTGGTTGTATTTTTCCTAATTTATATAAAGTATGTAACTAATGCCATAAACGTTTTCCTCCTCAAATACTACTATTTGTATTAATTGGGGAAACACTGGATTCCTTCTCCAACTGATCACATCACATAGAGTCTTTTACCAAGGAAAAGGATATACCTACTGATTGATTAATTTCAGTAATGCAGGAAGTCTTTCTATGGCCATTAGTGTAACTGGAAAATTAAATTACCAAATGACAGGTCATTTAGCCTGGTTTTGTGGATTTTGATAGGATGCCCTGGGTGAGAGGATGTAAAAGGAAAAAAATCACTTTGGCAGTAGGATGGAATCTGGGAGGCATACTGTAAGATTTTAATTTTCTAACACTGGTACATTCATACATGTGTTCAAGAGACATTTACTGAGTGGTTGTTACATGCCACACCCTGGAAATTCTACTTGCAAGGGGGACACACCACAGTGACCAGGATGATGTCCCTCTCTGGTGAGCTTACACCCTAGCGGGGGTAGCCTGGAAATAAATAAGGTGATTTCAGATAACGGTAGGTGCAATGGAGGAAACAGAACAGGGACAGGATGGGGTGGGAAGGGAGAGAGACTTTAAAGGGGAAGTCAGGGAGAGCCTCTTAGAGGAGGAGACATTTGGGCTGAGACTGCCTTGAAAAGGAGGACCTGCAAGTTCAAATGCACCGATCTGGGCGTGTTGGAGAAAGAGTAAGGCGGCTGGTGCAGTGGGAGCCAAGGGAGTCCTGGGCAGGCGGTACAGGAGTTCAGGGGGCGGAGGCCAGACCACGTGGGGTCTTGCTAGCTATGGTAAATTTGAATTTTATTCGCAATGCAGTGGGAGAAGCCAGAGGATTTCAAGTAGGTTCACGGCAGAGTTTCCCCTTGTTCCGAAGAGATCACTGGAGCTGCTGAGTGGAACTTGTAACAGGCAAGAGCAGCGAGCGGCATAAAACTGTTACGACTACAGATCCTGCTTTTGGGTCTGCAAGAGGGAACAGGGTCCTCAAGAGAAAAGCAAGTGGTAGAAGCCAGAGGCGAAGACCTCATATTGTAGAATTCCATTTTTATGAAATGAGCAGAGTAGGCCAGTCTATATAGAAAAAGGAGTTCAGTAGCTGTCGGGGGCTGGCGATGGGAAAGGGGGTTGCAGCTGAGCAGGAGGGATCTTTTGAGTCGATGGAAAGGTTCTAAAATTGGACTGCGACGATGGCAGCACAACCGCGTAAATTCACTAAAAAAAGTCACAGAATTGTATGTTCAAAACGGGTGGATGTTAAGGCATGTAAACGAGAACTCAACAAAACATGAAAACTCTCTAAAACCTAAGCGAGGGCTGTTGGCCCTTGGGGTCCGGCAAGAGCGCGGGAAACATGGGCCTGCAGCACCCGGGATTGGCGCTGGTTGGCCCGTGTGGCGGCGGCTTGCGGGGTGAACTCCGGGCGGCCATTGGTCGGCCGGCTGGGGGCGGGCGCACGCGCGCGCGGGGGGCGGAACCGGAACCGGCCGTGGCTTGGGGGCGGGGCTTCGCTGGCGGTGGTGGCGGCGGCGGCTGGAGTGGTGGCCGTAGTGGTAGGAGCTGGGCGGCTGGACCCGGGGCGGCCGCTGCAGCCCGAAGCCCCATGGTGCAGGGTCGCGGCGGGGCCGCAGGAAGAACCCAAGGCCCGGGCCGCCCCGGTTGACCGTGCGGGCCCGCCGCCGTCGCCCGTCGGGGCCTGCGGGGGCGCGGGCCGGCTCGCCATGGGGTCCCTGTTCCGGAGCGAGACCATGTGCCTGGCGCAGCTCTTCCTTCAGTCCGGCACGGCCTACGAGTGCCTCAGCGCCCTGGGCGAGAAGGGCCTGGTCCAGTTCCGAGACGTGAGTGTCGCCCCGCGAGACCCCGGCCGGTCCCCGCCCGCGGGCCGCACCTGCCGGCCGAGCGCTTTCAGATCCCGCTCTTCGTTTCGGCCTCCGCTCGGCCGGCGCTTGGGGAGGGAAGCGCCTCTGTCTCCTGTTCCCCGGCGGGTCCCGCAGGTCCCGGTCCAGAACGCAGGTCTCGGAATCCCTGGGCCGAGGCCGCTGTGCCCGGGATAGTTGGGAACGCTTCTGTGTAGGTCTTCATCACCCCCCGGGTGGCCTTTGTCAAATGCTTCGGGGCACCGTCTCGGCCGGACGCTGTGCTATGGCCTTTTGGAGGCTGTTTTGGAACTTTACGAGGGTGGCGGGAGACATATATTAAGCGAGTGGATAAGTAAACAAGAAAATGTTTACTATAAAGAAGAGAAACCAGATGGTGCGATGGTCACTTGGTGGGAGGTACATTTGAAGGAGGTGGCTGAGGAAGGCTTCACCGAGGAGGTGGCGTGTCCGCTGAGACCTGTATAGGAAGGAGCCGACCGTGGAGGGTCTGGGGAAGAGGGTCCCAGGTGGACGGATCAGGAAGAGCACACACCCTGAATAGAAGGAATGAACTCGGTGTCAGCTCCTGGCGGGAGGAGTTTTTGTTTGTTTTGTTCACTCATGTGGGACGGTGAGATGGAATTGGAGCGGGATCAGTGTTTGTTGAACGGAAACCCTCTCCCCAACAAGTAATAATAAACCCTTGTTTATGCTTTGTTTACTTGTTTATTGTTGTCCCCACCGTGGACTGTCGATCCCCAGGGGTAAAGACCTTGTCTATCCTGTTCACTACTGTTTCCTCAAGGTGAGCGCAGTACCTGCCAGAGTAAGCACTTAATAGGCATTTGCTGAATGAAGGACAAGTTTCCTCTTGAATGCCCAACGTGTGCCAGGCACTATTTTTCTTTTTTTTCCAAAGGTTCAACATCAAAAATTTATCAAGTGTAAAAACTCAGTCTGTTTGATACAGTTAGAATGATTAATTTTACAAATAGCTATGAGAAACAGCACATCTGACAAACTGAAGAGTTGGAAGAGAATTCAGAAAGGAACTATTTCCTTTCTGAATTAAGAAAAGTTAGTTCCGAATTAAGAAAAGTTAGTTCCATCGTTTGCATTTTTTTCTTCCTCATCATTTTAACGTCTCTGTTGTACTTCTTAAGTCAGAGGCTTTCCTGAGGATTCCATTTATCAGACAGGTACTGGCTTGCTTTTCAGCAACTCTATCATGGCTGATTTACTAATATATCCTATAGATTTTTTTTTCTTTTTTAAGTGAGCTTCGTTTACTTAAAAAAATTTTTTTATTAATTAAAAAATCAACAATAAACAAAACAAGATATTCCATTCTCTATATATAATCAGTAATTCTTCATATCATCACATAGTTGCATATTCATCATTTCTTAGAACATTTGCATCGATTTAGAAAAAGAAATAAAAAGACAACAGAAGAAGAAATAAAACGATAGTAGAGAAAAAAAAAGTTATATATACCATACCCCTTACCTCTCGTTTTCATTTACCACTAGCATTTCAAACTAAATTTATTTTAACATTTATTCCCCCTACTATTTATTTTTGTTCCATATGTTCTACTCTTTTGTTGATATGGTAGATAAAAGGAGCATCAGGCACAAGGTTTTCACATTCACAGAGTCACATTGTGAAAGCTATATCATTGTTCAGTCATCCTCAAGAAACATGGCTACTGGAACACAGCTCTACATTTTCATGCAGTTCCCTCCAGCCTCTCCACTACATCTTGACTAACAAGGTGATATCTACTTAATGCGTAAGAATAACCTCCAGGATAACCTCTCGACTCTGGAATCTCTCAGCCATTGACACTTAGTCTCATTTCACTCTTCCCCCTTTTGGTCGAGAAGATTCTCTCAATCCCTTGATGTTAATTCTCAGCTCATTCTAGGGTTTTTCTCAGTCCCTTGATGCTGAGTCTCAGCTCATTCCAGGATCTCTGTCCCACCCAGGCAGTATTTTTGGTGCTGGGGATTCAGTGGTGAACAAGGCAAGTCCCTGTGCTCACGGAGCTCACAGTCTGGAAGGAGACAGATAAGCACACATCCTGGTTTGAACTGCCTGTAATTACAAGTGCTATGAAGGAAAAAGAGCAGGGTGTGGAAGGAAGCCTATTCAGCAAGACCTAATACTTACCTACTGAAAGTCACTTCAGGTGAACATTTTATCTCCTGAGTCACAACTTTCATCTCTGGACTATTTGTCTTTCTGAGGAGTCCTTAATTTCAAAATGCAGTGGTACTCCTCACCAGGATCTAATGTCAGTGGTCCTTTGATTGACCTCAGAGGCGATTGTAAGATCAGGGAGAAGCTCCTGAGTGACAGTGAAGCTACAGATAAGGCCCACAGGTCTTCCTGGGTGCTGGAGCCCCTGGGGCACATAGTGCCCACTTGCCTGGCAGGTGCTGTTGCTGCGTTTTTAGGAGCAGGAAATACTCAGGAAAACAGTCGCAGGGCAGCAGTCTCCCTCTTGTAACAGGTACACTTGTTCATTCTCAAGCCAAGAGACTTACCATATTTAAATCTTATGGCTTGAACAAATACTAATCACCACAAAATTTTGGTTTCATATTAGAGTATAGCAAGGCTTCTTTTTGACTGAAAATCAGTGAAAGAAAAAGAACTATTCTTGTTTTTTCAATGGGAAAACAAAATTAAAGTGCTATAATGAACTTTTGTGTGGTACTAGAGTTCAGGTGTGTGTGTGTGTCTGTCTTCCTTGGTTGACAGTCAGGCGTCATGGATGCTGGCGCAGAAAGCTCCATCACAACTCTGACTTTTCTGCCCTTCCAGGAGTTTCTCACTGACATTGCATTCGCAGTGTCTGATCACTGACAATTTTTCTGGCTTGCATAGGCTCTATAGATTCCCCTTTTCTTTTAATAATCCTTCTAAGGATTTCTATATGGCAGCCAAAGAGAAGACCTGAAAAAGAAAGGCGATTAGACCAACCAATACCACCCAAGGAAGGGACATTTATCTCACTTTGGTTACAGTCTGCAAGCTAAAAAGTTTTCACCTTTAGTCCCACTGGAGTAGGAAAACTAATGGTATGAGTACTAGTAAAAACACCTGTTTTTTTCTGGGTTAGATGCTAGTCTTAAAATGAATCTAAGTTAAAATGTACTTTGTATTATTAGCCTTGAATTGGGGTGGCTTTGCCTCCCTAAGAAGAAAACAAAAACAAAACTTTGTAAAAGAAATCATGCAACAGAAAAACCCAGTTAATATATATATATATATAAGATGGTGGTGGTGTGGGTCAAATTCAACCATGTTTGTATCATTGGCACAAAAATTTACCTTTGTGTAAGGCTTTTACAATTTGTAAAACCATAATGTCCAATTATCCTTAACTATTTGTTACTGATGAAAAAATTCAAACTGAGAAGTTGTGTTATTTGTAGACAGCTTCTGATGCTCAGCTTCCTTTTCACAGTCTCCGTTGTATAGCAGCAGATTGTATCTCAGTCGTTGGAAACTCGGAAGTGATGATTTCAGATTTAAATGATTTCCAGAAATGAATGAAAATGTGACAAGTGAAATGAAACTCGATTCTTTATCTTTCTTCTGAGTAATTCTTAAAACCAAACAAGAACTGAGCCTTTGGAGTGGTTTGAGCCATTTCATGTCTACTTTTTGTCTAATTATGTTTTTTGAGAGTGGCCAGTATAAGCTCCGAATATCGTAAAGATAAAATTCTTGTCCTAAATGTCTTTTAATGTGGATGAATACTGCAGTGAAAGAAAAAAAACAGAAGTAATATATTTTCATTGTGGGCAATTGGGAAGCCATTCTTTAGAGGTAATAGCTTCCTGATCCCACTACCTAGAAATAAACACTTTAAACTTTTTGTGATGTTGACTGATCAAATAGTATTTTCTAATAATATTTTAAAATGTGCCTGTATATGTATTTTTATATAATTGTAATTATATTGAAAAGATAATGTTTAGTCTGCTTTTTCCGCACAAATCGTGGTTAACTTCCTCATATTATTAAATACTCTTTACAGCATTTTTTATTTCTTTAAGCTTTGTGTTATAAGTAGAGCACGTAGTACAATGAACCCTTTGCACTCGGCGCTCAGCTGCAATATAAATTCACGGCCACTTCTCTCCTCCCTTTCCTGCCCTTCCCCTTCCGTAGCAGATTATTTTGGAACAAATCCCAGATGTGTATAATTTCATTTGCAAGCATTTTAATCTTTTAAGAGGTAATCTTGAAAGCCATACCATGATCACACCTAAAAGGTTTAATTGTGGATTTCTTAATATAATGGAATTACCTGGTCATTTAAAACATAATTTTTAATAACTGCATAGTATTCAGTTATGCGACTAAATCATTTTTAACTCTTGAGGTATAATTTTAGCTCTTGAGGTATAATTTACATATAAAATTCACTCCTTACAAGTGTACAAGCAACGATTTTTAGAAAATTTGCCGAGTGGTCCATATAGCAGCATAATCCAGTTTTAGAACAGTCCATCCTCACCAAAAGACCCCTTATGCCCATTTATAGTTAATCTCTATTGCATCCCCTTAGCCACAGGACACCATAAAGCTACGTTTTGCCTATAAATTTGCCTTTTCTGGACATTTCATATAGAGGGAATCTTGTATCATGTGGTCTTTTGTGTCTGGTTTCTTTCATTAGCATCATGTTTTCCAGGTCCATCCACCTGGAAACATGTGCCAGCACTTCATGCGTTTTATGTGTGAATAGTATTCCATTGTACGCTATAGATTATACTTTCTTTAACCAATTTTCTATCATTGGATTTTTTTCCCCCCATAGGCAGGTACTGGGAATCGAACCTGGGTCTCGGGCATGGCAGGCAAGAACTGTGCCAGGGAGCCATCATGTCCCGCCCTATCATTGGATTTTCGAGATACCACTTTTTTTTTTTTTTTTTCTGTGTAGCAGAATTGAGAGGTGCTAACCCTAATCCTGGGGTTGATCTTCTAGATAAATTCTTGTGTTTTTCCATAGCTTTTACCTTAAGGTAGGTTTCTTTGTAGGCTCTTGCTGGGCCAAAGGATATTTTCAGGTTTCTTTTTTAATATTTTTTTTTATTGTGAAATAGAGTATAAGGCAAAGAATTTCAAAGTACATTTTAACAAGTAGTTATAGAACAGATTTCAAAGTTTAGTAAAGGGTAGTTTCATAATTTCAGGTTTTTCCTTCTAACTGCTCCAAGACACTAAAGATTAAAAAGAAATAGCAATATAATGATTCAGCAGCCATACTCATTTGTTAAATCCTAATTTCTCTATTATAACTCCTCCTCTTTTAATCCTTTTCCCAATTTGATGGGATATTTGGGTGTTCTAGTTTGCTAGCTGCTGGAATGCAATATACCAGAAATGGAATGGCTTTTAAAAAGGGGAATTTAATAAATTGCTGGTTTTCAGTTCTAAGGCTGAGAAAATGTCCCAATTAAAACAAGTCTGTAGAAATGTCCAATCTACGGCATCCAGGGAAGATACCTTGGATCAAGAAGGCTGATGATGTTCAGGGTTTCTTTCTAAAGTGAGAAGGCACGTGGTGAGCACGGCATCATCTGCTAGCTTTCTCTCTTGGCTTATGGTTTCATGAAGCTCCCCGGGAGCTGTTTTCCTTCTTCATCTCCAAAGTGCTGGCTTGTGGACTCTCTGCTTCGTGGTGCTGCAGCATTCTCTGCTCTCTGAATCTCCTTCATTCTCCAAAATGTTTCCTGTTTTATAGGACTTCAGAAACTAATCGAGACCCACCCAAATAGGTGGGGACACGCCTTTACCTAATCCATCTTAACAAACTCTTGATTAAATTGCATCTCCAGGGATATGATGTAATTACGGTTTCAAACATACAATTCTGAATAGGGATTAGAAGAAACAACTGCCTTTACAAAATGGGATTAGGATTAAAACATGACTTTTCTAGGGGCCATACATCATTTCAAACCAGCACATTCCACCATCTGGACCCTAAAAAAGACATGTTTTTCCCATATGCAAAATACATTAATTCCATCACAATATCAGAAAACTTTAAAGCATTCCAGTAACAATCAAATACAATGTAAAGTTAAAACCAGTACAAAGTCTCATCAGAGTTAGGTACAAGTGTGGTCTGTGCTCAGGCAAATTTTCCTCTGTCTCTGGACCTTTGAAAACTCATAACAAGTTATTTGCTGCCAACATACAAAGGAGGAACAGTCATGGGATACATATACGCATTTCCATAAGGAGGAAGGAACACAGGGGTCACTGGATTTTGAAAACCCGCAGGGCAAAGTCCATTAGATTTCAAAGTCTGAGAGTTGTTTATCTTTGGGGCTTCTGAAAGCACCCACTCTTTTCAAAGAGGCCTGCCTCTCTCCAAATGCAACCTTGGGGAATACTGGGGAGACCACCTTTTTCTTGGCTCCACCTTCTCCAAGGAGCAGGGCTGCACCCGGATCTCTGCTGTCTTCAGGGCACATGCTCAACCCCTCCATGTGGTGGCAGCTAGGCTGTCCCTAAACCCCAAGGAATGTGCTTCACCCTCTCCAAGGCCTGAGGTGGCATGACTCTTCCACTGCCACGAGTTGGAAAGCCCATCCTCTGCCTTTGGGGCAAACTCACCCTCTCCATGGGCTTGGATGGGTCTGCTCTCCTGGCCTGAGGCTTCTTGACTTCAGACTTCAGCCGCCATGGCTTTGCCTCTGAAGTTATTTTAACTTCACTAGTGTCCCTTCTCTGAACCTCCCCCAGTACAGACTGGCAGCGGCTCTGTTTATACAGTTCCCACAGCACTGTTGTTGGCTTTCTATGCAGTAGCCTTGAATCATACCCGTCAGACATAAGGAATTTCCACAAATCCTTCCTGGATAACTCCATGTCTGATCCTGGCTTTCTCTGAAATGGCTGACTGGTTCGACAATTGGCCAAATCCTCACATGGGGCACTATTCTTTGGCGTCTCCCCTCCTGGAAGCCCAGAATTTTCCAGAACATCAATTTCTGCTTTCTTTCTGCCCAAGAGTTCAGTTTTCAGCTTATCTCTTTCCTGTCACATTTCACTATAAGCTGTGAGGAGAAACCAGGCTGCACCTTCGACATTTAATTTGGAGATCTCTTCTGCTAAATATCCAAGTTCATGGCTTTTAAAATCAGCCTTCCAGCCAAAGCCACTTGTCAATTTTGCCAGATTATCTGCAATTTTAAGACAAGGCTCATCTTCTTTCTAGTCTATAATAACACACGCCTCATTTCTATCTAAGGCTTTATCAGAAGTGTCTTTAGAGTACACATTTCTACCAACAGTCTCTCCACAGCATTCTAGGCCTTCTCTGTCAAGCTTCTAACAACTCTTCCAGAATCTTCCCCTTGCACATTTAAAAAGCCGTTCCAACATGTTTGGTATTTGCAAACTGTAGCAGCACCCCACTCCTGGTACCAAAATCTGTTCTAGTTTGCTAGCTGCTGGAATGCAATATACCAGAGACGGAATGGCTTTTAAAAAGGGTAATTTAATAAGTTGCTAGTTTACAGTTCTAAAGCAGAGAAAATGTCACAATTAAAACAAGTCCATGGAAATGTCCAATCTAAGGCATCCTGGTAGAGAGATTCCTTGGTTCAAGAAGGCTGATGAAGTTCAGGGTTTCTTTCTCAAGTGAGAAGGCACATGGTGAACACTATCACGGTTTCTTTCTCGGCTGGAAGGGCACATGGCAGGCATGGCGTCATCTGCTAGCTTTCTCTCTTGGCTTCTGGTTTCATGGAGCTCCGCGGAGGCATTTTCCTTCTTCATCTTCAAAGCACTGGCTAGTGGACTCTCTGCTTCCTGGTGCTGCAGCATTCTCTGCTCTCTCTGAATCTCTTTCATTCTCCAAAATGTTTCCTCTTTTATAGGACTTCAGAAACTAATGAGACCCACCCAGATGGGTGGGGACACGCCTTTACCTAATCCAGTTTAACAAACACTCTTGATTAAATTGCATCTCCAAGGAGATGATCTAATTACAGTTTCAAACATACAATACTGAATAGGGATTAGATGAAACAGCTGCCCTTACAAAATGGGATTAGGATTAAAACATGACTTTTCTAGGGTACATACATCATTTCAAACCAGCACATTGAGCTATGCCAATTCTAATTTTTTTCATGTTGGAAAGGGGATTGTGTAATATGGGATAGGGGGATGGAACTGGTTGATGTTCTTGGAGAGACTGCCCCTTCTGGGTTTCAGGATTTACCTAGCCTAGGAACCATCTGAAGGTTTTAGGTTTCTTTTCAGGCTTTTTATTTATTTATTTTATTTTTAATAGTAGTTGCCAAATGCTCTCCAGAAAAGTATCTCAAAACCTTACTAATAACAATTTTATTTACAAAATCAATTCTGGGGTGGTGCAATGGTAGCTCAGTGGCAGAATTCTCACCTGCCATGCCAAATACCCAGGTTCATTTCCTGGAGCCTGCACATATTAAAAAAAAAAAAAAAAGAGAGAAAGAAAAAAAAAATCAATTCTATCTTTAAAATCATGGCTAAACCACTGGAAATTTTAAAGCATTTTTTTTCATCCTTTTATTTTTCAGCTCAACCAGAATGTAAGTTCTTTCCAAAGAAAATTTGTTGGTGAGGTGAAGCGATGTGAAGAACTAGAACGAATATTGGGTAAGTTTATTTTGCATTTTCATTAGTTAAATCATTATTTTTTGAATAGGCAAACCTTACTCACTTTAGAAAAAATTAGAAAAGGTAGACAAGCAGAAAGAAATGGCCCACATTCTCACCCTTCACCCTTCAGAGATAGTTGCTGTTATCTAAGTGCTTGTTTTCTTTCCATAGTTTACCTATAAAAGTAAGGCTTTATGTACATATAGTGATGTTATTTTGCTGACAGTTTTGTTTCTCACTTATTATTGTGAACATCTTTCTAGTCGATATCAGATTGATATGTCATTTTTCATGGCTGCATATTATTTCATCATTTTGATGTACTATGTGTTATTTAACCAATCCCCTGTAGTTTATTATAACTGGAAAACATTGGAGTCATGTTAATATACTGCTTAACTTAAAATTCTATTAAGGAACAAGAGAGGCAGGAAGTGCTGGGTATACTGGTTGATAAAAATTGCCTTTTTTTCTCAGGGTTTGATTTGCAAATGTGTTTCATCACTGTTCTCTGTTAGCTACTCCAGCTCAATATCAAGGCTGCTTCCATTATCTTTAAGATCTTTAATACCTTAGCTGGAAATAGCCCTAAAGTTCTGGCTGAAATTGATAGTAAAATGATCTTAGACAGTTGACTGAAGTGCAAAATTTGTTTTTGGGAGGATGGTCAGAAAAGTCATTGGTATGAAGGATTAGGGGAAGTAATAGCACGTATTGGAAACAATTTATAATATAAGATTAATGCTGATAATTATGGGTATTTTATATTTTTTAATTGGGCTTTTTTGTTGGGGATTTGTATTAATTTATCTTTTTTTTAAAAATATTTTTGTTGAGCAATATCCACACACATACATTTGAGCTATATTATACAATCAGTGGCTCACAATATCTTTTCATAGTTGTGTATTCTTCACCATCATCATTTTTAAATCATTTGCATCATTCCAGAAAAAAGAGAAAAAGGAACTCATACGTCCCATATTCCTTACTCTCACTCTCATTGACCCACAGTTTTTCAGGCTACCCAATTTTTACCCTTTATCTCCCCCTTTAATTTATTTTTTGTCCTTATTATTATTTTTTTTAAGCTCATCTGTCCATACCCTGGATAAAAGGACCATCAGACATAAGGTTTTCACGATTATCCAGTCACATTGTAAAAGCTATGTCATTGTACAGTCCTCTTTAAGAATCAAGGCTACTAGGACATAATTCACCAGTTTCAGGTACTTCCTCCAGCCACTCCAATACACCACAAACTTAAAAGGGATATCTGTGTAATGCATAAGAATAACCTCCAGAATAACCTCTTGACTCTGAAGTCTTTCAGCCACTGCAACTTTATTTTGTCTAATTTCTCTCTTCCCCCTTTTGGTCAAGAAGGCTTTCTCACAAGGGCCTGGCTCATCCCCGGGAGTCCTGTTCCCCATTGCTAGGGAGATTTACACCCTGGGAGTCATGTCCCACATAGTAGGGCATTTTTAAGATTAAAAAAGATGTAGTCATCAGGAATCTATTCCTTTTCATATTGTGTGAAATATGTAGATTATTGTGTGGAATGTATACATCAGTGTGACATCATATTCCTGTCTCTGCAACATGCATGAGTCATTGGACAGGTAGTATTTTTGGAATGAGGTTTTTAAAGGCAGGGCAAAAGGAATAACCCAGTAGACATGTACAGGACTATTTTTATAGCTTTAAAAAAAGTATAGACTTAAAAAAAAAAAGGAACCTTTCAAATAAATTTAGGTGTATTATAAATAGGTTAAAACAATTTGCATCCTTTCCCAGAAACTTTTTATATTCAGTGCTACCTTTGCTGCCTTGTTGGTAAGATATCATTGCTTTTTCTGGTTTTAA
Organism: Tamandua tetradactyla; assembly: GCF_023851605.1. Lineage (NCBI taxonomy): Eukaryota > Metazoa > Chordata > Mammalia > Pilosa > Myrmecophagidae > Tamandua > Tamandua tetradactyla. Next base: position 8,359,050 of record NC_135331.1, on the reverse strand, counting down.
AAATAAAATAAGTAGCAACACTTCTCAGAAATAGTCTGATAATTACTTTCCCAGGCATTGTGACTTTTATCCTACAGCAAAGAATACTTTACATAAGTGAAAATATAAACTTTAAAAAGTTAATTTTTCTGGTTTATTTTTAGTTTCTTGAAACACGTTTTTAATGTAAGTTGTAAGGCAGTACAGGTTGTTCTAAGTTATAGCATCACAGCTGCCTAGGGGATCTTAGGCGAGCCCAGGGTCTGCCCTCGTCTCTCAGGAGCTTTTGCTCCTCGTGGTTGTGATTGCCTTGATGGATGCCTGTTTCCTCCCAAGGGCGCTCAGCAGGAAGGCCACAGTGCTGTCACTTGTGACAGCTTTTATAGGTCTGTCATTTGGGTTCTTTCTGTACTTCCAAGTATATTCTTAGCCTTTTAATTTATTCTGTAGGTACGGAGACAGCCATAACTCAAAAGTTCTTTAGAGTTTTAGAAATGAAGAAAGTTTGGGAATTTCAGAAAATACTTATCCGAATTATTATTTATTTTGCTGTTGCATGCTGATCTCTCTAGGTAGTAAAGAGTGCTTTTCAGATCTTTCTAAATAAGGTTGAAAAAAGCGACTTGGAGGTCAGTTGGAATGCTCAAGAATCTTGTGCATGCATGTAGACATTTATTTTTAGATGGCCTAGGTAAGGTTGGGATTTAAAGTGTTCTGGTTGAAATTTATTATACTAAGTTTCTGTACCTAATTTGTTTAACTTTTGTTCCCACAGCATTTTTAGTGCAGGAAATTAATAAAGCTGATATTCCCCTTCCTGAGGGAGAGGCCAGTCCTCCTGCCCCACCTCTTAAGCAAGTTTTAGAAATGCAGGTAACTTGTTTCTGAAGAAGTCATTTTAGCCCGCTGTCTAATGCTTTTCTGCCTTTCTTCTCAAAACCATGGAATGAAAAGTAATAAGCAATATTCTGATTAACCCTCAGTAATAGATAATCTGTGGTAAATTGTAGCTGTAATTCAGTTTTCTTTTACAATATGAGATGTGTTTTCCCTTTCCAGATGGTGTTTTACAGAGGCTAAAGAGAATTAGGTCATTAAATCTGGCTCTTAGTCATGGAACATGTCAGAAAGTTCATTCTGGGATTATCCAAACTTTAACCTGCCTCTCCCAGTGCAGGTAATCAAGGGTTCAGCCATACGCCGTACACATTCTTTCCGAATTTACCCTGTTTCCCCTGTAATTCTCAGAAGTTTGTATGAAGGTGAGCAGCGTTATAGGGAGGGAGCAAACAGAATTCCTTCACCCTAAATTCAATGTCTCATATATTAGGGATTCCTTTCCTCTTGTAACGATACTCACTTATCTTTTAATTAGCATCTACTTATGAACTAACCGTTGAAGTTTCAGTATAAGCATTTTATAGTTCATCACACTGAGAAATAGACTCAAGTTCTTTGTCTCTTTTAAAACGATTATTAATGTATAACTATTCCATTGCTGGCTTCTCTCTTTGCTTATTTAGTAGAAAGTCATTTAACATTTTATATATGAGTAGAGTGGAGAGAATTATACAATCAGATGAGTAGAATGCAGTCAACTGGTTTGGCTGTTTGGTGGATTGGTTATGATACAATCACACAGATGGAGATTAATGTTTATAGTTTTTATAAAGTAGAGCATAAGAGATGAATGTAGTATTCTAAGTGATTTGTTTGAATACAAGTTTTCATTGACTCAATGATTTGTTTTACAAATGTATACCTCTGGTGTTTTAATGCTTAATATTCTAAAGGATGCTTAGTGCATAACTAATTATTAGAGAAACATTTTTTTCAAGAACTTTTATGCCCAGTTAATTGTGTAAGTGTAAATGTATAGAAATTCTTAAGCTAGAGACTAGCTTTTTTTTTTTAAAAAAGATTACCTAAAAATTTTCCTGTTTGAAAACAAAGGGAAATACAGACTTGAAAGAAGAAGACACTTAGAAGTATGTTAATGGATAATCAGTCAGAGAAAAAGCAAAGGAAATTACATGACCTGAAATTAGAGAAAAGACCAGTCTTAAGGGTATCACAGCATCCTGAATATTTTATAATATCATATATGGTGTGAACGTCATAGGAATGCCCAAATTAATATGAAATAATAAGTGATGGGTCCTTTATATTTTTGTAAATCTTTGTATGTTTTCATGACCTTATCAAGCTAACATAAATTCTAGCTTTTTGAAACCTCCACTCATTTTTGGTATATTGGAAAACCTGTATTTGGAACTAAACCACTCTTTAGTAATCTCTATTTTGTCACTCTTTGTTTTAGGAACAGTTGCAGAAACTTGAGGTTGAATTGAGAGAAGTCACTAAAAACAAGGAGAAACTGAGGAAAAACTTACTGGAACTGATTGAGTACACCCATCTGCTGAGAGTGACAAAAAGCTTCGTTAAACGCAATGTTGAGGTACTCAACAACATGGAGGAGGAAGTATATTTATTTAAAAAAAAATTTCATTCCCATAAGGTTGCAGGGTCTTGTTATCAGTTTACCTAGGTATTGCTTTTTTTTTAAGAGATAAATTTAGATCTCAACTTTATTTTTCGGTTGGAATAGATGATATTATATTTTCATATAATATATAGTTTATCTTTAATATATATAATATATAGTATATAGTTTATCTTTAATGTTTTTAATGTATTGGTTGGTTTTAGCAATAGCAATACTTTATGTTTGTAAAATCCTTTTGTTTATAGTTGAAAAAGATCTTTTTCTGATCACGAGAAAAAATTGAGCATTGGAAGTCAAACTCTAAAATTTTGTTTTTCCGGGTGGGCCACGGTGGCTCAGCAGGCAAGAACGCTTGCCTGCCATGCCAGAGGACCCGGGTTCCATTCCCGGTGCCTGCCCATGTAAAAAAAAAAAAAAGAAAAAATTTAGTTTTTCCAAATTGCTGAGAATTAAGGAAAATAAAAGAAATCTGTAATTTATAAGAATAATGAATAGTTTCTGTAGTGAAACTCTACTGAGCTCAGTATAGCAAGGATAAGTAGCTTCCTTCTAAACTCAGTTTCAGTTAATATAGTGCTAACATCTGACAAAATTTATTTTATCTGAGATTAAGGCAATGACATAAAAATTACAACTATTCTTTCATATAAATGTCTTCAAGTGGCTTACGAATGAGGAATGGGAAAATTCTCTTTTTTTTAGCAGAGCTGAGTTATATGTCTTAAGTTATCTTGGGGCCTTGGCACCCAAATCTAAGTAGTTGGTTATGAAACCCTGTGAACTTGTTTGGATGCATGACTGAGAAATAAAGTGTCACTTTTAATGAGACACGCTTGGTTTTATATGTCTCTTTGTAGTTTGAACCCACTTATGAAGAATTCCCTCCTTTAGAGAATGAAACGCTGTTGGACTACAGCTGTATGCAGAGGCTGGGAGCAAAACTAGGGTAGGTGACAGCAGCTGGGGTGTTAGGCTACACTGCTCTTCTTGAGGAAGGATGATTAGTGCTGCACACTGGATGAATGGGTCCCATTTTAGAGCCTATGATGGAACAAAAGAAGGCGAATATTTATTTAAGGAAACACTGCATGCCTATATTTATTGAGCTGAATTACTCAGTGTATTGACTTTTTACCTAAAAATGATGGAAATTTTTTCTTTTAGTATTATGAGTTGGAAAGAAGGAACTTCTGTGCTGTCCAGTGTTACTCATAAAAGCCTTTAACAATTGGCCATTGATGCATCAGGTTCTCTTTTGTTTGGAGGAAATGAGTTAAACTGAGTTGGGAACATTTTTTATTAATCATACTTTAAGAGTCTCTTTCTACTGTTTATTGTCTCTGCTCACTTCAACTAATGGTAACTTGTTTCCTTGTGATTATTTATTTATTTATTTATTTATTTATTATTAGGAACTTATATTCCTCTGTTATTTATCTATAGGAAGCCAATGACTTTTAGTTTGAGGGGTATATATTTCTCCAGAGAGAATTTGTCTTTACTTTTGTCAGGTATCTGGAGTGTTCTACCAGGCTTGAATCATTTTACATGAATTTCTCAGATTGTGTTTTTTTGTTTATTTGTTCTTTGATTATACTAGTGTTATATTAAGCCCCTTAAATTGAGTGAATTTTATTCCATTGTTATAAATTCTCAGGGAAGACCTTTCCTCCTCCAACCAGATACCAAATTGAAATAAACAAGTTTATTTGTAGGTTCCTTTGTGAGGTGAAAATTTTTGGAGTCCTGTAATTTCTGTAGGTAGCCCATGGAAGGGGTGTACTTTTGGGGGCTCAGGTCTCTCTTCTCACCTTATAGGACCCAGTGCCTTAGCTCCTCTTTCCTGTGCTGCTGTTGAAACTCAAGGCCTTGGTATTTGAGGGCGTTATAATACGTCAGAATGGCGCTAGGTCCTTTTTTATTTGATTGCAATAATTTCTCTTACTATAGGCTCAGCTTTATATTTAAAAGGATGTTTCAAAAATCTTTATCCAGGATTTGTAGGTGTTTAGTAGTTGGGGGGCTTTCAGAATATCTTCTCCACCAAACTGTTGGAAGTGGGAATCCGTCATTCTTATAATGACAAGTTGATAATGTTGACTACAGTTGACTAGAGGTTGTCTTTATTGATGCCGGGTTATCTCTGTTGCCTCATAGATTTGTGTCTGGCCTAATTAACCAGGGAAAAGTTGACGCATTTGAAAAAATGTTGTGGAGGGTCTGCAAAGGGTACACTATTGTGACCTATGCAGAGCTGGATGAATCCCTTGAAGATCCTGAAACAGTGAGTAAATGTCATGTTCACTTTTATAACAATGACAGTTACGGCACAAAGAACTGATGCCCTATCATCCTCAAATACTTTCGAGTGGAGTTCTTAAAAACAGGGACATCTTCCTGTTATCACAATACAGCCATCACAGTCAGTAGATTAACATAGGTATATTAAAGCTACCTGATCCCCAACTCCAGTTCAGGATTCACCAATTGTCCCAATGAAGTTTTTAGCAGAAGGATCCAGTTTAGACTCACACCTAGGACTTCATTGTCATATTTCTTTGATCTTTTTCAATCAGGAACCGTTTCTTGATCTTTACTTAGCTTTTGTGACCTTGATAGTTGGACTATTACACACCAGTTTTTTTGGTAGTGTGTCCCTCGATTTGGCTTTGTCTTCTGCTTTTCCTGTTGGGTTCAGGTTACGGCGTTTGGCAGGAGCATCACGCCATGAGGCTGTGCTCTTCTCGCTGCGTCCTGCTAGGAGGTGCACATCCAGCTGGTCTCCTTCCTGTTTGGGCTCACTGTGGTCACTTACTCAGGGCTTCTCCCCTGTGAAGTTACACCCTTTTTTCATAATTAATAAGTATTTTGGGGAAAGTATGTTCCAACTATGTACATATCCAGTTCCTCATCAGATTTTCAGTTCATTCAATTATTTTCTACAAAAATTCAATGAGTTATATTCTGTTATCCTATTTATTATTATTTTTATTTATTTATTTTATGTTGTATGGCAGGGGTCACATTTCATTCCTTTTCCATGTGAGCATCCTGTTATTGAAGCACCATTTGTTGAATTTTTGTTTGTTTTGCTTGTTTGTGTATTTTTGAGGAAGTGCATGGACTGGGAATCGAACCTGGGTCCTTTGCATGGCAGGTGAGAATTCTACCACTGAACTACCCTTGCACCCCCTTATTATTTATTTTTGACACTAAAATTCTCTGTTTGGCCAATTGGAGCTCATTCAGGCTGGCTTTTGTAACTTTTTTTTCCTCATTCCCTTCATCTTTTGAGCACTGCCTTGCTTTCTCACACAAAACGAGATGTTCCAGATTCGTTTTGTAATATTCCTCAGACAGCTGTGAAATCAGCTGTTTCTCCAGGCAGCCTGCTTCTTTTTAGTGGCGAATGGTAGTTAGAAGCCAGGATGTGGTCGCTGGTTGTGTGTGTGGTTACTGAGGTGCTGCTGTTCTCTGGCCTGTCTCACACACACACACACAACATAATTGTTTCCTATACCTATCTGTCTGTGTTTTGAAAACCAAGTTCACATCCAATTCTAGTCCAGCACCACAGGATTCATTCTAAGTCTCCATTTCTGTGTTTTTAATTCCTTTTTTTTGAAAGTGAGAAACTTGACTATAAGGAAATAATATATTTCTTTATTCAGTCAGTGCCCCCTGTTTGTAATCAGTCTCCCATCAGTCTGCCATTTCTGTTGCTCCTCTGTTCTCCCTGCGAGGAGTTCCAGGTTCCCCATTCCGGTGGTGCCCACCTCTCCCCACCCCTTGTGTGGACACCCTTCTCGCCCTACTTTGCTCTGCCCCTCCATGTTGGGTCCTTTGTGTGGATGTCCCCTCATTCCTCACGGGTTCAGAAGTGCCGTGCTGGGCTGACCCTGCAGAGTTTCTCCTCACCTTGTTCGGGCTCTGATCCTCTGTTCTGGGCCACCACTGCCTCACCCTCTCTCCTTTCATCCACACCTGATGGCTTTAGGAATAAATTGTACAGGAAGAGAAGCAGAGGGGTAGGGAAGGGAAGACTCATAATCACCTCTTTAAATATCTGTAATTTTTAGCCTTCACAGCAAAAACAGCTATATTCCTCTAAATGAGGTTAAACCGATCTACCAAAGGAAGAACAGGTCTTAGGCTTCTTAATTTTGGGAAAAGAATTTGCTTTTTGTTTTTCTAGATTTGCCTTAGGAATTTGACTGTGAGAGTAATATATCCTATAATGGTTTTGACATATAAAGAAGATTTGGCTGTGATATGGTTTTCATTAGATTCAGCCTGAAAACCACACATGCTGGGAAATCTAATCAGTTAAGCTTTTCAGTTACCATACACCCGTCTTATTTTCTGCTTTCCTGTGGCTCTGATAATTGCTGGTAGCTGTCTTTTCCCTCACTTGGGACTGGTATGAATTCTCTATGTGAAGCTGAGGTTTAATACTATTCTGAAGTAGTATTTTAAGGTTTTTTCCTTCTTAAGAGGAAATATCAGTCATTCTCTTGCATTCATTCAAATTTAAAACAACTTTTTTTTGTAGAATTTCTAAGCTCTCTTGTGCTGAATATTTACAAAATATGTGAAAGGTTATTAAACGTCATGAAGAAATAGAGAAAAGGATAGAGATATGTATATCTTGAAAATACAAACTTTTTCCTCATAATTACAAAGGAAATGGATGTACATTCTAGAAAATTGGGGAAAATATAGGAAACTTGAAAACCAAAATAAGTCACTTGTAATCCTTCTACTCAGAGAGTGCCTCTGTTCACTGTACAATATATATTCTTTTTTCTTTTTTAATATTTTTATTGAGATATTTTCACGTATCGTACAGCCCATCCAAAGTATAATCAGTGGCTCATCACATAGTTGTATATTCAACACGATCATTTTTAGAACATTTGTATCACTCTGGAAAAAGAAGTAAAAAGACAAATAAAAATCCCCATACATCCCATAACCCTCACCCCTTCCTCCTATTACCACTGGTATTGTAATCTACCCAAATTTTTTTTTTAAATCCTTTTCCCCCCTCCCCATTAAGTACATATTCTTTTAGTCCTTTTTGTGGAGATAATACGGATAATTTATTTGATAACTTTTACTCCGGTTTTAGGATTTATTCATGGTGTTGATATTGCCAGGTTTAGTGCCTTTTGGGTTCAGCGTCATTGCAGCCTTAGAGCACTTTCTAGCCATTTCCTATTCGTCAGTGTTGTTTCCAGATGCCAACAGCTGTCTTTGCTCAATTCATAAGCTAGACTCACGCAACTTCACCTGGTTCTGTGATCTTTTCATGAGTGTTGTGTATGGTCCTTATTTCATCTCATACCTTAATGGTTGTCTTCCTTGACACAGTAGTATATATGTAATTCTTTTGCATGTTGTATGGCAGGGATCATATTTCATTCATTTTTCATGTGACTGTCCCGTTATTCCAGCACCATTTGTTGAAATTTTTTGGGTGGGGATGGCATTTAGTGCTCAGGCTGAGAATCGAACCCAGGTCTCCCACATGGCAGGCAAGAATTCTACCACTGAATCACCCTTGCACTCTGCACAGTGGTATTTTTTTTAATTGTTGAGGAATCTTCAAGGTCAAGTTCATTATAAATGATATTTATTTTCCCCCTATTGTGGTTTTTAAAATAATTTATTTTGAAATGATTTCAAGTTACAGGAAAGTTACTAGGAGAGAACAAAGAACTCCCATATCCTCTTCATCCAGATTTCCCAATTGTTAATATTTTATTACATTTACTCCATTGTCCACTCTCTACACATAAATACTCATTCTCATTAGGCTTTTTCTAAAATTTTTGAGAGCAAGCCACAGATATGGTCCCATTACCCATAAGTTATTCTAGTGTATATGTTTCCCAAAAACAAGGATATTTTTTTACATAACCACCATATAACCCCTCTGGCTTAGAAAATCAAGAAGGAAGCAACAGTCTCATTCATTCCAAACACAGCATTCAAATTTCTGAACAGTTTCTTTTTTCCTTTCTGGGCCAGGATCCTGTTTGGGAATGTAAGTTGCATCTACAACTGGCATTACTTTCTAGGGTGCCCCTTACTGTGGGTCTGTGTGAGGTTCCTTCACTGCTGACCTCGGAGCTTGCGTTCTTGTAGGGACATCCCCACAATGATGCTCCGCCCTGAAGTAGCCTCATCAGAAGGTCGTACTTACAAAGGGTTCACACCCCCAGGAATGGGTTAGGTTTAAGAACATGTTTTTCTAGGGTGCATGTAGCTTCAAAACACCACAAGGGTGATATTTAGAAAACCTAGTGCTCATTACATCCTCTAGTGTCGTTCGTTGCATCTGGGCCCTCTCAGCAGTCAGAGCTGGGGATAAATCTATTTAATAGTATCATACAGTCACATCTCTACACATAGATTTGTGCACCCACACATACATACACGCCCCCGTGTATCTACCTTTCCATCTGTACATATATGGTATAAAACCATGCATTGAAACTATATCCTCCAATTCTAATTATTTTTCTAGACTTCCCTTTTACCATGTTTTAAACTCTCTTTTCTCACAGTGGGAAATCTGGCTCCCATTGTTCTCAGTATATTTAGTGTTAATTGCTCAATTAATTTACTTATTTAGTGTAACCAGTCTCCCAGCCCCATCAGCCATTTCCTCCATCTGCTGTCTCTATGATTGCCTCACCCCCCCACCCCCAACTGCCCTCTGTCCTCTTCTGCTGGGCCCACCTACCTGAACTTCTCTGTCCCAGTGTGCTCCCTGTCCCCAGGGCCCAGGTCTCAGTTCTTGGACTCCTTCTCTTTTCTCTCTACCACTAGGGAGTAAGTACCCCCAGTGTATACATCTCCCAGATGTATATTTCTAGCTTGGACTTCTTCCCCGAACACCAGACTTTTATATCTAACCATCTACTCTGTATCTTCTTTGGAATGTCTGAAAGACATTTCCCACTAATGTCTGAAGTAAACTCTTGATCTTTCCCCCAAACCTGCCCTTTCAGGCTTCTCTATCAGTAAATGGCACATCCATCTTTCTAATTGCTTAGGCCCAAACCTTGGGGTCCTCCTTGACTCTGATTTCTCTCACATCTTCTATCTACTCCATCAGCAGATCTGTTGGTGCCATCTTTTCAGTACAAAGATAATCTGACCTTTTCTCATTGCCACCACCACCATCCTGGTCCCGAGCCTCAGTGCACACCTGCATTGCCTCCGCTTGCTGTAGCTTTCTCCCTGAGCTCCTGCTTCTGCCTTGGCCACTCTCTGTTCTGTTTGCCTCTCAGCAGCCTGAATGATCCCTCTAAATTTACATCTGGGTTATTAACACACCCAGATGTAATACTTAAGAGATTCCAGTGGCCCTGACCCACTCATTAAAAAGTCCATATCCTTACAGTGGGCTGGCCTGGTCACCTCTCTGTCCTTGTCTTACACTGCTCTCCCCTGTCCATCCCTCTTCAGCCTTGTTCTTAAACATGCATCTGCACGAGCTTTTCTTTTTGCGTGAAGGCTCTTCCCAGTAAGCACATGCTTGCACCCTCCCCACCTTCATTTCTTTAGGCTCATATGTCATCTGCTCACTGAGACCTTCCCTAATCATCCTATTAATAATTGCAAAACATCCCTCTCAGCACAATGCTCCTTTCTAGCTTTATGTTTCCTTGTTGCTCTTTTCTTCATCTGATATTATTCGTTTGTCTCTCTCCCTGCCAACTTGAATATAATACTCTTCCTCTCCTCCTACATCAAGGATTTTTTCTCTGATTTGTTTACCTATAACAAAATAGCACCTAGAACAGAGCCTGGCACATAGCCAAGAACCTTTTCAGGTTTATTGTTGGATATTTGTAAATATTTGTTGAATAAATGAATGAACTAACTCTGACAGTGTTTGAGCCTACAGGGTTTTGAAAGTTAATACATGCTGAAGTTACAGCTTCCTTATTTGTTCTTTAGGGTGAAGTCATAAAATGGTATGTGTTTTTAATATCCTTTTGGGGAGAGCAGATTGGCCACAAGGTTAAGAAGATATGTGATTGGTAAGGAAAAGAAGCATTTCATATCATTTATTTATCTTCAGTAACCTCATAATTCTCCTTAACTATTCCTCTCTATCTGAAGAGGAATAGATAGAGGAACTGCTATTTTTTGTTATGTGATGTCTTTACTATAGTACCAAGTATAATAGTCAGGGACATCTAGGGAAATAGAACCAACAGAAGATAATCTGTAAATGTTATGAGATTTTTGTAAGGATTGTCTCACACAGCTGTGGGGATGGGCAAGTCCAAATTCTGTAGGGCAGGTCACAAGCTGGAAAATCTGATAAAGGTTTTCATTGAATTCCCCAGGAGAAACTGGTTGACTGAAGTAGAGGTAGAAATTGTCTCTCTGGCACTGAAATCATCACTTCTCCTTTTAAAGCCTCTAGCTGACTGGACCAGACATCTCTCATTGTAGAAGGCAGTCTCCTCAGTTGATTGTAGTTGCTACCGGTGCAGTCAACTTACTGATGATTTAAGTCCATGAAATAGCCTTACAGTAACAGTGAGGCCAGGGCTTGCTTGTCCAAACAACTGGACTCCTGAACTACATGAACTTAACCTGACACATGAATTTAACCATCATGCTAAGTTCTTAACCTAATTTTTCTTCTCTTGCCAGCATATTATTTAAAGGGATTTCAAAGTAGGGACCACGTTAATTATGCTCTCAGATTTATTTATTTATTTCTTGAGAATCAGTGTTTTGAGATTAATTGAAGAAGGAATCTAATTTTATTATTTGTGTCTTTCATTTACTCTTAGTTAGGTCAGGCTTATCTGTTGTCAGTGGGCACATATTTCATCTTTGGCCAAACATGGTAGGTTTTTTGTTTGTGCCATCTAGAAGCGGGTGTGGCATATGGCAAAGACTATGGCCTGTGGAGCTAGAGGACTGGGTTCAGAGCCTGTCCATGACCACACACTCACTGGGCATACTTGGACAAGTGACTAAGCTTACTCATTAATAATGAGGAAATTTTACTAATATTCCTTATTAGAATAATTGGAACAATAATTTTTCATTGGGATTTTAAGATAAAATGAGACGGTGCAGGTAGAGTGCCTGAGCACAGAGTTAAGCCATCAATAAATGTTGAGCTGTGCTGTGACAAAAATCTGTCTGGGACAGAGCCAAAAGAATCCCCCCTTAGTTTTCTTACACTCATGCAAATTATAGATTGCCTTCTTTCTTGTGAGTGGGGTGGGGCTTAGGTATTTTCTTTGGATCATTGTTTACCAAAGCTTGGTATTCGATCACTGGTGGTATGGAAAGTAACTTTAGGGTTACATGAATGATCTTTTGTAATTTTAATGAATATATTTTTACTTTAGTATAGATGAGAAAAACTATAACCAGCAGAGCAAATCCATGATTCCACAGATATCATTGTTTACGATAAGGCTAGGGTAGGTATTTAATATTCAAAAGTTAGAGCTTACAGAAAAATATTAAGTATGTTATTAAAATATTAAGGTGGTATGGGAATCACTGCAGTCCGGGAGATACAGCTCTATGTCCCCCAGCATATTCTGAGTGTCAAGCTGCCCCTTGACAAAGTGCTGGTCCTGTGAAGTGAGAAAAGGTCAGAAGGGAGAGATTTATCACAGAAAAACATCTGAGCAATTGCTAGGAAAACAGTTTTTTTCCTCCCTTTATTCTTTTTAAATTTGCAGGTAATTATTCTTGTGGTTTTTGGTTTTGTTTTTATGTTCTAAACCTGCTTAATGATTGTCAACCTACGGATATTGGTAAATTCTATGAAGTAGGAATTTGCATTGAGCTTCCAAGAATCTTTGAGGGCAGAATCCAGGAGAGACTTTGGTAAATTAGTTAAATTCAGGAGATGCATGTTGGATACCTGCAAGTAAGGCCTGATCAAGGGCAGGGGCCTGCAGCCACTCCTTTCTCCCAGACGGCAGTTATTAGTCCATTATTTTGCAAGAGAAATGCCTAGGTGGTGAATTGAATATGGCTATAGTTTAGATAAAGCTTTCTCTAGTCATGACCGGTGTGAGACTGTGTTTAATTCTGTCTTCTAGTTATCATTGCCACATTTACCCCTATCCAAATAGTGCTGAGGAGCGAAGAGAGATTCAGGAAGGACTAAATACCCGCATTCAAGATCTTTATACTGTGAGTCAATGGGAAAAAGACCTCCTTACCTGAGGTTGTACACACTGAAGTATCCATTTATTTTCTTTTTTAATATGATGGTGGTAGACAAAGGGGAATGTTTTAGTGAGATTGCAGTGTCACTTACCTCCCTTCTCTTCATGGTAGTTTTATTTAGCAGCCCATTGGAAATCCAGGTAATAATGATGGAACTTTAAAAACTGATTCTCTGGTCATCTTTGATATGTAGGATTGCAGTTCTTAATCATAAAAAACAAGTAAGCCCCATTTAAAATGGTTTCATTTTCCATACACTATTTTAATTTGTGTTTGTACTTAATATTAATTAGGATTCTTGGTGGCAAGAGACAGAAACAGGCTCTGACTCATTTAAGCAAAAGGGAATTTATTGCAAGACTGTGATGGGATGGAGCTGGTGGCTCACAGGGCTTATTGGGGCTGGGGTGGAGCTTGGGGTGGGTGAGAACCCAGGGAGCTCTCTGGAACCTGAAAGCACAGCCACCGCCCCATGACCGGGGCAACCTGGCCTTCATGTTGCCACAGTGACAGTGAATCTGACCATCTCCTGTCCCCTTACGGTAGAGGCAGCCTCCCAAGAGGGAACCTCTGATTGGCTGAGCTCAGGTTCTCTGCCTCCTTCTGTTAGTCCTGGGGGCAGGGACGGCAAGGAATGGCTCCCTTGACTGCCCCGCCTCCCGGGTACCTGGAATTATTCTACCACCAATGGGGGTGGCAGGGATGGGGCTGGGCAGGAGTGGGGTTGGGGTGGGGGAGGACTTCTCCTGAAGGGAGTCAGGGTGTTGGGTGGGCTTACTACACTGAAGGCCCCTGTTTGTTCTTACCAAGGTGCTTCACAAAACTGAGGATTATTTAAGGCAAGTTCTATGTAAAGCTGCAGAGTCTGTGTACAGCCGTGTTATCCAGGTGAAGAAAATGAAGGCCATTTACCACATGCTAAACATGTGCAGCTTTGACGTGACGAACAAGTGCCTCATTGCCGAGGTCTGGTGTCCAGAGGCGGATCTGCAGCAGCTGCGCCTCGCGCTCGAGGACGGCTCGGTGAGTCAGCTGGCTGCTCCGCCTGCCCATAGAGAAATCCGGGCTGCAGAACTGCCCTTAGGAAATGGAAAAATGATAAGGTCAGAGAAATAAAGAAAGTGAAAATTTCATAGAAAGTACTGTATTGACTCTTCTTTTGAACTGAAATTACGGAGTGCTAGTCATTCAATGAAGTATGTGTGTATGTGCATTTTAAAGTTGCTCTTTTGAGTAAGTAATACATTCCCATGGTTAAAAAAAATGCAAAAAATATTAAAAGAGACAGTGAAATGACTTCCTCCTATTCCTGTATCTCATTTATCCAGCCCCTCCGCCAAGGGAGCCACTGTTGTGAGTTTATAGATCTTTGACTTTCTTAAGCACAGCAGTTACGAATATATATTCTTTTTCTTCCCTTTTCTTAATAAAAGGTTATATACTATTCATAAAGTTCTGCACTTTGTTCTTCTTTCTCACTTAGTAAAACTTCCCTTTTCTTTTAAAAAGGTGTTTCCTATTCTACTATATGGATGTTCCATGTTTTTTTTTAACTAGTTCCCTAGTCGTGTAGGTGGTTTCCAGTTTTAGAAATACTATTACGGTTACTAACAGTGTGGCATTTTGTACATGTGTAAATATATCTGCTGATTAGTTCCCAGAAATGGAATTGCTGCATCAATTTTGATACATATTATCAGCCATTAAACTTCTCTTATTACAGTGCAGTTGAGTACCTCTTTGTGTGCTTAAGAGGCTTTTGTTCATATCCTTTGTCCATTTTCTGCATGGTGTTTGTCTTTTTCTTCCTAATTTCTGTCAACTTTATCTGTGATATGAGTAAATATATTTTCCCCAGTTTGTCATTTGCCTTTTGACTTAACTTATGGCATTTCTGTTTGTTTGCTTTGGGTCATACAAAAGTTTTTTGTTAAATGTAGTTGAATTTATCAATCTTTATGGCTTCTGGATTTTGAATCATAGGTTTTCCCCACTCCAAAGCTATAAAATAATTCTCCTGTGTTCTTTTGAGTTTCCTACATTGAAACTCAATCCTTTTTTTTTTTATTGATTTTTAATTTTTTTTAAATACCAGAAAACACCAAAAAAATGCAAACATTTGTAATTTTTGATCATTCCGTTCTACATATATAATCAGTAATTCACAGTATCATCACATAGTTGCATATTCATCATCATGATCATTTCTTGGAACATTTGCATCTATTCAGAAAAAGAAATAAAAAGAAAACAGAAAAAAATTCATACATACCATATCCCCACCCTTCCCCCTCATCGATCACCAGCATTTCACTCTAAATTTATTTTAACATTTGTTCCCCCTATTATTCATCTTTATTCTATATATTTTACTCGTTTGTTGATAAGGTAGATAAAAGGAGCATCAGACATGAGGTTTTCACAATCACACAGTCACATTGTGAAAGCTGTATCATTATACAATTATCTTCAAGAAACATGGCTACTGGAACACAGCTCCACATTTTCAGGCAGTTCCCTCCAGCCTCTCCACTATATCTTGACTAACAGGGTGATATCTATTTAATGTGTAAGGATAACCTCTAGACTCTGTTTGGAATCTCTCAGCCATTGACACTTTATTTTGTCTCATTTTACTCTTCCCCCTTTTGGTCAAGAAGATTTTCTCAATCCCTTGATGCTGAGTCTCAGCTCATTCTAGGTCAATCCTTCTTTTTAATGCAGTTTATTGAGATATATTCACCCGTACCATATAATCATCCAAAAGTGTAAGATCAGTGGTTCATAGTATCATTATATAATTGTGCATTCTTCACCACAATTTTTGAACAATTTTGGAGTAATTCTCATTACTCCAAAAAAAAAATACATATAAGAATAAAAATAAAAATAAAAAAGAATACCCAAAACATTGCCTACCCTTTATCCCTCACTTTTATTTATTTATTTGTTTGTTTGTTTGCATGGGCAGGCACAGGGAGACTGGGTATCAAACCCAGGTCTCTTGTATGGCAGGTGAGAACTCTGCCTGCTGAGCCACCATGGCCCACCCTAGTATTTATTTTTTGTCTTTATTTTTTTACTCATCTGCCCTTTTTTACTCATCTGCCCCTACACTGGATAAAGGGTATCAGCCACAGGTTTCCACAATCACATGGTCACACTATAAAAGCTAGAGTGAAACCCAATTCTTGGCCTTGGAAATAACAGAGATAGCTAGTTCAAATGACGGTTAAGAAAACAAGTTTTTTTAAAAATTTATTTATTAATTAAAAAAATTTAACAAACGAAATAAAACATTAATATAATCAGTAATTCACAATATCATCACTTAGTTGCATATTCATCATTTCTTAGAACATTTGCATCCATTCAGAAAAAGAAATAAAAAGACAATAGAAAAAGAAATAAAATGAAAGCAGAAAAAAAAAGATTATACCTGTTATACCCCTTACCCCTCGCTTTCACTAATTACTAAGGGGAACAAATTTTCACCTGAGATATTTTGTCAGCCACCTTGTCGTACCACCTAATTCTGTTATAACACAAGCATAAAATACTCAGTACTATGAAAGAAGGTAATGTAAACATATAAGTTATTTGGAAGAGGCATTTATTTTAAAGATTCTTATTTATTGAAGTACCATCAGCTTTGAGGGACAAGACTGACTCTTCTGTGTGTTGCTTGTGTGTGTTGCTTTTTAACCATAAACTCCCTTTGTTCAATTCACATGTAGTCCGGGTGGCTGGTTCTGCCGTCCCTGTGCATACAACCTTGTCTTCTGAGGACCACCTATTAAGGCATCAGTGGGCCTCGGCCCCCTGTGTGTAGCTCTTCTCTGTGGCATTGCTCAGTTTCTGGCTCTTCTAATCTCCATTGCTAAGGGTGCTTCACTCTCTGCTGCTGGATTCACTGTATCCTGTTACCTCTGTGCTTCCCTCATCCCTTTCCTGCTCCTGTGTTCGCAAAACCCCTTCCAGTTTCAGCTGCTTCTCTTATGTTGTCTGCCGTTCTTTCCAGGGAACACTTTTTTGGCTATTTTGGAGTGTTCCTTCCACAGGTTTGTCAGGTGCCCCATTGCTTCCTTCGCTGTCCCTGGTCCTGATGCTGATCCATGCAGTCCTTGTAGCTCTCAGTTTGCCCCCACTGGTTTTGGGAATTTGTGGGGACATAGTTTTAAATGTCCTCCATGCGTTTTTGGTTTCACTGTCTAGTTGCTTTGCTTTTCAAGGAGACTCAGTTTCAAAACTGTGCTGCTGCTGGGATTTTCCCAGAATCCCCTTGCATGTGTATGTTTAAAGAAATGTATAATTTGGCTGGAAAACTTACTATTCTGGTTTTGCTTTATTTATTTAAGGTTTTTTTTTCCCCATTATAAATTGATATGTGTTTTAGAAGTCTTGGAAACACTGAAAGAAAAACTAATTTTGCCATACCAGTAAAATTAATGTTGACTCCTAATTTATTCTAATCTTTTTTTTAATTAGTTGATTTTGTAGTTATCTCTAAATTTCTCCTTCTTGAATGTTTTTAAGAGATAAAGTCCTAAATTCCATTTCATGTTGGTGATTCTGGGAATTTCTCCAGAATATAAGCATAAGTACTCACATACATACACAAATATATATGAATGAAATAAAAAAGGTATCCTTCAGTTTCTCCATTCACTTTCCTACCTGCTCAGCTTTGTTCACGCCTGCCCTTCTGCAAGACCACACCCACCCACGGCTGCCCTGGCAGAGTACTTGTCTTCCTGCACTCCTGCTGTGTCTGAACCTCACCAGTGGTGATTAAAGCTTCACCGTGCAGCCACACACACAGCCTTGCACACAACAGGGGCACCGATATTTGTTGCGGGAGTCCTTGGATAGTAAATAACTTGTTTTTTTTTTTCTTTTTTTTTGACATATAGAGAGAGAGTGGTGCTACAATCCCCTCATTTATGAACACAATCCCAACGAAAGAAACACCCCCAACTCTAATCCGCACCAACAAATTCACCGAGGGATTTCAGAACATTGTGGATGCCTATGGAGTTGGGAGCTACAGAGAAGTGAATCCAGGTTCAAAGTCCGAATTTTATTTTTCTTCCGGATTTTATAATCTTTGTATTTTATGTCATTGCTGCTTTTTCTCCACATGAGAATATAATAGATATTTGAAAAAATAATGTTCCTATTACTGTTTAATTATCTTATCTTATTTAGTTTAAACTTCTAAATTTAACCTTGTAATTCTAGCTAGAATTCTTGAGAAAGTTAAGTTCATTATTTACTGTTGGGTTGTAATTAACTAAAATTTTCTGCATTTGCAAAAAATATATATATATATTTTTTCTGCATTTGCTATAAACCAGAAATCTCTCACCCCTTGTTTTCCTTGTAGCGCTTTTCACGATCATCACTTTCCCCTTTTTATTTGCCGTGATGTTTGGAGACTTTGGACATGGCTTTGTGATGTTCTTATTTGCTCTCTTGTTGGTGTTAAATGAAAATCATCCCAGACTAAATCAGTCCCAAGAGGTAAAAATATAAATATTCATTTTATCTAGTTGGGGAACGTTAATAGTGATTGTCTTCTGCTTGGCCAGAAAAGAGCTATTTCTTAAATGGTATTTTTGGTGATAACTAGAATTGACGCGATGGAGATGTAGAGCTGAGTGGTGTATCTTCTCTGTCACATGGGCTTGTTTAGTGAGAAGCCTTGGATAAGAAATAGATAAGATGCCAAAACTAGTTTTTGTCCTATGAGTGCACTTTTCCAGTAGTCCCATTTTGATTATCATGCTTTGCTTTTCACAGATCATGAGAATGTTTTTTAACGGTCGCTACATCCTCTTGCTCATGGGCTTGTTCTCGGTGTACACCGGCCTCATCTACAACGACTGTTTCTCAAAGTCAGTAAACCTTTTTGGCTCCGGGTGGAATGTGTCCGCCATGTACAGCTCAAGTCAAGCTCCCGAGAAGCAGAAGAAGATGGTTCTTTGGAAGTAAGTGTTGTGTTCTTGAAGCCTTTTGGACAGCTGCCTTACTCCTCTGCGCGGCGGGCCTCTCACTCTGCTTCTCGTGACAGTGACAGCGTGGTGAGGCGCAGCAGGGCTCTGCAGCTGGACCCCGTCGTTCCCGGAGTGTTCCAAGGCCCTTACCCCTTTGGCATTGATCCCGTGAGTGTTCTTTTTTCCTGCCGTTATCTTCACTTTTTCCTGAGATACTACAAAGTTTCAGCTGTCGCAGCGGTTTCTCAGACAGTTGGCACTGTTCCCCTGGTCATTCTGCAGGGGGAAAGCAGTGTGGGTGGGTGACCATTTCCTGGAGGTGGGTTTCTAGACGCTGACGGGAGCCGTGGAAAGCGAGGCCAGTGCCTAGGAGACTTCTCAGTCTCAGTTCACAAGAGAGATGTGGCTACATTCTGCCATGTTTTCTTATCTCTTTTACTCTACTGAAAAGGACACCTCAGGAGCCATTACATGTAGGTTGTTTTAAAAATTTTTTCTTTATAATAAATATGTGAATTACTTTCTACCCTTTGATCTAGAAAGAAATAGCACAGAATTTTAGAGCTAAAAGGGGCTTTGTGTTATCATGGTGCTTCCTGAGGTGGTGATTTGAAATGGGAAGAGCGTTTGGAGAAGGAAAACAAAGAAGTGGCTCCAGCGTACCTGGACTCCTGCCCTTTCCCCAGTGCATGGAGGGAAGCTTAGTAGGCTGGGTCCTATAGGGTGAGGCATCTGATCCCAGGCCATACAGGGCAGTGTTTCGGCAGGTGGTTAGGTGTCTTCTGAGGGAATCTCATCTTCAAAGGGGAGGTTAGAAGCAATCTCAAAACAGTTTGGAAGGATGTGGAAGTAATTGTGTAGCAGTAATGAAGACAAAACACTGAATGAGAAAATGTCTAACATTCCTTAATCTGAGCTCCCCACGTACAAAGTTGCTCTTAGTTCTGTTCATTGTCATCTCTAAACATAATCTGTTTAATTTATTATTGTAGCTTTCAGTGCCCTCCGTCTCTCCCCAGTGGTAACTGCCAAGCTGCCAAACTCTCATTACTCTGCCTTCCTTCTATACGTGCATCCCTAAACAGACTTTGGACTTCTATATATGGATGGAATTTTTTTTTAAAGGTCTGTGGCCCTGATTTAAGGAAATACATGCTTCCCAGACTAAAGGCATTAAAAAAAAAAACAGTCTGAATATTGTTTTCGTTTTAAATCTAGAGTGCCTTCAGATTTAAGACGGGCACTTTCTTGAGTATTACCTATTTATTCTAAGGCAGATTAAGAAAGTTAAAAGTTTCATTTTCTGTTTTGTTGTGTTTTTAGATTTGGAACTTGGCCACAAATCGCCTCACTTTTCTAAACTCCTTCAAAATGAAAATGTCTGTAATTTTAGGAATTATTCACATGACTTTTGGAGTCATTCTGGGAATATTTAATCACTTGTAAGTACAGGTTTCTTTTTTTTAGCAATATTCATAAACCGAAACTTTGGTATTTCTTGACCGTTACTTCTTGTTGGTGGAATGTATTGATAAAAGCTAGCTAATATGATAGTACATTGTTTTATGTGATTCTGTTTGCATTACGTAGTTTTTTGAATGAATTGTGTCACTAATTCATTCAAACAACAGATATTTATTTGGCACATAGTATGTGCCAAGCACTCTTCTGGGCTTCAGGGATTCAAAATTTGGAACAGAAAAAATTCTGCCCTTATGTAACTTACATTCAAGGAGGGGAGACATGCAGCATGTAACTTCCTGCTTGTATCCAGAAGTGATTTTTGTCATAATTCGTTTATTTTAGAAATTAGAAAATCTTTTGTTTGCTTGTCTATTAGAACTTAAGAAAGTGCATCATTTTTCTCTAACTAGGTCTTGTAGTGATACAGTCAGTCATTTTTGCTGTTTGGCGTCTGCTCTCTTCATGGTTATATCTGAAATACTAGTTATGAGTCGTCATAAGACATACGTTATGCTAAGATAGATTTTTTTTCTGTCACAGAGAAGTTAAGATTAGTTTAGTCTTTATTTTTTGTCTTAGTCCAGTCTTATTTGTGGGTTGATTGATCCCTTTTTTCTTCTAGGCATTTCAGGAAGAAGTTCAATATTTATTTGGTTTCCATCCCAGAACTTCTCTTCATGCTCTGCATCTTTGGATACCTTATATTTATGATTGTCTATAAGTGGCTGGTTTATTCAGCAGAAACCTCCAGAGTTGCTCCTAGTATTCTGATTGAATTTATTAACATGTTTTTATTTCCAGCGAGTGAAACAAGTGGCCTTTATCCTGGGCAGGTGAGTAATCCTCTTTTCTACCTTTGTGAATGCTCAGAAGTTCTCCTCGTAACCTTTTTATTTTGGTGAGTGGAAGAGGAAAGGTGCTTTCTGCAGACTTTCTGGGAGTGTGGAAGGCCCTTTTTTTTCTTGGCATGTTGTCAGAAGCAGTGGCTGGTCCTGCTCTGAATGCTGAGCTGCTGGAGGCTCTGCTCAGGCGGCATAGACTCTGCTGCTCAATAGCCGTCATACCTGGTGGGAAGAGAATGTGTACCATGGTGGAGGGTTCCTGGAAGTTGCCTAGTCCCCTTGTTTTCCAGCTACTTTAGAATTGACCTCTGACTCAGCCATGTCATCTGACAACCGGCATGTGGGCCCCAGCACACTGGCCTCTCACAAGTGGCTTTCCTGTAATCGTCTGTTTGTGGATGCCACCTGCGTCCGCAGTGCGGCTGGGTGGCTAAGAGTGTGGGTGCTGAGGGCTCCCCGCCCTGCTGGGAGTCTCCCCCTGCCACTGCCTTGAGTTGGAACTTTGAACAAATTACTTGACTGTGCCTAAATTTCCTTCTGAGATGAAAATAGGACCTGATTCATAGTATTGAGTTACTAGGTCCAGCATGCTTAGAAGAGTGCCTGACACATACCAAATACTCAGTAAACATAATCTCTTAAAAATTTTTTTAACTTTTTAAGTTGTAAAATATATATACAAAGCAAAGAAATTAAAAAGCAATAATTTTCAAACCTCACTTCAGTAAGTAGTTATAGAAAAGATCCCAGAGTTTGTCATGCGCAACCATTCCACCTTCTCAGATTTTTCCTTCTAACTGCTTTAAAACATTGGAGTCTAGAAGGGATGTTAATATAGTGATTTAGCAGTCATACTCATTTGTTAAATCCTGTTTTCTCTGTTGTACCTCCTCCTTTTCCTTTTATCTTTTTCCCAATCTGTAGGGATCCTTGGGCAATGTTCCTTCTGACTTTTTCATGTTGAGAAGTGATGTCCACACTAAAGGATAGGGGGATGTAATCAATTGGTAATCTTGGAGAGGCTGGTCCCTCTGGGTTTTGGGTTTTGTTTTACTTAGGATCCTTCTGGGAATTATAGGTTCCAGGAGAGCAGACTCAGTGCGTGAAACCTTTACTGAGTTTCAGTTCGAGTCCAACGTGTTCTTGAGTCAAAAGGAGTGACCTTCATTGGGATTTAAGCAAACCATGGCTATTAACACTACCTAACTGAAGCTTGTATAAGAAAAGCCTCCAGAATAGCCTCTTGACACTATTTGATCTCTCCTGGCCACTCATGCCTTATTTATTTCACTTCTTTTTCCTCTTTTGGTCCAGAAGATGTTGTCAGTCCCACAGTGTCAGAGTCAGACTCATCCCCGGGATCTATGCCTCACGTTGTCAGGGAGATTTTCACCCCTGAATGTCATGTCCCATGTAGTGGGAGGGTAATGATTTTCCTTGCAAGAGCTGGGCTTAGAGATACAGAGGCCATATCTGAACAGCAAAGCAGCTTCTGGAAGCAACTCTTAGGCCTCGTTATGGGTAGAATACATTATCTTTTATTGTAATTATGTTAAGGGTAACTGTGCTGGGCAAGTAGCTGGCAGGTACTTCCTGGCTGGAGGACAATGGTGATGACCTTGTGCATTGCCTTGTACCATGTGTGCAAGAACATAAGAAATCCTCTCCAGGCCTAGTATCAGAAGTTGTGTTTCTCCTGAACTGTGTTTACCTTTTTTTTTTAATCTTAACCCTGTGAATGGACCTTTTTTTTTTTCACATTCCATTGATGGCTAGAAAATTTTAAATCAGATTTGAAGCTCAACTGACAGAACCACGGCCTTCGTTTATGAGCTGCATATTTGCATTCTTTTCTTTCTCTTTTTTTGGCTTTTAAAAGGGAGAATTTAATGACTTGCTAGTTTACAGTTCTAAGGCCGAGAAAATGTCCCAATTAAAGCAAGTCTATAGAAATGTCCAATTTAAGGCATCCAGGGAAAGATACCTTGGTTCAAGAAGGCCGATGAAGTTCAGGGTCTCTCTCTCAAGTGAGAAGGCACATGGTGGACACAGTTAGGGCTTCTCTCTCGGCTGGAGGGCACGTGGTGAATACAGCATCATCTGCTAGCTTTCTCTCCTGGCTTCCTGTTTCATGAAGCTCCCCGGGAGGCGTTTTCCTTCTGCATCTCCAAAGGTCACTGACTGGTGGACTCTCTGCTTCGTGGTGCTGCAGCATTCTCTGCTCTCTCTGAATGATATTTGCATTCTTCTTTTTGAACTTTTATTCCTATTTCTTCTGTACATGATTTTTTAAAGTTGTATTTCATCTTTATTTTACTGAAACTTTGTAGAATGTAGGGTATAAATAAATACCTAGAGGAGTTCAGTGGGATATAGGTGCTATTGTCTGAAGGATGGAGGGAGGGGAACTATCTTTCAAAAGCACCTACTGCGAAACCTGAAAGTGTGCTTTCATGAATTATTCTTTAAATTTTCAACAGTGGCCCACAGGGGAGGGGCTTCTTCCCTGTTTTGTGATGATGATGGTGGCGAGGGCAGGCCTTGTCCCTCGACACCAGCAGGACTGGAATCTGGCCCAGCTCTGCCTGACTCTGCAGCTCAGGGTCTCTGATCCAGCCCTGCCTGTGCCCCCCACCCCCTTTCTAAGGATTTCAAGAGGTGGGTTGTGCTGGTGTGCATTATGAGATAATTACAGACAATACTCCCTAGTACCTGAGTAGTGCACATTACTCTGGGAACCTGTTTTTAACATGGGATGGCGACAGAGACATTTTTGACATGGAGAGTGCAATGCCAGGGCCCTCATTTTCATGTCCATCTTTCAGGACCTTTAAAATCACACATTGCAGTGGCTTTGTCAGCATGGATGTGTTTTGCTCTTGAATTTATTTTATTTTTTGCATAGGCAGGCACCAGAAATTGAACCCGGGTCTCTGGCATGGCAAGCAAGAACTCTGCCTTCTGAGCCACCATGGCCCACCCTGAATTTGTTTTTAAGTTTCTTCAAATCCCTCTTTAAAAAAAATGTTTTTGGCTTTGTTCTGTTGTATTTCAGTATTTTTCACATGTGGAAGTAAAATCTGTTTACCACTTGCTCATTTTCCTCAAGTAGTTTTCACAGTAAAAAAGAAAATTAAAACCAAGAATAGAAAAAAGTATTCTGTTTAATGTTTGTATTTTCTCACTTACAGTATTTTCAGAAAATTATTAGTTGAAGATTTGATTCTATTTAAATTTTCCTAAAAATTCCTTACTGGTCTAAACAAAATATAATTTCATTACTATATCATTAATATTCTTCATTAATTTTAGAACTTGGCTATGAGTTTAGAAAAAGGGCAATTGAAAAATACAGTTAAAAAATTTTGGTAGCATATATGACAAAATTTTTTATTTAAACCATTTTATAGTGTACAATTCAGTGGCATTAACTACATTTACAGTGTTGTGCTACTATTGTCACCAACCATTACCAGAACTTTTCCATCAACCCAAACAGAAACTCTGTCCTCATTAGGCAGTAATTCTCCATTTTCCCTCCTGCAGTCCCTGATAACCTGTACTTTACTTTGTGTCTGTATGAATTTTCTTATTCTAGATAATTCATGTAAGTAGAACCATGCAGTACTGACAAATATAATTTGGCTTACATTTATTTTATGTTCCTTGTTAGTAAGTAAAGGAACATCTTATTTTTAGTAATTTAATCAACCACAGTAATGATACCGTGTTAGAGTGTCTTTGCATTAATTGATTTTACCCCTTCTGCACTAATAGGAGCATGTCCAGAGACTGTTGTTAGTTGTCACAGCATTGTCTGTTCCAGTTCTCTTCTTAGGAAAACCACTCTTTCTGTTGTGGCTACACAATGGGCGGAGTTGCTTTGGAGTGAGCAGAGTAAGTATTAGTTTGGATACATTTGTGTAAATTGTTAGCCAACTCTATTTTTAGTTATAAAAGTATAGACATAGAAAACACGTTAGAGCATTCTAGTCTCTTGATTTAAAGCCAAATCTTCCTTAGTGTAGAACCTTGATGTTGCCTGTTGTACAGAAGCTAAATGCAAGGAGCCTGCAGTATTCAGACCCTGCTTCAGGGAACAGCAACTCTATTGGAAGTTTTAACTAAACCGTTCAATACAGCTTGTTATAATTAAAAGGTTTTTTCCTTATTGCCTCTTGATTTTTTTCTTTAAAGTGTGTTTTATTTAAATAATCTAACTCAGTTATAGAAAATGTGGAAAATATAGAAAAACATGTTCTTAAGTCCCACTAAAAACATCCACAAATACCGTTTTCTTGAATTTCTTTATAGATTGTTCCCTTGTGCCTCTAGTGCTTCATTTTCTTTTAACACACCTTTTTTATTCCCAAAGAGCTGACTTGTTAAGAGAAACAAAGGGGCTGTACCATTGGTTTTGTCACAGCCATGTCATTTTAAAGGCATTGATTCTGTCCTCTTTTGGTTGTTGGCAGAGTGGTTATACACTTGTAAGAAAAGATAGCGAGGAAGAAGTTTCTTTGCTGGGAAGCCAAGATATAGAAGAGGGACATAACCAAATGGAAGACGGATGTAGAGAAGTGACAAGTGAGGAGGTAATTTTTCAATTACTCCTGATAAAATTAGATATGCCAACTGAGCTTTTATAGAGATGACTGTTATGATAAAAATGATAATTTGTAATCTAAGATATGAAAACCGTTAATCAGATTTCCATATGCTATTTTGGTAATAAAATTGGCATCATAAGAGTTTTGGGTCAGTATTTCATTGCTTCACTTTTACAGTGGGACTTATATGATATTAAGTGATTTAAGGTGCCACGAACTTTGCTTTCAAAAGAGTCCTCTGTCAGTCAGTACTTTCTCATAGTTGCAAGGAATAGACTCATTTCACATTGGCTTCAGAGGGAAGTTTACTAGCCTCATGTCAGGACAAAAATTGGTCTCAAGATGACTGACTAGTTCCTGGATCTCCAACTCCAAATGGCCTTGGTTGGTCTTCTCTTTACAAGTGTGTTTTATATACTTAAACCACTTGGCCTTAAGATGTTGAAACCATGGCCATGGCTAGTTTGGGGCTTATTTTCTTCAGTCTTTCAATCAGGGAGGAAGACATCTCGTCACTTGCTAAATTACTGTTAGGGAAAACCACTAAACTTCTGTGAGTGGCCTGGTTTGGATCACTTGCCTTCCTTGGGCCAGTGACTATGGCTAAGGGTACAGAGTTAGAGTGGGCAAGAAGTAGATCCCCCAGAAGAAGGGGGCAGACAAATCAGAACATATCTGCTACTCTGGTCTGTTTAATTTTTTTAGAAATTTTATTTGGTCATTTAACAAGGTCTAAATAAATTTCTTATAATCTACACTTTGTAATTATGTAATCTAGTGTTTTAGTTTGGAATCATTAGTAATTTCTTAGGATTGTAGAAAAACAAAAAAGCAGAGCTGGGAAAAGTGTTGGAGTCATCTTGCCCAGAGTTTACAGCTTTTTGCTATCAGGGACCCTTTCAAGACCCTCATTGGGATGTGTAAGGGTTTTGGCAGTTGTGACATTATAAATCTTCTAGTCTAGCCGCTAAGTTCACATATAAGAAATGGAAGCTGGGGGAAGAAGAGGGGTGATGGGTGAAAATGTGGGGCCCTCACTAGATTATTTGGGTAGTGGCAGAGCTGTTAGTAAAACTCAAATCTTGTGATTCACTGTACCACACACTCCACGTGTTCTCATCAGTAATCCAGAAGCCTTTTCTTTCATTTTAACCCTGGAAGTGGAATAAAACTTTAACTTGTGGAAATATGTACATTATTATAATGAATCTAATACATGTTATATAATCTCTCTCAGTTTAATTTTGGAGAAATATTAATGACCCAAGTAATTCATTCCATCGAATACTGTCTGGGATGCATCTCCAACACTGCTTCCTACCTGAGGCTCTGGGCGCTCAGTTTGGCTCATGCACGTAAGTGTTTGCTTAAACTCCCAAACTGTGTGCTCAGGCACCCCGCAGGCTGTGGTGACCTCACAGGGGGCACTGTGGCATATTTTAAATTTTCCAGGGAAGCACAGCACCATCTTTTGAGGACTATATGAACTAGTACTATGAACTACTTAATGAAGGTAACTCTTGGGTATTTGTTTTGGCCTAGGGGTGCTCTGACAAAAATTTATGAGACACTAAGTGCTTCAAGAACTGAGAAAGCAAAAAAAAAAAAGAACTGAGAAGGCTTGGGATCCTTTAGTGTAGATACTTTAAAACTCTCTGCTCTTACCATTGTTGTTTTTATTACCATTATTTATTCAATTGTGCCTTACCAAGTATGAATATTAAGTTATGTTAGGTTAGCTTGAAAACAGTGCTCATGAGTAGTGTGGCTTGTAGGCAGTCCTCCCTTTGCATGGCCCTGAATGCACAAATTTCAGTTATCATAGTTTACATGTATAACACAAGTCCCCGACCACATGGTTCAGTTTCAGCTAACAAGGTATATTAATTGTGAGTAAGTGCATTAAGTCCCAACTTTGCTGCCAGGCTTTCAGCCCACAGATCACTGGGTAAACAGCATGCATGCTTTGTGATCAGTATTGTCACTTCTTTCCGTGTCGGTTGGTGATTGGCTGCTGTGCATCTCCCCAGTTTATGTGCCAACAGTAAAGTATGCTGCCATGTTGCCTCCTTGTCTCCCAATGATAGACCCATGACGATTTTTGAAAAAATGAATTATCAAAAGAGGGAGTGGGCCAACACAGATGAAAGTACAGCTGTGATGTGAAGCTGATCTAGTCTTAGGAGAGTATGATGGTTTACCAAGGCACGATAGGATGTGTGTCTGCATCCTTAGTTATACAAGAAGACATCAAGCCTGTTCCAACTATCCTTGACAGGTGTTCTTAGAAAAAAATAAAACACTTCAATACTCAGTGTTTCTAAAGTTTTAAAATATTACTATTTTTAATTTTCCTATGTAAGCAAGAGAATATTTAATGTTTTGACAAAAGATTTTAAAGGTCATGGAACAATCATAATTTCCCCCATCCATTAGGGATGCTTGGCAGGAATTTGGCTTGCACAGTCACTTGTACAGTCTTGCACTACTGTGCAAGGCAGGATTGCCTGAATTTGTCAACAGTTACCAGATGATGGATAGAGGATTTTATTTTTTAAGTATTATTTTTATAAACATAGGCAAAGGTCTGGAATTTTATGGCTGGAAGGGATCATATGGTCTGTCATCTTTATTATACAGATAAGGAAACTGAAGCCCACTGAGAATCAGTCCTTTATGAAGTCACCTGGTTGGTAGTTAGTGGCAGAACTAGGCTTCAAAGCCAGGCCCTCTACTGCTTAGTCCAGTGCCACTCTGGGAGTGGGCTTCTGGCTTTTCTGTAATGCTAAGTCTTCTTCAGTGTTTTAGAGATAAAACACTGACCAGGTGAACTTGTACATGCAAAGCAGATTGCATATATGTGTGTATGTGATTTTATAGGATGAAAATTCAGACTGCTTAGAGGGAAACCACATCCCACCAGCTCAATGAAATGACTCATTGGATGCGGATAGAAGTTAACTTTGCAAAATGGATTTCTTTTCAGAGTTGTCTGATGTCCTCTGGGCCATGCTAATGCGTGTGGGCCTTCGTGTGGACACAACCTATGGCGTCCTGTTGCTGCTCCCTGTCATTGCTCTCTTTGCTGTTTTAACAGTTTTCATCCTTTTGATCATGGAAGGGCTTTCTGCATTTCTTCACGCCATACGCCTCCATTGGTGAGTGTGAAATTTAGCTTTGGAACTAATAGTTTAAAAAATAATCCCCACAAAAACCTAATGCCAAATTTAGGCGAGTTTCTTCTCTTCTGAACTTTGGGATATGTATTCAAATTCTCTGGGTTACTATTGTATCATCACTGACAATAAACGGAAGTTTATGCTTGCAGAATAATTACATATGTTTCAAATGTTTGAGTACAGTTTGGGTCTAAAGAGATTTCTTTCTCTTACTATAAAGTACTTCTTATGCATCTCATTTTTTATAGTATATATCAAATTACATATTTGTGTATCCGGTTACCTAGGTGGAGAGAGAGGTTCTTCCTTGTGTGTTAGTAAGAACTCCTGTTATGGTAGTGTGTGAGGTGGCCTGATGTGTTAATGTTTCTGTTACACATTAGGAAAGCCAAAGCGGGTAGGATTTCATCTAAGTAAAAATATTTATGTCAAGAATATGCATGGAATGAAGCAGTTTCAGTATAGGAACTTTTATTATTTTTTAAAAATCTAGAGCTGTTTTAAGAACCATAGGAAATGTTTTCATAATTTTCCAACTTTCTATTAACACATGGACTGTTTCTTTTTTAGGGTAGAATTTCAGAACAAATTCTACATTGGTGCAGGCACCAAATTTGTTCCTTTCTCATTTCACCTACTTTCATCGAAGTTTAATAACAATGACATGGCATGATTGTACTGCTGTAACCAACAAGTTTTCAGATTTATGGAGAATTATCATGTTATAGAATTTCACTTATATCAAACTCATGATAGGAAAATTCCCCTCTTCATTGATTGCCTTATAATATAGCCAAATAATTCTGTAATATATACCTCTTCCTCATATGTTAAATATTTTGTAAAGTTTACCAATTTCAGAAATATAAATTTGATTTTTTTTTTTTTATGAGCAAATATCAGTTAATGCCAAATGTTATGTTAATGTTATTTTTACAAATTTAGGATTGGGGGAGAGAAGCCAACTTTGAATGGCAAGTTGAAATTGGCCTTAAGATATTTGATTCCTTTTCACCTTATTAAAAGAAAGAGTTATTCTGTCACTAAAATTGTCATAATATTTTCCAACAGTTGAAGTGAAGCATTTTTTTTTTTTATTTAATGACAGGAAATCAAAAGATTCACATTTATTCTGCTTTATTAAAAATATGCAAACATTTTTTATCATATGCTACTGAGAATTCCAAATAGAGGATTGTTTCTACAGTTTTGTCTGTTTTAATAATGGGGAAAATGGGATAAAATAACATACAAGAAATGGTTATGCCACTTGTATATTTTTTTAAAGACTCTTAACCTTACTTAAACAAATTATGATAATGATATGTTTTGAAACATAAACTGTATCCTGAGCCTTAAAACCCAGTGTGACTCTAGAAGATATATTATGGATATGAATTGAACTTAATGGTTTATACTAAGTGAAGAAAAGATGAAAAATAGATTTTGTATATTCTTATAACAAAATATAAATAAGGTATTTTACCATGACAAAATTACATCTCTCTCTGAGAACAGTATAATAACCATTTTTACTTTCTAATTCTGAATAAAGTTCTGATTATTATATTTAGAGTTAACCTTCCAAACATGATTTAGACCAACTGAATTCATTCTTATTGTCACTTATTTACAATTGTCAGCTTATATTAATCTATTAGACAGTCGGATTTGAATGAGTTTGAGTCCTATTGATTTATTCTGTATTTTTGGAAATTATGTTCCTTTTTCATATTCTATTATAATTGTAGGTAATTATTTTCAAAATGAAATTTAAAGTATTTTCACATTCTTATTTTGAGAAGCACCCATACAATTCGTCACATAAAAAGACCCGTTGTCGTCATACTCCTTCACCCCATTTGGTGGTAGACAGTTTAATACTTTCATTACAAGCCAAAATAAGGGAAGCAATGAATGAAACTTAGCTTTTCAGGTAATTCCAAAGCCTGTTTGCTGAGAGGCTTGAACTGAACATCATGTGACATAGCTGTGACTCTAAAATTAAACCTTTTTGTTAAAGATTCTGTATTGCTGCTTGATGGTATGTTATATAAAACTAGTTGAGAGTTTTTGCTCTCTGTTAGGTGAATGCAAAATCCAAGTAATGCTGTCCAGGCTTCAAACTTGCTTTTCTGCCTGTAGCTGATATCACCCCAAAGTTGTCATTTCTATTACTTTACTCAAAGGATCTGTTATAATAATGATGATAACTAATTCATCCTTTAGAAATCCAGGATTACAGGGCAGTAGTAACTGACATACAGTATTAACATAACAATGTTAACAGGACATAAAGTATCTGGTAAAATTCTTTTTTGCTTCCCCCACTAGTTATTGTCATGGGGGCCACTTTTTAGTTTTAATTAATACCTCTGTTGGCATATAGAACACAGAGTGGAGTCACTTTTCAATCAAAACTACCATGTAATAGTTATATAGAAATGAATTAATAACCATAACTATTGGGAGAGAAATTTCTGAAAATATAGTTTGATAATGTCTTTTAGGTATCAGGAGATTTCTATTCATTATAAAGTGTTGGTTCCAATGTAATGTTGCCGGAGAGGTTGCTCTGTTTTGTTTTTGCTTTTAAGTTATTTTGTAGAACTTTTATGTATGCAGTTTGAAGATATACTTTATTTCCTTGATAGCAAATATCCTGGGAAAAAGTGGCTAGTTCTTTGGATGATGCTAAATACCTGTTTATTTTCCTAAAGATAAATGTCATGATGGCCACATTTTTCCTTTTTATTCAATTTACTGCCATTAGTTAATGGAGTCCTAAAATAAAAACCCAAGAGATTTCTTCAGTAAATTAAAATTTGATTTTCATCTGTAAGGATGGAGAATTAAAAAGTGGCCCTGTGACCAAGGGTGTTCTGATGGGAACCACTGTAAGCTTTGTGGACTCTCCATTCTCGACAGTACTTTTTAAAGGATGCAGCTTTCACTGAATGCTGCTCTGTACGCATTTCCCGTATGGGTATTTTGTGACAATATTTTGGTCTCATTTTCAATTTGCAGAAGTTTAAGGCACAGAACATCTATAGCATAGGGTTAATATGATATTTATGAATTAAGTATTCAGATATTTTAAGGCCTGATTCACTTTGGAAAACAAAATAATTTCTACAACTGTTTTGCAGTCTGTGCTTAAAAACAACACATTTCTCTATGAAAAAAATGTTTAAAGGCATATTTGTTTGTGTGCCATGTGGTATAGTTCCACCAAGGCCATTAAGAAATAAGGCAGTTAGCAGTAATAGAGTTTTCCTTCAGGCAGGCCATTGAGGCTGAGTTTGGTTTCGAATTTTAAGGACTAGAACATTCCACGTGTTCCTTGATGGGAAAATCCAGCAAGAACCCTGTAAGCTGAGGGCCGCCTCAAGTCCCAGAGGGGATGACAGTGAACAAATTCACCTTTGGCTCTACAAATGCATGAAAGGACATATTTGTACCTTCCTGTCAGGATGGAACTTCTTTTACTAATGAGAAATAAACCTATATATTTTTTAAACGTGAGTGTTTTGCTTTCTTACCACCCGGCCAGGCTGAAAGCCTGAGAACTTGGCTCCTCCTCCTTCCCCGACCCAATAGGCATAGGAACTTGTCCCGTCTTGGGACATTAATCGCAGTTTATTTGCCCTTCGGACGGACGTCGCTTGCTTCCAGGGGGCCGAGGGCGGAGACCCTGCCCCTGCCGCGGCCGGCACCGAGACCCTGGTCAGCCCTGGCCCCGCCCCCTCGCGGGCGGGATGCGCGTGGCGGCCTCGCGGGCGGGGTGGCTGAGGAGCCGAGCCCGGGCGCGCGCCTGGCGCTTACAGGAGGCTCGGCGCCCACCGGGGTCAGCGGGCGTTTGCCCTCGGTGACCTGGGCTGCCGGGGTCAGCCCTTCTCCCCACGCAAGCGGCAGCGAGGCTGGGCCCGCGTGTGCGGGAGGAGGCCCCTGCTCTTCTCAGCGAGCCGGCCGGCCGCCCTGCGGGGTTCCTCTTTAGTGCTCGCGCGAGCGAAGTGCGGGGCGCGCCGGGGGACTCTGCGGCCCACGCCCGGGAGGCGGCCCGTGGGCCTTGCGGCGGCCGTTTCCTGGACGCCCGTTGCTAGGGGCGGCGTTGTCAGGGACGCCGCTCGGGCGCTCGGCTCCCTCTACCCGGACCGGGTGGGCCTTACGCGGCTCCATGGACGACCTGCGGGTGTTGTGGATGCGCGACCGCCTGTACACGGCCTTTGGCATCACAGACCCCCAACTCTTCGAGGATCTGCTGAGCCGCGACGACGGCGAGGCTGAGGACATCATCCTCCACTTCCTCAACCAGACGAGCGACGAGGAGGGCGCCTTGACGCTCTTCTTCTACCGCACCGTGGTGCCGGAGGAGGTGGAGCTGGAGATAGGTGAGTGGCCCTGGGCGGGAGGGCACCCCTGGAACCCCTCGAAGGGACTGCAACAGCCCGCCGCGCCCCTTGCTTCCGCTCTCGCGCTGCGGCTGCCTCCCTCCAGTCCCTCCGGTTTGAGGGGCCGCAGACCCCGCCCACCGTCGGGACCCCGCCTTAGGTGCAGCCCACAAGCATTTATTGTCCATCCCATACAGGCGCAGTCTTAGGAACTGGGTGAACAGGGTGTCCCACCACCCCCTGCCCACTGGGCAAGACGCCTTGAATCAGTAATAGCCACAAACCCTTACTTAGCACTTACTCTGTGCCAGGTGCTGTTCTAAGTGCTTATTTCAATTCATTAATCCTATGAGGTAGGTGTACCATTAGCCCCATTTTGCAGATGAGCAATTTGTGGCACAGAGAGGTTAAGTAACTGCCCCTAGGTCACGCAGGCAGCAGGAATCAAAAGAATAGGGGGTCCCTGTCCAATGTAATATTTGTGTAGAGAATGGCCCAGGTACTGGGAGGGGCCCTGTCGTTGTGATCTTCTGGCTAGGTACAGAGTCTCACAGAGATGGAGGGAAGCAGTCCTTTCTGTGTTTGTGAGGTTCCCCATATGCTAAAACTAAAATGCCAAAACGAAGTTTATTAGAAAGTGACAGTAGATACTAAATGTTTGCATTTAACATGACCGTAGATATTAAGTGTTTGCGTTTAACATATTAGCACTTTAAACACTAAAAATGGCAGTGGTTGGCTGCTCAGAACGCTCTGTGGAGGTGAAGCCTTAGCCAGATGGGGCCCAGGACTGAGGGACGGGCTCCGTATGCCAGCTCTGAGCCAGATGAGGACGGCACTGAGTAGTCTGGGAGACCCCAGGCAGGTGCATAATTTATGTATTCATTGTAGGACAATCTGAATCCACAAAAACAGCAATAACCCAGAGAAATGACCACAGTAACCTTTTTTTGTGTGTGTGCTGTATGACATTTAGTTCTTCTTCCATGCGAGCATCGCCATTGCAGCACCATTTGTTGCATTTTTGTTTGTTCGATTTTTTGTTTGTTTGTTTGGAAAGGGCATGGGCTGGGAACAGAGTAGCCTTTTAAATCTAACATTTCAGCCTTTTATTTTTTTCCCCAGACTGGGACTTTATATTATAACAGGACCTCAGATTTAGACATTTTTATTATCACCGAAAGAAATTATGAATACAGATTTACCAATAGGCTTCAATATTAAACATCTACACTTTCAGTAATCCTGTTTTTTGTGCTCAACATCAATATCTAAATCTGTATCTGTATGTATATGGTCTATGGAAGTGATGCAAACCTCTTTGGACCTCTGAGGCCTTCTGTTAATATGTGGGTAGCTAATTTCTGCTCTGTGTATGCTGGCACATGTTAAATCCAGAAGTCTTCTGGCTGGGTGCCCCTGACTTACGCAGAAGCAGATTTCAGTCTCAATTTAGAACATCCTCCTCCTTCATCCTTAGTCACTCCAGAGGATGCTCATCAACCCCCTGCCAGCTGTGACCTGTGTTTCCCCTCCTCTTTCTCCTCCCCACCTCTGTGACTCTGTCACCCGCCCTCCACTGAGAAGGCCTTCTGACCCACAAAGATGCTCTTGAATGTTCCATTGGACCCTTTGTGGGCTGGGGGGTGGGGTAGGCAGGCCCATGTCCCCACAGCCCTCACTTCTTCCCCTCCCCTGGTCAAGATTTCTCTCTGATCCCAGCAAAACAGTGTTATGAATGAAGACAAATAGGTTTCAGTGAGAGTGGTCGTGAGGAAAGGGCAGCATCTGCACTAGCAGCAGCTAGTCCAAGATGCTCCCTGCGGATAAATACATATACACTGTTTCTTGAAATAACAAAATGGAATCATACTGTGTATATCATTTAAAAGCTTGCTTAATTTTTTTGAATTGCCCAAGGATTACTGGAATACGTGTTCTTTTAAAAATTCACATAACAGAATTATATAAAGTAAAAACGTAAAGGCTATCCCTTCAACCCTAGTCCTACTCCCATTTCTGTATGTTACCACTATTGTTATTTTGGTGCATATACTGCCAGATCTTTTCCCATATATCTATCTACTTGTGTATGTATTTATCATCAATTTATTATCTCTTTCTATATATCTGTCATCTATTTATCTGTCTGTCTATCTATGTATCTATGTCTTTCTTTGTATAATGGCATTCAGGTAGATAACAATAATATATATGCATACAGATAATTCCTAAATAATAAATAAGATCATTCTAAGCATATTATTTTGTGATTTCTCTCTCCTGCCCTCCCCCCAACATAGTTTGGAGATTTTTTTTCATGTCTCTATCTATAGATTCACCTAAATTTTGGCGTTCTACCTGTATATATATATACACACACACACATTGTATTTTATTTACCCATTCCCTAATTAATTGGGCATTTAGTTTTTCATAGTATTTCATTCTACAAACACAGTGACAGTGTACATTGATCTTAGCATACTTTGTATAATTCTGTAGGGTAGCTTTATAAAAGTGGCATTCTTGGGTTGTGGCCCTGTGGCTCGGTCCTGCCTAGCTTGTTCTCCAGAAAAGCTGCTGGCACACACCCAGCTATGGCCGAAGAGGCCTGTTTCCCAACATCCTCGCCACCGCTGATTCTCATCAATCTTTGTAGTCTTTGCCAATCCAGTAGATGAAATGTGGATGCACTTCATTATTTTAATTTCCATCTGGATAATTAATGGGGAAGTTGAGCAGCTTTTGATATGCTGTGGGCCATTTATAATTCATCTGGGCTGGTCTCAATGATGTGAGTTTTCTTGGGCCTTTTTTCTCTCGGCAGAACTTGCATAAGCCTTCCCTGTCCTTACCCCAAACTGTCTCCAGTACCTGTAATATTCCAAAGTCCAAACCTGCCTCGTGCATGACCCATCTGGGCTCCAGGGGAAGCAGTGAAAACATGTGTCTCATGCAGTGAAGCAATTACATTTTATATTTTCTTTCCATTTCTGTGACTCTAAAGATGTCGAGTTACCTGTCCCATCCGAAGAGGAAGATGAGGAAGAAGAGGTTGTGTCTCAAAAGAGAGAGTCTGTGGATAAACCTCCAGGTGTGGCATTGCAAGGGGCACATGGGAGCCTGGGCTGGACGGAATGGAGAAAGCCTTCTCCGCAAGCAGAGTGCTCACCTTCCCAGACTAGAATCGGTTTCTACTTTTACCTTTACAAAGTTAAGACTTGGTTTCATGTACAGAGGGGGACATGCTGGGTTGTACATAATGTAAAAACACCCTTTCAGATAGTATTCCAGCTGTTTGGAGAACAAATGGTCTCTACTGTATTTTGTAGAGAGGCTTTTACTCTGCCACCCACAGATGCTATTTCTTTTAGAAAATATCTGAGGTACAATAGGGAAAAGATGTACTTTATTGAGGTGGAATTCATGTAACTCCAAATTAACCATTTTTTCAATGAACAATTCAGTGGCATTTAGTACATGCATGACACTGTGCAAGCACACTTCTAACTAGTCCCAAAGTATTTCCATACTTCAGAGTTAGACCCATTAAGCAGTTTCTCCCCATCTCTACTCACCCCAGACCCTGATAACTACAGGGTAGTATCTGTGGAGTAGTACCTGTCTCTAGGGAGTTATCTGTTCTGGACATATAAATGGAATCCTACAGTATGTGACCTTTTGGGTCTGGCTTCTTTCATTTAGCCTCATGCTTTGGACGTTCACCCTCTTTGAGGCATGAAACAATACTTCATTTCTTTTGCCATAATACTTAAGTCAAGGACTTTACTGATATTTGGTTCAAGTGTTGTCAATTAACTGTAACTACTTAAGGATGCACAATGACATGTCAATCTTTTGCTGGCTTTAAGTAATTTCTCCTGTAATGATTCACAAATCTTTATCCACATGTTCTGTCCCTGTTCCCTAGAGCAGTGATTCTCAGTGCCCTCCCCTCAAGAGGGGACCTGTGCAATGTCTAGAGACATTTACGGTGGTTGCAATAGGGGAAGGGGGACTGTGCTGGAGGCCAGAGATGTTGCTAAATGTTCCTGCAAGGCACAGGAAAGTCTGCCCCAACCCCAGCCCAATAAAGAATGATCCAACCCTAAAAGATTAAATATATTATGATGTATTCTTGAGGTACAATATTATTTTTTCCTTCGCCCATTTAAAACATACAGAAAGTTGCAAGGAAAATTATAATCGTAACATACAATCACAGAATAAAGTCTATTGATGTTACTGCTTCCACTTTTTTAGGTTTTTCATTTTTACCCGTATAGCTATAAAATTCCCAATTTTATAATAAATTATATATAGACCTAAAAATTCTAGCTATGCTCAGTTTACTCCCTGCTTCTGAATCATTAACTCCTAAAAATACAAGATGGTGTAGCAAGCTGTACGGCATTTATATTGGTATAATAAAAATAGCTTTCAAAAAAAAAAAAAAAAGATCCAACCCTAAATATCATTGGTGCCAAGGCTGAGAAACCCAGCTCTTGGTCATCTGCAACAGCAGCAGAGCGTAAAAAAAAACTTTTCTCCCATAACAACAGGGGAAAAAGGATTTTTGGTGATTGTTGGTAATAAAGATTTAGTCATCTTTATTTTTTTATCAGAAGAATTTACTTGTAACCAAAATGTAATCCCTTCAGTAGTAAGGCTTGGGGAAGAGAATGTAAGTTTAGAAATAAAGGACACCCATCAGTGATAGGGCCTGTCTGCGTTGGTCTTGGTGGAGGCAGATGGTGCTTACTGAGACTGTCTTAGGTGTACAGTGTTTTAGGTGCACATTATTTAGACAGTAAATCTGTGAATAAGAAAGACTTGGGTGGGAGTAGGCTGCTTAGATTGGAAGGACAAGGAGGTCCACCCCAATGAAGGAAATTAACTTAAACTCCAAGTCAGTATTTCAGTGTATTTTCAGACTGAAAGATATTACTGGGTGCTGAGATAATGTTGATATTGCTGTTTCTAGACTATTTCCATGTGTCAGCCAATAGGCCACGTGTTTAACGTACCCCATGCCTAATCCTTACCAGATCCTGACCCGTGTATGTTATTGCCCCCTACTTTATAGAGAGCAGAGAGGATTCAGGTCCCAAGCTGATTTGATTCCAAAGCCACCCACACTGCCTTTCTCAGGAGGAGCCAAACTGTCCAGGGAACACTTCCCCCACCGTGCAATCACCAGACTTGTCAGAACCTCCAAGGGCTGCAACTCGGTATCCTGGGAGTTTCCAAGCCTTCACTGGTAATAGAGAACTCGAGAGACATTTTATTTAGATTACGTTTCTTTTACTCCCGGACAAGTTTCATGTTTCATAGTGAAAAAGGAGTAAATGCTAACATGTTAGACACAATTCTCATCATAATGAAAAAAATCCTTTGAAGTAAAAATCTCAGAGGAGTCACACATTGAACACACATGCGCACATTGAATTTCTGATTGTGTTCCTGTCAAAAATGCAATACAGTTATCCTCAATTATTATGTAAGTCCAGGCTATATAGGATTCCTTTGTAAAAACTGTAGGTACAGCTTTTTGATCTTGTGCCTCCTGCATGAAATGTGCTATTGGACAAAATACAGATCTGGTCTTTACTGTAAGAAACCTAATTTTCTGATTATTTCATCTCACACATGGAATGATGTTTTGCAGTGAAGAATCTGCAGCCAAGAAGCAATTCCATACGTCAAACTTCAATCAGTGCAGATGAAGAAGATGTGGCCAGGGAGCCTTCAGACACACTGCCTGTTAAAGTACGCCTGGCTCCTTCTCCTCTTTGGGCACCTAGTGGAATCCAGAGCCCTCTGATGGGTCAGGGGAGCTGGCATGGTTCATTCAGGGAATGGAAAGTATAGGATCCTGTGCTTGGGGGTCCCCAAGACCACCCTCAGGATGGATGAATCACTAGGAGAACACCCAGGGCCCAGAATAGCAGGCGGTTATGCTCACCGTTTACGACATGAAATGATACAAATTAGAATCACCCAAAGGAAAAGGTGCATGGGGTGGAGTCTAGGAGAGAACAGTAAACTTCCCAGCTCTCCTCTCCCAGTGGGATCTGAAGGGACAATGTTCAATTCTCCCAAAAATACATGGCAGTATACAACCAGGGGTGCTCACCTGAGCATCCAGGGATTTTGGGGGGGGGGGCAGGGGCGGTGTCAGCCACATAGGCTTGGAACACCCACATGACTCAGAAAACCCATAGTTATTTCCTAAGTCTCCAACCCCACCCCAGAGATCACACTGATATGGCAAGGCCTAGGGGCCCCTGCCAAACTCATATTGGGAGACAGATGACCCGGCATGGCCCAGGGCCCCAGGTGTAGAAATACACCCTTACCAGGATATTCCAGGAGCTTAGTGGTTACCTCCCAGGAGCCGGTCAAGGGCCAGAGGACCTTGGGAATGTGCCAGGTTTCAGCAGCCCAGGCCTGCCGAGTTAACCCTTTACTGCACAAATCCAAAGATGGAGCTCAAAGCTATAACGTAAGTGTTCAGCCTGGCCTGTGCTTAATGAAATTACACTTAGTTGCTCCAGCTGCTTAATTGGTTTGTTACAACTTACAGGCTAGCAAAGCTCTATCTGGGCTTTTTCCCAGGTCAAATTATTCAAGACTTGGCTGTTAGGGCCAGTGAATAGAAGAGTCAGGTTTTGCATCCAGAGCCTGGTTGTGCTCAGTGAGAACTGCGTTGTGGGGAGAGCTCAGATGTACTCGAATATTAGGTTCTCTGGGTGAAACAGATCCATTATCTTGGTATGACGTGTTTTGTTCCCTGTGTTTCAGAAAATTGTTAAACACATCATGGAAAACATTTATCTCCATGTGGTTTGTACGCCTGTTCCAGAGGAGTTTCTGGGCCAGAATGTGGTGTATTTTCTCAGAAACACAAAAGGTAGATTTCTGTGTGTGCATGCATATGTGTGACTC
Source organism: Tamandua tetradactyla (assembly GCF_023851605.1). Taxonomy (NCBI): domain Eukaryota; kingdom Metazoa; phylum Chordata; class Mammalia; order Pilosa; family Myrmecophagidae; genus Tamandua; species Tamandua tetradactyla. The sequence continues at coordinate 8,318,899 of NC_135331.1, read as the reverse complement.
CTTTCTCCCTCTTTTAAGTTTTCTGGAGATATCACTTTTTATTAACATTATTGTATCCTTAATTCGATATATAACAATTAGAGGAAGATTCAAAATGACTTGACCCTGGTTAAGACGAGTTTTGGTGAGTTTTCTTTGCCTGGATGCATTCTTTAAAGCATAGCTGCTGCTCAGAGGAGGTCAAGTTCATTCCTTCCGGTAACTTGGGGGATGCTGTTGGTGCTTTCCTGCAGCACTGGCTAGTCCTGGCCGCTGCCTCCAGGGTTACTGCTCACCTCTTCTCTTCTCACTCCAGCCCTTTCTCTGCCATATTCAATTCTGGCTGACTCTCCGCTCTCTCCCTATTCTTCTGCCCTTGCCTCCTCACCTCCCTGCTTGTACAGATGTGCCTGTTTATATTTTAGGACTCACCTAAAAATTCCAGAACAGACATTGTTTTATTGATGCTATTTTTTTTTCTTTTTCTTTTTTTTAACTTTGATGACATTTGGGTCAGGACCTCATTGCTAGGCACTGAGTTATTCCCTATCTTGTTCCTTCTAAGTATGGGAACAGTAAATAAGAAAAAGGATCCAAATGCAGCCTCATGGTTGCTCCTGGGCCTGTGATTCCTTTGACAACTTTCTTTCAGAGGAGCCGGTTTTAGTGTGGTGCTTCTATGTCTGTATTGACCCTTGAATACTTGCTAACTGTCCTTTATAATGACATTAATAATAAAATTAGACTTGGACTGGGAAGCAGATGTATTTAGTCTGAGTCTAACACTGTTCATTTTCATTATATACATTATATACATATATATTATATACCTATATATTTAACTTTTATAACACTAAATTTGCCATCTTAAGTATTTTAAGGATACAATTCAGTGGAATTAATTAAATTCAGTGTGTGCCACCATCACATTACCAAGACATTTTTATCACCCAAAACAGAAAGTCTGTATCCATTATTATATATTTTTTCTTGTGATTTTATTTTTAATTTTTTGTACATGGGCAGGCACCAGGAACGGAACCCGGGAATCAGGCATGGCAGGTGAGAATTCTGCCATCGAGCCACCATTGCCTGCCCGTGATTATCTTTTATTTATGTCAATGTTAAGTGAAGAAGTGTTCCATATAAAGAAACACATTAAGCAAGTAATAGTGCCTGACTACCCAGATTTGGCAAAGACATGAAGACTGGAGCTTATGAAATAATTGCTTCAGCTTTTGAATTTGTAGTGTTTCTGTTCTGTTTCCCAACTAGATTGAGGAAAGAGTCCAAGTAACCATTAAAAATGTTTACTGTGGCGATTGATTTTTAGTCGGGTAAAGTAAATACACATCAAATCCAACCTTGTCAGAAGGGCAGACTGTTACCAAATATGTCTTTAAAAAACCCAGGACCCAAAATATACTTTGCCAATGAATTGGGGAAGAGGAGCTGAACAGTGGGGAAACAGGCAAAGCAAGGCATTCAACAGACACTTCTAGACAAACCCCTACTGGTTTTATTCTTGTCCAGTCAGATTGCTTGATATGTGCGGTCCTTGTGGGCTGCTTGTGCTAACCCAGGAACCAAGTGGGTCAGCATTTATTTCCGTTTGTCAAAGGCCGAGGGATTCATTGGATTAGGATGTAGCAAGTATTCCAAGCCTGTGATATGAACATCCCTTTTGTAGCCAGGAAGAAAGAAAAGACTCCTGTCCACTTGTAAATGCTGACTGTTCGCTGTTCTTCCCCCCGATCTTAACTCTCTGAATCTGTTCCTATTTAGAGGCAGTCACTGAAGCTTCCGACATGAAGGAAGCTATGGAAATAATGCCAGATACCCTGGAGTATGGGATTATAAATGCCAACGTGCTTAACCTTCTGAAGAACATTATTTGCCAGGTGAATATGGACAGTAGAAGAAATCTGAGAATTTTAAAGGTTAAGGCCCCGATTCCTTTATCTCAGTGAATGCATAGTTGGCAGCTCAGCTGTGCCAGGCTTATACTCAGGAGAGGTGGTTAAGGAAATGAGAAAACATATAAACAAGGACATATCAGGTAAAGACAAGTGGAGGGAGGAAAACAGACCCTGGTAATGCTATAGAAACCGGCTGAGTGTGGAGGGTGGTAGGGGAAGGCATCGGCCTGCCCGAGGTGGCAGCTGAGCTTTCTTCACAAAAGACCCCAAGGAGCCGGCCGAAGGCTGACTTTGTTAAGGATGTTATTTGGGAAATGGAACAGGGAGGGTCTGAGAGGGTCAGGGAGGGCCCATCCGAGATGACACTGAGCTGAGACCTGACGGAGGTGGAGGTGTGGGGCAGGTGGGCCTCTGGGAAAAGGGGACCTCAGAGAAGACGCGGCAGCCCTGGAGAAAAGGCGGGAAAAAGGCGCGGAGGGTGCAGGCGCCAGATGGCGCAGGAGGCGGCTTCTCGGGTGATTCGGCCCTTCGCCGGAGAGATGAGGAAGCCGCAAAAGGAGGTCGGAATCACCTAGGAGGGAACCCTGGGCCAGCATGGACGTTTAGAAGAACTATAGGAGTGCCAGAGAAAGCGAGAGCCCCGGGAGAGCTCAGCCTGTGGAAGAGCGGGGAGCAGCCTCCATTGCTCCGCCTGTGGCTCCGGCTGTGGACACGCGGCTGCTGAGGGGTTGCAGCGCGGATTCCAGGCCTGGGCGCGCAGGGGCAGCCTCGCCCCCCGCAGGCTGGGTTTAGGGTCGAGGTTGGTCGGGGGTAATCCCTGAGTTCCCCGCGCAGGCGCGAGCTTCGGCCGCCTTGGCAGTGACTTCCGCCGCCTTGGCAGTGACTTCCGCCGGAAGCCGGGAGCCAGCGCACCCCTTGCAGCCGGATTCTGGGTGTGGCGGTACCAGAGGGCCGGCTGCAGGCCCTCGCCTAGATTTCGGGGGCAGCGGCTCCTGGCCTCACATTAGCATCCCTCAGGACCCAAAGAGCCAGTGCACTTTTTTGTTTTGTTTTGTTTTGCCTTTCTCCTTTTTGTGTTTTTTTGGTCCGGTGGATCCCGGAGGGGCTAGCACCAACTCTGGCCTAGGTTTCCTCGTGAATTTCGGCAGTTTCCAGCTTTCCCGTAAGAGACTTGGAGAGGCAGTGCACCTTCTTTTTCTGCCTTGTTTTCCTTACCCCCCCCCCCCCCGTGAGTGTTTCGTGTATTGGTTTCTTTTCTTCTTTTTCTTTATTTATTGAAAATTCTCTTGGTCCCGTGAACTAAGGTGTGGGAGAAGTAGACTTCTAGAGTGACCCCAACATAATACTCAGAATGTTCAGTTCTCAACCAAAAAGGAGACGGGAAAGTATGGGCCAGTTATTTTATCCACCAAAAAAATAATTTGCTGGAAACCAGCATTACTCTGATACTGAAGCATGATAAAGACATTACAAGGAAAAAAAATTATACACTACTTTTCCTTGTGAGTATAAATGCAAAAATCCTTAACAAAATGGTAGCAAACCAAACCCAGCAACATATTAAAACAATTATATACCACCACCAAGTGGGATTTACCCCAGGAATGCAAGGGTTGTTCAATGTCTGAAGATCTCTATGTAAGATACTACATAAATAAAATAAAGGAAAAAAAAAAGACCTGATTATCTTTATAGTTGTAGGAAAAACTTGACAAAATTCAGCACTCTTTCCTGATAAAAACACTCAGAAAACCAGGAATAGAAAGGAACTTTCTCAACATGATAAAGGGTATTTATGAAAACCTCACAGCTATCATCAATAAAAATCACTTGTTATAGTTGCCCTATAATGAATAGTCTTAATAGGAAATTTTAAAAATTCCATTTTTAAGAGCATCTAAAAGAAGAAAGTATGTAATAGATTCAACCAAGGGTGTGAAAGACTTGTACACTGAAGACTACAAAATATTGCTGCCAGAAATTAAAGAAGACCTAAATAAGTGGTAAGGTATCCATGTTCATGGATAGGAAGAGTTAATATTGATAAGATGTCAAAGCTACTAAAAGCAAACTAAGGATTCAATGCAGTTACTGTAAAAACAGCCTCTTTTGCAGAAATGGAAAAACCAATGCTTAAATTCATATGCAACTGCAAGGGGCCTTAACTAGCCTGAATAATATTGTAAAAGAACAAAATTGAAGGATTCACATTTCCTGACATCAAATTGTACTACAAAGCTACAGTAATCAAAACAATGTGGTGCAGGCATAAAGATAGATAAAAAGACTGATACAAGAATTTGAAGTCCAGAAATAGACCCATACATCTATGACCAATTAACTTTTGACAATGATCTTAAGTACACACAATGGAGAATGAATGTTTTCCTCAACAATTGTGTTGGGAAAGCTGGATATCCACATGCAAAAGAATGAAATTAGACTCCTACCTATATAAAAATCAACTCAAAAACGGATCAAGGACCTAAATATAGGCACTAAAACTCTTCGGAGATAGCATATGGACAAATCATTATGACCTGGGATTTGGAGACGGATTTTTAAATATGAAACGATAGATAAACTTAACTTCATCAAAATTAAAAACTTGCACATTAAAGGAAATTATCGAGAAAGTGCAAGGACAGCCTGTAGAATGAGGAAATATAGTTACAAATCATAGATAAGAGCTTAATATCTAGATTATATAAAGGACTTTTACAGTGTACAAGGGTGAACTGGAGCTCAAGGCATTCATCCAGCAGATATTTATAGAGTGCCTACTGAATTCCATAGCAGTGAACAACTTAGACAAGGGCCCTAGCTCATGGAGCTTACATTCTAGCTAAGAAGATCGATATTAAGCAAGATAAATGAGAAAATATATAGTATGTTAGATAGTGATAAGAGTTAAGGAGAAAAGTGAAGCCAAGAAGGGGCATAGGAAATGTTGTCAGGGGAAGGTAGGGCTTCTGTGATTTTGGATAAGGTAACCAAGAAGACCTCACGGAGAAGTCTTCTGCAACATCTCTTGCTAGGTTTATTTCAATTGCCTTCTAATAGGTCTTCCCATTTTTCTTGCTCTCTATGCTACATTCTCCATATGCCATTCAGAGTGACCCCTTAAAATACAGGAGTCATAGGCATGGAAATGGTAGGAAGCCATGGGTCTGGATGAAACAACGAAGGAGGAGAAAGTAGATGGAGGAAATGGAGGTAGGAGGCACACTAGGGGATGAGTCATGCAGAAACCAAGAAAAGCAGGCACTTCATGAAAGAAGGGGATGGCTGGTTGTGGTGTAGGCTGCTGGAGATTGAGAAGTCAGATGCAGGGGAATACTGGGTTTGGCCGTTTGTGACTTCCTGAGAGCGGTGGATGATCTGGATCCAGTGGATGTTGGTGGGAGTGAGCTGAGGAGTGAAAGGGAAGAGTTTCACTGAATGAATTTGGTCAGTGGTGCGTTCCCTGTTGAACAGCCTGTATGTGATTTTTCCACCCGAGTGCTCTTGTTCATCTGGATAACATCTTTTATGGTGTAGCTTCAAGAACATTGTCTGCTTTCTTAAGCAAATTAAACTTTTCATTATAAAATATCAAAATGTTACATGATTAGTTCTTAAGGGTTGCATGCATTAGGTGACTCCCAGTTTATACAATTTCTCTCAGTAAGATATGTTGTTAAAAAAAAACCTTCTTTTTCTCTGTTTGCAAAAGGAATAAATGCTCATTGTAAAAACTCAAATATTACAGAAATATATAGCCTAAAAAGTGGAAGCTCCCTATAATGCCCTCAGTCCACCAGAGGTAGTCACTTAAAATCCTATAGATGTCCAGCCATGTCATAAGGATGAATATACCATAATTTATTTATCCAATGATCTACTGGTATATTTTATCCACCATTTCTTAGTGTTTACAGAGGTTGCATCACTGTTTGGTCTGCTGTTTTATTGAACCAGAAGACTTTGGTGAGCAAATCAGTTTTTGCATTTGTTATAGTTTGCTAGCTGCTGGAATGCAACACCCCAGAGTCAGATTGGATTTCAATAAAAGGGGATTTATTTAGTTAACGTATAGGTCTTCAGAGGAAAGGCAGCTAACTTTCAACTGAGGTTCCTTCTTATGTGGGAAGGCACAAGGCTATCTCTGCTGGCCTTCTCTCCAGGCCTCTGGGTTCCAACAACTTTCCCTGGGGTGATTCCTTTTTGCATTGCCAAAGGCCTGGGCTGAGCTGTGAGTGCTGAGATGAGGTATGCTGAGCTGCTTTGGTGGTGCTATATTGAGCTGTCTCATTTAAGCACCAGCCAATTAAATCAAACATCATTCACTGCAGCAGGCACGCCTCCTAGCCAACTACAGATGTAATCAGCTACAGATGAGATTCACATGTCATAGGCTCATATCCACAGCAGTATAGCTAGGCACCTTCACCTGACTGAGTTGACATCTAAATCTAACTACCATACCATTCATTACACTCAACATTGTAATTTTGACTCAGTCCTCCTCAACAGAAATTATTTTCCCAATTGGGTCTTTGGTGGTCTCCTGGATTGCCACATGCAGTGTTATTGTCAGCCTTATCCCTTTCAAACTCTCTGTGGCTGTCGGATTCCCTTTGTCCTCTGATCTATATTGGCTGTTGCTGGGTTGGAGCTGGCTGAGTTATGACTAGGAATAGCAAAAAAGCTCTCATCTGGCAAAAATCTCTCATCTGAAGGGTGAATGTGCATCTTGACCAAAGAAGAGAGCCAAAGTTAGCCCTGAGGAGTGGCAAACGGTGAACAGGAAGCAATCAGGAGTCAAAGAGATTAGAAAGAGGAAGTGTTCTGGGAAGAGGGATGAGGCCAAGGTTCAATGCATTCTTCCACTTTCTCATATTTAGGGATTTTCAAAATTCTATCTCCAACCTTCTTTTATATACACCTCCTGCTGGATGATTGCCTTCAAGTCCATGATGTCAGAATATCTAGTATTCAACAGTAGGCACACATCTAGATCTTGTTTTGCTAAATGCATTCTGACCTTCAAAATAAACACATCCAGAGTTAGACTCAGTATGTTTGTTCTCCAAACACACTCTTCCTCTGTTATTTTCTCCTAGCCAGGGTTAATGGCAAGGTCAATCAGTTAAGCCTCGCAGCTGTGAGATTTACAGTGTTTGACTTTCTAGTGCCCTTAGTTTTGATTCCCAAGTGCCTCCTGAATTTGTGCCTTCCTTCCCTCTTCTCCTGTCACTGCTCCAGGTTAGGCCCTTGTCATTTCCTGCTTTGACTACCCAATCAGTCTTCTAACTGGACTCTTCTAACCTTTTCCCCCATCAATATGTTATGTTGTCACCATCATTTGCAAGCAAAGACAGGGTCTTGCTTTCCTCTATTTAACAACATCTGAAGGCTGCTTATTCTCTACAGAACAGCCCCATTCCTTTAGCTTGGAGTTCATTCTGGCGTCATCTTACATATCTAGCCTCTCCTCTCATTCCTTCCTTCCCCGTTCTCCACCCCAAACACATGCTTTATATTTCATCTAACTTAGAGGAACTGCCATTTCCCAGACCCCCTGTGCTGGTACATATGTAGTTTCTCCCCTCTCAAATACCTTTTCCTTCTATTTCTGACTTTAGACTCACACATGCCTTTCAGGGCTCATTCATAGATCTCCTTATCTCCTCATTGTTAGAAAGACTGATTTCCTTCTATGCATTCCCAGAGTAGAGTGTGCCCTTGTTATGGTGCTTTAGATGAGGCCACTAGGCTTTAAGCATCTGTACAGAAATTTGGGGCAAGCACCATTTATTCCAGTCATTTTCAACTGGGCCAGTTTTACCCCAGGGCACATTTGTCAATGACTAGAGACATTTTTGGTTGTCACATTTAGGGAGGGGATGCTACTGACATCTTGTGGGTAGAGGCCATGGATGCTGTTTAACACCCTGTACCACACAGAACAGCAGCCCCTTATTCCATAACAAAGTGTCATCCAGCCTAAATGTCATAGTGCCAAGGTTGAGAAACTTAATTTATTCAAAACACATTATTTCAGTGCCTTTTCTATACCAGTTTCTTTACTAATGCTGAGGATTTGCAGATGAACAGGCTGTAAAATACCCTGAGTTTTGAGAAATTTAACATCCTAGAGGGAGAGTTAGGCTAAAAATATGTCAAGGAGCTATAAATGCCATGATGCAGATAAAACATCTACTGAAGGGGATGGCAGAAGGTAGTGGTGTTTACTTAGGAAATGGTGATCAGCAAAGGTCTGGGGAGGTGGCTGTTTTGGTTTGCTAGCTGCCGAAATGCAATATACCAGAAATGGAATGGCTTTTTAAAAGGGGAAGTTTAATAAGTTGCAAGTTAACAATTTTTAGGCCATAAATATGTCCCAATTAAAGCAAATCTCTAGAAATGTCCAATCTAAGGCATCCAAGGAAAGATAACCTTGGTTCAAGAAGGCCAGTGAAGTTCAGGGTTTCTCTCTCAAGTGAGAAGGCACATTGCAAACACAGTCAGGTTTCTCTCTCATCTAGAAAAGCATGTGGCAAACACAGCATCATCTGTTGGCTTTCTCTCTTGGCTTCCTGTTTCATGAAGCTCCCTGGGAGGCATTTTCCTTCTTCATCTCCAAAGGTTGCTGGCTGGTGGACTCTGCTTCTCGTGGCTATGTTGTTCTATTCTGCTTTCTCTGAATCTCCTCCTTTCTCCAAAATGTTTCCTCTTGTATAGGATTCCAGTAAAGTTATCAAGACCCACATAGAATAGGTGGAGACATGTCTCTAATCAAGTTTGATACCCACGTCAATTGAGTCACATCTCCATAAAGATAACACAGTCAGGTTTCCAACCTATAGTACAGATGATGCCATGTTTGCAATGTGCCCCTCCATATGAGAGAGAAACTGTGACTGCATTTGCCATGTGCCTTCTCACTTGAGAGAGAAACCCTGAACTTCATTGGCCTTCTTGAACCAAAGTATCTTTCCCTGGATGCTTTTGATTGGACGTTTCTATAGACTTGTTTTAATTGGGACATTTTCTCGGCCTCAGAACTGTAAACTAGCAACTCATTACATTCTCCCCTTTGAAAGCCATTCCGTTTCTGGTATATTGCATTCTGGCAACTAGCAAACTAGAATAGATTTTGGTACCGGAGAGTGGGGTGCTGCTACTGTTTGCAAATACCAAATATGTTGAAATGGCTTTTTAAATGGATAAGGGGAAGACTCTGGAAGAGTTGTGAGAAGGTTGATGGAGAAGGCCTAGGATGTTTTGATTCTAAAGACACTTCTCATGAAGGCTTAGATAGAAATGAGGCGTGTGTTATTATAGACTGGAAGGAAAATGAGCCTTGTTTTAAAATGGCAGATAATTTGGCAAAATTGATAAGTGGCTTTGGCTGGAAGGCAGATTTTAAAGCCATGAACTTGGATATTTGGCAGAAGAGATCTCCAAATTAAATGTGGAAAGTGTAGCCTGGTTTCTCCTCACAGCTTATAGTGAAATGTGACAGGAAAGAGATGGCTGAGAACTGAACTCTTGGGTACAAAGAAACCAGAAATTGATGATCTGGAAAATTCTGTGCTTCTAGAAAGAGAGACCTCAGAGAATAGTGCCCCACATGGGGTCTTGGCCAAATGTGAAACCAGTCAGCCATTTCAGAGAAAGCCAGGACTGGACATGGAATTGTTCAGGAAGGGTTTGTGGAAACTCCTTATGTCTGATGGGCATGATCCAAGGCTACTGCATAGAAAGCCAATGAGAGTGCTGTAGGACCTGTATAAACAGAGCCGCTGCCAGTCTAGAATGGGGGGTTCAGAGAAGGGACACACTGGAAGAAAAATAACTTCAGAGGCAAAACCATGGAGGCTGAGATCTGAAGTCAAGAAGCCTTGGGCCAGGAGAGCAGACCCACCCAAGCGCGTGAAGAGGGTGAGTTTGCCCCTCTTGCAGTGGAAGAGTCAAGCGGCCTCAGGTCTTGGAGAGGGTGAAGCACATTCCTTGGGATTTGGGGAGAGGCTGGCTGCTACCACATGGAGGGGTTGAGCATGTGCCCCTAGGATGGCAGAGAGCCTGGGTGCAGCCCCAATGCTTGGAGAGGGTGGAGGCGAGAAAAAGGTGGTCTCCCCAGTGTCCCCCAAGATTGTATTCAGAGAGAGGCAAGCCACTGTGTAGGCCCTTGGAAAGGGTGGGACTTCAGCGCTTTCAGAAGCCCTGAAGATGAATGATTCTCAGAGTTTGAAATCTAATGGACTTTGCCCTGTGGGTTTTCGAAACTGTATGTGTCCAGTGACCTCTGTGTTCTTTCCTCCCTATGAAAATGTGGATATGTATCCTATGAATGCTCCTCCTTTGTATGTTGGCAGCAAGTAACTTGTTATGAGTTTTACAGGTCCAGAGCAAATGGAGAAAATTTTGCCTTAGAACAAACCATGCTTGTAACTAACTTTGATAGGATTTTGTATGTTTCTAACTTTGTATTTCATGTATATTGCTACTGAAATGGTTTAAGGGTCTCTGATATTGTTATGGAATGAATGTATTTTGTATATGGGGAAAACATGTCTTTTTTAGGGTCCGGAGGGTGGATTGTGCTGGTTTGAAAGGATGTATGTCCTCTAGAAAAGGCATGTTTTAATCTGAATCCCATTTCATAAAGGGAGGATAATCCCTATTCAATATTGTATGTTTGACACTGTAATCAGATCATCTCCCTGAAGGTGTGATTTAATCAAGAGTGGTTGTTAAGCTGGATTAGGTGATGACGTGTCTCCACCCATTTGGGTGGGTCTTGATAAATTTCTGGAGTCCTATAAAAGAGGAAACATTTTGGAAAATGAAAGAGATTTGGAGAGAGAAGAGAATGCTGCAGCACCATGAAGCAGAGAGTCCATAAGCCAGTGACCTTGGAGATGAAGAAGGAAAACGCCTCCTGGGGAGCTTCATGAACTAGGAAGCCAGGAGAGAAAGCTAGCAGATGACGCCTTACTTGCCATGTGCCCTTCCAGCTGAGAGAGAAACTGTGACTGTGTTTGCCATGTGCCTTCTCACTTGAGAGAGAAACCTTGAACTTCATCAGCCTTGTTGAACCAAGGTATCTTTCCCTGGATGCCTTTGATTGGACATTTCTATAGACTTGTTTTAATTGGGACATTTTCTCGGCCTCAGAACTGTAAACTAGCAGCTTATTAAATTCCTGTTTTTAAAAGCCATTCCGTTTCTGGTATATTGCATTCTGGCAGCTAGCAAACTAGAACACTTAGCTTTTCCTTTGCAGGAGTACATTTCATAGGGGCGAACTCCAAGATGGAGAGCTCAGCCTGTTGAATTGGTTTATCCCACTGCTTGCAGGAATATCAGGAATTCCCCAGATGGGGAAGTTTTATGTTTCTTCCTTTCTCCCTAGTCCTCCAAGGGGATTTTGCAAATATTATTTTATTCTCTGCCAAAATTTACTCTGGGATATATTGAAGGTGCCAATTTCTTATAAGTATTTTCTGAAAGTAACTGTACAATATTTTTTCTTTTGTTTCTGACTTTTAAAAAAATTTTAAAGAATTTTTTCTGGCTTATTTTCCTCCACATAATGTCCCCAAGGTTCATTCACCTCATTGCATGTTTCACGACTTCGTTCCTTTCTGTAACTGCACAATATTTATCACATGTATACACCATAGTTTGCCTTTCTTCTTCTCAGTCAATGTCTCTTTCAGCCACCTCTTTCCATTGGGCAGCATGTATAAAGTTCACAGTCAACAATCTGTCTCTCATTATCCTCACTTAGCTGTACAATCATCAGCACTCTCAGCTTTAGACAATTTTCATTGCTCCCAAGAGAAAAATAACTGCTAAACACATCACCATCAAATAGAAAACCCAAACCTCCCCTTAACTCTTGTCCTTCGTGCCTACCCCACCCCCAATTATTTACCCCAGTATTGCTGTGGTACTGTTGATGTCTTCTTGTTAAATATAGACCACAGCCTGCAATAGTAGTTTTCCTCCTTAAAGCTATAATTTGGCATCTTTTTTGAAATAAAAAAGATTTGAGAAGTTTCAAATTGAAAGAATGCCCTGTGTATGACCGGTATGACCAAAACGATGTTATAGTCTAGTAAAGTTACTGGACTTTAGTGAAAATAAAATCCTTTGGGGATTTAGGCAAAAAGAGGTTATAACTTACAGGGGAAAGAAAATTAGATCAACAATGGACTTCTTAGCAGCAATACATTATGCCACAAGAGAATGGAATAACATATTGAATGAGATACTCAAGGAAAGAAAATATAAGCCCAAGATGTGGTATTTAACAAAACTGATTCTCTGGCATAAAGATTGTAGCAAATTGTTACCACTGTGCAGGAACTAAGAATATTGTTTTCGTGAGCTCTTCTGGAGAAAGCTATGAGAAATCAAGCTTTAGACATCCAAAATGACTAGAGAGAGCACGACATAACAATTGGTGGTGAGCATTAAATATATGGTTTCTGGTAGAAATTGGTAGTTACGTTTGTGGCTCATATTATAGAATATTTAAAGTTAGAGGCAATTTAAAATTAGAATTATTGGATAGCTGTGATTTGTTTAATAAACTTGATGTTTCAGGTTTTTTTGCCAGCCTTAGCCTTCAATCAACACAAGACAAATGGAACTATGGGATTTGTCCCTGGAGAAGTCTCTGAATTTTCTGAAATTGATTTGGAACTACCTACCATCCCTGGGGAAGCAATAGAATTTCACAGTGTTCAGTTAATTCGGGATGAATTTTTAATGAACACTCAGAAATTTGCAAGTAATATTCAAAGAACTATGCAGCAACTTGAAGGTGAGGCTCTATTTTCTCCTCTTTAACAATGATTAATTTACTTTAGAAGGTAATTTAAGACTTCAGCAGCATTTTGTTTTGCTTTATGATGTTTGTTTTCTACATGCTCACTATATGAAGGACACTGAGCCCATCATTGTAAGTGGTGCAAAGAGGAAAGATGGAATCCCTGTCCTTAAGGATCCTCAAGGATCTTTTAATCCAGCATACAAAGAATAATAATCCTAAATAAGGAACTGAAGAGCAGTGTTAGGGTCTTGAGGATTTGAAATAAGGAGATGGTGCTGGAGGAGTGGAGGAAAACCAAAGGGGTCTTCATGAAGGAGGTGGTGTCTGATCTCCCTGAAAAACAGAGGTTTTAGTAGGTGGAGTTAGGGAGCAAGGTTATTTTAGGCAAATGAAGGGGGTTGGAAAGAGTGGCGTTTCTATGAGCAGGAAGGACTCAGTGGCCAGGCCCTGTCTTAGTTATCTTTGGGTCCACAGTCTGGGGGCTGACACATAGTGGGCACCCAGCAACCTCTGTTGAATTGAGCTCCTCTGCACCTGATTGGATGGGGTGGGGGACTTGGGCAGAGTGTCAGAGCCTGGGAAACGGGGTATCGTGTGGTGAGTAGTCTGGAAGGCTGAGAGGCTAGCTCAGTGAGGAAGTGGCATCTGTTTGGTGTCTACTTTTTAGGGTCCTGCATTGTGAAAACAGCGTAGCATTTATCAGCAAGGCTACTAAGGTCTGTTAGATGGGATTGTTATTCTAGGGAAATGGACTTTTTCCCCCTTTACCTTCTAGGAATATTCTCTCTTGGAAATGAGAGAACCATATGTAAAATACAAACTTTTTATAACATATATGAAATGTTTCCCTCAGGGATCTGTTTTATTATTATTTTTCACAAGTGCAATTTTTCCCTTGATATTTCTACGTTTGTTTCACTTTTTGTATTGTTCTCTTTATTTCTGCCCAACTTGTTTTCTCTCTTTTTTCCTCTTTCTGCTTACGCAGGCATTATACAGCAGAGATGTTAAGAATTACTTCTTATAGTCTTAAATATGATTTGTGTGTATTTGAAAAAAATAAGCAGTTTTATTTACACACCGTACAATCTATCCAAAATATCGTCAAAGGATCTGGTATAATCACAGACTTGTGTATCCATCACCACAATCAATTTAAGAACATTCTCATTGCTCAAAAAAAAATCCCGTTCTCTTTATACCTCCTTATTATTGAGACTTAGCATTGGTACAGTACTTCTGTTATGATTGATGCAAGAGTATTAAAGTGTTATGGTTAACTCTAGTCCATAGTTTGCAATTGTTGCTTTTTGGCCCCTCTACCATCCTATTATCAACACCTTACAGTAGTGATGTACATTTGTTCTAGTTTCTATAAGAACATTTTTATATTTACACAATTAACTACAGTCATTGCGCACAATAGGGTTCGTCATGTAATACAGTCCCATGTTCTATCCTCTAGCTTTCCTTCTAGCGACATACATAACCCTAACCTTCCCCTTTCAACCATAATCACACCCATAATTAAGCACTGTTAGTTACCTTTACATTAATGTGCTACTACCACCTCTATCTATTTCCAAATATTTACAATCAACCTTATTGAAAATTCTACTGAAATTAAGTATTAACTCCTCATTCTCTACCTTCTTTCTATCTCCTGGTAACCTGTGCTCTAGACTTTAGCTCCAAGAGTTTACTCGTTATAATTAGTTTATATTAGTGAGTCCATACAATCTCTGTCGTTTTGTATCTGGTTCATTTCCCTTAACATAATGTCCTCAAGTTTTATCCTGTGGTTACATGCATCAGGACTTCATTTCTTCCTACAGCTGTATAATATTGAATCGTAATTATGTATGTTTCATTTATCCATTCATCAGTTGATGGACACTTGGGTTATTTCCATCTTCTGGTAATTGTGTATCTTATTTTTGATATTAAAAGTAGATAAGTGAAAAAAATTATGCTTTAGATAAAATTCTGGAGGGAAATACACTAAAATATTATCAGTGACCATTACCGACTAGGTTATGAGGGTGAGATGATATTTCTTTTCCTTTTCATATTTTTCTACAATGAGCATGCGCTATTTTTTTTTTTTAAGCATGCACTATTTTTAAAACCAGAAAAACAGATTCTGTAATGGGGATTGGCCCATGGGCCAAATCCAACTCATTGCCTGTTTTTTTGTATGGCTGATGGGCTAAGAATAGCTTTTACATTTTTAAGTTATTGCATTTAAAATTATATAATGATGTGTATTATGTCTTCTGTTTTGTCTCTTGGCCTGAAAAGCCTAAAATATTTACTGTCTGGCTCAATAAGAAAAAGCTGGCCTACCCTTGTTCTATAATATGTCTCAAAGAAGAAATTTATTTTTATTTAAAGGACTTTTATTAATAGCTTTTTGTAGATTATTGGCTGTCATTAAAAAATCTCTTTTATCATCATATTAATAAGAATATTTATATAAATATGCATATATACTAAATTTTCAAGATTTATTAAATATACAAGGTTTAAAATATTCAAGTAGTACTGACAGATAGTAATGAATGGGAAAAACTGACCCCTTCTGCTCTGTTTTTGGCAGCTTCTCTAACAGTTTCTATTCATAGTTACTGCCTTATTTCTAAATTATATGCTTACACTGGTACTTCTTAATTTGAGACATGATCTATTATTTCCTGCCATGAAGGTGAGGATTTTGCACCTCCCTGTCCCACTGTTCACTTACCTGTTTCCTTCCATTATATGTATGTTCTTTCTTTTCACTACATAGTAAAGTGCTGATGTACTTATGACCATGGGAGTATTGCTCACTGCAAAGCAAGGTAGCATACCATGATAATCCTTCTTGTACAGCTTTATCCTCTCACCCTTGACATTTCCAACCTTCCTTTTCTTAAAATATCTTATAAAATTTTCTTGTTTTGTTTTGCAAGAGAGTCCCCCTTATTTTCTTGACGTCCTCCTTCAAGAGCACTGTGTCTCCCTGCTGCAGTGTGGACTGGTGCTTCCTCAGCATGTTGCATAGTTGTCATCCCAGATGCAGTGTTGCTTAGATTCCAGGTCCTTTTACTTTACTCCTCCATTGTGCTGGGATATAGTCTTAAGTAACTTCCTAAGAAAGGGTGTGTAGGAAATAAATTTATTAAAACTTACACATCTGAAAATGACTTTAATTCTACCTCCACAGTTGGTTAATAATTTTTCTTGGTATAGAAGTCCAAGTTGAAAATACTTTAGCACAGAATTTTGTTTGTCGGGGTTTACAATAATAATTTTAGCACAGATTTTTTTTTTTTTTTTTTTTTTTTTTTTTTTTTTTTAACATGGGCAGGCACCAGGAATCAAACCCAGGTCCTCTGGCATGGCAGGCAAGCATTCCTACCTGCTGAGCCACCGTGGTCCGCCCAGCACAGAATTTTGAATACATTTTTCTTCATTGTTTTCTAGTCTCCAGTGTTCTTGATGAGAATGCTTTCATTAGAGAACATGAATGAATGTTCTTTTGTTTTTCTTTTTTTGTAGATTTTACACCTTTTGATACATCCTTCCCGTGAAGAGGAAGCTCTTACTATTTCTTTATCCCTAGTATTTTGAAATTTCATGGTGATGGGCATTTGTGTGATTCTCTCTCCATCTATTTTGCTAATACTCGGGTATTTTTCAGATCCAGGGCTTGAAAAATTCTCTTGTATTGTTTGATAATTTTCTCCATTGTTTGTTCTCTCTTGCTAGAATTCTTGTTATATGGCTGTTTTACCTCATGGGTTGATTTTCTGTGTTTCTTATCTTATCTCCAGTCTCTTTCTTTATTGGTACTTTGTTGGGGAGTTCCTCAACTTTCATCTTCCCAGCCTTTGACTGAATTTTTCATACCACCTATCAAATTTTTAATTTTTAAAACCTTTTTCTTTTCTCTGTGTCTTTCTTTTTCTTAGCGTCTTGTTCTTGTTTGATGGATACCATATTGTTTAAAGTGTCTGAGAATAATATTGGGATTTTTTTTTGAAATTTTCTTTTCTTTACATTACCTCAGTTTCCTCTGAGGTCATTGTTCATTGGTTTTATATTGGGTTCCCTGGTTCCTGCTGGAGGGTCTTCTCATATCTGTTGCACTCTGGTTCTTCAAGTTTTAAAGTACAGCTGCTAGTTTGTAAATTCAGGAACCTCTTAAATAACTGAAACATTTTGATAGTGCTTAACACTGGAACAATAATCTAAAATGTCTTATTTCATGATATTGAAAGAGACAGATGTAGAGACAGATCATGACAGGACATGTATCAGACCCTTTATACTGATGTGTGCAGAGAGGGGCCCTTAGGTTACTCTGAGCATCGTTGTTTGCAGTACTTTTTCCTAAACTAGTGACCAATTGACGGTTTTTTTATTCTACTAGGTGAGATCAAGTTAGAAATGCCAAACATCAGTGTGGAGGGAGAGGTATCTGATCTGGCAGCTGACCAGGAAACCCTTGATATCTTGGAGCAATGTGTGATAAACTGGTTGACTCAGATATCTGCAGCTCTTGAAAGCCAGCTGAAGAAGATACCTCAGGTAACTTGTGCAGTGCTTTCAAAGATCCCCAACACATTTCATGCTTGGCATCTCAAGAAAGAGCCGGGAGTCTGGGGATCTGCATGATCCAGTCTTTTTCTTACTGTTTTGTAACCTCCTTAAAAAGATCAAAATAAATAAACCCAAGATATTATTTGAGTTTTCTGGTGTTAAAATGCTACCAGATTACTTGCCTGGCTTGATAAAGGTAACATTGTGTTATTGATCAGCATGTTTGGGATGCAAAACAAGGGAAACCTACCCTAATGGGCTTAAGCAAGAAAGGGTGTTCATTGGCTTAGACAACTGAAAACTCCAGAGACAGGGCTGGCTTCAGGTATGGTTTGGTTAGGAAAGACTCTGGCTGTGTGTCTCTGTGGATCTCGGTTCCCACCTCCTGTCTGTGAGGATTTCCTTGCAGCAGTTTCTGGCCCCACATTTACACACTACATTGTCCAGAGACAGAGAGGGAGACTTTCTCTGGCATTCCCAGCCAGAGTCCTGAGATTCACTCTGACTGGGCCATTGTAGGTCTAGTACCTACTCCAAACCAACCATCAGCTGAATGCCCTATGTGGATTGGCCCCCATGGGAACAGTTGGGAGGAATGGATGCTGGACAGACAGCCACATGTGTCCCCTCCACGGCAATGGTGAGATGGATTGTGTGATTATTCATGTCACCTCTCAGGGTCATGGTCCTTTAGCTGAAATTGATTTCTGGCGGGAAAGAAATGCAACCCTAAGTGCTCTCCATGAACAAACAAAGCTTCCAGTAGTCAGAAAAGTCTTGGATGTGATCAGGGAATCAGAGTCCATGCTCGTGGCTAACCTGCAGCCAGTCTTAACGGAGTTATTCAAACTGCATATGGAGGCCTCAGACAACGTGCGGTTTCTCTCCACCGTGGAGCGCCATTTCAAGGTATGCTAGATGTGCCACCCTTTGGAAAGTCAGCTCTGCAGATTAGATTGCACGTAGATTGAATTTCCTTTTTTTGTGATTCTTCCCTCTCTGGATTTGTCATGCTCAGATGCAACATTATAAGGCCAGGAATTGTTAATTTTATCCCGAAAGTGAGGGCAGTGGAAGCCCTGTTTATGAGGCTGTGCTTATTTCAAGCTCCAGGTCCAGGGCCTCAAGTCCTTCATACCTGCATCTGCAAACTTTCTGAGCCTGTTTTCTTTCCTAGAAAATGAAGATGACAGGAGAACCTACCAAACATGGTTGCTGAAAGGTTCTTATGGGCTTGTGCATGCGTGGCCCTAGCACACCCAGGGATGCATCTGGGCAGTAACTGGGACCACTGCAAGGCCAGGTCCAAGTGCCTGAGTTCCTGTTAGAATCTGCTGCTGAGTTAACATTAGTGACAGCAGACTTGCCTTTCTCTGGGGTTCATTTCTTTTCTCTGTGCAGTGGGAGGTTTTTCAAGATTAGTGAGAGCCTAGAAGCTTCTGTGATTCAGATACCAATCACCTTCATGTTTTTTTTGCCATCCTAGGTGTATCCCAGAACTTTCCTTTGCTTGGGGAATGAAACTGTGTGTTCACATTCTCGTCAACACTTGTTATTGTCTGTTCTAAAAAATGTTTTTACTAGAGCAGCTGTAGTTTCAGAAAAATCTGCAGAAAGTACAGAGTTCCTGTAACCGCCACCCTTCCATTTCCCTATTGTTAATATTTTATGTCTTTTTGATGATAGACATTCTTGGGGATGTGCAGTGGTATCTCATTTTTTTTCTCCTTGTAGTTTTAATTTGCATTTGACTAATAATGTTGAGTACTTTTTCATGTGCTTATTGGCAATTTGTGTATCTTCCTTGGTAAAATGTCTATTTGGATCTTTTGTCATTTTTAATTTATCCTTGAATTATTGATTTATAAGAATCGAAAATATTTATATTCTGTGTACAATTTCCTTATTAGCTATATGATTCGCAGTATCCCAGTCTATGGGTTGTCTTTTCATTTTCTTAATGATAGCCGTTTTATTTATTTATCTCCTCATTTAGTGGGTCAGGAGTTTGAGAAGAGCTTAGCCAGGTGGTTCATCTCAGCCCCGTATGACAACAGCATTGGGCTGGAGAAGCCTCTTCAAAAATGGCTTTGGCATCTGCATGTCTGACACCTCCTTGTTCCTTGGTCTCCTGGTTCCATTGCACAGGGAAAAGAAATGGAGGTCTCTCTCCACCTGTCTCACCTCCCCCACCCCAGGCCCTCTCCATGTGACTTGGCTGTCTCCTGGCCTGGATTTCAGGAGATTTGGGAGGTTACACTTCTTACATGGTGGCTGGCTTCCAAGGTGCAGGTATTAGGAGCTGTAACTGGCATATTTTACCAACTAAAGCAGTCACAGATTCAAAGGGGTAGAGAAGATGGCTCCACTTCTCGAAGAGTGGCAAGATTGCAATGCAGAAAAGTGTGTGGGGTAGGATTGAGATGATGTTGTGGCCAACTTTGGGAAGTGCAATCTGCCTTATATGATATATGTACTTTATATATACTCATTTATATATATATATTTACCCACTCCTCATTATTTGCCCTTCTATTTATCTTAATTGTAAATCTTGTCTGTCTTTCCATGTCAGTATGTACAAACCTATTTCAAACATCTTTTGTTTATTCAACACTTTCCCCTATAATAAGCACATGTTTTCTAGAATTAAGAAGCGTGAAACTGGGTAGGCCACGGTGGCTCAGCAGGCAGAGTTCTTACTTGCCACACCAGAGACCCAGTTTCGATTCCCAGTGCCTGCCCATGCAAAAAAAAAAAAAAAAATTACGTCTTTACCTGTCACGACTTAAAAAACAAACAAACAAAAAGACAGTACTTCATGACATATTCAGATTTCAATGTCCATAAATAAAGTTTTATTGGAACACAACCATACACACAAAAAAAGAAGCATGAAACTCCATGCCCATTTATTGTTTTATTCAGATTTTGATAAGGCCAGGGTTACTTTCATTGCTCTCTTTCCCTTCGGTTGCGTCCCTCGAACCAGAACATCACCCATGGCTCTGGGTTCCATGTGGTCCTGGACACCATCCCCTGCATGATGAGCGCCCTGCGGATGGTGTGGATCATTTCCAGGCACTACAACAAGGATGAGAGGATGATCCCACTCATGGAGCGCATTGCCTGGGAGATTGCCGAAAGGGTCTGCAGAGTGGTGAATCTGCGGACTTTGTTCAAGTAAGAAGCAACAGTGTTTACTTGTTTTTCAAGATCTTAAACAGCTTCAGTGAGGAACAACTCATACCATACAATGCACCCATTTAAAGTGTACAGGTCAATGAAGTTTAGTGCATTCACAGAGTGCCTGTCACCACAATCAGCTTTAGAACATTTCATCACCCCCAGAAGAAACCTCATGCCTTTTATCTACTGCCTTCACAACCTGCCCACAGTCTCCTAGCCCCTGGCAGCCACTCATCTGCTTTCTCTATGGACCTGCCTATTCTGGACATTTCATATAAAAGGGACCACACAATATGTGATTTTTGTATCTGGTTTTTTTCACTTAGCCTTATGTTTTTGAGGTTGGCTCATGCTGTAGCACGTGTCAGTGCTTCATTCCTTGTTATGGCTGAATGATATTCTGTCTTTGTATATATAGTCATTTTATTTTAACCAGGACCTACTTTCCTGGTCCTCCTGGAGAGATTGAAGGCAGAGGGTCAGAAGTTCCTCAATCCTGGACCTCTGGCTCCCTTGGCTGGAATAGCCTTGGAGGAGTAGATGTTGTAGGAGACAGATCTTGTTTTTACTTTATTAAAAAAAAAACACGTGTATATGTGTGTGTGTGTGTGTGTGTGTGTGTATGTGTGTGTGAAATAAATCCCAACTCTTAGCATTAATTTTTTCCAGTGTTGTAGTCACCACTGTTGACTCTCTACCTGAGGCCCAAGGCCACTGAGGATGCCCCTTTCAACTCGAACAGAAAACCTATGCTTTGATGTGGGGCCCACCAGGGGCAGGGTTGGAGGCAGGGACAGTTCGGAGTAACTGGGCCGCGGCTCCCCCCATCTTTGCAAGCCGTGGTAGAGCAGCTGCCCTTCATCAGTGGGCCTCAACTCAGTGCTCAAAGCTGTCCTGGGGAAATCCTGCAGCCTGGGGGGCTATGCTGGGAGCCACCATCACTGCCCTTTTCCTCCACAGAGAAAACCGTGCGAGCGCGCAGCACAAGACCCTGGAGGCCAAGAACACCCTATTGCTGTGGAAAAAGGCCTATTTTGACATCCGGGCCAAGATCGAGGCTTCGGGCAGAGAAGCTCGATGGGAGTTTGATCGAAAGCGTCTGTTCGAGAGGACGGACTACATGGCATCCATATGCCAGGACCTCTACGACATTCTGCAGGTAGGACATTCTGCAGTGAGGGTAGTTTGCAGGTCAGTGCTGCTGCAGGGCTCAGTGTGCTGAGGAGCTTGGAGTCCAAAGCTCCCCATGCAGAGCTTCTGGGCTTTTTGAGGCTAGATCTCTCCTTTTTAGGCAGATGCTGATGTCACAGATACTGGGGTCTCTCAGGTCCCAAGACCTGGGGTAGAATAAGAACCCAAGAGCTAACTAAGTTCAGCTCTCTGAGATTATAACCAGTCGACCACTTGCCCTATATTTCCAAAAAAAAGACAGCTATGATTTTCATTGTAGTCCAGTAATACAACAGGAAGAAGTACTTGAAAGATGGATTTATGGAATATAGTAGAATATGCCCGAACATATCAGATCATACCTTTTGTAACTTTTCCTTTTCTTCCGTGATACCTCCCTCTCCCCTGCCACTCTAGCTCTTTGGTTTTCCTTTTATGTCTCCAACCACTGTTCTGTTTCTTTTGCAAAATCCTCCACTTCTATGTTTCCATTAAAGGACTGGCCTTTTGTACCTAGCTTTGTTCACTTAGCATAATGTTTTCAGGATTCAACCATGTTGTAGCATGTATCAGAACTTCATTCATTTTTATGGCTGAATAATACTCCCCTGTACTGATATATAGGTAATTTACCATTAACCAGTTGAAGTTATCCCTGGAGAGGCCTATGGCAGACAGGGTCAGAGGACCCTCAATCCAGGGCCCATCCGAGACCTTCTTGTCTCTTCATTCTTCTTAGACTATATCATTCTTGTCCATTGCTTCAACTACTACCATCTGCCAATGCCTCCCACATTTCTCTCTAATCCTTAAACTCTTGGGGCTTAGTGACTGATTGGATGAATTAGCCACAGTCCTTGTCTCCTGAAGGTCCATCCATCCATTCATTCTAAACATTTATCTACAACTTACAATGTACCAGGCCCTTGTGCTTGCCATTGGGGAAACAATGGTGACATAAGCTGGGGCCTGCTACACTATTGCTGGTGCAAAATGAAAGTGTCAGGACCCAGGTTCAAAAGGCAGGAAAAGCAACAACCACATGCCATTGAAAGAACTAAAAGATAAAGCTTTTTCCTTCCTTCTGTGGTCTCCTGCTTTGTCATGGTGTTTGCTGTTTGCTGCACTGTAGTCAAGTAAAGAAAAGAAGGTAAAGGTAAATTGAACTTTTAAATTATTAGCATGAGTTTTACCATTCATCTTTGTATTTAACATATAAATATAAGAGTATTTAACTTGTGTGTGGAATCACTGAAGTTACACAATTACTTTTTCATAGCTTGTGATGCATTGGTATTTTGCTTTTGCCAAAATGGTAGAAACATGACACAAAACTAACTCAGCTGTTTTTACTTCACTTCTTGCTACATGCATATTCTTTCAGCATTCTTTATCTTCAGTTTACTATTAAGGAGGGACTGAAAGTAAAGGAACTCCAAGTTGTTCTATCTTTCTCTTTCCTTCTATGTCATCATTTTCAGTGTCAGTGTTTGGGACTAATATAGGGAAGTAACATGAATAAGAAAGGTTGTGATGGGATTACTTGGTCATTTTTACTTCTTGGAACACCCTTGCCTTCTTTCTGTGTTTGAAGCAAGGTCTGGTTTGAACAGAGAGCTTAGCCTCTTCAGGCTGTCTTGTCCCTGCTTACTCAAGTTGTAGGTGCAGCATGCTTACCTAGGCCTGCTTTGAGTTTTGCTGAACTCCTATACATCATGGGTCCACTGAAGTGCTGTACGCATACGAATGGGGTGTCAAGGAATGACAGACACGAATAGTGTGTGTATCTTCTTTGCTTACATGCATGTTCCATTGTCCCATCAGACTTCCTTTACAAATCACAAGTTTAAAGACAAAATTATTAAGACGTTCAAGAAGGTGCTAGCAAAGCCTTTGCCAAGCACAAGGGCCCTCTGAGCATGGGGCCCCGTGTGTTGCACAGATCACATACTTATGAATCTGGCCCTGGCAAAACCATACGTTGCCCTTGGCCGCATGGGGCTTACAGTCAGGAGGAGGAGAGAGATGGTAGACAAATAATTACACAAATGCAGAGCTGTGGCTGGGGTAGATGCCATGGAAAGAACAGTTGAGGGTGCTCTGGAAGGTTGTATTAATGGGTGTGCCTGGTCTGGAAGGGTTGGACATGAAAAAGTGTTAATTAATGAGGTTAAGAGTTAAACGGCATTTCAAACTGCAAGTGTAAAGGCCCTGAGACAGAACGTGAAACTGAATGAGGGCTGGGTAATTTATGGTTGTAAGATATCAGGTACAATGATAGGTTCTTTGGATGGTGGGGCATAACACAAAGACCCTTGGATTGATGAAAGTCACCAAATGAGAGAAAACTGCAGAGGGAATTACCCCTGGGGAGTAGGTTACGGCAATCGAGCCAAAGGAGGCAGCTTAGGTCCAGCAGGCAAGGTGGGCTTAGCTAGGGGTTTTTTGGGAGGGCTTTCTGGTGGATTGGCTAACTTGAATCTTTTTACAGACTTTGTGCTTTTAGGGGCTGTCCTTATTGGAGCCTGGCCCTGAGATGATTAGGGTGGGAACCTAGTGGTCTGGAATGTTAGAGCTGGATATGGGGAATTGTTGAGATGTGGACATAATCAGCTGTTCAAGAAGGGGCTCTGACAATTCCAGGGCCTCAGAAATGTTGAGAAAGCATTTCAAAGGAAATGATCTTACACAGAGCAGCTGTAAAAAAGGTCGGGGAAGAGCAGATGGGAGGAGGTGCAGAAGTCGGCAGGTGCCCAAATGTGCAGACCTTGTAAGGCTGTGTTAGGGCATCTGGATCTTACCCAACATGTGATGGGCACACTACCAAAGGGCTGTGGGCTGAACAGGGGAGGGTGGGGGACAGTTCATTCTAGACATGAAACCCATTTGCAGTTAGAATGCACATGAGAAAACTGAAAGGCAACCCCCTTGTTTGGTTTGATTGGACAGGTCATGGAAGAATTTTACAGCATATTTGGTCCAGAGCTGAAGGCAGTGACTGGGGATCCCAAGCGTATCGACGAGGTTCTGACCAGGGTGGACAGCCTGGTCAACCCCATGGAAAACTTGACCTTTGACCCCTTCAACATCAAGTCCTCCCAGTACTGGAAGTATGTGATGGATGACTTCAAGATTGAAGTTCTGGCAAGTAGCTCATTCATCAGTTTGATCTTGGAAGCAGACACCATGTGTTTCCCCATGCTAAAGTTGTTGGGTTATTTAGTTATGCTTAGATTTTTAAAAAATCATGAAAGTTAAACCTGCTTATTTATAAAGAAAACTGAAACAGTACAGAAGCACATGAAGTAAAAGTGAATTTATCCCTGAGTGAGATGTTCACATTGACCTAGACACAGTAGCATTTATACAGTTTGTTTCATAGACTCTAATTCCACCCATCTATGAATGTGTGTGATAAGAGAGCCACAAAGTGCCATAAGGGTTTTTGAGAAGAAAGATGTTGTGTTTTGTAAGGGGGTGGGGGGTATGGAAAACAATGAATTTGAGTTAATCTTTGGGATTGGGGAGACTTTGGACAAGTGGAGTCGGAGTAGAACCTGAGAAAGCAATGGGCATTTCAGGTGTGGGGACAGCATGGATAGAGGCAACAAAGCAAAAAGAACAGTCATGTTTGAGCAAGAACAAGTAGCAGGGTTTGGTATAGATTGAGTAGAGCAGAGGGAAATAAAGCTAGAATGGTGGTTTGGGTGATATTGGAGAGGACCTAGAGCACCAGTGTGGAAAGTGGGCTTAATTTAGTAGGCAGTAGGGAGCCGTTGTTGACCAAGGGGCTGATGTGATCAGAACGATAATTTTGAAAGATTTTTCTAGCCATAGAATAGCTTAGTTTGGATTGGGGAATGGCAGGGTATGGGGAGATGAGATAGCAAGTGGTGGCCTGAGGTGTAGAGGAGGCTGAGCCTTCAAAGAGAGACCATAGCTGAGAATCAGATTTCATCTTCAGAGTATGGCTAGGGCAGGTCATCACACTCACCTTTTCAGCCACTGTGGGAGTACTGTCATTGGCATCCCGATTTGATGTCTTAAATAATTACTCCTATAACCCCAAAGCATCTTTTTATGTAGACAACTGAGACAGGTTCTACCCAGTTGTATAAACATTTCCTTATTTGTATTTAACTTAGTCTCAGCTTCTGTTTTAAGTGTTACTTAATTTTAAATTTAATTTTCATCCAAGTCAGTTAATCAAGTAATGCTAAAATGCTTATAAGAAAAAGCAGTCCTGTGCTCAACTTTTTTCCGTCTCTGTTCTCGCCCGTTTTCACAATTTTAGATTTCTTCTGGTGTTTACCTCTGTATTTCCTAAAGAACATGCCAGTTCTTTCCTCATTAATCAAATTTAGACACTGACTTCACAGTAGATATAGGCTTGATTGTCCCATTCCTACCCTCCTCTGCTCCTCTGTCATCTAACAGTTTTTTTGTAACTTTTGGTTAAGTTAATAGTGTTTATGTCCATGTGGATACTGCTCACTGCTGAGTTTAATAATTGTTTTCATTTATTTGCCCTGTTATTTACATGCCCATTTTAGTTTTCTCCAACTGTTCTGACATCTCTACCCCACACCTACTAAGATATGCCCAGTCATATCAGTGCCATAACGCTCCTGGAAGCCTTCTCCCAGGCACCATTGTTCTGCTCCCTCTAGATGGTTTGGTTCTTTAAACCCATTGCATAGTGATCTGCCCTAGGACTGCCTGTGTCTCTCACCTGTGATGAATCCTCTGCCTTCTAGATCTCTTGGTTTCTTCTTTTCTTGTTTACTCCTTTGTTGTGTTGTAGCACATTTTCTAATAGCTTCCTAAGAATTAAAGTTTCATGAGACTTCTATTTTTTTTTTTTTTGGATACACAGTCCAGGTCTCCTGCATGGAAGGCGGGCATTCTGCCACTCAACCATCCATGCACCCAAGACTTCTATTTTTTTTAGAGTCCTTGTATGCATGAGTTCTGGCCTACTGCCTAATAATACAATTCAAGTTAAAAAAGAAAACAACTTCAGAAATTTGAAGGCAGCCTTCATTGATTTCTAACTTCCAGTGGTTTGATGCCGTTCTGATTTCATCTTTCTAGAAAGAACTAACTCTCCAGTCTTTTACAGAATAAGGTGGAAAAGGGGATAGAGGATGCATGGTGACCTGGTTGGACAGAGTCGAGAAGCTATGTGCTATTGGCAGATTTTCAACAACTCTTCTGCTATTTAGCCCCCCACCTCCCTCCCACCTTCTAGGTACCAGGTGCCTTCAAATGCTCAACCTCTCAGAGATTTCTATAGGGAGAAATCTTCTCTTTATCCCCATTGAAGGCATTAGATTGAAACTCTGCCTTCCAGAAATTTAGCTATTCTCCTTCAAAAAATTCCTGAGCTACGTTCTCTTCCATTTTCCTTGTCTATATCAGTATGTATTAAAAACCTTTATTGTGATAAAATATATATAACATAAAATTTGTTAATTCAACCTCTTTTTTGAAAATGAGAGATATTGTACATTTATGAAAAAAACCATTTAAAAAGTATAGTGTTCCCATATACCTCCCGCCACACACACAATTTTCCCTATTTTAACACTTGCATTCATGTAGTATGTTGTTACAGTAGATGAATCATTATTATTATAATTATACCATTAATTGTAATCCATAGTTTGCATTAGGGTTCATTGTTTCTGGTGTCCAGTTCCATGGTTTTAAAAAAAATTATTGTAACACATATATAACCTAGAATTTCCCATTTTAACCATTTTCATATATACAATTAAGTGGTATTAATTACATTCACAATATTGTATCTACCACCATAACCATTACCAAAATTTTTCCTGCACCCCAAACAATTTCTGTAACAATTAAACATTAACCCCCCTTCCCTGTCAGCCTCCCAGCCCCTGGTAATCTGTATTCTACGTTTTTGACTATGAATTTGTATATTCTAATTTCATATAAGTTAGATCATGCAATATTTTCCCTTTTTTTTGTCTGGCTAATTTTACTCAACATGATGCCTTCAGGGTTTATCCATGTTATTGCATATTATTCAGATAATTATTCTGAATAATATTCCACTGTATGTATATATAAAACATTTTGTTTATCCATTCATCTGTTGATGGTCCCTTGAGTTGCTTCCATCTTTTGGCAATTGTGAATAATGCCACTGTGAACATTGATGTGCAAATGTCTGTTTGAATCCCTGCTTTCAATCTTTCAGGTATACATCTAAAATTGGGATTGTTGGGGCATAGGATAATTCTATATTTAATTTTCTTCAGAACCTCCAAATCATTTTTCCAGAGACTGTACCATTTTACATTCCCACCAACATTGAACAAATGTTTCTATTTCTCCACATCCTTTCCAACACCTTATTTTCCATTTTTTAAATAGTAGTTACCCTAGCTGGCAGAAAATGATGTCTCATGATTTTGATTTGCATTTCCATAATGGTTAAGATGTTGAGCACTTTTCAAGTGTTCTTTGGCCATTTGTATATCTTCTTAGGAGAAATGTCCATTCAAGTCTTTTGCCCATTTTAAAATTGGTTTCTTTATCTTTTTGTTAGTTCAGTCATTCTTAAGTGTGCAATTCAGTAACAGTAATTGTATTCACAGTATTGTGCAAACATCACCAGTAGCTTTCTCCAAAACTTTTCTATCACCCCAAACAGAAATGTGTCCATTAAACAATAACTCGCAATTTACCCCTCCTCTACACACTAGTAGCCTCTAATCTACTTCTTGTTTTAATATACTTACCTATTAAAGATGTTTCATTTAAGTGGAATCATGAAATATTTGTTCTTTTGTGTTTGTCTTTGCTTAGCATAATGTTTTCAGCGTTCGTTCATGATGAAACATGTAGCAGAACTCCATTCCTTCTAACGTTTGAATGATAATTTTCTATTGTGTGGTTATACTGCTTTTTTTTAAAAATCCATTCATCTTTTGATAGATACTTGGATTGTTTCCATTTTTTGGCTATTGTGAATAATGCTCCTGGGAATTTTGGTGTGCAAATATATCTGTTCAAGTCTTAGTTTTCAGTTCTCTGGGCTATGTACCTGAGAATGGAATAATTGAGTCATATGGTAATTTTATGTTTAACTTTCTGAGGAGAGTGAAAAACTAAAAAAATTCCTTTCTGTCATTTGTTCTGGTTGGAGAGAGAAAGAAGAAAACAAATGTAGTCAGCTTTCCCTTTTTGACTGAACACCAGCTTCTATTAATGAGCAATTTGCAAGCCACTGATGTGGTTTTTACTCATTTCTTGTCTATTTTTTTGGCGGGGACAGGATAATTGCATGGGCATAAGGGCTGATTTCTTGAACTTTTTCTCTTTTTGGCAGGTTATTGAGAAAGAAGCAAAAAATTTTATTGATGAATCTTTTAAGACACTTCGATCAGCTGAAGCAGCATTTGACATGCTTTTGAAATTTAAGCATATTCGCTCACGGGAGGCTATTAATCGACAAATGATGATGAAATTTAATGATATTCTTGCTCAGTATTGTAAAGAGGTAATTGAAAAATCAATATCTACTATACAATAAAAATACACTTGACAAAATGTGAACTGAATCACATTATCATCTCTTACTTGTCTAAATCCAGGGAAATTGGAATTTGCCCAAATAAGCCTGTTGCATAATACAGGCTATCAAAACAAAGAGGGCTTGTTTATTTAGTGGAGAAATTCAATAATAATTTACTAAGTACAATATTAATTTCCTAACATTATGATAGGACCCATAGAAATATAGTAATAATAGTAGTACTTGAAGTTAATCATTTGTGCATTTATTTATTAACCCAGAAACATTGACAGGTGCCTGCATATTTGAGGCAATGTGTTAGTCACAGAGGAGAAAATAGACACAACACGGAAAAACAAAAAAGTGTTTATATTTATTCAGAAGATAAAATGTGTATATATGAAACCATTAGCTCAATGTTAAGACAATGTAAAATAAACTACTAAAGTGTTCTCCTAATGAATTAGTTTTTCTGTAGCTGTTGTAACAAATGACCACAAATTTAGTGACTTAAAACATCACAAATGCATTGTATTACAATTCTGGAGGTCAGAAGTCTGACACAGGTCTCACTGGTCTAAAATCAATGTGTCTGCAGGGCTGCATTCTTTTCTGGAGGCCTATGGGAGAGAATTGGTTTCCTTGCCTTTTCTATCTTCTAGAGGCTACCCACATTCCTTGGCTCATAACCCCCTCCTCCATCTTCAAAGCCAGCAATGGCTGGTGGAGTCTTTCTCAGAACATGCCATCTGATCTTCTCTTCTGCCTCCTATTTTGTAAGAAATCTTGGATTTCACTAACTCTGTTTTAAGGTTAGCTGTTTATCAACCTTACTTCCAACCACCACCCTCATTCCCTTTTGTCAGGTAACATATCATATTGACAGGTTCTGGGGGTTAGTATGTGAACATCTTTGGGGTCCCTTATTTTGCCTGCCACACCAAGTGTTCCAGTTTGCTAGCTGCCAGAATATGATATACCAGAACTGGAATGGCTGTAAAAAGGGGAATTTAATAAGTTGCTAGTTTACGGTTCTAAGGCTTTGAAATTGTCCCAATTAAAACAAGTCTATAGTAATGTCCAATCTAAGGCATCCAGGGAAAGATACTTTGGTTCAAGAAGGCCGATGATGTTCTGCATTTCTCTCTCAGCTAGGGGGGCACATGACGAACATGGTGGTGAGTGCTAGCTGTCTCTCCAGGCCTCTTGCTTCATGAAGCTCCCCGGGAGGCGTTTTCCTTCTTCATCTCCAAAAGTCGCTGGGGGTGGGCTCTGGTTCTCTCCTCCTTCTGTTGTGGTTCTGCGGCTCTCTCCTGTTCTCAAAAGGGAACTCTCTCTAAAATGTCTCCTCTTTTATAGGATTCCAGTAAACTAATCAGTCCACGTAGAATGGGTGGAGACACTTCTCCATCTAATCAAGTTTTTTTGTTATATTTTTAAAAAATTTTTTTCTTATCAAGGTTTTTTTTTTTTTAACATGGGCAGACACTGGGAAATGAATCTAATCAAGTTTTGACACCTACACTTGATTGAGACACATCTCTGTGGAGATAAACTAATCAAGTTTCTGACCTGTAGTACTGAACAGGGATTAGAAGAAATGGTTGCTCCCACACAACTGATTATGATTAAGACATGACTTTTCTAGGGTACATAAATCCTCTCAAACTGGCACACCTGGTTGCCCAGATGAGGGTGCAGAAATGTAGGTCCAACCATTGATCATATCTAGAAAAGATTTTAGGATTTCTAGTAATTCAGTGAAACAAACATACACAGTGTGCTTGGCCTTAAAAGGCCATTTGGAGCATTGCACGTTTTAAACAAAAGACAAAATTACTGGAGAGTAAGAAAATGGAGTATATGATAAGTAGAAAACACTATTTTATATCAGCATTTCTTAACATTCCAGTTTTCATTTCTTCAAGGATACACATCTCAAATGAAATCTTTCTTGGATAACACAGTGATGTTTGTCACTTACAGAATATGTCTGGTTGCTTTTCAGGTTGACATAGTTAATAAAATCTTTGTTCAGAACCTTGACACTCCGCCCCTGTATAAGAATCACCCTCCAGTTGCAGGTGCAATATATTGGGAACGCTCTTTGTTCTACCGGATTAAGCAAACCATCCTCAGATTTCAGGAAGTGGAGGAGATACTGGACAGTGATCGAGGAAGGGAAGTATGTCTCTTTTGCTGAAACTGCTCCCTTATTTATCTCACGTTTTAATTCTGGACAGGGTAGGCCTCTCTGAGACTTCCCAGGAGAATCATTAAGTCTAGGTGGCTGCTTACTTCGGAGTGGACTATGTAGAGTTGGCTGTGTCAGAAGCCGCTCAATTTCAGATCTAGATCTGTGATTTAGAGAGCCTCTTCTGTAATCCTTGGTTTAGAGCTCATATTTGAAAGTACCTTTTATGTTCTTTGTCATTGGTGTCTTAATACATATCATCTTCCACCTGGAAGTTTACGTGGCTTCTCCCTATACTTCTTCATCGTCACCTTCTTGGGAGGAGGACAGCCACCTTTTTGATAATAAATACCTCCTTCCTCACCCCATGGATTTTTGTGTGCTGTATAGCAAGGGGTCAGCAAAGTTTTTTCTATAAAGGTCCAGATCATTTATATTTTAGGCTTTCTGGGTCATAAAGCAACTTCTCTACCCTGCCATTATAGTAAGAATGAAGCCACAGATAATATGGCAATGAATGGACATGGCTGTGTGCCAACAACACTGTATTTATGGATGCTAACATTTGGTTTTCATGTGTCATAAAGTATTACTGTTCTTTTGATGTTTTAAAATTATTTAAAAACATAAAAACCATTCTCAGTTCATGGGCCACACCAAATGCAACCCATGGACTATGCTTTGCTGATCCCTGCTATCTAGCCTAAACTTCAAGTCAGACCATTTCAAAAGGTCCACCAGGGTGCATGGGTAGTTCAGTGGTTAGAATGCTTATCTTCCATGCAGGAGACTCAGGTTTGATTCCTGGACCATGTACCCCCCCCCCCCCCCCAAAAAAAGAAAAGAGCAGATTCTTTAAAGAGAATGGGAAAATGTTGTTTTCCAGGACAAAATAACAATTGCTTGAATTTTTGATAGGTAAAACAAAAGTACTTGGAAGTGGGTAGGAGAATGAAGGAATATGAAGATAGAAAGTATGAGCAATGGAAAGAGACAACAGAACAAATCCTTCCAAACCTAATGAAGAAGAGTCTCCTTACTAAGGTGCCTACTTCTGAACTCTGGTCCCCAGAGATGGTATCTGTCTTTCATTGACTCTCGTTCACGATGCTTATAGATATTTTCCAAATCAAAGATATGAAAGGGTAGGGCTGCCTATGGAGAAGAGCAGAGGCAGAAAGGAAAGAGATTAGAGTCAGCACAACATCACATTTAGGAACACAGGCTGGGACCCAGCACAGCTGCTTACTTACTCTTTGGGCCAGTGGTGTAACCCTCAGCCTGTTTCCCCATTTATAAAAATGAGTTGGGCCAAATGACATAAGCACGTTAACAATCAGTAGAACCACATACCAAATACCTGACACTTGGCCACTTTTGACTTTTTACAAAAAATGTGCCATTTCTCATGATTCATCCTTCTATTAAGCTCTGAGCCTGGCACATAGTAAGTGCCCGGTAAACAAATATTAGTTGTTAGGTAAGACCTGGGCCTGGCAGTTTTAGGTCTTTGGTGTCTGAAATTCTGAAGCAGGTACCAACATGAGTGAAGACCAGGTGGCACTTTTGAGAATTGGGCTGCTTATAGCCTATTAAAAGGGGCTGCTGCTTCTCAACTTCAGTGTATTGTCACGTGTCATCAGATTTTCAAATTTTGAGAGAGAAGAATTTGGGATTTCTAGGTGAAACTGCCCAATCTTTAAATGTTGGTGACTATGTTAAATTCTTTACAAACTCTGTTCTCCAAACAAAGCATGTATTCTGGCTGGCCCTGGCATGGGTTGCCAGTTCTGTGGTCTGTTAAGGGGCCAGTGTTTATCTTTTCAAATTCATTTTAGCTTGATTTGTGTTACTCTGATATCTTCTTGCACTGATTTCCCATCCTCATGAAATGTCTTTTTCACAGTCATCTGCCATTGCTGATGAAACAGCGACCACTGACAAGGGAACTATTTTTGCAATCAATTTTTCACCTGCTCTTAGAGAGATTATTAATGAGGCAAAGTACTTGGAACAGTTGGGGTTCACCGTCCCTGAATTAGCAAGAAATGTTGCACTACAGGAAGACAAATTTCTTAGGTAAAAATATTATTCTGCTAAATCAGCAGTAAATGTTTTGATGTTTTTTTTGGGCCCCTTAATACTCCTAAAATTTACTGAGGATTCCCACCCCACCCTCCCCCCTACTGCCCAAACTTTAGTTTTAGTTTTATAACTGTTGATATTTACTGTATCAGAAATTGAATCTTAGAAATGTTTAAAAATTGTTTATTACCTCATTAAAATGGCAATAGTACAGCCAACATATATTAATATCAATAACATTTTTAAATGAAAAAAACTGTGAAGAGCAGCATTTTTTTTTAAATTTCTGCAGCTCTCTTGATCAAAGTTTTAGATGGCTAATGATGTTTTGTAACCCATCTGTAAGATTATTAAGCATTTTATGAATTTAATTGTCTGCCCCTCTTGTAAATTACTTTCCTGTAATGTACAGGTACACGGAAGCCATACAGCACATGTTGGATCATTGTCACATGCTTGTAGGAACACTAAATGAGGCAGAATCTGTTCTTCTCGAGGATCATTCTCAGGAGTTAGTAAGAGTGTTCAGATCTGGGTATAAGAGATTAAACTGGAACTCACTAGGTAACGTAATTCATGTATTTATTACTGTTTAGATACCAGGATACAAAAATAATTCTTTTAGATTATTTTGGTTAAATAATAAAATTTGTATGTCTATAGGTAAAATTAACATGTAATTTTGAGGGTTAATAAAGTACACTTTGCAGAACTTAGAATTAATCTTAATGCTTTTGTTGGGTTGAAGATGTAATGATGTAATGCCGTTTTTGTATTCTGCTGACCCAAAGCTTTCTCCTCCGAAAGTAAGGTGACCTTGACACTTAAAATTAAAGATAAAATTTCCAGTGTGCATGGGTGGTTCAATGGTAGAATGCTCGCCTTTCATGCAGGAGACCCAGGTTCAATTCCCAGACCATGCACCAAAAAAAAAAAAAAAAATTTCCAGATAATTATAGATTAACATGTGGTTGTAGGAATTGAATCAGAGAGATTCTTTGCCCAGTTAACCGAGTGATGACTTCTTGCAAAACTCTCGTTTCATATCGCAACCAGGATGATGACATTGACAGAATCAAGATCCAGAACATTCCATCACCACAAGGATTCCTTATGTTGCCTTTTTTTTTTTTTTTTCGCATGGGCAGGCACTGGGGATTGAACCTGGGTCTCCACCACGGCAGGCAAGGACTCTGCCTACTGAGCCACCGTGGCCCACCTCCATGCTGCCCTGTTATAGCTATACTTACTTCCCTCCCATTTCCACCCTTTCCTTAATCCTTGGCAGTGACTAATCTGTTCTCCATTTCTATCATTTTATCATTTTCAAGAGTGTTGCATAAATGGGATAGTACAGCCTGTATTTTTGAATTGGCTTTTTTCATTCAGCATAATTCTCTGGAGATTCATCCAGATTGTTGTCTAAATTAATATTTTGTTCCTTTTTATTGCTGAGTAGTATTCCTAGTATAGATGTACTACAGTTTGTTTAATGATTCACACATTAAAAAGTATCAGGATTGTTTCCAGTTTGGCTATTATAGATAAAGCTGCTATGAACATTTGTGTATAGGTTTTATTGTATACATAAATTTTCATTTCTCTGGGCTAAATGTCCAGGCATGTAGTTAGTTGTTGGGTCATAAAGTAGTTATATGTTTTGTTTTATTTTAAACAAATGACAAACTGTTTTCCAGAGTGGCTGAACCATTTTTCATTCCCACCAGCAGTGTATGAGTGATACGGTTTTTTCACATCCTCGACAGTGTTTGGTGTTGTCACTATTTTTTAATTTTAGCCATTCTGACCAATGTATTATAACATCTTATTGTAATTTTAATTTGCATTTCCCTAATGGCTAATGATGTTGAACATCTTTTCACGCTTATTTGCCGTCTGTAAATCCTCTTCTGTGGAATATCTTTTGTCTATTTTCTAACATCATTTGTTTTCTAGTATCATTTGTATTTCCTCTTCTGAGAAGTGTCTGCTCATGTATTTTGCCCATTTTTAAATTGAGTTGAAGAATTTCTTTATATATTCTGGATACTAAACCCTTATCTGATACGTGGTTTCCAAATATTGTCTCCCATTGCGTAGGCTGCCTTTTTACTTTCCTGACAAATCTCTTTGATGCTCAAAAGTATTTAATTTTGAAGAGATCCCATTTATCTATTTCTTTTTTCAATGATCGTGCTTTGGGTGCAAGGTCTAGGAAACTGCCTCCTGTTACAAGATTTATAAGCTATGTCCCTACATTTTCCACTAAATGTTTTATGTTCTTGCCTATAATGTCTAGGTCTTTAATCTATTTTTAGTTAATTTTTGTACAGGGCGTGAGATATGGATCTTCTTTCATATGGATATCCAGTTCTCCAAACACCATTTATTGGCAAGGCTGCTCTGTTCCCAGTGGGTTGGCTTGACTGCCTTATCAAAGAGCAGTTGTTCTTAGATGAGAGGGTTTATTTCTGAACACTCAAATTGATTCCATTGGTCCGTATATCTGTCTTTATGCCAGTACCATGCTGTTTTGATCACTGTAGCTTTGTAATATGCTTTAAAGTCAGGTAGTGTGAGACCTCCCACTTCATTTTTCTTTCTCAAGATTATTTTTAGCTATTTGGGGATACCCTGACCTTCCAAAAAATCTGGTTATTGGTTTTTCTATTTCTTCAAAGTAAGTTGTTGGGATTTGAATCAGTATTGCATTGAATCTATAAATCAGTTTGGGTAGAATTGACATCTTAACTGTATTTAGTCCTCTGATTCATGAACATGGTATACCCTTCCATTTATTTAGGTCTTTCATGATTTCCTATAGCAATTTCTTAGAGTTTTCTGTGTATAAGTCTTTTATATCCATAGTTAAATTTATTCCTAAATAGTTTATTCTTTTGGTTGCAATTGTAAATGGATTTTTTCCTGCCCAGCATGTGGTGCTTGTCTGTCCATGACTTCCCACCTGTGTAAAGTGATGTGGTGCTTGTAATTTCAGCAAACTCTCCCTGCTGGGGGCATGGTTGAGACAGAGGGTAGATAATAAGATGGTTTTGATTGCTTCAATTTTCCAGTCCCTGGGGCTGAATTTCCAAGCTCCAATTACAGTTAATTAACAAATTCTGACTACTGAAAATGGGCCCCCAGTTCAGATAAACCTGGAATAAGCATTAAGGGAACTAGGAGGTTCTGTCCCCAGCAGAGAGGGGGGCAGGCCTAATAGAAAAGCAACACAAAACAAAAAACTAAAAGAGAATTTTTTTAGTTGGACAGCACAAAATACTGAAAAGGGCTGGACCCCAAGAAAAGGGGGCACACAGAGCCTGGAGGTATACCAAGCCACGTAGAAACTTAAGCTCTTGATTGACAAACCCAAGGAGCCAGAGTCCCGTTCTGAAGTGGCTTTTGTTTTCTTTTTACTCCTTAAATACCTTATTAGATAGAACTGGACACACTCTCAGGCTCCAGTACTGCCCCAGGCAAGAGGGAATTAAGTTTGTGTGAGAGACAAATTAATAATCACTATGCCACCATCTTCACAAGCAAGTCTTGACTGAAGGCCCTTTTAGGTCGAATATAAGTCCAGTGTCCCACCCACCCTATCCTTATCTAGCTTGGAAAGAATTATAGGTCATATTTTTGGTGTTAAGTATGAGAGTTCTACCGCTTAGCCCTAGATCCTGAAGATTTTCTCCAGTGTTTTTTTTTTCTAAAAAAAGTCAGTTTTATTGTTTGTATTTAAGTCTGAGATCATTTTGAGTTATTTTTATGAGGTGAGACTTAAATTGAGGTTATTTATTTATTTATCTTTACCTATGGCTATCCATTTGCTCCAGCACCATTTGTTAAAAAGGCTGTTTTTCTTCAGTTGAATTGCTTTGCACCTTTGTAAAAAATCATTGGACCATATTTGAGTGGGTCTGTTTCTGGATTCTGTATTTTGTTCCATTCTGTGTGTCTATCCATTTATCAATACCACATAGTCTCTGTTACTATAGCTATAGTATAGAAATGGGGTAGACTTATACCTACCGCTTTCTTTTTTAAAAAATTATATGAGTTCCTTTGTATTTCCATGTAAATTTCAGAAAAATCTTGCCTAGATCTACAAAGAAAATCTTGCTGGGGAATTTGATGGAAATTGTGTCAAATGTGTTTATCAATTTGGGGAGAATTGACATCTGTATTCTGTTGAGTCTTCCAATCTATGAGTAAGATGTGCCTTTCCATTTATTTAAATCTTCTTTGATTTATTTCTTTGACATTGTATAGTTTTAAGCCTACAAGTTGTGTACATGTTTTGTTGGATTTATACCTATGTATCTACATTTCTTCAAGTGATTGTAAATGGTATTGTGTTTTTAATATCAGTGTCCATGTGTTTATTGCTAGTGTATAGAAATATGTTTGATTTCCATATGCTTATTTTTTTTATCCTGCAGCCTTGCTGAACTCATTTATTAGTTTTAGGATTTTCTTATATTCCTTGGGATTTTCTGCTTAGACAGTCTTACCATCTGCAAATAGGGATAGTTTTCTTTCTTCCTTTTTGATCTGTATGCCTTTTCTTAACTTATTGCACTGGCTAGACCTTCTATTGGTAAGAATGGCAAAAACATTCAGTGTTTCACCAGTAAGTGTGGTTCTTTTGTGTACGTGCTTTATCATTTTGAGGAACCTCCCCCGTGTTTCTATTTTTCTGAGTTTTCTTTTTTGTCATGAATGGGTGTTGAGTTTTTATAAATGGTTTTTCTTCCTTGATTGATATGATCATCTAATTTTCTTCTTTAATTTGTTAGTATGATAAATTATTGATAAGATCTTGAATATTAAACAAAGTTTGCATCCCTGGGATAAAGTTCACTTGGTCATGGTGTGCAATTCTTTTTGTATATTGCTGAATTCAATTTAGTGATATTATGTTAAGCAGTTTTGCAGGGTATATTTAGTCTGTAGTCTTCTTTGTACTCCTTTTCTGGTGTTGTTATCAGGATAATACTAATTGGGAAGGGTTCTTTTTTCTTTTCATTTCTGTAAGAGATTGTGTTGAGTTGTTAGTTTTTCTTTAACTGTTTCATGGAATTCTCCTGTGAAATCATGTGAGCTTGGAAACTTTGGAGGGTGGTTTAAAATTATGGATTTAATTCACTCAGTAGTTATAGGGCTATTTACATTACTTGTTTAATATTGGGTAAGTTATGGTAGTTGGTGGTGTTTGAAGAAGTGATTCATTTTGTTTAGGTTGTAAAGTCTATGTCTGTAGAATTGTTTTAGTATTCCTTATTATCCTTTAGATGTCTGGGGTATATGTAGCGATATTGATGATTTCTGTCTTCTCTCTTTATACCTCCTCAGTTTTATTAGGGGTTTGTGAATTTTGTTGGTCTTGTTAAAGATCCAACTTTGTTTCACTCATTTTTTTCTATTGTTTTCTATGATCAATTTCATTGATTTCTGTTCTTATTTTTATTATTTCATTCCTTCTGCTTGCTTTGGGTTTATTTTGCTCTTTTTTCTTGATTCTTGAGATGGGGGCTTAGATTATTGAATTTTATTTTTCTTATGTTTTTAGTGCTATGAATTTCTCTCTAAGCACTGTTTTAGCTTTGTCTCACGGATTTTGATATATTTTCATTTTTATTCAGTTAAATGTGTCTTCAGAATTCCCATTTAGATTTCCTCTTTGTTCTGTAAGGTATTTAGAAGTATGTTCTTTAGTTTCCAAGTATTTGGAGATTTTTCTGTTATCTTTCTGTCATTGATTTATAGTTTGATTCGTTATGATCAGGAAACATACTCTCTATGTTTTCAAATCTTTAATATTTATTGAAGCTTGTTTTATGGTTCAGGATATGGTCTATCTTGGTGTACTTTTCATGTGCACTTGTAAAGAACATGTATTCATTCTCCTGTTTTGGGTTTAGTGTGTGTAAACGCCAATTTTACCATTTGTTTGATGATGTCATGTTTTTCTATATCATTGCTGATTTTTTGTCTAGTTCTGTCAATTGCTGAGAAAGGGGTCTTGAAGTCTCCAATTATAATTGTAGATTTGCCTGTTTCTCCTTTCAGGTCTATCGGTTTTTGCTTCCCTGTATTTTGCAGCTCTTATTTGATGTATACAAATTTAGGATTGCTGTTTTTTTGACACTTTGTGGCTTTTCATCATTATATGATATCCTACTCTGTTCTGATGATTTTCTTTGTTCTGAAATGTACTTTATCTGAT
This sequence comes from Tamandua tetradactyla, assembly GCF_023851605.1. Lineage (NCBI taxonomy): Eukaryota > Metazoa > Chordata > Mammalia > Pilosa > Myrmecophagidae > Tamandua > Tamandua tetradactyla. The sequence continues at coordinate 8,279,170 of NC_135331.1, read as the reverse complement.
GTTAATATAGTTGCTTCTGTTTTCCTTTGATTAATGTTTGCATGATGCATCTTTTTCCATCTTTTATATTCAAACTGTGTATGCTGTTATTTGTAGTTAGTTTTTGGTAGGCAGCATATGGGTGGGTCATATTATAAAATCTCCCCTGCCAGTCTCTGCATTTAGACCATTTATGTTTAATATAATTATTGACTTGTTATTGACTTATTATGGCTTAAGTCTGCCATTTTTTTCTTTCTATTTGTTTTCTGTTTTTGTTTCTTTGTTTTCTTTAACTATGGGCTACTTGAACATTTTTAAGAATTTCACTTTGATATATCTATAGTGTTTTCTAGGTATTACATTTTATATATATGTAAAATGAACATCATTTACTGGTTTGCATGAAGTAGAGAAATCTTTAGAGTTTTACCAATTGAGTAAAATATAGAAATCTTGACTCCCTTTGTCCCCCACTATAATGGAATTGTTATGTTTTCACAAACATTCACATACATTTAGAACCAGAACATGTTATAATTTTTCTACAGTAATCAGGTCTAATTTAGAAAGCTCTAGAGAGGAAGAAAAGTCCATTGTATTTATGCGTATTTTGTTCCTGTGTTCTTTCTTCTTTCCTGATATTCCAAGATTCCTTCTTGGATTATTTCCTCTCTGTTCAAAGAACTTCCTTTGTCCATTCTTTTTTTATCTCTGACACCAACCAGCAGGAAATATTGGGTCACTTAGTTACAGCCTTATGAGGGGTGGAAGTCTAATCTAGACTCTCCATTTGACCTTTGCTGGTGTGGGTCACAGTTTTTTTCTGTGGTGTTTGGCTGGGGTAAAGATATTATTGTTTAAAATTTTATGCCCAGCTTAGATTTCCCAACTCCTGGTCCATGGGCTAAAGAGAGCAGACTTTTGTTGAAATTTAAAAAAATTTTATGTCTATACTCATCAACATTTTTGGTCGCTGGCTTTTTCAGTGCCAAATCTGGTAAATAAGAGGAAAGAGAACATAGGGAACTCATCATCATGTCATTTCTACCCTCTCGCCTTCTCCCCTTTCAGAGTCTTCTTAGATTTGTTCTATACATAATTTTCAGGGTTTGAGTTGTACTTAGTAGGAGGAATAGGTAAAAGCACATCACCTCCACCTTCCAGGAAGCAGAAGTCCCTTTTATTTTTTTAAATATACAGGATACTTCTGCTCTTCTTTTTTTTCCTTCTTCCATCTCCCCTTCCCTTGCTCCAGTTCTTCCCCTTCTTCTTTGTTTCCTTTTCTTCTCTTCTTTCCTTCTCCATCATGTGGTGTAGTGTGTAGACTATGGGCTCCAGAGCTGGGTCCCAAGCTGAAAGTCCAGCTCTGCTCATGTGACCTAACTTATTGAGGGTCAATTTCCTTATCTGAAAAATGGGAGTAAACGTAGTATCTATTTCATAGGGTGGTTGTGAGGATCTGAAGACATGATAAAATGTAACATGTTCAGGCCAGCACCCACTGAGCTCAAGTGATTCACATGTGTTTTCTATCCATGCTCTTGCTGTTCACCTTCCTAAGCTCCATTTCAAAGGACATTGAGGCAAGATAGCATAGAGAGCCTTGCTGGTGAGAGGACAGCAAGGTTTGGCCATCCCTTTCCCCCGTGGTGCCTCAGACATGCTTATGCTGAAGTTTGAATGGAAGCACTGTATTGCATAGTTGATTCTGGGCACAGCTCTTCTTATTTCCAGTCTCCAGGGGTGCCAAGAACATCTTTGCCACTGGAAGACTTCCGAAGTTGGAATGGGCAGGGCCTTTCTATGAAGGAACACCAATATGAATATTATGGAGGAGGGTGGGAGGGATAAGAAAATAAATAGTTGAAAACTAAGTATCTCCTTTTTTTTTCCTTCAAAGGTATTGCTGACTACATAACTCGGTGCAAACAGGCCATGGGGAAATTTGAGTCCCTTGTCCATCAGATTCATAAGAATGCAGATGACATCACTTCCAGGCTCTCATTAATAGAGAACATAAATCTCTTTAAATATCCAGTACCCAAAAGTGAGGGAGAACTTCCAGGTAGAGCTGACTTCATATTTTTCTGACTATGCAAAGAATGAGAGTCTCTCGGCCATGATTTTATATTTTTGACTCATAAAACCAATCCTTATGATTTCAGTCATTTGCTTGAAAAGATCTTGGGTAATTCTTAGTTTGGATAATGTTTATATGTTGCTTAGTCAGTTTTACAAATTCTTGAGTCTGTGAAAATCAGTATTTTGTCAATGATTTTGTAATAGCAATGTGAATTGTGTTCTTATGGGCTCACATTTCCTTGTTCAAAGGGAATGTTTTAAGTGATCTTAGATTCATCAGCAAGGAATACAGGACAGTGAGAAGAAAAGCAAGGTTGGCCAAAGATTAAAAGGCCCAAAGAATTGAAAAGATAAAAAAGTGGGTGGTAACGGCATAAAGCATAATTATAATAATGCATAATTATGCATATATGATGGGCATTTCTGCATTACTGTTTTTCTTTTGATTAGGGTGTGTCTTCACTTATTGGTGTTGACATGTTATCTTCTTTGAGTCAAGGTTAGAGTCTGTTTTTGTATTTCAAAGATAGACAGTTAATTTTTGGATTGTCTTTGAGTAGTATGCTTTCCTGTGTTCCTAAACCACTGTCACAGGTGTCTTCCTTTACAGGGGTGAAGGAGTTCTTTGAGCACATCGAGCGTGAACGAGCCAAAGATCTGGACCACATGATCAGGTGGTACCTGGCAATAGGGCCTCTGCTGACCAAAGTTGAGGGTCTTGTTGTACAAAGTAACACGGGCAAGGCCCCCACCCTGGCCTCCTACTATGAATACTGGGAAAATAAAATCTATGAAGTCCTGACAAAGCTCATCCTAAAGTAGGTCTTGTTGCATCTTTTAAAAACAGTGTGATGGGTTAAAATATTACATATATGAATAATTAGGGCATGGAGAAAAAGTTACAGAATAAAAATGGGTTGTGCAAAAAAAGTACTTTCTGGCCAAAGAGCACTCATAGGCTGGTCGATTAGTCTTCCATTTGACCCTTGTTATATTGGCTTCTCTGCATTTAGAAAAGGAAATGATCCTATGTCCATGTGTACTATCTGAAAGGCATACGTGGGTTTGGTTCAGCTGGCAATAGAGAATTGCTATCACTCAATGCTTACCAAATCTCAGATGACACTCTTACCCCTATTCAGGGAGGATCATTTGAAGGGCATGTGACCCACCCATTCTTCCAGATGGTCTAGAACAACCCCCTGCCTTGATTGGCCATCACAAATTTGTTGAATGCCTACTGTGTGTGCTAGGCAATGTGCTCTGCTCCAGCTTCATACCCAGCAGTCCCTGTCCCTTCCCTCCAAGACCTCAGTGTCCAGAAGCTCAACCAGACTAGTTGGGAGCTGAGTGCTTTCACGTCATCACATTGACAGCATACAAACTGCTCTGGCCTGTGCAGCTGACAGTCTATATTTCATTCTGTGTCATTTATCTATCATCTATCTGTCTATAGCCCTCTTCCCTCCCTGCTTTATCATCTGTCTAGCTGTCATCTGTTTATCCATCTGTCATCTCTCTAGCTAGTCACTCTAAGAAACCAGCCTATGAAATTCATCACCACTACTGTTTATATCCATATTGTCAAGAATGGCATTCATTTCATCATGCAGTATCTTCTTTATGAAGAACCCTAGAAGAAATTTCTATACTTTTCTGACTTTACCTTCCTGATAAAGTATTTTTCTTTTTTGTTTCTTTCATTTTTTTGTTTTTAAATGGTGTGAACCATAGGAATTGTTTACCTCATAGCTTTCCTTTGTTGCTAAGAAGTTTAGAACCAGATATATAGCCTGAATCAGCAAGTGTATAAGTACTTATGATTTCCAAGCTTAGTGTCATTCTTGACTTTACATATATATATATAATTTATTAATTCTTAAAATTAAAAATTTTTTTTTCGCATGGGCAGGCACCGGGAAATGAACCCAGGTCTCTGGCATGGCAGACAAGAATTCTGCCACTGTGCCACCATTGCCCACCCTACATATATATTTTTAAAGGTAACATGTATGAAAGATGATTTCATACCAGGTTCAGTTATAATTTTTACAATTATTATGCCCATTTTACATATAGGGACACTGAGGCTATTGAGAGCTCAAGTGACTTGCCTAAGGCCACGCAGCTAGTAAGAGGTAGAGCTGATATATGAACCTGGGCAGTCTGACTTTATAGCAATTCACTAAAGTGCCTCTAATTAATGTCTTCTTCCTTTCTTATTTTATCACACTTTGATTCTTACTGTAAGTGTGGTATCCTTTTGAGCTGCTGAAATCTACTTTGGAGTAATATATTAAGAAGTAAAAGAAAGACTTTCTGGTCTTCTTGTTTCCTGGTCTGGTTTGACAGACTTCACTAAATGAAATTAAAAAAAAATCGGTTCTATGTATTTTATTTACCTTTAATTGTTGCTTCTAACTTAGACTCATAAAGTAGTGCCTTATATGTGGCTCCCTCCCCCACATGCATTTTCCTTTCTGAATGCTGTGTTTCCCTCTGGTTCATTTGTTCATCCATCCATCCATTCTGAGGGTTATTAGAGCCAGTGCTGTGCCGGGCCCAGGACTAGCCTCCAGAAGGCCCTGGGCTAGCCCCCCGAGTGAGCCCCTGCAGACAAGGCCCCTGATCTTGTGGCGCTTCCATCTTGGTAGGAGATGGGGAAAGATACATACAGGAAACAGAAATAAGCAAGCTGATTTCTGTGGAAGAAAGAAAGCAGAATAATGTTCCAGTGAGAGAATTGATGTGTATGTGTGTGTGTGTGTGTGTGTGTGTGTAAAGACTGTAATTGACTGGCTAAGAGAGGCCCTGGAAAGGACACATGTTAGCTGAGATGTAAGGATAGAGAGTGAGCTGAAAAGAGGAAGAGCTTTTTGGGAAGAGATGAGAGCCAGTGTGATGACCCGGAGGTAGGCTTTTGGCCTTTGAGAGGAACAGAAAGAAAGAATGCTGAGAGTGAAGGGAGAGAACAGGTGAAGCTCATGAGTCAGGCAGTGACTATGCACAGAGAGCCCAGGAAGCCATGGCAAAGGTCCTGTGTTCCATTCTCAGAGCAATAAAAGCCATTGGGGTGTTTTCAGCAGGGGAGAGAGAGACACACACATACAGGTCACATGTGGCTGCTGTATTGGGTACAGGATTGGGGCAGGGGAGGAGGAGAAGCAGGGACTCAGATTTGGAAGTATCTCAAAATGTCCCTCATAGGGAGCGTGGGCCTTGAGTGTTCATTTTTTTTGGAACTAGAGTTTGTCAACTTTTAGAAGTCACCATTATTATTTAAATATCTTCTAACTTCTCCAAAGTGGAAATGAACTATTTGTGTAATTTTACAACAAAAAAGAATATAAGATAGAACTGGCTGTCTCCAAAACATCAACTAGTCCCATCCTCTTATCCCTTATTATCGATTCCCCTTTCCAACATGAAAAAGTTAGAATGGGCATAGCCCAAATACCCCTAAAGATTGGGAGAAAGATCAGAGGAAAAGGTGGAGTTATGATAGGTAAGATAGGATTTAACAAATCAAGGATGACTGCTGAATCATTATATTGATTTTTTTTTAGTCTCCAGTGTCTTGGTGTAGCTAGAAGGAAAAACCCAAGATTGTAGAACTATAACAATACCAAACTCTGAAATCTGTTCTATAACTACTTGTTACAATGTACTTTGAAATCCATTACTTTTTTGCATATATATTTCACAATAAAAAATGCTTTAAAAAAAAAAAAGAACTGGCTGAAACTGTTCGTTACCATTCTGTGAGGTGTTATGCCTTGTAATAGACTTTTTACATGTGATTTTTGTGACTACATCAGTTCCATCAATTGTCTGATACATTTTACATGGAGTACTGAGATTTTATTTCTAACACCTCTTAGGAATTTGCAGTCTTTTAATTGTCTAATACTTGGAAACGTCCCTTTGTTTCAAACGGAAACCATTTTGACTGCTCCCGAGATTATCCTTCATCCCAATGCAAATGAGATTGACAAAATGTGTGTACACTGTGTTCGAAGTTGTGTGGAGATCACCAAGGTAAGGACAAAACATCTGTGTTGATTCATGGGTGACTTCTCGTGGTTGGGCCTGCCAGTTAAAAGCAACTTACCCAGGAAGTCATCAACACAGGTTCCGGTTCTGTTCTGGATTGTAGAACTGTTTTTTCCTGGCTCTTCTACTAGATCTCTAAATTTGGTGTGCTCCAAGGATTGATCCTGGCTCCCCTTTCTCTCTATCCTGTCTTTATGTAATCATGTCCCACCCTATGACTTTTATTTTTTAAGCTTTTTATTTTAAAATAATTTCAAATATACAGGACAGTTACAAAAATAATACAGACCCCATACAGAGAACTCTAACATACCTGTATCTGCCCAGATTCCCAGATTTACCAGTTTTAGTATTTTGTCACTTTTACTGTATTAGTCTATCCATCTATCATTTGTCCATCTCTCTCTCATCTGTCCATCCATCCATTCAACTATCTAATTTTCTGAACATTTGAGAGCAGGTTGCCCACATCATACTCCTTGAACTCAAAATACTTCCATATACATTTCCTATGTACAAGGATATTCACCTATGCAACCACCTTAAGTGCACTTACCAAGTTCAAGAAATTTAATGTTGATATCAAGCTAATATTCTATATTCTAATTTTTTCTTTTGTCTCAGTAATGTCCTTATAAGCCCTTTCTCCTCCATTCTTGGGTCCCGTTCATTATCACATAGTGCATTTAATGGTCATAATCTCTTTTGTTTCTCTTTCTTTTTTAACTGTGGAAACATGCAACATAAATCTTCCCATCCCAAGCTCTCCCAAGCACACCATTCAGAGCAATAACTCACATTCACAGTGTTGCATTACCCTCACACCATCCTTTCCTATCGCTTTTCCTTCACCTCAGACAGAAACTCTACACTCATTTTTTTTTTTTACAAATATCTGATTTTTAATGATTGAAATATTAGCACCAAAGCTCAGAACTTAAACCGTGTTGTTTCTTGATCCTGTGCTCTGGAAGGGATTTAGTAACTGCAATTTGTGCTTTGATGGAAGTTAACTTGTCTTGAAAATAAACCATGTGCTAACTAATCATTGCAAATCCAAACAATGAGACCTGGTTTCCTGCTTAGCTCCTCCTGCCAGTCTGTGGCTACCACAGGGGTGTGGTACTGGGACTCTGCTCTCCCTAAACTTGACCTCCCTCCTGAGCTGCAGGAGCAGCTGTTCCACATTTTGCTGTACACTCTTCTCCAGACAGGACAGGCATGTTTTGCCCACTATGGCATTTGTAGAATCATGCCTGAGAAAAGTCTCGCTGTGGCAGCTTCCCTTGCACTAACTGGAACTTTATCCTGAGTGATAGTTGAGATTTTTGTACAAACCTTAACAGACAGCTTGTCCTAGCCATTTCCTTGTCTTATCTAGTTGCTTCATTGAATTAATACTGCTCTGGGGCTTTTCTCAGTAAGACTTGGATTAAGTTCTCTGAGCAGCTGAAAACTGTATAGAGCCATTCTGGGTGGACACAACCTGTGATACGTGGGCTTGTGAAGCTGAAGCAGCCTGAAGTTTGAACTCAGAGACTGAGGAAAACAAAACACACACCAGCCACAGTAGTTCTTGCTGGGTGGAAAATGGTCATCAGGCTGGCTCTTTTGGCACTTGACTTGACCCTGTTTTAGAAAAAGAGATCCCTGTGCTCATTGTGCATTAACTCCATGTATTGGTTTGTTAAATGCTGCTGGAATGCAGTATACCAAAAGTGGGTTGGCTTTTATAAAGGGAATTTATTAAAGTTGCAAGTTTACAGTTCAAAGGCTATAAAAATGTCCAAACTAAGGCATCCGGGTAATGATACCTTGACTCAAGAAAGGCTGATAGTCCAGAACACCTCTGTCGGCTGGGAAGGTATGTGGCTGGCGTCTGCTGGTCCTTTGGCTTCTGGTTTCAAACAGCTTCGCTGGGGGCATTTTCTTTCTGCATCTCCAAATGTCTGGGTGTTGTATTGGCTTGAAACTTTTCCCAAAATGGTTCTCTTTTAAAGGGCTCCACTGAGTGACCTACCTTGAATGGGTGGAGACACAACTCCAAGGAAAACACCTAATCAAAGGTCCCACCCACAATTGGGTGGGTCATATCTCTATGGAAACAACTTAATCAAAAAGATATCACCCAACAATATTTTAAAAAATATTTTTATTGATAAATCTTAATACACAAACATTCCATACAGGCTGTACATTTAATAGTTCACAATATCATCACGATGATCATTTTTAGAATGTTTGCGTCACTCTAGAAAAAGAAATAAAAGAAAAAAAAACTCATACATACCATACCCTTTAACCCTCCCTCATTGACCACTAATATTTTCATCTACTTGATTTATTTAACCTTTATCACCTCTATTATTTATTTTTTATCCATGTTTTTACTCATCTGTCCACACCCTAGATAAAAGGAGCATTAGACACAAGGTTTTCACAATCACACAGTCACATTATAAAAGCTATATCATTATATAGTCATCTTCAAGAATCAAGGTTACTGGAACACAGTTCAACAGTTTCAGGTACTTCTCTTCAGCCACTCCAATACATATATTGTGTACACTAAAAAGGAATATCTATATAATGCATAAAAATAAACTACAGGATAACCTCTTGACTCTGTTTGAAATCTCTAAGCCATTGAAATTTTATTTTGTCTCATTTCTCTCTTCCCCATTTTGGTCAAGAAGGCTTTTTCAGTCCCTTGATGCCAAGGCTCATCCCCTGGAGTCAGGTCACACATTGCCATGGAAATTTACACTCCTGGGAGTCATGTCTCATGTAGCGGGGGAAGGCAGTGAGTTCACTTGCCACATTGGCTCAGAGAGAGAAGCTACATTTGAGCAACAAAAGAGGTTCTCTGGGGGTGACTCTTAGACCTAATTTTAAGTAGGCTTAGCCTGTCCTTTATAGGAATAAGTTTCATAGGGGAGAACCCCAAGATTAAGGGCTCAGCCTATTGATTTGCTTACTCCCACTACTAGTGAGAATCTGAGAAATTCTCCAAATGGGGAAGTTGAATATTTCCTCCTTACTCCCCCATGCCTCAAGGGGACCTTGCAAATACTTCTTTATTCACTGCCCAAATTACTCTGGAATGTATAGGAGCATCTTACTAACCTGGACAAACCAACAAAGTCTCACACCCTATTCAAGATTCCATGTACTTATCCACCCAACAATATTGGATCACGATTAAAGAATCTGACTTTTCTGGGGTACACAAGTTTCAAACCATCACGCTCCCATTGCCCCTGCCCCCCACCCCTGATAATCTGTACTCTACTTTCTGTCTCTTTGAGTTTCTATATTGTCTGATATGTTCTTGTGGTTCCCTTGGGGCTTAAATTTAACATTATAAATCTATAGCAATCTCATTTGCTTTGATACCAACTTAACAATTTCAATGCACACATAAACTGTTCGTATACCCTTCTCAGCTTTATATACTTCGTGTCACAAGTGATATATTTGTAGATTATAAGTCTAAAACCATTGATATATCATTACATTTTTTACATTTGCTTTTTAGATTTTGTGGGAAGTGAAAAATGAAGTTAAAAAATACAGTAGTAGTGATATTTATATTTACCCATGTCATTATCTTTACTGGAGATCTTTATTTCTTCATGTGGCTTCAGTCAAATGTTTATTGTCCCTTCCTTTCAACCTACAGAGCTTCCTTTTGCGTTTCTTGTAGGGATGATGTAGTGAGGAAGCGCCTCAGCTTTCATTTGCCTGGGAATGTTTTAATCCCTCCCTCCCTCAGTTTTTTTTTTGGGGGGGTTGTAGATTGCATGTCTGGGAATCGAACTCAGGTCTCCCACGTAAGAAGGTCAGCATTCCACCACTGGACCACCATGCACCCCTCCCTCATTTTTGAGAAACAACTTTGCTGGATATAGAATTCTTGGCTGGCAATTTTTTGCTTTCAGTATTTTTAATATGTCTTCCCACTACCTTCTTGCCTCCATGGTTTCCTGTGAGAAATTGGCACTTAATTCCTTGTAATGTGCTATATTGCTTTTCTTTTGCACCTTTCAGAAGTCTCTCTTTATCTTTGACATTTTGATTATAACATGGTGTTGTGTGGGTATATTTCAGTTTATCCTGTTTGAAGTTTGTTGGGTATCTTGGATGTGTATATTTATGTCTTTTTAAAAAAAAATTTAATTTAACAACAATACACTTAGAACCACCAAAAATGGATATCTTAGTTAGCTTAACCGTAGGCATATTTAGGTAAAGTATCCATATAATCATTCTAAAGTCTGTGTTTGTGCAGTAAGTTTCATAAACTATTTTAAAATTAAGGCAACAAGGAAAAAATCTACAAATTCAGATAGCAAAGTTCTTAAATTCTAAGTATTAAATACTAACTTAAATACCATTTGATCAGCTGTCAAAACTGTGAATGTTCTCAAAATATGAAGTAGAAAGTTCTTATAAATATCTGCATTGCTATAGTGATGACCTATGTAACTAAATATTTTACTGATTTCAGGAAAATTATTCGTGTCTTTTTTAGACTTGGAAAGTTTTCATCCACTATTTCTTTGCATATTCTCTCTTTCTTCTCCTTCTAGGACTCCACCAATGGATATATTGGTGCACTTGATGGTGTCCCACGGGTTCCTTGTGCTCTTTTCATTTTTCTCCATTTTTTCTTCTTTATGCCCTTCAGACTGGATGATTTTAGTTGTCTTATCTTAAAGTTCACTAACTTTCTTCTGCCAGCTCCAATCTGCTGTTGAGCCTATCTAGAGCATTTTAAATTTCTGTTACTGAGGTCTTCAACTCTGTTTGGTTTCCTTTCATAATTTCCATCTTGCTATTCATAATTGTCTTTACATTCATCTCTTGTTTTACTTTTGTGCTTTAGTTATTTGTCCATATTTTCCTTTAATTCTTTGAGTATAATTAGGACCAGTTTTTTAAAAGTCTTTGTCTGGAATGTCCCAGGTCTAGTCCTCCTCAATAGTGATTTATAATGCTTTAATTTTCTCCTTTGCTTGGGCCATCACTCATGTTTCTTTGTATGTTTTGTAATCTTTTATTGAAAGCTAGGCATTTTGATATTGTAGTGTGTTATTGTTGGAATTTAGGTTCTGAGGTGTCTGTTCCTTAAGCTTGCATCCAGCTAGTGTTATGACAGAGATTTAAAGGAAAATAAATAAAACACCTTTCCTAGGCTTTGTGAGTGCCTTACTTCAAGGCTTTTCCAAACAGTGAATTTGAAGAAGTGCTCCAGGTCAAAGCATAGGGGCCTCCCAGATCCTTTCCAACCTTTTGCCACTTGTCTTAGGCATACGTAGATGTTTCCCCATTTGCACAGATAGGAATGTACTCTCTTTCTTGGGAAACGGTTTCTTCAGAGTCCTGGTCATGCGCTGTATGTCCTACAGCCAGCAGTCCCTTGCCTCAGGCAGCTACTTGACTGCTTTGTCACCTTCTACGTGCAGGTCAGGTTTTGGGACAGCTAGTGTCTTTGGCCACCACCAGACAGATTGGGCCAGATATACATGCTCCCAGCATGTGCACAAATGAGTGTTACTCTACACCCTTCAGAAATGGGATCAGGGTTCTGCACTGGGAGTGCAGGCCGGCATGCTGCTACTTTTCTGTCTCTAAGCCATACATCTCTAATATTTCCATGCTTCTTTAGCCAATTGCCTACGTGATGTCTCAAGTGAAACCTTTGACTCTGCATGTCTAAGATGGAATTTTTTAGTTCCCTCCTTGCAACCTGGCCCCACCCTTATTTTCCCCTCACTTCAGGAAATGGCACCAACATCAGCCCAAGTGCTCGAGCCAAAACGCAGGGGTTATACTTTATTCTTCATTTCCTTCCCCTACTCATCAGTGAGTTGACTTACTGCTTGACTTACCTCCCGACCTACTTCCAATCTGTCCTCTTCTCTCCTTTTCCTTGTTAGCTCCCCATCCCAAGTTGCCATCCTCACTCACTTAGACTATTGCTATGATGCCCCCTACAATCCATTCTCCAACACAGGTGATCACAATTATTATTGTTTTAAGCTTTTTTATTGTATAATATATATACACAGCAGAGAAAGAAAAAAGCAATAGTTTTCAAAGCACTTTTCAACAGGTAATTACAGGACAGATCCCAGACTTTGTCATGGGCTACCATTCCATCGTTTCAGATTTTTCCTTCTATCTGCTCCAGAACAACAGTATTATATTTTTAAAATGTAAATTGTTTCATGTCATCTTTTGCCTAACACTCACCCCCCCACCCACCCCCGCCCAATGCCCAGTAACTTCCCATAACATTTTTTTTTTTAACATGGGCAGGCACCAGGAATTGAACCTGGATCTCTGGCATAGCAGGCAAGAACTCTGCCACTGAACCACCATGGCCCACCCTTCCCATAACATTTTAAGTATAAAATCCAAACACTTTACCATGGTGTTCTAGTTTGCTAGCTGCCGGAATGCAATATACCAGAAACAGAATGGCTTTTAAAAAGGGGAATTTAATAAGTTGCTAGTTTGCAGTTCTAAAGCCGAGAAAATTTCCCAGTTACAACAAGTCTATAGAAATGTCCAATCAAAGGCATCCAGAGAAAGATACCTTGGTTCAAGAAGGCTGATCTAGTTCAGGGTTTCTCTCTTTAGTGAAAAGGCACATGGCGAACACAGTCACAGTGTGTCTCTCAGCTGGAAGGGCACATGGTGAGCAAGGCGTCATTTGCTAACTTTCTCTCCTGGCTTCCTATTTCATGAAGCTCCCTGGGAGGTGTTTTCTTTCTTCATCTCCAAAGGTCGCTGGTTGTGGGCTCTCTGCTTCTCGTGACTATGTTGTTCTTCTCTGCTCTCTCTGAATCTCTCTCTTCTCCAAAATGTTCCCTTTTATAGGGCTTCAGAAACTAATCAAGACCCACCCAAATGGGTGGAGATATGCTTCTGGCTAATCCAGCTTAACAGCCACTCTTGATTAAATCTCATCTCCAGGGAAATGACCTAATTACAGTTTCAAACATACAGTGCTGAATAGGGGTTAGAAGAAGCGACTGCTTTTACAAAATGGGATTAGGATTAAAACATGGTTTTACCTAGGGTACACACATCATTTCAAACCAGCACACATACTCCATGAGGTGCTCCACAATCTAACACTTGCCCACCTGTCTGATCTTTCCTACCTCTATCATGCTCCACTGTGCTCCAATCACACTGGTTTTCTTTTTGTACTCGTAGTAGGTCATACTAGTTCCTGCTTGAAGACTGTTGCGCTTGCTGACCTCTGCCCAGAACCCTGTGCTCCCAGACCTTTATTTGCTGGCTCCTTCTAGTTCTCTATCATATCATCCTATTCTGTCTTCTTCCTAGCACTTATCACTATATGACCTTTTCTTATGTATTTGCTTGTTTATCTTTTGACTGTCTCACACTACTGGAATGGAAATTCCATGAGGGCAGGACCTTGTGCTCTTGTTCCCTTTTGAATCCCCAGTACCTAGAATAGTGTCTAGCACGTAGTTGACTCTAAAAATGTTTGTTGAATGCATTTTTGTTGGAAAATAAACCAAAATTTGTCTTACCAACAATGGGAAAACAGGGCCACGTTTGTGGGTAAGGATGTTACACTCAAGATGCTGATAGCTGTCTCTTCACTTGATTTGCTCAGAAATCAGATGTTTCAGGCATTTTTGTAAGTATCAAACTAAATGTAAATTTTGTAAATAAAGAATTTTATTTCACTGTTTTGGGGCTGGCAATGGTGGCGCAGTGGCAGAGTTCTTGCCTGCCATGCCAGAGACCCGAATTTGATTCCTGATGCCAGCCCATGCCAAAAAAAAAAAAAAAAAAAAAAGAATTTTATATCACTGTTTTTGGAACTTAATGAATAAGTTGTTTGTACATATACATAAATCTGTGCCCATATAGTTATTTGTTAGGTCTCTGTGGTAGTTAGATTCAGTTGTCAACTTGGCCAGGTGAAGGTACCTAGTTCTGTTGCTGTGGCCATGAGCCTTACCTGTTGCTCATTACATCTGCAGTCAGCTAAGAGTTGTGCCTGCTGTAGTGAATGATGTTTGATTTAATTGGCTGGTACTTAAAGAGAGAGCTCAGTGTAGCACAGCATACCTTATCTCAGTACTTGCAGCTCAGCCAAGGCCTTTGGAGATGCAGGAAGAAATCACCCTGGGGAAAGTTGTTGGAACCCAGAGGCCTGAAGAGAAGGCCAGCAGAGATCACCCTGTGCCTTCCTACGTAAGAAAGAACCTCAGATGAAAGTTAGCTGCCTTTCCTCTGAAGAACTAATGAAATGAATCCCCTTTTATTAAAAGCCAATCCACTCTGATGTGTTGCATTTGGCAGCTAGCAAACCAGAGCAGTCTCTATTACATGAATTTTCTTAAATTGTAGGCATTACATCTCTGAATCTTGGTACTGGAAAACAAAATAATTTCTTAGGGTAAAGAAACAGGAAAGACTATCTGTAAAATCTTATGGAGATTGTTTGGTTCCCAGAGCCTGCCCATGCCAAAAAAAAAAAAAAAATCTTATGGATATTAGTGATGGCATTGTAGTCCAATTTAGTTCCTGCTCACCAGTGGATAGATTTTCAGCTTTAGGTAAAGGTTGTATTAGTTTATCTTCATAAATGTTTTCTTTCAAATGAAAAGAATTTTTTATCTGCCCTCTAAGAAGATCTTGGAAATGTATTTCATTTAAAAAAAATCTCTGCAAATGAACATTTATGACTGGGTAGTTTAGTATGGCTTAACTGGATCTTCAGGATTCATTAATGGCTAATAAAAAAAGAGCATATTTAAAGTTTTAACCAATATCTCAATGATCTCATATGTAAAGTGGAAATGATAATACTATCCTCTTCTAGAGTTGTAAGGGTTAAGTGATATAACACATGCAGAAAGCTTAGCACAGTGCCTGTAAACTAGTAGCTGTTAAATAGTCATTATTATTATTAGTGATACTATTAGTAGTAAGAGTAGTAGTTGTTGCTATACCCAGTCTGTAGATGGTGAAACTATGGTTCAAAGAAGTTACATGAATTCACCCCATGGTTTGCTATTATGAACCAAGCTTGATTAAAAGGAGGGAATTTTGACTGTCCAGCAGGGTGATACTACAATATCATAGAATACTACAATAACATAGAAAGCAAAATTGATACTGAAATGTCTTTTTCCCTGATTCCTGTTTTTCCAGCATTTTGTTCGATGGATGAATGGCAGCTGCATAGAATGCCCTCCTCAGAAGGGAGAGGAAGAAGAAGTTGTTATAATAAGTTTTTTCAATGACATTTCTCTGAATCCTCAGATAATTGAACAAGCTCTTATGATCCCCCAAAATATCCACAGAATTCTGATCACTCTTATGAAGTACCTACAAAAATGGAAGCGGTATCGGCCTCTCTGGAAATTGGACAAAACCATTGTGATGGAGAAATTTGCAGCCAAGAGACCTTCTTGTGTATCATATGATGAAAAGTTGCAGTTCTATTCCAAGATAGCCTATGATGTTATGCGTCACCCTTTAATTAAGGATGAACACTGCATCAGGCTTCAACTAGGGCCTCTGGCACACACAGTGCAAGAAAATGCCAAGTCCTGGGTGGTTTCTCTTGGAAAACTTCTCAACGAGTCAGCGAAGGAGGAGCTCCATAATCTTCATGATGAGTTTGAGGTATTTGATCACTGTGTTTAATTAAAGTGACTTTTCTTGAAGGTCTGGTTTTCATTGGTCATATATTTTTTCTGTGGTTATTTAATATCTTTGAATTTTCTTTTATAGCTCCTGGCCAAAAATCTTAAGAAGAGCCCCAGTACTCTTGAAGATCTGAAGTTTGTCCTTGCAACAATTGCAGAAATTAGAAGTAAATCTTTACTCATGGAACTGAGATACAGGGATGTTCAGGAAAGATATCGTACCATGGTGATGTATAACATCTTTGTAAGTGAATTTTTATTTTCTTGAACATTCTACAGTTGGATCGAATACTAAGACCCTTTTCAGAAATACTGATTCAAATATTACTGTTTTAGATTTCTTTCAAAATAAGCAATTTCAAATACTAAATTTTAAATGTAAAGCCAGGGGATGAATGAGTAGTTCAGGGGTAGAATTGTCACCTGCCATGGGTGAGACCCTGGTTCAATTCCTGGCCCATGCCCCCCCTAAAAAGAAATTGTGATACCACATATCTCCCTCTATGTGTTTGTATGTATCAACATAAAAATATATGTATCTAGGGAAACACATAAAAAATGTAAAACAAACCCCACAGTTATTTAGAATAATGAAAACAGATTATTTATTGATTTTGTGTGGCTCAAATAGTATTTTTTTGCAGATTAGACCATAGCAGCATATCACTTCAATTCTCATTCTTCTTTCCATTTCTCTTTTTGCATTAATTTATTTTAATAAATAAAGAACCTTTGCAAAAATGATAAGAAGAGAGAGGTGTAAGGCCATAAATGAAACTGGCAGATAATAATTCAGGTAATCTTTCTTTAACGTTTTAAGACACAGGCTCAAAGGATTTCTAGAAGTCCATAGATGAGTTTAAGGGGATCTGGGACTTCCTTGGAATTGTGTGCAAAATTTGTTGTACTGTACATTTTTCTGATGAGAGGATTTCTATCTTTCAACTCAGGTCAGTGGTTCAGCAAAATCATTTGAAGCAGTCAAGCATCATAAATGCTGAAGTACAAATTTTATGCAAATCCAGGCTTATAACAACTATGTGTTTCTCCCTTTTGGCTTGGTCTTCCAGTTGTTTCTTTTTTCTGATGCATGACACACTTTGTGTAAAATCCTTACACTAAGTGTGATGCAAACCAGAGGAAGCAAAGTCTGACAAAATCTGTTTGGCTGAGGAAGATATCCCAAGTATCCTGTATTTTAGAATATAAATGCCACCTACTCAGCCAGTAATTCCTTCAACACAGACTACTATACCATAGCAAAGGCCAACCCTAGAGTGCCCCTGAGACCATGGGAAAGCTCTTTGTGGGGTCAGTGCAGAGTAACCACCAGCAGGAAGGAGCAGGATATTGAGGAAGATGCTGGGCAGTAGGTTGTTTTTCTTTTTTCTTTTTAAATTGTAAGGTAAAACACCCATAAAAAAAAGTGCATGAAACATCAGTGTAGAATATGAGTAATTGTCAAGCAAGGCCCCGTGTCGTCAGCCCACGGGACTGGGAATAGAATGTCACCGTCCCCCGGAAACTGCCCCATGTCCCTGCCCAGTCACAGCCCCTCCCTCCGTACTGGTGAGTGTCCCTCGCTTTTTAAAATTTTATAATGTTACCTCCTGGGTATCCTTAAACAATATAGCTTAATTTTGCCCATTTTAAACTTTTTTTATAAGTGAAATTATACCACATTTATTCCTCTTTGTATCCCTGCTGCTTCTTTTGCTGAATATCATGTTGATCAGCTACGTCCTCATGGCTCTGACCCACAGTCTCTAGTTCCTTCTTGGCCATTGCTGATGCATTTGAATGAATGATTTTACCCCCACTTGTGAATTTTTTTGTTGATGGACATTTTAGTTGTTCCAGATTTGACTTTCATAAAATTTTCCTACTATGAACATTCTTGTCCATATATCCTGGTGTGCATAAATACCAGGATGGGTCGTGATTATCTTTAGCAGTGATAAATGATATACAGCATAGCCTTGCCAAGGGTGAGTAGGTCACACTTTTTCTTTTGGCCGTCTGGTGGGTGCGACATCCCATTGTCGTTTTTTACTTTTTTTAAAAATTTTTTTGTGCATGGGCAGTCACCGGGAATCAAAGCCAGGTCTCCGGCATGGCAGGTGAGAACTCCATGGCCTGACCCATTTTTTAATTTACTTTTAACTTTTGTTTTTAATTAGAGAAGTTGTAGGTTTACAGAAAAGTCCTGCATAAAATTCATAAAATATAGAGTTTTCATATACCACGAGTTATCAACATCTTGTATTAGTGTGGTCTATTTGTTACAATTCCTGAAGAACATTTTAATAATTGTATTATTAATTATAGTCTGTTTATAGTATGATTCACTGTGTTGTACAATCCTGTGTTGTTGTTTTTTAAATTTTTATTCTGGAAACATATCTACAACCTAACCCCCCCCTTTTTTTTTCATGGACAGGCTCTAAAATTTCCCCTTTTGACCACATTGAAATATATAATGCAGAGCTGTTAATTACATTCACCATGGTATGTTGCGATCACTACCATCCATTACCAAAACTTTTCCATCTTTTAAGGGCATATAGTTTTGCTTTTTACATTTAGACATATAAGTTAATTTCTTTTACTTGGTGTGAAATAAGACTCAATTTTATGTTTCTCTAATTGATGCCCAGTTGTCCAGCATCATTAATTAAACAGACCATCGTTTCCCCATATCTTTGCAGGATTCCTTTCTCACAAAGCAGGGGTCCACATACACAAGAACGCTCTATTTCTGGGCTTTCTATCTGTCGGTCTTTTTGTCATTGCATCTATACCAAACAAGTCTTAAATAATATTAAAGACTTAAATAAGTCTTAAGTCTGGTAGAGTAAATCCTCCACCTTATTTTTCTTTTTCAAGAATGCCTTAGCTACTTTCACCCTTTTTCGGCTCCATATAATTTTTAAAATTAGGATGTCCATTTTCAACAACAGTAACAATTGAGGTTTGGATTGGTATTGCACTGAGTCTTAGATTAATTTGGAGCAAATAGACATCTTTATAATATTGAGTTTGCCTATCCTTGAAAATGTTCTATTTCTTTTTTCTTTTATGTGTCCTAGTAAAGTATTGTAATTATCCCCATAGAGATCTTATGCATCTTTTGTCAGATTAATTGCTAGGCCGTTGATATTTTTAGCTGCTTTATAATTGATGTCTTTAATTTCCTTTATTGCTGTTATTATGTAGGCAATAATTATTCTACATAATATTTGCAAAATAATTTTTTATAATTTTGAAATTAGTAATTTTAATCATTTAGCTAAAGTTTCATTTGTATTTTTAACATATGCAATCATATCATATATGAGAATATCAACAGTTTTATTCTTTCTTTTCCATTCTTACATCTTTTATTTCTTATTTTTGCCTTATGACTCTAGAGCTATGATGTCTTGTACAGGGTTGACTGAATGTGATGGTAGAGGAAATCCTATTGTTCTTGATATCAGAGGAAAAGCTTTTAGCATTTTTCAATTAAATAAGATTATTGCTATTTTTTTGTGGATACCTTTTTATTAGCTCAAGGAAATCCCTAGGTTAGTGTTGATTAAATAACTGGGTACTATAATGTAGCCAAGCTGGCATATAAGACTAACCACCATATTTACTATATTAAGTAAAATTATTTTAAAGTCTGTGTATAACTCCATTATGGTCTATATATACTGTCTGTGTATCTCATGGTTTTATTCAGGTCATTTTGTTTTCTTATATGCCTGGTATTTCTGATTGAGTGCTGGATATTATATATGATCAATTTGGAGAGCTAATTTGAGACCCTGCAAGATGTTATCTTTCATCATAGCAAAGTTAATCTTTGTTTCTGACAGGCAACTCAGCTAGGGACATTAGGAAACCAAACCTTATTCTAATCAGAGTCTAAGTTGACTAAGAGTTGAGCTTTAGTTTATGAAGGGTTTATCTCTGAGTTCTCTTTGTCCCTTTCTTACTCCCTTTTAATGATTTTACCCTGCAGTTCTCACTCTTTTGTTAGATCTTCACTGTTCTTAGCAAGATACTTTTTAAATTTCAGTCAACTTTTTTTTTAGTTGGTTCAAATCACCTAGCCTGCTATTACCAGAAACGAAAGTCCTTGGCTGTAGCTTTTGATCGGAAATCTCAGTTCTGAATTGCTGGTCGTTCATTCTTTGTTGTGTTTTTTATTAGCCTTCCGATGCAGAAAAAGAACTGGTTGGGAAGATTGAGAGCGTGTGGTCGAATCTGTTTAATGATTCGTTGAGCGTGGAGCATGCTCTTGGGGGCATAAAGAGAACTTTCACAGAGGTACCTTTTAGATTTTATGTTTTGAGTAGAGATATTGAAAACTGTATTGGGCTAAATTAATGTACCTCTGCTTTTCTCAGATAACTCGAGGTGAAATTTTTAACTACAGACAGCAGGTATTGGATTTCACAAAACGCTTTTATAGTGAAGGCCCAGGTGCTGTTGGTGATGATCTTGATAAAGGTGAGAATACTGATGTTTGTCTTACTGAGATAGTTAAGTATGTTTTGCTTAAGAATATCATGGGAAGTGGTAATTGTGCTATGATTTAATATCGGTTTTTTTCCTTAAATGCATTTTTTTTGATTAGCTTTAGCGGTTACATTTATGAATAGCTAGGCTAATTTAGTTCACTGAATTCTGAGTACCTACCATGTGAAAACATTGAGGAAAGTGCTGGAGAACAGAGTTCACTGTTGTAGGAGATGCAGAGATTTCTGCTGTAGCTCAGAAATGTTAAATGTCAGCACCCCCCTTTCTAAATGAAATTTCTTATCATCCAACTTCCTCACTGCTTTACTCCTATTAGATTTACTCTTTGAAGTTAGATCTTGACCATTGACCTGCACACTGGCTGGAAGCTCTTCAGGGCTCTGTTTCATTTAGCACCTGATCTGGGGCCACAGTCTGCCTGCACAGTAACATCTCAGACATAATCTGGTGCCCCTGCACACCCCTACGTAAAGCCACCTCAGCTGGCTGTAACTTTTGGAGTCTCAGTTCTGACAGATCCCACCAGGACTCAGCCCTACCATCCTGGTCACAAGTTTTACTGGGCACAGAGAAGAGGCTTATGTTGGAGGGGAGCACAGTGGGAAGATGGTCAAAGGGAGGGGAATGCAAATCTGTGTTGACAGTAATGAACAGGAAGGGAAACCAACTCCTTTAGCTTCTGGGATGTCATGGATTTCCTCCCAACACCCCCAGCTGGCTCCTCTTTTTCTCTCCTTCATCTCTTCTTGTTCCTCCTCCCATCCCATGTGTTGGCATTCTCTCCACTAGATTGTAAGTTCTATGAGGATGTTTTGTTCACAGCTGTATTCCCAGTGCCTAGTACCTTGCCTGGTATTTCGTCAGAACCCAGTAAATGTTATTTGAATGTAATGGATGACCAGATGGACTGTATTTGTGACTCCCTACTCTCTTCTAATATTGTTGACTCCACCTAGGAAGTCTCATTTATACCCATGACTGTGATTACCACTAGAACGCTAATGATAAGGGTCATTTCTAATCCTTGGTCCCTTCATCTTTCAGATGGGAATAATAGTTCTGATCTTCCATTTAAAAAAATAGGGATTAAATGAGATAGCATGTGAAACAGTGTTTAGTATATTTTTCAGTACAGCACAGGTAAGTGTTAGCCTCCTCCTTCCATTTTCCCCTATCTGATGCTATGCTACTCTTCTCTGCAAACTCTGCCCCTTACTCTGAGACTGGCACATAGCTGGCACTTTATAAATGATAATACATAATGGATGGCATCTATAAAAATGGTAGATAGCAAATATTTGGAGTATTCTAATGACTTTCGGTACAAACTAGCTGTCTGCTAATGAGAGGGAAAAATAATGTAGGCCATTTTGTTCAAAATATGGAGTATTACAAGATACTCAGTTAAAGGACTGACAAATTCTGGGCAGGATTAAGTGGGTCTGGGCAAGTTTGTATGGGCTGTGTGAAGACGGGCATGTAGCAGGAGACAGTGATGGCCACTCTGCAGACTAGCACTGGCTTGCCATTATTGGAAAGTAGAGAAGGCTTGCACTGTGGTTCTTACCCTTGCCTGCACATTAGAGTCACCTGAGGATCTATAAAAAACTACAGTGGAACTCAAACAGATGCCTGTACTCCAGTGTTCAGAGCAACATTATTCACAATAGCCAAAAGGTGGAAACAACCCAAGTTTCCATCAACAGGTAAACTGATAAACAAAATGTGGTCTATACGCACAGTGGACTATTATCCATCCCTGAAAAGGAATGAAGTCCTGATACGTGTTACTACATCACGAACCTTGAAAACATGGTAGGTGAAATAAGCCAGACACAAAAAGACAAATATTGTATCATTTTGTCATTCCACATATATGAAATATTTAGAAGAGGCAAATTGATAATCAACAGAAAGTTGATTAGCATTTACCAAGGGCAGGGGGAGAGGAGTTATTAGTTAATGGGTACAGATTCTGTTTAGGGTGATGATAGCACAACCTTATGAATGTAAATAATACCACTAAATTGTACACTTAAAAATGGTTAAAATGAAAGAATCAGAGAGAGCAGAGAATGCCACAGCACCATGAAGCAGAGTCCATCAGCCAGCAACCTTTGGAGATGAGGAAGGAGAGCGCCTCCCAGGGAACTTCATGGGGCAGGAGGCCAGGAGAGAAAGCTAGCAGATGATGCTGTGTTTGCCATATGCTGAGAGAGAGAGAAGCCCTGACTATGTTCACCATGTGCCTTCTCATTTGAGAGAGAAACTCTGAACTTCATCAGCCTTCTTGGACCAGGGTGTCTTTCTCTGGATGCCTTTGATGAGACATTTCTATAGACTTTCTTTAATTGGGACGTATTCTTGACCTTAGAACTGTAAACTAGCAATTTATTGAATTCCCCTTTTTAAAAGCCAAAAAAAAGGTTAAAACGGGAAATTTTATGTTATATATATATTATCACAATAATATTTAACAAACAAACAAACCAACAATTGGTCCCTGCGGTCCACACCCAAATAGTCCGGTTTCATTTGTCTGGGGGTTGGTCTGCGCATCAGGATATTTAGAAGCTCCCCTGGTGATTCTAATGTCCAGTTAAGATTGAGGACCCCTCAGGGAGAGATCACAAAATAGACAGAATTTTCTCACAGGAGGAGCTTGCCGATGTATTCAGTCCTATGCAGATATAATAAATATGTATTTATTTTGTTTCCTAGGAGCAGAGCTTTTAGGCACTTTTGACAGAGAGCTGATAAAACATGAAAGGAACCGCCAGGAGCTGGCAAATGCTGAGAAGCTTTTTGATCTTCCAATTACAATGTACCCAGAGTTGCTCAAAGTACAGAAGGAAATGGCCGGGTTGAAGATGATTTACGAGCTCTATGAAGGACTAAAGTTAAGTATCTCACTGAAGTACTCAACCTCAAACTCGGGGAAATGCAAGAACTGGTTTGGCCCAGCCGGCTCTGAGCCCACCACTATGAAGAGCTTGGGTCATGTTTCAGAGAAACTCACTTCAGAGGTCAAGGGTTTTGTTAGGGATGGGGTGAGCTCCTTAGTTGGAACTGGAAATTAAAAATAGAAAATGTCATGTTGCTTATGTGCCTCTCTTTAGTATGTGTTCCACATGCAAGTACATTTATTCACTCAAACATTCCTTCGTTTATTTGTCTGTTCATTTAGTTCTTTATAGCTTGCTGCTGGTTGTGCTGGCTACAGTGGAGGGTCCAGAAAGGAGCCACATCTGCCCATTCCTGCCCAAACTCGAGCTCCCAAGAGAGACTTACACATTAACAGATGACCCCCTACTATGATGTGTGATAGAAATGAGCCTGGAGGAGGAAGTCTGGCCCAGGAAGGAACTTTTATGAGATGGCATTTGAGTGATGCTGGGAATCAGGAACAGGTTTTTGCCTGGTGCAGAGGAAGGGCAGGGACCAAGATGTGAGAATGTGCAGTGGCCAGAGAAAAGAGCGCCAGTGGACAGGGAGATGAGGCTGGAATATGGGAAGGGAGTCTGGAGGCAGCTGGCGGATTGTAGTCAGGAAGGCATAAGGAGCCCCTGCCATAGGCCTGACAGAAGGGATGGTAGCCTGCAATTGAGGTCAGTTATAGAGGGAATTGAGTGGGAGAGACGATTCCAGAAACATTTTTAGAAGTGAAGTGAAAAGTCTTGGTGACTGATTAAATACATGTGCAATTTTAAAAAGTCAAAAAGAAAAATATGATCAATTTTTAAAAAAGACATCATGTGAACTAAACACAACCATATATGCATCAAAACAATTTTTTGTTGTTGTTATGCTGTGCGGTGGACACTTCATTCTTTTCCATGTGAATATCCTGTTATCACAGCATCATTTGTTGAAAAAACATTTTTTTTGAGTGTATGGGCCCAGAATCAAACTTGGGTCTCCTACATGGCAGCGGAGAATCCTAACACTAAACTAACCTGTGTACCCCGTCAAAATGATTTTTTTAAGAAAGTTAATTCAATATAGTGACATGGCTTTTATCACCAGCTATTGTTCAGATTATAGCTACTAAGTTACATTTCAGCGTTTGAAGTGACCTTCACCCTCCTTTGTATTTATATATATTTAATAACAGTTGCTTTTCCAAGCTGTGTGCCAAGAAGAGCTGATAGGAGAGCTCAAATGGGTGCAGGGAGGTAAATTAGATCATTGTCACAGTCCAGGTGAGAGAGGGTGGGAGCTTGGAGCAGATGGGGGCAGCGGAGGTAAGTAGTTTTGTCTGTTGTCCTATGTGGGGAGGCAGAATATATGGGTAAAAATGTTTCCAGTGGGAGGTGTTGGAAATTCTGGTTGCTTCTGTTCCCTCAATGACATCAGTAGTAAGGTCCATGACAGAGAGGATGGTGGGTGGAGGCGTGGGCCAGTTGAGGGGAGTGGAGTTGGAGTGAAATGATTTTCTAAAAGGTTGAAGCAAAGGACTATGGGGCTACTGGTGGCAGGGTAGTCCTGGATTTAACCAAGGCCACTGACAGTTGGTGGGTGTTTTCATCTGCCACGTTTGGCTGCGTGGATGCAGACATCGAGGGCTGTTGAATGTTGTGGGGTAGATTTAACCGAGACTGTGATTTTTGTCAAGTGCATGTAATGAAGAGAGTGGCAGGCCAAGGTGTTGAGAGTGGATGAAAGAAAGGCATTCTGTGGTTGGTTGACTGCATTGTGTTTAGGTTTAGAAAATCAAGAAGTACTCTACATTTTTTATGGTTTCCTTTTAATTGATCTTATAAATTTCTGCAAATAAATAATGTAATGAATCCTAGAGGTCACCTTAAAAAATCCAAAAGCTGTATGAGCTTTTAGGAAGAGAAATAAAGAATATACATTGTAAAGTAAAAAAAAAAAAAAAAAAGTAAAAAACAAAACATAACATATTTAATCAGTGAATATGATTTCCTAGTAAAATATGTTTCATGACTTCATATAATTCTGACAAGCTTAGATTTATAGATTGCAAACGTAAAATATTGAAGTTGATAAATTTTATGATAATAAGCTACTTATCTTTTTTACATTAAATCCCAGGAAGGAGGGCTTTTCTTTATGATAATCGTGTAGGATAGAGTTTTATTCTTATTTCTTAGTCTCAACGTGATAGTTAGGAGGCAGGTTCTTTTTTTTTTTAATTTATTTATTAATTAAAAATTAGCAAACCAAATAAAACATCAACATATATAATCAGTAATTCACAATATCATCACTTAGTTGCATAGTCATCATTTCTTAGAACATTTGCATCAATTTGGAAAAAGAAAAAGACAATAGAAAAAGAAATAAAACGAACACAGGGAAGAAAAAAAAAGATTGTACCTACTATACCCCTTACCCCTCGCTTTCATTGATCACTAGCATTTCAGACTAAATTTATTTTAGCATTTGTTCCCCCTATTATTTATTTTTATTCCATATATTCTACTCGTTTGTTGACAAGGTAGATAAAAGGAGCATCAGACACAAGGTTTTCACCATCACACAGTCACATTGTGAAAGTTATATCATTGTTCAATCATCCTCGAGAAACATGGCTACTGGAACACAGCTCTACATTTTCAGGCAGTTCCCTCCAGCCTCTCCATTACATCTTGAATTACAAGATGATATCTACTTAATGCATAAGAATAACCTCCAGGACAACCTCTCGACTCTGGAATCTCTCAGCCATTGACACTTTGTCTCATTTCCCTCTTCCCCCTTTTGGTTGAGAAGGTTTTCTCAATTCCTTG
The DNA here is from genome assembly GCF_023851605.1 of Tamandua tetradactyla. Lineage (NCBI taxonomy): Eukaryota > Metazoa > Chordata > Mammalia > Pilosa > Myrmecophagidae > Tamandua > Tamandua tetradactyla. The sequence goes on along the minus strand of NC_135331.1, from coordinate 8,253,060 downwards.
ATGCTAAGTCTCAGGTCATTCTAGGGTTTTTCTCAATCCCTTGAGGCTGAGTCTCAGCTCATTCTGGGATTTCTGTCCCACGTTGTCAGGAAGGTCCACACCCCTGGGAGTCATGTCCCACGAAGACAGGGGAGGGTGATGAGATTGCTTGTGTTGGCTGGAGAGAGAGGCCACATCTGAGCAACAAAAGAGGCTCTCTTGGGGGTGACTCTTAGGCCTAAATTTTAAGTAGACTTGACCTATCCTTTGTGGGGTTAAGTTTCATATGAACAAACCCCAAGACTGGGGGCTCAGCCTATAGCTTTGGTTGTCCACACTGCTTGTGAGAATATCAAGAATTCAACTTGGTGAAGTTGCATTTCTCCCCATTCTCACTATTCCCCGAAGGGGGCTTTGCAAATACTTTTCCATTCACTGATCGAATCGCTCTGGGATTCATTGGGGAATCATTCTGGACAAACTAACAAAATCTTATGTCCTACCTGAGATTCCAAGTACTTATGGTGTTCAATCAAACTGTCTACATAAGTTATATTAGGAAATGCACTAGTCAAAATATAAATTTTGTAACAAACATTTTTTGCTTTAGTCTCACACATAAGGTGACATTTTAAAATATTAATTACCATCTATTTTCAGTACCCTGCAATAATGACATTCCTTTGTTCTTCCTCATGCAAAAACATTTTTAAAATTTGTACATTTAGTCACTATTATTATATACTCTAGGCATTCCTAGATTATACCATCTCAATCTTTAACATCTATCTTTCTTTCTGATTTCATTTATGTCCCCAGCCCTCCTACCTCTATCAGTCTCACATGCAGCTTCATTCAGTGTTTTAACATAATTGTATTACAGTTAGGTAGTATTGTGCTGTCCATTTCTGAGTTTTTACATTCAGTTCTGTTGCACAGTCTGTATCCGTTCAGCTCCAATTACCCAATATCTTACCCTATTTCTGTCTCCTGATGGTCTCTGTTACCAATGACATATTCCAAGTTTATTCACTAATGTCAGTTCATATCAGTGGGACCATACAGTATTTGTCCTTTAGTTTTTGGCTAGTCTCACTCAGCATAATGTTCTCAAGGTCCATCCATGTTGTTACATACTTCATAAGTTTATTCCGTCTTAAAGCTGCATAATATTCCATCGTATGTATATACCACAGTTTGTTTAGCCACTCATCTGTTGATGGACATTTTGGTTGTTTCCATCTCTTTGCAATTGTAGATAATGCTTGCAATGTCAGGTCATATGGCAATTCTATATTCAGCTTTTTGAGGAACCGCCAAACTGCCTTCCACAGCGGTTGCACCATTTGACATTCCCACCAACAGTGAATAAGTGAGGAGGCAGTTTCTTTGATTAGCAATCTCATCTATAAATATTTTTTATTAGCTGCTTTTTATCAGGAAAGAGAAGTATGTTATAACAATTGGAATGAAATACCCTAATATCCAAGTGATTCCCTGATTTAAAAATACCTATTTCTGATTTCATATTTTTTTCTTTTCTGTTAAGAAAAGGAAGACATTTTTGGATTCTACACGTTCTCAGAATATAGTATTTTTACTCTTCCTTCCTAAAAATGTTAGGGTTCTTTTGTTATTGTTTTAGGTTATACCCCTTCAGTTGTGAATTTGAGGTTGTTGTGGATATATAGGTAATAATATTTTGCATGTGTGTTTTAAGCTTTTCACTGTAGTAGTGTATATACAACTAAAAACTTCCAATATTAGCCACTTCCAAGTGTCAGATTCAATGGTAAAGAGCTGAGCAGGAGCAAGAGTTAAGAATTTTCTCTCCCCATTGAGCTGTCTTCTCTTTTCCTAAGAGATCTTGTTAATGGAACTATTTCTTGTAAATTTCCAGCTTGCAAAAGAAGAGTGGTCTCAGACACTGTGGATCAACCTCAACATTCAGTTTCTCCAGGAAGGAATCGAAGGTTTCCTCAAGGCTCTGAGAAAGCTACCTCGGCAAGTCCGCAGTTTATCGGTGGCCTACTATCTGGAGGCAAAAATGAAAGCATTCAAAGACTCGATTCCTTTACTTCTTGACTTGAAACACGAAGCACTAAGAGACAGGTTTGTTTTGTCCTCAAAACTGATGTGAAAACATAAGAGCAGCTTTTAATTTAAAGTATGTCTATCAATTTACTATCTTTGCTTAGATCCAATGAAGAATAAGTTTCACACCAATTGTTTCTATGCAGAAGTGTCTATGAAATTATCAACCACAGGATTTTCTAAAGAAAAACTCTCAGGTTTAAAGTGGTGTTTTCAGTTGCTTCATTTGAAGGTTTAAAAAAAAAAAAAAGAGCAAGAGGTCTAGATCAATACCATTCAGTAGAAAAGCAATGTGATGCACATGAGTCATTTCAAATTTTCTAGTAGCCACATTAAGAAAAGTAAAAAGGAACAGGTGAGATTAATTTGAATCATGTAGTTAATTAAGTGTATCCAAAGCATTATCATTACAACTTGCAATCAGTATATAACATTACTAGTGAGCTATTTTACATTCTTTAGAAAAGATACTTCAACACAGGTGTATGTTTTATATTTTCCGCACATCTCAATCTGGACTTGCTCCATTTCAGTTGCTCAGTAGCCACCATATTGGATAGTTTAAAGGAAGAGCCAGTCCCGGGCCTGGGGTCTGTGATTCTTTGGATATGTTTTCCCATAGGAAGTGATTGGAGGGAGCTTTGTGAGCTACATTCTCCCTGACTGCACCTCTCTTCCTCTGTTGTATTTCTCAAAGCGTGGATGCATTGTTATGTAATGGCATCATTTGGCTCCCTTCCAGTCCTTCTCATTACATCCAGGAAACTGTCTTTCCTAAATGCCTTTAACACCCCTCTTACACTCCTGAATATCCCTTTCAACAAAGGGCAGGCCACAGGCCCAGGTGAATCAGGCTCTGAGCCTGTTTGTCTGCTGGGTACACCAGGCACTCACTTTTAGCTTTGCTTCTTCTGTTTCCTTATCTATAAAACTAGGTAGAAGTAAATGTTTTCTAGCTAAAGTTCCCTGTTGTGTGATTCTTAACCCAGTGTTTCCAAAACTTCAGTTATTCTACACCATTTTTGTCATATCTGAGTATCACCTATACTATCATTATTTTGTATTTTTCTTCCTATTGGCTCATTTCTCTTTTACCAAAATGAATATATTTTGAAAAGTAGCTTCCCTACCAATATAAATGGAAAGCCAAAAGCGCTTGCCATAAATGGAAAGTAATTATATAAAAAATATTAAATTTTAGCTCAAAGCTGTTTTCTGTCTCTTACCTCAGGGCCCACTCTCTAAAAAAGGTGAGTGTAGGTGAGGAGATGTTAAAGACACAACAGCACCAAGCTGAAACTATCTCTTCGCTATGATTCAAAGGTTTGGAAAGGAAGCAAAAAGGAAATTACTTTCTCCCTGGGTGACTGCTATTTAATATGAATCTGTGAACCCTCTAACCCACTAGTAGAGGTATGATAATCCTACTTTTTATCAGTTCCTGTGCTAGCCCTGGTAATATAAAAATAGATCAAACAGCAGATTTTCTTTCCAACCATTTCTGTTTCTTTGTGGGTTTTTACAACAAAAATCAGGAACTTTACATTTACTCCTTCTATGGTGGGTACCTACCATTCTACCAGTCTCCAGCGCCATGTGTAGCTGTTTTACTTCCTTCATTCCATAAAAATGGGCAAATCAGCAAGCCAAGCATGAACCTTAAATGTAGCCGAGCTGGGTCAAGAGCAGAGCTTCTTAATGTGTCTATTATGCAGAGTTCTGTCTGGATCATCCTATCTGAAGTAGACTTCTTTTCTTTCTCAGTCACTCTAGTTTCTTCATAGTACTCAAAACGACTTGTAATTATTTAATGTGTAGTTTTTTTTGTTTTTTTTTATTGACTCTGTTCTCCATAGGGCCTAAGTTCTTTGAGGATAGGAGCCTTGCTTTCTTAGTCTCTGTTACACCCCAGCTTCTCTCATTCTACCTGGCACAGAGTCAGCTCAGTAAATATTTATGGATTATATGTGAGTGTGTAATTTACATGAGGTTTTCAAAAAGGATGAATGATCCAATAAAGGTTAAGTGTGCTGGTCTAAGGATTATAATAGGAGCAGTTTCTAAAAATTACAAATGTGTATGTTTTCTTAGATGATTGTGATGACTAGTCTGTATGATATCATGCTAAATGTTGTTTCCTTTATTTAGGTCTGGTGGCCAGTAGGGCTTTGGAAAACTGTGAAAATACAGTTCCAATGATGCTCTCATATTTCATAATTCCATTGCAGGAAGTTTTTACCATAGGGTTTGTCCAGTGATTTAAAGGTAAATAATAAAATTCATCATTAAATTCAGTTGTCATAATTATTTAAATGTTGTTGCCCTTTCAGGCATTGGAAAGAGCTTATGGAAAAAACTGGAGTATTTTTTGAAATGACTGAAACATTCACCTTGGAAAATATGTTCGTTATGGAACTTGACAAACACACGGATGTTCTCAATGAGATTGTCACAGCAGCTATCAAGGAAATCGCCATTGAAAAGGTGAAGCTAATTTTAGTTATCATAAAAGAGTCTGTAAAAATGTATTTTTATTCCAAGGGAAACATATTTGTTCTAGTACCTGTTGCATTTGAGTAATAATAAATTGTTATAGACGTGACTAAGGACATGTGCTGATTTGAATCTGTTATGTACCCCAGAAAAGACTGTGTTCTTTTAATCCGTTGATATGGGGGTAGACTTATATTGTGGGTAGGACCTTTTGTTATGTTGTGTCAATTGAGATGTGACCCACCCAATTCAACGTGGATCTTAATTCTTTACTGGAGACCTTTATGAGAGGATAAAAGGCAGAAAGACCAAGAGAGAGAGCTTAGAGAAATGCCCAAAGAAGCAAGAAGGACCCACAGGAGATAAGAGAGCCATTGAAACCAGAACCCAGTAGAGAAGGAGTAGCAGACATTACCATGTGACTTCCCACATGACAGAGGAACCCTGGATGCCAGCAACCTTTCCTCAGAGAAAGTATCTTCTTCTTGATGCCTTAATTTAGACATTATCATGGCTTTAGAACTGCAAATTTGTAAACTATTAATCCGCATTGTAAAAGCCAATCCATGTCTCCCTGACAATGTGAGGCCTGACTCCTCAGGATGAGTCTGGTCCTGACACCATGGGATCAACAATGCCTCCTAGACCAAAAGGGGGAAAAGATGTGTAATGAAATAAGTTATCTATGGCCAAGAGAGATCAAATAGAGTCCAGAGACTGTTCTGGAGGCTACTTTTATGCACGCCCTTCAGTTAGAGAGTGCTAATTGCCATGGTCTGCTAAACCCCAACCAACATCACTCCTCTTGACTCTTAAGAACACCTAGGGCTCGGCCAGAGACTCTTTAACGTTTTCATGCACTAGGTTTGCCTTCTTGGAACCTGTAATTCCTGAGGGTTTCTCATTCAGATAAATCCTGAAACCCAGAGGGAACAGCCTCTCCAAGATTATCAATTAATTTCGTTCCCCTATCCTTAAGTGTGGACATACCTTCTCAACATGAAAAAAGTCAGAATGGGCATTGCCCCAAAATTGCTATAGATTAAGAGAAGGATTAAGGAAGGAGGAGGTATAGCAGAGAAAATGGGATTTAACAAACAAGTGTGGTTGCTGACTCACTATACTTACATTCCTTCTAGTTCCAATGTTTTGGAGCAGCTAGAAGAATATATCTGATGGCCCATGACAGACTCTGGGATCTGTTTTGTAACTATTTGTTGAAGTGTGCTTTGAAAATTATTGCTTTTTTCTTTCTTTACTTTGTATATATGTTATATTTTACAATTAAAAAAAATTTTTTTTTTAAGCCAACCCATGTCTGGTATATTGCATTCCACAGCTTTAGCAAACCCAAACAGAGCATATATGAAAAGCCCAAGCTAACATCTTATTCAATGGTGAAAGACTAAAAGCTTTCCCTCTGAGATCAGGAACAAGATAGATGCCCACTGTCACCATTATTATTCAACATTGTATTGGAAGTTCTTGCCAGAGCAGTTACGTAAGAAAAAGAAGTAAAAGACATCCAAATTGGAAAGGAAGAAAGAAAACTTACCCTGTTTGCAGATGATACGATCCTTTATGCTGAAAACCCTTAAAAATCCACAATAAATCTCCTAGAGCTAATACATGAATTCAACAATGTGGCGGGCAACAAGATCAACACCAAGAAGCCAGTAGTGCCTCTATTCACAAATAATGAGTAATTGGGAGAAGAAATCAAGAAAAAAAATTCCATTCACAATAGCAACTAAAAGAATCAGATATCTAGAAATGCTAAGTCTACTCAAGGATGTAAGGTGCTTTTATACAGAAAACTGCAAAACATCACTAAAAGAAATTAAAGAAGATCTAAATAAATGAAGGACATTTTGTGTTCATAGACTGGAAGACTGAACATCATTAAGATGTCAATACCACCCAAAGAAATGTATAGATTTAATGCAATTCTAATAAAAATTCCAACAACCTTCTTTGCAGAAATGGAAAAGCCAATCATCAAATTTATATGGGAGGGTAAGGGACCCCAAATAGGTAAAGCCATCTTGGAAAAAATGAATGAAGTTGGGAGGCTCACACTTCTCAATCTTAAAACAAATGATCTTAATAAAAACAGCATGAGACTAGCACAAAGACAAAAATATAGACCAATGGAATATAATTGAGAGCTCAGAAATCAACCCTCCTATTCTAATTTGCAAGCTGCTGGAATGCAATATACTGGAAATGGAATGACTTTAAAAAGGGGAATTTATTAAAGTTTCAAGTTTACATTTTCTAAGGCCGTAAAAATGTCCAAGTTAAAGCAAGGCTATAGAAATATCCGATCTAAGGCATCCAGGGAAAGATACCTTGGTTCAAGAAGGCCAATGATGTTCAGGGTTTCTCTCTGAATTGGAAGGGCACATGGCAAACATAGCGACATCTGCTAGTATTTCTCTCCAGGCTTCTGTTTCAAGAAGCTTCCCGTGGGGCATTTTCCTTCTTCCTCTCCAAAGGTCTGTGGCTGCATTGGCTCTTGTGGCTCTTTCCAAAATGATTCCCTCTTAAAGGGCTTCGGTAAGCAACCCACCCTGACTGGTGGAGACACATATCCATGGAACCCATCTAATCAAAAGTTACCAACCGCAATTGGGTGGGTCACATCTCCACGGATAATCAAAAAGCTCCCACCCAACAATGTGGAACAAGGATTAAAGGACATGGCTTTTCTTGAGTACACCACAGACTCAAACCAGCACCCCTCCCATTTATGGCCAACTGATTTTTGACAAGGTGGCAAAGATTACTTAATTGGAAAGAATAGTCTCTTCTGCTAATGGTGCTGGGAAAACTCAATCCCCATTTGCAAAATAAAAAGGAGGACTTCTGCCTCTCATCATAGATAAAAATCATCTCAAAATAGATCAGAGACCTAAATATAAGAGCTAGAATGATCAAACTCCTCTAATAAAATGTAGAGAAGTGTCTTCAGGACCTTTTGTTAAGTGATAGTTTCTTAGACTTACACCCAAAGCCCAAGCAGCAAAAGAAAAAAAATAGATAAATGGGACTTCATGAAAATTAAAAACTTTTGTGCCTCAAAGGACTTTATTTTGAAAGTAAAGTGACAACCTCCACAAGGAAAGAAAGTATTTGGAAACCACATGTGCCAGTTTGAAAATATTATGTACCCCAGAAAACCCATGTTTTAATCCTGATCCAATCTCATGGAGGCGGTTGTTTCTTTTAATCCTGATTCAATATTGTGGGTTGTAAACTTTTGATTAGAATATCTTCACAGAGATGTGACATGTCCCAATGTGGGTGTGACCCTTTGAACAGATGGGGTTGTGACTCCACCCATTCCAGGAAGGTCTTGGTTAGTTAACTGGAGTCCTTTAAAAGAGGAAACATTTTGGGGAGAGAACAGATGTAGACTCTTAGAGAACAGTTGCTTCAGAGAACAGAGACTCAGATGCTTGGAAATGCTTGGAGCCCAACATATGTTGCCATGTGCCATCCCATGAGATGTTAAGCAAGCCAGAACCTGGAGAGAGTGAAGGGAAGCCAAGAGATAAAAGCCAGCCCTGGAAAAGCAAAATGAGGAACCCTCACAGGAACAGAGGCTGAAAGCAGCAGAGCCCAGTAACAAGGGACCAGCCTATGCCAGCCACGTGCCCTTCCAGCTGATAGAGGTGTTCAGAAAAGCCATCAGCATTTCTTGGGTGAAGATAACCTCCTGTTGGTACCTTAATTTGGACGCTTTAATTTCCTTAGAACTGTAAACTTGTAACTTATTAAATTCCCTTTTTATAAGCTGTCCATTTCTGGTATATTGCATTCTGGCAACTTAACAAACTAATAGACCACATATCCAATAAGGCATTAATATCCAGAATATATAAAGAAGTCCTTCAACTTAACAAGGGGACAGACAACCCAGTTAAAAAAATGGAGCAAAGGACTTGAATAGACACCTCTCCAAAGAAGTTATACAAATGGCCAAAAGGCACATGAAAAGATGTTCAACATCATTAGCCGTCAGATAAATGCAAGTTAAAACCACAAGGAGATGCCATTTTACTCTGATTAGAATGGCTAGTATTAAAAAAATGGACTATAATAAGTGTTGGAGAGAATGCAGAGAAATAGGAGCCCTCATTCATTACTGGTCACTATGTAAAGTGGTCCAGCTGCTGTGGGGAATGGTGTGTGGCACTTCCTCAGAAAACTACGTATAGAGCTGCCATATGATCCAGCCATCCCACTATTAGGTATATACCTAAAGGAATTGAAGTCGGGGCTTGAACAGATTTTTGCACACTGATGTTCATAGCAGCACTATTCACAATTACCCAAGAAGGGAAGCATCTCAAGTGTCCATCAACCGATGAATGGAAAAATAAGTTATGGTATATGCATTGGAATATTATTCAGCCATTAAAAAGAATGAAGTTTTTGTGCATGCAGCAGCATGGATGAACCTTGAAGATATGTTGCGTGAAATAAGCCAAATACAGAAGGACAAATGTTGTATGATCTCACTGCTTTGAGGCAATTAGAATGGGCAAAGTGATAGAGTCAGAATCTATAATATAGGTTGCTGGGGCATGGGGTGGAGATAGGGAATGCGAAGTTGAGTTTTACAATATATAGGGTTCCCATTGGAATGATGAAAATATTTTGGTGGATGGTTGCACAGCAGTGTGGATGCAATTGGCAGCTCTGAAATATATGTCTAAATATGATTAGGAGGGGAGGTTGGATAGTTGTAGTAACAGAATAAATATTAAAAAAAAATTTATCAAACTATGTACACAGTGAACTCTGGGTTAAACCATGGACATTGGATTAATAGTGCAGTTGTAAAAATGTGCTATCATGAATTGTGACGGCTGTTCTACACCAAAGCGGAGTGTTAGTGGTGAAGTAGTGTATGGGAGTCCTGTATTTTATTCACGATTGTTCTATAAAAACCCACAACTTCTCTAATAAAAAGAAAAAAGAAAAAGTATATATTTTTTAAAAAGGAATTGTTGAAGAAATAGAATTTTTGTCTCAGTTAAATTTTGATTGTTTTCTAATGATAGTTTCATTATTTGTTTATTATAGAAATAATGAATGTTCATGGTGGAAAATTGAGAAAATAGACAAACCATTCATTATTCTACCACCTGAAAATAATTATTAATATTTTGTTGTCTATCCTTCCATACTTAAATGTACACACAAGTATACATACATAAACACGTGCACACATATATAGCACACATATGTGTATATACACATACATATCCATATACAACCCATATGTACATCTATACACGTATATGCATAAAACACATGAACATGCGTGCATGTTCATCAAAAACATAAATACATTTCACATACATAAATATGCATATGCACTATCATTTGCCTATGTGTATGTAAATGTATATATGCACAATATACATACATATACACACATGTACATGCAAAACCCCACATATTGTACATATGGATCAGATGTGTTTTAAAAATGGAATCATAGTGGTCATATTTTGTAATTTGATTTTCTTGCTTAATAGCAGAGTAAACCCAGGGGCAAGAGTACAAAAGTGTGCAGACCCTGGAAACAGTCTGCAGAATTTAGACCCTGGTTCCAGCACTCAATAGCTCAGTGGACTTGGCAAACTTCTTCATGTCTGAGTCCTAGTTTCCTTCCATGTAAAATGGAGGCAGTAATAATACCTGCCTCATAAGGTTGTCTTGAAGACTAAATAATATCATGGCAGGTGCTTAATAAATGATAATTATTATTACCATGACAGAATCTCTTCTTATTCAGAAAACTGGAGCAGAACTTCAGGTTGAAGAGTTGGTCAAAGGCATGCTAAGAAACTTGTTGGATTGGAGTTTGGTTTCCTCAATTTATGTGCCCAAATCATTCTTTTTATATTCCTGACCAGGCTGTCAAGGAGATTCTGGACACTTGGGAAAATATGAAATTCACTGTGGTCAAGTATTATAAAGGCACTCAGGAGCGAGGCTACATCTTGGGGTCTGTTGATGACGTTATTCAGTGCCTCGATGACAACACTGTCAACCTGCAAAGCATCTCAGGAAGCAGATTTGTGGGGCCTTTTCTGCAAACTGTTCACAAATGGGAGAAAACACTTTCTCTAATTGGGGAAGTTATTGAGGTGAGAGAAAAGACAAAAAGCTGTCAGAGCCAGTTAATTTCAGAACTTTTATATGAGGATATTTGTACTTAGAAGCTGGTGATCTTATTTCATACATCGTGTGTGTGTGTTTTGGGTTGGTTATAAAGCCCTGGGAGTTTTTTGTTGACTTTTTATTTAGTGATTTATTATTTATAGGAAATGAATTTTTGATTTTTGAATTACTAAGGAGATGTAAATTGTTAAGGAAAGCAATGGCAGGATTCTAGATTTGCATTAAAGAGCCCAGCCTTGCACTCGTCTTGATTCCCAGGACAAGTATGGAATGGATGATCCACATCTTGATTATTTTGGAGTGAGGGGCATATGTTTAGAGAAGTTGATCTGAGTTTTTATTTCAATGAATGTGTTTTTAATTTCCAAGTTTCATAGTTGATTCTTTTTCATTTATCTGTGTTCTTGTTCAGTACTGTCTTGTTCTTGTTTCAAGATTTCTCTTACCTCTTTTATCACAGCGAACATTTTAAACATAATTATTGTAAAGTCCTTTTCAGATTTCTGTATGATTTTTATTTTCTTAGGCAATAAGTTTCCTCTTCTTATTGTCTTCTGACCATTTCTCATGTTTTTTTCTCTGTGCACTGTGATTTTTTTTTAAGTTAGTCTTATATATATTTTCTTTTCCTATGCTTGCTTCACTTTGTCATGTGTGTGTATGTGTGTTTTAAAACTATTTCATTGTGTTTATGTATATGTATATCATAAAATTTGCCATTGTAATAATTTTTAAGTGAACAATTCACTGGCATTAGTTACATTTACGTTGTTGTACAGCCATTACCCGTATCTATTACCAAAACTTTTTCATCACCCCAAACAGAAACTGTACCCTTTAAACAATCACTCAACACTCACTGTCTTCCTTGTCCCTGGAAACCCCTCATTACTTTCTGTCTCTGTTTTTCTCTAGATATTTCATGTAAGTGGAATCATGCAAAATTTTCCCTTTTGTGTCTGGCTTCTTTCACTTAGAATGTTTGCCAGGTTTCTGTATGTAGCAGCATGTATCAGAACTTCATTCCTTTTTATGGCTGAATAATATTCCACTGTATGGATAGACCAGACTTTGTTTATCCAGTCATCTGTTGATGGACACTTGGGTTCCCCCTTTTTGGCTCTTGTGAATAGTGCTGCTGTGAGCACTGATACACTCTCATGTGTCTGTGAAGTTTCTCCAACTTGGCCTGTAGCATTGGGCAGCTTCAGACAAGGTTTTATATTAGGTGCTCTGAATTTTTTTTTTTCCTTTGTGACAAATGCTATTCCCCATCCCTGTGAGCAACCCAGGCTCAACTCACCATTTTTTGTTTGATTTCTTTTCTTTCCTTCCCTGGCCGCAGGCAAGGGGCTTGCTCCTGGCTACAACCCAAACTTTGGGTGATTGTTTCCAGATCAGTTTCCCAGCTTAAGTGCAGCTCAGGGCCTGGCCTCTGGTCATGCAGGGGCTTGCCTCATTTTTGTATGGGCATCTCATGGTTCTGTCTCTGATTCCATTGGATCACGGGGTTCCAGCCTCTGCTTCCTCACTGTCCCAGGCTGGTATGGAAGGTTTCCTTTTTCTTTTAAGTGTAACTTTGTATTTTTAAATACTTAGTCATGCTTTATCCAACATTCCTGTATGTTTGGGTTGGAGAGAAGTGGATATGTATGTTTGCTCTGCTGTCTTTCCTGGAAGTCCTTTGACCTGAGATGGTTTTACTTTGTCCTGAGTTAGGGTGGGACTTTCCTCTGTACACCTAAGGCACTGGTTAACCTGTGCCAGTACTAACGTTGTGTGTTTACAGGTATGGATGCTGGATCAGAGAAAATGGATGTATCTTGAAAGCATTTTTATTGGGGGAGATATACGATCACAACTTCCAGATGAGGCGAAGAAGTTTGACAACATCGATAGAATGTTTAAAAGGGCAAGTGACTGACTTCTTTTTTAGTCTTGAAAGAAAGATGGTTATATGAGATTCTTTTACTTTTGCATTTGCATGTGATATTTTTCTCCATTAGTGTCTTCTAAAATTTCTTCTGTCATAATATATGACTTTAAACTGTTTATTAAAAATTTGTTTGCTATTTAGCTGTTGGTACATGACTATTTTTGTTGTTTATTTGTATTATAAAAATAATGCTTGTTTTTTAAAAAGTAATGCTTGTTTAAAAACTTTAGAAAATATAAAAAAGTAAAAAAAAAGTCTTGTACCATCCTTTTACCTTATATGACCAACTTTAATGTCATGTATTTCTTTTTGTCTTTTATTAAAATATATGTGGATTTAAAAACACAATTATAATCATACCGTGTACAATTTTATTGCTTATAATTTCCTCTTAATATTATGAGAAGTGTTATTTCATATTATGAAACCATCTGAGAAAATATTTTCATGGCTTCATATAATATTCCAGTCCATTGCTTGACCTTAGTTGACTTGATTTTTCTTCAGTAGTTGGGCATTTTGTTGAAATGAAGTCATTTGCATTTATCAATAATGTGCAAGTTGATGCCTAAAGCTTTTCCCATATTTGGGATGAATATCTTAAGATAGATCGTTGGAAGATGAATGGCAGGTGATAGGGCATCCTCATTTTAAAACTCTTCCAGAAGGGGCATGTCCTCATGACTGCCGATGAGACCAGGGTTTTATCCCAGGTCTTCATCCCCTAGTCGGGGTGCTTTGCCACCTGGTTCTGTTGTTGGGTTTGTCATTGTGTTCGTGAGTGGTCAGGTCATGATTTGGTCTCCTTTATCCACTCGAATTTGTCATCATCTTTTTCTTATTCATTTGCTCCGTTTTCATGAACATTTAGAAAAAAACATAAAATATCTATTCATTATTTAAGGATTTGGACATACAAATAATCAAGAAAAAAAAGTAAAGAAAAGGAATAAAGTACCTGTGATCCCATTACTAAAGATGACCACTTTTAACAGTGTGGCCTATTTCTTTGTAGAATTTGTTAAATCGCTTTTAACAATTTGGCATATATTTTTCCAGAATTTGTTATATTGCTGTGTAAGCATAAGCATAAATAGATAAGTACATCCATAAATATATCTAGTACAATATAATTGGCTTTTTTTCATATAACATCTTACACATTTCAATAAACAAACATCAAAATTATTAGTTGTAGCAGTTGCTTAGTATTTCATTGTATGAATTATTTACCTAATTCCCTATTGTTGAAGATTTCCGTTATTTCACTTTTTCCTTCTTTTTTGCTATTATAAATATATGCTGTAGAGAACATTCTACATTGCTCAAAGTAGAATTGCTGGGTTCATTCATTCAACAGTCTTCACTGAGAGCCCTCTGGGTACAGGCACTGTTGTAGGTATCTGGGGCGCATCAGTGAACAAAACAGATAAAAATTCTTGCCCCATGTAGTTGACCTTCCAGTAGAAAGGGGGACGGGGCGAGGGGAAGAAACATCAGAATTGAACAAATTACAAGGTGTAAGTTAGAAGGTGCTAAGTATATAGTTACTTTAAAATGTGGCAGATTTTGCTAAATTGCCCTCCCTAAGGGCTGTGGTTAGGGATAGTTAGTTAGTTTTGTTCTTTGTTGTGCTTCAGTGCTGACAGATGCCTGCTTGGGACGCATAAATGACACTTGTATTTCCTCAGCTCACCGTTTCTCCTCTGGTCCTTGTCCAGATAATGGGAGAGACTTTGAAAGACCCCGTGATCAAGAGGTGCTGTGAAGCACCAAACCGCCTCAGCGAGTTACAGAACATCAGTGAGGGCCTCGAGAAATGCCAGAAAAGTTTAAATGACTACTTAGATTCCAAGAGAAATGCTTTCCCGCGGTTTTTCTTCATTTCTGACGATGAGCTGCTCAGCATCCTGGGCAACAGCGATCCTCTCTGCGTCCAGGAGCACATGATCAAGGTCAGCCGCCCTGCTCTGCAGTGGGAGCCCCCGCCCAAGCGTTGTCACTGCAGTCTGCTTTACCCTGCTCCTCTTCACAGTGATGTTCATCCCAGAGGTTTAGGACTGTCAAGTGCTGCTGGAGATTTTCATCTGAATATACACCGGAACTCACCTGTTGTTTGTTCCTCTTTTTCTGCAGCTCCCAAACAGCATTTTTGGGGTGGGGGGGTGGGGGGTGAGAAACACAAGAACACACGAAGATTAAAATAATAAGCAGAGACAATAAAGGATAATGGTTTAGCATATAGACTATGGAGCCAGATTGCCTGGGTTCAAATCCTGGCTCTATGCTTATTTGCTGGGTGACCTTAGGCAAGTTCTTTAACCTTTGTGGGCATCTTGTTCCTCATGAGGGTAGCCCCAGTAGTTACCAGTGTCAGTGGGCTTCTTATAAAGACTAAATGAGTTAATATTTATAAAGTATATAGGACAGTGCCTTCCTTACAATGTTGATGAAATAATCTCATCCACCACACACGGTGGACATTCATTAATATTTAATAGTACTTGTTTTGTCTCTCTCATTTTTTCTTTTGGAAAATAAAGTCTTACAGATGAAGGTGATTTACCCCCACTCCCATCTGTAGTTCCTCTTCTGCTTTCTAGAGGCAGCCACTGTCATGAGCCTGCTGTGACTCTTTCCACTTTTAAATTTCCATGCTTTTGTATAAACGTGTGGGTATCCATGAATAACAATGAATGGCAGGAAACACAGCAGAGAACAGAGCATGGCCGGATGTCATCCTTGGCCAGCTCTATTTAGTGTTGGCTGAGAGCAGGGTTTCTGGCTGTGTTGAGCAGCATCCCTGGCCTCTCCCCCAAATGCCAGTTGCATTCTCTTCCCCAGCTGTGACAACCAGAAATGCCTCCTGACATTGTCCAGTGGCCCCAGGGACAAAATGACTCCCAGCTGGGAACCACTGTTCTAAAGTAAGTCCTTTATTCCAAATAAAGGAAGCACTTCAGATCAACTGCTTTATTTCATAGTTTCCCTTTAACTAGTGTTGGCTTCTTTCTTTGAATTAAATTCATATTTTTATTACATGGTTTCCTTTCTCAAAGAGGAGGATTAGCATTCTGTTTCCACTTTTATCAATAAATATTTTACTGTTACAGAAAAATGTATAGTTAGAAGTTCTTAATTTACTGTCAGCACCTTTTGCAAAACTCTGATTTTATCCATTTAAGACTGTTGCCTTTCTCTGCTGCTCACTTTTTGATTTGCAGTGCCCTGTTTTTCATAGGGCAGGCTTTATGGGACTCATTTTCCCAAATGTTACCCTGACTAATCATAGTGATAATGACCAACACTGCCAAGTG
Organism: Tamandua tetradactyla; assembly: GCF_023851605.1. NCBI lineage: Eukaryota > Metazoa > Chordata > Mammalia > Pilosa > Myrmecophagidae > Tamandua > Tamandua tetradactyla. Next base: position 8,237,040 of record NC_135331.1, on the reverse strand, counting down.
CAAACATTGTATGCCAGCATTTCACACGCGGTGTCTCATTTGATCTGACAGTTCCATCTTGTAAGTGCCTTAATTATGCTCATTCTATGACTGAGGAAACTTGCTGAGAGAAGAGAAACAAATTGCCCAGTTACCCAGATGGACAGTGGGGAAGCTGGGATTCAACCACAGATTGCTAATTTCCAAGCCCCCGGGTGTTTAATCACTGTTTTTGTCCACCTTTTTAATGTTACACTGGCACATATGTGTAGACACTGCCCCATACCAGCAGACATACTAGCATCCTAAGTGGAGGGAGTCTGTTTTCTTTTTCTTATCCACCACACATCTTGCACAGTGCAGGGTAAATGAAAGTACCCAATTAATGTCAGTTGGATGAACAAACAATTGTGTGCATGAACGTCCCTTTGGTGTGTGATCTTGGTAGACCTGTTGCGGTTCCTCGCATCCTGCCAGTTCTGATGGGGCACTGCAAGCTGTCCTTTGCCTCCAGAATTCAAAATATCACAGCTTGCTCCTTCTGCTGTGTTGCAGATGTATGACAACATAGCAGCACTGAGATTTAATGATGGGGAGAGTGGAGAAAAATTAGTGTCAGCCATGATTTCAGCAGAAGGAGAAGTCATGCAATTTCGGAAGATAATCCGGGCTGAAGGGCGTGTGGAGGACTGGATGACAGCAGTTTTGAATGAAATGAGAAGAACGAACAGACTAATTACCAAAGAGGCTATTTTTAGATACTGTGAAGACAGAAGCAGGTGAGTCACAAATGTGAACATGTGCTACTTTATCATATAGTCACAATGGAGTTTGCTAGTAATTTTTTAAATACTTATAGCAGTTTTATTCATGATTGTAAAAAATTGGAAGCAACCATGATCCCTTCCATTGGTGAATGGGTAAACAAACTCTGGCACATCCCTACAATAAAATTTTTTTTAAAAGCAGTTTTTTTGAGATATATTCACATACCATGCAATCCATCCAAAGTGTGCAATCCATGGCTCACAGTATATTCACAGAGTTGTGTATTCATCACCACAGCAAATTTTAGAACATTTTTGTTTCTACCAAAACAAAAACCCTATGCCCTTTATCCCCCCTTTATTTATTTTTAGATAAAAGATGTATCTTTTCTCAGGAAAACAGAAAGTTAGGGAACCACACTACATTTTACAACCTACATTAATTTGTACCCCCTTTATTATTTACACTTAGCATTGGCATGGTACTTTTGATGCAGTCAGTGAAAGAATATTAAAATATTACTGTTAACTGTAGTCCATAGTTTGCATTAGATATATTTTTTCCATATGCCATCCTATTGTTAACACCTAGCAATAGTTATGTACAAATATAAGAATAATAAGGATATAAGAAATGTAAAAATATTCTTATATTTGTATGATTAACCACAGTTCTCGTCTACAACACTGACTTAATTTTAAGGGTTTTGAGTAGATTGACCATTTCAATTGAGGTTTTCCTTTCTATCAATAGCTACATTAAATGTCTTTATATTATCACCTAGTGCAGTGCTTATCTGAGTTGGGGTCCCCAGTACTGCACTGACAGCACTCCCTGGGAGTAGGTTAGAAATGCAAATTCTCGGGCCCCATTCCAGACTTGTTGCATCAGAAAGTCTGGAAGTGGGACCCAGGGATCCTTGTTTTAACAAGCCCCTTCTGGTGATTCTGAACATGCTCAATGTGAGGTCCAGTGACCTAGGGAACCAACAGAAATCAAGTGTGTAGTCGGATTGATTATGCACATAAGTTAGTCAATAAAGTTGTATAAAGAAAATGTTTTTAATCAAAAATGCCTTTATTTTAGTCTACAAACAACAAACCCATTTTCTTCTTTTTCCATGATAATCATGATTAAATTTTTAAGAAATTGGCTTTTAAAATGCATCTTCTAAGTTTTCTCTTTAACAGGAAACTTAACTTTATAGAATCTAAACATTAAAAGTAAAAAAAAAAAAATTCAATTTTTCTGCCATTATGCAATGAAACAGATTCCAGCAAGTCAAAGAAATCCCGTTATCCTCCTCCAGGAACCAGCATTATGATGTTATTTCCATTTGGCAAAATCTGTTCTAATTTAATAATTGCTTTAATTTCTGACACCAACTGTAATGCTGTTCTGGCTCTGAATACCCAGAATTCAGTGAGGCTTGCAGGTTCAGGGCTTAGTCCTCATCAGAATGCCATTGCTTCAGACACCAGCTGCAAATTCTGGGGGTCCCAGACCACCCAAACTTCCTGTCAACTGGTTTACACCTTTGAGTGTGCTCCACTACCCTCCAAATTCAGTGATTCCCTAGACTCAGAACTCTGAAAGCCCTATATATATATAGGAGTACAGCAAAAAGGATACAAATAAGAAGAGCCACATAGAATGAGATCTGGGATGGTCCCCAAATGTAAAGCTCCTGGGTCCTCTCTATCAGAACATGTCCCTCTTCTGATATGTTGGTGTATATTATCAACTAGGAAAGCTTGCCTGAGCTTCAGTGTCCAGAGCTTTTATTGGGGTTTCATTATGGAAGCAAAATTGATTGAATTAAGGCCTAAGTGGTTGAACTCAATCTCTAGTCCCTCCCTTCCTGGAGATAAGACTGATGTTATGATATGTGGCCCAACCCCACTAATCCCATGGTTGGTTTTCCTGTCTGGTCAGCCCCACCTTTAGGTTACAGGTGTGGTTGGCCCCACCGTGGGTCATCTTATTAGCATAAACTATCTAGTGTGGTCTGGAGGGCCTACCTGTGAGTAACAAAGATACTCCTATTTCAGGAAATTATAAAGATATAGAGGGTATTCTCAGGGATAAAGGCCAGCCCAAATTCCTTGTTATACAACAGCAGTCCTCCTTCCTTCTGCTGTGATTTCCCTGGCAGCAGCAGTTGGATGAATTGGTGGTAGCATTGGAAACTTATCTGCCATTTTCCTACTCAGACAGATATCTGCATTTGTGCGTGCATGTGTGCGTCTCTGTGTGCATATCCATGGGCCTGATATTTCATTATTTAGCCAGAGGGGTCTTACTGTCATTTGCTTACCTGAAGCTTTTAGTTTGCTTTCCTTATTTCAGGTGAAAGAAATAAATTCTTAATAGGATTGTTTCCTTTACCCTTGTTTGTGGGGAAAAATCTCTTAAAGGTGTATGTTTTATGTAGAGTCGACTGGATACTCCTATACCAAGGCATGGTGGTGTTGGCTGCGAACCAGGTATGGTGGACCTGGGAGGTAGAAGACGTCTTCAACAAAGTGAAGCAAGGGGAGAAGCAGGCCATGAAGCACTATGGCAGGAAAATGCACCGGCAAATTGATGAGTTGGTGACTCGGATCACCATGCCCTTGAGCAAAAACGACAGGAAGAAATACAACACGGTTCTCATCATTGACGTGCATGCCCGAGACATAGTCGATTCTTTCATAAGAGGCAGGTAAGGATCCTCCAGGGGCACTGGAGCATCAGGATTCATTCTTTAACCATCTTTGGATTTCTTCAACCACCTGCCCTTCCATCCTCTGTCTTAGTCATCTCCATTTCCCACCTTTCAGCATTCTTGAGGCCCGGGAGTTTGAATGGGAAAGTCAGCTGCGGTTTTACTGGGACCGAGAACCAGATGAACTCAACATCCGCCAGTGCACAGGAACCTTCAGCTACGGCTACGAGTACATGGGGTTGAATGGGAGATTGGTCATTACGCCCCTTACGGACCGGATTTACCTGACCCTCACTCAGGTGATTGCCAGCTTGTCTTTTAGTTTTGACCTACCTTGAGTTTATGCATTTTTCTCTGTACATGACAAAGGTAATTGCAACAGGGTCATCATTGCTTTAAACCCATGAAAGGATTTCCATTTGGGATTGCAATGTTGCAAGTTCAGGAGGTCTCCAAGATAACCATGTTCAGCTCCAGTAATTTGCTAGAAGGACTCAGGGAACTCAGCAAAGCTGTTATACTCACAGTAATGGTTTATTACAGTGAAAAGATGCAGATCAGAATCAGAGGATACAGATGCACTGGGCATTCTCCAGGAGAACCCAGGTGTGGAACTTCCAGTTGTCCTCTCCCAATGGAGTAGTGAGCACAGCTCTTTATTTCTCTCAGCAATGTGTGTCAACACACAGAGTGTTGCCAATCACAGAAGCTCATGAGCTCTCATCTGGTGTCCAGCATTTCTGTTAGGAACTGGATACACAGACATGGGTGGTTGCCCAGTGCCTGACCTTAGTCACCAGCCCCTTTGGAGATCGAGCTGATACCAGGTGGTCCAAAGCCTCTATCATAAAGCACAATGTTAGACTCTTTGGTGTGGCTCAAGACCTCCTGGGTAAACAAAGACACTCTTTTCAGACAAGACAGGACAAGGGGTTTGAGGTCATCTCCCAGGAGCTTAGGGTAAGAAAGCCAAAGCTTTCTTTGAGCAAGGTTTCTCCTTCATTGGCAGATACCCATGTGCCCATGAATGTCTTCTCTGGGTCTACTGGGCATTGCCCTCATGACCCCAGGCGTTTTCCAGCATGTTGCTTAGTCCCTGGTACACTAGTCCCTATATAATGGAGCATCAGTAGACATCAATGGGAAAATGCAGAAAAGAAATGTTTAAAATGGTGACTATCAAAAGAGTATGAACTTATTCATTGTCACTTATGTATACGTTCCACATGTATTGTCATGGTGCTAAACTTGTAAATGACGTGTTTCCTTATGTGAAACAGACAACATGTTTTGCATTTGGCTTATAACAGGCACTGTCCATGTATCTGGGTGGGGCTCCTGCTGGCCCAGCAGGTACCGGCAAAACCGAGACCACTAAGGACCTTGCCAAAGCCTTGGGCTTGCTCTGTGTCGTAACCAACTGTGGCGAAGGCATGGACTATAAAGTAAGGCATGGGTACCACTTTTAGTGCTATCTTATTAGGCAGGGAGCTCAAAGTGGTACATGGCAGGAAGACAGTCTGCCTCACACTCTGTTAAATGGCATGGCAGTGGTTAAGAGAATGTAGTAGATGACCACAATCACAGAACTTGAATGTGTTTTGTTAGCAGCGTGTAGAGCAAGAGTTCTAAGCGTAAATGCTTACCAGAGTGAACATCCAACAGAGATGATAGAGAGGAAGGGGTGATCTGTGGTCAACTGGGGAGAAATGTTTTGACTAACAGAGGCACCACTGTTAAGCTTCAGTCGGTTGGTGCCATTTGGGGAAATGGACTGAGTATTGTTAGATTTTCCAATCTGTCAAGAAAAGCCAGAAATCTGGAGTTTTGCATGAAAGTCCTTGATTTGTTAGTGGGAGATGGGCCATGTGAAGCCTTGCAAGTCTTGCCAGAAAGATCTGTCAGTGGTGGCTAGTTGCTTTTCTGCCTGTCTGAGTATCTCATTGTTTGCTTTAATTTAGAAAATGTATCCATAGATGGGTCACTTGCAATTTATTTCATTCTAGGCCATTGGGAAGATTTTCTCTGGCCTTGCCCAGTGTGGAGCTTGGGGCTGCTTTGATGAGTTTAATCGGATTGATGCCTCTGTGCTCTCGGTTATCTCGTCTCAGATTCAAACAATTCGAAATGCTCTGATCCACCAGTTAACCACGTTCCAGGTGAGGATATGACATTCACATGGATCACGTCCCCTGTATGCAAACTGCCATGTTACCTTCGAACTGTCAGATGGCAGGGCCTTGCCTTTCAGACCGTTTTTTCTATGGGTGAAGATTGGCCTGATTTTTGTTTTAAAACTGAGACAGTCAGGATTCCCTAAATTATCATTATCTTTGAAAATTAAGGACTGTAATATCCCGGGAACACCAAAATAGTTTCAGACATATGTCTTTTAGTTACAGACAGGCAAGGCAATGTTCTCAAATAAGTGATATTCAGAGCCCCTCTTTTTGAAAAATATTTTTTTAAATACAATTTTAATGAGATATAGTCACACACTGTAGAAACCATCCAAAGTATACAATCACTGGCTCACAGTATCACCACATAGTTGTGCAAACAACCCCATGATCAAATTTAGAACATTTTCATTGCTCCAGAAAAGAAATAAAAAATAAAACCCAAATCCTCCCATACTCCTTATGTCCACCTTGATTGACTTAGTATTGGTGTGGTACATTTGTTACTGTCGATGAAAGAGTAGTAAAATATTACTGTTAACTATAGTCCTTAGTTTGCAGTAGGTACTATTTTTCCCATATATCCCTCCGTTTCTAACTCCTTGTCATAGTGTTGTACATTTGCTCTGGTTCATAAAAGAACTTTAAAAATATTTGTATAGTTAATCACAGACATTGTCCACTACAAGATACACTGTGTTATATATTCCCATGTTTTAACCTCCAGCTTTCCTTTTCTGGTGTCTTACATGACTCTAAGCTCTCCCTTCCACCACGTTCACACACCATTCAGTGCTGTGAATTATTTTCACAACGATGTGCTACCATCATCTCTGTCCATTTCCAAACATTTAAATCCAGCACATATTAAGCAACTACTTGCAAAGCCCCCTTTAAAGGAAATGAAACTTGGTGACTTCCCAAGTTTGAGGAAAGCTGACTACTTAAAAAATGAAAATTCCAATCAAAATGCCTTTCAATTGAAATTATCACAGTGAATGAGTTTTGTCTTTATATGTGGTTATGACATTATAATGAGTAAGAATTTTTAGGTTGTTATCAAAACAAAAAGACAAAATTAAAAATCTCTTTAAAAATTCACCCATCTCCCCACTTTGATAATACATTAGATTCAAGTCTGAGAAATCTCCATTAAATTACATCAGATAAATGGGATCAGAATTTGGAGAAACACAATCTTCTGATAGAATTTCCATAGTCCAGAAGAGTGTTCTTTGACACAAAAGACCAGAGCAGCTGGGCCATTTTCTTGCACGAGGAAATGTCCTGAAGTCCCTATGTTCTCCGCTGCTCCTCTCCCCACTGTTGTCCTCTCATGCCCTGCCTTCTTGTTGCCTCTCGTTAAATAATTCCACAGACATACCTTGCCCCCGATACCATGTGCATCATATGTATATCTTGTCTGGAATCATCCTTTTTTCCCCCTTTAACCTAGAACTAGTACGTGTCCTCCTAAAGATCTTCGTTGGGAGGTTCAGGACCCAGATTCAGCTCGGGCTGGTGAGGATTCCATCAAAAGCACCCACCTCGTGATGGCGTCTCACGTGCTTTTTCCACAGACTTCAGTGGTGCTGACTGTCAAGAGATTACATAAACTGGACATTGTTAAAAATGTCTTAGATTCCAATAAAGTTTCTGGGTAGACTTTAAAAAATTTTTTATTCGTCCTTTGGGGAAATTTAACCTGCATCTACTTAGGTCCTAGAAGCTGTGGCTTTAGGAGCAAGCTGTCAGCATCTCCAAGGGTGGCTCTCTGAAACCATAGGGCATTCTGGCCTCATATGGGGTACTGGGGAGTGGCAAGGACTAGTTCAGGTACAGACTTGGAGAACAAGATAGTAGCCTCCTTTCAAGGGGAGCATCAGCTATCTGCTGGGTTATCCTCACTGAGGCAGCCAGTGCCTCATAAAAATAACATTTTCTATCCTTTGTCTAGCTGATGGACAATTAAAAGAAATAAAATGGTAAAATCTTAGTTGATAGAAAAGTTCATGGAGAGACAATGGAGATTCAGCCTTAGGCTCAAGAGGCTAAAAAATAAATAGAGATTCCTACAGTTTGCCGGTACCTAAGGCAACTGGAAATTTCTTAAAGGATGCCAAGGTGGAATGTTTAGAAAGAGTTAATCACATTAATTCCAGGCACCCAGATCAGTGTGGAGGTGGGAACAGGAAGGGAATGGCAATTAGGTCTGATGAAAATCTGCTTTGTGTGAAATATCGACGTATCTTAAGTAGATGATCTCAGTTAATCACATCACCATGCTCGAGGTAGATTGTATCCCTGTTTTACAGAAAAGGAAACTGAGGCTCAGGGAGGTTAAGTAACCTGCTAAGGGCCACACAGCTAACATATGGCAGATTCTCGTTTCAGCCCCAGGCTACACTTTTCTAAGGCATCAGCCACTTGTTAAGTGCAGAAACCCTTGATTCAGACCAGAGTGGGTGGGGGTGTCAGCTGAGACTTGCCCTTTCCAGAAGATGTGGGCCTTAGGCAAGAGGTCTCTCCGTTTAACACCTGGCGAGAGAAAGGACACAAATGAATTGTCTGTCTCTTATCTGTGGAAAATCAGCTGCCGCATGACTCCTTGGCCTGCTTTCCCATGAGCTGGGCCAGACCCGGCACATAACCCTCCTTTCTTTCCTCTTGTCTCCCAGTTCGAAGGGCAGGAGATCTCCCTGGACTCACGCATGGGCATCTTCATCACCATGAACCCAGGCTATGCTGGCCGCACAGAGCTGCCCGAGTCGGTGAAGGCCCTCTTCAGGCCCGTGGTGGTGATTGTGCCCGACCTGCAGCAGATCTGCGAGATCATGCTTTTCTCTGAGGGCTTCCTCTGGGCCAAGGTAGGTTTCGGCCATGTATGGGGCACGTGGGACCCCAGCTGGCCTACCTTCTGGCCACGTCGTCCCAAAGCTCAGGTTCTGTGAAGCTTTTATTTTCCTTCGCTTTATTACAAACACCATCCCTTATTTTTATTTTAGCTTTTCCTTCTGCAAGAATTTAAGATGCACAAGAAGTTTTAAAAATAGAACAGAGTGGGGTGCAAGGGTAGTTCAGTGCTACCTGCCTGCCATGTGGGAGACCCAGGTTTGATTCCTGGTCCATATACTTTCCAAAAAACAAACAAAAACAAAATAAAACAATATTAAACAAATGGTGCTGGAATAACGGGATACTCTCATGGAGAAAAATAATAAAATGTGACCCCACCATACAGCATACAAAAAAAAAAAAATAGTACAGAGTGTTCCTTTGTCCCCTTCCCCCAGCATCCTCTGGTGATAACACCTTGCGCAACCACATCATCATTGTCAAAACCAGGACCCCGAGGTTGGTATGACACGATTTACTCAGGCACAGGCTATATTCATTTTCATGAGGGTTCATAGCCCTCTTCTTTTGGTATGTGTGTGTATATAATTCTGTAAATTTTTCACATGTGTGAACTTGAGGAACCACCGTAATTGGGGTAGAGAACTGTTCTACCACAATTGTATCACAGAATCCCTCAATCACTACAGAGTAGCTCCCTTGTGTTACCTTAATAGACCCACACTCTCCCCAACCTGACCCCTAATCAGTTCCCCATCACTCTATGTCACTTTGAGAATATCACGTAAATGGAATGTCACAGCATGCAGTCCTTTGAGGTGGGTGACTTTCATTCAGCACAATGTCCTTTAGATGATGTGGCTTTAAAAAATTTACAGATGACACCTTTATCCTCTCTTTAGGTCTATATAAATGTATGCATGGACATTTTTCCCTGGAAAAGGTACAAAGTAGCTACCACTTTTAACTTAAAGGGTTGTTAGGTTGTTTTTCTGCAAATTATTTTTTTAAAGGCTCTTGTCTATCCTGTTGTCAACATTGGAGTTAGAGTGGTGAGAGCGCTTGTTCTTAGTTTCATAACCAAAATGTCTCCGTTGGGGACAAGATGCAGGGTTTCAATCCTTGACATAGACAGGGTGACGGGCTCATCCTCAGAATGGTTATGGGAGAAACCTCAGTAACATGGTTGGGTTACAATAAATAAGAAGTATATTTTTGAAGTATGATTACTACAATTTAAAAAGTTAGCTGGGTTCTGATTTTGTTTCCTAACTGATAAAACAAATACTGTACAATGGGTAGGATTCAACAATGGGAGTTTATTGGCTCATGGTTTTGAGGCTAGGAGAAGTCCAAAACCGAGGCATCAGCAAGGTAATGCCTTCTCCCCAAAGACTGTGCTGTTCTGGGGCTGGCTGCCAGTGATCCTTGGTCCTTGGCTTTTCTGTCCTATGACAGTGTACTTGGTAGCATCTTCTTTCTTTTCCGGATTCTCTTGATTTCTAGCCTCTGGCCACTCCCTCTGGCTTCTCCTTCTGTGACCAATTTCCTTTGTTCATAAGGACTTTGACCATATTAGATTAAGGTCCACTCGCATTCAATTTGGGCATATCTTTGAAAGTCTTCACAGGTCACACCATGGGATCAGGGGTTGGCATCTGAACATGCCTTTTGTGGAGGACATGATTCAATCCTTAATAGGTTCTGTTCTTTACATTAAAAGGATTAGGATTATCTCCAGCTTTTTAGGAGAGTCATCAAATTTTGGGAAGGTAGGTATTCCATTTAAATTAGTTCCCAGTTTGTAATAGTTAAAACAAAGGATCCACCCTGGTATTTCTGAAAGTCAGAGACAAGATTTGCTTTTTTATAGAGCAGCTTTACCTGAGTACCTGTATGTCCATTTTCTTTGTATAGTGATATGCTTTGCTTTCATATTATTTTATTATCTCTTATCAAAAAGTCTCTGGCCAAAAAGATGACTGTGCTGTATAAGCTGGCCCGGGAGCAGCTCTCCAAGCAGCATCACTATGACTTTGGACTCAGAGCCCTTAAATCGGTGCTGGTAATGGCTGGTGAGCTGAAGAGGGGCTCCACTAACCTCAAGGAGGTAGGGGCATGTGCTCAAACGTTATTTGGTTGCTCACTTGGTTGGTATGTGTTGAGTAAATTCTGTGGTAGAAATGGGGCACAAAATGATACTCACTGAAAGTTTTGAGTCTTACCCATCTCTTCATTTAATTGTCTGGTCTTAATTTGGTCTTTTACTCATTATTCTTTTCATCTAATTGGACTTCTCACCTCAAGATGAAGTTCATTGCCTTCACTTCAGTACCAACAATTATGATAACCAGTATTGATTATTTATGATAATCAATAGTAATAGTCAGTAATCTCAGGATTGTGGGGTGAAGGGGTGGGGATAAGCAGAATTCTTTGTTTCCTTCACATGGAACTTACTCCAAGGCACAGCTCAGTGAATGCCATCTGTGGCCTACAGACTCATGTGTCTGCACGTCTTTTATATTTTATCTATCATTTTATATTTTCTAAGAGGGTTTTCACACCAGCACAGTGTGCTGGAAAATGACTTTGAAAATGTCTGTATTTCATTTCGTCTAGGATGTTGTACTGATGAGGGCACTACGGGACATGAATCTACCCAAGTTCGTGTTTGAAGATGTCCCTCTTTTCCTTGGCCTCATTTCTGATTTGTTTCCTGGACTAGACTGCCCCCGTGTCCGTTACCCTGATTTCAACGATGCAGTAGAACAAGTGCTGGAAGAGAGTGGCTATGTTGTCTTACCCATTCAGGTAAAACAGAGCTGGAAATGAGAACTCACTTTGACTTGCTCTTACTCCCTTCAGCCAATCAGTAACTTAAGTATTTTGTTTTGGGACCCAGTCATCTAATATTCTCCCTGTACCCAACCTCCCCCACATTTTAAAAATCAGAATCACACTTACTAAAAATTAAATCAGATATTGCCAAGGTAGCATTCTGATCACTGAAAACCCATAGGTTTGTCTATGTTGTTGTTAAGCCAGCGTTATTGTGGAATGTTCTGCTGAGATAAAAGGAACCGTAGGGCTTGGGTAGCTACTTCTTGAGGGGATACCCAGGGCCTCAGACCTGGGTCGTGGGTGGTGGGCAGAAGCCATGGAGGAGAGCTCACTGCACCTCTTCTGGCCCTGATTTTTCCTCTGGAGTTAGTTACTTAGAAAGATGTGTTTTTCTAGTGGGAATGTAGTATGGTGCAGCCACTTTGAAAAACAGTCTAGCAGTTCCTCCAAAAGTTAAACACAGTCAACCTAAACCCCAACAATTCCATCCTAGGTATTTTACCAAAGGTACATGAAAACATGTCCACAGAAAAAACATACCCACGAACGTTCATAGCAGCATTATTCATACTGACCCAACAGTAGAAACATCCCACATGGCCATCAACTAATGCATGGATAAATAAAATATGGCATATGCATATTCAATAACAGAATATTATTGAGCCATAAAAAGGAAGGATGTTCTGGCATATGCTACAGAACAGATGAACCTTGAAAAATGCCTTTGTGAAAGAAGCCAGTCACAAAGGACTACATATTGCATGATTCTGTTTATATAGAGTGTCCAGAATACGCAAATCTATGGAGACGGAGTGTAGATTAATGGTTGCCAGAGGCCAGGGGGAGATGGGGGAGATGATGGAGGAGATGAGGGAGATGGTGATGGGGAGATGATGGGGGAGATGATGGAGGAGGTGGGGAAGATGATGGGGGAGATGATGGAGGAGATGGAGGAGATGATGGGGGAGGTGATGGGGGAGATGATGGGGAGGTGATGGGGGAGGTGATGGGGAAGGTGATGGAGGAGATGATGTTGGGGGAGATGATGGAGGAGATGGAGGAGATGATGGGGGAGGTGACGGGGGAGATGATGGGGAGATGATGGGGAGGTGATGGGGGAGGTGATGGGGGAAATGATGTTGGGGGAGATGATGTTGGGGGAGATGTTCAGGGAAATGATGTTGGGGGAGATGATGAGGGAGATGGGGGAGATGATGGGAGAGATGAAGGGGAGATGATGGAGGAGATGGGGAGATGATGATGGGGGAGATGATGATGGGGAGATGATGGAGGAGATGGGGAAGACGATGGGGGAGATGATGGAGAAGGTGGGGAAGATGATGGGGGAGATGATGGGGGAGATGTTGGGGAGATGATGGAGAGATGATGGGGAGATGATGGGGGGTGAGGGGGAGATGATGGGGGAGATGATGGAGAAGATAAAGGGGGAGGTGATAGGGGAGATGATGGGGGAGGTCATGGGGAAGATGATGGGGGAGGTGATAGGGGAGATGATGGGGAGATGATGGGGGAGATGGGGGACTTGAAGCTGATGGCTAAAGAGTACAGGGTTTCTTTTTGGGGTGATGAAAGTGTTCTAACAATTGATTCTGGAAATGGGTACACAACTCTAAAATACTGAAAACCACTGAATTGCACATTTCAGGTGGGTAAAGTATATGGTATGTGAATTATATTTCAATAAAGCTTTTTTTTTTTTTTAAAAAAAAGGATGTGTTTCAACCCATCTGCCAATGTTTGTCCGGCAGGTGGATAAAGTTGTGCAAATGTTCGAGACCATGCTAACCCGACACACAACTATGGTGGTGGGGCCCACTGGAGGGGGCAAGTCCGTGGTCATTAATGCTCTGTGTCAGGCCCAGACCAAGTGAGTACACCTGTGGGGGGGCCGCTTGCCAGGTGGTTTCACCACAAATGGTTGGTGGTGGAGTTAGTCCTGGATTACTTTCCGGCTTCCTGTAAGTGTAAATTTGTCCTAAACATTCTTTTAAACTCAGAGGGCCTTCCTTGCTTCATTGCTGATTTAGTTGACATATTTTAGAAAACAAAATAGGAATGCTTTTGCATGTCTGATTGTGAATAGATTTGTAAAATGAGAATTTCACAAAATATCCTATGAACATATTTTGAAAAATAAGTTGGTAGGTCATAATCATTTGGTGGATATATTGCTCCTTTAAAGTCAGTCGGGACCCATCATTATATGGTATTGGAGTGGCCAGAAGGGAGTGTCAGCTCCCCAAATGCCCCCAACCCTGAGGCGCAATTCTGCTGTAAGGAAAAAAGGGCTCTTATATAGAGAATATCATCGTAATGTATTGATATCCTTATGCTGAAAATGGATTTTCTGGCTTATCATTTCATTCCTAACCAATAACTAGATTCCATAATGACTTTAGTGGATGCTAATATTCCAGCAAAAACTCTAAATCAAGTATTGTAATCTTAGTGACTTGATCATTTCTAGATAGTGGATGAAATCTCATAATTAAATGATTGTCATTACTTATCATTTCTTCACGTGTTTTATATGATTAACTTAGTCAAAGAAGACCAGTGGACAGCGGCTTGCTAACTCTAGGTCGGCTGTGTTGTAATTCTTCTGTATTTCATTCTCTCTTTTTTAATAACAATTTATTGTTAGTAATGATTTTTTTTCATTATTATTATTTTAGTGAACTTTGTACTGTGGCTTGTGTGAAATTTTTTCCCTTAGATGAATTACTCACATAGACTCGTGGAAATTTACAGGCATTATAGTGGAAAATTGTCTGTCCACATGGTTTATAAAGTAGCACTGCAGAGCAGGTGTCATTCTGTATATGCCAGGGACTGAACATTAGTTGTCCAAAATCTTGTTACATTATCAAGGATGATGGAATATTGTTTCCTTAAGCCAGTAATGATAATATTACTAAAGTTTGCTTCTTCTTACCCTCAGAAGGCAAAGCTGTGCTTTAATTGAGGCCTCATTTGTGTTCTCGCCACATTTCTCAGTGAATTATGGTTGCTTTACATTTTAGTGTAACCATTAACAGTGAGTGGGAAGCCTAGGATTGAGTGAGAATGGATTGCATTTTAAATGTTGGATTGGCCTGGAAGCATCCAGCCAGGTGTAACCCCAATTCTTCTGTGGCACAGCTTGATTTTCTAATGTATTTAGCATGAACCATGGCTGAAGCCCCTCCATTGATTTAGGCTTGGGCTGCTAACAAAGCTGTACATCCTGAACCCCAAGGCTGTTAGTGTCATAGAACTCTACGGCATTTTGGATCCTACCACCCGAGACTGGACAGATGGAGTTTTGTCAAACATCTTCAGAGAGATCAACAAGCCAACGGATAAGAAGGAGCGCAAGTGAGTATCTTTATTAAGTAGGAAATAATTTCAGGTAGTTAATGTTAACTAGCTAACATTACAAAAATTAAAATCCTGAAGGCTCTTCTTAGGAAAGGCCAGGTATGCTTCTCAGTGTATTACCTGTGTTTGTCTCAACAACCCTGTGTGGCAGATATTGTGCTCATACCCATCTTACCACTGAGGAAACTGAGGCCTAGAGAAGTTGAGAAACTTGCCCCAAGGCCCAAGATTTGAACTCACGCTGCCTGACTTTGAGGTTTAAATTGCAGCTGTCAGGCCAGGCTGCCTTGTGGCCATGCTGCACTGCAAGGCAGGTCCTGGAGAGGGCTGCAAGACCCTTGGATCCACAACTTTCTGTGTTGTAAATGTGGCTGATGATGTCTGTCCTCCCCCCACCAGTGAGACTGAGTGTAGAGATGCTCTGTGGCTGCTCTATCAATCACGGTTCTTCTGAGAACAAGCCCCAATTGATCTTAAGAAATTTGCTCACGGGGTGACGGAGCCTGGCAAGTCTCAAGTCCATAGGAGAGGCTGGTGGGTTGGAAACTCAGGCAGAAGTTGATGCTGTAGGCTTGAGGCAGAATTTCTTCTTCTCTAGGAGACTGCAGTTTTTTTTCTCTGAAGGCCATTCAAGTGATTGGAAGGGGCCCACCCACATTATCGAGGATAATCCCATTTACTTAACATCACCTGATTGTGAACATTAACCTCATCTACAAAATATCTGCACAGCCACTACGAGAGTAGTGTTTGATTACATAACAGTACTGTAGCCTAGCCAAGTTGAAAAATAAAATTAACCTTCACAGATGCTGTCAGGTAAAAAGTCTTTTCCCCAATGTTAGCATTTCCTATAATGCCTCTTAAGTAAATTCAGGAGCAGTTTTGATTTTACATTCTAGTTAAATCCCTTTAAGAATTTGGGATTAGAATTTTAAAAAAATCTTAAATAACAAGAGTCTAAAGTTCCAACTGATGGCTTTTAAAGCAGCCTCCTTTTAGCAGTCCTCGCCTGGTTCTGGATTTGTTGCATTCAGTTTTCCTGTCCCATCGGACTCCTTTAACCTTGAGCAATTCCTCAAGGTTAAACTTCCTTAGTCTTGATGTTTTGGAAGCACCTAGGCCAGCTGCTTTATATAGTGGCCTCAGTGTGGACTGTCTGATATTTCCCCAAGATTAGATTCGGGCTATGTATCTTTGTCAGGAATCTCACAAAAGTACCCAGGTGGCCCCAGTGCGACTTATCAGAGGCTTATAACATGATGTTGGTTTGCCCCATTACTTCTGAGATTGAGTTTGCTCATCTAGTTCAGGTATCTCTCATTTTCCCCTTTACAATCTAAGTGCATTCTGTGGGGAGAGACCCTAAGACTGTCAATATCATGTCCCTCATCGGACTTTCACTCAGTGGTTTTGGCATCTATTGATGATAGCATGACTCGTCTATTCCTAGGATGGTTATAAAATGGAGATTCTCTTTTGGGACAATTGGTGACATTTGAATATGACTGTGTATTAGTTAACAATAGTGCCCCAATGTTAAATTTCTTCTATTTGATTGTACTGTGCTTATGTAGAAGAAGGTACTTGTTCTTAGGAAATATGAGCTTAAGTATTTAGTAATAAAGGAGTGTCTGAAACTTACTGTCAGTTGATTCAGAGAGACAAAGTAAGTATGCAAAAATGTGGCAAAAAATTAACAATTAGAGAAGCTGGACAAGAATATACAGGGTTTTTTTTGTACTATTCTATTCTTGTTATTCTGTCAGTTTGAAATTATCTAAAATGAAAAGTTAAAAAGAAAAATGTATTGAAAGAAAATAAAGCAAAATATTAGCACTGAAAAAAATCCATCTTCTTAATTTTATGGTGATATGACTGTTGCAGTGTGACTGTGTGGTTGTGAGAGCCTGGTGTCTGATGCTCCTTTTGTCTGCCTTATTGACAGACAAGTAAAACATATGGATTAAAAATAAATAAATAGTAGGGGCAACAAATGTTAAAATAAATTTAGTAGATTGAAATGTTGGTGATCCGTGAAGGGGGAGGGTTAAGGGGTATGGTATATATGAATTTTTTTTCTGTTTCCTTTTTATTGCTTTTTCTGAATTGATGCAGATGTTCTAAGAAATGATCATGAGGATGAGTACACAACTATGTGATGATAGTGTGAGTTATTGATTATATAACAAGAACGGAATGATCATTTGATAAGAATGTTTGTGTTTGTATGTGGTTATGTATCATAAATAAAAAATAAATAAATGAAAAAATCCATCTACTTATATCAGTGAATTAAATGGAAGAAATGTCAGACCATCACACAACCAGAGAAAACCATTGGTCCTTTGAAGATGAGTCTTTGCTGTGGTAGGATCCATCATAGCCTTGTTACAGTAGCTTGAACACCTGAGACTTTGGAGCCCAAGTAGAGCTGCAGCCAGGACAAATGGTGTAAAAGCCTGGGCTTGTATACTTGGATGCTTCTGGGGGCCCAGCTTAAATGAGTGGTCCAGGTTACTTGAGTATATGAAATGCTTTCCTTTCCTCTTAACTTTACCATAAGAAAAATCAGGGCGATCAAGATCAATAATAAAGAGCAATTGATGCTCAGCCTCAATTCAAGAAAAGGATGGAAGTTTTGGGTGGACTGGAAAGAGTGCCCTGTCTTCTTTGGGTGGTCACTCCTCAATGTCAGCAGATTATTCCTATGCCACGAATGCAGGTCTGTGTTGTCAGACCTTCCGGTGTACCACAGAAACAGGATATCCATATTTTTGTTTGATGTTTCCTGATTCTTAAATGTAGATGACTAATGAAACAGTTGTCATGCACCGTGTGGTGCTGGCTGTAGACCAGGTAGGGCGCTCTGTCTCAGATCCCCAAAGAGAGCCCTGGGAACAGATGTTAAGCATGAATGGGCAGGCTATCCTGAGTCCCATCCTTGCCAGCTCCCAGGGTCCATGTCCTTTCTTTGGTTGCCACAGGTACATCTTATTTGATGGTGATGTAGATGCCCTCTGGGTAGAAAACATGAATTCTGTGATGGATGACAACAAGCTGTTGACATTGGCCAATGGGGAGCGCATTCGGCTTCAAGCACACTGTGCTCTACTCTTTGAGGTAAGTAGTGATGACAAGTAATTTTGAGCACAGATCTTTCTTTTAATTTAAATTTTAAATTTTATGTGTTTATTAATGCAGTAATAAATACAGATGATTAAAAAAACAAACCATCAGAGTTTATTATATGCAGCCCTTGGCTTTCTACGTCTCCCCAACCTCCCATTCCTGTATTACAAAGGCAATTACTTTTCACTCGAGTTGTTTCTCCTGACAGTTACCTCCGTATCTATAAGTAAAATGCTTAGCATGTTCTTTGTTCCTTTATCAAGTTTATACATTATCCATTGACTGACTTTTATGAGAGGCGGATTAATCTCTTCAATCACAAGCCCACCACTCCTCCTCCTGACAGTGGAGCACTAAACCAGTATCAGTTGGAGCCATCTAGTGTACTGTGGTTTCGTTTACTTTCTTCTAGACTCTTTTGCTTTTCCTGGAGTTCTGATTACCATCTTTTTTCTCTTGCACTGTTTGCCTTTATTTTTTCCTCATTTCTCTTTGCAAGCTTTATAGCATATGAGGTGTTCTGTCGATCCCCACTCTGTAGGGCCCTCCACCTTCTGCTTACAATATGAACTACTTGTCCTCTGGGCATGTTCAACAGCTGTGATCCTGGGAGTTCCTTTTCACTGTAGCCTGATATTTTTTAAAAACATTTTTTATTATGAAATATAACATATATGCAAAAGATTTCATAAATTTCAAAGTACATTGTTAACAAGTAGTTATAGAACAGATTTCAGGGTTTATTATGGGTTACTGTTCTACAACTTTAGGTTTTTCCTTCTTTCTACTCTAAGACCCTGGTGACTAAAAGAAATATCAACACAGTGATTCATCTAGCTTAATATTTTAATGCATTTCTTGGCCTGAAAAATTTGTCTGTGCAGCCATGCTGCATGAGGATTTGTGCATATCATTATCTGATTGGCTAACTGAAATGTGTCTTTTTTTTTTTCACACAGAGAGCGATAAGTGAGTTAACATTTCTGGCTTAGATGCTCACTTATTAAGTTTTATGTTATATGATCTCAGCTATGTTAAAAAGTATAAAGGAAAAAGTTCCAAAACAGTGTTTCTCTCTGTGTGGTGGGATTTTTGACACTTTATTTTATTCTTTATACTTTTCTATTTTTTTTGCCAGCTACTCTACAGTGTATTAACTTTTCAGATTAATTATATTAAAAGAAAAATTAAAAAGTTGTTATGTCATAATTGTATAATCTCCCCATCGCAAATATAAGTCCTCAATTAGAAGCCCTCTCATTTGAGGGCTGTGTTAATCTGGATATGACCTGGGTTTTACATAGTTGTGAAAACTCTACACAAGAAATGGCCCTTAAACACGGAGTCCAGTTGTTTATATTTGTAAACATGACTGATGTTCTTTATTTCTCCAGGTTGGAGATTTACAGTATGCCTCCCCTGCAACTGTATCTCGATGTGGGATGGTTTATGTCGATCCTAAAAATTTGAAATATGAACCATACTGGAAAAAATGGGTTAACCGAATACCAAACAAGGTGAAAATTATTTTTAAAATGAACCTCAAGTTATTAGTACTTGTGACTAATTGGATAAACATAACTCAGACAGATGTTTGTAGTTGAAAGCCATGACCTTGATCTTGACCTGTCCATGAGTTTGAACATGTCAACACTGTTATCAGTAAATTGGGTGATAAATCATAGTTGGTGGAATAAGTAATAATTTTGGTGATCTAGCAAACTTTATCCATAAAGGAGCAGATAGAAATACTTTAGGCTTTGTAGGCCATACAGTTTCTTTTGCAATTAATCAGGCCATTGTAGCTGTAGACAATATGTAAACATGCCAATAAAGCTTTATTTACAAAATGGTGGCAGGCCAGATTTGGCCCATAGCTTGTAGTTTGCAAACCCCTAGTCCAGACAAGCCCAGCTATTGTAGACGTGTCTCTCGAAGGTATCCAACATCTGCACTTCACGTAAGTGGATGAATGCAGTGTGTAAAGGACCCAGCTGGTCAGGTAACTGAGGCTTAGTCATTTCAGTTGCTCAGCATTTGTTTTGTCTCAAAGATAGGCTTTATTGATAGTCCCCTGTACAGGATGGTGACCTGACCACACCCAGGATACCTTGTCTGTGTTCTCAAAGGGCACAGCTGGCCTGGTTGTATCCCTAGAAGGGCCACTAGGCTTGTAGGGAGTTGGAAATCAGGACCCAATTACCCCAGAGAAGGAAAGACTGAGGGAAACATGATGGAACAGTTTGAGGCCCTGTCCTATTCAAGAGGGAGCTGTCGATCCCTGCTAATCTTCCGTGCCTCGATGGCGAGAAGGGCCTCCCGCTAGCTCACACTCTGCTCTATGACTTTGCCATGTCATTTGAACATAAAAATTATTAGCCCCTTTTCTGTCAGGTTGGACCCGTTATCCTACCTCTCTCCCTCCCAGGATTGTGAGGTAGACTATTTGGGAGTGAAATCAAATACTTTATAATAAGATAAATCCCTCTGCAGAGATAAGGCATTAATGTCAGGGCTTACTCACCTGCCAAATTTATCATTCATTGGAAGTTTCCCACCCTTCTTTGACAAGAGCAACTTTACACTATCTTCCATTTTAATAAAAGAACCTCTGAAATTACTTTGGAATTTTGGTCTTTTATAGATGGAACAAGGGGATTTACAGCGTCTCTTTGAGAAATATGTGCCCTATCTCATTGATGTGATAGTGGAAGGGATAGTGGATGGAAGACAAGGAGATAAGCTGAAGACTATCGTTCCACAGACAGAGCTAAATATGGTAAGAAATGATGGCTATGGTTAGCAAAAGGAAATCTTTTCCCCCAAAGATAGACCCACTGTGGGCATCTCAGGGAAGTAAAGATGCTACATGGATAGACGGAAACCTTGCTGATTACTGTCAAATGGACACAACATTTCCTTTTGTGGGAGTGGGCAAGAGAGGATGCTGGGCTCCATCCATCAGTACTGGTACAGTGTCTCATATGTCCTTCCACTCTGGAAACCCAGGATTTATTACAGAGACTGACCCCATGAGGGTGGAAGATATGGGCTAAACCGAGTATTTTCCTGTGAACCAGGTAACCCAGTTGACCAAGATGTTGGATGCGTTGCTAGAAGGAGAAATAGAGGATCCCGATCTCCTGGAATGTTTCTTCTTAGAGGCTCTGTACTGCTCTCTCGGAGCCTCCCTGCTTGAGGACGGCAGGATTAAATTTGACGAATGTATTAAACGCCTTGCTTCATTGCCTACTGCTGATACGCAAGACATTTGGGCCCGTCCTGGGGAATTGCCAGGTAGGATGTGACTGTACCCTGTTTTCCTGCTCAGACTGTTTTTGGTTAGAATTTTGAAAAAAGTGCTCTTGCTTTCCCATGTTTAGGCCCGGATGGATTTCCCAGCTTTGTGCTTTGGTAGAGAAACATATCTGTAGATTAGAGCCGCTGGTGGTACCCTCAGGAGAAGTTCAAATATGGGAACTGCTGCCGAAGCCCAAGCCCTTGGGAGGGCCTTTCTTGAAGGTTTTTCTCACCTGCCATAAGCAATTGCTTCCTTCTCTCTGTTTAAGCTCTTTAAATTTTCACATTCTGAAGAATTTTGGAATTTCTTCTCCTTTGGGCTTCTCTCTCTGTTTTTTTTTAAATTTTTATTTATTCATTTATTTATTAAAAAAATTAACAACAAACGAACTAAAACATTAACATGTGATCATTTCGTTCTACATATATAATCAGTAATTCACAATATCATCACTTAGTTGCATAGTCATCATTTCTTAGAACATTTGCATCAATTCAGAAAAAGAAATAAAATGAAAACAGAAAAAAAAGATTATACATACCATACCCCTTACCCCTCACTTTCATTGATCACTAGCATTTCAAACTAAATTTATTTTAACATTTGTTCCCGCTATTATTTATTTTTATTCCATATGTTCTACTCCTTTGTTGACAAGGTAGATAAAAGGAGCATCAGACATAAGGTTTTCACAATCACACAGTCACATTGTGACAGCTGTATCATTATTCAAGCATCCTCAAGAAACATGGCGACTGGAACACAGCTCTACATTTTCAGCCAGTTCCCTCCAACCTCTCCATTACATCTTGAATAACAAGGTGATCTCTACATAATGCGTAAGAATAACGTCCAGAATAACCTCTCGACTCTGTTTGGAATCTCTCAGCCACTGACACTTGGTCTCATTTTGCTCTTCCCCCTTTTGGTCGAGAAGGTTTTCTCAATCCCTCGATACTGAGTCTCAGCTCATTCTAGGATTTCTGTCCCACGTTGCCAGGAAGGTCCACACCCCCGGGAGTCATGTCCCACATAGACAGGGGGAGGGTGGTGAGTTTGCTTGTTGTGTTGGCTGGGGAGAGGGGCCACATCTGAGCAAAAAAAGAGGCTCTCTTGGGGGTGACTCTTAGGCCTAAATTTTAAGTAGGCTTGACCTATCCCCTGTGGGGTTAAGTTTCATATGAACAAACTCCAAGACTGGGGGCTCAGCCTATAGCTTTGGTTGTTCACACTGCTTGTGAGAATATCAAGAATTCAACTTGGGGAAGTTGAATTTCTCCCTGTTCTCACCATTCCCCGAAGGGGACTCTGCAAACACTATTCCACTCACTGATCGAATCACTCTGAGATTTTTCAGGGCATCACTCTGGACAAACCAACAAAATCTCATGTCCTACCCAAGATTCCAAATACTTATGGTGTTCAATCAAGCTATCTACATAAGTTATATTAGGAAATGCACTAGTCAAAATATGATTTTTGTACCAAATAAACATTTTTTGCTTTAGTCTCACACATAAGTTGAAATTTTAAAATATTGATTACCATCTATTTTCAGCACCCTGCAGTAATGACATTCCTTTGTTCTTCCTCATGCAAAAACGTTTTTAAAATTTGTACATTTAGTCACTATTATTATACACTCTAGGCATTCCTAGATTATGCCATCTCAGTCTTTAACGTCTTTCTTTCTGATTTCATTTATGCCCCCAGCCCTCCTCCCTCAATTATTCTCACATGCAGCTTCATTCAGTGTTTTAACATAATTGTATTATAGTTAGGTAGTATTGTGCTGTCCATTTCTGAGTTTTTATATTCAGTCCTGTTGTACAATCTGTATCCCTTCAGCTCCAATCTGATGGTCTCTATTACCAACGAAATATTCCAAGTTTATTCAATAATGCCAGTCCATATCAGTGAGACCATACAGTATTTGTCCTTTAGTTTTTGGCTAATCTCACTCAGCCTAATGTTCTCAGGGTCCATCCATGTTGTTACATACGTCATAACTTCTGTCTTAAAGCTGCATAATATTCCATCATATGTATATAACACAGTTTGTTTAGCCACTTGTCTGTTGAACATTTTGGCTGTTTCCATCTCCTTGCAATTGTAAATAATGCTGCTATAAACATTGGTGTGCAAATGTCCGTTTGTGTCTTTGCCCTTATGTCCTTTGAATAGATACTGAGCAATGGTATTGCCGGGTCAATGGCAATTCTATATTCAGATTTTTGAGGAACCGCCAAACTGCCTTCCACAGCGGTTGCACCATTTGACATTCCCACCAACAATGAATAAGCGTGCCTCTTTCTCCACATCCTCTCCAGCACTTGTCATTTTCTGTTTTGTTGATAATGGCCATTCTGGTGGGTGTGAGATGATATCTCATTGTGGTTTTGACTTGCATTTCTCTAATGCCCAGGGATGTTGAGCATCTCTTCATGTGCCTTTTGGCCATTTGTATTTCCTCTTCTGAGAAATGTCTGTTCAAGTCTTTTTCCCATTTTGTAATTGGATTGGCTGTATTTTTGTTGTTGAGTTGAACAATCTCTTTATAAATTCTGGATACTAGACCTTTATCTGATATGTCCTTTCCAAATACTATCTCCCATTGTGTAGGCTGTGTTTTTACTTTCTTGATGAAGTTCTTTGATGTGCCAAAGTGTTTAATTTAGAGGAGTTCCCATTTCTTTCTTTCTTTCTTCAGTGCACTTGCTTTGGGTGTAAGGTCTATAAAACCGCCTCCAAGTATAAGATTTATAAGACATTTCCCTACATTTTTTTCTAACTGTTTTATGGTCTTATACCTAATATTTAGGTCTTTGATCCATTTTGAGTTAACTTTTGTATAGGGTGTGAGATATGGGTCCTCTTTCATTCTTTTGCATATGGATATCCAGTTCTCTAGGCATCATCTATTGAAGAGACTGTTCTGTCCCAAGTGAGTTGGTTTGACTGCCTTATCAAAGATCAATTGTCCATTGATGAGAGGGTCTATATCTGAACACTCTATTTGATTCCATTGGTCAATATATCTATCTTTATGCCAGTACCATGCTGTTTTGACCACTGTAGCTTCATAATATGCCTTAAAGTCAGGCAGCGTGAGACCTCTAGCTTCGTTTTTTTTCCCTCAAGATACTTTTAGCAATTCGGGGCACCCTGTCCTTCCAGATAAATTTGCTTACTGGTTTTTCTATTTCTGAAAAGTAAGTTGTTGGGATTTTAATTGGTATTGCATTGAATCTGTAAATCAATTTAGGTAGAATGGACATCTTAACTATATTTAGTCTTCCAGTCCATGGACATGGTATGCCCTTCCATCTATTTAGGTCATCTGTGATTTCTTTTAACAATTTCTTGTAGTTTTATTTGTATAGGTCTTTTGTCTCTTTAGTTAAATTTATTCCTAAATATTTTATTCTTTTGGTTGCAGTTGTAAATAGAATTCGTTTCTTGATTTCCCCCTCAGATTGTTCATTACTAGTGTATAGAAACATACAGATTTTTGTGTTGATCTTGTAACCTGCCACTTTACTATACTCATTTATTAGCTCTAGTAGTTTTGCTGTGGATTTTTCAGGGTTTTCAACATATAGTATCATATCATCTGCAAACAGTGAGAGTTTCACTTCTTCCTTTCCAATTTTGATGCCTTGTATTTCTTTTTCTTGTCTAATTGCTCTGGCTAGAACTTCCAACACAATGTTGAATAACAGTGGTGATAGTGGACATCCTTGTCTTGTTCCTGATCTTAGGGGGAAAGTTTTCAGTTTTTTCCCATTAGGATGATATTAGCTGTGGGTTTTTCATATATTCCCTTTATCATTTTAAGGAAGTTCCCTTGTATTGCTATCCTTTGAAGTGTTTTCAACAGGAAAGGATGTTGAATCTTGTCAAATGCCTTTTCTGCGTCAATTGAGATGATCATGTGATTTTTCTGCTTTGATTTGTTGATATGGTGTATTATATTAATTGATTTTCTTATGTTGAACCATCCTTGCATACCTGGGCTGAATCCTACTTGGTCATGATGTATAATTCTTTTAATGTGTTGCTGGATTCGATTTGCTAGAATTTTGTTGAGGATTTTTACATCTATATTCATTAGAGAGATTGGTCTGTAGTTTCCTTTTTTGTAATATCTTTGCCTGGTTTTGGTATGAGGATAATGTTGGCTTCGTAGAATGAATTAGGTAGCTTTCCCTCCTCTTCAATTTTTTTGGTAGAGTTTGAGCAGGATTGGTACTAATTCTTTCTGGAATGTTTGGTAGAATTCACATGTGAAGCCATCTGGTCCTGGACTTTTCTTTTTGGGGAGCTTCTTAATGACTGACTCAGTTTGTTTACTTGTGATTGGTTTGTTGAGGTCGTCTATTTCTTCTTGAGTCAAAGTTGGTTGTTCATGCCTTTCTAGGAAGTTGTCCAGTTCATCTACATTGTTGTATTTATTAGCATAAAGTTGTTCATAGTATCCTGTCATTACTTCCTTTATTTCTGTAGAGTCAGTTGTTATGTCTCCTCTTCCATTTCTGATCTTATTTATTTGCATCCTCTCTCTTCTTCTTTTTGTCACTCTTTCTAAGGGCCCATCAATCTTATTGATTTTCTCATAGAACCAGCTTCTGGTTTTATTGATTTTCTCAATTGTTTTCATGTTCTCAATTTCATTTATTTCTGCTCTAATCTTTGTTATTTCTTTCCTTTTGCTTGCTTTGGGGTTAGTTTGCTGTTCTTTCTCTAGTTCTTCCAAGTGGACCATTAATTCCTCAATTTCTGCCCTTTCTTCTTTTTTGATATAGGCATTTAGGGCAATAAATTTCCCTCTTAGCACTGCCTTTGCTGCGTCCCATAAGTTTTGATATGTTGTGTTTTCATTTTCATTTGCTTCGAGATATTTACTGATTTCTCTTGTAATTTCTTCCTTGACCCACTGGTTGTTTAAGAATGTGTTGTTGAGCCTCCACATATCTGTGAATTTTCTGGCACTCTGTGTATTATTGATTTCCAACTTCATTCCTTTATGATCTGAGAAAGTGTTTTGTATGATTTCAATCTTTTTAAATTTATTGAGACTTGCTTTGTGACCCAGCATATGGTCTGTCCTCAAGAATGATCCATGAGCACTTGAGAAAAAGGTGTATCCTGCTGTTGTGGGGTGTAATGTTTTATAAATGTCTGTTAAGTCTAACTCATTTATTGTATTATTCAAATTCTCTGTTTCTTTATTGATCCTCTGTCTAGATGTTCTGTCCATTGATGAGAGTGGTGAATTGAAGTCTCCAGCTATTATGGTAGCTGTGTCTATTTCTCTTTTCAGTGTTTGCCATATGTATTTTGGAACATTCTGGTTCGGTGTAAAAAAATATTACTCTTGTTATGTCTTCATGCTGAATTGTTCCTTTTATTAGTACATAGTATCCTTCTTTGTCTCTTTTAACTGTTTTACATTTGAAGTCTAATTTGTTGGATATTAGTATAGCTACTCCGTCTCTTTTCTGATTGTTATTTGCATGAAATATCTTTTCCCAACCTTTCACTTTCAACCTATGTTTATCTTTGGGTCTAAGATGTGTTTCCTGTAGACAGCATATAGAAGGATCCTGTTTTTTAATCCATTCTGCCAATCTATGTCTTTTGATTGGGGAATTCAGTCCATTAACATTTAGTGTTATTACTGTACAGGTAGTACTTTCTTCTACCATTTTGCCTTTTGGATTTTATATGTCATATCTAATTTTCCTTCTTTTTATCTTTACTCATAGTCTTCCTTTCTACACTCTTCTCCACACCTCTCTTCTGTCTTTTCGTATCTGTCTCTAGTGCCCCCTTTAGTATTTCTTGCAGAGCTGGTCTCTTGGTCACAAATTCTCTCAGTGATTTTTTTGTCTGAAAATGTTTTAAATTCTCCCTCATTTTTGAAGGACAATTTTGCTGGATATAGAATTCATGGTTGGCAGTTTTTCTCTCTTTAGTAATTTAAATATATCATCCCACTGTCTTCTCACCTCCATGGTTTCTGCTGAGAAATCTATGTATAGTCTTATTGGTTTCCCTTGCATGTGATGGATTGCTTTTCTCTTGCTACTTTCAAGATCCTCTCTTTCTCTTTGACCTCTGACATTCTGATTATTAAGTATCTTGGAGTACGTCTATTTGGATCTATTCTCTTTGGGGTACGCTGCCCTTCTTGGATCTGTAATTTTAAGTCTTTCATAAGAGTTGGGAAATTTTCAGTGATAATTTCTTCCATTAGTTTTTCTCCTCTTTTCCCCTTCTCTTCTCCTTCTGGGACACCCACAACACGCATATTTATGCGCTTCACATTGTCATTCAGTTTCCTGAGTCCCTGCTCATATTTTTCCATTTTTTTCCCTATAGTTTCTGTTTCTTGTCGGATTTCAGATGTTCCATCCTCCAGTGCACTAATCCTATCTTCTGCCTCTTGAAATCTACCATTGTAGGTTTCCATTGTTTTTTCATCTCTTCTACTGTGCCTTTCATTCCCATAAGTTCTGCGATTTTTTTTTACAGACTTTCCATTTCTTCTTTTTGTTCATTCCTTGCCTTCTTTATATCCTCCCTCAATTCATTGATTTGGTTTTTGATGAGGTTTTTCCATGTCTGTTCATATGTTCTGAATTAATTGTTTCAGCTCCTGTGTGTCATTTGAATTGTTGGTTTGTTCCTTTGGGCCATATCTTCAATTTTCCTAGTGTGATTTGTTATTTTTTGCTGGCGTCTAGACATTTAATTACCTTAACTAGTTTATTCTGGGGATTGCTTTACTTCTTTTACCTAGGGTTTTCTTGCTGGATGAATTTGTTGTCTATCCATTCTTTGACATTCAGTTCAGCTTTTTCTGGACCTCTAGCTTAGGTTTTGTTTAACAGAGGAGAATTTTTCAGTTCTTGTTTTCTTGTTTCTTGCCCTGCTTTTGTGGTGCCTCTTGTTCCCTCACCCTTAGGAGGGTCTACGTAGGTATTATAGACCCCAGCCGGATTTTCCCAAGCCAAACTGGCCTCCTATCAGGAGGAAAGAGTCACCTGCTTCCGTTTTACCTGAGGGTGAGACCCAGCAGATTGAAAGACTTTCCTGTGAAGTATCTGGACTCTGTTTTTCTTATCCTGCCCAGTATGTGTTGCTTGTCTGCCTGAGGGTCCCACCAGCATAAGATGATGCGGTTCCTTTAACTTTGGTGGACTCTCCCTGGCTTCTGGGGAGGCTCGCAACCGGTTCAGCTGGGACAGGCTGGGGTACGCTGTGTGTCCGGTCACTGATGTGGCCCCAGGAGCTGTTCTGTACTGTTTCTGATTATTTAGTAGTTGTTCTGGAGGACGAACTAAAATGCGCACATTGCTAAATCACCATCTTGGCCCTCTCTCTGTGTTTTAATCACTGCTCTAAGGTTCCATAATTTAATTTATTTGCTATACAGTAGATTATCAAGTATGGGTTTGTAGATCATTTATAGGAAACCATCATGTGAAGGTTTAAGTTTTGCCACAAAAAATGTACATTCTCAAGGGACTATATACAATGAAAAATATGCATCCTTAAGGAAATATATGTAACAGTAGAATCCTTTGTTCATCTCTTATTCATACTTGAATATGGCTTGGCAGGTAGACAAGTTTCTAAGCTGTATTCTACATTTATTACCTGCAGTGTTCTTTTTAAAATTCAAAGTAGAATGCTCTCTGGTCTTTCTAATGGAGAGTCACTGAGCAAAGAAAACATATTTGTAAAGGCTATGTCTTTTTGAAGGCACTTTGATTGTTCTTTTTCAGAGCCTGAAGCCTCTTTTGAGGGTGTGCTTCCCAGCTGAGTATACCACCCTGACTTTGTGTCATCTGCAAACCTCTCACTTGGAGACAGTGTTGTGTCCACTTCCTGTCTTGTTGTTAACTCTTATTTGTTGTTAACTCTTATTTCCTCGCTCTTGAACCTTGGGGACCTGAGTGGTCCTGTAGACGGCCCATTACCAGACACCTTCTCCTGCATGCTACTTCAGCCATCCAGTTCCTTGACCTCATTCTGGACCTTGACATCTCTGACTCTGTTCCTGACTCTGCAGTCATAAATCCTTGCTTTCCACTCTCTGCCTCCTGTTCTCCTTTTACCATTTTTGTTCTACTCTAACCTCATGGGGGCTGCCATTTTCAGTCCCTCAATTTTCTCCTTCCTCTCAGCTTTTGAACTCCCAACTACCATGGCTCCTTCCTTTTATCTTCCCTTCCTTTGTAGGTGGCCCATCACTTCAGCTACTACTGTCCAAATCCCCCAACTCCCTTGCCTAAAGTGTTTCTGTTGAATTCCTCCAAGAAAACCCCTTATTGGCTCCTCTGCCTTTCCAAGAATTGATGAGTATTGAGAAACTCATGCAGGTGTCTCCATAAATTCAGTCTCTAACTTGAACCAGGCCTTCCCTGCATGCCATCTCTCAATGCATATGTGCCCCTAATTGGCTCTTTCCTGTCTCAACAGGCATTTACCTTCTTTCTCCCCCAGATTTCACCTTACCATCTTCCCTCTTTCAGCAGATAACCTCCCTTCTTCAACATGGAAAATAGAAGATAGAAATAGCTCCCATTCTCAGCTGTCACATCTGAAGAATTGATTGTCCCAGCTCCCATCTTCTTTCTCCTTTTCCAGTGGAAGAGGAGGATATCCCCTGCATTCTGTCCCTGTTCTTTGAAGTCTATCCCTTCACAGCTTTTCAGGTTTCTTGTTCCACTTGTTTTCTTCTCTCTCTCTTGTATCTTCATTCTCTCCTTCTCTTACCAGTTCTACATTTCTGCTCTTATGACATGCTCAAGTACACCTTTCTTAATTCTGTCCCCTTCTAGACTCTCCTCTCTGCCTCTTCTTTTTTAAAGCCAAGCTCCTTAGACGGTTGTCTGCCAGCTATTTCTCATCCACTTCTCAATCAACTGCCATCTTGCTTCTTTCCCCTCAGCTCCATCAAAACTTTTCCACCAAGCATTCCTACTGCCTCCTTGTCACTTCAGATGGTCCTGCTTAATCCTTGTTTTCCTGGTCGCATCCTGGCACTGGACATGAATGATCACTTCCTACCTTTTTAAAACTTTCTTCCTCTATCCCTCTGGCACTCCACCAAAGTCTTTTTTTTGTTGATTCCTCTTCTTCTGTCCATCCAAATCCAGGCTTGGTTCAAGATCCTCTTTTCACTCTTCACGCCCACTTTGAGCTTCTACATCACACCACAGCTATGGTTTCCAGGCTCCCCCTTTTATGAGCCTTCTCTTGGGTCCTTAGCTCAGTTCATCTATCCATCTATCCATCTATCCATCTATCCATCCATCCATCCATCCATCCATCCATCCATCCATCCATCCATCCATCCATCTATCTATCTATCATCTATCTATCTATCTATCTATCTATCTATCTATCTATCTATCTATCTATCTATCTATCTATCATCCATCTCTCTCTCTCTCTGTCTATCTAGCTATATATGTAGGTATGTATTTTTAACAGAGGTGACCTTGGCACTCTGTTGACACCCCATCCCATCATTTCAGTTCTCTCAGTTCTACCTCTTTAACATCTCTTGAGTTCTTCATTTCTCCTCATCTGCACTGTTCCTATATTTTTTACCCTGGACAAGGCAGGAGCTTCACTAATAGGTTTTTCTTTCTCTACTCTTATCTTCTTCAAATCCATTTCCTATTACAGTCATATCAATCCTTTATAAGTAAAAATCTGATCATATCTCCCCTGTTTTAACCCTTCAGTGCCTCAACATCTTTAGGGTGGAGATTAAGCACCCAGAGTTGCTGACAAAGCCTTCATGATATAGCCATGCTACCTTTCTAGCTTCCGCTCCTCACTTCTCTCAATTCCTTTAAACTTCCCTGCACCCAGTTGCGTCCAAGTCTTCCCTCATGCTCAGTTTCCCCTCACAGTATCTCTTAGCTGCCTCCACTTCTCTTGAATCAGGATTATCCATCTTTCAGGTCTCAATTTGGATGGTATTTCCTTTGGGAAACATTTTATATTAGTTTCCTATAGCTTCCCTAACAAAGTACCACAAACTGCGTGACTTAAAATGATAGAAATTTATTACCTCACTGTTTTGGAGGTTAAAAGCCTGAAACCAAGGTATCAGCAGGAACATACTCCCGCAGAGGCACCAGGGAAGAACCCTTCCTAACCCTTCTGGCTCCTGGTAGCTCCTGGTGTTCCTTGACATTTCTTGGCTTGTGGCTACATCTTCACATGACCTTTCCCTTTCTCTGTGTGTGTCTTCTCTTCTTCTTATAAGAACACTAGTCATACAGGATTTAGGGCCTGCCCTCCTCCAGTATGACCTCTTTTCAACACAATTCCATCTGCAAAGATCTTATTTCCAAATAATGTCACTCTCTGAGGTTCTGAGTAGACGTTAATTTTTTGGAAATGCTATTCAACCCATTACATCTTCCTTGCAGTGGTGGCTCCAAAATGTTTGTATTGGTGAGGCATAAGTGTGGTAGTCAGTTTGGACTTGGCTAAAAGCTGGGTTTGCATAGGACCTCTATGTTGGAGAAGATGTCCCATGTTTGTGGTAAGGAAGAGTGCAGATCAAAGCTGATGATGGAGATTATGGGAAGGGCTCCTCAGATCTCTTTCACCCAACCCACCAACAACTGTACAAGGACCAGGACTTTCTGTCTCACTATTTAATTCCTAGCCTAGGGAAGGCACTCAGTAATAATCTGTCCTGTGAATGAGTAGCATTAGTTTATTTCAAGCAAATGCCTGCACTGCTTCTGCACTTCTGCGTTTTGGCCAAAATAAAACAAACTAATATTTATTGTAGGTCACCTTCCAACACTGTATGACTTCCATTTTGATCCCAAGCGGCGGCAATGGGTCCCATGGAATAAATTAGTTCCTGAGTATATCCATGCTTTTGAGAGGAAATTTATTGACATCCTGGGTAAGTGAGAACCAAACCCCTGTTCCTTGTTTTCATGGTGTTCGATTCTTGGACAGTGAAGAAACAAGCACATGACGTGGCCTCTCCCATGCACTGAGTTACACCCAAAGTGCTGGTTGAGCGGAATTGAGAAGCATGAGCCATAAGCCTTGCCAAAGGTTTTGGTCCCTTTTATATGCTGCTGGCTCTGTGCATCTTCAGATGTCTGCAATGCCCAGGCACCAAAATACTTGTATTGGTGAGGTGTAAGGTGGCTGAGGGGTGCTACTTTGCTCTGCCACATTTTCATGGTCTCCCTTCAGGCCAGAGCTGGCTGAGCATGGGAAGAAGGAACTAGAGGAACCAGGCAGTGTTTTGTAAAAGGTGCTGCCTTAAAAGTCATAGAAGTCATATACTATAGATGATTATATTTTGAGCCATATTTTAAATCTGCTCCATTGGCTATTTTAGATGAAATGTGGACTGGTTAATTTCACACAGGTGTCTAATTTTGGTGCTTCGTTACAGAGTTAACTGATTGGTGCACAGGCACCCATAAGGATGAAAAACTTCTTGGTTAGATGCACCCTTTAGAGGAAGTATATGCTGGTATCTGAGCAATATGATCAAGGGAGAAGTTGAACTTTTCATATCCTGAATATCAGAGTTCAAATTAAAAACAGGTCGGATATGCTATACTTGGATTATGGTGATGATAAATGTATCAAACTCCTCAAAGTATATACTTATAATAGCTGAATTTTATGGTAGGTAAGTTATACCTCAATGAAGCTATTAAAAATAATTGGTTTGGGTAAGGAAGTTCTCCTAAGAAGATTTTATCCATAGATATGTGTTCAAGGTCACATCTTGGCTTTTTGCTGGTGCTTTTTATGGATTATGGAAACTCCAGGTTGTGGAATGTTTTCACTCTTTGGAGTTGCTGTAATGCTCCCACTTTAATATATTTTTTATCAGTTCATACAGTGGATACAACCCGCACAACCTGGATGTTGGAACAAATGGTTAAAATTAAGCACCCAATTATTTTGGTTGGTGAATCTGGCACCTCTAAGACAGCCACTACCCAGAACTTCCTCAAAAGCCTGAATAAAGAGACTAATGTAAGTCATTATTTATATTAGTTATCTTTTCCTGCATAACAAATCACCCCTAAACTTAGCAGCTTAACTCAAATAACACATGTTAACCCACCATACCTGTGGGTCAAGAATCTGAGGGTGGCTTCCTGAATGGACCTAGCTCGGGTCTTTCATGGGTTCGCAGTCACTTCCCAGGCTCCCGTCATCTGACAGCTTGTCTGGGCCTGGACAACAGGCTTTCAAGATGGTTCATTGACGTGGCTGTTGGCTGGAGGCCTCAGACCCTCACCATGTGG
Organism: Tamandua tetradactyla; assembly: GCF_023851605.1. Lineage (NCBI taxonomy): Eukaryota > Metazoa > Chordata > Mammalia > Pilosa > Myrmecophagidae > Tamandua > Tamandua tetradactyla. Next base: position 8,203,560 of record NC_135331.1, on the reverse strand, counting down.
AATTCTCCAAGGCCTGCTGAAGTATCCTCAGGACATGGCAGTTGGCTTCCCTCAGAGAGGATAATCCAAGGTAGAAAGCAAAGCAGAAGCTGCCGTGTCTTTATAGCTAAGCCATGGAAGCCACATACCAGTCCTTCTGCTACATTCTGTTAATCAGAGAGTCCACCCTGATGCAGGGAGGGCTGCAGGAGATCCTCTTGAGACTATCACATTTCTATTATTTTTCTGTTTTTTTTTATTGTGAAAAATAATATATATACAAAAAACAATAAATTTCAAAGCACATTGTAATTGTTTTAGAACAGATTTCAGGGTTTGGTTTGGGTTACGATTCCATGTTTTTCCTTCTAGCTACTCCAAGATACTGGAGACTAAAAGAAATACCAATATAATGATTCAGCAGTCATACACATTTGTTAAATTCTATCTTCTCTGTTAGGACTTCTCCTTTTCTTTTGATCTTTCTCCCCATCTTTGAGGGGTATTTGGGCTATGCCCATTCTAGCATTTTCATGTTGGAAAGGGCTGTCAGTAATCTGCAATACGGGAATGGAACTAGTTGATGTTCTGGGGAGGATGGCCCCTCTGGGTTTCAGGATTTATCTGACCTAGGAACCCATCTGGGGGTGTAGTTTTTCTGGAAAGTAATCATAGTGCATGAAACCTTTGTAGAATCTCAGATAAAGCCTTGGGTATTCTTTAGGGTTGGCAGGGATGGTTTTAGTTGGGGTTTGGCAAACCATGATAGGTAGCAATAGCTAGCCAAAGCTTACATAAGAGTAGCCTCCAGAGTCGCCTCCCAACTCTATTTGAACTCTCTCAGCCATTGATACCTTATTTGTTACAATTCTTTTCCCCCTTTTGGTCAGGAAGGCATTGTCTATCCCATGGTGCCAGGGCCAAGTTTATCTCTGGGAACCATATCCCATGTTGCCAGGGAAACTTTCACCCCTGGATGCCATGTCCCATGTAGGGGAGAGGGTAATGATTTTACTTGCAGAGTTGGCCTTAGAGAAAGAGAGGCCACATCTAAGCAATGAAAGAGGTCGTCTGGAAGTAACTCTTAGGCACATCTCTATCTATAGGCTTACCTTCACTGCTATGTAAGTGAGCTTCACAAGGGCAAGCCTCCCGATCAGAGGACTGGCCTACTGACTTGAGAGTCCGTAATATTTTTGATCAAGTCAGGGGTTTTCCCAGTAGTAAAATTTAATAGTTCCATATTTTCCTCCCATCTGTCAAGGGACTTTAAAATTATCTGCTCAAAAAAAAAAAAAAAAAAAGATTATCTACTCAGCATACTGTGAGATGTATCCAGGAATTACATTAAGCTATACAGAATTACAAGCTCTCATTCTCATTTTTTGGCTCCCTGTGTTTGGGTTGTTTAAATGATCTATCCAGATGGATTGAGTTAGATTATGTACTACTGAAAAGAGTGTATCACATTATTAACCCATCATTTTGTGGTTTCTAAAATATTTTCTACATTTCTCCTTTCCTTCCTCCGGCCATTTGTCAAATATGGGAGGGCTTGATTTTTGTGTCAGACCCTTAGCTAGGTGGGTGCTGCAAGGGCAAGCTGTAGTGAACAAGGCAGATGAGGTCCTGCTCTTGAGGGGTTAGTAGTCAGTGGGGGCGACAAATGTGAAGTGAATATTTGAAATATGATGGTGCAGGTATGCTTGGGGTGTCCCAAGAAGAAGTCTGTTCTAGCTCAGCATTCTCCTCTTCACCACTTTACCTCTTTTGGTTTAGAGAATTTTTTATTTATTTCTTATAACTGAGTGAAGACTACCCCAAGTAGTTTCCTGTGATTTTTAGGAGGATCAGCTATTATATACTTGACTTAAATCTCACTGACTCAGTGCTCCATTTTCATTATCACTTGCTCATTATTTAAGTTTCCAAATCCTGTTTTGGCCTTTTGAACCTGAAAGAGGATGTGCCAGTTTGAAAAGGTTTATGTACCCTAGAAAAGCCATGTTTTAATCCTAATCCCATTTTGTAAAGGTAGCCACTTCTTCTAATCCCTATTCAATACTGTATGTTTGAAACTGTAAATTAGATCATCTCCCTGGAGATGTGACTCAATCAAGAGTGGTTGTTAAGGTGAACTAGGTGGAGACATGTCTCCACGCATTTGGGTGGGTCTTGATTAGTTTACTGGAATCCTGTAAAAGAGGAAACGTTTTGGAGAATGAAGATTTCAGAGAGAGCAGAACAAAATGACACAGCTAGGAGAAGCAGAGAGTCCACCAGCTAGTGACCTTTGGAGATGAAGAAGGAAAATGCCTCCCTGGGAGCTTCATGAAACAGGAAGCCACAAGAGAAAGCTAGCAGATGATGCTGTGTTTGTCTCGTGCCTTTCCAGATGAGAGAGAAACCCTGACTGTGTTCGCCATGTGCCTTCTCACTTGAGAGAGAAACTCTGAACATCGTCAGCCTTCTTGAACCCGATGTATCTTTCCCTGGATGCCTTAGACTGGACATTTCTATAGACTTGTTTCAACTGGGACACTTTCTTGGCCTTAGAATTGTAAATTAGGAACTTATTAAATTCCCCTTTTTAAAAGCCATACTGTTTCTGGTGTATTGCATTTCGACTGCTAACAATTTTTCACTTGGCTTTCCCCTTGATTCTCTCACCTAGACTGATGCTTCTTCCACTCCCAGTGACTCGGGCAACATAGGGGCTCCAGGACACCATGTGCCTCACTGGGTTAGAGAGTGGTCAGCTGGGCTTTGCATTGAGCATAATAAGAGATGTGAGCAGGGCTAGGCCAGGCTGCACATGGTGATCAAACTCACTCAGCACTGGCACAGACAAATAGGGTTTACTTTGTGTTTTAGTTTCCCAGCTACTAAAACAAATATCAATGAGTTAAACAAAGGAATTTATTGGCTTACATTTTCAGAGGCTAGAAGACTTGCTTTCTCCTAAGGTGGGTGCCTTCTTTGGGATTCCTTGGCTCTTCTGTCACATGGCAATGTGCATGGTGGCATCTTCTCCTTTGTGCTCTGGGTTTCATTGACTCTGGCTTCTGACTGCTCCCTATGGCTTCTCTTTCCATCTGACTTTTATTCTTCTTATAAAGGACTCTAATAATATAGATGAAAGCCCAACTTGACTCAGTTGAGCCACAATTTATCTGAAGTAACATCTTAAAGAGATCTTATTTATAATGTTTCCTCCAGGATATGGACCAAAACCAAGGCCAGGACACATGATTCAATCCCATACACTTAGTTTTAAGGGTATGGTGTGCAGGGGGCAAGGAAGGGATGTTTCCAGCCAGAGGAACCTACAAGTTTGTGGAGTCAGGCAAAATGAAGCCACATTCAGAAGTCCCTTCCACGGGGTCTCTGAGGCTGCTGCCCCTCTGGATACATGCATTGTAATGAGATTCATGGTCAGCTTTAACACATTTGGCTTATTTGCACCTGCACATGTGGGTACCATAGTTGGAGGGGGGTTTCTAAGGAAGCTGTTTGCAAAGTGTGGTACCCAGACCTGCGGCCTCAGAATCACGTGAGAACTTGTTAAAAATACCTCCAGCCTGCTGAGTCACAAACTCTGGGGATGGCCCCATCAAGGTGTGTTTCCCAAGCTCTGCAGGTGGTTTGAACATGCACATGTGTGGACAACCCATGATCAATGAACTCTGATCAGCTCCTCCAGAAGCACAGTGAGAGGTCCTGCGGACTCTCCACATGGGAATCCAGAGGGGGTGCACTTCACCTGTCTCTACAGCTGTTAGTCCCAAAGACTGAATCATGCTCTTTCACCTGTTTAGTGAGAAGCAGCAGGCATGAGGGTAACTTATGTTTGAATACTGCTATCTGTTGTGTTGCAAACACCTTTATGTGGTTTATCTCATCAGATACCCTTGGAAAGCTGTATGAAGTAGGCCAAATAGATGCTATTAAAATCACTTCACAAATGAGGAAAATGAGGCCCAGAAAGTTTCAGTGATTTTCTAGAGGTCACTTAGCCAGAACTGTGCAGAGCCAAGACCCCCAGTCCAGTTTGTGCTATGCCACATTGCTTGCAAGGCCCATACGTGACAATTCGTTATTGGTTCAAACAATCTGCCAAAAGGAAAGATAAATTCTTGCTTTAGCATGTAAAAATTAAGTATAGATCGTGTTTGGTTATAAAAGTGTTAGTTCAAATACTAATTAATCAGCAAAATAGCTTATGTTCAAACATTTACCAAACTGATGCCATGAAGGAAAAACCTGCTTTTCAAATTCTCTCTCTGTTTCAGATTGTGTTAATGGTCAATTTCTCCTCTCGCACTACATCCTTGGATATCCAAAGGAATTTAGAAGCGAATGTGGAAAAACGAACCAAAGACACTTACGGCCCGCCCATGGGAAAACGCCTCTTGGTGTTCATGGACGACATGAATATGCCAAAGGTGGTGTGTGGTGTAAGGAGGTGGGCGGGATGGGGCAAGGCAGTGCTTCGGCTTGTGTTGGTGTATGTGAGCAAGTGCGCGAGTGTAGGGATGCCTGTCTGTTCTCTACCGTGTCTGCAATGTGCATCATGTGGGAAGCCAGCATAGGAGAGAATGGTCCTGGGATGCTGTGCTTAGACAGGGGGACTTTTTCCTTACTGGTTGTGACCCTTAGTGTCTTTAAGGAGAAAAGCAGGCAGCAGACATCCTCTGAATTATATTCAGCTCCTGTTTGAGCAAGTAATTTTGATCTGTACTTTAGATAACAATATTATTCTCTGTCCTGTACACGTGAAAAGCATAGGGGCAGACACTTCTTAAGAATTCTCTGGATTCACCAAGGAAGGGAGAACTTCAGTGTGCAAGATGAGGGTGTTTCTGTGGCCAGACCTGAGAGGTGCAAAGTTTTCTTAGTATACTGGAATTTAAATTTGTATCATTTCTGTATTTTTTCCTTGAAGTCTATCTTCTAGGGGACTGTGTGCCAATCCAGGACCTACTAGCCATTTGTCCATCATCTGTCCATCCACTCATCCATCCATATGTTCATTAATATATACATCTGTGTTTTTATCCATCTGTGCATCCATCCATCCATCCATTTATATGTGCATCCATCCACTCAGTCAGCATGTATTTATTGAGTACCCCCTATGGAGTGGTGTTGTGCCATGATGAGCAAAGTGTATGTAGTCCCTGTCTTCATGGGATTCATGGTCTAGTGAGGGAGACACTAGAAAGTAAAATTAAGTACAAATGAATTATGTAATTGCTAACTTTGATAAGCTATGTGAAACTAAAGCCAGTATTCTCTGAGGGAAAAGCAGGAGAGCTAACCTTTAGTTGAGATGGTCAGCAGGGGCCTCTCTGAGTTCTGCTTTAAGGCACTACTCTTCTCTCCTTTCCTCAAACATATAAGGTGGATGAATATGGCACACAGCAGCCAATTGCTTTGCTAAAACTACTGTTGGAAAGAGGATTCTTATACGACCGTGGGAAGGAGCTGAACTGTAAAAGCATTCGAGACCTTGGCTTTGTTGCTGCTATGGGAAAAGCTGGAGGTGGCCGCAATGAAGTGGATCCGAGATTTATTTCACTCTTCAATGTCTTCAATGTACCATTTCCTTCAGAGGAGTCCCTGCATTTAATCTATTCCTCCATCTTAAAAGGCCATACCTCGGTAACTTGATTTTGATAAGATGTCTAAACTGAAAGGTCCCATATTGGGGAGAAGTGTATACAGGGCTGTCTCACCACATAATGCCTAGGACCCATTAAATGGTTTAGATTTTTTTTAAATCATAAGAAAAAAATTGTAATCCAGCTTGGATTGTATTCATCTTTATACCAATGCATCATAAAATATAGTTTTTGACTCTTTTTTTTTTTTAACAGAGGAAGGGTCCATAAAGGCAGAAGAGCCTCAGGTCCCCTGATATCATGATGTGGCCCTGCTTTATGTATGCCTTATCAAGTTACAGCAGTGAATCCACTAGAGGAGTAGGGTTCTGGACTCAGTTCCCAGCCTCCTCCTTGGATAAGTCCCTTGAGCTCTCCTAGCTCCATTCTGTCACTTGGAACAGAGAGATAACGATGGTCTTCTCCCACCCCCACTGGGTTTTTGGGAGAATGAAAGGAGAAAATGTATGTAAAGACTAGGTAGCACAGTGCCAAGCACATAGAAGAAACTCACTGGGTATTAGCTGTTATTAGTTGTTATGATTTACTTGCTTCCCATTCATTTAAATAATTACTGTCTGATTCTAGCATTTCCCTAATAAGTGGGATTTGCAAACTCAGGCTTCGGGGCCTGGGCAGATAAGGTAAAGGTATGGCGTGGCCAGGTGTGATCGGTAGGTGCTCTGGGGCCTAGAGCCTTCATACCCTGCCTCAGGGCACTGACCCTCAAGTCTGTGAGGTCTACACTAGTCAAATAAAACACAGATTCAGGCTGTTTTGGGGTTTTAGGTTCACGTAAGTCAGACTTGACAGTTAATATGAAAATCCAAGTAAGTTAAAGAGATCTGATCTTTTTATTTTTTAATAAGCTTATTTTTTATAAGCTTCTCTGATTTTTTGTTTTGTTTATTACCTTGGTTTTTTCCACTTCTTTCTTTTTTTATGTTAAAATGTACACAACAGGACTCTTACCATTTATCCATTTGAAATTGGACATTTTGGTGGCATTAAGTACATTCACAATGTTTTGCAACCATCACCACAGTCTAGTTCTAGAACGTTTTCATCCCTCAGCGCATTAACTACTCACTCCCCATTTTCCCCTCCCTCTAGCTGTTTCCAGCCAATAATCTGTATTCTGCCTCTATGAGTTTACCCGTTCTGGATATTTCACATACATGGAATCATACAGTATGTGGACTTTTGTGCTTGGCTTCTTTTACTCAACATAAGGTTTTCAAGATTCACCTGTGTTGTAGCACATATCCGATCTTCCCTCCTTTTTGTGGCTGAATAATAGTCCATTGTGTAGACAGACCCACATTTTGTTTATCCATCTATGATGGACATTTAGAGGGCTTTTTTCATTTTCCAGGTGTTCCATGAAAGCATCATGGCTGTGAGTGACGTGTTGACAGCGTGCACATTAGCGCTTTACAAAAGTATTGTTCAGGATCTGCCTCCCACCCCTTCTAAGTTCCATTATATCTTTAACCTACGAGATCTGTCACGGGTTTTTAATGGTCTTGTCCTCACTAACCCGGAGCGGTAAGTTTGCTTTGTCTGGCTAAAATATGCCCCCTATGTATTATGGTTTCTCTCATTCTTTTTAGGTGGGTGACTTTGGTCTTTCTGTTTCTGTGAAATGAAAAAAGATAAAAGATCCGCTAAATGCTTTGTATGAGGCCTGGTTCTCTGTAAGCCCTCGAGTTGGAGATGGGTGGACTTAGGAGAAGCAGGCATGTCAAAATTGGGGCAGGTGTATCAAACCCCTCCAGTGGAACTGCCTTGCCGACCTCTCATCCTTAGTTCCAAAGTGGGAATTTGGCTGGGTGGAACCTTTTGTTCATGCAACTGAATTGTTGCCAGTTGCTTATATTGTGTGTCTTTAGAAGAAACATTGGAGAATGAAAGGAATCAAATCTGGGTATAGAACTTTCTCATTAAAACTAGACTCATTTATTTACATTAATTATGCATATAGTTTACAAGTGTAGTCCAGTTATTTGTCTTTATAATATGAATCCACATAATATTGAAAAAAATGAATTAAGGACATTTCATGCACCCAAACTTATTCTCAAAAGCCCCTGGGAGGGTTTGGAGTGACAGTTAAGGAGAGGGCAGCAGCAGGTGTGTAGGGTGGAGTGAGGACCCCAATAAGGAGAAACAGGGGCCCAGTTAGAACAAAGAGCTACAGTGGCCTAATGCTGATTTTAAATTTCTGTCTTCCAGCAAGCAAAGGTAATGTTAGGTACTTTTTAAATGTCATTTATGCTCTTTTTCTTCCCTACAATAGGATGTTATGGATGATAATTTTAGAGTCCTTATATTAAATTATTCACTTTTGTTGGGCTCTTTGGTTAGATTTATTAATGTGAGACTGGTGGGAAAAGGGCTATAAAAATGTTAGTCCTCTTCTGCACCTTTAACGATCCATCTGAAAATAGTGGCGTTGCATTTCTCTATATGACCTGGCAGCTGATTTTGCCCTTCAATCCTGTAGGTTCCAGACAGTGACCCAGATGGTGAGAGTCTGGAGGAATGAGTGTCTGAGAGTCTTCCATGACCGACTAATCAGTGAAACCGACAAGAAACTGGTCAGTGCATCTAAACAGAACAGCAGATGCAGAGCTCTAACTACAGAATTCCTCTCTAAGTGGAATAACCTAGTGTAAATCAGAATCCCTGTGTTCTTATAGGATCCTAATTACAGAGAAATAGATACTAACAATAAAAGTGAGCAGGTAAAGGAGGATGGACTATTGAATATATTGCACTTAATTGTATTAAGTACATTGATTTGCCTATTCAGAATGTTTCATGTAAGTGAAATCAAACATTATGAGGTCTTTTGTGCCTGGCCTCTTTCACTTAGCATACTTTTTGCAAGGTCCATCCATGTTGTAGCATGTATTAGTACTTCATTCCTTTTTATGGCCAGGTAATATTTTATGGCCACATAATAATTTTAGGGCCAAGTATAATGTGGATAGTGACCGCATGTTGCTTATCCATTCATCTTTTGACAGACCATTGGAAAAAAATAGATGTAAATTACTTCATATAATAATAGCATACGTTCTTTTCCTGACAAGTTTGAGCAAATATGCTGTTGTAGGAGGTTTTAAGTGGTCTTATATTTTAAGGTACAAGACCACATAAGAAGCTTGGTTAAGGAACATTTTAACGATCACTTGGAGGTAGTCATGAGGGACCCTATACTGTTTGGAGACTTCCGCATGGCTCTGCATGAAGAGGGAGCACGCATTTATGAAGACATCCAGGACTACGAGGCGGCCAAAGCTCTGTTTCAGGTGTGGGCAGGACTTACCTTCTTGAGAGGTGCTTTCATCCTGAGAGTGGGGGCCAAGCCAGGGAGCTGAGCATTACAGCACCCAAGAGATGAAAACGAGTAGAATACCCATGCTTCTGTCTCAGGGTTCGAAATGTGGACTGAGCCTGATCCAGGGTTTCCCACATCCTGCAGTGCATCAGAATGAGTCCTGGGGTCCGCCCTCTGAGGTTCCCTTCATCAAGTATCTGAAGGGTCCCGGGGTTCTGATGAACAGTCATGTTTGGGAACCACCCTAATGTCCATTTTAATTTTTATTAATGGGTTGAGCCTTGTAGTAGATTTTGGCTTGCTGCTGACCAATTAAAAGATAGCAGATCAAAATCTTGATTGTGAAAGTTGGAATAGTCCTGTAGATCCAAATGATTTAATTATTTCAGTCATCATAGACTCAAAAATACTTCTTCTCCATCCTTAATCTCTCCTAAACTGGAGGGGATCTGACTCTTAAAACATGGTGATTTTTTTTTCATTCAGGAAATTCTTGAAGAATATAATGAAAGCAACACCAAAATGAACTTGGTTCTCTTTGATGATGCTTTGGAGCACCTAACCCGTGTGCACCGCATTATTCGAATGGACCATGGCCATGCTCTGCTGGTCGGGCTTGGGGGCTCAGGGAAGCAGTCTCTTGCAAGGCTGGCAGCTTTCACAGCTGGCTATGAGGTGAGTCTATCTCCCCTCCCAGAAATATGTTTATTAGGCCAGTTTCTATGGTTCATGAGTTATGGAAATATTGGAACAATCTATAGCAGATCATAATATGATGGGTACATAGAATATAGAGTTTTTTCATTTTTTTCTTTTTGGCTTGACATTAGTACTTCAATTGAACACCCAAAGCATCTGACTTTCGTATTGTTTTTGGAGTGGAGAATATGTTAAATCAAGTTCAAAAGTTAAATACAAGCAAATTTTGTAAGCTGTGCATGAACTTTGCATGGAGGAAGGCTTGACCCAGACCTTGGTGGCCTGGTGTGTAGTCTTGGCAATCTGCTGGCTGCTGTATCTGTACATCCCTAACACACAGCTCTGGGTTCTTACAGGCAGCTCCCCAGTTCCCACGGGTGACTCTTTTGCAGGACTGTCTTGAAGTAGAGGCATATTCCATACACTGGTGTTGAAGAGGAGTCAGCTCTGCAGAAAATTGGACCCAGTTCCTCTCTTACAGATTCTCTGGGGGCATCTTGTGATCTTGCTGCCTTATCCTGCCATGCAGGACCCCCATAATTCTCAGACACTCACCCCTCGTGCCTACCTCATATTCCTTCAATAAGTCAGCCTTTGGAGGGAATTCTTGTTGGGTTTGGCAGTCCTTTACTAAGCAGGAGATGTTATTGTGAACAAACTTTGTCTTCTATATGTTTTCTAGAATTAGATTTAACTTACTGTTATTTTCTTCATCATCATCATAATCACTGTTGTAATGGATTCACTGGTTTCTCTATATAAATGTTATACATGCCCACTGCAACAATTCAGAAAATGAAGAAATATCTAAAGAAAATAAAGATCACCTGTAATCTTGCCATCTAAAGCTTGCCTCTGTTAGTTACTAGTAACATTTTGGTGTATGTCCTTCTAGAATTTTTTTCTATTACCATGCAAACATATTTATGTCTTGTCAACAATTGGTTAGTGTTATATATAACTTTTATAATTTTACCACTTAATGCTATATCACTGATATCTTTTTAAGTCATGTAAGTACATGTAAGTACACGAAGAGCATCCTCTGAAAGATTGCACAGTATTCAGTTATATGGATGCAACACACAGAACCTTTCTCTCTTGGTGGACTGTCAACATTTTCCTTATTGTATTATAAACAATGCAGTGATAAAAATCTTTACTCATATACCTTTGTACATTGTTCATTTTTCCCATAGAATAATTTTCTTTGGAAATCAGTTAATGGTGGGTCGGGGTATATGGTTTTTCTTAAATTTTTTTTTTTTTTTAGGACTTTTGATATATGGCACCAAAGTTTGCATTAGAAACATTGTACTTAAACATGGTGGTGCTTGTCCCCTTGAAAGCAAAAGGACCTATAGATGGAGGACAAAGGGAAAGGCAAAGGACTTTAACTTTACCCATAATTTTGTTAAAAATAGGTTTGAAGAAAATATGACAAAGGCTTTTTTTTTAATCAGTTGTTAATCGTGAGTTGTGTGAAGGTGAGTATTACATTATTCATCACACTTGGTTTTTAAAAAGATGCTTCAATTAACAACCAGTCACCCCCACAACAAAGGATTATACTAATTCACACTACTCTCAGTGCTCATTTTCCCTGTACTCTTGCTGACTTTAGGCACTGTCATTCGGACATCGTCAATATGGTAGTTGAAAATATTTTAAATGAGCATTTCTTCAATTAATAGTGGAGCTTGAGGGCGGGCCGCGGTGGCTCAGCGGGCAAGAGTGCTTGCCTGCCATGCCGGAGGACCCCGGTTCGATTCCCGGCCCCAGCCCATGTAAAAAACAAACAAACAAACAAAATATAATAAAACAAGAAAATGTTTAAAGATGTTTCCCTTCCTTCCTTCCATCCTTCCTTCTCTGTCTTTCCTTCCCTTCCTCCCTCAAAAAAAAAAAAAAAAAAATAGTGGAGCTTGAGCATCTTTTTATAAATTGTTGGCCACTTGTCTTTCCTCATTTTTGAGTTGGCTCTTTACATGCTTATTGATGTTTGAGAACTCTTTACGTAGTAAGAGCAATCACAGTTAATTCAGTGACTCTAACTCTGTTTTAAAAATGTTGACATTTTGTTTAATATATTTCTTAAAAAATGAAAAATGAATATGTTGATATACCTTTCAATCTGATAAAATATGTCATTGAAACAATTTTTTATTAAATGTAAATGTTTTATAGGTGTTATCTAAATTCTTCTCTGGGAAAAGATTTTACCCTCTCAGCAAGATGTTTTTTTCTGTTGACTAGCCCTGGTAAATCTTATGCATTTTCCTGTATGGTAATTGTTGTTTATCCTGGGTTTGAGACCCAACAGGGAGGTCAGCAGGAGGACGAGGACATATTGGGTTGTAACTGTGGCCCAGAAGTAGAGATGTGGTTGGGTAGTGGGGTCAGAGTGAATTGTTCACACAGGGTGGTGGTCAGAGCTGTTCTAGGGAAAGTGAGATAGCTATACCTCAGGGAGATTGCAGAGGGAGCTGCAGGTAACAGGCAGAACTAGAGGCCAATTATATTTAGTTGCAAGTTGTTCTCATGACCTTGAGTTAATGTATGAATGTGAGTGTGTGAGAATGCATGGTAGTGTGAAAATGCACGTGAAAGTCTGAGACTGGGTATAAGTGTGAGTGAGAGTGCATGGAATGGCTGTGAATGTGAGAGTTTGAGAGTGAGTATGAAAGTTCAGGAAAGTATGTGTGTGTGTGAAAGGGAATGTGAATATGAGTGTATGTGAGAGTGCATGAGAGTGTGAAAATGCACATGAGTGTCTATGTGAGAGTGACTGGGTGTGTAAGTGCATGTTATCATTTGTTCCTCTTAAATGGCTGCACAGTATTTGACTATAGGTGCACATGCATGCACTCTGCTTCATGGAGCTGTCCTCTGCCACTCTGGCTTTTCTCCCTGTACACAGTGCTGCAGCAGTCGCGTACGAGCAGGCCCAGTGCCTTGGAATTTCTGCTTAGCATGATCATCTCACAGTGCTGCTGTGCTCTGTGTTGTCAGGTGTTCGAGATCCTTCTGAGCCGGGGTTACTCTGAAAATAATTTCCGGGATGATCTGAAGAACCTTTACCTGAAACTCGGGATTGAAAACAGAATGATGATCTTCTTGTTCACGGATGCCCATGTGGCCGAGGAAGGTTTCCTGGAGCTTGTCAACAATATGCTAACTTCAGGTACTGGCAAGGCTGGATGTGCACTGATATTTCTTGGCTCTCAGCTGCTCAGCTTTTTTTTTTTTTTAAATATTTTTATTGTAAGCGACAAACAAACATACAAATATTCTATACATGGTATATAATCAGTAGCTTACAACATCATCACATAGTTATATAGTAAACACCATGATCATTTTTTTGAACATTTGCATCTCTCCAGCAAAAGAAATAAAAAAGAATAAAGAGCTCATACATGCCATACCCCTTACCCCTCCCTCTCGTTGACCACTAGTGTTTCAATCTACTCAATTTATTTTAACCTTTGTTATCCCTAGTATTTGTTTATTTTTATCCATATTTTTTACTCATCTGTCCATACCGTAGATGAAAAGAGCATCAGACACAAGGTTTTCAGAATCACACAGTCACACTGCAAAAACTGTATCATTATACAGTCATCTTCAAGAAACATGGCTACTGAAACACAGCCCTACAGTTGTTACTCAGCTTTTTAAGGGAGGCTATATGATAAGGGTTAATTTTTTGAAGCATTTACTACCTACAGGGCTTTGCAAATGTTTTCTTCTGCCTCCCTCACAACCACTTGTGTGATAGGTCTGATTTCCTTCATCTGCAAATGAGACCCCTGTGGCCTTCCCCTCTTCAGAAACACATGATACTCTCGATTTCTCATTTGTGATAATAACAATAGATAAAAGAGTTGTAGCTAATAGTTACTGAGCATCTGCCCTGTGTAAGACTCTTTTAAGACCATTTCATGTATTGTCTGATCTTCAGAAAGACCTGATGAGGAACATTTAAGGGCATAAAAGAAATTATATTTGGTATTATGCCTGGCTTAGTCATAAGTTTCCCTTGAAGCAACCACCCTAACTAACCCTATCCTGGGTATAACTGCAACAAGTAAGGCTTATAAAAGCTGCTGCTAGCTTCTCCAGACTCCCTGCCACTTACTCTTCAAACAGCCTCTGGCTCTTTGTGCCGCATAATTTACTCACAAGGCCTGTGTCTCCATATGGCTTGGATGATAGGAAGCTGCCCTGAGCTCTTCCAAACAGCCCTTGCTTTTCACTCCCTAGTGGTTCGAAACTTCCAGTCCTCATTGTCTATGGAAATGTCTTGCCTCTCCCATCTGGGCCACAGTAAAGGCAAGAACCTGAGACTGACATGTGCTCCCCCATTCACCCTCAAATCCTCATGGGAGCCCAGGTTAGGTAAAGTCAGTGGCCCCTTTGCCGCCCTCATTCTCCGCTTTCTCCCTCCGGGGCTTTTAATCTAACAGCGCTGTCCTTTCATACATTCTTGGCTGTCTGACTATCTGTGCTTGCGCCTCATCACCCAAGCGCTTTCACATAATATCCAAAACAGAAGATGCTATTGCCATCCTCATTTTATAACTGAAGAAGGCGGGGGCACAGTAGATAGGATGTAGCTTGTCCAGGAGCACCCAGGTGGGAAGGAGCCAAAATGAGACTAGTATCCAGGAACTTTTGTGTCATTGTCATGCTCACAACCACTTTGCTATATTGTAATCCTATCCATCTTTGGGGCCCTGCTAAAATTTGTGTGGACTTGGTCTGACCAGATGACTTACAGGGACTTATTTCCTTTTCCAGGGGCTCATTATCTTTGTTGCTTATTTATTTTGGTACTTGATTATATTTGTTATTGAATTGCTCTGTTATTCATTGAATTTTGGGGGGGCGTGCATGGACCAGGAATCAAGTCCAGGTCTTCCAGGTTTGATTTTCATAATAAGATCATTTTATTAATAAAAATTTAAAATAGAATGAATGAATTTTGTAGTGAAAACTTGGATTCTGTTACCTAAATTCTGCCATTAATATTTTATGGTACTTACTTTATTACATATCTAAACATCTCTCCCTACCTCCCCTCTTTCTTCCTTCTCTCATTTTTGATAAATTTCAAAGAAAATGGCAACATAAGTACACTTCCCTGTAAATGCTTCAATGTGCACATCATTAGCTAGATTCCAATATTTGTTTACAGTTCTTTTCTTTTGGCATAAAATTTATGTATGATTAAATGCAAAATTTTTAAGTGTCTATTTGCCAAGTTTCGATCACTGAGTTTCAAGTCACGTCTGCTTCATTGAGTTATCAGTTCTTTGAGAGCAGGAACCGTGCGATACCCTTGGATTTATTCCACAAGGGTTGGCCCCTCACCCTTCTTAAGGACTTGTGGATTCGCTAGGAAATAAGACAGTCATGGTGTCTACCCTCCTTGAAACTTACAGCTCTGTGTGTGTGTGTGTGTGTGTGTGTGTGTGTGTGCACGCGTGAGCACAGGATAGATTAACATCAACAACAGAACACAAAAGACAAAGAGTGATTATGGATCTTGATAGGCGCTGTGAATGACAGACACAGGATGCTATGAGAGAGAATAAACACTCTCTCTGTGAGAGAGAATTTTTGGATCTGAAGGCTTCACTGTGCAGATACTTTTAAGCTGAGACCTGAAAAATAGTGTATGAGTTTCCTGTTGTTGCTGCAATAAATTACCACAAATTTCCTTGTTTGAGCATGATACAGATTTATTCCCTTACAATTCTGGAGGCCAGAAGTACAAAATGAGTCCCAAGAGGCTAAAAGAAAAGTGTCTTCAGGACTGAATTTCTTCTGGAGGCTCCAGGGGAGATTCCATTGCTTGCCAGTTCTAGAGGCTGTCAGCATACCTTGGCCCCTTGGCTCACATCACCCTGTTCTCGCCATATGTCTAGCTGTAACACTAATTATTTCCCTTTATAAGGAGACTTGTCATTGCAACAGGGAAAATCCAGCCTTATTTCCCCATCAGAAAATCCTCAACTTAATCACACCTGCATAGTCCCTTTTCCCATGTGAAGTAATATAGTCACAGGTTTGGGGGTTTAGATTTTGACATCTCTGGCAACAGGTATTCAGCCTGTCACAGATGAATAGGACCAGCCAGGAGAACTGCACTGGCAAGAGCATTAACAGGCACGGGGGCTTAGGACTGAGATGTGAAAGGCCAGCGTAGTGGTGGGGGGGGGGGGGTGGCGGTGAGCCAGTGGAAGGGGTACCAAGTGAAATTCAAGACCTTGTGATGTGTTTCTGTGCAGAAGAGAGTTAACAAAGCAGGGCTGATTGCTCTCTTTGGAAATGTGTTTCTGCACAGAAACATATCAGATGTTTAATGAAATACATGATATTAATTTGAACTCACTTAAAGTGAGTTAGATTTTGTTCTTGGTCTAGATTTGTGTATTTAAAAGATCCTTCTGGTTTCCCTATGGAGACTAGATTAGAGAGAGAGAAGCAGGAGAGGGGCTGTCAGTTTGGAGCTATTGTATTCATCTAGCTGAGAGGATGGTGATTTGGACCAGGTGAGGCAGTGGAAATGGAGAGAGGTAGAAGTTGGATTTAAGAGATATTTTGCAGGTAGGTCCAACAGGACTTGGATGAATTCAATAAGGGTGGGTGAGGGAAAGGGAGTGACAAGGACAGCTCCCCAATTTCTGGCGTGAGTGAGTGATTATGGTTCTGTTTGCTAAGATAAGGAAGACCAGATCTGGGCTTGTGCCTTTTTGAACATGTTGAATTTACTACAGCTATGATAATTCAAATGAGTTGTCAGCTGGGCATTGGATATGTGAGTCTGGTTCTAAAAATAGGAGCCCAGGGTGGAGATGTAATTTAGGAGCTGCTGATATGTGGTATGAAAATCATGAGTTTATGGAATAGATGGACAGAGCAAGAACAAGAGCGTGCGAGTGGAGACAGTTCAGGACTGAATGCAAGTAGAAGAGGAACAAGCAGGAGACCGAGAGGGTCAGAGGGGAACCAGGAGTGAGTTGCTCTTTTACAGGCCCTTGGGGGTACAAATCAGAAGTACTTTCTTCACAGCCCCTCTGGTGTTTCCTACAGTCTTGGGAACTGTGTTGAAGGTCCCCAGGACCATCCCCGGGTTCAGTGATTTGCTGGGAAGACTCACAGGACTCAGCATCTAGCCATTTCTCACAGCCATGGTTTATTTCAGTGAAGGGTGATGAAGTACAGCCTGTGAAAGGAAAAGACATGCGGAGCAAAGTCTGGGGGAAATCAGGCATGAGCTTCCAAGATTTCTTCCAGTGGAGTCCTACAGGATGGGGTTAATTCCACCAGCAATGAGTTGTGACAGCATAAATGAAATATCATCTGTCAGGAAGCTTAATAAAGGCTCAGGGTCTAGGGTTTTTACTGGCCATGTAGGTAACTCCTGCCCCACACATACCAAGGTTCCCGAGTCCTAGAAGGCAAGGTGTTCAGAATAAATTAGATTGTTTATACAAACTGTCTAAGCACAGGGAACCACCCTTATTATTCAGGGAATTGGGGACACCCTGCCAACATCCATGTTCACAAGTGACAGCCAAGGGTCTCCCTTGTAAGCAGGCTTTTCCAAAGACAGCACTCAACCCTGCTGTGTTGACCCTTCTCTGCTCAGAAACACATCAGATGTTTAATGGAATGCATGATATTAACTTGAAATGGTATAGATGTAGTTAAAAAAAAGAAGTCCACCTAGCTAACATCTGCTGGCTTGCTTGTCCTGGTGGGACATGCACATCTCAATTTCTTTAGTTATTCCACTATTCTTATAGTTAGATATAAACCTTGGAGTTACAGTGACCCCTAACCTCTCCTACTCTCTCTAGTTCTTTCTTCTTTGTCTCAGGAGCCTGTCGCTTCTTTTGCATTCCCTTTGCCTCCTAAGTAGGCCTGGCCTTCATCATATCTGACCTTGACTTTTCCCAGTTATCTCCTTACAGGTTTTCCTGCTTCCTAATATATCACTCTGAGCATCTCATTTATTCCCTTTCTTCCAGGGTTTCTCTGCAGACTGACTGCTCCTGAGATCCTTTCTCTTCTCCTTGTTTTCCAGGCACATTCTTTATATCCTACCTCTGCACATTCCCAGGTCCTTCTTGCCTGGCATGCTGTCTTTCCCCCTTTCTTTATCAGTCTCCACAGCTACAAGTGACAGAAACAACTCAAACTGGATTAAGCGAAGAAGAGAAATTATTAGTTCAAAAACTGAAAAGTCTAGGGGCATGGTTGGAGCCAGGTGTTCAAATGATATTAATTGCTCTCTTTCTAACTCTGCTTTACTTTTTACTTTTTTTTTCCTCTTCGATTTGCATTCTTTTTTTTTTCAAAAATTTTTTTTATTAGGAAAGTGGTAGGTTTACAGAATAATCATGCAGAAAATACAGAGTTCCTATATGTCCCTCCCCCATTTTTAGCACTTTGCATTAGTGTGGTGCCTTGGTTACAACTGATAAAAGAATATATTGTTATTATACTATTAATTATAGTCCATAGCTTATCTCAGGTTTCTCTGTATGTTTTTTTTTTAATTTATTCTTGTAACATATATACAACTTAAAATTTCCCCTTTTAACCACATTCAAATATATAATTCTGTGGTGTTAATTACGTTCACAATGTATTTGCATTCTCCCAAATTAATGAGCAAATGACTACCAGAGATCCCAGGCTTGCCTCTTTCTTGTCCAGCAACCTGGCTAAATGAGGAGTTGTGGCCAAAGCCCCATATAAGGCTCTTACTGGCTGGCTCAGATCACATGCCTATCCCTGAACCAATTACTATGGTCAGGGTGGGGCAGTTTTGATTGGATAGGCCTATGTAGTGTTTTCCCTACCTAAATCATAAAGACTTAGAATGAATGAGAAGTGAGCCTCCAGTGGAGAAGGATCTGTGCTGGAAGTGGGGAATAGATGTGAGATAAGGAGCACAAACTACAGAATACAGTTTTGTACCCCTTTCCACTCTTCCTCCAAAGTTTAGCTCCAGTGCCTCCCAGGACCTCCCTCTTCAAAGAAACCCCCCCAACCCTCAGTAGTCACCTTGCTCTCATGTTGCCGTGGCACCTATGACCCAGGCTACTTCTGTGGCATTTAGCACATGGTTCCTTTGGCTCCCTTTAGACAACATGTGCCATACATGTGCCAGCAAAATCCTGGTGGACAGGGATGTAAATGTCAGTCCTGTTCTCTGTATCTGTAAATACCACTATAGAGCTTGGGGTGTATTTGCTTGGAAGAATTAGTAGCTCAGGAGAGCCTCATGAATAGTACCCCAAATGATCAAGAAGACTTATTCTCCAAACTCTTCATACTTTGTAGCAGGTTTCTCACCCTTGGCTCTATTGACATTGGGGCAGGATAATTCTTTGCTGTGGAGGGCTGTCCTGTGCACTGTAGGATATTGAGCAGAATACCAGTCCTTTATCCACTAAACGCCAGTAGCCGCCCCCCCCAGGTGTGTGACCAAAAATGTCTCCAGGCATTGCCAAGCCTCTCCTGGTGGACAAAATTAAACCTACTTGAGAACCCCTGCTTCAGAGTTTAAGTAAGGCAGATTTTCACACACTCGTATGTATAGATGCTCACAATAATCCTTTAAATTATCAGGAGGCATTTATTATCCCCATTTCACAGATCAGGAGATTGAGGCACCAAAGGATTTACATGTAGCAAGTAAGCCTTAGGTCTGAGTTGGACCCAAGTGCTACTCTTTGGACTCAGCATCAAGTGCTCTTTCCATGACACTGTTCTTTGGTCATTTAAGCCAGGTCCTAGAGAGATAATAATGCCAAAGGCCTAAAAAGAAAAAGTAACATATCTTTGTTTTCTAGGAATTGTACCAGCGCTTTTCCAAGAAGAAGAAAAGGAGTCTATCCTAAGTCAGATCAGTTCAGAAGCTGTGAAGCAAGGAATAGGACTGGCTAAGGAGTCGGTTTGGCAATACTTCGTGAACAAGAGTGCAAGTAACCTGCACATTGTCCTCGGCATGTCGCCAGGGGACACCCTGAGGACCCGGTGCAGAAATTTCCCAGGTACCCAAGTCTGTTTTCTCTTCTAGCAGTGCATATGTGGTGGGGAGTGAGGTTCCCCAGTAATTAAAGTACAACCTGGTAATTAGGTTGAAATTTGGGTCCCAAACCTGCTTCCCCTGTGGTTCAGGATGAGCCTCTCTCTGTATCTCATGAGGCTGATGGACTTTCGGGTTCCTACATGGGGTTGATGCCCCCCCCCCCCCCGCCTTTTATTTTTACATGGACAGGCATGTAAACAAACCCGGGTCTCTGGCATGGCAGGCAGAAATTCTGCTGCTGAGCCAACATTCCGTTTTTTTTTTTTTTCGTTTGCTTGTTTGTTTGTTTTTAGCATGGGCAGGCACTGGAAATCGAACCCAGCTTTCTAGCACGGCAGGCAAGAACTGTGCCTGCTGAACCATCATGGTCCACCCCGTTGATGCCCTTTTGGCACGAGCAAATGCTCATGGTCTCATGTGCAAGGCCCATAGTGAGTTGAGTCAGGATCGTGCTCTGCTCTCTTCCATTTGGGAAAATTCCATCAACCTGTGGTTGTCCTTAGAATGTGGCTTTTCAACCTGGTGCTATTTTGCCCCCAAATTGACGTTTGTCATTGCCTAGAGCCATTTTTAGTTGTCATAACTGGAGAGGGAGATTGCTACTGGCATCTAGTGGGTAGGTAAAGGCTGGGATGTTCTGAAATATCCTCTAATGCCTTGGACAGCCCCTTTATCCAAGGGAGAATTATCAGATCTCCAAATGTCAGTCATGCCAAGGTTGAGAAATCTTGGACATGATGAGTTAGACGCCGACATGTCCAGCTCATTCACCAATTTGTTAGGTTCTGAAGACAGTGTCAGTGTTCTTGATGAGCCTGGGTTGCAGAATGATCATCTTTTTAAATTTATCTCTTTCTTTTCAAGGTCTGGTAAATAACACTGGTATTGACTGGTTCATGCCATGGCCTCCCCAAGCCCTGCACGCAGTTGCTAAATCATTTTTAGGTAAGTCGCAGCTGTTAGTGGGACTACATTGTTGGTAAAACAAAGCAATTTGTTATCACTTTTCTGACATTGAATTTTGGTCCAGTGGATTCCTTCTGAGCTTCCATGTTGTAAATGTTTTTTTATTTTGATAGTTTATTTCTGGTTGATGCTGTGGTTTAGTCCCAAGGGACTGGAGGGGACTTCCAGGCACAATTTAGGATAAAGATTGGTCAGGTATCATCTAAAGCAGGCCTTGGCAAACCATGGTTTATAGGCCAAATCTGGCCTGCTGCCTACTTTGGTACATGAAATTGGAATACAGCCTCACACATTCATTGGTTTACATATTATCTGTGGCTGCTTTAGGCAATAACTGCAGAGTTGATTAAATTGCAATGGTGACTGTATGGGCCATAAGACCTAAATGTTTACTACCTGGCTGTTTATAAAAAATGTTTACCAACCCTGATGCAAAGAATGCCCCAAGAAGCTTGAGGTAAACTAGTTATCAAGCAGTGCTGATTTATCTCTGAAGTTTCAAATACCTAAGGTCTTGGTTATTAATTTTAATCTCTGATGTAAAAGGCAAATCAGTTTATCTTCAGGGAGAAAATTTTTCTTTGGACCTCAACTTGAGCAGATTTGTGACAAATGACCCTGGGTGGTTTCATAAATAGTTTCAACCTCACAAATATTTATTCATAATAAATAATTAGTCCCTGTTGGGGATTGAATCATACCCCCAACAAAAAACATGTTCAGGTCCCAAGCTGTGGTCTTTGGTTGTGAACTCATTTGTAAATGGGACCTTTGAAGATGTTGTTAATTAATGTGTGCACAAACTGAATGAGGGTGGGTCTCGGTCCAGTATCGCTGAAGTCCTTATAAACAAAGGAAATTGAACACAGGAAGTGAAGCCACGGGGAGCAGAAGTGGAAGTTAATGGAACCTGGAAAGCCACCACATGCACTGGCATGTGACGGAAAAGACAAAGAACCCCGAAGTCTTTTCCTGCCAGCCCTCCCTGGGAGGAAGTAGGCCTTCTAGCCTCTGAAACTGTGAGCCATTTAATTCCTGTTGTTAAGCCCACCCATTATATAGTATTTGTTTTAGCAGCTGGGAAACTAAAATATTCCTTCTATGCAGGCCAAAGTCATAACTTTCTTCTTAATGCAGTTTTGGAGGAGGAGGGCTGAGAGAATGACTGTTCTCTAATGATAAAATTCTGGGGTTGGCAAACTGTTTGTTAAGGACCAATTCATAAATATTTTCAGCTTTTTGGGCCATGTGTCTTCCGTTGCAACTACTCAACTTTGTCTTTGTATCATGAAAGTAGTCATGATAATAATGAATGGGTATAGCTGTATGCCAATAAAACTTTATTTATAAAAACAGGCTTTGGGCAATATTTAGCCAGATAGTGTACCCTAGTTTTCATACAGAAATAACCATTTCTGTGTCAGCACTTGGATTTTTTCAATGTTTTTATTATAAATAAAACTGCATGGAATTTGCTTACACTTTTTTCCAATCCCCCTTGGAATTAGGATGACTGTGCCCCATAGTATGGGTATTAGCGAGACAGATTTTTTAAAAATATTTTCATTAATAAGACTTAACATACAAACATTCTTAATATATAAACATTCCATACATGGTGTACAATCAGTGGCTCACAGTATCATCACATAGCTGTGTATTCATTACTATGATAATTTTTTAGAACATTTGCATCACTCCAGAAAAAGAAATAAAAAAGAAAAAACATGTACATACCATACCCCTCACCCCTCACTCTCTTTGACCACTACCTAATTTCCATCTACCCAATTTATTTTAATCCTTGTCCCCCTACTATTTGTTTATTTTTTATCCATATTTTTACTCATCTGTCCATACCCGAGAAAAAAGGAGCATCAGACATAAGGTTTTCATAATTACACAGTCACATTGTAAAAGCTATATCTTTACATAATCATCTTCAAGAAACAAGGCTACTGGACCATAACTTCACAGTATCAGGTACTTCCTTCTAGCCACTCTAATATGCCATAAACTAAAAAGGGTTATCTGTAAGAATAACCTCCAGGATAACCTCTCGACTCTGTTTGAAATCTCTCAGCCACTGGCACTTTATTTTGTCTCATTTTTCTCTTCCCCCTTTTGGTCAAGAAGGTTTTCTCAATCCCTTGATGCCAGGTTCCGGCTCATTCTGGGATTTCTGTCCCACATTGCCAGGGAGATTTTTACCCCTGGGAGTCACGTCCCACATAGTGGGGAGGGCAGTGAGTTCACTTGCTGAGTCAACTTAGAAGGAGAGGCTACATCTGAGCAAGAAAAAAAGTTCTCTGGGGGTGACTCTAAGACCTAATTTTAAGTAGGCTTAGCGTATCCTTTGCAGGGCTAAGTTTCATAGGGGTGAAGTCTAAGATCGAGGGCTCAGGCTATTGATTTGGTTGTCCCCTCTGCTTGCGAGAATATCAGAAATTCTTCACATGGGGAATTTGAATATTTTGCCTTTCTCCCCATTTCCCCAAGGGGATTTTGCAAATACTTCTTTATTCGCTGCCCAAATCACTCTGGGATTTATCAGGGCATAACACTAACCTGGACAAACCAACAAAATCTCACTCCCTATTCAAGATTCCATGTACTTATGGTGTTCAATTAAACTGACCATACAGGTTAAATTTGGAAAAGCACTACCCAAAATATAAATTTTGAGGCACAATTTTTGTTTGTTTGTTTTTTGGAAGTGTAATCATTTACATTTCTTTTATTCATATTTTGTAAATTTCTAAAGATAACTTTTTTAACTTTATTTTTTAAATTAACACAGAATTGACTTTTGGAAGATGTGCAGTTTTGTGAATTTTAACACATGTAGATTCTTATCGCCACCATCACAAACAGGATGCAAAATAGTCTCATCAGCTCAAAAAACTCCCTCTTTGTATCCTCTTGATGTTACACCTGCTTCCCCCACCCCCAGCTTCTAGCAACCACACAGCTGTTTTTTGTCACTATAGTTTTGGCTTTTCAAGAGTGTCACATAAATGAAATCATACAATAGGTAACCTTTTAAAACTGGCACCTATCAGTCAACAAAATGCCTTTGAGATTCATCCAAAGTCTTGCATGCATCATTTGTTCATTCCTTTTAATTGCTAAGTAGTATTCCATTGAATGATGTATCACAGTTTGTCAAGTCTTGAGGCACAATTTTTTAAAAAAAGTTATTTATTAATTAAAAGAAATAAAGAAACAAAATAAAACAATATACATAATCAGTAATTCACAATATCATCACTTAGTTGCATATTCATCATTTCTTAGATCATTTGCATTAATTCAGAAAAAGAAATAAAAAGACAATAGAAAAAGAAGTAAAACAAACACAGGAAAGAAAAAAAAAGATTATACCTACCATACCCCTTACCCCTCGCTTTCATTGATCACTAGCATTTCAAACTAAATTTATTTTAGCATTTGTTCCCCCATTATTTATTTTTATTCCATATGTTCTACTCCTTTGTTGACAAGGTAGATAAAAGGAGCATCAGACACAAGGTTTTCACAATCACAGTCACATTGTGAAAGCTATATCATTATACAGTCATCCTCAAGAAACATGGCTATTGGTACATAGCTCTACATTTTCAGGCAGTTCCCTCCAGCCTCTCCATTACATCTTGAATAACAAGATAATATCTACTTGATGCATAAGAATAACCTCCAGGATAACCTCTCGACTCTGTTTGGAATCTCTCAGCCATTGACACTTTGTCTTATTTCCCTCTTCCCCCTTTTGGTCGAGAAGGTTTTCTCAATCCCTTGATGCTAAGTCTCAGCTCATTCTAGGGTTTTTCTCAATCCCTTGATGCTGAGTCTGCGTTCATTCCAAGATCTGTGTCCCACGTTGCCAGGAAGGTCCACACCACTGGGAGTCATGTCCCACGTAGAGAGGGGTAGGGTGCTGAGACTGCTCATTGTGTTGTCTGGAGAGAGAGGCCACATCTGAGCAATAAAAGAGGCTCTCTTGGGGGTGACTCTCAGGCCTAAATTTTAAGTAGACTTGACCTATCCTTTGTGGGGTTAAGGTTCATATGAACAAACCCCAAGACTGGGGGCTCAGCCTATAGCTTTGGTTGTCCACACTGCTTGTGAGAATATCAAGAATTCAACTTGGGGAAGTTGAATTTCTCCCCGTTCTCACCATTCCCCGAAGGGGGCTTTGCAGATACTTTTCTACTCACTGATCAAATCACTCTGGGATTCATTGGGGCATCACTCTGGACAAACCAGCAAAATTTGAGGCACAATTATTGATGCATCCTGTGAAATTGGCCCCATGGGCTGTGGTTCATTGGCCCCGCATACAACCCAATAAGGGATCAAATCTGCAAAGTCTTTCCTTCATTTTCATGTAAGAGCAGGTTCTGTTTTGAGGTGGATGTGGTTCACAAACGATCAGATAATTAGAACAGTGTGATCTTAGCACTGGCAGCTATCATTCGCTCTTTCAGCAGATTTTATGGAGGCCCCACTTTTGTGCTTTTGCCCTATATTTTGCCCTATATTGTGCTGGAAGACAGTCAATGGCTGTATAAACTCACCCAGCACCCAGGAGGGAAGCTCCTTGGCAGCGAGTTACAGTGCCTGAATAAATACAGCCATCTCTCTTGAAATCCCAAGTTCCTTTCACCATAATAAGAAAAGATAATTGGCTTTCTGTGTTACCAGAGAAATTGCCAGAATATCTAAGAGCCTGGGATAGTGCCATGGTCCAGAAAAGCCAGACAAGAGATAGCTGCTCTTTTACTTTCTTTAAGCAGCAACTTTCCATTCCTTCTCTGCAGGGAATAATATAATGATCCCAGTGGAAAATATAGAGGATCTGGTAGAGCATGTTGTTATGGTCCACGAATCCGTGGGTGAATTCAGCAAACAATTTCTGCAGAAATTAAGGCGCAGCAACTACGTCACTCCTAAGAATTATCTTGATTTTATTAACACGTATTCAAAATTACTGGATGAGAAAACTCAGTATAATATAGGTAAGGTTTGGGGATGGGATGGTTAACAGAAATATTTTCAGCTTACAAGTGAGGGTTCAAGTACTGGTCTTTGTTTTAAGCAGATGTTCCTTAGAAAGATCAGGCATCATCAAGATTGAGGCAAGGCAAAGTACATTTTGGATTTTACATGTGCAGTAATTCTTCTTTGCATTAGAACCCTGGCATGCTCTTATTTTTATTTTCAGTGTTGGGCTGTGCATTCTCACTGCCTTGGAGTTATTGTTTGATGGCAGCAACATGCTATGTTGGCAAATGCTTTTTAAAAAATGATTTGGCAATGGCTGTTGGCTAACTAAAATACTGTTTTCAGAAAAAATATCATTTGGGTTGATATTGTCCCACTCTGGAAAGTATTGAAATATTCATGACATCTCCTAAAAATGATTTTGTTTTTTGATGAGCCCAAGGTTGGCAAATCCCAGTGAAGGCCCTGAGCTGCTTGCCCCGGCTTTTTCTGGACAGTAATTGGTGGTTGCTGTTTCCGTAGCTCAGTGCAAGCGCCTGGAGGGAGGACTCGACAAACTAAAGGAGGCCACCATTCAGCTGGATGAGCTGAACCAGAAGCTGGCCGAGCAGAAGATCGTGCTGGCAGAGAAGTCAGCTGCCTGTGAGGCCCTGCTGGAGGAGATCGCCACCAACACGGCCATAGGTGAGCACGGGACCAGCTCCTGGGGATGGCTCCCTCTGAGCAGGATAGGGCTTCACTGGGAGAATCCCTGAGAAATCCTGTAGGCAGAGGGAGTAGCATCTTTTGACCTTCATTTGCTATATTTTCTGAGTTAATATCAAGCTAGTTTCATCCCCTGTGACAAGTATTAGGACCTTGCCACATAAAGGACACTGAGTTGGTTGCTTGAGGATTTGGTGGGGTGTGGAAAAACCAGTCTTCTTAACTTCAGTGAGCTACTGAGCTCAGTTATTGAGGGTGAAATGATCTTAGCCTTGGCATCATTTATTTGGGGATTTCTGGTTCTTCTTGAGATCCTCAGGAAGTTCTGCCTTGGGCCCCTTCATTTGATCATCTTGGCTTCTCTGCTGTGCTTATCTTGACTCTCTTTTAGGCCTTTGGGGAATTTACCTTCTCACGGTTACTTCACGCAGGACAACTCTTGAAGCTCCAGCTTTGTCTCTGACCTGTAACTGTTCTTTCCAGGTCTTTGGGTTCTTGCTTTCCATCATCTCTCAAAATTGTCCCCATCCCCCAGCTCATTCTTGGGTGGTTGCAAGAGCCGCGCAGGTATTTCTGCTTCAAGTTCTTCTTGTTTGGTACCACATCTCTGTTGCTTTTAAGAATGACCTTCGTTCAATTTCCTTTTCATTGCGTCAGGTCCCCTTCAGGGATTCATTTTTCATGACAGCACCCCAACTTTGCTTTGGAAAGCTGTCCCTCCCCAAACCCCAGTCCATGCTCTTGGGCTGGGCTTATTTCACCCCTGCCTAGACTAATTAGAAGTTCTCTTGGACTTCACATTTTGAATGCTTCAACATTAAAAATGAAGACAATCAGAGCTGATTTATCTCATGCCAGTGCTGTGAAGAGACTGTGTAATGGGTTCCTAAGCCCAGATCCCTGGAGCTACCCTGATTTCTGTCCTATAACATTTTAAATTTCTTTGGGCTACCTTATTTCCTTGCAGTAAATTCATTTTATACTTAACTTGGTCACTGTTGGTTTCTGTTGCTTGCAACCAAGGAAACTTAACTGATACAGATCCCAATCTAGTAATTTGTTGTAACTCCTTTTTGCCTGTTTTAATGCTGAATACTCATCGCGGCCTTGAAAGGTCCCTATCACTCCTTCTGTGTCATCATACCCTCTTCATCATGACCCCACCCCATGACATCATTTCTTGCCCACATGACTCTTACACTAATTTATTCTTTTGTCCCCTTTGTGTTGCCCCAAGAATGCCCTCTCCTCTTCTCTCTATCCATATTTCTTCTTCCAGAACTCTAAGTGCCTCTTACCTGCACATCTTTACTTGCTTAGATCCTTCATATAAAGTCTGTCATTCCCAGGATTCTCACTTGGCAGATTTGTATGAGTGTTCAGAGATTTTCACTGATTTTGCATATCCTAGATACAAAATTAGACTGAAAGATCTGGAAGGAAGCTGTTGTTTCATATATTCATCTGTCCAATCAACAAATATTTCCTGCATATCAGCTTCATGCCAGATACCATGAGGGGCAGTAGGGGTGAGAAATGAATGAAACTCAGCCCCTGCCTTAAAGAAACTCACAACCAAGAGAACCCCCTAATGCCCCAGGTAGTGGTTTCTACTGAGGGTGACCTGTTTTGCCACCTGCATATTTTGTATCTTTTGTACCTGTTTCTTCTTTTGCTTCCCACTGCTGTCACCCTTGTCCCAGGTCACCTGGCTCACCAGTTAGAACTTCAGAGGTAGCTTTATTTGGTGTCTTTCTTCAAGACTGTCTGACCTGATCAGGATTATTTGAGTAGCAAATATTAGAAACTGAGCTCAAACTGGCTGATGCTGAAAAGAAAATGTATTGATTCCAGAGGTGTGCGGCTTTAGGCAGAACTGGATCTAGGGCTCCATTGTGTCATTGGGAATCTATTTCTTCCCATTTCTTGGTTCGGCGTTCTTCTGTTTGGTCTTCCATCTCAGACAGCAGGCTCTGTCCATGCTGAGAACATGGCAATCATCAGCACTAGGTTTGCATCCTACATGCTCTCCTAGGGGAGAAAGTGAACGCCTTCCCCATTCATACCCACAAGCTCCTAGAATTGGCTGGGATTGGACAAATTTGTGTCACATGCCCATCTATGAACCAATCCCTGTGGCTGTGGGATTGGAATACGTTGACAAGCCAGGCAGAGGGTGGGGTGGGGCCCAGCCAGACCTCACTGCCAAAGAGAGCTGCAGGGGAGGTTGTCCAGGGGAAACCAAGAGGCTGCAGAGATGAGGGGTGGATGCTGAGAAGAACAAATCCCTAGCTGTGCACCAACCCATCTGCCCCCCATCTGTCCTACATTCTGCTCTCTGCCCAGCTTACTAAGCCCCCACTAGGAGTCTTTCTCCAGGGCATGCCCATGGCAAGAGAAATGAGGGTGGCTCCTTAGCAGTCCTCACTCCCTGCCTCTGGCAGACTCTCCCGCAGAGCTGAAAGAACCCTTCATTTCCCCTCTCAATGCTATGTGGGCATTCCTGTGCCTAGGGCTTCGCTGCCCCTCTCCCTGCAGATTGCACCCACTCTGGACTTAAATAGAACTTTTCCAGCCTTCCTTCATGTTGTGATGTGGGTCTGCCTCCAGCCCTCTCTGCTCTCTGATAGCACTGCTTTTCCATTCCGATTGTTTCACGCTTGTGATCTTGCCACCTTTCTCTGATGCATTTGTCCTCCTGCTGCTCCTGTGAGAGACTTCTCCAGGGCCAGAGATCCTTCATGATGCCCCAGGATCCACACATGGCGCTGCACCTTGCAGGCTGTCAATAACATTTGCCTGTCGTTGTGGAGATGGAAGCTGAGAGGACATAGCACCCAACAGGGAAGACACAACTACACTTGGCACATGTTAATTGAGTTCTTGCTAGATGCCAAGCCCTGTTTTAGGCACTGTTAATAATCGACTTGTTAATAATCAACAAGTCGATAATTAATGAAATTTCAGATTGAGATTAGTGTCATGAAGGAGATAAACAGAGCGATGAGATCCAGAGTGGTGGAGGGGGCAGGCCACTGGAGAGGGGCAGGTTCTTGAGTTGTACCTGACAGACCTAGGAGAAACTGAGGAAGAGGCAAGGGAGAGCTCAGTAACCCAAAAAGCAGGAAAGGCAGCCCCCTGGGACCAGGGCCGCCTCAGCCACCACTGGCCAAGCAGCCCTGGGGGCAGTCTCAGAGCTGTGTGTGTCAGACCTTGGGATGGGGTAGGTAGAACACAGGTGGGCCAGTAAAGGAGTGAGAGTCAGAATAGCTGCTCTGGTATCAGAGACTCCATGTGCTGTGAGGATTTTTATTCTATCACAAATGCTGAAGGGCTACCCAAGGTTTCCCTGTTGGCTGAAGTTCGTCAAGTCCCCATTTATGGTCTTTGTTTCCTGGGGCTGCTGTTACAAACATTCATAAATCTGGTGGCTTAAAACAATGGAAATTTATTTTCTCCCAGTTCTGGGGGCTGGAAGTCTGGGATGTGGGCAGGGTCACGCTCCCTCTGAAAGCTCCAGGGGGACCATCCTGGCTCCTGGGGGCTGCTGGCCATCCTTGGCGTGCCTTAGTAGCCTCACTCTAGTCTCTCCCTCCATCTTCATGTCGTCTTCTCCCTTGGTTGTCTGTCTGTCTGTCTTCCCTTCACGTAAGGACATGAGTCATATTGGATTTTGGCCCATCCGCATCTGGCTTGGCCTCATCTTAACTAATCACATCATCAAAGATCCTGTTTCCACAAGGGCCACATTCACAGGACCAGGGCTTAGGATTTGAACATGTGGTTTTGGGAGACACAGTTCAACCCACACTAACCTTTGGGGACCACATGCACCTCTGGCTCAATATCAGCAAATGGGTCTTCCACGTTTGAGCAGCTTTGCTGACCTTCTTTCTCTGTTGGCAGCGGAGGAAAAGAAGAAGCTGGCTGAGGAAAAAGCCTTGGAGATTGAGGAGCAAAACAAGATCATCGCGGTGGAGAAGGCAGAGGCAGAGACTGCACTGGCAGAGGTTATGCCCATCCTGGAGGCTGCCAAGCTCGAACTGCAGAAACTGGACAAATCAGACGTGACAGAGATTAGGTAACCGATGGTAATCTCTAGTGGTGGCTTGGCTCCATTGCTCGAGAGAACTACCATAATCACAGCAATTAGGTATTTGTGGTACTCGCACCATGGGCCAGGCCCTGGGCTCAGTATTTTCCATCTTCCAACCTCCTTCCAAAAACCCTTTAGAAAGGGGCCTGTTATAATTCTCACTCACAGATGAGGAAAACGAGGCTTAGGTTGAGGGGAAGGGGCTTGCCCCATGGCCTGGTCTTGAACTCAAGCTGACTCATATGTGGACACTAGGCTCCAGAAGGGGGCTTCATGAGAGAAATGGAGCATCGTAAATCAGTCTTCTTTACAGAAAACATGATGCAGTGTTGCCCTAAACAATGGCAGAGCTCTTGACACAGGAGAGAACTTCCTTCTATGTAAAAGGCTGGACAGTGATTTGTGGCCAGCCAGGCTGCTCAGTGATATCATAACCCATCCCTAACCAGGGGGGCTCGTAAGAGATGGGAGGAGTGATTATTTGTGGCTCCTGGACTTTTTATAGATAAATCTGTCAAGCAACTCCCTCCAACCCACTGGAGGGCTCATCTGCTCTCAGGAGAAGAGGCCTGGGGCGGGCAGGTGGGCTTCCTCCACACACAGTCTGGTCTCGCCAGAGCACTGAAAATGGGTAGCGAATGTAAATTTAGTACTGTTAAGTGAAGTTCCAAAAGGAATTCTTTGTTGGCTGTCAGTCCTTTCCTCTTGCGCTGTGTGCCCCTCCCAGAGGATTTCCCTGTTGTATGGGAACCCAGTCTCTCTCTTCCTCACTCATCACTTGCTCATTTTCTGAAGTGGTTCAGTTTTCCTGGCCCAAGGACAGGTCTTTACATGAGGGAGCAGCTCCCATTTTTGAGTTTTGGCTCCATGCTGGGTTCCTGATGAAATGACTCTCTTCAGGTCTCATCTCATTTCAGGAGGGCTGAGCAGCCTTCCTTATTAGAGACCATGGTCTTGTTTTGTCCTTGGTGAAGCGTATACAGATTTAAATGGGCCGTTCCTTCATTCCAGGGCAGGGGACCTGTTTAATTCTTGAGAAGTCACCTGGAGATGCCTCTCTTGTTAATAAGAAGTCATTATTGTATTGCTTCGCAAAGTGTGGACCCAAAGAGGGAATAAGGGTGAGATGTGTTGGATGTTTAGACAGAGATGCCAGGACAGAACCATATAGTAATCTGAGTTGTAGGAGAGACCACCAATATATATATTTTCAAGGGAACTATCCCTTTCCCAGCATTGTGAGAGCAGAGAGTTGGGAAGGAATTTTGAAGGTTATTTATTTAGAGAGAAGCATCTGAGCATTCCTCCTTCAGCCCAAGGGAGAAGGCGGGAGGGGTCTGCCTGTCACCTCCAGCCAAGTGAGGGGGCTTCAGCGGGAGCACATGAGAGCTTGACATGTGTCCCTTGCAATCAGGCAGATGCTGTGGACTGGTGCCCAACACCCCTAAAGTGGCCCATGGCATTAAAGGAGTGAAATTTGAAAATGTGATTATTGCAATAGGTGCTATATTCATACGTGACTTTGCCTCTTAGCAGTTGTGTGACCTTCAGCAGCTCATCTCACCTCTCTGTGCTTCAGTTTTCCCACTTATAAAATTTGGAGGATAGAATTCTCCCCATGGTGTCAGGGTCATTGTGAAGAGTAAATGAACTAATACATAAAGGACTCTTGGAACTGGCTGGGCACCACGTAAGCATTAGCTTATCATGGTTTCAACGTCTCAAAGGCATGCGCGAAAAAGTCCCTTCCACTCTTTTCTCCCTTCGCCCCGCAGTGGGAGGAAACCATTGCTATTCATTTCTCCGATACCCATCCAGAGACTTTTTTTCTGCACATTTCCGACAACTCAGACACACCACTCTCTATTCAGTACCTGGGTTTGGATTCTGAGGTTTGTGAGTAAGGGACACTTACATGTTCTTTTTTTACCTTGTTCTGGCATATAAATGGCAACACAGAAGACATGTTTTTCTATAGCCAGGTTTCTGTACCCCGGTACCCACTTAACTATGTATTTTGGAGTTATTTTACAAATTGATATATGAAAAAATTCCCCAGTATTTTCAAGCAGCTGCATCATATTTCATTTTATGTTGGGCTACCACTTATTTAATCAGCCCCCTGTCGATGACTCTTCAGCTTGTCTCCAGTCTCTCACCGTTACAGACAGCACAGGTAGAATAAGCCTGACTGTACTTCATTGTGCCCCGGTGGGGCTTCCAGATAAGCTTCCCGAAGAGAAATTGCTGCTTGCTTGGGTGTGTGATTTACACTACTCCCAACTGTTGTTGGCCTCCTCTGCGGGACCTTGCCTGTTTACTCTCCCACTGGTAGTCCGGAGGAGCCCATGTCTCTCCCATCAGCAGGTGGTATTAGCAAACAGTTGAATCTTTGCTAGTTTTATAGATGAAAAATGGTATTTCTGTGTAGTTTTTTTTTATTAATTAAAAAAATTAACTAACACAACATTTAGAAATCATTCCATTCTACATATGCAATCAGTAATTCTTAATATCATCACATAGATGTATGATCATCATTTCTTAGTACATTTGCATCAATTTAGAAAAAGAAACAGCAAGACAACAGAAAAAGAAATAAAATGATAATATGCAGGAAAAAAAATTAAAAATACAAAAAATATATATAAAAAAAACCAAACAAACAAAAACTATAGCTCAGATGCAGCTTCATTCAGTGTTTTAACATAATTACATTACAATTAGGTAGTATTGTGCTGTCCATTTTTGAGTTTTTGTATCTAGTCCTGTTGCACAGTCTGTATCCCTTCAGCTCCAATTACCCATTATCTTACCCTGTTTCTAACTCCTGATGGTCTCTGTTACCAATGACATATTCCAAGTTTATTCTCGAATGTTGCTTCACATCAGTGGGACCATACAGTATTTGTCCTTTAGTTTTTGGCTAGTCTCACTCAGCATAATGTTCTCTAGGTCCATCCATGTTATTACATGCTTCATAAGTTTATTCTGTCTTAAAGCTGCATAATATTCCATCATATGTATATACCACAGTTTGTGTAGCCACTCGTCTGTTGATGGACATTTTGGCTGTTTCCATCTCTTTACAATTGTAAATAATGCTGCTATAAACATTGGTGTGCAAATGTCCGTTTGTGTCTTTGCCCTTAAGTCCTTTGAGTAGATACCTAGCAATGGTATTGCTGGGTCGTATGGCAATTCTATATTCAGTTTTTTTGAGGAACAGCCAAACTGCCTTCCACAGTGGTTGCACCATTTGACATTCCCACCAACAGTGGATAAGTGTGCCTCTTTCTCCGCATCCTCTCCAGCACTTGTCATTTTCTGTTTTGTTGATAATGGCCATTCTGGTGGGTGTGAGATGATATCTCATTGTGGTTTTGATCTGCATTTCTCTAATGGCCAGGGACATTGAGCATCTCTTCATGTGCCTTTTGGCCATTTGTATTTCCTCTTCTAAGAGGTGTCTGTTGAAGTCTTTTTCCCATTTTGTAATTGGGTTGGCTGTCTTTTTGTTGTTGAGTTGAACAATCTCTTTATAAATTCTGGATACTAGACCTTTATCTGATATGTCGTTTCCAAATATTGTCTCCCATTGTGTAGGCTGTCTTTCGACTTTCTTGATGAAGTTCTTTGATGCACAAAAGTGTTTAATTTTGAGAAGCTCCCATTTCTTTCTTTCTTTCTTCAGTGCTCTTGCTTTAGGTTTAAGGTCCATAAAACTGCCTCCAATTGTAAGTTTCATAAGATATCTCCCTACATTTTACTCTGTTTTATGGTCTTAGACCTAATGTTTAGATCTTTGATCCATTTTGAGTTAACTTTTGTGTAGGGTGTGAGATACGGGTCCTCTTTCATTCTTTTGCATATGGATATCCAGTTCTCTAGGCACCATTTATTGAAGAGACTGTTCTGTCCCATGTGAATTGGCTTGACTGCCTTATCAAAGATCAAATGTCCACAGATGAGAGGGTCTGTATCTGAGCACTCTATTCGATTCCATTGGTCGATATATCTATCTTTATGCCAATACCATGCTGTTTTGACCACTGTGGCTTCATAATATGCCTTAAAGTCTGGCAGCTTGAGACCTCCAGCTTCGTTTTTTTTTCCTCAAGATACTTTTAGCAATTCGGGGCACCCTGCCCTTCCAGATAAATTTGCTTATTGGTTTTTCTATTTCTGAAAAATAAGTTGTTGGGATTTTGATTGGTATTGCATTGAATCTGTAAATCAATTTAGGTAGGATTGACATCTTAACTATATTTAGTCTTCCAATCCATGAGCACGGTATGCCCTTCCATCTATTTAGGTCTTCTGTGATTTCTTTTAACAGTTTTTTGTAGTTTTCTTTGTATAGGTCTTTTGTCTCTTTAGTTAAATTTATTCCTAAGTACTTTATTCTTTTAGTTGCAATTATAAATGGAATTCGTTTCTTGATTTCCCCCTCAGCTTGTTCATTGCTAGTGTATAGAAATGCTACAGATTTTTGAATGTTGATCTTTCAAACCTGCTACTTTGCTGTACACATTTATTAACTCTAGTAGTTTTGTTGTGGATTTTTCCGGGTTTTTGATGTATAGTATCATATTGTCTGCAAACAGTGATAGTTTTACTTCTTCCTTTCCAATTTTGATGCCTTGTATTTCTTTTTCTTGTCTAATTGCTCTGGCTAGAACCTCCAACACAATGTTGAATAATAGTGGTGATAGTGGACATCCTTGTCTTGTTCCTGATCTTAGGGGGAAAGTTTTCAATTTTTCCCCATTGAGGATGATATTAGCTGTGGGTTTTTCATATATTCCCTCTATCATTTTAAGGAAGTTCCCTTGTATTCCTATCTTTTGAAGTGTTTTCAACAGGAAAGGATGTTGAATCTTGTCAGATGCCTTCTCTGCATCAATTGAGATGATCATGTGATTTTTCTGCTTTAATTTGTTGATATGGTGTATTACATTAATTGATTTTCTTATGTTGAACCATCCTTGCATACCTGGGATGAATCC
The DNA here is from genome assembly GCF_023851605.1 of Tamandua tetradactyla. Classification (NCBI taxonomy): domain Eukaryota; kingdom Metazoa; phylum Chordata; class Mammalia; order Pilosa; family Myrmecophagidae; genus Tamandua; species Tamandua tetradactyla. The sequence continues at coordinate 8,167,979 of NC_135331.1, read as the reverse complement.
TACTTGGTCATGATGTATAATTCTTTTAATGTGTTGCTGGATTCGATTTGCTAGAATTTTGTTGAGGATTTTTGCATCTATATTCATCAGAGAGATTGGTCTGTAGTTTTCTTTTTTTGTAATATCTTTGCCTGATTTTGGTATGAGGTTGATGTTGGCTTCATAGAATGAATTAGGTAGCTTTCCCTCCACTTCAATTTTTTTGAAGAGTTTGAGCAGGGTTGGTACTAATTCTTTCTGGAATGTTTGGTAGAATTCACATGTGAAGCCGTCTGGTCCTGGACTTTTCTTTTTGGGAAGCTTTTGAATGACTGATTCAATTTCTTTACTTGTGATTGGTTTGTTCAGGTCATCTATTTCTTCTTGAGTCACAGTTGGTTGTTCATGCCTTTCTAGGAACTTGTCCATTTCATCTACATTGTTGTATTTATTAGCGTAAAGTTGTTTGTAGTATCCTGTTATTACCTCCTTTATTTCTGTGAGGTCAGTGGTTATGTCCCCTCTTCCATTTCTGATCTTATTTATTTGCATCCTCTCTCTTCTTCTTTTTGTCACTCTTTCTAAGGGCCCATCAATCTTATTGATTTTCTCATAGAACCAACTTCTTGTCTTATTGATTTTCTCAATTGTTTTCATGTTCTCAATTTCATTTATTTCTGCTCTAATCTTTGTTATTTCTTTCCTTTTGCTTGCTTTGGGGTTAGTTTGCTGTTCTTTCTCCAGTTCTTCCAAGTGGACAGTTAATTCCTGCATTTTTGCCTTTTCTTCTTTTTTGATATAGGCATTTAGGGCAATAAATTTCCCTCTTAGCACTGCCTTTGCTGCGTCCCATAGGTTTTGATATGTTGTGTTTTCATTTTCATTCGCCTCGAGATATTTACTAATTTCTCTTGTAATTTCTTCCTTGACCCACTCGTTGTTTAAGAGTGTGTTGTTGAGCCTCCACATATTTGTGAATTTTCTGGCACTCTGCCTATTATTGATTTCCAACTTCATTCCTTTATGATCTGAGAAAGTGTTTTGTATGATTTCAATCTTTTTAAATTTGTTGAGACTTTCTTTGTGACCCAGCATATGGTCTATCTTTGAGAATGATCCATGAGCACTTGAGAAAAAGGTGTATCCTGCTGTTGTGGGGTGTAATGTCCTATAAATGTCTGTTAAGTCTAGCTCATTTATTGTAATATTCAAATTCTCTGTTTCTTTATTGATCCTCTGTCTAGATGTTCTGTCCATTGATGAGAGTGGTGAATTGAAGTCTCCAACTATTATGGTAGATGTGTCTATTTCCCTTTTCAGTGATTGTAGTGTATTCCTCACGCATTGTGGGGCATTCTGATTCGGTGTGTAAATATTTATGATTGTTATGTCTTCTTGTTTAATTGTTCCTTTTATTAATAGATAGTATCCTTCTTTGTCTCTTTTAACTGTTTTACATTTGAAGTCTAATTTGTTGGATATTAGTATAGCTACTCCTGCTCTTTTCTGGTTGTTATTTGCATGAAATATCTTTTCCCAACCTTTCACTTTCAACCTATGTTTTTTGGGTCTAAGGTGTGTTTCCTGTAGACAGCATATAGAAGGATCCTGTTTTTTAATCCATTCTGCCAGTCTATGTCTTTTGATTGGGGAATTCAGTCCATTAACATTTAGTGTTATTACTGTTTGGGTAATACTTTCCTCTACCATTTTGCCTTTTGTATTATATATATCATATCTGATTTTCCTTCTTTCTACACTCTTCTCCATACCTTTCGTATCTGACTCTAGTGCTCCCTTTAGTATTTCTTGCAGAGCTGGTCTCTTGGTCACAAATTCTCTCAGTGACTTTTTGTCTGAGAATGTTTTAATTTCTCCCTCATTTTTGAAGGACAATTTTGCTGGATGTAGAAGTCTTGGTTGGCAGTTTTTCTCTTTTAGTAATTTAAATATATCCTCCCACTGTCTTCTAGCTTCCATGGTTTCTGCTGAGAAATCTACACATAGTCTTATTGGGTTTCCCTTGTATGTGATGGATTGTTTTTCTCTTGCTGCTTTCAAGATCCTCTCTTTCTCTTTGACCTCTGACATTCTAACTAGTAAGTGTCTTGGAGAACGCCTATTTGGGTCTATTCTCTTTGGGGTGCGCTGCACTTCTTGGATCTTTAATTTTAGGTCTTTCATAAGAGTTGGGAAATTTTCAGTGATAATTTCTTCCATTAGTTTTTCTCCTCCTTTTCTCTTCTCTTCTCCTTCTGGGATACCCACAACACGTATATTTGTGCGCTTCATATTATCATTCAATTCCCTGAGTCCCTGCTCAAATTTTTCCATTCTTTTCCCTATTGTTTCTGTTTCTTTTTGGATTTCAGATGTTCCATCCTCCAGTTCACTAATTCTATCCTCTGTCTCTTTAAGTCTACCATTGTAGGTTTCCATTGTTTTTTTCATCTCTTCTATTGTGTCTTTCAATCCCATAAGTTCTGTGATTTGTTTTTTCAGACTTTCCATTTCTTCTTTTTGTTGATCCCATGCCTTCTTCATGTCCTCCCTCAATTTATTGATTTGGTTTTTGAAGAGGTTTTCCATTTCTGTTCATATATTCAGAATTAGTTGTCTCAGCTCCTGTATCTCATTTGAGCTACTGGTTTGTTCCGTTGACTGGGCCATATCTTCAATTTTCCTGGTGTGATTCGTTATTTTTTGCTGGCATCTGGGCATTTAATCAGATTTCCCTGAGTGTGGGACCCAGCAGATTGAAAGACTTTCCTGTGAAGTCTCTGGGCTCTGTTTTTCTTATCCTGCCCAGTATGTGGTGCTTGTCTGTCTGCGGGTCCCACCAGCAAAAGATGTTGTGGCTCCTTTAACTTTGGAAGACTCTCGCTGCTGGGTGTGTGGTGGAGACAGAGGAAAGGTTGTAGGTTGGTTTTAATGGCTTCAAATTGTGAAGTCCTGGGATCTGAGTTCCTTGAGAGAGGGATTCCACCTGAGTTGTGTTTCACCCCTCCCGCAGGGAAGGTTCAAGTGGTAGAGAGCCCTAAAAGCAGCCTGTTTCTGGGTTTGGGGCAGTTGTAACCTATGTAATCCCAGCGCTGAGCCCAGAGGCAATGAAGCCTCCGTAGAAACAGCCGCAGAAGGCTCTGTTTCGCCCCCTTTCCTCTTTTTTAGTTAGCCCAATCGGCGATTTCCACCTTGATCAGTTTTGCCTGAGCTGAGAGCCTATTTTTAGTAGTCAGAAGTTGTTCATTAATGCTACTATTGGTGTTAGGTTGGGTTCAGTCTCTACTACTGTTGGGGACTGTTTCCTTTCCCTCCGGGAAGTAACCTGTGGGGGAGGGTCGCCAGCTGCCTCGGCTTGGGGAACCGCTGTTCGTAGGCTCCCAGCTGGCCCGGGAAGCCGCGTGTGTGGAAGGGGCTGTGGTCGCCGACCACTGTGGCTTGGGGGACCGCTGTTCCGAGGCTCCCAGCTGGCCCGGAAAGCCGCGCATGGGGAGGGGCACTGGCCGCTACGGCTTGGGGAACCTGATCCAAAGCTCCCAGCCAGCCTGGGAAGGAGGGAGGGAGGGGCTCCAGCCGCCAGCTGCAGCGGCCCGGGGAAGTGTGCGCCTCTCGGGGACCTCACCGCAGCGGAGTCTCTTAGCTGGTCCAGCCTTTCCAGAATGGGGTACGCTGTGTTTCTGGTCTCTGTTGTGGCTCCGGGAGCTGTTCTGTACTGTTTCTAGTTCTTTAGTAGTTGTTCTGGAGGAGGAACTAAGACCCGCGCGCCTTACTAAGCCGCCATCTTCTCCGGAATCATTTCTGTGTAGTTTTTTTTTTTTTTTTTTAAAGGAAAGACAGAGAGAAGGAAGGAAGGATAGAAGGAAGGAAGGAAGGAAGAAAGGGAAACATTTTTAAACATTTTCTTGTTTTATTGTATTCTGTTTCTCCGTTTTTGTTACATGGGCTGGGGCCGGGAATCGAACCGAGGTCCTCCGGCATAGCAGGCAAGCACTTTGCCCGCTGAGCCACCGCGGCCCGCCCCATTTCTGTGTAGTTTTAATTCACATCTTTCTTATTATGAATGAGGGTGACCTTTATTTCATCTGTGAAAAATGTGTCAGAGTCCTATGTGTTCCCCTTCCTGTGAACCGTTGGTTTACATGCTTTGCCTGCTTCTGTTGGGTTGCTGTTACTTTTTTTTTCTGTCCGTTTTCAAGAACTCTTTTATATAGTAGGGAGATTAGCTTTTTGTTCCAGATGTCAGTTGCAAATATTTTTGCCAATTTATCGTCTGTCATGGGGCTTTGTGTGTGTTTCCTTTTGCCATATGTAAGTTTTTATTTTTATCTGGCAGATTTTATCAAATATTTTATTTTTTGACTTCTGAATATCATGTCATAGTTAAAAGGCTTTACCACTGCAATGTATTAAAAAATGATTTCTTCCTTACGGTTTCTACTAGTACTTTTATGGTTTAATTTTTTTTACATTTAAAATCTTTGAGTTATTCGGGATTTTCCCTAGAGTTCAGCGTGAGTCTGGATCCAATTTTAGTTTTTCTACATGACTGTGATCTGGCTTTCTTTATGTCATTTGGATGTTAAGTGTAATAAGCCAGCGCTTAACATCTTGGCATTTTTATAATCCTTTAATTCTTTAAAATGCACTTCCTTTCTGTATTGCTCAGTCTCCTTTGTACATCACAAATTGTTACAGCAAGTGGATGAAGAGTAGATGAAGATTAGTGGTGGATGTTTCCCCTTAATATAAAAGGCTCCTTTTTTGTTATTGGCTTGCCCGAGTAAAGGTTTATCGTTTTACCTTTTTCCCTTTTGTTCACTGGGTTGTCACTGAGTGTCAACTAGACGTCCACTGGGCATCTGCAGCAGTGAACTAGGCAGGCAGGGTCTGTGGTGCGTGAAGCCAGCAGTTTTGGAGGAATAAAGGCATTTGTACAGGAATCTCATGTGGGCATAAAATTATGTTGCAGAGGATTAGGAATGAAAGATTTCATAGTCAGGGAAGGTGCTTCCCCAGAAGCAACATTTAAGCTGAGACATGCCTGGAGAGTAGAAAGTTGCCAGTTATAGGATGGGGGGAGGCTGAAGGGGGTGCACTCTCTGAGGCTGGGAGGAGCTTGGCTGAAGGGAGGAGCAGAGAAGGTAAGTGTGGCTGGGATAGTGTACTGGGGGGTGGCAGTGGGGTTTGTAATGGTTACTTCCCTCCAGAATGGCAGCAGGCCATCTCATCTCACTCTTTTTAATCTCTGAGTTTGTTTTGTCATAAAAGAAAGGAATCAAATGGAACAGAGATGTCTCCATCTCTCAAACCTGCAGTTGCAGAGTTTTGAACACCTCAGTCACCCAGCAGTGCTGGGAAGGTGTGCATTCTGGGTGGATGAGGTTCCACAGCCTGGTCTGCAAGTGCACAGACAGAATGTCACTCTGATAAACTCATAGGATTGTGGAGCCGGAGGGGTCTAGTTCTGCTTCCCCATTTTATAGATTGGGAAACAGAGAACCCTGGAAAGCAGTGAACCTGCCCGAGGACTCTGGGCCCTGTACTTGGGCCTGGGTCCTTTTTGCTTTCTATCTGAATACAGCCTCACTGATTCTTTCCACCCTTGATTGTTTGTTCAGAGAGCAGTGATTTCGGCCTGGACTTCATTGCCCGTGAAAAACACCATTTAAAACCATTTGAAGGCGTTCCTTACTTGGTTTTCTTCTCAGAGAGCACTGGCATAATTGAACCTTTCCCTGCTAATTCAGAGCCATTACTTTAATCGTCAGGGTTTGATCTGGAGTTGTGGGTACCCATCCTCTTGGCTGTTGCCCTGACTTGTTTTTATACTATGTCACTCCCTTCCTTCTCCAGCCTCCAGGGGAGTGGGAGGGGGTCTCTGGGTCCAGGAAGTGGGGGCCCAGTTCAGAAGATCTCCAGACTACTGTACTGCTAGTGAGCTCTCTCTGTCTGCCTCTCATCTGTCTGTCTGTCTGTCTCTCTCTCTCTCTCTCTCTCTCTCTGTCCTTTCCCATCCACATTCTCTGGGTCATTCTGGCTTCCTAGTGAACTCCTCAGAATGGATGTGCTCCTGCTTCACTCTGATGTTTCTGTGCCCTCCAGAGCCTCTCTTGTCTTGTGTTCTTTTCTCTTCCTTTTCCTTCATGACTTTCTTTGCTTTACCTTTTCTGTGTTGTTTTCCTTCTACTTCTTTCCCTCTTCATGGCTTTTGTGTCTGTATGACTTTTATGGACTTTGCCAAGGAATTAGAAACCTGAGCAGTCCCATGGGGTAACGTTTACGGAAGACTTACTCTCAGGTCTTTGTTTCAGTGCTGCTCTGCCTTCTTTGCCCTTTGGGTTTCTGGCTTCTTTGGTGGTTTGAGGGAACTGGTGGCTTTCAAAGTGTTGGAGAAGCAGAGTAATGGTCTAGTTGTATCAAAGACAACAATTAAGTGGCAATGTAGCCTGGGGCTTGGGGACTCAGGACCTCCCAGGCTGTCAGAACACAGGCAGATCATCCAAGCAGCCCTCTGAGTCTTGTTTCTTCATCTAATAAATGAGGAAAATAGGATGATAATGGTGATGATGATGATGATGATAATCATAGTGATAATAATAACAGCAGCTACCAATTAAGGACTGAGGAATCACCCTAGGGTATAATTAAAACTACAGATTCTCAGGCTCCACTCTCACCTACTGATTCAGACCCTAGGGGGTGGTCTGCATTTGCATTTTAATTATGCTTCAAACCTACCTCCATAATTCTGAAGCCCAGTCAAGTTACAGGACCCTGGTCTAGAACTGATGGATGAGACCCAGTTCTTGCCCTTAGAAAAACCCAAGTACCTATTGGAAAATGGCTCCCTTTATTTTTGAGCATTATCACCTCCAAGAAATAACTTTTAGCTGAATTGTCCTTTTCAGCGCTCTCATTCAGGCCAGATCCTGGCCACACCCCATATCTGATCTACCCTCTTACCCCACTTCCATGTTCTCATTTCTCACTAGGTCCTTCGCTAAGCCCCCTAAACAGGTGCAGATAGTCTGTGAATGCATCCTCATCATGAAAGGATACAAAGAACTTAACTGGAAAACTGCCAAAGGCATGATGTCTGACCCGAATTTCCTGAGGTCTCTGATGGAGATGGATTTTGATTCAATTTCCCAGAGCCAAGTTAAAAATATAAGAGGTGAGTGTAGACAAATGTATGAATTGCCATCTTTGGGACAGGCATGGAGAGCAAGGAGGTGACTTTTCACTTTCAGGCCCTCCTATTGTCATTAGTTGGTATCTCTGTGGCTATTGAGGCCCTTGAACTGTGATGGGGAGGGGTGCAACCCCAAAGAAAAATGGTGGTACTCTTACCTGAATTAGGAGGGATGGATGTGGATGGGCAGTAGCGACAGATGGCCTCTGAATGTTTGATTCAGAAATAGCTCTAGTTCTTATTGTCAGGAAACAGGACTTTCTTACTGGAACCCAACCTTGCCTTGTCTTCTCTACTGGGCATGGTGGTGCCAAGGATTGGTCTAGCCTGGAATTCTCCCTTTGTGCCTCTTGCCAGTATAATGCCTGCTGTAGGTCCCTGGGGAAAGGATAAGTGGAAGGGGGTGGCATTCCCCGTGGCCAGCCCCTCCATCTTTCATTACAGAATACTTGCGTTTCCTCTGACTCTGAATCCTGATCAGTAGGGATGATGTTGGTCTTTGCAAAAGGCAATAAAACACTGTAGTGTCACTGTTTTATCTTGATGGTTTACTCAGAATTGTCTTATAGATGCTCATTTCTCAGTCCTTTTGAAACAAAACAAAACTAAACACAGTTCATGACCAAAAAGTCCCAAGAAGCTCCTCTCTCTGAATATGGATCTGGTGAACTTCCATTTAGGTTCTGTAACTCCTGTGTTGAGCGTGTAGGTTGAGGTGATGATGACCTGGAGGGAACCACTTATCCGAGTTAGCTACCTGTTCTGAGCCACGGCGGTGCCCAGTTGGGGACCCTCATTGACATGATGGGTCCATGGGGCTCCTAGGTGTCCCACAGAGGCAGCTGGGTTGTAAATGGGTGGCCGTAATCTGTGCCCCTCACTCACATCTTGAACATTCATGTACCCAAAACTGGTTCAGTCCCAAGCTGTTGTCCATGGGAGAAGTGTCTGGATTTTTCTCACAGGGACTCCACCAGCTATTTCTTTTTAATTTTATTTTCCCAACATGAATTTTGCCACTCATTGAAATCATTGCATCTTTAACCTTTAGGCCTCTTAAGGACTCTTAACACCACAATTGAAGAAATGGAAGCTGTCAGCAAAGCAGGGCTGGGCATGCTGAAATTTGTTGAAGCCGTAATGGGCTACTGTGATGTTTTTAGAGAAATCAAGCCCAAAAGAGAAAAGGTATTGTCCGTCTGTGCAACTTATTTGGAATCAGAAGTAACACATCCATAACTTTGCTGGAAAAATCCCGGCAGATTCTGATTTTAAATCTCATCAACATATTACCCCCAATATGTGATAACTCCCAAGAACAACTTCCATCTGACGGTACTATGAACGAACAGATCTGAGGTCTGAAAGATTATCAAATTCTATGTGAAAAGAGTAGGATAAAAGCGCTTCAGATTGGTTCTCCAGTGTTTAAAGCAGAGTTTCTCCACCTCTGTACTGTTGAGATTTTAGACCAGATAATTCTTTGTGGTTGGGGTACTGTCCTGTGCAGTATAGGATGTTTAACAGCATCCCTGGCTTCCACTCACTAGATGCCGGAAGGTTCTCATCCCCCCCGCCCCCACACCAAGTTGTGATAAACTAAAATGTCTCCAGACATTGCCAGATGTCTCCTGCAGGGCAAAATCAGCCCTAGTTAAGAACCACTGGGTTAAAATAACATGTAGAACACAGCATACAAAGAGAATTATGAAGTTCATTCAGTCATTTTTTTAACTATATTTTGACATTGTGTTACTACTCAGAACACTTAGAACCATTAGTAAGAATAGTATTGTCATCAATGTATTCTTCTGAATTTTTAATTTTGAAACACGGTGTGCTTTTACTGTGGCCTTAGTACACATAAAAATTAAACCGTCTGCTAACTTCAGCATAAGACACTTTTTCTAATGGGATGCAAAACTTTTGCAGTAAACAGTTGAAGAGGTAACTGAAGAAAGAAGCTTTGTGTCTTGAGAATAGCTAATGGTTAGCCCCAAATTGCTTAAATGTCACTAGGAAATACAGGTCTGAGACTACTTGATCCCTGCCCCACTGCGGGCTTTTCCCCTACCGTATTGTAAATTATCTTTACTTAGGTGGCCAGGCTGGAACGGAATTTTCACCTCACTAAAAGAGAACTAGAAAGGATCCAGAATGAGTTAGCAGCAATCCAGAAAGAACTAGAAGCTTTGGGAGCCAAATATGAGGCAGCCATATTGGAAAAGCAAAAGCTGCAGGAAGAAGCAGAAATCATGGAGAGACGACTAATCGCAGCTGACAAGCTCATCTCAGGGCTAGGATCTGAAAACGTCAGGTTGGTTTGGTTTTTGCACCCAACGATAGGTAGCTCTGAGTGAAAATTTGGTGTTGTAAGTGAACATCATAAGTGGAATTTCTTGCCATGTAGATTCTTTATTCCAGGTTGCATTTTTATCAGAAAATTAAGTGAAAAATTTTTCTTTTACTGTTATCATATTCAGTGTGGTTAATTGCCATTTATAAATTCTGTTTTTATGAGGTATTATTATTTAATAAGTAATAGTAAAGTGCAGCTGTGGATAAAGACAAACCAGTGGTTCTGGCAGGTGCCTTAGGTTCTGAGACTTTAACCCCTGAGTCTTTTCTGGATGAGTCTGGAGGAGAAACTCCATCTATAACTGGGCAGATACCTTCAGAGGGCCCCAGCTTGTTCAGTCCTAGGGTGTGAACTTACATGGTTGGAGCCATTTGAGGCTTATGGGCAGTATCATTAAGCCCCTTGATAGTATAGTAATTTCTAATCTGGCATCTGAAAATGTGGAGTGGAGTTAAATGATTTACCTAGTAGACTCTGGGCATTTGCCGGAAAAGACCAGCGAAACCTTTGTTTTCATTTACCTTGGGTAGAATTGTGTCATTAAGCTGGGCAGAGCTTGTTAGCTCAGGCTGCTGAGCAGTTCTGATCAGCATATTTATACATGCCTTTGATTAAGCATTCAGAATCAGTATCATTACTACTTAAAAAATAACTTAGAGACAAAATGTTTTTTGATTTTCCTTCTTTATGCTAAATGCTGAACCCTGGGGTTGGACAAAATCCTTCAAAACCATCAGTTCACTTGGGTGGGAAATAGTAAAGTGAGATGGCAAGGTCCATTTTTGCAATGAAATACTATCTCAGAAAGGTTTCCTTCTGACTGGAGTTAGGGTGGAGATCCCCATTAGCAGTGTGTCAGGCTGGTTCTTAGAAGGCTTCTTTTTTGCTTGTGGCCAGGAGGTGACCACTCACTGCAGCCCCTCTCTCCTCTACCAGGTGGCTGAATGACTTGGATGAGCTGATGCACCGTCGAGTGAAGTTATTAGGAGACTGCCTGCTCTGCGCAGCTTTCCTGAGCTACGAAGGGGCCTTTACCTGGGAGTTCCGAGATGAGATGGTTAATCAGGTTTGGCAGAATGATCTCCTGGAGCGGGAGATTCCCCTGAGCCAGCCTTTTAGATTAGAACACCTGCTCACAGATGATGTTGAGATTAGCAGGTGAGTGAAGTCTGAGCCCAGAGGACAAGGGGGACCTTAGGATGGGGTCTTCGTGGGTGTCACCCTAATGACCTGGGGCATAAAAGGAAGTGAGCCACCGGGACATGGATGATCTGAGTGCACAGAAACAGTAGATGGAGCTGCACATCCAGTCTCAAGCTCTTTTGCACTGAGTCTGAGGAGTGTTGAGCAGCCTAGGGATGGGTGGGTTGTTCTGGAAGGTACTACTTACATGCCTTGCCTTTCCTTCACCACTTGGCAAGAAAAATCAATGTCTTTGTCCCTGTCCCTCCCAGGTGGGGCTCCCAGGGACTGCCCCCCGATGAGCTCTCTGTCCAGAACGGCATCCTCACTACCAGGGCCAGCCGCTTCCCCCTGTGCATCGACCCCCAGCAACAGGCGCTCAACTGGATAAAGAGAAAAGAGGAGAAGAACAACCTGCGGGTATGGCCAGCTCCTCCCTCCAACTTCTGTGTCCTTACTGCCCCTTCTCAGAGCACAACCCTGCCCCAAAAGAAGACTCCCTTCCATCCCCTCTCCCTGGCAGTCCAGCATCTCCAATGACACCAAGCTGCACATCAGTGCCATAACCCCAAGTGGAGTGCCTCCCTCATTGCTGAACCTTTCAAACCACCTTGTATCTTACTCTTCTCTTTGTGCCTTACTCAGGCTGTGAGCAACTTGAAGGCAAAGACCCAGTTTTTCTCGTCTTTGTCGTTCCTCTATCCAGGACAGGGCAAGGTGGCCATAAATGTTCAAATGCTGTTTTTTTTTAATTAATAGCTTGATCGGGATATAATTCACATGTCATACAAGTCACCCATTTAAAATGTGCAATTCAGTGGTTTTTAGTATATTCAGAGTTATGCATCCAGCACCACAATAGACTTTTTCACCCCAAAAAGAAACCTGCACCCTTAAGCCATCATCCCCCAAACCTCATGTTTCCCTTAGCCTCTGGCAACCTGTAATTTGCTCTCTATCTCTATAAATTTGGCCTTTTATGGATATTTAATTTGAATTGAATCACACAATATGTGGTCTGTTGTGACCAGCTTCTTTCATTTAACATGATGTTTTCAAGGTTCTTCCATGTGGTAGCCTGAATCAGAACTCATCATTTTTTGGCTGAATAATATTCTACTGCATGGATGTGCCACATGTTATTTATCCACTCATCAGTGGGTGGGCATTCAGTTATTTCCACTTTTAGGCTATTATGAACAATGCTGCTGTGAACACTTGGGTACAGGTTTTTCTGCAGACATATTTTTTCTTTCTTTCTTTTTTTTGCTGTGAAGAATAATATATATTTAAAAAAGCAATAAATTTCAAAGCACACCACAATTTGTTATAGAACAGATTTCAGAGTTTGGTATGGGTTGCAGTTCAACAATTTTAGGTTATTATTTATAGGTGCACTAAGATACTGGAGACTAAAAGATATGTCAATATAATGATTCGGCAATCCTACTCATCTGTTAAATCCCATCTTCTCTGTAATAACTTTACCTTCTTTGACCTTTCTCCCAATCGTTAGGGGTATTTGGGCTATACCCATTCTAACTTTCTCATGTTGGAAGGGACTGTCTGTAATATGGGATAGGGGGTGGAAGTAGTTGGCATTCTGGTGAGGCTGGCCCAACTGCATTTCAGGATTTATCTGGTCCAGGGACCTATCTGGAAGTTGTGGGTTTCTGGAAAGTTATCCTGGTGTGTGGAACCTTTATAGAATCTTATATAATGCCATAGGTGTTCTTTAGAATTGGCAGGAATGGTTCTGGTTGGGGGTTGGCAAGTTATGGCAGGAAGTAATGTCTAACTGAAGTTTGCATAAGAGTGACCTCCAGAGTAGCCTCTTGACTCTATTTGTACTCTCTCAGCCACTGATATCTTATTTGTTACAATTCTTTTCCTCCTTTTGGTCAAGAAGGCATTGTCGATCCCATGGTGCCAGGGCTGGACTCATCCTGGGGAGTCATCTTCCACCTCGCCAGGGAGACTTTTACCCCTGGATGTCATGTCCCATGTGGGCAGAGGATAATGATTTTACTTGCAGAGTTGGGCTTAGAGAGAGAGAGAGGCCACAAAAGAGGTCCTCTGTAAGTAACTCTTAGGCATAACTATAGGTAGGCTAAGCTTCTCTACTACATCAGTAAGCTTCACAAGAGCTAGCCTCAAGATCAACGGCTTGGCCTATTGACTTGAGAGTCCCTAATATTTTAGACATAATCAGAGGTTTCCCCGGTGGTAAAGTTAAATAGTTCCATACTTTTTCTCTCATCCCTCAAGGGACTTTGCCAATACTTTAAAGTTATCTGCTCAGCATACTCTGGGATGTATCCAGGCATTACATTAAGCTGTACAGGATTAAAGGCCCTTCCCATTCTGTGCTCCCTGTGTTTGGTTGTTTAAATGATCTATCCGGACAAGTTGAGTTAGATTATGTGCTACAGAAAATTTAGATTTGGGACAAAATAAACCTCTCTTCCTTTGGTCTCATAGAGTAGATAAAGTTCTAAAATACAGACAATTTCCTCCTTACCTCTGTAATCTGATTTACTTTAGTTGCAAACCGATTGGTTTTATTCTTGTCTCTAATTGAAACCTGATCTCTTTTTAAATTTCTCTAATAGTTGTTATAAGTGGCAGTGCTGACTTTCAGAACTCCTACTCTGAGTTTTAGGTGTCATACACATACCCAAAGTTCTTCAGGGAAATATCAGGTTATATATATAAAACTGCCTCTGAAAATCTAGAAATAACAATTACAGCTCCTTACTAAATGTGATTACTATAAGATCTTACAATCTAGGCCTCAATTTTCTTATCATTATTTTCTAAATGATATCATATAATATTTGCTCTTTTGTTTCTGGCTTATTTTGTGTCACGTATGTCAGCAGGTTCATTTACTTCACTGAATGTCTCATGACTTCATTCCTTTTTGTAGTAGCAAAATATTTGATCATATGTATATACCCCAGTTTACCATTCTACTTGTCAGTCAGTGCATCCTTCAGCCACCTCCATCCATTGGGCATCATATATAATGTCCAAAGTTAGTGGACATGTGTTTTCATTTCTCTTGGGTATACACTTAGGAGTGAAATTGCTGGGATGCAATCATTTTTTTTTTTTTTTTTTGTAATCACTAACAAATTAGTGGTTTTCGGTTTTCCTTTTCCCTTATTGTTTCTAGTCTTTGCTTCATGGTATTGCTGTGCTGCTGGGGGAAGCCCCTCTGAGTCCGAAGGCCAGGGGAGCTTCTGCTTCCAAAATACAAACATAGCCGGAGTGGGACAAAAGTTATTAATGCAGGAGTGTTCATAGACCTCCTCTTCCCTTACTTAGCCTGCCAGAGAATTTCAAAACCACCAGCTCAATTCCTAGTCCCCCAACCCCACTCTGACTCCCATCCAGTCTCTTAGAAAAGGAAAGATTCTGTCTTGAGGGGAGAGAGGCTAAGCAAATCAGCATAGTAAAGTGTTCAGAAGAGGGGGTTGGAGAGGAAGGGAAAGGAAATCTCCAGGGGCTGGGGTAGAGAAAGTGGTTTTTCAGATGTTTTGAGTAGAAATGTTTGAGCAGTCATGAGGTGTGAGGAGACTGCAGATGTTTCTGTGGCTGTACCTGTCCTTTCGAGGTCTTTGGAAAGACATTGTGGATTCTCTAGTTAGTCCTTCTGCCTGCTGAGCTCCACCTTTTGAATGGGATGCTGCTCCGAGCTTGAACCCCTCAGATTTCTGGATTCATACAGGTTCCACACCCTGCTTCCTCCCTGCTCTCATTTCCCCTCCTCTGACTCCCCTTTACTCCCCACTTCAAAGTCATTCTTCCCTTGCACACTCAAATGTACTTATTTCCACCATCTGCTCCCTTCTCTCCCAGGTTGCCTCCTTTAATGACCCAGACTTCCTCAAGCAGCTGGAAATGTCCATAAAATATGGGACTCCCTTCCTGTTCCATGATGTTGATGAATATATTGATCCTGTGATCGATAATGTATTAGAAAAGAATATAAAGATCTCCCAAGGACGGCAGTTTATCATTCTGGGAGACAAGGAAGTTGACTACGATACGAATTTCAGACTGTATCTAAATACCAAGTTGGCTAATCCAAGATATTCCCCGTCCGTGTTTGGGAAAGCAATGGTGATTAATTATACCGGTAAGAGTATACAGAATATCAGTAGCAAATTAAGGTGGTTACCATGGAGGCCACAATCTGTGTGCCAGGTCTCTATAGAACATCGTTTCATCCAGGGACCCAGGTCATTCTCTCTGAGTCACATCTTAATGGGTCAGTTCTTAACCTCTGAGCAAAACCTAGAAAGTTTTTTGTCCAGGGCTTTGGCGTATAAAAAGTTATGTGTTGAGGCCTGCTGAGACACAACCATATGGCTCAAGTGCAAGCACTCCGAGTGGGGTGACAACTCTGCTGGGACAGGAAATTATTGTGTTCGTGTCTTGACATATATGTCATAATTTTGTGTTTTTCCCAATCCCCTCCGCTGAATTGTGATGGGAATTGAATGCCATTTTCTCACATCTTCTAGGATAGTCCTACAGCTGTTTAGACAGGTCACTTAGGTTTCAGTATACTTTAAATAAGGTCCCTGGGTTTTACTTTAGTGCCTCTTCACTCAGTTTGCTCACCACTCCACAGAGCAGCATCCCCTTTTTGTTCTGTCAAACATTTTCTGCTTTGTTGCTTCAAGCGATTTTGGTAGGAGAGTGAATCCTAGTGCTCCTGAAATATGGGTTTAGACACAGCCAAGCTCGTCCCGGGCATGGTTGTGCATGTGCTAAGACATAGTGCCCAGCGCACTGTGGGGGACACAGGGGTGAGGGCCTCTCCTCCCCTCCCCACAGTCACTCTGAAGGGTCTTGAAGATCAGCTGCTCAGTGTACTGGTGGCCTTTGAGAGGCGAGAGCTGGAGGAGCAGAGAGAGCATCTCATCCAGGAGACAAGCGAGAACAAGAACCTGCTGAAGGATTTGGAAGACTCCCTCCTTCGGGAGCTGGCGACCTCCACAGGAAATATGCTGGACAATGTGGAGCTGGTACAAACCCTGGAGGAGACCAAATCCAAAGCAACAGAGGTATAAGTAGAGGTGGTGCTGGCAAGTAGGGCAGAGGCAGCTGGGCTAGGGCTAGGATTGGGGATGGTTTATCTCTTCACCCTTTGCTCTTGCTAGAGGCACCAGCTTTGATGTTGAACCGTAGTGCTATGTTCATTGGAGCCATCTCTTGACTTCCAGAGGCTGACCAGGATTTGGAGTTCTTTGGATGCCGGCATGTTCTATAGCTTAACTATTGCTATGTTCAGAGATAATTTGAAACCTCATAGAAGTTTGGCCATCCTTCTGACAGCCACAGAGATGTCAGTGTGGAAGGGTAAATGGTGCCTGGTCTTCAGAAACCCAGTGACCACTCACTGACAAGCTTCTTTTTGGGGGCTATCTGTGAGCCCCTCATCAGTTGTCCTTCTTTGTCTGGCCTGGGGGACTTCATCCTGACATAGCCATTCAGAAGAGGTGGGGGTGACCTGGGTGAGTTAAGACTGTAGTGGAAAAGGCATCGAGCCCTGTTACAGTTTGCTAGCTGCCAGAATGCAACATACCAGAAATGGAATGGCTTTTAAAAAGGGGTATTTAGTAAGTTGCTAGTTTACATTTCTAAGGCTAAGAAAATTAAAACAAGTCTATAGAAATGTCCAATCACAGGCATCCAGGGAAAGATAACTTAATTTGAGAAAGTCGATGAAGTTCAGGGTTTCTCTCTCAAGTGAGAAGGGTCAGGGTTTCTCGCTCATCTGGAAAGGCCTGTGGCAAACACAGTATCATCTGCTAGCTTTCTCTCCTGGCTTGCCTTCATGAAGCTCCCCAGGAGGCGTTTTCCTTCTTCATTTCCAAAGGTTGCTGACTGATGGACTTTCTGCTTCTCATGGCTATGTCGTTCTGCTCTCTCCAAATCTCTCTCATTCTCCAAAATGTTTCCTCTTTGATAGGACTTCAGAAACTAATCAAGACCCACCCAAATGGGTGGAGACACCCCTCCATCTAATCCAGCTTAACAACCACTCCTGATTAAATTACATCTCCAGGGAGATATGATCTAATAAAAGTTTCAAATATACAATACTGATAGAGATTAGAAGAAACGGCTACCTTTTTAAAATGGGATTAGGATTAAAACATGATTTTTCTAGGGTACATACATCTTTTCAAACCAGCACAAGCCTGGACACCCTCTGGGTTAAATGAGAAAATTGTACTCCATGATCTCAGAGGCTTATCCATGGTCACAGGTCTGAGAAGCTGAGGGTGGACTAGAGGGCATCAACCTGAACTCTCATTAGACTTAAGTCTGATTCATCTGAAAAGGTCACCTTCATAGGATGTACAATGGGGAGGAGAGACCTAAACATGTACTTAGGGGCCCTCTATATTATGTAAGCCTCTTTCAGTTGAGAGTGACAGAAAACCCAGCCCTACCTGGCTTAAATCAAAGCAGAATTTATCAGTTTAGAAACCAGAAAAGTTCAGGGATGGCTTCAGGTAGGGCTGGATCCAGGACTCCAAAAATATCATCAAGACTCCATTTCTCTCCATTTCTGGTCTGGTCTTTGCTGGCTTGGGTTCGTTCTCAGCCTCCCTGGGGCGCTAAGCTCCTCCTAGTGGCTCTGGCCTTGTGCTCCCTTAGGTTCAAGTCCAAGGGGAAGAGTGAGAATCTTTTCCTTCTGCAGTAATGAGGGTCCTAGGAGTCTCTTCAGTCACATGCCCACCCCAAACTAGTCCCTGTAGCCTAGGAATGCTGCGCTTGGGTGGGGTCGGCCCTGGTCATGTGCTCCTCTCCTGGGGTTTGGGTGGAGCCCTATGTAGTAATGAAAGGGGGAAGGATATGTCTCCAAGTGAAAATCAGGGACTGTCCCTAGAAGGGGTCATGGTTGTTGGAGAGTCAAGCCACACATTTCCACTACTTCCTTCAAGAAGGTGACTGGCCCCCACCCCACCCTAAGGTCTGCCTGCTTACTTTCTTGCCCATATCATATTCTCTATGGTTGCATCCATTAGGCAGTACCTTTTAGGTAGGAGATTCTTTGATACCAGGCCCTTTTCTTTAGGTATCAGAGAAGCTCAAGCTGGCAGAGAAGACAGCCCTGGACATCGACAGGCTGAGGGACGGCTACAGGCCCGCTGCCAGGCGCGGGGCCATCCTGTTCTTCGTTCTGTCTGAGATGGCCCTCGTGAACTCCATGTACCAGTACTCCCTGATTGCCTTCCTCGACGTCTTTGGGTTGTCACTTAAGAAGTCGCTGCCTGATTCCATCCTTATGAAGCGATTAAGAAACATTATGGACACACTGACCTTCAACATTTATAACTATGGTTGCACAGGTGAGCACCTCTGCATGCTGAGCTGATGAGGGCAGCCTGAAAGGTATAACATGGCATGGGGAAGACTCCATCTGTGAAAATGGAAACTTACCAAATAGCATTCTTGAATGTGACAATTCACATTACAAGAGGAATTTTAAAAACATTAATTATATTTTAAATAACTTTATTGACATATAATTCACATACTATACAATTCACCCTTTCAAAATGTACCTATTCCCAGAATTGTTCAGCCATCACCTCTTAAACATTTTTCATCAGCCCAGAAGTAAGCCTCAAACTTCTTGACAGTCACTCCCCCTTTCCCCCTCCCACCTTCCCCCTCGCCCAGCCTCTGTCAACCCCTAATCTGCTTTCTGTGTCTGGGGATGTGCCTCTTCTGCACATTTCATAGGTGTCCTGTTTCACAATATACATCCAATCGTGTCTAGTTTTTTCCTCTTAGCATAGTGCTTTCAAGGTTTGTTCATGTAGTGCCATGTATCAGAACTTCATTTTTTTTTAATGGCTAAATAATATCCTATTGTATGGGTAGACCACATTTTGTTGATCCATTCGTCTATTAATAGACATTTAGGTTGTTTCTACTTTTTGGCTATTATGAATAACACTGCTATAAACATTTGTGTACAGATTTTAATTTTTACTTTTGAACAACTGCCAAACTGTTTTCCAAAGTAGCTGTACCATTTTACAGTCCCTAAAGAACTGATATTTTAAAGCTTTTTTATTATGGAAAATGTGAAGCAAAAGAGAATAGTAGAAGGACTTTCCATGTGCCTGTCACCCAGCATTTGTCAACTCTGGATCACTTTTATTGCAACACAGCCCAGATTATTTTTAAAATTTGCTTTGAATTTGTATCACTTCATCTGTAAACATTTCAGTTTGGATCTCTAAAACAGGGGCCAGCAAACTTTTTCTACCAAGGGCCAGGTGGTTAAAAATTTTAGGCTTTGAAAGCTATCTGATACCTGCTGTTGTAGTGCAAAAGCAGTCACAGACAATATGTAAATCAGTGGGCATGGCTGTGTACCAGTAAAACTATTCACAGAAATGGCAGGCTAGATTTAGACCCTAGGTTGTAGTTTATCACCTCTGCTCTAAACGATGTCCTCTTTTTCGAAATATTCATAGTGACATTACCATACTTAAAAGCCAATAATTCTTTAATATTATCATATAGCCAGTGTTCAGGTGTTCCCATTTATCCTATAACTTATTTTTTCCATTTGTTTAAATCAAGACCCCACTAGAAGTTCCTCCATACACGCATATATTTGTGACTGAAAATTGAAATAGCACAAGGTCTATACATTACAGTTGATTAACATGGCTTTTAAAGTTCTCTTAATTGCTAGGTGCTCTTCTCTCAATCTCTTTTTTTATCCCTTGCATTTATTTGTGGAAGAAATCTGATTTGTCTTGTATTGTTGCCCATAGTTTGAATTTTACCCCTATATCTTGTAAATTTGTAACAGATTTAGAACTTGAGCACAACATATGTGGTGTAGTATATGTCATAATTTCTATTTGTCTTTCTTTTTGTGATGTTAGCAGCCAATGGAAATAATTTATGAGAGGTTGCGAAATGGTGATATTCTAATTCTTGCTATCAATCTGTATGTATTAGCTGGAATGTTTTTATGAAGATATCTTGATATAGTTCCTATGAGAATGGTAGGTCAAATACTTGCTTTTTTCCCTTTATTATTTTTAAGTTTTTAGTATTCTTACGGACTCATGGGTTTAAACATTTGATGTATTTCAATACATTTCAGTAATTGTCCTTATTGATGTTCAGAGCATCCTATCTTTGGCCAGTTGGAGCCTTTTCAAGTTGGTTTAGAGGTCCTTTTGAACTAATTCTAGTAGTCTTTGACAGCTTCCTTGCTTTCTGGTATGACAAGATATTCCAGGCACATCGTATACATAATTTTCCCCAGGCCTGGAATCAGTCACTTTATCTAAGCACCCTGGTATTTTGTTTTTTAGCTGGAAACAGCATTTCAAGGCCAAAATATCAGTGCTAAGGGTGTTCATTGCTTGTCAATGGACTGAGTTAAGGTATTAAAACAATGTATCATGCATATACTACAACCAGGAATATGATTGGGTTCCTGAAAGACATTCAAGAGGTCTTTGTCCCTCAAAGTACATATGCCAAATTGGATGCACAGTCAAATTACTTTGTCTTAAAGTCACTCAGAATCATTCTTCTCTGAGTGCCACCAGCTTAATACACAGTTATGTTCATTTATTTCACTTTGTTCTTGAGTTTGAGGAATTTTTAAAAATTTCATTTTGTTTAATTTACCTGGTTCCAGAGTTAAGGTATATTCTGGGAATTTTAGAATAGAATGACCTGCTTCCACATGGACCAATGGCCCCTTACCCTGGTATCCCTTGTCATTATCATCATAGGGATTCACTTTCTCTTACTTTGAATCTGTTCTGTAATTCTCAGGTTTCCTCTTTAATGATTTACTCCCTTTTTTTAGTAGAGCACCTCCTCTAATAGTTTCCTGAAAAAGGTGCAGTGTTTGAAACTTTTTTGAGACAATGTATATCTGAAAATATCTTTATTCTACTCTCAAATTTGGTTACCAGTTTAGCTGGGTATAGAATTCTAGTTTTGAAAATTTTCGTTAAAAGTTTTCTTTCAACTACCATTATTGCTTTTGAGAAGCCTGATGGCATTCTGATAGTTGATCTTTTTGTGTGTAAGCTTTAAATATCTTCTCTTTATCTTAGATATCTTGAAATTTCATGATAATTTGGGTTGGTTTAAACCTATTTTCATTCATTGTGTTGGGGCCTGGTCATTTCAATCTGTAAATGCATGTTCTTCAATACTGGAACATTTTCTTGAGGTATTTAATAGTTTCCTCCTTTCCATTTTCCCCATTTTCTCTTTCTGAAACTCCTGTTATTTAGGCATTGCACCTGTTGAATCAGTCCTTTTCTCTTCTGTTTTCCATCTCTGCTTTTGTGCCCTGTCTTCTGGGAAATTTTTACAAGTTTGCCTTCCAATTGTTCTATTGAGTTATTTCTCCTACCATATTTTTAATTTCTAGGAAATATTTTTTGTTAATATATTTATTTTAAATCATTCTGTCCTTGTTTCTTCGATAGATTATCTTCTCTTAGCTCTCAGAATATTTCGATGATAGTTTCATTTTCTAAATGTTTCTTGTAAGGAGTAGTATTTACATTTTTAAAATTTCATTATTTGTTTTGGTTTGTCTGTTTCAATTAGAGGTTCTCCTCCAATGTCTGGTGATCTTTGTATGTCTATTCATATTTAAGAGTGGAACTAAAAGTTCAGTGGGAAGTTCTGTTCTTGGGTGGATATGGTCAAGTTGAGCTTCACTGAGTGATCTGGTTGAGCTGTTTCATTGGGGAACTCCCTGTGCCGATGTATCTAGTTCTTTTCTCATGGGATTTTAAGATCTTCTTCAGGAGAAGGTCTTCCATCCTCTTCATGGAGGATGCAATCCTGGCTGCTAGCATTCTGGCAACCAAGTGAGAAAAGTCTGGTGACTTCAACATTCACTGTGAAAGCTTTCCCTTCCTGCCATGTCTATAGTGTGGTTCCCCATCAGCTATCCTGGTGTTCCCTGTTCAGAAACTCTCTATTTTATTATGTCCAATGTTCATTCAGTTCAGGGAGGGCAATTACCTAGAAGCACGGAGTATAAGAGGTGACCACAGACTTGACTATTTCTTAAGCAAATTGCCCACCCATCTTCCTGGGTTTTAGCTCATATTCACTCCCACTCCAGAGGTACCTGGCGCCTCTCAGGAGCCAGTTCCTCAGTTTCTTACAAGTTCTGTGGTTTGCTTCTCAGCTTTGTCTCCTGCTGATCCAAAATTCAACTTTCTCAGCTCTGCCTAATCAATTTTCTCTTGTTTATTTCTGTAGCTTGTCTATCCACAGTTCACTTTACTGTCCAAAATTTTGTTGCTATTGTCTCCTCTTCAGTTTTCTTGGAGTTCATGCTATAAAAAAAATTCTCCGTCATTCCAGTGGGTTTTTGGAAAGGAATTGAGATAAATCACAGTGGCTTTGTTTAACCAGAAGCCTGTATCAGTGACTCTTAGAAAGTAGAGCATACAGTACCCTCTCCTACCTGGTCCTTTTTTATAAGACACTGCACTGATAATAGAGTTTCATATACCACAGGTAGGTTGGAGCAAGAAAAGGTTGAGGACTATTGTTCCTATAGGGCTCACTTAAGTAGCCAACCCTTCTGACCCATATAAAGTAAAATTCAAATTCATAAAATTTTGACTTACACATTTTTTTTCCAGAAGCACATTTCTAATGTAAAATGAGGAACTCTGGTACTTTACATCCTCCTATCAATAGTCTGATGGAGTGTACTTACCCTACAATAGGGTCGGCATACAAAAGCTAGCAGGGCAAATCAGGTCCCTTTTGTAAATAGCATCTCACTAGCGCATGGCCACACCCATTTGTAGACATATCGTCTAGACCCATGTGGTAGTTAGGTTCAGGTGTCAGCTTGGCCAGGTAAGGATGTTCCATTGTTCTGTTTCTGTGGACTTGAATCATCAGCATGTGAAATTCATCTATGGCTGATTATATCTTCAGGCAGCTAGGGGGAGTGCCTTCCCTAATGGGTAACATTTAATTTAATTAACTGGAGGCTTAAAAGACAGGTCAGAAGAGAGCTCAGCAGCTCAGCAGCTCAGAATACCTCATCTCAGCACTTGCAGCTCTGCCCAGGTGTTTGGAGATGCTGAAAGGAATTGCCCTGGGGAAAGCCATTGGAACCCACACGCAAGAAAGGAAAGCCAGCAGATGTTGCCATGTGTCTTTCCATGTGACGGAGAAACTCAAATGAAAGCTGGCTGCCTTTTCTCTGAAGAACTATAAATTTTTAACTAAATAAATCTCCTTATTAAAAGCTGATCCATCTCTGGTGTGTTGTATTCTGGCAATTTTGGCAAACTAAAACAGCCTGCTTTTGTGATATATTCTAATTTGCTAGCTGCCGGAATGCAATATACCAGAAACAGAATGGCTTTTAAAAAAGGGAATTTAATAAATTGCTAGTTTACAGTTCTAAGGCTGAGAAAATGTCCCAATTAAAACAAGTCTATAGAAATGTCCAATCTAAGGCATCCAGAGAAAGATACCTTGGTTCAAGAAGGCTGATGAAGTTCAATGTTTTTCTCTCAGCTGGAAGGGCACATAGCGAACGTGGCGGCATCTGCTGGCTTTCTCGTGGCACTACAAAAAGGGACTCTCTCCAAAATGTTTCCTCTTTTAAAGGATTCCAGTAAGCAACTCCACCTTTGATGGGTGGAGACACACCTCCATGGAAATCATCAGATGAAAAGTTACCACCCACAGTTGGGTGGGTCACATCTCCATGGAACAATTAAAATACTCCCACCCAGCAATACTGAATGAGGATTAAAGGACATGGCTTTTCTGGGGTCCACCACAGATTCAAACCGGCACATGCCACATTGGCAGAATTGAAGAATTATTACGGAGACCATCCAATCTGCAAAAGCCACAATTAGTGGCTGTTTGGCCTTTTACAGAAAGGTCACCAAGATTTGCTCTAGACTATACCACCAGACAAGAACATGCACTTTGGGTCAGTCAAGTGACCAGCTCTTCATTGAGAAGGTGGCTCTATTCCTCTATTCTCCTGCCCTTCCCAGGAGAGTGTGGTTAAGTACTGCACATAGGAATGACCATTCCAGATGCAAATGAGTGACTATCACTGCAGACTGTGCTTTTGGGCATGGCCAGTTTGAGCCACTATTTTTTTATACTCAGCTATTCATGGACCCCAAATGCCAGGAGAAGTAAATGCAGTCCTTACAGTTTGTGTGCTTTATTTAATTTCACTGAACTTTAAGCATTTTGTGCATAAGAAACTGCTTTTAAATGAAATTATTTTATCAATACCCATCTGATGTTTCCCTACAGGGCTCTTTGAGAGGCACAAGTTACTCTTTTCTTTCAATATGACTATCAAGATAGAACAAGCAGAAGGTAGAGTTCCCCAAGAAGAATTAGATTTCTTTTTAAAAGGTAATGAATTTGCCTAGTTTTATTCTTCCCAACTTCCTTGGCCTATGTTGTACATGCATTTAAGTTTGTTCATCAAAACACACATCACCAAAATTGTCTTTAAAATCTAACTTCTAACAGCATTGTTTTGTTACGTATTTCAGTTAACAGTCCTAGCCTCAGACTGGTTCTGGTTTGACTTAGAGCAGCCAGCCTTTACTCAGGGTTGCCCTAAGGCTGGAAGCCATACTGAGCTGCCTGGTTGGGTCACTGGCAGTGACAAGGGCAAGCGCATGACTCCTCCTCTTTCCACGCTTCTTCTCAGGAAAAGGACTCCCGTAAATGAAAGGAGTCAGATCACCTCTTAATCTTCCCAGGATCTCAGAGCCAGTGGCCCAATGGCCGGTCACTTCTCTTCTTCTGTTGTCATTAGGAAACATTTCCCTGGAGAAAAGCAAGCGAAAAAAGCCCTGTCCTTGGCTGTCCGACCAGGGCTGGGAAGATATCATTCTTTTATCAGAAATGTTTTCACACGACTTCGGGCATCTTCCTGATGATGTTGAGAATCATCAGACTGTCTGGCAGGACGTGAGCTCATGACCCTTCTCTTTCTCCTCCTCCCCTTCCCTACCCCTCAGCAGTCTCCAGACTTACATTTTGGGTCTATAGCCTTGTGAGTAAGAATGAATTCCAATGAGTAACCCGTTCACCTTGTAATTATTGCCCTCTGATTCCCTGGATAGAATGCTCCTTTATCTAATTCACCTAGCAGTGTGGGAGAACCATCCATCTGTCTGTCCATCTCTCCATCTGTCCTTCTGGCCATTGTCCATCCATCCATTCATCCAAGAAATATTTATTGAGCATGTACTCACCATGGACTAGGTGTATTGTTGGGTTCTGGGGACTCAACAGTGATTAAGACTCGGCCCCTCCCTTCCTAAAGTTCATAGTTTTGGGGGGTTAGAAAATGACAACCAGAAGAAGCCCTGAGGTTCATAATTCCACAGATTCTCATCCCATCACAGTGGCTTTTGGCACCTTCACATCAAAATGGGGTCTCAGTCATTTCCAAGTTGATATCACAATGAATGTTCTTTGCTCTCCTAGTGGTATGACCTGGATTCACTTGAGCAGTTTCCATTCCCCTTGGATTATGATAAAAACATCACCCATTTCCAGAAGTTGCTTATTTTGCGCTGCTTCCGTGTGGATCGGGTATATCGGGCAGTGACTGACTATGTGACTGTAACAATGGGAGAGAAGTAAGTGAGCTGTTTGGATTTGCCTGGGCCTCTGTGGGGTAGAATACTGGCTGTCGTCCCTACCTGGATGCACAGACAGCAGCAGGCACGGCCATAGCCCTTCACTGAGCGTTGTTTGCTGGCCACCCTAGAACAGCACTAGCCAAGAGAAATATAGCATGAACCACATATGTAATGTCATATTTTCAAGTAGCCATGTTAAAGTAAAAAGAAACAGTGAAGTAAGTTTAATAATGTATTATGAAATTCAAGGTATTAAAAATACTGTCATTTCAACATATAGTCAATATATTTAATATTCTTTTTCTGTATTTAAGTCTTCAAAACCGTGTGTGAATTCACTTTTAGCACATCTCAATTTGGACCAGCCACATTTCAAAGGCTCTGTAGCCACATGTGGCTAGTAGCTACCATATTGGACAAAGTAGCTCTAGGATCACATGTGAAGGTAGACACTTGATTGGGGTCGCAAACTCAAATATGTCTTCATGGCAGGCAGATGTTGCAAATGCATGAATCAGGCTGGGTGGGGGACTGGCAAGCTGAAGGGGACAAGCCCTGATGTACACAGGGGCCGCCACCCCTCAACCTCTCTCATTGGTGCCAGGGGCAGAGCGGGCCCGGAGTGGCCAGATCCTCCCACTGTTTGGAAGAAGCTAGGAATTTTGATTTTTTTTTTTACATGAAACATCCCAACTTTATCTGACAACTATTTTTTAAAAATCCCTAGATGTGGGCCATTCAGGACTTGTCTGTTGAGCTATCAATGTGGAACCTCTGGGTTTTGAGCTGAAACCTGGGGTCAGGAGCCAAACTGAGGCACCTAGGTCAGTACAAATCCACTAAACCCAACACACAAGTACTGAGATGCACTGGAGGAAGGCAGAGAGGTCCCTCCTGTTCAGTTTAGCATGCAGCATGGAAGATATGTGTGCAGACTGGATTCTAAAACCGGGAAGGCTGTACCAAGAGTTAAGGAGGAATAGTCAGAGGGTTTTGTATACTTGAGAGGGAGAAAGAAAGTGCTGATGAGACTGTCTGGACCAGACCTGGAGCTGCCCTTGTGGGAGGGGATTCTGATTTTGTTTCTTTCATCAGGTACGTGCAACCCCCGATGATCAGTTTCGAAACCATTTTTGAGCAGAGCACTCCAACTTCACCCATTGTGTTCATCCTGAGTCCCGGCTCTGATCCTGCCAGTGATCTTATGAAGTTAGCTGAGCGAAGTGGCTTTGGAGGAAACCGCCTCAAATTCCTTGCAATGGGTCAAGGTCAAGAAAAGGTAATTTGTCATTGGAAGAGAGGGGCTCTAAAGGGAAGGCCATGGCCTTGGGTGGGAATGAGTTAAGCTTGGGTTCTAGGCTCAGACACAGAGCCTAGACACACAGAGGCAGGATGCATTTCCCATCAATATAGCAGTGATAGAAGGTTAGAACACAAGAGTATTAATAATAACAATTAGCTCTAGATGTGAGATATATGCTTTCATAGCCTTACACCGTCACTGGGCTCTGCCGCCATCTCCAAAGCTCTGTCAAATTCCATCATGGTCACCCTCGGTCTTCACAGCAGCCTAGCTATGGATCAGGGTTATCGTGACCCCAGTAGCCTGGTCAGGAAAGTGGTTGGAGAAAGGCTGAGACCAGGATCTGCAAGACAGGCCTGCAGAACCTTCCAGGCCTTTGGGCTTGCTTTTCCACAGCCCTGCCTCTCTGAACCACGTCACACCCTGTTAGAACTTGCTGCACATGTTAAAGCCTGCATCAGTAAATGCAGTGCTCACATGTGGGCTCAGAGGGTGCCAAGCCTGTCCCTGCTGTGCTGTGAACCCCCTTTAGGCCCTGGGCAAATCCCTCAGCTGCAGAAGCTGCATGGTTGTGCTGGATCACCTAAGCAGACCAAGGGCACCAGCAAGGCAGAGCCACTTCCCCCAAATCACAAAACCTGAAAGAAACTATTGTAATTTCAGCACTTAGGTAAGTTTTAAATCATTTCAAAAGTCTAGACTTATTTGAAGGTTTCACTTTGTGGTTGTCCTCCACGTGTGGGGTCCTTGAAGATCTTAGAATGGCCAGGACAGCATCCACTGCTTGGGTCATTTTAATCTCTTGTGGCCCTGCTTCACGGGGGTGGTCAGGGCATAGGTAGGGGAACAGTTGGAGTGCTCAGGGCTGAGGGCAGCCAGAGAGTGCAATATGCTCACTGTCTTCTGGGCTGTGTCCAGCCCCGCGGACATACACAGCCCTGACAGAATTCTAAATGATTCTTTCTTCGAAGGCTCCTTCTGAAGCTCCTGGCTCACCTACTGCAGTGGGCCTCTGCTGTTCTGTGGACTTGAAGTGGGGCTCCTGGAGATCATGGGGTTGGAGTGGCTTGGGGATGCCAGCTCTTCTCTTGTCCCACCTCTCGGTGCAGGTGGCCCTGCAACTGCTGGAGACAGCAGTAGCTCGTGGGCAGTGGCTGATGCTGCAGAACTGCCACCTCCTGGTCAAGTGGCTGAAAGATCTGGAGAAGTCCCTAGAGAGGATCACCAAGCCTCACCCAGACTTCCGCCTGTGGCTCACCACGGACCCCACCAAGGGCTTTCCCATTGGAATTCTGCAGAAGTCCTTAAAGGTCTGGCTCTGGGGCAAACAACCGTGTACCCACAGCCTGGTTTCCAGGATCATTACCTTTCTGCCACAGGCGTGTGTGTGCGCCAGAGTGTGTGTTAGGATATAGCTGAAATCTCATGGGTACCTGCATTAGTTTCTTAGGGCTGTTATGACAAATTACCAATGCTGGGTAACTTAAAACAATAGAAATTTATTCTTTCACAGTCCTGAAGGCCAGGAGTCTGAAACTTAGTTATCAGTAAGGTTGGTTCTTTCTGGAAGCTCTCAAGGAGAATGGTTTCCATGTTGCTCTCCTGGCTTTTGGTGGTTGTTAGCCATCCTAGGTGCTCCTTGGCTTGTAGACACATCACTCCAGTCTCTGCCTCTGCCGCTGTTTTCACATGGCCTTCTTCTCTGGGTTCCTATCTCTCTCTCTTCAAATTTCCCTCTTCTGGTAATGACACTAGTCAGACTGGGTTTAGGGCCCATGCTAATTCAGTATGACTTCATCTTAACCTGATCAAATCTACAAAGGCCCTATTTCCAAATAAGGTCACATTCACAGGTTCTGAGTGGATATGGATTTGGGGGGAAAAGGGGCACCATTCAATTTAGTAAAGTCCCCGTTCCCGTCTCTCCCCCTGTTTAGAGGTAACCATTCTCCTGCATTGGCTACTTTATTATTCCCAGCCCTGTCTTCACCCTGTATGTGTGTATATAACATCATCTACGTTAGCTTCCACATATTTCACTTTTCTTTTTTCTTTTTTTTTCGCATGTGCAGGCACCAGGAATTGAACCCTGGTCTCTGGCATGGCAGGCAAGAACTCTGCCTGCTGAGCCACCGTGGTCCACCCTATTTCAAATTACTAAACTGTCTCTTTTATGGCTAAAGATAGGCCCACCTGCAGCCAGCTCTATTATAGTGGTTATGAGCAGAAGTTTTAAGTGCTTTACATGCCTCATTTAATTTGTTTTTCTGAGAATTCTTCTGGAAAGTTTTTCTGTCTCTATCTCTGTGGCATGTGGAGGGAAGATTTAACCACTTTAATTTAACAGTTGAGTCTCCTGAGGTTCAGTGAGAGGTTAAAGAACCTTCTCGGGGCCACTTGACAAGCAAGTGGCAGAGCTGGGACTAAATATGGTTCTTTAACTTCCTCATCTGGGCCCTAAACAAAAGATTTTTGCTATTAGGGGAGTAGGAAAGGTTTCTACATAAAGATGAAGAGCAAGCCTAGAAGTCTACATTTTTACACTCTTCAAAACTCTGCAGTCTCTGCCATGATTTGTTTTCCTTTCTGCTGGCAGGTTGTCACAGAGCCACCCAATGGACTGAAACTCAATATGAGAGCAACTTACTTCAAGATCTCCCCTGAAACTCTAGAGCAGTGTCCACACCCTGCTTTCAAGTCCCTGGTCTACGTGTTGGCATTTTTCCATGCTGTGGTGCAGGAGAGAAGAAAGTTTGGCAAGATTGGATGGAATGTGTATTATGACTTCAACGAGTCTGACTTTCAGGTTAAAACACACTGCCACTGCTTTGCCCTCTTGGGAAACCTCTTCCTTAGTAGGCCTGTTTCATGCCTGATCTTTCTCCCAAGATTCAATGATAGCTGAGATCTTGCTGTCCATATTTTCAGAAAAGAGTCAGAATGTGATGACTGAAGGTTTGAGTGTAACCATGCCTGTTTCTCCTCCGTGCAGGTCTGCATGGAAATTCTAAATACGTACTTAACAAAAGCCTTCCAGCAAAATGACCCTAGGATCCCGTGGGGCAGCCTCAAGTACTTGATCGGAGAGGTATGGCTGTCTTGGACCCTTCTGCAGCTGCCTCCAGGGACTGGAGTTAGATTATGGCTGGTACCCTTTTCCTTTGTTCTCTGGGCCCCTCAAACTAACTGCCTTCTGACTCCTGTTCCCTTCCACAGAAGGCCCTTAAGACTGACACCTCCCTCCCCATCATCCTTTTGTTCTTTATCCTAAGTGAGCTCCATTCATATGTAAGTCCCCTGCAGCTGGATCCATTGACCAGGGGGCTTCTGCTGGGCATCCTTGTTGAGGCAGCAGAACCCTGGCCAACCACCCCTTGGGACACCATCAGATCCTCTCTCCTATTCAGCCAGCTCATGGGGTCCACATGGAGCTCAGGGGCAATCTTCCCCAAGTGGCCTGCACATTGTTCAGTTAGCATCACCAATTCCAAAGACAAGAGTGGCTGCTGGCTTCTTTGGTTGTTTTGTTTGGCTGTGTGTTTGATATTCGGTGAGGTGGGGCAGATTTCACAAATTGCAAGCTCATTCCCAACACTTGATGAGGGTCCTTATGAGGCTGGGCACCATCCCTTGGAAAGTCAGCAAAGCCACAGTATGATTTTGTAAATAGGCTCTCATGTACACATCGCGCCAAAGGGTTATGTGAGTCAACATGGTTTGAGCTGCCCAGGGACCAGGCCAACAGGAATCTTCCCAGGGCTGTACTTGGTCGTGACTCTGGGCTAGTCCTCTGGGTCCTTGAGACCTTGGGGTAGACACAGTAGGTCTCAAGTTCTTGACCAGCTCTTATCATGCATTATTTCAGGTCATGTATGGAGGACGGGCCATTGACAGCTTCGATCGGCGCATCCTGACCATCTACATGGATGAATACTTGGGAGATTTCATTTTCGATACTTTCCAGCCTTTCCACTTCTTCCGGAACAATGAAGTGGACTATAAAATTCCCCCGGGTGATGTCAAGGAAAAATTTGTTGGTGAGATTTCTCAGACATCAAAACCTATTTTTAAAGGTTCTCTAAGTGAGACCGTACATTCCAGCAATCTTGTTTGCTGTGGTTGGCACGACAGCTCTTCTAACTGACTGCTCTCCCGGTGGTGCTCCTTGGCTGGTTAAGCCTTTTAGGTGGCCCAGCAGGTTATTCTTCATCTTAGTGCTGATATCGTTAGCTCAGATTTCTCGTTTTGAGATGATGGAAAATGTACTAGACTCTACTGTGGAAGGGCAGAATGGCCCAGAGAAGCTCACTGAGCCATATCCATTAAAAAAAAACACAAAAAACATGCAGCTGGATTGGGGGAGGTGTAGAATTTTTATTTACTAACATGTTACCCATGAGGCTATGGAACTTAGCTTTTCGGGTCTGGGGATTTTGAGGCTGTGGGCTCTCTTTTTGGTCTCTGTGATTATAGAAGCCATTGAGGCCCTTCCACTTGCCAACACCCCTGAAGTATTTGGTCTTCATTCCAATGCTGAGATTGGATATTACACTCAGGCAGCTCGAGCCCTTTGGGGTCACCTTCTGGAGCTGCAGCCTCAGACAGGTAATGCCTACTCCCACACATTTTACTAACTTGATTAGGGTTTAATGTTATTGGCACAATGTGCTACTGTCCTGGTCCTCTGCTCTCAGATACTTTGCTTTCTCTAAAATGATCCCGGTTTTAGGGGAATCCAGCACTGGCATCAGCCGGGATGATTACATCGGTAACGTAGCCAAGGACATAGAAAACAAGATGCCCAAAGTCTTTGACTTGGACCAGGTCAGGAAGAACCTTGGAATGGGAGTCTCCCCTACTTCGGTGGTGCTCTTACAGGAGCTGGAACGCTTCAACAAGCTTGTGATACGGATGTCCAAGTCTCTGGTTGAACTTCAAAGGGTGAGGCGAGTTTTTAACCTGCAGATTACTGACTAGCTGTAGGACTTTTTTTTTTATATATATCATCCTGCTTGATTTTTCTTGATTCTGTAAACAGGCCTTGGCTGGTGAAGTTGGCATGAGCAGTGAGTTAGATGATGTAGCCAAGTCTCTTTTTCTCGGGCACATCCCTAATATCTGGAGAAAGCTTGCCCCTGACACCTTAAAGACTCTTGGAAACTGGATGATCTACTTCCTGCGGCGGTTCAGCCAGTATACATCATGGGTAGGTGATAGGCAGCAGTCTCTTTGTAGGTTCAAGGGTCAGTCTGTACTCCCTCACACCATCTCTCAAACACCTGCCTCTGTTCCCCAATAGTAACCTCTATTAACAGTTCATTGGATATTCTAGAAATAGTCTCTAATTCTATTAGCATATCTGTATCTTTTTTTCTTTTTTAAAAGATTTGGAAGCCTACTTTTCATACCTTGATTTATTCATTAAGGAGTATATCTAGGCAATTATTCTATCTTAGTACTTACAGGTCTACCTCATTCTTTTTAGAGTCTTCCATTTTACAGATATTCCATATCCTTCCCCTACCTATGGACATTTGGGTGTTTACTAATGGTTTTGTTGTGGTTATTGTTTTTACTAGTACAAACAACATTCTTGTGCATATTTTTTCTCCCCCCCCATTTTTTTTTAATTAGAGAAGTTGTGGGTATACAGAACAATCATGTATAAGATACAAGATTGCCATAGATCACCCCACCACCAACGCCCTAGCGTTGGTTGGATCGTTTTTTACAATTGATGATGGCACATTTTTATGATTGTACTCTTAATTAAGGCCCATGGTTTAACTCAGGGCTCACTGTTTGTGTGGGGTTGTTCCATGAATTTCTTTAAAAAATGTTAACTCTGTTACAATCTAAGATTTCCCTTTTTAATCATATTCAAATGTATACTTCAGTGCTATTAATTGCATCCACAACGTTGTGCTACTATCACCACCATCCATTACCAAAACATTTCCATCATGCCAAACAGGAACTCTGTATGTTTCAACCCTAATTTCTTGTTCCCTAACCCCAATCCAGCCCCTGGTAACCTACATTCTAGTTTTTCACTCTATGATTTGCTTCTTCTAATTATTTCATATCAATGAGATCAGGCAATATTTGTTCTTCTGTGTCTGGCTTATCTCACTCAACATCTTAAGATTCATCCATGTTGCTGCAACTACCAGAATGTCACTACTTTTCACGGCTGAATAATATTCCATTGCATATATATACCATATTTTGTTTATCTGTTCATTAGTTGACAGACACTTGGGTTGCTTCCATATTTTGGCCATTGTAAATAATGCTTCTGTAAACATTGGTGTGCAAATATCTGTTCAAATCTCTGGTTTCAGTTCTTTTGGATATATACTTAGTAGTGGGATTGCCAGATTATATGGTAGTTCTGTACTTAATCTTTGTCTGCCTGTGTTACACATATTTTTCCCAGCTTGTCGTAAGTCTTTTGACTTTGTTGAGGTATGTTTTATAGAAAAGTTTTAAGTTTTTACGTAGTCAAATTTAAAAGTCTTTTTTTTTTTATGGCTTCTGTGTTCAGTGTTCCATATGGAATTTGGCGATCCAGCTTGTTTTTGTCACATTTAATCGCCAGTTGTTTCAGCACCATCTTTTCTCCACTATGGCAAAATAACGTCTTTTATCATAAACTAAATTTCTGTGGTCAGCTTTGTCCCTGGAATTTGATGGCAGCCCCAGGCTTCTTGCCCTCCTGCTCTCCAGGTCACTGAAGGTGAGCCCAGTGTGATGTGGCTCTCAGGGCTGCACATCCCAGAATCCTACCTCACGGCCCTGGTGCAGGCAACCTGTCGGAGGAATGGCTGGCCGCTGGACCGCTCCACTTTGTTCACACAGGTGACCAAGTTCCAGGATGCAGATGAAGTGAATGAGCGAGCAGGACAAGGTAAGGTCAGCTCACTATGGATTCACAGCCTCTCCCTTAGGGTCTTCAACTCTGAGACATCCCAGTTCAGAGGGGCTAGCAGTGCATGGACCAGAACAGACCAGGCCATGCTCTAAAGTCAGACTGTTGCAAAAACTTGCTGTGGTTATGACTTGACATCTCTGAGGGCAAATAAGTTTCTCTTCCAGTTTCTCCATTGAGACTTGGGATTGATCCAGGGGAGGCCTGAGTCTCACATTCATTCCATAGTTGGTGGGAAATGAGGTCCTAGGTCAGAATGAGCCCTTTCAAAGAATTAGATCATGGGAGCCAGAGAGGAGTATGGACTAACTAGGTTGGAACCATTAAGTTATGCTCTATCTTCAAGTCCCTAAGACCTTGGTTAGTGACTATACAAACTGTAGCTAGAAACCACTGTCTCCTCAGGACCTTGTTTTACAGGCCATTTATCTGTAAGGAACAAAAGCCCTATTGAGCTAGTTTAAGAAGAGGATTTTTATGGTGAAGATTCAGATAACCTCATAATCCCAGTTGTCTGAGTCCAGCTGGATCTCATAGTAATTGGCAAGTAGCCAGACTGCCTTTCTTTCTGGGGCCAGTTTTCCTTTTCTTTGCATGTCTGCTCTGGCTCACCTCCCCACAGACCACTCTCTCTGTAAGAGTTCTGCTGTCTGCTCCCCAATCACTTTGTTTTATAGGGGATTTGGGGTTGCCATGGTGGCAACTCTAACCCTGATGTACTCATCTTTATAGTCTGAGTGCCCAGGGTAGTCTGGTGGTCTGTGTACCCTTGATGCCATCTTCCTTGAGGAGAGGACCTAACAGGCCCCACTGGGGAGAGGCCATGCTCCTCATCCACATAGCTGTGGCGGTGAGGCAGTCTGTGGGTGGGTCAGATCCTCTAAGAAGGGATGTGGGCAGGACAGAAATGATGGCACCTCCTATGGAGAAAGGCCTGGACTGTCTGTGGTTCCCTTGGGAAAGAATAGTCAGTTCCTTTTTGGTTGGATATGTAAATCTGATAGAGCTTTTACACAAGCAGTTACAGGTGCCTCTGTGTAAATCCCAGTTTTCTTTGTTACCTCTAGGATGCTTTGTCTCAGGACTGTATCTAGAAGGTGCTGACTGGGACATTGAAAGAGGATGTCTTATCAAGAGCAAGCCCAAGGTGCTTGTTGTCGACCTGCCGATTCTGAAGATTATTCCAATTGAAGCACATCGCCTAAAACTGCAGGTTAAAGCAAACCCTGCACTCATCCCTCCACTTCTCTTTCACCTGCATCTTCTGACCATGGTTCTAGATGAGGTGGTTTCAAATAATCCTATCTTTTTTTTTTTTTTTTTTGGAAGGCGGGCTCCGGAAATTGAACCCAGGTCTCTGGCATGGCAGGCAATACTCTGCCTGCTGAGCCACCGTGGCCTGCCCAATAATCCTGTCTTTTATAGGGGATTTTTTCCCTTTATGGATTGGGGAAGTCTTTGAGACTGATGAAAGCACTCCCCAGGAAAATGCATGTGTGCAACTGCATGAATGCAGTTATTCCAAAGGAGTCACAGATTCAAGTTTAGAACCCCTGGTCTAGACTAACCTTAGGAGAGACTCCCTCCTTTTTTGTGAAATTCTGTGGGAATTGCTTGCATCACAAAGTAGTTACATATGGTGTGGGTGGTGGGTGCCTATTTAGCTCAGCTAGGACCCATCTTTAAGGAGTGTGGCTATAAAGCCCTGCCCAGGTTAAGTTAGCCTTGTTTTGCCCTGAAGCCTCAGCTACATGTGTTTTCAGGTGCAGCCTTGCATGAGGGCCTACTGCCCTCAGATATGGAGTGCTGAGCTTACTCACCTGTCCTTTTCAGAATACCTTCCGGACACCTGTCTACACCACCTCCATGAGAAGGAATGCCATGGGCATTGGCTTGGTGTTTGAAGCTGATCTCTTTACTACGAGGCACATTTCTCACTGGGTGCTGCAAGGAGTCTGCCTCACCTTGAATTCCGATTAGCTCTTTGGATGAAAATACTGGATTCAGAATTCTAGGTCTGTGACTGGTGCTGGGAATTCATGAAGAATGATCAAGTCTGCTGTCATTTCTTGGGTCTCTCAAAGCCCACACATATATGTGTGTGGAAACAGGAGGCACAGACATTGATTTTCCTCTAATTTACAATCAGCAGTTTGAATCTCTTTCCATACAAATTAACCAGTATAGTGCTTTTTAAACTATTTTTTTCCTTTAGGATTCTGTGTATTCATAAAATTCTATAGAGCATTTTAAGATGTGTTGAATTTTTTTTTTTCCTTCTCAGAGGAAGTACTTGATTAAGCAAAGTGCCTGTATATTACTGGCACAACTGAGAACCCTAAATGTAAATTTCCAAGGGGATGATCTGACTAATGCAGGTGTGTTTCAGCAGATGTCTCCTTTGAGAAGCTCTACCTGCTCAGGTGTGGGGCAGAAGCCCAGGCTGCTGAGCTCGGGGCCAACACAGTTCTCCTCTCCCCTGCACAGGCAGTGGGCTGGGCTGGTGATGGTAAGCACAGAGCGGAGGTGGTCAGACTCACCCGCAGCCACTTTCCCTTCCTAAGGTTTGTGGTCTGTTGGCCTTGGCTGGCCAGGGCAGGGCACTGGGGAGGCAGTTGAGCTTTATGTTTCATTCGCTGCTTGAGTTCCTCACCCCACCCTTCCTGAGTCTGTGTGGGGTCAGGCAGCAGAGTTAGAACCAGCAGGACCAGTGGATTCTGGGCATCCGTTCCTTCTGTGCATTGTGAGATCAGCCTGGGTCCATCCAGACTTGGCTGCTGGCAGAGGTGGTGGCTTTACTCCATAGTGTCCTGCTGAACACTAGCAGGACAAAAGGGCAGAGACCAGTCACAGACAAAAGTAGCTTTTGCCAGAACCTCTGAAGTGTGGAATATTTTAAGGAATAGCTCTGGGCTATGAGATATGGCCAGAGACTCCCTTTTAGGAAGAAAAACCACCACTCCTGGGGGGCTGCCTCTGGGCAGGAAAGCACTGCGGCTCTGCTCAGAACCTATTTCTGTTCCTCCCACAATCTCCTCCC
Organism: Tamandua tetradactyla; assembly: GCF_023851605.1. Lineage (NCBI taxonomy): Eukaryota > Metazoa > Chordata > Mammalia > Pilosa > Myrmecophagidae > Tamandua > Tamandua tetradactyla. Next base: position 8,131,288 of record NC_135331.1, on the reverse strand, counting down.
AGGCCCTCCCTTGGATGGTTTAATAAAAGACACAAAACAGAAAGAGGCAGGTTTAGAAAATAAAGTTTGTTGGGATCTTGAACATTTTGGAGAAAACTAACAAAAAATATGAACACACATTCAGATCATGTTGATGTGAGGAGTAATGTCATTTAGTTCCCGTGACATACACAGACAGCGCTCAGGTACCAGGTGGCCCTGGGAGGGGCTGGTGGGGAAGGTACAGGGGCCTCCAGGCAGGAGCAGGGGCTGCTCCATATGGGCCATCCTGGGGAGCAGAGGAGACAAGGTACTGAGGTTGATATGTGTTGCTCCGACTGTAATTAGGCGTGTTGCTATCTGATTTTGTTAATATCGAGTAGTGATGCAGCCTGCGGCCTGTGCATTTAGATTACATGGAGTAGGATCAGAAGCAAGCTATTCAGTATGCAGGTATTTGGCCACAGCAATTAGTAAATACGTGTTCTGCACTGGAGACAGGATCATATTTTGGTGTTAGTGAAAGGGCAAGAGGAGCAGAAGAAGGAGAATAATCTGTTGATAGGTCTGAAAAAAAGTTGGCTTGCGTGGGAATGAAAACAAAAGGTGTGGGTGAGCCTGTCCTAGTCATGGTCGTGGTGCACCGCCAGAGGGAGGCTAAGGGTGCCTGGGGCAGGCCTTACACAGCTCTGTCCGCCCCTGGGTGCTTCCTCACAACTTTCCCTCCGTTCACCTGGTCAACCGCCAGCGTCTCCACCTCGGGCTGTGCCTGCGGTGCGGTGACGTGGTGGATGCGGTGGGCTACTCCGACGTGGGCCTTGTGCTGCTTCTCGCGCCCCGGGCTGTGCTGCTCGCTGGAGCCACGGTCAGAAGCGATGGGGGGAATGACGAGGGGCCTCTCTTTGATGAGGTGGACCTCGGCCGACTCCCTGGCCAGCAAAAATGGGGTAGGGTCAGGCATAGCATCCACTGGTTCCCGCAATAGTAGTTTCCGGCTCTCAGCCCCGAATCTGTAGACCTCCTCAAATTCTGGGTGCAGAGGAGCCGAGAGGCTCTTTTTCATTCGGCGGCGAGGCGTCTCGGGTAGCTTGTCTTTGGGGGGTGCTGGCTTGTAGCTGGCCAGCACGGGACTCCCAGATGGGCTGGCATCTGAGGTCCCGCTGGAGCTCAGGAGTTTCTTCTTGGCGGCGTGCAGCTGGGAGGTCAGGTAGGCGATGGTGCCTGCGCGCTGCTCTAGCTCGCTTGACAGCATGTTCAGCTTATGGCTTTTCATTTTCAGTTCTTCCAAGTACTTCTTCTCCCTCTCTTTGATGGTGTTCTCCAGCACTGTGATCATTGCATTTTTCTGCTCCAGTTCTTTTAACAATTCATTATTTTCATTTTCCTTGAATTTCAGCTGAGCTTCCAGTTCTTCGCATCTTTTCTTCAGTTCACTGCTTCTAGAAGTTCCATCTCCTAGAAAAATAAGCCGAGGAATCAGACTAAGAACCCATCAGCACTTTGGAGGCAGGAAGACCTGGCCAGCAAGGTGGGGCCCTGCCTCAGCTGGCCTCACCTCCTCTCCACAGAGGAGGGAAGGGCTACCCTGTATGAGGTGTGAGCTTGAGGAAAAGGGGTGCTCAAAGGCTACAAGGAAGACAGGGTTGAGAGTGGCTGGGCCCTATCCCCCATGCAATGGTGGGGAGACATGGCCCCTCACCTGATCACCCCCATTTCTTCTCCTGCCCACTGGAAGGGTGGGAAAGCAGATGGTCTTTGAGACCTCTTCCAGCTCTCAGTTTTCTGACTTATTGCATAAAAGAATGTCTTAAGGTTTTTTAAATGCTGAAGTTAAGACAAAATTTTGGAGTATTAGACCTCATCAAAAACTTAGGATTAAATTGTTAGCAAATCCATCTGTCTGCTCAGAAACTGTTTATCAAATGCCCACTACACGCAGGCACTATTCTGAAAGGCAAGTGTAAAAGATGTCTCCTGTCTAAAGCACAACCCTGACACTGCAGAGGAGGTGAGGTCAGGTCTCCTTCTTGCCTCTGACACAGTATCTTCTCCCATTCTCCTCTCTGCTGTCCCAAGAATGAAGCTCCCCTGTGCCATGCTCCTCATTCTCCTGGCATCTCCTTGCCCATAAGAGCAGATGGGACCACTGTCAGCCACTGTGCACTGCCACCTGTCTTCACCCAACTCCTTCAGCAAATGTCAGCACTGCCCTAGCTTCCCTGCTCCACTAGTGCCCTTATGGCCATATCCCAGACTACTTCTCAGCCTCCTCTTGCTGATAGCTACTGCCTAGGCCCCAGAGTCCTATACTACCATCAAGCTCTCCTCACCTTGCCTCCCAGAAAGTGGGGTGGGCTGCCCTCCTCTCCACATTCTGCCTTGCTGATCTGGTACCCTCACCTAGACTGTCAACTCCTGAGTGCCAGTTCTACAGTGATGATCCATCAGACATTCAAGTCTGAGTACCTGCTGCTTCCCACGTCCTTGCTTTTCCTTCTGGATTGGCCTGGCCCTCCTCCTCCCCTACTATGCATGTGCTCACCGTCTCCAAATCTTCCCTGCCAGCTGAGCCGTCTACACAGCTCCTCTCTGGTCTTCCTAACTCCAGAGTTGCCCCTTTCAATCCATCCTGTATTTTGGAAGACTGGGTACCCCTCTAAACATTTTTCTTCTGTGTTAAAGAATGGCTCCTTGTTGCCTAATAAAATCCAAACTGCCAGACTCTTCCCAGTGCCCTTCTCGATCACTGTTGTGGTTCTTCTTCTGCTCCCACATAAACTCTACACCTGCACCGTTCCCTGTCAGGCCACCTGCTTCTGGTCTTTCCTTACTGCAGCCTCCATCCTTCACCTAACTCCAGGCCTGTGTCCAGTCTCCTTGTATTATACCCTATGCCCCAGGGCCTGAACACAGGGCCACACTGTGCTGGATGTCTTCCCTGATGGTCTGCAGCCTTCCTAAGGCCTCTGTACTCACTTCTGGCGGCATTTCCCCTTCCATCTGAGCCAGGGCTTCTAAGTGTTCTGTCTGCCAGTCTGAGCTTTTCAAGGCCCTGTGGGCAGGTGGACTTGTTTTGTGCCCATATAAACTTGCACATATAAACTCATGGCAGGTGTAATTGTTTTAGTTTTTTTGTTTGTTCGTTTGTTTTGCATGGGCAAGCACCAGGAATCGAACCCGGGTCTCCAGCATGGCAGACAAGAATTCTGCCACTGAGCTATGGTAGCACTGCCCTGAAATTGTTTTAAAACTGTGTACGCATGTAGCGTCAGTAAATGACCTCCCTAGAAAGGATGGAGGCAAAGCTACTTACAAGGAAGGTTTCAGGTTGTTTTTTTTCTTAGGGGGCGGGGGGTGGTGCGAAAAGAAAAACAGTGGATTCTGAAAGGCAGCTTCAAGGAGAGTGACAGACACGGAGATGTACATGTCTCTAAAGCCACCTCTGAGACTCAGGAGCCTGGCTACTGGGCTGAGTCCTGCTGCTTGGAAGACAGACTTTCCACACCTATTTCCCTTCCCACAAAGACTGCAGGGCAACTAGCATGTCGACATAGAGCCCTGGGTTTCAGCCAAAACACAGGTCTACAGCAGGCCTTCGGCTCGTGAGGGAGGTCTGTGACCAAAGCCTTCACCCACACCCCAGCCAGACATGGACATCCTGGGGGTTTTCTTCTGCCAGGCAGTACCACAAAGGGCCGGCACCTGGAACACTGGAGAGCAGGACCCCCTGAGCTGTGCACACCCCATGAAGGGGAGCTGCATGGGGCCAGCCATGAAGGCAGGAAAGCCCTGGTGGTGAGGACGGAAACGAGCATTTGTGGGGCACCATTCAGACAAGGATGCAGGCTCAGGGAAGTTAAATAATGTGCTAAAGATCACAGGGCTTTTGTGGTGGGGCAGAGATCTGAATCCAGGTCTTTCTAATGCTCAAGTCAGAGCTCTTTCTGGTCGTTAATCATAGCAGGAGAGGCCACACCTGGGCAGCTATCATCATTCCTTGAAAATAATTTAGTTGTGCTGCTTTTTCCTCTCAGAATGTGGCCCTGGCTAGACTCATGTTTATTGGCCTCTGATTTAGTGGTTTCCATGAGGGAAGGAGCCAGTATGACTGACCCTCCTTTCATTGACTCTAAAAAGCTGCTCTTTGGAGATTATCATTCTCATGAATTGACACTTCTTTTTTTGCCAATTTCCCAGCCTCCTATAGGAAGCTCCACTCCATCTCCTCCTCCAGTCTGAAAGATTTTCAGTCTTTTACCAGATAAAATCCCTATGAAAGTCGGATGTAAGTTGAGCTGGTTGGCAGCAAGTACTCCTTTCTTACCTAAAGCAGTACTTCCCAAGCTTGCCTGAGCATTAAATCATTGTGGCACTTTCTAAACATACAGATTCCCAGGACCCATCTCAGACATTCATAATCAGTAACTCTAAGGGAGGGAATCTGGGATTCTGGTTCTTTAACCAATGTCCCTAGAGATTCTTAGGATTGGGAAAGTTGTGGGTGCACTGATGTATAGATGGTTGCTGATGAGACGGCTGTACTGGGCTGGTGGTGTTGGGAACCCTGACTGGAGAGGCCCCAGGGCAAGAAGCATGTTTCCTCAGATTAGCCTAGGCTGAGAGGGGAGAAGGAGTCAGGACACCCCATTTTCCATGATATGGAGAGCTCTTTCCCAAAGGTTTAAATTCCTGGGGACAGGGAACAGGGGGTGGGGGGAATGGGGTATGGGGTGGTGGTGAGGAGGAGTTGGGTGTTCCTGTTTTCAGGTTGAAGTCCTGTTCTCCTGAATTCCTGGAGGCCCAGCTCTTGGCCCCAGGGGCTGCTGAGGAGATTCCTGGCATCCTCTGCAGAGAGACTCTTGATATTAGGCTCCTCTACTGAGACCCAGCAAAGCTTGACTGTACCTTCTCGACCACACACAGTCAAAAAGATGTCTTGGCTCCTGAAAGGAGCACTTAGGAGACTGTAATATTAGTAACACAAATGGTAAAATCTGTACTTGGTAATATACTAAAACCCAATGGAAATGGTCCATGTCTTTTATAAGGAATTGTATACTCTCATAAATAATAACTGTATTGTGAAGACTACTTAGCAAACGGTATCTTCACTCAAACACATACTCTGCATTTCCTAAATGCTTGCCCTGCTCTGGGGAGTGGGCTATTTGCAGAGGCCTCAGAGGCCCCTGGGAAGGCACAGGTTTCTATCTCATGTGCTCAGCCTGGGTTAGGCTGATATCCTCGAGGGACCCTGAGGTCTCTGAGGATTCTGGTCAGGGGGAAGTGTTTCTGGGACTTCACTCCAGATGGTCCTGAGGGGGTTATCTAGTAATTTGGTCACCCACTCAGCTGGTATTTAAAGAGCACCTGTCCTGTGCCAGGCCCTGCACTAAGCACCAGGGACATAGGTAGTGTGGCCACTCTGTGGAGACCTTCTCCCTCTCTTCTCTTATGGTTTAAATCACATCTATGTTTAATTCTGATTACAGAAGGAACACATTCATTGTAGAAAAATCAGTAAATTCAGAAAAGCATATACTAGACATATATAATTACAAATTATATGTATAAAATCAAGACAAAATATCATTCATGTACCCACTGATAACTGCTTATAACACCTAAGGCTCCATACTTCCCATCTTTTCATAGAGAGCTGGCCATATTCATAGCAAAGGTATTTTCTTCTAAGTATGTAACTAGTGAAAACAAATAGCACCAACATATACCACAAAAGGAAATAAGACCATCATCAGTTTTTTGGAGAAAGTTCTTACCTGTCTGTTCTGAACTTTTGAGTGTCAGCTCATAGGTTAAATCTAAAAAGCAGATAATATATGTGAATTTTGTGTGATTATAATGCATTTCAAAATCTTTATCAGCTATGAAAATGCAGAAAGTAATCTAATTAGCCAGCTAGTCCTGCCCAGAAAGGTAATGCTTTGGGCAGCATTAGAAGCAAGTGTGAGACTAGCAGAAAATATCAGTGGCTACTATACTTACTAGAGTTAAGAGGGGGCCTTCCTTTCTCCCCAGATCCCCTTTCCTGTTCCCCCAGAACACATCCCAACAATGTGAAGTTAGTGAGCAGCTTGCTCTATCATTAGTTCCAAATTGCATTGTAAATTCTAATCATTTATTTTGATCTTTTTAATTCCTCAGCATGCCAAGAAAATGCTTTAGAGCTTTTCTCAGTGCATTTCAATGTGCAGTGAGTATAAGGTAAGGTATTCAAATGCATTTCCAGCAATGATAAGGGTTTAAACGTGTCATACTGGGAGCAGAAAAGCATTAGAAAAGAATAAAATCTCACTTCTTGCTCTTCATCTGGCAACACTGGCATAGTTTCTAATCCAGCCACTGTCTGAAACTGTCCTTATAACAGATTCTGCTTTGTTCTACACACCATCAGCAGGCCCCGGGTCTTGGGAAGTCCTGTCAATGCAGGGCCTGCATGGGCTGTCAGGGACCCACAGTACCTGTGCAGTGTTGCTGCAGTCGCCTGATCTCGGCATGCAGCCCCTTGAGTGTGCTGGCATGTTCCCGCTGAAGGAACAACAGGTTCTTCTGTGCACTGTGCAACTGGTTCTCCAGGTTTGTGGCTGCCATGCTGACTTCCAGATGACCTGTGGGAAATACACACCCTGGTCACCATCCCTGACAATGAGGGTCACAGGTCAGTAGGCTGGGCATGGAAGGTGCCCGCCTCGTGCCCTACTTGGCTTGTGGGCTCCAGCTCTGGGTGCAGAGACATGCATCTTCCAGGCTAATGCAGGAAGGAATTGGATGGGGGCTGGAAGGCAGAGGCCTGCATGAGGGCTGCATTCACAGCTGCTACAGTGAGACCCAAAGCACAGGCGACTCAAGACTCCCTTTACTGGGCACTTGCCTTCCACCCTTCTCGGGGCTGGACTTTGAACTCCCAGCACCTAGCACCATGCCTGGCACACTAGTGATTATAAGCACTAGAAAGTAACTTTGCCTTACTGAGGAGGAAATGGGTTCAGAGAGATTAATTAATGGATCTGTAGGCCACACAGTATGGAATCAAATCCAGGACTCCCTTATTTCAAATCCTAGGCTTGTCATATACCACCAAACTTCAATATACTGTGACCAAATTACTCTCAAAAGAATACCCTGACACGGTTAGCATTGATTGCTTCCTCACAGAAAATCCTAGTGCCTGGAAATGGGGACGAACATCCCCTCTAAATGGTATCTAGAGCTGGCCAGAGCAAGAAACAGAAGGAAAAAATGTGTAGAATTCCAGGGGGACACTCCATGACTTCCACAGAGCTAAGAGGAGCCTCAGATGCTTCTTGTGAACTTCCCAAATGTGTATCTCTCAGGGCAATGTGGTGGTTGCAGGTTCTGGAGTTTGTCCCCCAAATCCCCCCCCATCCCTACCCCCATTCCTGCACTGCAATTAGGGCCTCAGGCTCTGCCTTTACTGGGACTTAGGAAAAATGTGAAGTCAACCAGTCTTTCGGGAAAAGCTACCAGAGAAATTCAAGATGCCTTGCACAGCACTGAAAAATGCAAAAGACAAAATAGGGATTATTTGCTTATAAATACAGAGCTTCAGAATTTATTTCTCATAATTTTCTGTGCCAAAGCACCCTCCCTAAAGGAAATACCACCTCTCAAAAGGTTTCCAATATGCAGTACATTGCTAGGATGGCACAGTGAGAAGATTCTGGAGATCACAGCACACCCATGCTATCTCCCCTTCAGTCGGCACCAGTCATTTGTTATTATTTATTTTTTTCTTTTAAACTTTTTTTATTGTGTAGTATAACATATATACATAGCAAAGAAATAAAAAAGCAATAGTTTTCAAAGCACTCTTCAAAAAGTGGTTACAGGACAGATTCCAGAGTTTGTCATGGGCTGCCATATGATCCTCTCATATTTTCCCTTCTAGCTGCTCCAGAATATAGGAGGCTAGAGAGCTTAAATAAGTTTTTATCATCACAATTGACTTTTTTTTCCCTTCTTTTTTGTGAACAATAACATATATAAAAAAAGCTATAAATTTCTAAGCACAGCACCACAATTAGTTGTAGAACATATTTCAGACTTTGACATGAATTACAATTTCACAATTTTAGGTTTTTACTTCTAGCCTCTCTAAAATATTGGAGACTAAAAGAGATATCAATTTAATGATTCAGCATTCATATTCATTTGTTAATCCTGTCTTCTCTGTATAACTCCACCATCACCTTTGATTTTTTTTTTTTTTTTTTACATGAGCAGGCACTGAGAATCGAACCTGGGTCCTCTGGCATGGCAGGCAAGAATGCTTGCCTTAAATAGTTGTGTTATTGGATTTTTAGTTTGTTTCACCTTTTCCAGTAAACTGCACTGTAATGACCATTCTTATAGCTACCTCTTTTCATACAAAGGTAATTATTTCCTTTTGGCAGATTCCTAGAAATGAAAATGCTAAGTCAGAGCAATGCTAAATTCTAAGACTTCTGATACCATTTGCCACCGTGGCCCGCCCTCCACCATCACCTTTGATCTTTTCATACCTCTCATTGGGGTTGTTTGGGCTATGGCAATTTTAAATTTTTGATATTGGAAGGGTCTGTCATAATATGGATTTGTTATTATTTTTAACACCAGCAACACATTTATGCACTAGCTCGGGAGCTAAGAATAGTTCGTAATTGGAACTGAAGACATTTTCATTAAATTGAAAAGCTTTGTGTGATTTTCTCAGCTGAACAGGCCATAGGCTTCACTCCCAAAGAAATTTAAAAAATGCACAGAGGAAAATAAAGGGTGCCAGAAGAAGCGAGAATGGGAGTAGACTATGACAATGACACTCCTGACGGGTACAGGATAGAGAAAACAAAAAGGACATTTCAGGGGGAATAAACTGCAAGTGACAACAAGGATAACAGGAAACAGAACTGCAGCTCTTGGTAGGAGTGTTAACTGGTACACCTCATTACAGGAAGCAATTTGGCAAATGGTATCAGAAACCTTAGAATTTAGCATTGCTCTGACTTAACATTTTCATTTCTAGGAATCTACCAAAGGGAAATAATTACCTTTGTATGAAAAGAGGTAGCTATAAGAATGGTCATTACAGTGCAGTTTACTGGAAAAGGTGAAACAAACTAAAAATCCAATAACACAACTATTTAAATAAATTATGGTTATTTAAAAAAAAAAAAAAAAAAAAGGGTGGTGCAACAGTGGCTCAGTGGCAGAGTTTTTGTCTGCCAAGCCAGAAACCCAGGTTCGATTCTGGGAGCCTGCCTGTACAAAAAAAAAAAAAAAAAAAAAAAAAAATTTACAGTTATCGTTTCTAAGAAACAATGGTTAGATTCCCCTCCACCACTGCACCCCAAGGGTGAGATGAGGCTTTTTGATGATGGGCTGCTGATTCCCATGGAAATAACAACACAGAGAATTGTTGGAAGAAACAGATTAGGTTGAACCATCACTTGATTCTCAAGCCAGAAAATCAGTATTTGTGCTTCTAAAATTAACAAGTCACTACTGGGTTAATGACACCCTCTGTGGCGACAGAAGCAGCAGCAGGTTGCCCCGGCAATCAGAGTCTAGGAGTTGTAACCCAGGCCTCCAATCCACCTAAAATCTGGGTGGCAGAAGATGGTAGCATTGACTTTCCATCAAAGTGGGCTTTACTCAGCAGAGCTGTGAGCTGCCTTCTTGCAGGAGCAATAAAAGATTTTTTTGTCCCTGAAATTTTTTATGCTATAGTCACAATCCTTCCTTGTACAGGGCCCCTGGGCCAGATACTAATTTCTAAATGGATGGCTCAGGAGCAGCAGCCCAAGGCTCATGATTCAGTCAACACCCACATGGCCATGACATCTGCAGAAACTAGGTGCTTTGTCAGGAACATAGGTTTCAGATAGTCGAGGACACGACACTTCCTGAGTGCCTGGCCCCTGCTTGCCAAAGGAACGCCCCAAAGGCCGTCACAGAAACCCATATCCCAGGACAGTGCTGCTACTGGCCTGGGGACCCAGTTGGACACAAGCAATGAGATCACAGATAGGGCTGGGGGACTGACAGGCTAGTTCATATTCATGATTCGGAAAGGATTAGAAGGAAAAAAGTCAGGTCTTTTCTTGGTGGTTCTACCTCTTGTACCAACCTGTAACACATGCTGGATTTGTGATCATATGAGAAATGGCTTGACTTCAGCCCAGTTTCTTAGGTCAAATTTCAGAAATTCAACAAATGTTTGCAGAGGTCTCTTGTCAAACAGCTTATAAATATAACTACATTATAGGAACTTTTTTTGTTGTTAGATTGAAAAGAGCACAATTAGGGAACTTCTGCAGGTGCCCTTAAAATGATCGTGCTTTCTGAAAATGTGGAGCTGTGTTCCAGTAGCCATGTTTCTTGAAGAGGATTGTATAATGATATGGCTTTCACAATGTGACTGTGTGATTGTGAAAACTTTTGTGTCTGATGCTTCTTTTATCTACCTTGTGGACAGATGAGTAAAACATATGGATTAAAAATAAATAAATAATAGGGGGAACAAATCTTAAAATAAATTTAGTAGATTGAAATGCTAGTGATCAATGAAAGGGAGGGGTAAAAGGTATGGTATTAAGAATTTTTTTGTTTTCTTTTTATTTCTTTTTCTGAATTGATGCAAATGTTCTAAAAAATGATCATGGTGATGAATATACAACTATGTGATAAAAAAGAATGTTCATATTGTATGTTAATTGTTTTATTAATAAAAAATTTTTTTTTAATGATTGTGCTTTGAGGAGGTGCAAGGGTAGTTCAGTGGTAGAATTCTCACCTGCCAAGCGGGAGATCCAGGTTCAATTCCCGGCCCATGCACTTACCCCACCCCAAGAAAAAAAACAACAACCCTCAACAAAAGATGCTACAATAATGAAATTGTCACGTGGAAAAAGAATGAAATGTGACTCCCACCATACAGCATACAAAAAAAATGATGGTGCTTTGTAACCCCGACCAAGCAACATGGTGGTATTCATTTTTCATCACAGGCATCCTGCCTCTGGATTTCATCTGCAATCCACACAGTTCCCAAGACCCAAATACGGTCTTGTCAGCTTGCGTCTGGGGCAGCTGCTGGTGACCCTAACAAAGGGGGCAACTTGGGCAAGGGTGAGTGCAGAAGGGAAGGGTGAAGAGCCCGTGCCAGCGGGGGAAGAGGGGAAAAGGGGCTGCCTTCTGCTCTGGCTCCTCCTCTCACAGCACAACACCTGAAAGATGAACAGCCACACCCCCAAACGAAGGCAAAACCCAGAACTGCATCTTGATCTTTTATAGAGATGCCTACATTTTACTTTTCCTTAGCAACTCTGAAGAGTTCACCCTAGGTCAACTTCATTGTCTCACCTGAAATATTAATTTCCAGGACCTAAAATGGGTTTTGGATGGGAGGACTGGCGATGAGATGCCTCACCATTACTTTAAAAGGACAGACAAGTCTGAGCTGCTGTGGTTAATGGAAGAAGCGCAGTCCATATTTTAGAGCCTTGACACTGAAGAGAACAATTTTAACTTGACGCAAAAGTTTGTATGTCTGGAATGATGAACGAACAGACCTAGGAATCTAGGGGGACCCTCTCAGTCAGTGCTGCCGTCTTCCTCCTGTCTTGACTGGCACCTCGCCACCTCGCACTTCCAGTCCACTGCCAGCTCCTGCTGATCCTACTTCAAAAATGTTTCCCAAACCCATTCAGTTTTCTCCATCTCCGCTGCCCAAGCCATCCTCATCCCTCGTCCAGGTCATTGCCAATCTCACTCTGTCCTCTCTTGCCTTTATTCTGCTCTCCACAGAGTAGCCAGAGTGAAGTTTTTGTTTTTGTTTTTTGTTGTTTTAAAAATCTGAGACTGCTTAAAAATCTTCAGTGTGCTCTCCCAGTCCTGTGCCTACGCCTGGCCCTGCCCACCCTCTGTGCCCCTTCTCCTGCCTTCGGAGCTTGGCTGGGCCTCGCTCATCCCAGCTGGCAACTTCTCCTGGGCTGCCCCTCTGTCCAGCGCACTCCTCACAGGCCTCTCTTCTCCCACCTTTCCCGTGCGCCGACGTCTACAGATCCTACATTTAGGCCTCAGCTAAAGTTCCCTTCTGCTGAGAAGCCTCCACACCACCAGACCAGGTGAAGTCAGGCATGGCCACAGGCCACGCACTTCCTGGCTCTGTGCACCCTTTGAGTTTGCTGTCTTTGTGCCAGTGGGCAACCCGAGCACTCCCCACCCCAGGGTTCTGTCTCACGCACACGTAACCACAGGCTTGTCCCGCTCCACCCGGAGCCCTCAGTGCAGCGCTGGCACAGGGAGGCCTTGGGGGTTCGTCTGTAGCCGCAGGTGTGGCACCAGAGGCGCCTGAGGCCTTCCTGGCCTTTTTCCATGCACTTCCCATTAGATGCTTAATTTACATGCATGCCTTGCTCAAAGAAAATGTGTAATAATAAAATATACTAAAATTTCCAGGCAATTCCATACAGCACTGATAGTGTAAAATATATTTGCAATATTTGCCTCTACAATTTACTACAGGTGACAGGGAGGAAAGGACAAGAGACCTTGGGGGAAAAATGTAACCTCAGTTCCCACTCTACCCTAATCATAATGTGATATTAAGTTTTATTTGTAACAAATTTTAATGTGTTTTAAATAAGTATGTATATTCTAACAGCCTCGGTGAATCAGCTACTTTGCGTTGTTATAAATCAGTATTTCGTTAATCCACTGTGTTAACTACAGATATAAAACATGTCCTTGAAACCGCGCGTTATCACAGGCAGACGGCCTCAGGGAGGAGAAATGCTGGGAGAACAAGAATGGTGTGGCCACAGAATGGGCAGAGTCCACAGGTGAGCTATAATGACACAAGTCTGAAGCTCTGACAGGAAGAAGACAAGGCTTTTTCAACCCTGGAATTTTTCACCTGGCTGGTGGTCTCCCCATCTTCATCCTCTTTCTTGACATAAAAGGCTCTTAAGAGTAGATGCCATTGGGGCAGTGCATGCTTTAGCTTTTAGGATATACATGAACAAGGCATGCCACTGACATCCTAGCAAACCACATTTTCAATGACAACTAAATTACTAAAGTATTTTCTCATCAACTCAAAAAGATAACATTACCACTGCCTTCCTGAGAACTCAAAAGAGTTGCTGTAACTTAAAGGAAAGTGATGTTTTCCCCTTTTATCCTTAGCTATTTATGATATATATTTGCTGTAATGATTTATCCCTTCCAATAAGTTGACATGAATCAGAGTCAAGGAAACATACCATTTAGGCCATGGAGACAGAGCTGAGAGAGGTAGATAATTTGAAGAAAGAAACAGAATTGTTTCAGAGAGGCTTACTTTGGTATCTCTAAGATGCTTTGGGAGTCACAGACATGAAATAGCAGTTCTGACCCAACCCTAAAAGGGTCAGTGTGATGGATGATGGTAAAAAATGCATGGCGTCCACTATGGATGAATAATTCATTCTGTCTGAGTGAAGTCACTCATTCCATCTCACTTGTGTGTCAAAGAGGAATGGAGGGCGACATTCACAGTACACATCTTGCAAAACATTGCACTTTCCCTGTCAAAAGGGCATACACTGCAAATTGTGGGCTCTTTGCATTATAGCTTTTTTTGTCTTGAGGGAATCCAATTTTGTTTCTAGGCATTGCTGGGAACTATTGGCAATTTTACAGTTACTTGCTGAACCAAAGACAGCACTGCCTGGACACTGGTCCTCTTGTCCCTGCTGAGATGCTGCTCTGTAGCTGGAGATAATGGGGTTCCCAGTGACTGTCATTTCCAGGGTCCAGCCGGCAGCTGAGGGCAGGCCCCACATGGTGAACGTACACAACTCTGCCAGTTTTTCTCCCCAAAGAACTCCAGCGGAAGTGATGGCAATAAGTACTACAAAGGTAAAAGACCTGTTAGCAGGCCTGGTGGCTATGTTACCTTAATTATGAGTTGGAACTGAAGCCATATCTACATTTTTCTGAGGTAAATTTAGTAAGTATTAAATTTCTGTTACTTTGTTGTTAACCCTACATGTTCAGAAAATTAACGCTTGAAAAAGGTTTGCATTCCAGATTCTGTAGAAATAGGCCAATTCCAAGACAGCTTCCCAGAACCGGAAGGAATACTAACAATATTTACTGGGGAACACATGTTTTTCATGAAGGTTCTGAGAGGTTTAAAGTCCAGGACCCCACTAAGACCACTGTGTAACAACATGAGGACAAAACAGCCTGTCAATGAGCTTGAGCATAACCCTTATCCAAATTCAAAAGTAACGTTTTTCCTCTCTTTAAGCACATTAAGTATAAATGATGACACAGTAATTTTATTTATGGACCATCTTTACTTGTAGGAGCACAAGTGCTTTCCAATCTCTTTCAAATTCATCCTGTCTGAGTGAAGTCACTCATTCCATCTCACTTGTGTGTCAAAGAGGAATGGGGGGGGCGACATTCACAGTACACATCTTGCAAAACATTCCAATCTCATTTGTCCCCCAGTGGGGGACTGAATTGTATGCTCCAGTTTGGACATGTCCTTGGTCTTGGTGCATTCTGGTGGGTATGAACCCACTGTAAACAAAATCTCTTCAAGATGTTTTCACATAAGGTGTGGCCCCACTGAATCAGGCTGAGATTTTTTTTGTTTTTGAAATTTTAAAATATTAATTACCATCTATTTTCAGCACACTGCAGTAATGACATTCCTTTGTTCTTCCTCATGCAAAAACATTTTTAAAATTTGTACATTTAGTCACTATCATTATACACTCTAGGCTCAGGCTGGGCTTTGATCCATATTACTAAAGTCCTTTGTAAGCAAAATGAAAGTCAGGTGAAGAGAGGCGCCATGAGGAGCAGCCAGAAGTTGGAAGTAAACAGAACCCAAAAGAGAAAGGAGGAGATACTACCATGTGTGTTGCCATGTGATGGAAAAGCCAGAGAACCCCAAAGATTGCCAGCCAGCTAAAGGATACCAACCCCAGAAGGAAGCAAGCCTTCCAGCCTCTGAAATCATGAGCCAATCAATTTCTGTTGTTAAGCCAATCTATTGTATGGCATTTGTTTCAACAGCCAGGAAACTAAAAGCCCCTCTGAGGAAAATATCCTAGCAAACAAAGAAAATATAAATCATAAATCAAGATATGCTGTATCTGAGCCTTGCATCTTCTCTCAGCCCTGAGGCTCAGTGGGTGAGAATTTCAAGGGCTGGGGTGGATTTAATTTCATGCAGAAATCCAGATGTTTTCCAAAATGTACATGCCAAATCTCTAAATCTTTGAAAGTTAAAAGGTAAACTCAGGATAATACAAACACTGTACTCTTATCCACAAGGGCCCTTAGGCCTAGGAGCAGTGCTGTTCAGACAGGGGCAAGGTCCACCGCACCTCTACATTTGACATCAGGAAGTTGGACAACCCAAAAGGCTCCCCTGATGGCAAGTAAAGCAAAAGGCTCACAAACACATGTTCCTTTTAACACCTGCAAAGTTTTCCAGGAAGTTAAAAAAGTGGGGTGAGGGTGCAGAATTCTGGCAAGGCTAGAATATGAAGAATTAGGTATCCCATCTAAGGCAGGTGTGTCCTCATCCCCTGGATCCTGGCATGTGCCTCATCCAAAGCTCTTCTCCAAGCCCAGAGCTAATAGGAACTCCCTGGGGGCTAAGTCAGGGCTAAGGCCTATCCTAGGCAAAAAGCAGCACCTCAGTCCAGCCATCAGCTGCTAGAATCAGCTTGGATGTTAAAGTGGGATGCAACCAAAGCCAGACTCATCTTCTCCCTTTATAAAAATACAATATTTTCCCTTCAATGTCTCTCCCATGCTCACACATCTGTCTTAACACACATTTTTATCTTCATGCACAACTCTGTTGTCACATCCTGAAGTGGCACATCCCCAGTGTTTCTGCCTTGCCTTCCTGCCTCTCCCCAGCTTCACCCCACATGGGCCTCCCCCTTGTCTCTGTTCCATCAGCACTGGCGTCTTCTTGCCCCTTACACCTGCCATGTCCCTCCCAACACAGGTCAATGCACACCTTGTTCTCTCTGCCTGGAATGCACTTGGCAAACCATCCCTCACCAAATTAATTTACGTTATCCCTTCTCATCTGAACTCATACATTACGTATGTGCTTCAGATAATTCTCTACTGCATAATAATGGTACCTAGAATTGTAGTGCATGAATCAAAAAACACTGCAGTAGCATGGACTTCAACATGATCTCATCCTATAATTTCTTGACATGCCAGAAGCAATATTTTCAAGTATCCCTACACCACATTTCTTAGACTAAAAGAAATGGAATATCTTTGGCAGGAAAGGGTTTCAACATTTAAAAATGGAAACTTCTTTGTTCACAGGCAATCAAAAGCAGACCTATCTTTCAGCTCAACATAAAGCCTATGGAAATGTGGCTGTGAATTAGTTATAACAAAGCTATTTTAGATTCTTGTCATGAATAAGTTATAACCCATTCACATTTGCTTCCCTCATACCATGAACTATCCAACAACTGGGGTCCTGTGGCTTTGCTGTGTGCTTTCCGGAAGGCTGAGGGCCCTACAGGGGCTCTCTGGCTCCTAGACCTCACCAACTGAGCATGTTGTGCCCAAGGACCTCTGTGGGCTTCTTCACGGGAACTTTCTGTACTGCTCTGCTGTCCTTCCAATAGCTTAAGCACTGCCATCAAGAAAATGAATGTTGGCCAGTAAATAAAGGCAGCAACTGTAGTGGTTAAATGTAACAGGAGGGTAAAATGATTTCTAGCAGGGAGGTGGTTTTCTAAATAGATTCACAGACTCAGAAAATGCTGAAGGTATAAAAACCTTCAAAATCAGCTATTCCAACAACCCCTTCGTTTCAACATTAAGAAAGTGAGTCCCAAAGATGATTTGCTTAAAATCACACAAGTAATGGGATAAGAGAGAGCAGACCAACTCATAAGGTGTCAAACTGTGTCTCCAGTTAAAGTCACACCCTGTCTTCCCACCCAAATCATCATGATATAGAACTCATAGGGTTGTTTTAAGTATTAAATTCAATCGCTTACGGTGTCTGGTAGATAGCAGATGCTCAATAAATTTTAACCACAGTACTTAGTCAAGAGTTATATAAAAATACCTCCAACTTGTTTACTTAGGCCTACTAGGGAGCTTCCTAAGCAGCATTAAGTATTGAAATGAATTAGCAAAGAAATTCCAGTAGCTTCCAGAGAAGGAAACATACCCACAAAGAGAAGCCTCTTCTCCTGGCCTTTGTCCACACTGAAAAGAAGCGACTTGGAAGCAAATAAAGTCAGGCAGAACAAAGAAGGCACTCCAATGGACAGTAAAACCTACTTCTACTTTGAAACAATCTATATTACTACACAAGAACCTTTAAAAAAATATTCGAGGGTTTGTTTCCCAGACCCTGCACATGCCAAAAAAAAAAAAAAAAATGTTCAAGGCTAATTATAATTAGATCAACAACTCGCAATCCAAAATACCTGCTTTCAGAAAGGACCCTTACCATTTCTGAAAATAAATACTGACATTACTCCAAGTTCAAAATAATCTTAAATGAACTTTTAAGTTGTAGAACGCTACTAGTTCGAGTTGTAAATGTATTTAAGATATTTACTAGTAAGATGTTTGAAAACCCTGAAGAGCTGGGGGCAAAGATTTCAAGGAATGGTAAACACTCAACAATTACTCCAGAAATATTTTAGTAAAAGTAATAAATGTCATTACAAAGTGGAAGCAAAAAATTGTTGAAAACAAAATTGCAATTACTTTTTAAAGTGACATAAACCTTGTTTATTCATTATTCTTACAGAATTCATTTAAAAGTAAAAACAGGTGTGGCTAAGAGGAATCCAATTTCAAGCTGCAGTCTCTTAGCGCTTCCCTTTCTCTTCTAGAACATGAGGGTTATAATAGTACCTGCCTTATATAGTGATGGAGATGATAAAATGAGACACTGGACATGAAACAAGTAGCAGTATATCTGCCGTACGCTGATAAAGCAGTAAGTGAACTAAATTTGGACTCATTCGAAAGACAAAACTGGCTGGAGATGTTTTGTGGGGCCCTTTTCTATGGCAAGGCAGCAGACATCTTTTTCTTAGGTACATCTCTAAAAGCTAAAAAAGAAAAATCTCCAGTAGAAACCAGAAAAAGAACAGCATCTTATTTTTTGTAAGATCACCACAAAAAGTAATCTGAATGTATGACAATAATGAGTTAGCATGTTAGCATGGCACATCTAAAAATAATGGAGACTGTATTGACATGGAAATATGCCTATGATATGTTAAGTAAAGTATGTTAAGAGCTATATGAATAATATCATCACACTTTTGTATTTAGAAATAGAGAAATCTAGAAGGACAGACCCCAAAATGTGAAAAGCATTTATCACTGAATGGTGGATTGTGGGTGGCTTTAACTTTAGAAAAATTCTGTTTTAGTTCTACCTAAAACTTTCAAGCATATATTACTTTATAGTTAGAAAAAATTATAAAGATATTTTCCTTAAAAAAGATATTAGCTAAATATCCACTAGCCTACTAGGTTATCAAATAATTTTAATAATATTGCTCTAGGGTAGTCTTGGATTGCTAGAATGGTGATTAGTTTGCCAGCACCAAAAAAAAAAAAAAAAAAAAAAAAAAAAGAACGGGAAGGCAATTTTTACAAAAGCAGCAACTCACTGTCTCCAAGAAATGCAGAAAATGATCATGGTGAGTAACTGAGTACCACTCCCCCCGCCCTATGCAATATAGTATTCCTGTAATTCTCTGACATCATCTATCATAAAATACAAGGCCCATCAACAATTCTTTAGACACTGACAGCCATTTCCTTCTGAAAGAATGAGCAGCCTAACATTAAAGTTGTAATAGATGTGATTGGAAAGATTAGCAATTAGGCATGGAAATACGATCTGTGGCCTGCTAGGGAAGTCTGCAGTCACTGGAGGGATTGATTAGCTGGATTTCTCTGCAGTCTGATTGAGTATCTCAGACTCTAAGAGTTTCTACTTGGCTTCTATTTATAAATCACGTCAAGAATCTGTCTACTGATAGGGGCTTGGCCCCTCAATGTGGAAATGTCTCATAAAGAAAGCAGGTCTGTAATCCCCACAGCCAAATGCACGCACTCCCATGGAGTGTAACCGCGCAGTATTTTCTGCAAGTTCCCTCAACCTCAGCAAAACTGGGCTTACTAATAGCCAGCATGCCGGCCCCCTGAGGCCAGCCCCACTTAGGAGGCAGGGACACCAGCACACGCTTCCTTGGCCCTCAGAGCTAGGAGGGATTGCCTTGCAGGCACAGATATTATGCCTTACAGAGTCAGTTCAACCTTTTCTATTTCAAAGAGAAAGTCTTGCAGAGAAACTGCTTCTAGGGGAGGTGGCGGCAGGTGGCAGGTGGCACTGCAGAGACCCTTCAGGCCCTCTTGCCCTCTGTGCCTCCTACTCCAGGCCCCTCTGGGGTAGCCTCCATGGATGGCCCGCCCTCTGGGGAGGTCATAAGCTCGTTTCATAAGTGAGGGCTAAAAACACTTAAAACTCAATAGATGTGCCATTTGTGAACTAACGGGCTTGTCATTTAGCCAGATGATCCTAAGCCAACAATTAAAAGACACAAATCTCACAACTTATATAGGTACAGCAAATAGTTGTACCTAGCTATTAATAAGCAGGTCATATAGAATTAGGTTTCCATTTCTGTTTGTGATTATGGCAGATTTTAATTGTCTACCAGTTGATGACTAAAAGGTATAGTGACCACAAATGTCCTGTTGTCTTCTTTCACACCAACACAATAGGAAATAATATTTTAAAAAATTTTGTGCTTGACTGTCATAATATAAATGGTATTTGTTAGGCCAAGATGACTTGTTCACTGTTTTTAAAATATCTCTCTACATGATATGCCAAACAAATGAATCACTTTAATTTAAGTGCAGTATTTTCCATTTTGTGACCTGCCTCATTATAGTACTGGTTTTAAGGAAAAAAAAGTATTTATTAACTGAAGCTCTATGCACTTTATTTTGTCATACTTTTCTTTATTACTTATAATAAGTATGAAAGTCAGTTTTTCATTAGCTCTAATAAAAGATATTTAGCTATATTCTTACTGGGCATCTGACAGAAGATTATCTCTGATAGATAAAGGGAAGAGACTTTATCCTTGTGATTTAGGACAGAGAGCTCTGCCACATCTTTTTTTGGGGGGTGGGGGGTGCATGGCCCGGAAATCAAACCCAGGTCTCCCACATGGAAGGCAGGCATTCTAACTACTGAACTACCTGTGCACCCTCAACACATCTTTTTAAAAAGTTTTTAATTTTTTTATTGTATAGTATAACATATACAAAGCAAAGAAATAAAAAAAAAGCAATAGTTCTCACAGCACTCTTCAACCAGTAGTTATAGGACAGATCCCAGAGTCTGTTGTGGGCTACCATACAATCCTCTCATGTTTTTCCTTCTAGCTACTCCAGAGTATAGGAGACTAGAGGGCTTAAATTCTTTTTATCATCACAATCAACTTTTTCCCCCTTCTTTTCTTGTGAAAAATAACATATATACAAAAAAGCTATAAATTTCCAAGCACAGCACCACAACTAGTTGGAGAGCGTATTTCAGAGTTTGACATGGGTTACAATTTCACAATTTTAGGTTTTTTAATTCTAGCTGCTCTAAAATACTGGAGATTAAAAGAGGTATTAATTTAATGATTCAGCCTTCATATTCATTTGTTAAATCCTATCTCCTCTGTATAACCTTTGATTTCTCCATCTCTCTCTGTAGGGGTGTTTGGGCTATGGCAATTCTAAATTTTTCATATGGGAAGGGTCGATCACTAATATGAGGTAGGGAGATGGAACTATCTGATGTTCTGGAGAGGCTAGGCTAGGCTTCAGGACTCACCTAGAGGTTGTAGGTTTCTGGAAAGTTACTCAAGTGCATGGAACCCTTGTGGAATCTTATATACTGCCCTAGGTCTTCTTTAGGATTGGCTGGAATGGTCCTGCTTGTGGGTCGGCAGGTTATGACAGGTAGCAAGCTTGCATAAGAGCAACTTCCAGAGTAGCCTCTTGACTCTACTTAAACTCTCTCTGCCACTGATACTTTACTAATTACACTTCTTTTCCCCCTTTTGGTCAGGATGGAACTGTTGATCCCACAGTGCCAGGTCTGGATTCATCCCTGGGAGTCATCTCCCACATCGCCAGGGAGACTTTCACCCCTGGATGTCATGTTCCACGTAGGGGGGAGGGTAATGATTTCACTTGCAGAGTTGGGCTTAGAGAGACTGAGGCCACATCTGAGCAACAAAAGAGGTCCTCCAGAAATAACTCTTAGGCATGCCTATAGGTAGTCTAAGCTTCCCTGCTACTTCCATAAGCTTTACAGGAGTAAGCGTCATTATCGAGGGCATGGGCCACATAATCTTTTTATAAAAATATTTTTATTGAGAACTATCTACACATGTACAGTGCAACCATATTACACACTTGGTGGCTCACAGTATCATCACAGTTGTGTATTCTTCACCATGATCATTTTTAGAACATTTGCATCACTCCAGAAAAAGAAATAAAAAGAAAAAAAAACTCATATACTCATACTGTTTATCCTACTGTTTATCCCATTCCTCTCATTGACCCACAGTATTTCATCTATCCAATCTTTATCTTTTATCTGCCCTATTATTTTATTATTACTATTAATCTGTCCATACCCTGGTTAAAAGGAGCATCAAACACAAGATTTTCACAATCACACAGTCACACTGTAAAAGCTATATAGTTAAACAGTCATCTTCAAGAATCGAGGCTATTGGCACAGAGTGCAACAGTTTCAGTTACTTCCCTCTAGCCACTCCAATACACTATAAACTAAAAAGGTGTATCTATATAATGCATAAGAATAACCTCCATGATAACCTCCTGGCTCCGTTTGAAGTCTCTCAGCCACTGAGACTGTATTTTGTCTCATTTCTCTCTTCCCCTTTTGGTCAAGAAGCCTTTCTCATTCCTATGATGCTGGGCCCGACACATCCCTGGGAATCAAGTCCCATGTTGCCAGAGAGATTTAAACCCCCGGGAGTCATGTCCCATGTAGTGGGGGAAGGCAGTGAGTTCACCTGCCAAGTTGGCTTAGAGAGAGGCCAGCCACATCCGAGAACAGGAGAGGCTCTCTGGGGGTGACTCTCAGGCATAATCATCAGTAGGCGTAGCCTCTCCCTTTGCAGGAATAAGCTTCATAGGGGCAAACCCCAAAATCAAAAGCTCAGCCTATTGAACAGCTTGTCTCCACTGCTTGCCAGAAATCAGAAATTCCCCAGTTGGAGAAATTTATAATTTCCTCCTTTCTTCCCAGTCCCTTAAGGGGATTTTACAAATCCTTTTTTATTCTCCACCCAAATTACTCTGGGATATATCAGGGCATCACACTAACCTAAACAAATCAACAAGCTCTCACGCCCTATTCAAGATTCCATGTAATTATGGTGTTCAAGTAAACTGACCATAACGAGTTAAATTCGATAATGTGCTACCAAAAATATAAATTTTGCATCAAATAAATCTCTCTCCCTTTGATCTCACACAGAGGTTGAAGTCTGAAAATAGGGGCTATATCATTCTTTACCCAATATTCTGATTTACCTTCTATCCAGATCAGCTTCATTCATATCTCTAGACAAAGTCTGATCTCTTTTTCAGCTTAACAGTTGCAGGCACGTAATCTTGAATGTCATTACAATTCATCTATGCAAAAATTCAACAGAAGCATATCAGCTCCTCTACCTTGTCCTTTTACGAACTGGGCTTGCACTAATTCCTTCAGAAGGATTGAGCAGAGGGGACGTGCATGATCTTTGAAATTACAGGCAATCCAATGACTAAATTTACCATGGCCAGGCATTTAATTTTAGTAATTCCATATCCTCTGGCAATCAATAACGTTTTTATTGGATATTTATTACTGTGGAATAACGTAGCTTGAGTACCAATATTTTTAAAAGATGATAAACTTATTTTAAGATGTCATTTACCATTTCCCTAGATCTTCATTTCCTATAACTTTTTTTTGATGGCTTCAGCATATCCAATTAATAAGGCTTGACTCTTTTTGACTTTCCATGTAATAATTTGACAGTCCCAACATGTATTATTCAATTCTTTAAAAGTTTCCTTTCTGTGAGCTTCCTGTGCTGTGTAGAATAAGTCACATTTACTGATGACATTTCAGACTGTTTGACTCCCATAAAGTTCTTTCTACTCACAATGATTCTTTATTATGTCAAGGAACAAGAGAACTCCCAAATTATACATTCCTGTTCTTTGGTAAATTGCACATTGAATTCCAGGGAAGGAGAAAAACTCCCCACAAAACATCTATCCACTAGAAGTGTGTCATTTAAAATGAACAAGCAAAGCTAAGATCCAGATGAAGTTGATAAGTGAGAGGCTATACAAGGTAAGTAGGTGCTGTGCATCTGTCACTTCAGGGCTTGTCTTGGTAACCAAATTTGGATCACAATAGATAAATGAGTCATTAGTACATTAATGCAATAGATACAAATAAAGAAAAGTAAAATAGGAGTCAGGGAAACTGTACTGCATAAATTATCAGTTGTGGGAAAGAAATTAGGATAAATAAACAATCACTAAATCTTGTAAGCATCAGGATTTTTCAAAGAATGGGATACAATACAGAATTTTCTTATTCTTGCTGTCCTTTACACCTTATTAAAATACACTAATTTTCATTTGTCCTGTCACCTTTTCCATTGTACAACTGCTTTTGTTTTGTTTTTCTTATATTTGATCTCATACTCTGGCATGGGATTAATTATAACCCCTGGTTCATGATACACTCTTTTAGGTCCTACTTTTATCTAGATTATTTATATGTCCACATCTTTGGAACTTAGCAATTTTGAGTTAGAGTACCCAGACTTTCAATTTGAAGCTCAAAATTCTTAGGTTCAGGTGTTTCAGCTTCTTCTAGTTGCTCCAAGTCTGCAAAACCTATAGGTCAGTCAGAAGTCCAAAGCATTTGTCTTTCCTCCCAGTTTTCCCAATGGGCAGGATGGTTACCCAGGTCATACAAGGCAGACACTTTGCTTTCTGATTGTGGGAAAGTGTGGAACAGCTTCGACCTCAGTAGAGCAGCTGCTATGTGCATGTCACATGGTGCTTCCAGTTGGCCCTACTGTGCTTTCCCAGGGTGGGATCACCACACACGTAAGTGTGCTACCAGGGACTGCGTTTGAGAACCATCTATTCCATCCTCTCCTGGCTTCTGCCTTACCACAGCTTTTGGGTCTAAGGCATCTGGGCAAGAAACTACTCAAGGGCATTTTTTTATAAGCTGAAAATCATTAATAAAATTAATAACTATGGCCATTATTTACCAGGTGTTGTTGGGTCAGGTTCATAGATAATTGACTCTTTAAATAGTATGCAAGATAGGGATGATTATACCCCGCCCCCCTTTTTTCCCCAGAGAACTGAAGCTCAGCAAGCAAAGACACTTGTCTAAATTTACAAACACTAAATGCATGAGCTAAACACAAAGCTGTCTCCAAAGGCTGGTACTTTCTCTGCCTGATGCCTTCCTAAAGTGGTGTTCTTCAATCTCAAACTTGTGTTTGGAACCCGAAGTTCTCACGGCAGCTCTGGGGAAACTGAGGTGTGTAGAGAGCTTAAATAATTTGAATTTCTGAATTCACACATACTTGATATTTTCCTGGTGCTTTGCATCTCCATCTTCCCCTTACCATTTTTTGTTTTTAAAAGTATATTCCACTTCGCCTTTCTTTTTAAGGAAGGAGAAATTGTGCTAACATAGGCCTACACTTTTAGTCAGAAAGGATCACCCTTAGGATCAGAATGTCTTTTAGCTGAATCTTAAAGCACCCAATGACAGGAGCTTACCAAGAGGCAGACTTCTCTAACAGATGCTGTCCAGCTGAAAGTGGATCATATAGACGAGCTGTACTGGATCATGCACCACTACAGCGACTTAACAGGTAGCTCTGGATCCAAGCATGGCTTGAATTCTAGCTCTGTCACTTATTAACCAGAAGCCTTGGGCAAGTTACATGTAACAACCTGTGCCTGACTCTTCTTATAAGCAAAGTGGGAAAACATACCTACCTCATTAGGGTTGTTGTGAAGATTGAGTTTATTTAAAGCAGGGCGATCCAACAGAATTCTCTGCAATGATGGACCTGCTCTATACTGTGCTTTTCAATGAAGTAGTCACGAGCCACATGTAGTTCTTCAGCACCTGGAATGTGACTGGTGTGTCTGAGAAACGGAATTTTAAATTTTATTTAATTTGATCCCAATTAATGAAATTAAGCAACTGGTGGCTGCCAAAATATGCAGCACAGTTGTGAAGAATACGAAACTGTGCCTAGGCCTACGTGTTTGCTACTATTAGTACATCACTATGGACAGTCCCTCAAATGGCCTGTTCTTCAATTGCCCCAGATATCCCATTATGGCCTGTTCTCACTTCACACTGCAAGAATAATTAAAACTTTAATTCAAACAGCCATAATCATCACACTGACCCATTTAATGCTTTTATGGCATTTATTGTTATCTGAAATTATGTTCTTTATTATCACCCCCCCCCCCCCCCCCAACATACACTAGAAGGTAAACGCTAGGAGAACAAGAGTTCTTTCTTGTCCTGCTTTATCTTCAGCACCTAGAAGAACCAATACCAACAGTAACCTGAGCTAGTCCTTTAAGGAAGGGTTCTGGATTACTGAAAATTAAAGGTCTTACCAAATAGCTGGTCTAACATATGCTCCTTACCTGACTAGGTAGTATATTTTGTTCTGGCGAGTGTAAGAGGCCTTGGAAATATTTCTGATTGGCATGACAATAAGACAGAGGGAAGGAGAGCTGGTTCATGTTCTCCTTAGGGGAATTACAGTGAGTGGAAAGGCTCTGTCAAATAAAAAAGGTCAATTATCAAGCCACCTAAAAATTAAATAAAGCTTAATTTCTGTGAGAAAGTAAGTGTGGACTTGTTTAGAACCTTCTATAGTATCTCAGCAATCAGCAAATTGTGTGATGACATCGAGTGCAGCTTTCTTAGTTCTGGAAAATGTATTTCTGTTACGAGCCAATCAAGTAAACTCTTAGAGCTGTCTTATGGCAATGCATCAAATTCTAGAGGTGGTTGTGTCATATGTAAGCTAAGGACCCACTTCATGCTTTGGTGGAGATTAGAAAATTCAGATATGTTACTGGTGTCAAGCTTTGACAATGTTTTTACTAGTCCATGGCAAAACGAGAAAAACAAGCACAGTGCAATGAGTTTTCCATAAAGCTATCTTTATTCAATTCAAAAGACAATTCATTTCATCTTAGAAACCTTCGATTTAAAAATGTTCTATCCCATGAATTCCAATAGCTCTGGACCACTGGAGTCACCAAGAGGTTAGAGTGCACTCGAAGAGTTTACCATCAGAATTGATTTTGTGATCTAACTTGTCTTTTGAAGTTTACACAGCCTATTATAATAGGTTGGCCGGTCAACTCTTCTTTTAAATATGCAACTAGAGGTTAAAGATCAAGCCAGCACAGATTTCTAAAGTGCCTTCTATGTACTCAGTTCTATGCTTACAATTTATTTGGGGATATGAGACAGCCACTAACGTACAAAGAAAACAACACAGAATGAAATTCTTAGGAGTTATGTACCAAGCACAGGTGCCTAAAGGAAAGGTTAATCCATAATGGCACACCCATTACAGCACTTGAAGCTTCTCTGTTGACCCCCGAGGCTCCTAAACAGGCTGTGTAAATCCCTGGAAGGCAGGGACCAGGACTAGATTTTTGTAGCATTCCTAATACTTGATACATTGTCTACCCAGAGGCACACAGTGAATGTTGAGTGAATAAGGACTGTAGTGAACAATAAAGCTTTATTTTGAAGAGGCTGGGACTAGAGATGAGCCTTAAAGGATGGGTAGGGTCTGGGTAGGAGGAAGCATTTCTGGTGAGGTAAATGTGAGTAAAGTTTTGGCAGTTAACAGTGAGACCATCACGCTGCTGATGTGGAGAGAACGTTCTGGGGAGTGGTGAAAAGTAAGGTTAGAGAGAAAAGCAAGTACTGCATTTAAGTTGCATCTTGAAAGCCACTCAGAAAAGCTGAGATGGAAAAGATAGGAAATGAGGAAACAGAATTTTATGAGAGAGAGAGAAGCAAAATTTGTACTTCAGGAAATTCAGCCTGGCAGGGATAATGCAGGATGAAGGGGAAGGGAAATGCTGTAGTAATATATCTTTTTGCTCTCAGGAAATAGTATAAATAGAGAACTACCTTTTATTGAGCCTTTACATGGCAGGTGCCAAGCCACATACACTTTATATAAAGAGTAGATATCCTTAATTTACACATTAGCAAACAAGCCTAAAGAGGTTAAAATGACTTGCTTAAAGTTACAGCTAGTAAGTGGCAGGGCTGGGATCCATCCTAAAATCAGTCTGTGGCCAAAACCAATATTCATAACTACACTATACTGTTGTTCTTCAGTGAGGGCAGAATGTTGTGATCCACTAAAATTTAAAAGTACATATCCTGCAGAGACAGAATATTATTTGTCGTATATTTTCTGCTTTTTTATTATTCCATTTTTTTCTTAGGTCTATTCTTTCTGGCTTGGTTTTAAAAGAATTCTAATGCTTATTCTTAAGAATGCAGTTTGTTAAAAAATCTCAAAATAAGAGCAAATATTTTTTCTCTCCTACTGCTTCAGAAAAGCAGACACTATTCTAGTTTAAAAAGCTAGTTCTGTTAAAGTGAGCAACTGGGGGGCAATCACAACTATCAAGCTTACTCTGTTGTGCTAGGGAAAATGTGTAAAAATGTTTAATTTTGTTGTTTTATTAAGAAATATTTTAAGATGCCTGGGCTTTAAAGATAGTTGCTAAATTCTGTAAAATGTAACCTTTAGCTTCAAAAAGTTTGTTTTTCTCATTGGTTGCCTCACTTGATTTGCTATCCTAATACTACACTTAAAACTGACATCTCTATTTTGAAGATATGAAAATTTTTAAGGTTAAATGGCTAGCAAGAGGAGGGGTTTGGGAATGTCCCTCTTTTCTCTTCATAAGGAAGATAAAAAATAAATGAAGACTCTTTAAATGGAGACTTTTGAAATCCCTTTTAAACAATCAGTGCCATGACTCAGATGGCCAAGCTGAATGGGGAGTAGAGAGAGAGGAAGATGGTGACTCCATGCTAACACAAATATAATCTGGCAAAGAACAGTAAGAGAAATCTCCACTTGGGACTTGGAAAGGAACTGGCCTAGTTCTGCAATCTCTCACCTGCTTAGAAAACCATTAACATGAGCTTTTTTTGGTTGTTTTTTTTTCCTGAGAGAATCTACATAGTCATTGTTCTGTGGTTGATGCAAGATAAGAGTTGTTAGCTGTTGTTTTGTCCAGTGAATACCTGGAATTAGTGTGTAAATTCTATCGTTTGAGAACTATAAGCAGTCAGAATTAAAGGAAGAATATAAGCTGTTCTAGTGAACTCTATTCGAGAGTTTGATGAAGTTATGGCAGTGATTCTCATTCAGGGATGCTTGTCCTGTCCCCCACCTCCACCCCCCAACCAGGACAGCTGGCCATGTCTGGAGACATTATGGGTTTCACAACTGGGGGCTGAGATGGGCTACTACCAGCATCTAATGGGTAGGAGAAGCCAGGAACACTGCCAAACAACCTATAACACACAGGACAGCCCTCCATAACAAAGAATTGTCTGGCTCCAAAGGCCAATACAACTGTGGTTGAGAAACCCTGGGTTATTGTCAATCTAATCTGAGGCAGGCTTTTTTCTTTTGATTTGAGGTTTATTCTACTCTTCTGGGGTTTCTCAGATCCGTAGGTGGATGGAGCTCTCCAGGAGGGACAAGCCCAGCCTTCCCACAACAGAGAGTGCTGCCTCTGGACAAGAAGACAACATCAAGTGAAAGACTCTGAGGGGCCTTTTTTTGTGTGTGTTTGTGCTTCTTCTCCTCTTACACTCCTGGTGAGGGAGTTGTGCAGAAAAGCACCGCCTGACCTGCTTCATTGTGCTGGATCAAAATATTTGTACATTTCCTTTCTTTCTTTTGCTTGGAAGGGTTGTGTATAAATGCTAATTTGGCTAAGAATGTAATAATTTTTTTTCCATTATTTGACAGTGTCAGATTTCGTTTTTCCTGTTTGAAAGCTTAAGTGAACCGAGAAATGGAAAGGGGGTATCCAAAAGAATTTGGAACCCCAAATATAGACTCCAGCAGTAAAGTTAAAAAGCTGCAGATTTCTAGAGAAAATAAATGGACACACTGAAGTTGACACAGGTATAGTTTCCATGGAGTAACCTTTGATCTAGAACAGTTAGTGAATCTCTAGGAAATGTTCTCAAATGCAAAGAAATTCTCGTTTTTAAGGAGATCACTAAATACTATGAGGATTTTAAAAACTACCAAGAAATTTATGAAATCATGTTAAAATTCCTAATATTTTCAATGTACTAGCACTTTTAGAAAAAGCTTTCCAGGCTGGGAGAAATCAAAGTACAGGCTGCACATTCACTATGAAACCCTGATTACAAAAAGAGTTATAATTTTAACTTTGTAATTTGCACAAATATATTGAAGGAGCTAGTGAAATTAGTGTTGCGCTGGTAAACCTTAAAATTATTTTATACTTGGAAAATATCTCTTCCAAAGTAAAAATAATTAGTCAGTTTAAGAAACCCTAGTTTAAAAATAAAAATTAAAGACACAGGTATAAATTGCAAAAGTATCTTTAAAAAAGCTTCTGTACTAAGAACAAGAATGAAGGTGTTCTAATATAACATGGAAGATGACCTAAAATAATTGTTATTTAAGTTCTCTTAATACTCAAGGCAAATTATTTGACACATTGTTTTGTGAATTCGGGGGTATAAAAGAAGATGGCCTCTGTCTGTGGTGGCAGCGTAAAGTTTTACAGTTCATTCTTAAACAAAGCATTTTCTTTGAGCACCTGTGAGCCAGACACTGCTGAGGACATTTGGAATGCAGCAATGAATAAAATAGATTAAAAACCCTGCCCTCATGGAGCTTACATTCTAGCGGGGGATGGAGACAGATAATCCTACATATCTAAATTCATACAAAAAAGTAGCATTTTCACAAAAAGGCTAAATTAAAGTTCCCAAAACTCCTTCCACTTGCCTTACAGATCAGCTAATTGATTACTTATACTATTATTTAAGAGTAGATAAATACTAAATGTGAGTATACAACTAAAGCGAGATATAACTTAATAAACATAATAATTATACATTGCTTTTTATTACACGTCAACCTATAAAGTTACTCCACTTCCATCAACTGAGTCATGTTTTAAGAGGCAATATTTCTCTGACAAATTCTTAATATCAACACTTGAATTATGCTTCAAAGTTACTTTTATATGTTTTCTAAAATTCCTAATTCCTTTTGGATGAGTAGAGTACTGAGGAAATTAGGTGATACTCTCTAATTACCTAAAGACTTCTAAAGAAATTAAAACTCAAATAGAGAGAAAACATTTACACTGTCACTACACAATTCCCATGCTTGTTCTCCTAAATATTTTTGAACATTTGTTCTTAATAAAGTTCAAATGAAGATGACTAAATCAATGTATTATGGACATCTGATATGCTTGACAAAATTTTAAAAATCACAGTTTTGGATCTCTAAATAGTATACTGTCATTTCAATATACTGTTTGGAAAGACTATGTGTGTATTTGTTTATTTGCATCAAGGTATGTTAAAGTTAATCAATAAAGGACTTTATTTGATTGAGGAGAAAATACTAAGAACTCACAGGAAAAAAATAGATCTATGGTATACAATCTGTTCTGAACAGGAAGTGACAAAGGTTCTTCTTTGCCTCTGTATATTCTGATCACATGACAAAAATTTTTGTCCTCACTCAAACATGAAATCTTAGTTTTCTTCCTTATCCTTTCTTCTGACTCTCACTCTAATTACGGACAACTGTGAAAATAATGAGGGCTCCTCACTCTGGAAGAAGAATCAGAAGAGGGGGCAAAATATGACGGTTAAGTTCATGTGTCAACTTGGTTAGATTATGGTGTTCAACGGTTCGATGAAGAAAGCACTGGCCTGACTGTTACTGGGTGGATATTTGGGGGATTTAAATCATTGGTTAGTTGATTGCATCTATGGCTGATTACATCTACAATCTCTATATAATGGAGAGGGCCTTCAGCAATGGGAGAAGTCTCACCCAATCAGCTGAAGGCCTTAAAGGGAGAACTGATGATTTCAGCAGTCAGAAAGAATTTCTGTCTCTACTTCAGACAGACAGCCTCTCTTGGGGCATTCATTGAAACCTTTACCAAAGTGCCCAACTTGTGCCTGCACTATGGAATTTGGACTTGCCAATCCCCACGATCATGTGAACCAAGTCCCATAGTAAATCTCATTGCACACATATACACCACATATATCCTGTTGGTTGTGTTTCCCTGGAGAACCCTAATACAAATGCCAAAATGAACTTTTGTGAAAAATAACCTGGCCAGGATTTTGCGGAAACTGGACTGAAGTGGCCAAATGCCCTACCTATTGATTATGAACATGAGAGGATTAGCAAACAATAATCTGGGACCTCCTTCACCAAAAAAATGAATGAGGTTTATGAGACTTCTGCTTATTTCCCCAATGGCAAAACATTAATGTGCCAGATGAAGATGTTTTCTATCACCAGGGAACACCAATGAAAACAAAAACACAATGCATGTCATTCACAGGTGTGAGAAACATGGGTGACTTGTTGCACACTGAGTCTCAACCGTTGAAAATATCACTTATACTTCCCCAAAAGGGGCTTTATGGTTCTTCTGTGTACAAATACTGATGTCAAGTGCCAAGGAATCACAGCCTCTTCTGTAGGAAGACATTGGCCTCAACTGCTTGATGGCTTCTAATCAAACTCAGTTTTTCCCTAAGGCACAAAGTTAATAATCTACTTCCCACTTGAGTTTCAGACTCATAATGATAACCTACACAGAAGGTCCTGGAGTATTTTGGGACTACACTACTCTAAATTCAATGCCACCTTCTAGAATTAGTTCCTGACCATCCCAAACTGCTCTGAGATCCACATTGCAGTAGACACAAGAAAACTTCCAAACACACATCACTCAACCTATCACTAAGAAGGTTTGTCTCTCTTCTGACTTCATTTTGTTCTTATTTCAATTTTTATTTAGTCTTCCCCCAAGTAAGTCTGCCTGTGCCTCAAACATTAAGGTTTGAACTTGTAATCTCTGAGCTGCATCCTAAGACTACCATCTTAGTGTACTGATAAACCACTTTCTTTCGAGAACTGATGTGATCACATTCTCTTTTTGTTTATCTCCCAGTTCATGGAAGAACATTCCTATATTTATACTGTTAACCACAGTCATCGTCCACAGCAGGGTTCACTGGATTACACGGCTGCAGGTTTTAACCTCTAGCTTTCCTTCTAGTGACATATGTGACCCTAAATTTTCCCTTTCAATCACAATCACACCCATAATTCAGCAATCTTACACTTACTATAATATGCTACCATCACCTCTATCCATTTCCAAACATTTATAACCAACTTTATTAAGTTCTGCATCAGCTCACCATACTCTACACTCATTATGTCACCTGTCATCTGGTAACCTATACTCTAGATTTTAACTCCATGAGCTTGCTCATTATAATTAGTTCATATTACTGACACCACACAATATTTGTCCTTTCATGTCTAGTTTATTTCACTCAACATGTCCTCAAGTCTCATCCACGTTGTCGCAGGCATCAGGACTTCACTTCTTCTTACAGCCGAATAATATTCCATTGTATGTATAAACCAAATTTTGTTTATTCATTAATCAGTTGATGGACGCTTGAGTTGCTTCCATCTTTTGGCAACTGGGAATTATCCTACTATGAACATTGGTATGCAAATGTCTGTTCATTTATCTGTTTTCTATTCTTCTGGGTATATACCTAGTAGAGAGATTGCCGGATCATTTGGCAATTCTACACTTAGCTTCCTGATGAATCACCAAACTGTCTTCAACAGCAGCTGTACCAATTTACATTCCCACCAGCACTGAATATGTTTGATTTTCTCCACAACCTTTCCAACAGTTGTAGTTTTCTGGTTTTTTAATAGTGGCAATTCTAGGGGTGTAAAATATCTCATTATGATTTTGACTAGCATTTCACTAATAGCTAGTGATTTTGAGCACCTTTTCATGTACTTTTTATTTGTATTTCCTCTTTGGAAAAGTGTCTACTCAAGTCTTTTGCCCATTTTTAAATAGGGCTTTTTGTCTTTTCATTGTTGAATTGCAGGATTTCTTTTGATATTCTGAATATTAAACCCTTATTGGCCATGTGGTTTCCAAATATTTTCACCCACTGAGTAAGCTGCTTTTTCATTTCTTGATAAAGTATTTTGAAGCACAGAAGTTTTTAATTTTGAGAATGGCCCATTTATCTATTTTTTTTATGTTGCTTGTGCTTTGGGTATAAAGACTAAGAAACCATTGTCTACTATAAGACCTTGAAGATGCTTCCCTACATTTTCTTCTAGGAGTTTTATGGTCCTTACATTTAGGTTTTTGATCCAACTTGAGTTAATTTTTGTATAAGGCATGATATATAGGTTTGACCACATTCTTGATGGAAAATAATTCCTCACTTGAGAACCATCACACGGTGCAGATGGCCTGTCCTCCCCCACCTCCTTAATCTCCAAGAACAACAGCGCATGTCAGTAAGCAGGTACCCTAATGGCTGAAAGGTGCCACATTATTCCACCAGAACTTTTTGGTTGGGTCATGGAGACCCAAACAAAAGATAAAGATGATTTACTACTAAAGAAGAGACTAAGCCTCCTTGAAAAGGACAGGCCATACCTATACTCTTGCCTATGGGAACATAAAAATTTAAAAAAAAATCATCTTTCTTTCCAATGTGTAAGACAAGTAATTCTAAAAACTGGATTTGCTCTCACATGCCACAAGTCACTGAGGCAAAAGACCACGAGTGCCTTTCACCTGGGTTGATATGTATGAGAATCTCAACTAGGGGTTAAAAAAGCCACCTTCAGTGTTTAAAGTATGGCATGAGCCTAACCTCCTACAGTTTATCTGCTTATCACCCTATTAGAAAATCAGAGATACCTGGATTATTGTGCTATGACAGTGATGGAAGTGTCTTGGGGAACAAGTGTTTTAACACATACTCTATATTACATTAAAGATGGCCCTTTCAGAGTATAATGACACTAATTTTTAGGTGATACTTAAAACTTTAAGAAAGACTGTATTGTAATAATATTGGAAATTATAATTTCTATGTAGCAATAATGTTACATAAGAAAATAAGTATAAAAATGTTTTGTAAACTTTCTTATCTGGATATTAAACAAGAAGGACATAGGGTGTATTACGAAACAGAGTGGGAAGTAAATCTAAGGACTACAAGAGAAGAGATCTTATGTAGGTCGAAATTTAGTATGTTATGTGTTGCCAGAACAGCAACAAAGAGAAAAACTGTAGGGACAGAGTATAATATGCCTCATATTCCATTTATTAAAAGTTTCTCTGCCCTTTTCTTTTCCCTCTTATTGTAAGTTTTAAACTTCGCAGGCCTGCATATTGTTTGGTGCTAAACCAACGGAATTTCACTGCTCACTCTTGAGAATTCAGCCAGTATGAAGAATCTCAAAAATATAAGGAAGAAACTTACTCCCTCTTTCCCTTTAACTGCAGAAAAGTAAACAATTATGGCTTCATAAAATTCTTTCTGATCATGTAGTAGGTTGGGAACAATCACAAAAATACTGAGTATATCCTAGTCTGCTGTCCACTGTAGAGACTTAGATAAACATGTATACTCTTAGTCTGTTTTCTGATGATAAAGGAGTCTCTTAAGACACCTGGTCTTCAGAGCTTACCATTAGGAGCTGTAAAATGTAACCCTTCACCTTTAAAACATCTGCTTTTTAGACTGATGCCTTACTTGATAATATGTTGCACTGGCAAAAACATTTAGAGAGGCATATGTGCTATTTTTTTTTCTCAAGGAATAAACACTTATGAAGTTTTCTTATTTTTTTGGTTCATTGGAAGAACCTGATAGTCCTCTCTTTTCCCTTCATTCATATAATACAAATAAATGATGTATTGTTTGTCCAGAATTTGAGAACCTTTGTCTTATTTGAGTTATCATGCCCAAATCTACCTAAGGGATTACAGGCACAAAAGCATCAGACAAATTCATCTGCTAAAGAAAAAAGAGAGGAAATATTTTCTGAAGTTTTTTAAAAATTAAATATACATATACATTGATTCAGAATTGTTTTCTTCCCCAACTTCTTCTGACACTGGTTTAATCAGCTGGCCTCACTACCCTCATGTGCCATGTAAGTCCTTGTGTAGAGAGCACTAATTGGGCACACTCGTGTTCATAGGAGACTTTGCTCTGCTACTTAGCCATGGACTAGAAACCTAACCCCACAGACCCACTTAATAAGTGCATTTTGATTGATGGTCAGTAGCCTAACCTTTGTTATAAAGGATAGATCATTATTTTTATTCTTGATAAACCATCATCTTGAAGCTGGCTTAGGGTATATCTTTTTTTCTTCAAACACAATGTTCCAATTCACTTAATATTTTCAGTACACTGTAATTCTGTTTCTCTTCACTTTTGTTTTACCTTCAACTGCCAGCATATATTTAAAAACAATGAAATGTGCGGAAAATAATGCAACTTACTGTAGGTGGATATGTCTGAACTTTTTTCTGTCAAATTTGAGTCATGTTTGAGTAATGAAATGAACAAACTAAGATGTAGAGCATGGGCAAGAGCTGCCCTTAACTATCTTTTGTTGTTTGCTCGGTTTTTTTCATCACATGGTTGTATATTCACCATCACGATCATTTCTTAGAACATTTGCATCAATTCAGAAAAAGAAATAGAAAGAAAATTCATACATACCATACCTCCTACCCTTTAACCACTATCTTTTAATAATTATTTTCAGCTAAGGGGAAACAAGATCTATTTACTTTCACAGTTCGCTGACTCTCAAAAACGACTGATGTCATTCCATTTTAAAAAAGAGCTTTAAAACAAAAAAGACTCCTCTGCTTGCCCTCATAGAAAAGGGTAAACTTCCCTTTGATTAAATAATCATTGTGAAAAATCAAGTTGAAGGAAAAAATAAAAATCACTTATAATTAAAGAGTCTTTTAAAACAAAATATTGAACGTAAGAGTGCTTTATTACCTGTATGGGCCCATACAAATGCAAAGCAGGATTACAAACATTTTGATACCAGCCTGGCCTCTACCCAGGTAAAAATCTTTCCAGGGATCAGGTAGGTGCTTAAGATGTCTTTATGCCCACAGAAACTGTAGAAGCCAGCATAAGAAATAAAAAAAGAACCACAGAAGGGAAATGCAGTTGCGACGGGAACCCCAAAGTGCCCCCCCGGAGACCTTCCTCCCACACTCCAGGTGATGCTTCCTAGTAGTCATTCCAGCAAGTGGCGAACCCACTTAACAGGAAACCTCTAGTGAAGGGATAGCCCTTCTTTCCACTGCTAGAGGTTTTAATCCTAAGCAACTACTGCTTTTGTCAAGGTGTAATACATCTTCCTGTAACTAATACCCTCTTCTGTACTCAGGAATTATTACAGATAAATAAAATCCCCTTGTTTCATGATGGAAATTCAGATATTTGAAAGCAATTTGGATTTTTCACTTTCCTGCCCAAACCCTTCTAAAGTTGAAAAATCAAAGCTGGAGCTTTGATTAATGAATGTAATTAAGCTAGCGCCTACTTAACTAGTCTGGAACTTCAATATGACTCACCATTTATTTTGCTCTTAATGTATGAAGGCACACTGTCCCTGCCCTAAAGGATATGCAGTTCAGTAGATATAATTTTAGTTAACAAAATGTGTCTACTATGTATTAGGAACTATTTATGGCTGACCTTGTTCTGGATAGAGGCTGACCATGTATTATCTTGCCAAAAATATGACAAAATGCTTCATAATATAAAATATTATTTAAAAAACATCAATACTGTTATTAATATCAATATAATTACAAACATATCCCACCAATTAGGTAATGATACTGTTAATATGAATTAATTTAATGAATGAAAGGGGAACAAGTTAAGAACTCTAGATGAATAATCTATTTTTAAATGGATTCAGTCATTTTTAAAGTAAACGATAAAAAATATCTAATTTCAAAAAAAAACAGACTGATGTATTTACATATGTTACAGTAAAAATCTGATACATGCAAATAACTTTCCTGTTCTTTAGATTTTAAATATATCTAAGCTAAATATACTGTTGCAATATGATCTACAGGACTACTTAAAAACAATTTTATCTTCCAAAATAGGTCTCATAAGATAAAGGTTCAGCCAAAAGAAATACATAAATTTCAAAACACCTTTGGAGGTAAAAGTCACTTTAAATGTTAGCATCCTTTTCCTTACAATTCAATGGCAAGGAAATTAGGGAAATTCTTGACTGTCAAAAAAAATCACTTAATAAAATAAAAATGCTCTCTAAATGAAGCACACACCTAAAAGTCTTAAAAGGGCAATTTTAATATTAACACTCTTACAGGTTTCTGGAAATGTGTAATATATTATATCTTCGTAGTTGTATTTTTTTATAGCACCGATTACTGCAACCTAAATTACAGAGCATAATTATTTTTTCTCTTAGGCTACCTCATTTTCATTAATAGAATAGATCGCATTACTTAATATCGAGGTTTGAATAAAAAATACAGATTCAGCATGATAATGCAAGTTAGATAAACTAGTGTAACTCACGTAGCAGAGCAAAGCTCAGTAGCCAAGCCGGGGGCTGTGCTGCATATTAGCATTATGCTCAGCTTCATGAATTACAAGGAAATAGCTATTTAGGGTAAACTAAATCCTACATCAAAGCCTCAGAAAAGGGCTGTAAGGTAGAGTACTTACGTAAAGGGTTAATGGGATAGGAGAGAATTCAACACATCAGGGAGGGTCTCTAACGTCCACCGGGTGGGAAAACGCACTTAAAAAGGCGATGTGGATTCAGACGGCCTCCTCCCCACAGCATCCCACACAAAGCCGGGCCAGGCCCTGGGGCGCTCCTGATGCACCTGCAATGCGGATCCGTCACCCAACAATCCCACCCCAGGGCTGGCAGGAGCAGCCCCGGGGCCGGCCTCTCCTCCCCCATCGGACTGGCTTGGATGCGCGGCGCGTACGGTCCGCACCCTGGACTCGAGCCCTGGCAAGGACACCCCCCTCCTCGTCAGAGGCTGCAAGACCCCGTGGGCAGCCGGAGGGGGATCGCGGCGCCTCCTTATGCCCTTATTCCCATCGCTTCATTTTTCCCGGAGTTGTCTCCGCACAGCGAACACCCAAGAGCTACCGCTTCTTCCACGCTTTGGGGGTGGCGCGGGAGGAAGCCCCCCTGCGCCGGCAGTGAGGGCTTTTTAAAAAATTTAAATTAAGTCCTCTCCCTAACGGTTCCTCAGCCTCCACCCCCACCCCCGCCGTCCGCCAGCGCCCGGGAGCCTCCCTGCAGGTACCACCAGGTGAGCGGGGCTGGACTCGGTCAGACCTCGGGCCCCGCCTCACCTGCGGGAGCGGACGTCGTGGTCCTTCTGGCGGCTGCCCCCCCTTCGGCTCGGTCGTCGTCCCGGCGGGCGGCAGCGGGGGCCAGCGGCCCATGGGCGGGGCTGCTCCGGGTCCCGGCCCTGCCCCGGCCGGCCCGCCGAGGGAGGTCAGTCTGCGCCGGCCGCGGAGCGCATCACCCGGCTCCCACCCGAGCGCTCGCCGCGGTGCACCCTGGGAGCGGGGGGCCGAGCGACGAGGCCTGGCCGCACTGACCGGCGGGCGGCAAAGGCGCCGGCGGGTCTGTGTCTGCGGGGAGGGGCGGGGGCAGCGGATCGATACTTCACTTAGCGGGGAGGGGGGACCACAGCTTCCCCCTCCCCTGGCTTTGGCGGGGCTAGGGAAGGGAGAGTCTGGCCAGTGGGACGCAGGCGCACAGCTCAGGTGCGGTCGCAGTGCGGTTGCCCAGGGTAACGCTGGCCTGGGGTGGGGTGGGAGGGAGGAGCGAGGGAGGCGAGCGGGAGCGCGCGCGCGCGCGCGGGGGGGCGGTGGGGGCAGGGGAAGTAGCTGGGCTCATCCCGGGATGGGGTGGGGGAAGCGCGCTCGGGCAACAGACGGGGCGGGGGGCTGAGGCGGTGGGAGGGGGCGCGGGCCGGGCGGCGCGCATGCGTGCGGTCCCCGCTCCCCCGGGACCCGTCTGCCTCGTGCGTGCGCACGCGCGCTGTCCCCCGGAGGCGTCTGGGTGTGCGGAGCGCGCGCGCGGCTCGGAGGCGCACCTGTGAGGTGTCCCTTGAGGAGAGGGAGGGTGGGTGCGCGGAGCCTACGGCCCGGGGCGCTTACACCCCTCACTTGGAGTGAGTTTTCGGGCACCCGACATGTAGTCTCTTTATTTATTTTCTGGATGAAGGGGAGGGTGGGAGGGGGAAGGGAGGCTGATTAGGGGTTGGGAGGAGAATGAGTGGGTTAAAGAAAAGAAAAACAACCCATCACTTGCGATGGGCCTGGAGCCGGAGCCGGCCCTTGGGAAGCAGGAGGAAAGGTCAGAGCAGCTCCCCGCAGTCGGGCGGCCCCATGGCCCCGCGGCAGGCCCCGGGGAGAGAGCCTCCTCTCGGGCCTGCGAAAATCGTCCCTGGGCCCGCAGTGCCGGGGTGCAGCGATTTGGGGGTCACAGATGGCGGCCAGGCCCGAGGCGA
This sequence comes from Tamandua tetradactyla, assembly GCF_023851605.1. Lineage (NCBI taxonomy): Eukaryota > Metazoa > Chordata > Mammalia > Pilosa > Myrmecophagidae > Tamandua > Tamandua tetradactyla. The sequence goes on along the minus strand of NC_135331.1, from coordinate 8,091,367 downwards.
AGGATGGGCAGCGGGCAGGGGCGAGGCCGGGCGGAGGCCCCACGCAGGCCCCGCGGGAGCCGGACTCCCGAGCTGGGCTCCATTGTTGTTGGAGCCGAGGCAAGGGGGAGCAAAACAGCTTTAGCAACCCGTGAAGCCGCGCCTTGAAGCCGTTCCAGGCGGGTCCCCGGAGAGGCGGTAATGGCCGCGCCGTGGGATCAGGGAGCCGGGCTCTGCTGCGGAGAAGCCTCACTGCATGGTGTAATGTTGTGTTTTTTCTAGCGCCTTCCGTCCCAGCAGAGCCAGACGAGCATAGTACTCAGGTGATGAAGGACCTTTCGCGCACCCAGCGCAGAATGCTGCTGCCGCTGGACGCCTCCATTGTTTGACCATAACAAGGGCCGGCTTCTCACCCAGGTAAACTGGATGGAAAAGCAGTTCCCTTTCAGCTCCCACATCCAAGGGAATCCTCTCCTCTTTCTGGACTTTACTTCAGTTTTCTTACTGTCCCTTGCTTCCGATTAACTCAGTATATGCACCTCCCAGACATTTCCCCATCTGGATTAACCTTCCTACATCTCTCTGCCAAATCATCTCTCTTTTTCCTCAAAACTCAGCTCCTTTGTGAAACCTTTTTTGCCAACTCGTACCTCTTCTGGTTGATAGTTTGTTTATTGGTTGTCTTATTGCAACAGAAGAGACTCGATTTTTAAAAAGCATTTCTGAGCTATTGCCTTCGTAAAGAAACATTTGTGATATTTAGCCAGCTTATAGTATTAATAGAATTGAACTGTTTTTATTTATATATTTTGTCATTTAGAGAGGGCCTCTACTTTATTTATAGATACATGGCTTTTTAGAGCACAAAAATGATCTTGTTGAAACTTAGGTTAGTATCAACTTTAAAAATAATTTTAAATTAGTAAATAATGCACGTGCTTGTAAAAATATGACAGAGATGACTAGTGTCTTTGACTTCCAACCCCTCTCTCCAGAGTTAACCACTGTTGTGCTTGGAGTGTGTTATCCTTCGGGATCTTAAAAAATACCAGTACAACGTGTGTTTACTTGTGTTATTTTTTGCTGTTTTAACAAGTAATCTACTCTTTCAGTTTTAGCACATATTGCTTTAACTCATTCTTAAGAACTGCTGCATCATGTTCCATAATGTGGAATACCATAGTTTATTTAGCCATTTCCTGATTGATGGCAATTTAAGTTTAACCTTTATGTTTGAAACAGCTTTTTTGTTGTTGTTCTTTGGGAAAATTAAATTTTAGTGAAGTCTACGCTAATTCCAGAGACTAGAGTTTTAGGAAGGAAGTTCTCTTTGATTAAGAAATGTACCTGCATTTCTACCCCACCTACCCACCCGCAGTGTAGTTATGACTCTACCACTTACAAGTTTCCTGTAACCTTGAGGAGACCACTTAATCATTCTGAGCCTCAGTTTTCTCTTCTGTAGAGGGTGATAATACCTGTTCAGTCTCCTTCCCAGAGTTCCATGATACCAGACATGCGAAAGCTCTGTAAAATGTAAAATGGTGTATACACATTGGTTTTAATACTCTTTGTGATCCAAAAAATGTTTATTTGCAACATAATTTATATTTTCTTCTTTTTAACCAGATATGTGTATTTCAAGAATGCTAGAGATAATCAGCTTCAAATGCTTTTAATTCATGATTTTGTTAACAATTAATTTTTTAAGTACTGGCAATACATTAGATCTCTTAAAGAATATTTTACAAAGCATATTGTCCCTAGTGCTTTATATGCCTTAAAAGCTAAGGCATATAAATTAGTTGTTTTTGAATAAACACGTATCAGCAAATTGAACACTAGATAAAACGAAACTCTCATTGTAATATTTAAAACTTATTTGCTAGTGATGTAAATTTGCATGTGTATTTTCCCTGCAGTAGCAGACACAGGTTAGTGTTTCCGTACTTCAGGTAAAACCACTTAATAAGCAATGTCAGAAAGAGTTTTAACAATTTAAATATTAATTAAATGATGTGATGGGTATTTTTTTTTTTTTTTTTTTTTTGCATGGAGGGGCACTGGGGATTGAACCCGGGTCTCCTGCGTGGCAGGAGAGAACTCTACCTGCTGAGCCACCATGGCCTACCCAGTGGCTATCATTTTAAGATGTAAAAAATACAATTAAGAGCTTTGTAGGTATTTTTCTTTCTTTGAAAAATATTTGTGTTCCTATTCGGTGGCCAACAAAATGAACATTGTCTCTGTTCTCTTGGAGTATACTCTGTGTGTATGTGGCTTTGGCGGGAAGGGTGCGGATATCAGAAATTAGTTACCCAGCTACATCTATAATCATCAACTGTGATGTTTGCCATGAAAGTTTAAGTACCTGCTATGAGAGTATAAAAAGGGGACCAAATTTTAGATTGCAAAGAGTAGGGCCTAGGAAGGACTTTTTTGATTTAGGCTGAGATCTGAAGATTGAGTAGGTGTTAGTGTAGAGTGAAGGAAGGGATGATCTTCCATGTAGAGGAACAATATGTGGGAGGCTGTGAAGGGGGAGAAGCTGCCCATTCCAGGGACTGAAAGTAGTGAGTGAGGTAGAAGTATGGCTAGGCAGAGGGCCAGATCATGTAGGGTCTTGTAGGGCATATGGAAGATATTGTATTTAACCTGAGTGAAATGGGAAACCATTACAAGGGTTGGATTTTAAGCAGGGAGGGGACATAATCAGATTTGCACTTTCAAACAGCCACTCCAGCTGCTACATGTATGGTGTGGGAAATGGGCTGGAGATAGAGAGTGGAAATGGGGGAGACTAGTTAGCAGGTCATATGAGAGGACAATCTAGAAGAGATGTGTTCTTTCCTTTGGAGTTCATACTGAAATGAGACTACCAACTTGGTTCAAAATAGATATTTGATTTAAAATTAAATGCTCATTTCTTATTCTTAGAAAGTAGGAATAAATAAAAGAAAGAATATAAAGTAATTTTTTATGGAGTAAATACACACATTTGTTAAGCTATTTGCCCACACTATACAGAGAACCATCAGAGCCAAGTTAAAATTGAGTTGTTATTTAACAAGGTTTTAATAGGTTCTGTCAAAGCAGTAATACATGAAATGAGAGTGAGTTGATCCAATTTTTGAAAAGACGAGAAATATTTGTAGATACTATTGGTTAGAAAAGCAATACCAGGAAAAGGATTAGACAGAAAATGATGAAGTGACTGGTTACACAGTGCATGTATAAAATCAGTAGGTCTCCGAATACCAAAAAACATGATCTGGTAAATAGTGTAAGTTTTTAAAAAGACTGCGATCACAATGCAATAAAAATATAAACTATGGTGACATGATCTTACTGAGACAACTACAGTCTCCTTGGAGGTGACTACAAAAATTTCCTAACAGATATGAAAGTATATCCTAAATTGAAAGCAGGCCATATTCCTGGATGCAATGGTTAAATATTATGGAGATGTACATTTTTGACAAAGTCATTATGAGTAATAAGATGTGACAAATCCTACCGGATACTGAATACATAGAGCCACATTTATTAAAGCAGTGCACGTTGACTTAAGAGAATCTGTACAGGTCACTGGAATCTACTCAGCAACTATTGTATGATGAATGTAATAAATGATAAATCATTATGAATGCCCCCAAAATTGTAAGGAAAATAGAAGTAAATATTTAGTAAACATTTGGAAAGAAGAGTTCTACGTGTTGAAGAGCTAAACTTTGCAATCAGATATACCTGAACTGGAATCTGTTTTGTTTTATTGTATTTAAAGCATGCCATTGTACAGACTTCTGAACCTTTCTGAGACTCGGATATATTTTGAAGTGAGGAAAATAACACCTAATGAACAGATGTTGTGAGACTAAGGGGAAAAGATACTGGTACTTAAGAGGCACTCAAATATATTATTAGTTGCTATTAGAAACAATGGAGAAAAGTGTATTAGACGGCATAAAAATTTGAATCTTTTTTAAGAAGAAAAGGGAAAAAACCACGTAGGATTTAAAGTTAAACTGCAAAGTAAGAAAATATAGGTGGCAAATGATAAGCAACGAGATAATATCCTCAGTATGTTAAGAACTGATAAAAATCGCTGGGATGGAGTAAGGGGTAGGGGATATATGAGATTTTCTCTTTTTCTTTTTCTCTCTTTTTCTGGAGTGATGCAAAAAATGATCATGGTGATGACTACACAACTATGTGATATTATGAGCCATTGCATACTTTGGATGGATTGTATGTGTGTGAAGATATCTCAATAAAAATATTTAAAAAAAAAAGAATTGCAAAAAAATTCAGTGAGGAAAATCTACACGCAAATGGTTACAGGATGTGAATAGTTTACTCAATAGAAATAAAGCTGGTTAAACATTTGAAAAGATATTTAATCTCACAAATGAAATAATTACTAATTCTACAGAAAAGTAAGATTTGATTCTCAATAGCAACAACCTAGAAAACATTTAGGAGTAAAACATAAGAAATGTACAACAGCTTTATGAAAAAAAAATAAAGGTTTGCTTAAAGGGTTTTAAACCTAACCTAAATAATGGGCAGATATAACACAATCTCGGATAGGAAGGTATTGTAAATAGAGCAATACTCTCCAAATAAAACTAATTTTAGTATAGTTCCTATTGCGATCTCAGGGGGAATTTTTTTTTTTTTTTACATGGGCAGGCACCGGGAATCAAACCCGGGTCCTCTGGCCCATCGCAGGCAAGCATTCTTGCCTGCTGAGCCACCGTGGCCCACCCAGGGGGAATTTTTTTGACGCTTGATAAATTAGTTCTAAAATTCGTCTGAAAGAGTAAATATGCTAGAATGGCCAAGACATTTTTCAATTGGAAATATAATATTTGGGGAATTTGCTATATCGGATAACAAAACATACTGTAATGCTACAGTAATATAAATGGTGAGCACAAGAATAGACAAATTGATAAGCTGAAGAAAGGAGAATTCAGTAACAGATCCATTTATGTATAAGCATTATAATTGGTATTTCAAAACAGTTGGGAAATGATTGTTCAATATATTGCAGAGGGATAAATTACTCTTCATTTGGAATCATATTCAGAATGACTTTTAGATGGGTTAAAAAGCTAACAAACATTGCCTAGGAAAATATTAGGAGAAAATATAAGAGAATATAATATATAGAATAATATATAGGGAAGTATGTACAGCTAGACCATTTAGGTAAGTACAGTATATCTAGGACTTAGGTTACCTGCATGGCTAATAGGTCTGTAGTTTTTGAATAACGGATTTTCCTATCAGATATTAAAGCATCCTTTAAAATAAACTTTATGGCTAAACATTTTGAACTGATACATTTAGAATAAGTTTGAATTTTGTGGCTTCCAACATTTGGAGAAAAATTGCTTCCTAGGAATATGAAGAATAAAATTGTTCTACTCATTTCCAGTTTTATTTTCTGTAGAATAAGTGTAGAAACTTAAGCATGGATCATGGGATTTCTTCGTTTTGAAGCTTTTGTTGTCACCATCCTGTGTTTGTACACAAAGATGAGTTGAATTTGAATAGAGCAAGTTGAATTTAATCAAGTCCCTCAGGATGAGTAGGAGTTAGCTAATTGGACAAAGGGCAGAATTTGTGGGAGAGTATATTGTTGTGGGGGTCCTGAATGTGGTTCTGCAGAATTGGAGCTGAAAGTACTGCTGGACATTTAGTTGTTGGTGAGGCTGAAGAGGTTTTCATAAAGGTACAGAAATTCATTCATTTACCAGGTTTTATTGTGAAACTGGTGTAGGTTCTCTGGATCTGAACTAGCAATTTAGTGGAAGACAAAACCAAGTAAAAGGTTCTTACTGTATGGTAGAGTGGATATGCTAGAGGACCTAGAAAGGCTCAGGAGTACATAAAAAGGCATCGTGCATAATTCTGATTGGAGGGTAGGGGTGAGAGTCAGGGAGGGCTGAAGTGAGACCTGAAGGGTAAACAGAGGGAAAAGCAAGTGTGAAGACCTGGCAGTAAAAGGAGCGTGGTGGGGGTAGGGGTAGAGTGTTGTGGCCCAGGAACAAACAAAACCTGGGAGTTTGAAGAAGTTTGTTGTGGCTGAAACTAGAATTGTAAGTGGGCAGTGGGGATAGATAAGCCAGCAGAGGCAAGTAGGGGTTAAATTCAGAGTTTAGAAGCTATATGACTAAATATTTGTAAGTTACATTTGAAAATAAATGGAATCCATCAAAAATTTTAAGCAGGGTAATAGCAACCCATTTTGCATTTTGGAAAGATTACGTTGGAGTGGATAATAGATTGAAAGGAGTCAGTGCTAGAGGCTTTTGTAGTATTCCAGAGGTAAGATGACAGTAGTTTGAATTAAAGTTGAGACAGCATAGGTGGAATGGGTGGGTAGGTTCAAGAGGTATTTAGGAGATAGAACGGACAGGACTTGGTGATAGGAAGGAAGGTGGATAGTAACAGTTCCACATAGAGGCGGGCCAGGAAATAGAGTGGTGTCCTGGGCCTACATCATGTGGAACTGTTCACCCAGCCATTTGAAGTATAGAGATCTCAGAATCATTTGCATAGTCTTTGCCTTATAGGTGATAGTGGAAGCCATGGGAATGGGTGAGAGCGCATAGGGAGGTGGCCCTGTTTACATAGTTGGGAATACAGTAGGAGGAGCTGGCTTTGGTGAGATGTCAAATTCCATTTTAGAAATGCTGAGTTTGAAGGACTCAGAGGATATGTAGATTCTTCCTGAAAAGGATTTATAAAGAATGATTTTTTAATTTAATTTAATTTTATTTGACATGGGCAGGGTCCAGGAATCAAACCCAGGTTTTCAGCGTGACGGGAGAATTCTGCCACTGAGCCACCATCGCCCACCCCAAAACCTCCTTGCCAAGAGTGAAGTTTTTTTTTTTAAGAATGATTTTATGTTGCAAATATATGCTTTGCTTTGTTAATAACTGGGTGATATGTACTGATCCATTATTAAAATCATTGTTTCTGTGTAATAATATTTTCCCTGAAGCATAATTGTACTTTTGTAGATTGTTTAGGACCAGTGAATATCTCTCCATCTTATTGTGGACTGTCGATGTCTTTCACATGGAATTATTAAGAATGTGTAACTCTGAATTTGAGTAATACTGTGATTGTCTTTGTGATCCGACAGGCTATGAGCAGGTAGTAGGGGCTTCTCTGAAGGAAATTAGTTGTTCTCTTGTGGTTCACTCTGTTGTCCAAGTACTACTTACTACTTGGAGTGTTTTCTTTTGACATTGATGCGCTGGTCCGTTCCACATAGAGGCAGGCCAGGAAATAGACCTACATCCATGTGGAACTGTCCACCCAGCCATTAGAAGTATAAAGATTTCAGGATCATTTGTATAGTCTTTGCCTTGTAGGTGGTAGTGGAAGCTATGGAAGTGGGCGAGAACACATAGAACAAAATGAGAAGAAGCTTAGAGCAAGAGCTTGGGGCATAGTAGATTGGAGGAAAAGTTTGTGGGGAAACATACCTTGCAGAGGAGACAGAATAATTCATTAGAGAGGAAGGAGGATGTTGTAATCAGAGAGCATTTGCTAGAAAGACATAAAACCACTTGAAATGGTTTGAGAGAAGGGGGATTTTTGAAGCATTTACCTGGGAATTCAAGATTGTTTCTTTGGCTAGGGCCCACAAGTGTGTGGAAAGTTGGCAGGAGTTAGTGTAGTTGTTCTCTCTGCTTTTATCTCTCTTGTCTCTCTCCTTCAGTGTGTGTCTACTCTGTGTTGCTTCTCCTCTCTGCAGGCACTCTGTCTCTGCTACATGTCACGTATGTGACCCCAAAATGGCCACTCCCAAAGAGTATCCTGAGTCTGTAAGCCCTAACAGCTCACCTTACATAGCCTGGTCTTTTCATTTTACAGTTCTGACTTCTTAAGAAAAATTCTGATTGGCTTAGACCCCAGTTTACCATGAAGTGACTCCTTGCAATTTCATTTAGCAGTGCACATGAATCTGTCAAGCTGGCCAAGAGGCATGCAGATGAGGGTGAGCATGAGAGAGAAGTGGTGTTCTGGAATACAAAGGGAGAATATCAAGAATAGGAAGGAGCAGTAGTTTTAAATGGTTCAGAGATGTGATAAGGAATGAAACTGGTTTTGGGAATTGAAGTCATTTAGCCTAGGTTTAAAATATTGCCACAGTTTATTCAAGTGGAAGATTACAAGATGGATAATCGATGGTTAGCTATAGTAGATATTAGTTTGTACAGAAATAGGAAGAAGGAAGTATTTTTTAAAAATAAAATAAAATTCTGGAGATGTATCAGAGAATCCAGAGTTTATTTTTTTTAGAGTTTAATTTTAAAAAGCTGTAATTCATACTGCTTTCTAACAATAAGGCATTTCTGTATTTTTATTCTCACTCTCTGAATATGCAGTGACCCCTTTGTCACCTGATATAAGAAATTCAGTAAAGCTATTCTAGAGCTCATTTATTTTTCATGCCCCTGCAAGTTCATAAAATAATCATAGCTTATTTCTACATCTTATTTTGTAGTGTGTTCTGTGGTATTATGATAGATCTTAAGAGGAACATCTTGTGACCAGAGCAAACTTAAATCCCAAAGATTATAAATTCTGCCCCTTAGGTAAATGATAGAACAACTCATAAAAATAATTAACCCCTTTTCTTCTGTAATGTAAACTTTACTATGTCCATCTGGCTTTCAAAATCATTCTTAGATGTATAGGTCAAATATGTACATATGATTGAGCCTGGTAGAATTTAAGAATATTTCACTCATTTAAAGGACTCAACATGGGTTAGAAGACATAGGTCACCTTTCTTAGTTAACCAATATTTAGTAAAGTATTAGTACTTTCTATATTATCATAGGATAGGACCTTGTGATGGGTCCCCAGACTCAAACAATGAGAATCAGGGAACCTGCACAGAGTAGGTTCATATTTTCATGATGCTTGACTACTAGTTAGAGGTGGTAATTCATTGCTAAATTCACTTCAAGTTCTAATACTTTCTGAGCAAAAGTTTGAGTGCCCTCTGGAGGCTTATTAACAGCTAAAACACAGAGTCCTAGGAAAGGATTTCTTTTACAGCCACAGTTGGGAACCAGTAGCCTAGATGGTTGAAATTGGTGTGGGCCTAAGTAAGGAACCAAGGAGAGCTAAGATGAAACTGCCTACAGATGTTTTCAGAGGAGCAGGACCTCATAAGACAGTTTGAGAATAAGGGGTTTACATAATGGGATTAGAACACAGAGGCCACAGAGTCACAGAGGAAGTCGAAGGTCTGTGGTCTGTAGTGTCAGAGAAGATAAGAAATGAAAGTACTTTTGGATTGGTCAGGAGGAAGAACTAAGAGGGACTTCAGAATTGTGGTGGGTTGAGGAATAAATGAGAAATGATGCTTTCGAAATAGTGAAAACCTGGATGAGGGAAAGAGGGGAGGAAGAAAAGTATACGACAGCTAGAGAAGGCATCAGATTAAATTTTTTTTTCCCCTTAAGATAGGAGACACTTTTGCATTGTGTTTAAATGCTGAAAGGAAAAAAAGCAAGTTCAGAGAGAAAGCAAAGTTGAAAGATGGGTTTGAGGGGTGTGGAGATGGAAATGGGAGGAGGAAATTGGCTTTGAAATTTGTAGCTTGGGAGATTTGTTTAGGGAAGATTGTTCCTTTTATAGGGACTTTGAATAATGGGGGATTTCAGTTTAATGTGAGGTGATAAGAAAATATTCCTTCAGGCAGTTGGAATTACAGGCAAGGAGACAAGACAGTTTATAAGATAATGTGGCATTATCATCCAGGAAATGATTATTCAAGCTATGGAGGTAGTTGATCTAAAAGGTGGAGTCAGGACATAAATTAGAGGATACCTGTATTTAGGAAATAGGAATAAAAAAAAAAGTATGCTCAGAAAGTCTAGAGGAGGCCTGAGAAATACTATGAATTAAAGGCCTAGGAGCCTTGGATAAATTAGGAGTGAAAGAATGCAACCTGAAGCTTAAAGGCCTTGGGAGTTGACAAGGAGGAGATCACAACTTGAAAAGCAGTTTTGTAGAAGTGGTGTAATGGGGCTGGGGGGTGGAGAGAGTGTATAAAAGGGGATGGGTGTGTGGGAGGAATAAACAGAAGGTAGAAATGCTTGTGCAGAAGTTTACCAGTGAAAGAAGAGTGAATTGATCATAGCTAGCCAGGCCAGAGATGACTTCTGAGAACAGATGATGTGCTTGTCTATGCTTATAAAATTGGAACCATGATCAATAATAACTATAGAAATTTATTTTACTGTTTTTAATCCTATCATTTCAGGATATAAAGCTTAGGTTTTGTCTCACAGGTAAAGAATATGATCAAATGAAAGGTAATGTTTAAGTTGATTATAACATTTGAGGGGGGGAGCCCACAAGGAAAGAGATGGCAAATGTGATTAGCTTTTTTTAATTTTTAACTTTTAAATTGTATAATATAACATATATATAAAACAAAGAAAAAAAAGCAGTAGTTTTCAAAGCACTCTTCAACGAGTAGTTACAGGACAGATCCCAGAGTTTGTCATGAACTACCCTACCATTCTCTCAGATTTTTCCTTCTAGCTGCTCCAGAACATTGGAGGCTAGAAGAAATAATTTTTTTTTTTATCATCACAATAGACTCTTTTTTTTTTTTTAAATAACATGTACAAAAAAGCAATAAATTTCAAAACACAGCACGACAATCAGTTGTACAACAGATTTCAGAGTTTGGTATTGTTACAATTCCACAATTTTAGGTGTTTACTTCTAGCTACTGTAAGATACTGGAGACTAAAAAAAAAATATCAGTATAATGATTCAGCAGTCATACTGGTTTGTTAAACCCTACCTTCTCTGTGTAACTCCACCATCATCTTTGAGCTTTCTCCCACTCTTTGGGGGTATTTGGGCTATACCCATTCCAACTTTTTCATGTTAGAAGGCATTGTCAGTAATATGGGGTAGGGAGATGGAACTAACAGATGGTCTGGAGATGCTGGCCCCTTCTAGGTTTCATGACTTATCTGGTCCAGGAACGTATCTGGAGATTGTAGGTTTCTGGATTTACCCTAGTGCATGGAACTTTTGTAGAATCTTATGTATTGCCCTAGGTGTTCTTTAGGATTGGCTGGAATGGTTTTGGTTAGAGTTTGGCAGTTATGATAGGTAGCAATGTCTAACTGAAGCTTGCATAAGAGTGACCTCCAGAGTAGCTGCTCAATTCTATTTGATCTCTCAGTCACTGATACCTTTTTTGTTGCAGTTTTCCTCCTTTTGGTCAGGATGGCATTGTTGATCCCACGGTGCCCTGGCCATACTCATCCCTGGGGGTCATCTCCCATGCCACCAGGGAGGCTTTCACTCCTGATGTAATTAGCTTTTGATTCAGACAAATGTCAGAAATCAAGTTCTTTGAATGTGTTGGACCATTTGCAGTCATGAATAAATAGTACTTTATTTTTCCTTTTGGTAAAACCTATAGGATGGTTGAGAAGGTTTTTTGCATCACTTATTTAAAATATTTCATTAGGAGAAAATAACAAACTCAACATGGGAAGTGATAAAATAACAGTATGCTCAGCTTTGAGTGGTATGGCCTAATATTTAAAATGTAGACTTATGCAAGAGGTGAGGTAGACAGGTTCCAGCTTAAGCCCAGACATGCCTGCTGTTGCAGGACTGGTTTTAAGACCTTTGAAGGTCTTAAGCACTTTTACCTTTGGGAGGCCTTTGCCATGACATATCAAACATTAAAAAGTACACCCATATCCCACATGAAATTAGCTTATACAGAACTGTGTTTGTTAAGCTTCATCTAAGTAGTTGTAGACATTAAGCATTTATTAACTTTGATTTTGCATTTTTCTTTCATATTTTGCATCCAGTAAAATTTTTTTCAGGTCTCACACATTTTCATAGGCCCTTGAGATACTCATAAGCCCCAGGACTGTGCCTGACATGCCTAATGATAAAACATTCTTGCTCTCCTGGGAATCGGAAGTTGACTGTGCCTAGGCATGTCTGGCGGGGGTAAACTTGCCAGGAATCTGTGTGAGGCACTGAGGAACCTCCTGGGAAAAACTCCATCCTAAGAGATGCTGAAGTAACTGTTTTAGTTAGGGCTTTTTTGTTGTTGTTGTATGGAACAGAGATTGATTCAGATCATTTTATGAAAAGGGGCCTATGTTATAAGGATGCACATGGAAAACCACCGGAACTAAGGCAACTCAGAGACAAGCCCCTCAGTCTTTCTTGTGGACATGGCAGCTCTCTTTTCTTTGTGTCTTTCTCCTCTTGCTGCTGTCTGGATTATTCTTTTTCTTTTTTGCTACTCTGAATATCTTTTCACTGCCTTATAGCTTTGCCTTACTTAGAGATTCTACTTCTTTATGACTTTGGCTTGCTCTGATTCCTCATGACTTCTCCAGATTCTCTGTACATCATAACCTTTGAACTTTGCCTCTCTCACTGAATCTCCCCACTCTCTCAGTATTGTTTAGAATCCTGAGAGGGGAAACCTCGTTTTGTTACTGCTTTTATTATTGGTTCTGAGCCTCCTCATAGGTCATTGTTAAGCCCTTGGATCAGATGTCTGCACATTGTCTAATAAGCTGTGGTAAGGGAGGGCTGCAGGAGTCATGTGGTCCAGAGTCAAGTCCCATTAGTAGGATTTGCAGGCTAGCAAGCCCCATGGTTGGCATTATAGTTCAGTCGGGAAAAACCTGCCCCCATATCAAAATCATTTGAAATTCCTCTAAATATATCCCAACTTTTTGCCCTCTAAAATGTATCCTGCTAACAGACATCATTCTGAGTTAGCCCTTTGTTCCCACAAAAAGACTAAAATCCCTAAATATTTTGAATGTTTTTTTCAGTTTTCCTTTTTCTTCCTATTTTTATTTAGAACCCAACAGTGCAGGGACACTCAGGGTAATCTTTAGAATTCAATTTCTCATGTTGAATTCTGAAAGTTACAGAGCTACTTCAGATAGCTGCTTTTAAAATTGAATATTCTAACCTGATATCTTTCACGTGTTCTTTTTCTCCATAGTTCCAGGGAACTTTATAAATAAACATTCAGCACCATCCCCAGATTCACAAATTTTGGAAAAGCAATTCAGTGTCCCATCCAAATGTAAACATGGCAGCAATCTGATATCTAAGTGTCTTAATATATTATCATGCTTCCCAATGAAAAGTGATATTCCCAAATCTAAAATAGATCATGAAATCTATACCCAAACCATTCTTAGCTATTACAGAATATAACAAAGATGGAATAATTATGGTAATGAAAATAGATGATCCTTGTTGAACCTTTAATATTTGCCAGGTATTATTTTAGGTAATTCTCTTATTAGCTTATTTAATCCTTAAACTGTTCTATAAGACTAACCTTACAAGGTAAGGTGCTGTTATTATCTCCCTTATCTCTGTTCTTAACTTCTCAGGTAAAAGTTACATGGGTAGAATGTTGTAAGTCAGGGTATGAATCCGTTCAGTCTGACTCCATTCCGTGCTCCTTCATCACTCGTCCATACTGAAAAATACAGGGGAAAAAAACTATCAGTTTTAGACTCTCTAATCAAGCCAAGTCAGTTATCCAGCAAACAATACCTTTGAACCTAAAACTCAGTTAAGATAAAATTCCTATCCAGAGACTAATTATAGTAATAGGATTTTGAGGGAAATCATGCAGTCTGCCTGTATTTTACTTTGGGGTTTCTCTGATTGTCTCTTTTGGCTCCATATGCTTTGAATCCCAAGAAGAAAATAAAAGTGATTCTGCCCTACCATCTGAGCTGCAGCCCCACCTTTATAAGAGCCTGTTCTTCAAAATAGGTTTGTGATCCCAGATTCTCCATAATACAAATCTTCTACTTTTCTCTCTGCCTTTCTTCAACCCAGCAGGATCCTAAGGCTTTTGTAGCCCTTCGGTCACTGTGGGCCCTGCCTCTGCCTATTCTTCTGGAATATCTTGGGGGCTTTGACTCCTGTTAACTGTGGTAAGTTCCCCCCTTGTTTACCATTTGTCCTAGATGGAGACTCCCCCCTCAAATATTTCTAAATCGAAGTTGTCTCTCAGGTTTTATGTAAACATGTGCCCTTTGGAGTCCATTGAGGAAGAAAATCTCCTTTACTACATGTCCTTCCTTAAAATCTTGCCTTTATCTGGCTTTTGAATTTCCTAGATCTTGGACAACCTCTTTATTCTGAAGAAAGCAGAAATGTCTTGATCCCATCTTGCTTTGTTCCTCTGGAGTTTCTTTGTCTTCTTTTCATGTAAACTATCGGTTATTAACACTTCATTCTGCTTGTCCCATTTTCCTCTCCCACCTTGGAGATCTTATATTGTTTTCTTTCTCATCATTACTTCGCTGAAATAGCAAACCTTTTTTTTTTTTTTTTAAATAAAAACTGATTTTGTCCCTCTATAAGTTTCTAGTGTTTTTACTCTTTTTTTTTTTTTTTTTTTTTTTTAACATGGGCAGGCCTCAGGAATCGAACCCGGGTTCTCTGGCACGGCAGGCAAGCATTCTTGCCTGCTGAGCCACCGTGGCCCACCCTCTAGTGTTTTTACAAAGCCAGAACAAGAGCCTTCTCCTTATATATGAGTTCCTGATAGTTTTCTGACCTATAGATGATGGTTTTTTTTAAGTCCCTCTGCAAACTTGGTTCTGAGGGCAAAGGTATTCCCAGCACAAGTATTTTTTTCCGTTTATTTTTTTCTGAGCCTTTGAATTTGTGATTATTTTTAATGACTTTTTTTTTTCTCTTTAACCCAACTTAAATAGGCAACATATACTTTTTTATTTATGTAGGACAGGTATTTACTTATCTTTATTTTGTCATTGCTTAAATCTGAAACACTCTAGTTGAGTATGCAGTCTGGATCTCTGTGATTCACACACACGAAATTTTATATTACATCTTGTGTATAGCTGGGAAGCAGAAAGAGAAAGACAAACCTTGTCGAAATAACTGTTGGCCTCCAGGAAGAGTTTGTAGCTTCTCATCATTTTCCCCGACTCCAGGCTTATCCTTTCCCTGACTTTACTTTCCCACCCAGTGAGAGTTGACTTTGATGACCTTTCAGTGACATCTCTCCTAGGATATCTAGTTGCTGTGCTCAGTTAAAAAGTTAAGCCCACATGGGTGTGTGTCATCTTTTCTCTTTCCTGGCTTTAATCAGAGTGGCTAAGTCTGTGCTATTGCTGAATGGAAAGGACTTGGCCAGCTCTCTGTTTTCTTGCTTTCTCCCATGTGCCAGATGGGTTCCGGTACATATGATTACTCTTTTTGGGAGTCTGGGGCAAGAATACTTTGGCACAGTGGCTAATGTTCTCTTCTCTGAGTCTTTCTTGTTCTGTTTTTTCTTGTGCTGACTTGTATGCCCTTGGCTAGCCTTCTTTGATATGGGTAGTAAGACATCAGATTGAGGTCTGGTGTTTTATGAATTCCTGTTCCTGCTAATAACATACTTTGGTCTCAAACTCAAGTATCTGCATCTACTCTAGGAAAAAGGAATGCTCCTTGTGATCCAGCCTTGCTTATGGAGTGCTACATTAGGAATTGAATTCACAGCCCCAGCTAATAATAAAGTGTTCGTGTGTTTTCATAATTCTAGTTCAGCCCTGTATATGTTTCCTCCTAGGGTACCTCGAAGTGAGGCTCTAAGCCGAGACCATTGGTCAAATTTGTTATTTACCCTTAATAGCATACATTTCTATAAACAATACTGAGTCACCCACCAGTCCCAGTACTCCCAAGTCAGAAGCCTGGACACTGAAGGTCTGCATAGATTGCTGTAACCATTTCTTGGCCCTTTGTGAGGATGGGGACGAATTTATATTCATGCCAATATTGGATTCTAATGATCAGATCCTATCCAGTTTTAGGATTCTCATTATCATCTCTGTATGGTTCTGTGACTTTAAAAAGTTAGTTGCTCTTGCAGTTTGAGCTTCGGAGTGAAGATACGAGTTGTGACCCAAGTATAAAATTGCTGGAATCCCAAAAGCTTAACTTTTTGACCTGCTGATGACTGTGAGTACCCTGTCTCCAAGCATCAGTTCAGGCAGTCCTTCTGTCTAGGTCTCCAGAGCCCAGACTCTTTTCTTCTTCTTTTAATTAACTAGGTTGGGCCACAGGTGACCCTCAGGCATTTCTTTGCCTGTACCTGAGGGTAACTTGACCTTTCCAATCCCTGTTCCTTTTTCACCTAGGCTCAAGTGTGGGTTTTGTCGCTTTGGCTCTTAGTCCTACAGCAGTGAAAGATTTATGGGAGTTCTCCTCACTAAGCACTAGCGCTAACCTGTCCTAAGCCTTCCTTTCACATCTCCTGCACTACCCAATTCCTGTTTGACTTCAGAGCAGGAGGAATCCCCTGGCCCAGTTGTAAAATTTGGGTCTCAGAAGGAAGACCAAACTAATAGAATCAGCCAAAGGGAAGAAACAGGAAAAGGCAGATTGTTCAGGAAAGAGTAAATATTTTGGTGTTCTCATATTTATAGTACATTTGCTCCCTTCCTAGGTTTTCTAATTGTGCTCTGAAAATATTCCATTTTTTCCTATCACCCATATCTGTGTTGTTCTTCCTGAGAATAGAATGAATGCTGTAGCATCAGACTCCCTCTCATTTAAGAATGAGTGAACATCTGCATGACTAACAGTAGGTATTATCGTCTCCATTTTACAGATAAGTAAATTGAGGCTGATAAGAATAAATTGCCTATGGTTACACAGCTAAGGTCAGACCGAGAATTTGAAAGTAGGCCTTTTTATTGCAAGTCCAGTGTTCTACCGACCAAATTATGATTCTTAATGTAGTTATGCATATATATGTTTACACATTTACTAGCTAGATAAGATAAATTTATGCCTTGTATGTAGCAGTCTTATGTAGGCAGCCATCACTGAAGTAAAAGATTTTTGTGTGCAGTGTCAGAAAGCAGGAAAAAAAAAAGTAGTGTATTTCAAACTGTGAGGAAATACCACTAAAGTCAGGTTTATTTTAAAACAATCATATGAGTAAAAGGTCAAGAGGGGAGAACTGATAGGATAGAAAAGGGAGGAATAGGAGATAGATGCATAACTAAAAAAGTAGTACTTGACTTTGACAGAGAAGGAGTGCTAATTACAAGAGAGATTAGGTCACCCGGTCTTTGGAAACATCTGCCTGGAAGTGACATTCATTGCACATGAATTAATATGTTATACTCTCACCAAAGGAAATAAGAAAACTAATACTTGTTTAACCTCAGTTATGTTGTGGACATTCTTGATAGGTACTTTCACATTTTCTTCTTTAATTATCACAGCAAAGTTTTCTACACATGATTATGTTTTTACAGATCAGTCTGAGATCAACGACTATCAGATATCAAGTGACAGAGCTGAGATCTACATCCAGGCGTGTTAGATTCCATAGGTCATTTTTGTGGGAGGACTGCAATGAAAACCAAAGGAATGTATTCCTGCGTCATCCTGTATTTCTTTAATAATATACTATTATCCTTCTCAGGCTTGAAAGAAAACTGACATCATTCCCTTGACAATTTTTCTCATCCTTCTCTGAATATAATTTCAGAGTTTTTGTGGTAATTTTTATTTAAAGAAAAATCAGACACAGCTTCTTTTATCTTTTCTCTGTAGGAGTCATTAGTCCAAGTCACACGAAGAGCAATTGTCCCCAGGACACACTGAAAGCATCTCTCCTCTCTGTAATTTGTTAAAACCCATATTCTAAGTCATTAGCCATTTTTTATTGTGAGTGAAATCAGGTAATCGAGGACCTTGGGTTTGGAGGATATAAGGAACTAAGTGCAGGAAAGAGAAGATGGGGTATGGGGTAAAGGAGCCAAAACATGTGGGGATGGGGGATGGACACCAAGTAGAGAAAGTGATGTGAGTGTAGGGGATGGGATTGCCTCCCCAGGAGGTACTGGGTGAGCAGCTGGGAGGTTCAGAGTCAGAGATTCTCTTCTAACGCTTAGGAGTCATGTTGAATCAGTCTTTTTTCTAGCCAGCTGGTGGCTAGGACGCAGAAAGGAAAGCATCATGATATAAAGTCCGCGGTTGTCAATAAAGCTTTCTGTTAAAAAAATTTGACCTCAGTCAAGAAAGGAGAAGGGTACTGATGTCGTTCGTTTATTTGATTGGAAAATCCTACTTAGAGTCAGAACTTCTTTGATCAACCTAAAAAGTGGACCTCAGTACCCTTGGGGAAATTATTCCTGTTACTGAGACAAACAATTATCAGTAGTTTGTTTAGGAAATGCTACTTGCTTCTTGAATATTAAGTAAAGGAGTATTTGAACACTGTGTTTGACCTGTTACTAAGATGTTGTAAGAATGGTCGCCTTTGGCCCAAGACTGATGGATTATCAGTTTTCAGAAGTGCTTGGTACTCCAGTGGACTGGACCCATGTAGCTTGAGTACCTACATCTTCCTATAACTTATGTGTATTTTAGGCTGGAATTTTCTGAAGTTGTAGTTGAGATTAGTGAAGAGGTAGATACTGCCTTTGTCATAAGCCCAGATCCCTCAGGCATGCAGGGAGTGGTGGCCTTGAACAGAACAAATAACATCTTAATTTTATCCTTTGGTATCATGCTGAAACCATGTACATAATGGTCCTTCCATTTACTTTTTGTGTGCCAAAGCCTGTAGAGAAAGTCTAACAGAGGTTATCACTTCCTTTGGAGTTGTGCCGCTACTAAGACCTGCACATTTAAATCTGATGGCTTTGATTTCTGGGACTTCTTGATAATTGGTGAGAAGAAGGATTTCCTACCCAACCTGGGAGCAACATGTTCTCTCCCTGTGAGTACATATATCCATTATGTTCAGGAGGAACAATGTGAGATAGACTTGCATAGCCTCTGACCCTGAAGTCGAGTGCTTACATGAACACAGTGAATTGCTGCCTAATAGAATAATTTCTGAATCCTTTTTGTATCTTTCTGGGTGGAGAGTTATTTCCTACAGTGTTCAGCTTTTAGCCCGCATGTGTCCAAATCTTGACTTTGGAGTTGTTTGGGGGAAGTTTGAAGGGAATTTTTCTTACATCCAGAAGAATAATGACTTATATGGAAATTACTAAATACAACCATGTGTTCGTCTTACAATTTATCCACATACTTTTAAGCTTTAAATAAAAGGTTGAAGATGGATTTTCAAAGTTTTTCGTTTCTGGACACTTTTATACATAAAAAAGTTGTTGAAAATCCCAAAGAGCTTTAGATGGGTTACAAATGTCAATATTTATGATAGTAGAGATGTAAATTAAAACTTTACAAAAATATTTTTTTCTTTTTTTATTAATTTTTTTAGAAAATATAATAACAGACGCAAACATTCTTAACTTATGATCATTCCGTTCTACATACATGATCAGTAATTCACAATATCATCACATAGTTGCATATGTGCATAAGAAATCATCATGATTTCTTAGAACATTTGCATTAATTCAGAAAAAGAAATAAAAAGACAACAGTAAAAAATTCATACATACCATAACCCTTACATTTCCCTTTCATTGATCTCTAGCATTCAATCTAAATTTATTTTAGTATTTGTTCCCCCTGTTATTTATTTTTATTCCATATGTTTTACTTGTGTGTTGATAAGGCAGATAAAAGTAGCATCAGACACAAGGTTTTCACGATCACAGTCACATTGTGAAAGCTATATCATTATACAATCATTTTCAAGAAACATGGCTACTGGAACACAGTTCTACATTTTCAGGTAGTTCCCTCCAGCCTCTCCATTGCGTCTTGACTAACAAGGTGATATCTATTTAATGCGTAAGAATAACCTCCAGGATAACCTTTCCACTCTGAAATCTCTCAGCCATTGACACTTTATTTTGTCTCATTTCACTCTTCCTCCTTTTGGTCGAGAAGGTTTTCTCAATCCCTTGATGCCAAGTCTCAGTTCGTTCTAGGATTTCTGTCCCACGTTGCCAGGAAGGTCCACACCCCTGGGAGTCATCTCCCACGTGGACAAGGGGAGGGCAGTGAGTTTGCTTGTTTTGTTGGCTGGAGAGAGGCCACATCTGAGCAACAGAAGAGGTTCTCTTGGGGGTGACTCTTTGGTCTGATTTTAAGTAGGCTTGACCTGTCCTTTGTGGGGTTAAGTTTCATATGTACAAACCCCAAGATTGGGGGCTCAGCCTGTTGCTTTGGTTGTCCCCACTGCTTGTGAGAATATCAAGAATTCAACTTGGAGAAGTTGAATATTCCCCGTTTCTCACCATTCCCTGAAGGGGACTTTGCAAATAATTTTTTTTATTCACTGTTCAAATCACTCTGGGATTTATCAGGGCATCACTGTGGACAAATCAACAAAATCTCATGCCCTACTCAAGGTTCCATGTACTTATGGTGTTCAATTAAGCTGTCTACATAAGTTATATTAGGAAATGTACTCGCCAAAATATAAATTTTGTACCAAATAAAATTTTTTTGCTTTAGTCTTACACATAAGTTAAAATTTTAAAATATTAGTTACCGTCTATTTTCAACATCTGCAGTAATGACAATCCTTTGTTCTTTCTCATGCAAAAACATTTTTTAAATTTGTGCATTTAGTCACTATCATTATACACTCTAGGCATTCCTAGACTGTACCATCTCAGTCTTTATTGTCTATCTTTCTTTTCTGATTTCATTTGTGCCCCCAGCCCTCCTCCCTCTATCATTCTCACATTCAGCTTCATTCAGTGTCAAAAATATTTCTTAACTAATGTAGTTAAACAGAATAATAAACTGATTATATGTTAATATGAATAGCATGTATGAAAAATAGCTATTTTTACAACAAAAACATTTAGTAGAAAGATGTGTTAATATTTACAATTTGGAATATCCCTTTAAATGTGTGGGACTTAATGAAAGGCATCTTGCTTCGTTCTCTTGCAATATGTTGTGTTGGTTGAAGTAGATGAAGAAATCTTGCCTCACACAGGTATGTAGTTGGAAAATGGATCTAAATATAAGCCCTTTGAGACAGTTGTGGATTCCTCATTGATATGATATGAAAACATGACAAATGATAGCTTCTGTCGTAGTTTCCTGGCTGCTGTGACATATACCACACGATGGGTTGACTTAAACAACTGGAATTTATTGTCTCAGTTTTGAAGGCTGGAAGGCTTGTTGCTTCCCAGGGTCATTAGTGTTCTCTCCCGCCAGCAGTCTTTAGGGTTCCTTGGCTTTCCTGCCACATGGTGATGTCTTCTCCTTTCTCTTCAGGTTTTTGTTGACTTATAGCTTCTACTGTGGCTTTCTCTTCATAGAGCCTCTGGTAATAGAATTAAGACCCAACCTTGTTTTCACTTGGGCCGCACCTTAACTAAATATAACATCTTCAAAATGTCCTGTTTATCTTGGGTTCACACCCACAGGAATAGTTTATGACTGAGAACTTGTTTCCCCCATCCATGGCTTCTTAAAAATTAGTTGCGACTTGAGATCTGACACCACATCATTGAACTTTTGTACTTTGGTAAGTCTTTTACACATGCCTGATTTTATAATCTTACATATTCATTGATCATTTGGAAAAAACTCATTCACTGAGTTATACAGAGCTTCCAAATGTTCCTGTTTTATTGTATACAGTATATAATATTTTATATAATAATATTTTAGGTATATATTATATGATATTTTAAAAAAATCACATTTATTGGTAATATCATTGATCTCATCAGAAAAGTCTGAAAGTATTAAGAAGTTGTTGAGCTGAGGGTGGTGGACACAAGTTTTCCAAAATCTTGATTTTACTTGAAGGCTTAGATTCATTATTGGCAACAAATGCCATCAGTTATTTCTTTGACATGACTTGCTCACTTCATCTTAAAAAAATTTTTATCAATACAACAATGTACAGACACATACATTTTTAACATACAAACATTCCATACATGGTGTACAATCAGTGGCTCACAATATCATCACACAGTTGTATATTCATCACCATGATCATTTTTTAGAACATTTGTATCACTCATTTCATTTTTAAAGAAAAATTTTTATTGAGAAATATCCACACATGAACAGTCTAACCATATTATATACTCAGTGGCTCACAGTATCATCATATAGTTGTATATTCTTCACCATGATCATTTTTAGAACATTTGCATCATTCCACAATAAGAAATAAAAAGAACTCATACATCGCATACATTTTACCCCTCCCTCTCATTGTCCCACAGTATTTCAATCTACCCGGTTTTTACCCTTTATATCCCCCTATTACTTATTTATTTTTATTCTTTTTTTTTCTCATCTGACCATACCCTGGATAAAAGGAGCATCAGACAAAAGGTTTTTACAATCACACAATCACATTGCACAAGCTGTATAGCTGTACAGTTGTCTTCAAGAATCAAGGCTCCTGGAACACAGCTCAACAGTTTCAGGTACTTCCCTCCAGGTAGTCCAAAACACCATAAACTAAAAAATAATATCTGTATAATGTGTACGAATAACCTCCGGGATAACCTCTCGGGTCTGTTTGAATCTCTCAGCCTCTGAGACTTTATTTTGTCTCATTTCTCTCTCCTCCCTTTTGGTCAAGAAGGCTTTTTCATTCCCATGATGCTGGGGGTCCCAGCTTATCCCTGGGAGTCAGGTCCCACGTTGCCAGTGAGATTTACACCCCTGGGAGTCATGTCCCAATTAGTTGGGGAGGGCAGTGAGTCAGTTTAACCCGTGTTGGCTTAAAGAGAGAGGCCACATCTGAGCAACAAAGGAGATTCTCCGGGGATGACTCTTAGGCATAATTATCAGTAGACTTAGCCTGTCCTTTGCAGGAATAAGCTTCATAGGGGAGAGCCCCAAGATTGAGGCCTCAACCTGTTGAATTGATTGTCCCCACTGCTTGCGAGAATATCAGGAATTCCCCAGATGGGGAAGTTTAATATTTCGTCCTTTCTCCCCAGTCCGTCAATGGGAGTTTATATATACTTTTTTATTCTCTGCTTATGTTAATCTGGAAAATTTCAGGACATAACACTAACCTGTACAGAGCGACAGGATCTCATGCTGTAGTCAAGATTCCATATAATTATGGTATTCAAGTAAAACTGACCATACACGTTAACTTAGGTAATGTGCTACCATAAATATAAATTTTGCACTAGATAAACCTCACTCCCTTTGATTTCTCACAGAGGTTGAAGTTTGAAAATATGGGCCATATCATCCTTTACCCATATTTTGATTTGCCTTATTCCTATCCAGATCTGCTTCATTCATAATCTTTAAATGACCACTTCATTCATTTTTGAGAAAATATCTGCCCAATACCCAACTTTGTATAACCAGTTTGTTAGTTTTTTTCTTAAATAAAAATTATGTTCTTTGAAAAAAGAGGCTAGTTGAGCTTACAACTCAAGCAGTTGCACAAGTGTTTTTCTGGGAGGCAGCCATCAGACTTTGAAATGTGACATGTAGAATATTAAAAAGATGTGTAATTAAGGGTCTAGATTTAATTAAATTAGTAATTTTTGTTGTTTCTTAAGACTATTCTGAAGTGAAACTGCCTTTTTTTTTTTGCTGTGAGTCCATGGAGGTGAAGAATAAAATTGACTACTAGTACAGTTTGATCCCGTTGTCTTAAGAGATTGCATGAGGAGCTTAGAGTCAATAGTATTAACAACTGTTGATTTTGCATCATTAGTGCACATGCCAACACAGTGAAAAAAGCAAATGTTTTAGCATTATTTGAAAATCATTTTGACCCTGTTTTGTAAGAATTTTGGAACCTACACCTAAGAGTTCCACACATCGCATTTTTTGAGAACTCTTTGTCTAGGACAATAAATTTTAAAAAACAGATTACTTATTCTGAGAGGTTGGACAAGTTGTTTAGTATCCCCTGCCCACAATTTTTTTGTTTTTTGGTTTTGCAAAGGACTCAAACTTGTGGTTGTTGGGCCAATTTCTGCCTGTTGACGTTTTACTTGTAGAAATTTGAATGCCTTTAAGGAGGGAAGGGTGTAAATACAGATGCTACAGCCCACTCAGTTTATCCTGAGTCTAGGAAGTTGGGTAAAAGAGTAGTCTACAGGGGAAGGAATTTCTTTGTCATTCTAGAGCTAATATTTACACCTAGCATTTTTCCCAACTCAAGAAAGGGTCTAAATAAAACCTGAAATCAGTTAATAGGTCCCCTACCTGGAACATTTATCCTTCAATAAATATCTGATGGCTGCTTATGTGACAGGCATAATGCTTTGTGTTAGGAACTAATGGCTAACAAGAAAGGACCAGTTCCTGCCCTCATGAAACTCTTATCCACCTGGACATTAATCAACAAAAATTATTAAAAATTGTGAGAAGCATATTGAGAGTAAGGACATAGATCATTTATTCAGAAAGTGTTTCGTTTAGCCGAAACTAGAGATATGAGGAACACCTGTTATGACAAAGGACTGATGGAAATATGCTATTTGTATTCACAGTAATCCAAGAAGGTAGGTATTATAGGCCCATCATACAGATGAGGAAGTTGGTGCTCAGTTCCATAAATTTTCTAAAGACACTGTTAGTGATATAAACAGGCTTTGATTATAGCTCTCTTTGTTCAGAGTATGTTTAAACACCATGGTTTATTGTCAAATTCTGTCCTCTATTTGAGAGTTATAAGTCAAGGTTTACTTTTTAAAAAAAGTTTGCTGATTTACAAACAGAGAACATTCCCACATTAAGTAGGAGAGTTTGATCAGGCACTTTCCAGGAACCACATTTAATCTCTATCTAGGTCAGTGCTTTGTAAACTTTAATGCATGTTATATTGTAACTATTAGAGTCATCTGTTAAAATGTAGTTTCTGATTAAGTAGTTCTGGGGCCTGAGATTTTGCATTTCTAACAAGCTCCTAAGTGAGACTGATAATGTTGGTCTGTGGACTATGTTTTGAAATGAAGTTTCCAGAGCCAATATTCCTTTTCCATGTCCTTCAGAGTAGAGAGATGATGTAGATGGTAATCCTGGTCACTTCCAGCTTTGGAGAGAGAAAACAAGGAGTGTGGAGATAGTGGTAGCTGTTTAGAATCAGTTTTCAGTTAGGATTGAAGGTGAAAGAACCTGGTGGCTCTCAAGGGTCATGTAGTAGGAATTGCTACTTAAAAGTGCCATTACTGGGTGCATGGGTGGTGGTGGTTCAGTGGTAGAATGCTTGCCTTGCATGTGGGAGGCCTGGGTTCGATTCCCAGAGCATGCACCCAGAAAAAAAAAAGTGCCATTACTGGAGTAAGTAGTCTGATTAAAAAAAAGAGAGAGAAAGTCTGATTGGCTGAGCTTAAGGTTTGTTTTTTAACCCTAGACTGTACCAGGTAGTGAGAGGGAAGATCTGGGGATCTTGGCTTTCTCAGTGGGAGGATAGAACATCATTATTTTTTGGCCCATCATTGCTGTATAGAGGAGAGGTAATCCCTGAATAAGAAATCAGGGTGCAGGTAGGAGAGGAAATGGAAAACTGGAAGGTTAAACAAATGACTGCTCTTTACTGTGAGCTCTTAAAGCTGTCCTCCATTTAACTGTGTTTAGCAGGCAGCCAGGCAGGCAAACTAAAGACAGGGGAAAAAATGATTTGTTGAACTTAGGCACTATAATAAATGCTTGTATAGTATTTATTTTGTAGCAACATTAAGACATACAGGTATAGGTATTATTTCTGTCTTACATTTGAGGAAATTGAGTCTTATTATTGAATAATTTGCTTAAAGTTGCACTGTTAGTAAGTGGTAGAGCTGGGACTTGAATTATCTGGTATTTGTGCTGCAATATAATGTGTTGGCAGAAACATTTGAAGCATTGTTTATTTCGGAGAGTTGCCAGTAAATAAGGCCTTAGGTTTGTGGTTGTTCTGAACTCATCTTTAGGCAAAGAGTGTTTATCTCGTTATTCTCACTTAAATTAACAGCAGAACAACAGGAAGAAATAAAAGTAATTAAGAATTAAGAAAATAGTTATAGCAAGATAAGAAATAAGCCATTTCTTAGATCATTCGAGAGAAGTTTTACAAAACAAAATGAATCTCTCTGACATATTATCAACTAACTTAAGTTCAGATAATTAACTTCAGTCATTAGATTTGTCTTTCTCATGAAGACATAAAGAGAAATTTATCTTGAAGAAAAGTGTTTAAGGAACAAGCTTTCTTGTGAAGAAATTCACCGGAGAACATTTTCTGAGTTGTGGAGTTACAGTTGTTAACCCAGCAGGTGTGCTGTGTATAGCACAGGGATTTTCTAAGTTGAGTGTCTTAGGTACAAAACCGGGCTAGTGGAGATGATTGGTTTGGCATCTTGAAACAAAATAAACAAGAAAGAATCCAAATTTTTAAATGAGGGGGAACCAAAGTTTCATATAGATGTCAGCATCGAGTGCCATTACTAAGTGACTTAAAACTGTAAAAGGGAAAATGCCTTGAGATGTGGCTGATGAGAGTTGAGATGATACTGATATGTAATGTGTAGGTTAGATTTAAGAGATGGAACCTTGTGGTTGGTGAAGCACTTCTATTTATATGACATCTCTGATGTTTCTGAGAATTGAAAAGGATAAGTTTGGTACTTCACTAAGTTTAAATTCATTCATTCTTTCCTTTGAGGCCTTCGCTTGGAAAGCTGTACAAGGCTTTCCAAGATTTTCTCAGTATCATTGTCAAGAGTGTATTTTGATGTCAGAAATTATTTTCAAAACTTTGCCTATATAGGCCAAATATATATTAGACCTGGCTTCATAAATGTGGAGTGAGCGCCACTCTAAATTCCTTATTACTAGGTTGAGATGTGGCTTCTTGGGGGTAACAGGTGGGGGCTTCATGGACTTGATATGTAGAGAAAGAGTGGAATCTCGTCTGTTATTTAAATCCTGGCTCACTAGATGGTATGTAGTCTTGTGGGTGACTCTTTGCCAGAGTTTATAATGGTTTGAGGCGATGCTGAAATTATAATTGCTGTAGAAAGTGATATTGCATGGAGGAATGAAATTTTTTTTTGGTATGCATTTACTGTAGGTCATCCAGCCTATTTCAGTCCATCACACGCAAACAGGTTTTGGTTTGGTAATGCCCAAAGCTATGTTCTTCTCTAGCCAAGCCCCTGCAATCTGATTGCCACAGCAGAAGTTACCCATCAATTATAAAGCTTCCCCCAACTCATTTTTTTCTCATTTCTAAGTAAAACTCTTCTCCAA
Organism: Tamandua tetradactyla; assembly: GCF_023851605.1. NCBI lineage: Eukaryota > Metazoa > Chordata > Mammalia > Pilosa > Myrmecophagidae > Tamandua > Tamandua tetradactyla. The sequence continues at coordinate 8,064,154 of NC_135331.1, read as the reverse complement.
TCCTTCCCGTTTTCCTTTGATTTCAAACCATAAATTTTCATTCTAGAAACTTTCCTTCCCCGTTATAGGCAAAAACATAATTTGATAGAGCCAGTAGGGGTTTAAAGCCCTCCTCAAGGTCACCAAGGTGTTTATAGATAGAGGTTCAGTTTACATTGTAGGTGATTTAATTGTGAGCCTCTGTTCCCCGCCTTAATCATGCTGCCTGTCACAAAGGTGTTTACGTGCATGTGACTTCCAGTGGGAAGTAAGGACTTTATAATTTATGGATTTTTGTTTTCTTTGGGAATGAAAGAAAACGATGAAACTTTTGTTTCAGAGAAGGAAAGATTTTCTATGAAGTGTAATCTTTCAGGTAAAAGTTTATAAATGAAATATGTAGCCTTTACCTTTTTAAAAAAAATGGAGTAAAAGTAAAATAATTCCAGGATTTGCAGAGTGAAAGGGGCTTGGTTGAAACATGAAATAAACACTCTCTGTTTAACATTACCAAAGAAAAATCACATATTCATTGGGCACATAGGGCCCTGAAGGAAATAATTAGAGGAAGAAAATGTTGCTGAGAGCATCTCATATTCTTCTTTCCTGAGAGCTCTGGATAACCAAAACCCATCATCAATGTTATTGCTGGACTGAGTATCAACATTTCATGCTACAGTTAGAAAATGGAGGTTTAACTATTGGTTTATTGATTGGACAACAATTGAGGGGATGCCCAGAGGCAGTGTGGGTTTCTACAGGAAAAAACCATGCACTGAGTGCAGTAAGGATTTCAAATTAAAACCTTACAGTTTTTGGAAACTTGTGTTGGGTAAGCGAGCACTGGGTCAAAAGAGAGTGTTCCCAGTTCCAGAATATGAAGTAGCATTTCTAAGAGGGGTACTGAGGGCACCTGCATCTTCTACTAGAAATGCGGTTGAAGCTAATTTCCTTGTGGAACTTGGTTTTCTTATCTCCACCAGGGCCTTTACTATACTTTACCCTCTTGTATGTTTGCAGATCCTCTCCTTTCCTCTCTTTTGGAACTTCACAGCATTCTCATGCTTATAGCCCTTTAGTGCCTTCCTGGTTTTCTTAAGATACAGCCCTAGATTTATAGGACTTCATAGGAAGAACTATACGTCTTTATTGGTCTATGTAGGAAAACCACTACCTCAAAGATGTCTTACAAGTTTAATAGTTATGGTTTTTCAAAAATAAGTTCTAAAAGACCCTAGAACTTAAGATATTCCTAAGATGTTCCTATTGCTTACATGATTCCATAAGATGTGAATCTCCTGCTTTTGCCCTACCTTCTGCTTTCTCTATGTGTAGACTGAGGCCTTCTTTCCTCCTGTTCTTTGTGTGGCCAACTTAAATTCATCCTTTGGGTTTCAGCTTAAAAGAAGAGTCGACTGAAGTCTTCTTTGCTATGTCAAGGATGATTAGGATGCCCTCACTTGTGAAGCTGTATCTCCAGGTGCCTCCCTCTATCCCAGAACCAGTTACGCTGTATGAAATGGTTGGATTTCCCTCCTAGACTGTAATGCACATAAGTGTAAGAGATGACAATTGATTTATTCTTTTCTGGATCCTCCAGAACCCAGCCCGCTGCCTGGCAGATGCTGGTCCTAAGTCAGTGTTTGTGGGATGTCTGCCTGTATACATGCAAGAGTTCAACTTTCAGGACTGCATCAATAGCATCTCTCTTTTACACCTACTTGTGTGGGTTAGATTCTCTGATTATCACTTGTATATCCAGCATGAATTAACATGTACTAGAGGAGCTGGGAACATAGGAATCTTCCTATAAAACTGTTCCCAGTAATTAGGGGGCCTAGAAGTTGATTTGGATACTTTATACTCCAAGCTTATTAGGCTAATGCATCCTCATCTGAGCTGAGACACTTTGATCATCTCTGAGCATCTTATCTAGCCCCGTGATGCAGTTGCTTGTTCTGCATGTGTGGGGAGAATTAATAACATAGCCGTTCAATCCATTGCAGTTGGTGGTAGTTATTTTTGGTAGGGAATGGGGGCAGAGACATATCGTCTTCCCTACTCTTTTTCATTTCTTTTTTCTCAGACGGTGTGCCCTTATCCCTTTGAGTGATAGAATTATATACCACATGTTCTGACAGATCTGGTTCTGGATAGAAAGTTAGTTTTGATCTCTGTTGAAGTAGATTTAACTAACGTATTAAAGTGCTTGCTCCCATAGAGTGGGGTTATTTACATTTAATATTTTATAAAATGACTTATAAGCATAGTACTGCAGAAAGACCTACAATGCTTTGTAGGTTTCTCACAATCAGAATAGTTGTATTTTTTTTTAAAGTAAGAAAAGAGGTAATTTTCACTTGACTTTATCACAAAGTAACTGTGTAATTATTTTTAGGTGACTTTAGATTTTCTGAGCCAATAGTCTGAATTTTAGGTAATTTATATAGTGAAAAGAGAAAAGCTTCATTGAGACATCCAGAGAGCTGGTTGAAGGACAATCTTAAGCAGGATCATGGATGCTTCTTCCATTGTAAGAAAAGAGAAGAACTGGAAGCGTGCATTTGTAGTTTGGTGACATGAAGTTGGAGTTCTTTGATGAGTTATTTTTTTTCTATGAAGTATTAGGTCTGGTCATCTGTTGGGAAAGGAGAGCTGGCAGTCAGAGGTAGACAAAGTGGGAAAGATATGCAGTAGCCATGGGTACATGGGGAAAGGTCACACATATATTTCTGGCTTGCAAGACCTATTTGTAGTTGATAATTGAAACCTTTAGGTAGTTTTATGATTTTCTCTGTCAACATGTGCAGGCAGAAATTTGGATTGAAAGATGTGATTTCTTTTAGGTGGAAGGCCCCTTTTTCCTTTGATTATTCCAGTAGTCAGAAACTAAGTCCTGTGAAACTCAACCATGTGCCTTCTTCGTGCCAGCACCTAGTAACTGAGCCTTCAGGATAGATCTAAGACCACCTTTGATGTTGCTGGCAGGCCTATCACATTTATTGAGTCTCCTTCAATCACCCATTCTCAACACAGCCATTTCACACCTCTCCAGACCCCTCAGGCCTCCGCACCCCCAAGCTCACCTTCTCATTCTCAGCAGATGACCTTGCTGCTTGCTTTACAGAGAAAATGGACAGCAACCAGGAACTGTGTCAGCTTTCCACTGTCAAACACATAACTATCACTCCCTTCTTCCATCTCTGTTATACTAGAGGAGCTGTTATTCCTTCTCTGTTTGGGCTTTGGATCCTGTCTCCAATCACTTTTTCTTAACAGTTCTTTTCTTTCTTGCAGTTCCAATTTCTTCTTTTTAGTGGGATTCTTCACAGCTTTGTTTTTCTTTTCTGAATTTTTCCTGAAAGTGTAATATACAGACAGACTCGCAGATCATAAGGGCATGGCTTGAGGTTCACAGACTGATCACACCTGTGCACACCAGTACCCAGATTAAGCAGCTGCATGACCAGGACCAGTAGAAGCCTCCTCCGTGCTCCTGTCCAGTCATTAACCCCTCTGGCCCTCTGGCTTCTAACAGCCTAGATCAATTGGGCTGTTTGAAAATTTTATATAAATGGAATCATACAATATTTGTTCTCGTGTTTGGCTTCTTTCAAAAGCATTCACTAGATTTTGGATTTCCATAAAGCTTAGTCCTCTACCTCTCACCCAGCACTTTTTTCCTAGGCCATCTTCCTCCTACCACAGGCTTCATTACCATCTAAATGGGAATGATTCCCAAATTTGTATTTTTAAGTCCTGACATCTTACCTCTATAGTTCCTTTTATCCAGCTACCATCCTTGACCTCTGCTTTTAGATATTGTAACATACGCAAAATTGAAGTCATGATCGTAATACTCAAGCCTTGTTCTTTTGTAGAGTTCCCTTTTTTACGTTTTGTTTAAAACAAAAAACATAGGTATCAACCTTGGCAGTTCTTTTTCCCTCACCCATTATATGCAACCCAGCATTTCAGTCTAATTGATCATTTCTTCTTAAATATACCTTAAAGCCTTTCACTTCTTTTCATCTTTAACACAATCTTAGTCTAAGTTAGAACAATTTATTATCCAAATTACTAAGGTAACCTTCTACAAGTTTCACCCCAAACATTCTTGCTTTCCGTCCATCACTTCGTGCTCTCTACTTCACTAATTTTCTATACTTCAGCTCCAGTTTTCTCTTAAAAATGAAAATCTGGTGATACTACTTTAAAACAGTTAAACAATAACTAACCACTTCCCATTGCTTCTCGGTGGCTTTCCATTGCTAATAAGATAAAGATCAAGATCCTTAACTTCTCCTGCCCCATCTTTTCCATTCTCATCTTGCACTGTTTTCTAACTTCTGGCCACACTGGCTTTTTTCAGTTTTCCTTCATATCTTATTCTCTTACCTTTGTATGTGCTGTCTCCTCAACTCCAGTTTCTCCTTTTTGCCTTGCAGATTCCTCCTCCTTCAGATTTGAGCTCAACTATCACTTCTTCAAGACACCAGGTCAACCATCACGTCCATCCCCAAATGTAATATAAATGAGATATACAAAAGTATGTTTAAACAATACATAACAGGTGGCTTCCAAGTTCATGTTCTACCCTCCCTTTCCCAGCAAGCCATCATTAGCTTCTTTCCAGGGCAGGGGGACTATTATGTTCAAGTATGCAGGAGACACAGGCTGAAGTTTTGGAAGAAAATCAGTGTCCTCGCTCTATACCTTCCTTTTGACCTTCCCTCATAGAAATCATGACTGTAGCAGGCTCACCTGCTGAGCTCACAGCTATTATCTCCCCAGCGGGAAGCTAAAGGCTACTGTAGCATACTCAGTGCCTTGTGCATCTATCACAGTTGCAGGGGCCACCATTTATTTGAAGTATTACGTCTCAATTATGGAGGTGTTTGAATCTTTGTCTAGAATTAGGAGCATTTGATCTGAGCAGCCCTCAGAGAAATGGCTCCATTCTCCCAAGCCATTTTTCCTACTTCTCCATTTCCACAGTACCCTTCCTGTGCTATGGCCTGAGAGTTTTTATTCTCTTGGGACATCATTTTCTTATGTTTAAGACTCTTTTTTTACTTCCTTTCAGGTCAGCGCCAGTTGTTCATTAGCCAGTCCCTCCATTTAATTAGACTGAGAGGGCATTACTGACTCAGATATTCTTTTGTATCACAAAGTTTAAATGAGGCAAAGATTTCAGTTGACAGACTACAAGGAAAAAGAAAAATCTTTTTCATGGAAGGTGAACATTTGAGGCAGATGAGCTAAATTTTAAGCTTTTGTTCTCCCAGTTCTCAGCCACACTCTAATTTTTCTGTTTGAGAAGTTCTCCCCCTGTTTCATCTTTTCAGGGTAGGTTGAGAATTTAGAATGCTAGGGGTGGTCCTGAGATCTCTGCTGGAGACCTTGGTGCTCGACCTCACTGTGAGACTCCCTTCTCAGATTAGAAAGACAGCCTCGCTGCGGTGTGAGATGTCTCCTGGAAAGCCGGCTAGGATAGCTTAAGGAAGAGCAAGAGACAAATCTTGTGAACATAGTGCTTTTGGAATCTGTAGGAGTTTGTAGCTTGTGTCTTCTCCCATGGAAGCAGTTGAATGAATAGGTGTTTTAGAGTAAACCAACAATGGTGATCCTTTTTTGTTCTTGTCCTATTCTCTGGTAGGTCATGTGGCAAATAAGCTGGAGTTATTTTTGCTTTATCTTTTATCTGGGAATATAGCATATCCCCCTCCCCCACTGTGGCAGTGAGAGTTGTAGCTGTGTCAAGCATAAAAGAAGAGAGGATATTTTATCCATTCCTTTTTCACCTAGATTCAGCATTTTCCACAATTTTGCCACATTTGTTTTATCTGCTCTTTTTCATTCCTTTTGCTTTTGCTCAAGTATTTTAAAGCATATCTCAGACATCATGCTGCTTCATTCCTGCCTGCTCAGTATACAACTCTAGAAAGTGTAGACTTTCTTCTTTCTTTTTTTTTTTTGGCTTGGGCAGGCACCAGAAATCGAACCCAGGTCACGGCATGGCAGGCGAGAATTCTGCCACTGAGCCACCATCGCACCTCCCTAGAAAGTATAGACTTTTGTTTATATAATCACAATGCCATTATTGGACTGGACAGACTTAACAATAGTCTTTGATGTAGTCTGATACCATCCCTAATGAAATTTCCTCGGTTGTCTCTTCTTAACAGCTGACTTCTTTGAATCAAATTCCAAAGAAGATCCTGATATTACATTTGATTGTTAAATCTCTTTAATCTAGAGGAGCTAACCTCCACCATGCACTCTTCCATGTCATTTGTTGCAAAAAAGTGGGTCCATTGTCATGTAGGATGGATGGCCTTTGGTGTTTTTCTGCTTGCTTCCTGGTAGTTTCTCCATCGCCTATGTTCCTGCAAATGAAGAGTAGCTGTAGAAGCACTTGGTTCAAATTTTTTTTTTCTTTTTTTGGTGCATGGTCTAGGAATTGAACCCAGGTCTCCTGCATGGAAGGGAGCATTCTACCAGTGAGCCACCAGTGCACCATCCTGGTTCAGTTTTTTGGCAAGAATATTCCAGATGGTGCTGCGTGTTTCATAAGGCACACAGTGACTGGTGTTCCTCTTTTAGTGATGTTAGGATTGCTTCAGGGGCTCAGTGAAGGTAACAGCCTGATTCCTGCATTGTGAAGTTCCTGATGCACCTTTCACCAAATACTTTCACCCATTTTTAAAGGGTGGTCTGAATTGGTGGTTTTATGAGTGCTATACACCTATGAGCTGGGTTATTTGGTTATCTTGGAAGAGAGAGAGAAAAAATAGGACAAATGCATTATTCTTTCCTTTTCATTGACAATTTTCAGGGTAAAATGTTGACGTCCTTGTTGCTTCCACTTTTGTTCAGTGAGTTGGATATCTGTCTGTGTCTTTCTCTTTGGCTTCCATTTCCACTCCCAATCCCTTATAGACATTATGAACTCACGGATTTTTATGTTTAATGTGTTACAGTTAGTTATAGCCATTATTCCATTTGATGCTTATTTGCCCCATTTTTGGCCAGTGGAAGTCGCTTCATAAATTAGTCCTCTTGGTAGACCCTTGTTATACTTTCTGGCCTAACAAGATATCCTAGGCTAGTTTTGTTAATTACTCCTTTGGACTTGAAATCAGCCATTCCTCCAAAGACCCCTGTGCTTTTGGTGGGGAAGAATGTTTAGAGAATGGCAGCTAGATCTGCTAGTGCTATTAGTTGTCATTGATTCTAGGCCTTTTTGGTGGACAGAGCAAAAAAAATAAAGAAGAAGCAACACAAATTCAAACTGATACTTCTAAATTAAATTTTATGTTACAGGATTTTTTTCCATAACTTTGATTTTATACTTTTATGTCATTTCTCTTATACTGAATCTTGGTTTCTAATAATATTACCAAGCTATTTGCACTTAACATCCATAACTAACTATTGAAAGAAATTTGATTTCTTTGTACTATCATTTGCCAATGCAATATATTTCTCTAGTATGTGCAGTCAGTTTTCTGTGCTTAAAAGTCATTTGTGGATATGTCACCAATGTGATAGTGAAGGTTCATTCTCTTCATTTTCATAAAATTTTAAGAGATTGCTTTTTAACTTTTATTTAATTTTATTTATAAACATTTAAGTTTTTCAAAGTCAAAACTAAATGATATATATAACGAGAAAAGTTATGCTTTTTCCCTGTTTCCTTCCTTCCCTGTAGGTAATCATTTAAATTGTTTTGAATTATTTTTATCCATGTTTACTTTAATACTTCTCTGTAAGCAAATATGTAGGTATATCCATATTCCCTTTTTTCCCCGAAAATGTAGTATCTTATATATACTGTTCTGTATCTTTTTTTTTTTTTTCACTTAACTGTATTATGTGGGTTCACTTCATATCAAGTGGCTGGTGCTCTTCCTCATTCCTCTTTTTAATGACTGAACAGTGCTTCATTGTGAAGAAGTACCAGGTTTGTTCAACCAGTTCCCTATGGGTGTGGGTGGGCATCTGGGATATGTGCAGTTTTGCTATAACAAATATTGCTCCAGTGAATAAATAAATCCTTTCTTATTTTTGTCAATATAATGTCGAGGTAGATTCTTAGAAATGTGATTAAAAGGGCAAAGGATAGATGTAAGATAATTTTTCTAGACATATAACTGTTTTTGCTGAAATTTTGGGTATCTGGTTGAATTTTGTAATCTTTACACTTTCACTTAGAAGCAGTTTGATTTATTTTGCTATTTTTTAAAACAGTATTATTAAGATGTATTTACATACCATACAGTCCATCCACAGTGGCTTTTAGTATGATCATGTAATTGTGCATTCATCACCACAATCAATTTTAGAACATTTTCATTACTCCAAAAAGAAAAGCCCCATTTTACCTCTTAACCCTCACCTCTCAATCCCACTATCTTTTCCCCAGCCCTATATAACTGCTAATCTAATTCTGTCTGTATAGATTTGTTTATACTTACATTTTATATAAATGGAATCATACAATATGTAGGGTTTTGTATCTGGTTTCTTTCACTTGGCATAACAGTTTTTTTAAAAAGTTATTTTTAATTAGAGAAGTAGTTGTAGGTTTACAGAAAAGTCATATGAAAAGATAGAATGTTCTCATATAACCCACCCTCCATTGCTGACATTTTGTATTTCTGTGGTACCAGGGTATAATGAAAGAATATTAAAATATTACGTTAACTATGGTCCATAGTTTATATTAAACTATATAAACTCCTATAAACTTTCCTCCATATACTACCCTATTGTTAACAAACTTGTAATAGTGTCATACATTTATTATAATTCATGAAAGAACATTCTTACACTTGTACTGTTAACCACAGTCTGTCATCCACTGTGTTATACAGTCCCATGTTTTATCTTCTAATGTTACATCTAGTAACATACACAACCCAAAACGTCCCCCTTTTACCCATATTCAGAAACATAATAGATAGATGATAAAGACTGAGATGGTATAATCTAGGAATACCTAGAGTGTACAATGATAATCACTAAGTGTACAGATTAAAAAATGTTTTTGCATGAGGAAGAACAAAGGATTGTCAGTATTGCAGGGTGTTGAAAACAGATGGTAATTAATATTTTAAAACCTTAACTTATGTGTAAGACTAAAGCAAAACATGTTTATTTGGTAAAAAATTTATAATTTGACTAGTGCATTTCCTAATATAACTTATATGGACAGTTTAATTGAACACTGTAAGTACATGGGACCTTGAGCAGGGCATGAGAGTTTGTAGGTTTGTCCAGAGTGATGCCCTGAAAAATCCCAGAGTGATTTGAACAGTGAATAAAAAAGTATTTGCAAAGTCCCCTTGGGGGAATGACAAGAAAGGGGGAAAATTCAACTTCACCATATGGAGAATTCCTGATATTCTCATAAGCATGGGGACAACCAAAGCAATAGGCTGAGCCTTTAATCTTGGGGTTTGCTCATATGAAACTTATCCCTGCAAAACAGAGGCCAAGCATGCTTAAAATTAGGCCCGAGAGTCACCCCCAGAGAACCTCTTTTGTTGCTCAGATGTGGCCTCTCTCTCTCAGCCAAGACAGCAAGCAAAGTCACTGCCCTCCCCCTCTCTAGGTGGGACATGACTCCCAGGGGTGTAAACCTCCCTGGCAATGTGGGACAGAAATCCTGGAATAAGCTGGGACTCAGCATCAAGGGATTAAGAAAACTTTCTAGACCGAAAGGGGGAAGAGAGAAATGAGACAAAGTGTCAATGGCTGATAGATCTCAAACAGAGTTGAGAGGTTATCCTCAAGGTTATTCTTACACATTATATAGATAGCACCTTGTTAGTGAAGATGTAATGGAGAGGTTGGAGGGAAGTGCCTGAAAATTTAGAGGTGTGTTCCAGTAGCCATGTTTCTTGAAGATAATTGTATAATGATATAACTTTCGCAGTGTGACTGTGTGACTGTTGAAAACCTTGTGTCTGATGCTCCTTTTACCTATGGTATGGACAGATGAGTAAAACATAGGGATTAAAAATAAATAATAGGGGGGACAAATGTTAAAATAAATTTAGTAGGTTGAAATGCTAGTGATCAATGAAAGGGAGTGATAAAGGGGTATAGGAAAAAAATGGGGGAAACAAAGGCTAAAATACATTGGATAGATGGAAATACTAACAGTCAATGAGAGGGAGGGGTAAGGAGTATGGTATGTATAAATTTTTTTCTTTTTTCTTTTTCTGAATTGATGTAGATGTTCTAAGACATGATCATGGTGATGAATACACAACTATGTGATGATATTATAAGTTATTAATTATATACCAAGAATAGAATGATCACATGGTAAGAATGTTCATTTTTGTATGTTATGTTTAAAAAATTTTTTTTAATTAAAATAAAAGAAACATAATATAGTGCTGTTAATTATACACACAAAAATATACTGTCATCGCCAATATCAATTTCCAGGCATTTACAAGTCACCTAAAAAGAAATTCTGCGCAAATTGTCAGCTCCCCATTCTCTGTCCCTTTTTTGTCCCTTGGGTAACCTATATTCTAGATTCTAGCCCTGTGAGTTTGCTGATTATAATTAGTTTATATCAGTGAAATCATACAATAGTTGGCTTGTTTTATTCAATAAATTTCCTCAGGGTTCATCCATGTTGTCATAAGCATCAGGACTTCATTCCTTCTTACAGCTGAGTAATATTCCATTGTATATATATTTTGTTTATCCATCAGTTGATGGATACTTGGGTTGCTTTCATCTTTTGGCAATTTGTTCTGGGTATATACCTAGAAGAGGGATTGCTGATCATATGGCAATTCTATAGTTTCCTGAGGAACTATTCTCCACAGTGGCCACTCCTATTTACATTCCCACTTAAAGTGAATAATTGTTCCTATTTCTCTACAACCTCTCCAACACTTGTAGTTTTTTGGGTTTTTTAATTTTTATTTATTTTTATTTTTTATGTCTAAAACCTAATAAATCAATCAATAGCCACACAATTTTTAGGAACCAAAAATTGAACCTGAATCCTGAAAGTCAAAAATCACGAAGGATCAGATCAAAATGCATGCACATATTTTAACAGGAGTCCAACCATAGAGGTTGGGGCACCAATCATGATCCATTTCCAACCAGGACAGTTGACCCTTGTGTATGCTTACTCTAAATTATGGGCCAGGTTACCATGTGTTCTAGTTTGCAAACTGCCAGAATGTAATCTACCAGAACTGGAATGACTTTTTAAAAAGGGAATTGCATAAGTTACAAGTTTACAGTTCTAAGGAAATGAAAGTGTCCAGATTAAGGCACCAACAAGAGGTTATCTTCATTCAAGAAAGGCCAATGGGTCAGGAGCACCTCTGTCAGCTGGGTAATCATGTGACTGACTGGGTTTTTTAAATAGTGCCCATTCTAGTGGGTGTGAAATACTCTATCTTTATGATTTTGATTTGCATTTCCCTAATAGCTAGTTATGTTGAGCATCTTTTCATGTGTTTTTTAACAATTTATATTTTCTCTCTGGAAAGAGATTCCAATCTTCTGCCTGATTTTAAATAGGGTTGTTTGTTTTTTTATTGTTGAGTTGTATGATTTCTTTATAGATATTAAACCCTTATCAGATATGTGGTTTCTTAAATATTTTCTTCCATTGAGTAGATTGCCTTCCCACTTTCTTGACAAAGTCCTTAGAAGCACAGAATTTTTTAATTTTGAGGAGGCCCCATTGATCTGTTTTTTCTTTCATTGCTTGTGCTTTTGGGTATAAGTTTAATAAACCATTGCCTACCTCAAGATCTTGAAGATGCTTCCCTACATTTTCTTTTAGTAGTTTTATGGTTGTGGTTCTTATATTTAGGTCTTTGATCCATTTGGAGTTAATTTTTGTAAAAGGGGTAAGAGAGAAGTCCTTTTTCATTCTTTTTCATATGGATATCCAGTTTTCCCAGAACCATTTATTGAAGAGACTGTTCTTTCCCAGTAGAATGGACTTGACAGCCTTAGCCATAGATGTAATGGTCTATCTCTGAACTCCCAATTCTATTACATTTGTCAGTATTTCTGTCTTTATGGCAGTACCATACTATTTTGACCACTGTAGCTTTGTAATATGCTTTGAAGTCAGGAAATGTGAGTCCTCCAACTTCGTTCTTCTTTTTCATAATGTTTTTGGCTATTTGGGGTCCCTTACTCTTCCAAATAAATTGGGTAATTGACTTTTCCAATTCTGCAAAGTAAGCTGTAGAAATTTTTATTAGAACTGCATTGAATCTGTAAATCAATCTGGGTAGAATTGACACCTTAATAGTATTTACTCTTCCAATCCATAAACATAGAATGTCCTTCTACTTATTTAGGTTTTTGTTGATTTCTTTTTGCAATGTTTTGTAGTTCCTTGTGTACAAAACTTATTTTACTAGATTAAATTTATTCCTAGATATTTTATTCTTTTAGTTCCTATTGTAAATGGAGTTTATTTTCTTGATTTCCTCCTGAGATTGCTCATTACTAGTACTTAGAAACACTACTGATTTTTGCATGTTGATATTGTATCCTGCTACTTTGATGAACTTGTTTATTAACTCTTAGTAACGTTGTTGTAGATTTTTGGGACTTTATGTATATAGGATTATGTCATCCTCAAATAGTGCAGTATTTGTAAAATTTATTCCTTTCCAATTTAAATACCTTTTATTATTATTATTTTTGCTTTTAGGAGGGACATATTTCTTTTTCTTCCCTAATTACTCTAGCTAGCACTTCCAGTACAATGTTGAATAAGAGTGGTGACAGTGGGCCTCTTGTCTTATTCCTGATCTTAGAGGGAGAGCTTTCAATCTTTTGCTTTTGAGTAGGATGTTAACTATATTTTTTTCATACATGCCCTTTATCAGTGTTGAAGTTTTCTTCTTTTCCTATTTTTCAAAGTGTTATAAAGGAAGGTTGCTAGATGTTGTCACATGCCTTTTTCAATCAGTTGATGTGATCATGTGATATTTTTCCCCTTCATTTTGTTAAGATGGTGTATTGCATTAATTGATTTTCTTGTGTTGAACCATCCTTGCATACCTGAGATAAAACCCACTTGATCACGGTGTATAATTATTTTAATGTGTTGTTGGATTCTATTTACAAGTATTTTGTTGAGGATTTTGGCATCTAAATTCATTACAGAGATTCTTCTGTAGTTTTCTTGTAGTGTTTTTAGTGAGCTTTGGTATTAGGGTGTTGTTGGTGTCATAGAGTAAGTTAGGTAGTTTCCCTTCTATTCGGTTTTTGGAAAATTTTGAGCAGGATTGGTATTATTCATGGACGGATGGTAGAATTCACCTGTGAAGCCATCTGGTCCTGGGCTTTTTCTTTCTTGTGAGTTTTTTTTTAATGACTGATTCAGTCTCTTTGGTTGTAACTGGTCTGTTGAGATCTTTTATTTCTTCTAGAGTCAGTTTGTTTCTGGAATTTGCCTGTTTCATCTAAGTTGTCTCATTTGTTGGCATATAGTTGTTCATAGTATCCTCTTATGATCCTTCTTATTTCTTTGGTCCAGTAGTAACATCCACCCTTTCATTTCTGATTTTATTTATTTGCATCTTTTCCCTTTTTTCTTTATCAGTCTAGGTAAGGGTTGTCAATTTTACTGTCTTCTCAAAGAACCAATTATTTTTGGTTTTGTTAATTCTCTCAAAACAAAAAATATGTATATAGCTTTTTATTCTCAATTTCATTTATTTCTGCTTTAAACTTTGTTATTTTTTTCCTTCTTATTGCTTTGGGATTAGTTTGCTGTTCTTTTTTTTAGTTCCTTCAGGTGTGCAATTAGGTCTTTGATTTCAGCTCTTTCTTACTTCTTATTGTAGGTGTTTAGAACTATAAATTTCCCTCTTAGCTCTGCCTTCACTGCATCCCATAAGTTTTTTAAAAATACTTTTATTGATAAACACATACAAACACAAACATTCTTAACATACAAATATTCCATACATGGTGTGCAATCAATGGCTCACAGTACCATCACATAGTTGTATATTCATTACCATGATCATTTTTTAGAACATTTGCATCACTCTAGAAAAGGAAATAAAAAGAAAAAAGAAAAAACTTACACATACCATACTCCTTACCCCTCCTTCTCATTGACCACTAGTGTATTTCAGTATGCTCAATTTATTTTAACCTTTGTTCCTCCTATTATTTGTTTATTTTTAATCCATATTGTTTATTCATCTGTGCATAACCTAGATAAAGGGAGCATCAGACACAAGGTTTTCACTATCACACAGTCACATTGTAAACATTATATCTTCATAAAATCATCTTCAAGAAGCAAGGCTGCTGGAACACAGCTCTGCAGTTTCAGGTGCTTCCCTTTAGCCACTCAAATACACCATCAACTGAAAAGGGATGTCTATATAATGGGTAGACTAACTTCCAGGATAACCTCTCAAGTCTGTTTGAAATCTCTTAGCCACTGACATTTTTTTTTTTTCTTATTTCTCTCTTTCACCTTTTGATCAAAAAGATTTTCTCAATCCCTTGATACTGGGTCCCAGCTCACCCCGGGATCTCTGTCCCATGTTGCCAGGGAGATTTACACCCCTGGGAGTCATGTCCCATGTAGAGGGGAGGGCAGTGTGTTCACTTGCCTTGTTGGCTTAGAGAGCGAGGCCACATCTGAGCAGCCAAAGAGTTCTCTGGGGTGACTCTTTAGGCCTAATTTTAAGTAGGCTTAGCCTATCCTTTGCAGGAAAAACTTTCTGCCTATTGATTTAGTTGTCTCTACTCCTTACGAAAGTATCAGAAATTCTCTAGATGGGGAAGTTGAATGTTTCTCCCTTTCTCCCCATTTCTCTAAGGGCACCCTGCAAATACTTCTTTATTCACTGTCTAAATCACTCTGGAATTTATTGGGACATCATACTAACCTGGACAAACCAATACAGTTTCATGCCCTATTCAAGATTCCCTGTACCTGTGGTGTTCAACTAAACTGGCTATACAGTAGCTCATAAGTTTTGATGTGTTATGTTCTTGTTTTCATTCATCTCAAGATATTTATTGATTTCTCTTGCAGTTTCTCCTTTAGCCCACTGATTGTTTGAGAGTGTGTTGTTTAGCTTCCATATATTTGTGAATTTTCTAGTTTTCTGCCTGTTACTGATTTTCAGCTTCGTTCCATTATGATGAGAGAAAATATGTTGTATAATTTCACTCTTTTTAAAATTTATTAATATTTGTTTTGTGTCCCAACATATGATCTATTAGAATAATCCATGAGCACTTGAGAAGAATATATCCTGCTGTTGTAGGGTGTAATGTTCTGTATTTGTCTATTAGTCTGGTTCATTTATATTATTCAAGTTCTCTGTTTCCTTATTGATCCTCTGTCTAGATGTTCTGTTGATGAAAGCGTGTATTGTCTCTATTATTGTAGAGACATCTCTTTCTTCCTTCAGTTTTGCCAGTGTTTGCCTCATGTGTTTTGGGGCACTGTGATTAGGTGCATACATATTTACCTACTTGAACCATTTTATCCTCTGGTTTTTATATGTTGTATCTTATTTTTGTCTCACTTTTTACCCTTTTATTTAGTTACCCTTACTGATAATCTTCTTTTCTGTACTGCACTTCAAGCCTCTCTTTCCTGTCTTTTCCTTTCAGCATGCAGAACTCCCTTTAGTATTTCTTGTAGGACAAGTCTCTTACTGATGAACTCTCTCAGTTGCTTTTTATCTATGGACGTTTTAAACACCCCTTCATTTTTGAAGGATGTCTTTGCAAGATAAAGAATTCTTGGCTGGCAGTTTTTCTCTTTTAGTACCTTAAATATATCATGCTACTGCCTTCTCACCTGCATGGTTTTTGATGAGAAATCAGAATTTAGTCTTACTGCAGCTCTCTTGTATATAACAGATCACTTTTCTCTTGCTCCTTTCAGGATTCTCTATCTTTGATATTTGACATTCTGATTAGTAATTGTCTTAGAATAGGTCTATTAGGATTTATTGTTTTTAGAGTACATTGTGCTTCTTGGATGTATGTATTTTTGTCTTTCTTAAAAGTTGAGAAATTTTTGGTCATTATTTCCTCAAATATTCTTTCTGCCCTTTTTCCCTTCTGTTTTCCTTCTGGGACGCCTATTACATATATGTTTGTGCACTTTGTACTGTCATTGAAATCCTTGAGAACCCTGCTCAGTGTTTTCCATTCTTTCTCTGTCTTCTCTCTGTAAGATTTTTACTGTCCTCAGTTTTGTCCATTCTTTCTCTGTCTTCTTTCTGTAAGATTTTGATTGTCCCATCTTCAAGTTTGCTGATTCTTCTCTCTGTTCAGATCTGTGGTTGTATGCCTCTAGTGTATTTTTAATCTCTTCTGTTGTGCCTTTCATTCTTGTAATTTATGTTTCTTTTTATACTTTCAGATTCTTCTTTATGCTCACTTAGTGTCTTCTTAATATCCTTTATCTCTTTAGCAGTATTCTCCCTCATCTCCTTGAGATGATTTAGGAGATTTGTTTGAATATCTGTGATTAGTTGTTTCAAATTCTGTGTCTTCTCTGAAGTTGTGATTTATTCCTTTGATTAGGCCATATCTTCGTATTACTTTTCATGGCTTTTAATTTTTTCTGATATTTAAGCATCTGATTATCTTGATGAGTTCACTCTGAAGGTTAGTTTCTCTCTTTTGCCTAGGGTTTTATAGTTGATTGGATTTGTGTTAAGGCTCTTCTTTGGCACTTCATTCTACTTATTCTATACCTTTAGAATTAGCAGTGTTTTAGATCAGATTTTTTTCAGCTCTTACTCATCTGATCCTTACACTGGGTATGCAGTACAGTTTTTAAGATTGCATTTTTGTGCAGTTGTTTCATCCCCAGGAGAGCGCTTCTTTTCCTCTGTTCCTTCTCCAGAACTTTTGGTCTGTTCTGTTTGTTTTTGTTTTGCTTGTGTTGCTTTTTTTTTTTTTTTTTTAACACTCCTTTCATTACCTCTAGCTACCTTTGGCTGAGAGCAAATTCTGAGAGAAGGGTCACCCTAGAGAAGACTTTCCCAAACAGTATTTTCCAGCAAAAACAGGGCCAGGGACCCATGAAGGGGGCACAGACGAGCTCTGAAGAGCCCTGGGGAGAGTGTCAGGAAATATGCCTTTCTGACAAGTTCCTACAGCTGTGTTTTCCTGGTCTGAGCTGAAGATGGCGCCCTTTAGCAACTTTCCTGAAGCCCTAGGAAAGCACTGTGCCTTTAAACATCCATCGTGTGTGTCCTTTGTCAGGGGTGGGGTTGAAACTGTGACCGTGGGTGTGTTGAAACAGCACCTAAGAGCCAGGATACAGAAATCCAGATTTCTGATCAAAAGCCATGGTCAGTGCTCAGCCATGCCCTGCCCTGTTCTTGAGGAAGAGAACTTGCACATGCTTCCTTCTCTGTCTGCAGCAACCAGCCAGGGACCAGACACTGAAGCAGCTCCCCTTGAGAGTGGAAGATGGACACTGGCAGCTACCACATAGCAAGCTACTCACAGTTCTTTTTTTTTAATTGGATAACATAACATACATACAAAGCAAAGAAAGAAAAAAACTGTAATTTTCATAGCACTCTTCAACAAGTAGTTACATGACAGATCCCATAGTTTTTCATAGGCTACGATACTGTCATCTCATATTTTTCCTTCTAGCTGCTCCAGGACATTTATATTTCTTTATCATCACGATCAACTTTCTTTTGTGAAAAATAACATATACAAAAAAGCAATAAATTTCAAAGCATGGTTCAACAATTAGTTGTAGAACAGATTTCAGAGTTTGGTATGGGTTACAATTCCACAGTTTTAGGTTTTTACTTCTAGCTACTCTAAAATACTGGAGACTAAAAGAATTCTCAATATAATAATTCAGCAGTCACACTCATTTGTTAAACTCTACCTTCTCTGTATAGCCCCACCATCAGCTTTGATCTTTCTCCCACTCTTTAGGGGTATTTGGGCTATGCCCATTCTAACTTTTTCATGTTGGAAGGAGCAGTCAGTAATACGGGTAGGGAGGTGGAACTAGCTGATGTTCTGGAAAGGCTGGTCCCTCTAGGTTTCAGGACTTAACTGGTCCAGGGACCCATCTGGAGTTGTAAGTTTTGGGAAAGTTACTCACAATTCTTTACTGTAGTTTCTCAGCCCCTTCCTCCTGTTCTTCCTTGGATGTACAGTGCCCTCCTTATCTGCAAAGCCCCAGCACAGTTGTTTCAGACAATTCTTGCCTGCCCTTTGGAGGAGGCAGTGAGTCCTGGAGCTCCTTACTCCACCATCTTCCCCAGAAGTTCCCCTACTTTGTTATAGTAATGTTGAAATATTCTCCTCAGTCATCCGTGTACCATGTCTTTGTATGGAACATATTTTTGAAAGTTTAAATTTTAAGATCAGTTGATTTCATTTAATTAATTCAGTTTTCACTTACTGACCATAGAATACAGGAGATGAAAAGATTGCTAACACATGGTCCTAAACCTCAAGAAGATTTCAGAACTTTTTAAAATTTTTTTTTGCTTCATCATTCTATTTTGTTGTATATTTTGTCCCATATAGGTTATTCACAAGATTGGCAGTAAGGCCAATGTGCATTTTCTGCTAGACTACAATGAAGCAGAGTATTTCTGAGGGGGGAGAAAAGGATGTCATAAATGATCTTAAGATTCAACAGATGTTAAATGAACATGTCTTCTTTGCCAGAAAATAAAAGTGGTAAGCAGCATGCAAAGGGAAGAATCCCATGTGGCTTCTGCCTTCTAGTAGAGGAGACAGATAAAAAAATTAAATACAAATGAAATAATTACAACTTCTGTGTACTTTGAATCAATCAGACAAGAGATCAAAATAGAGAATAGCCTTCTTTAGGTAGGAGAGGAGTGGCTAACACATAAAGCCAAGCACTAAGTGGGGAGGGAGCATTTCAAGCACTGGGAACAAAGGCCCTGAAGCAGAAAACAGCTTAGAATGTTTGAGAACTAACAGCAGACTAGTGGCAGGGGGCACAGTGAACAAGATAGGGAGAGAGTGAGGGGCAAGATCACTTAGGGCCTTGTGTTTGAGGTTTAGGATTTTGTATCTTATTTTAAGTACATCTGGAAACCATCCAGATAGAAATATATCATATCCTATCTATAGACTAGACAGTAGCTTAGATATAGTATTTTGTATCCAAAGCAGCAGCATTCTACCTTCTGAAGCTCCAAAGGGAGATAGTTTTCCTTGTTCCTTTATTTAGGACAGCTAATTTTCATACCTACTTATAGATCTTTTTTTTTTTTTGGTCCCACTCCCCCACCACTTTTTGATTAGAGTTGTAGTTTATAGAAGAAATCATGCATAAAATAAGAGTTTCCATGTACTACCCCACTACACACATGCACAGTTTTCCCTATTTTAACACTTTGTATTAGTGTGATACCTTTGTTAAAATTGATGATACTATCAAAAATTGTTATAATTAATTGTACTATTGACTACAGTTTACTTTTGGGTTCACTGTGTTGTACAGTACTATGGATTTTTGTAAAAATTTATTCCATTAATAATTAGTGTGATACCTTTGTTAAAATTGATGATACTATCAAAAATTGTTATAATTAATTGTACTATTGACCATAGTTTACTTTTGGGTTCACTGTGTTGTACAGTACTATGGATTTTTGTAAAAATTTATTCCAGTAATAATTAGTGTGATACCTTTGTTAAAATTGATGATACTATCAAAAATTGTTATAATTAATTGTACTATTGACCATAGTTTACTTTTGGGTTCACTGTGTTGTACAGTACTATGGATTTTTGTAAAAAAATTTATTCCAGTAATAATATTTACAACCTAAAATTTCCCAGTAACCATATTCAAATATATAATTGTGGTGTTAATTACATTCATGATGTTGTGCTACCGTCATGACCATCCATTACTAAAATGTTTACAACCTCCCAAACAGAAATTCTGTACCAATTAAGCATAATTCCCCATTCCCAATCCCCACCCTGGCCACTGGTAACATGTATTCTAGTTTCTGACTCTATGAACTAGCTTATTCTAATGATTACAAATCAGTGAAGTAATTCAATATTTGTCCATATGTAATCTGGCTTATTTCACTCAACATGATGTTTGCAAGGTTCATCCATGTTGTCACATGTATCAGGACTTTCCTTTTTACAGCTGAATTATATTCCATTGTATGTATATGCCACATTTTGTTTATCCAGTCATTTGATGGACATTTGAGTTGCTTCCATCTTTTGGCACTTGTGAAGAATGCCATTATGAACATTGGTGGAGAAATATCTCTTTGCGTCCCTGTCTTCAGTTATTTTTCATATGTACTTAGAAGTTTGCCAGGTCATATGGCAATTTTATACTTAACTTTTGTTTTCCACAGTGGCTGTATCATTTATATTCCCACTAACACTGAATATGTACTCTCCAATACTTGCTTTCCTTTTTTTTTCTTTTTAATGGTAGCCGTTGTATTGGATGTGAAATGGTACTTCATGGTTTTCATTTGCATTTTCTTAAAGGCTAATGATGTTGAATATCTTTTCATGTGTTCCTTGGCCATTTGTGTATCTTTGTAGAAATGCCTATTCAAGTTTTTGACCCATTTTTTAATTGGGTTGTTTGCCTTTTTGTGGTTGAGTTGTAGGATTTCTTTATATATGCTGGATACTAAATATTTTTCTATTTATAATATTCTGGATATTACTGGATATGTGGTTTCCAAATATTATCTCTCATTCTATATGATGTCTTTTTACTTTTATGATGAAATCCTTTAATGAAGACCCATTTATCTATTTTTTCTTTTGTTGCAAAAATGTAAGAAACCATTCTCTAACACAAGGTCCAAAGATTTTTTCTGTGTTTTCTTCTAGAAGTTTTACAGTTTGGGGTCTTAGAATTAGGTCTTTGATCCATTTCGAGTTAATTATTATATGTAGTATGAGGTATGGGTCCACATTCATTAATTCATGGATATCCGGTTTTCCCAACATAATCTGTTGAAGAAACTATTCTTTCCCCATTGAGTGGTCTTGGCGCCCTTGTCAAAAATCAGTTTGCCGAAGGATTGAAGTTGTGAGGCATGCTAGGTGAATGAACCTTAAGAGCTATATGTTGAATGAATTGTCAGGAACAAAAAGACAAATATTTAAAAAATCAATTTGCCATATATCCGAGGGTTTATTTCTGAATTCTGAATTTATGTCCATTGGTCTGTATTTCTGTTCTTGTACCAGTATTATACTTTTTAAATTACTGTATCTTTGTAATAAATTTTAAGATCAAGAAATGTGAGTGCTCCAACTTCATTCTTTTTTCAAGTTGGCTTTGGCTATTTGGGGCCCCTTACCCTTCCATATAAATTTCATGATTGGCTTTTCCATTTCTGCAAAGAAGGCTATTGGGATTTTGATGAAGATTTCATGTTGAACATGTGAATCACTTTGGGTAGAATTAACACCTTAATGATATTTAGTCTTCTAGGCCATGAACTAGGAATGGCCTTCCATTTAGTTGTCATCTATTTCTGTTAGCAATGTTTTGTATAAGTCCTTTACATCTTTGGTTAGATTTATTTCTATTTAATTCTTTTAGTTGCTATTGTAAACAGATTCTTTTTCTTGATCATCACTTCAGATTGATCAGAAAAATTACTGATTTTTGTATGTTAATCTTGTACTCCACCACTTTGCTGCATTCATTTATAGTGCAAGTAGCTTTGTTATGGATTATTTTTTGGATTTTCTGTATTTAAGATCATGTCATCTGCAAATAGTGAAAGTTTTACTTCTTCCTTTCCAATTTAGATGCCTTTTATTTCTTTTCATTGCCTAATTGCTCTACCTGGCATTTTCAGTAAAATGCTGAATAAGGGTAGTATGAGTGGGCCTCTTATCTTGTTCCTGATCTTAGAGGGAAATTTCTAATCTTTCACCTTTGAGTAGGATGTTAGCTGTGTTTTTTTTTTTTAATATGTGCTCTTGATCATGTTGAAGTTTTCTTCTTTTCCTGTCTTTCAAAGCGTTTTTGTGAAGAAAGGGTGCTAGATTTTTGTCAGATGCCTTCTCTGCATCAATTGGAATGGTCATGTGGTATCCCCCCTTTGTTTTGTTAAAGTTGTATATTATATTAATTGATTTTCTTGTCTTGAGCCATCCTTGCTTACCTGGGATAAAATTCACTTGTTATGGTGTATAATTCATTCTAATGTGCTGTTGGAGTCTGTTTACAAGTAGTTTTGTTGAGGATTTTTGCATCCATATTCATAAGGGTATTGGTCTGTAACTTACTTTTTCTTATAGTGTCTTTATCTGGCTTTGGCCAACATCAGGGGATGTTGGCTTCATAGAGTGAGTCAGGGAGTGTTCCCTTTCAGTGTTTTGGAAGAATTTGAGCAGGATTGGTGTTAATTCTTCTTGGAATGTTTGGTAAAATTCCCAGTGATGCCACCTGGTCCCGTGTGTTTCTTTGTTGTGAGGTTTTTGATTACTGATTCAATCTCTTAAACTTGTTCTTGGTCTTTTGAGATCTGTTTCTTCGTAAGTCAGTGTAGGTAGTTTGTGTGTTTATAGGAATTTTTCCATTTAATCCAGGTTATCTAATTTGTTTGCATAGAATTGTTCATAGTATCTTATAAAATTTTTTTTATTTTGTGATGTTGGTGGTAATGTCCTGCCTTTTTTCTTCTCTTTTTTTTTAGTTATCTGTATTCTCTGTTCTTTTCTGTGTCAATCTGTCTAAAGATTTGTCGATTTAATTGATCTTTTTAGAAAACTAACTTCTCATTAGCATTGATTCTCTCTTTTGTTTTAGTATTCTCAATTTTGTTTATCTCTGGTCTAGTCTTTATTATTTCCTTCCTTCTTACTTTGGATTTAGTTTGCTCTTCTTTTCTAGAGCATTCATTTGTGAGGTTAAGCCTCTGATTTGAGAGCCTTCTCTTTAATGTAAGCATTTAAAGCTCTGTCCCTCTCAGCACTGCCTTTGTTTAATCCCATAAGTTTTGATATGTTATGTTTTCATTTTCATTTGCTTCAAGATATTTCCTAATTTCCCTTTTAATTTATACTTTGACCTATTGGTTGTTTAAGAGTACATGGTTTAATTTTCACATATTTGTGAATTTTCCATTTCTTCTTGTTACCCATTTCTAACTTTATTCCATTGTGATTGGAAAAGATGCATTTTTTAAATTTCAGTATTTTCAGTTATTGAAACTTGTTTTGTGACCTAACATGTGGTCTATCCTGAAGAATGATCCATGTGCATTAGAGAGGAATGTGTATTTTGCTCCTGTTAGGTGAAGTGTTGTATATGTGTCTATTAGGTCTGCTTGATTTAGTATATTGTTCAGGTCTTCTATTTCCTGTTGATCTTTGGTCTACATGTTCTATCCATTCTTAAAAGTTGTATAGTCAAGTCTCATAGTAGTCATGTAGAACTGCCAATTTCTCCATTCTAATCTGTCAATGTATGCTTCATAAAATTTGATGCCATGTCTTTTGGTGCATATAGAATTATGTCTTCTTTTTATCAGTTTCTAGTGGCCTCTTGTGTCCTTTGCAGCAGTTTTGACTTGCAGTCTTTTTTATCTGAAGTTAGTATAGCTATCCTAACTCTCTTTCATTTACTATTTACATGGTTTATTTCTGTCCTTTCACTTTCAGCCTAATTGTGTCTTTGAATTTAAGGTGAGTCTCTTGTAACAGCTTGTTGTTTTTTTAGCCAGTCTGCCAATCTCTGCCTTTTGACTGGCATGTTTAATCCATTTACATTTAAATTAACTACTGATGATGCAGGACTTTCTTCTGCCATTTTGCTATTTGGTCTTTGTCAGACTTATGCTTTTTTCCCCCTCAATTCTTCCGTTAATTTTTGTAGTATACCATTATGAGTCCCATTGCATTTCTTTCTGCATTTATTTTTCATATATATTTTTTGTGGTTACCAAGGGGCTTAAATTTAACATCCTAAATTTATAACAAATCACATTTGATCTGATACCAACTTAATTTTAGAAGTATGCACATATGCTGCTTCTATACCCCTGCATCCCTCCAACTCTTTTTTGTTACAAATTATATCTTTATGCATTGTATGTATCAGACCATAAATATAGCATTGCTTTTTATACCTTCACATTTTAAAACCTGTAAGAAGTAAGAAATGAGAGTTACATGCCAAAAAATACAATACATTATTATTGGTATTTGTAATTACCCATGTGTTTGCCTTTACCGGAGATATTTATTTTTTTATGCTGCTTT
The DNA here is from genome assembly GCF_023851605.1 of Tamandua tetradactyla. Lineage (NCBI taxonomy): Eukaryota > Metazoa > Chordata > Mammalia > Pilosa > Myrmecophagidae > Tamandua > Tamandua tetradactyla. The sequence goes on along the minus strand of NC_135331.1, from coordinate 8,039,872 downwards.
GACTTACTGTCTCTTGTCCGTTCCTTTTAGTCAGAATTGCCTCTAGCATTGCTTGAAGGAAAAGTCTAGTAGTAATAAACTTGCTTAGCTTCTCTGGGAATGACTTACTCTTTCCCTCCTGTTTTGAAGACAGCTGAGCCAAATAGAAAAATTCTAGGCTGGCAGTTGTTTCTTGCAGGACTTAGATACTTCATTCCACTGCCTTCTTGCTTCCAAGGTTTCTGATGAGAAATCAGCATTTAAATCTTTTGGGACTTCATTGAACCGAACACATTGGTTTTTCTCTTGCAGCTTTCAGGATCCTTTCCTTGTCCATTGCTTTTACCAGGTTGATACTATGTATCTGTGTGTGGGTCTCTTCAGGTTTATCGTATTTGGGCTCATTGGGCTTCTTGAGTGTGCCTATTCATGTCTTTTGTTAAATATGGGAAGTTTTTTGCCAGAATTTCTTTGAATATCTCTTCTTCCCCTTCCTTCCTTTCTTTTCATTCTGGGACTCCCATTTTGTGCACATTGGTACACTTGCTTGTTTCTTACAGGCTTTATTGCTTTTTTTGTTCTTTTTTCTTTCTTTCTGCTCCTTGGTCTGCTTCATTTCAATTGTCTTGTCTTTGAGTTCTCTGATTCTTTCTCCTGTCAACTCCAGCCTGCTTTTGAAACCCTCTAGGGAATTTTTCATATCCGTTATTATGGCCCTCAAGTTTAGTATTTCTGCTTGTTTCCTTTTAAAAATTTCTTTCTCTTCATTGGTATTCCCATATTGTTCTCTCATTGTTTCCTGATATCCTTTATTTCTGTCTCCGTGTTTTCTTTTTTTCTCCTTAAGCATGTTGTGGTTCATTTTTCAAATGTCTTTGTCAAGTATGTCCAAAGTCTTGTCATCTTTGTTGATGATTTCTGGATTTTTATCTTGTTCCTTTGGATGGGGCATAATTTCTTATTTCTTTGTCTTGTAATCTTTTATTGCACACTCTACCCATTAATATTTTCAAGTATTAACTCTGTGGCTTAGTCTGTAGGCCGTCTGTTCTTAAGCTTATATTCAGCTAATGATGTGACAGAGACTTCCTTCAGTACCAGGAGCTCACAAAAACATACAGACCAATGGGGGAAAAAAACCTTTCACAGTCTGCAAATTGGCTCTCCATTGACTTGTACTCTTCTTCAGAGTTTAGCTCTCCTATTAAGAAGATCAGCCAGAGGAGAATGTGAAGTGCAGGGTCCTCTCTGTCTTTTCTGAGCATATGTCTTGTGCCAAGCTTGTGCTTGCTTAGTAAGTCCCCTTTTTATAGGAATTCAGGTATTCTCTTACTCTGTGAAATAGGCTTTCTCCACCTTTCTGTTGCTTTATTGTACAACTTAAAGCAGGTAATCCTTCTTTCCAATCCTGCTTTGACTTAATTGTTTTTTACACTGCTTTAGAGCCCTCAAGCTGCTTCTGCCTTCAGGGCAAGTTCTTGGAGGGTGACCTCGAGACAAGTTTCCTAGTCCAGGCTTTCAGGCTGTGACCTGATAGATCAGCACCAACATACAGGATCGCCAGTATATGCATAGGGATTACTGTGCTCCCTTTGGAACAGGGTTAGGGAGACCCACAGTGGTAGCTCAGAATGGCTTCACATAACACTGGGGAGAAGGTTAAGAGGAGGGGCCAGCAAAGGAACCACAAACTTCTGCCATTTTTAAAGCTGTTTTCTTAATTCAGTACTTACCCAATTACTGCAGCCCTTTAACTGTTTTCCAAAGTTTTTGAAGAAAGTGGCTCTGCCAGTTTTTGTTGTTGTTCAAAGTTTCTGCGGGCAACAGCACCCTGAAGCATCATATGCTGCTATGTTAGCTGACCAGGACCCATACAGGTCTTTTAAGAATTTCCTTTTGTTTTCCCTTTGATATTGTTCTGATAATTACAATAAGAGGTTGTGGATGGATTACATACTTCATAAACAGGAGCATGATATCTGCAAATTCTTTTCTTCAGATCTGCAAATCCAAGTGACACATCTCCCTGGAAGATAAGAGAGCTTCATTCTCAAGATATAAAAGGTTTGTATTACTTTAATCATATTGATACAAAGTTACTTATGAAGTCCATAGAAATTTCTGGACAAAAAAGGCATTTTAAATTTATTTACTCTCTTGTAGGAGCCTGGAGCGATACCTATGTAGGGACTCCTCAACAAGAAGGATTGACATACCTGGAATCCAAGGAGCTTGCTTCCTGGAAAGGCTCCTTGTCTGATGTGTAGGTGGCAGAATGTCACACTGACTCTTCAAAGGGAGGCTATAGGACATCAAGACCAACAAGCAGTATCTCTTCCTCTACTACAGGGGACACTGTACAGTCCTTTTTCTAGACGTGAGAAGTACAAAATTATTCTACGAGAGGAGGATTTCACGGGCTTAAAAAACCAAAGGTTTACACCTTGGGAGCCCCTTGGAATGTTGACAACTCAGGATCTGAAAGAAAGTTCTGTGTTATTGAGTTACAGAATTTATGTGGAAGTAAATGTCACTTTATAATCAGTAATAATACTGAGTGAGGAACACTATGCAGGAAGAAACCTTCCATAGAAAGATAGGCAGGGAAAAGCTTAGGCCAACCTTAAAATTACCAAACAGAGCAAGCCTGAGATAAACTGCCAAAATGGCCAAATAAGAGACTTTATGAAATAGCAATCCTGTAACTATAGTAGTTCTAAGGAAAATTTCTCCTCTAAATCACGATACCAAATAGGAAAAATGATCTACAAGTGCCCCATGTGTAGGGAATTCTTCTCTGAGAGAGCAGATCTTTTTATGCATCAGAAAATTCACACAGCGGAGAAGCCCCATAAATGTGACAAGTGTGATAAGGGTTTCTTCCATATATCAGAACTTCATATTCATTGGAGAGACCACACAGGAGAGAAGGTCTATAAATGTGATGATTGCGGTAAGGATTTTAGTACTACAACAAAACTGAATAGACATAAGAAAATCCACACAGTGGAGAAACCCTATAAATGTTATGAGTGTGGCAAAGCCTTCAATTGGAGCTCACATCTTCAGATTCATATGAGAGTTCATACAGGTGAGAAACCGTATGTCTGTAGTGAGTGTGGAAGGGGCTTTAGTAATAGTTCAAACCTCTGTATGCATCAGAGAGTCCACACAGGAGAGAAACCTTTCAAATGTGAAGAGTGTGGTAAGGCCTTCAGGCACACTTCAAGCCTTTGTATGCATCAGAGAGTCCACACAGGAGAGAAACCCTATAAATGTTATGAGTGTGGTAAGGCCTTCAGTCAGAGTTCCAGTCTTTGCATTCATCAGAGAGTCCATACCGGAGAGAAACCCTATAGATGTTGTGGATGTGGTAAGGCCTTCAGTCAGAGTTCAAGCCTTTGCATCCATCAGAGAGTCCACACTGGAGAGAAACCTTTTAAATGTGATGAGTGTGGAAAGGCCTTCAGTCAGAGTACAAGCCTTTGCATCCATCAGAGAGTCCACACAAAGGAGAGAAACCATCTCAAAATATCAGTTATATAAAAAATTTTGCTAAGAGTTAAAAAATCTTAAAACCCCCAAGTGCCACTAGGAAGGAAACCCTGTAAATACCCACATCGACCCAAAAAATACTTAACAGCAGTTCTTAGCAGACCATTCTTTTTGAAGAGGCATATAGAAGGTTGATTTTTTATTCATGCCAAGTGTGTTCCACAACTTGACTTTGAATACAAAATCCCTGTGAATCAGCCCAAGACTGAGCTTCTGTTAGGTTCTAGTTGTGAATATGCGTTTCCTGGAATTCCAGCACTATCCCTCAATAGATGAAACACTACATAAAAATCATGATCATTGCCCAACCCCCCTGAGTCACCTTCCATCTACTTTTTATTTAAATTTATCTCAGACGCCTCGCCCTTTAGGAGCTCATACCCTTCATTCCTCTTAATTCAGGCATAGTGGTTAATTCAATTGAAACAGACCACTCCCACTAAGATAGTGTTCTGGTATTTCTAAAGTTACCACTTAAAATTCAACTATGTATCTTTATATATATTCCATTATTTCTGAACCCACTCTAACTGTATGTCCTCAAAGTACCCGTAAATATCCACCCCTTCCTAGATGGCATTGAATTTCATTTTAGGTGACTCATAATTTCCATTCTATCAAAGAAGCCATTGGCAGGCATACATGCCCTTGTACTTTTCTTGAACTTTTTTTCTAATTTTGTGATTCTGCTAATCACTGTGTTTCTGTTTTAGACTTATTTTCTAGTGGCTACATTACATATTTTTAACTTGAATTTTTTTTGGAAATAGCTGAATGTAAATAGCAGGGAAGAGAAATAAGCAGAGTTAGAACTTTTATCTGCCCAGAATTGCCCTCTTTAGCTCCTTTTGTACCATATGGCGGCCCCTTATGTAGCTAGGGGGGACCATATGAGAAGTGGATGGTAGGAGGAGTCATTAATAATATGTAGTCTGTTCCTGTAATTTGGGCAAGAATGTGTAGGAGTCCTCCATGCCACTTCATTGAGGATTATGTATCAATTCCTTTTTAAGCATGATTGACTATTGTTAAACCATCATTCTTTTCTTTACTCATTCATTCAACAAATATTTATTGAATGCCTCCACTGTGCCAGGCACTGTGCTAGGTGCTGGGAATACCACTGAATAAGACAGACAAGGTCCCTGCTCTCATGGAGTTTACTTCTGGTGGAGGAGACAGATGATAAGCAAGTAAACAAATAAATAATGTAGTTGCGATAGTGATTAAAAGTGCTATGAGGAAAATAAAATAGGGTGGTGATTTAGAGTGGTGGGGTGGGGTGGGGGTGGGGGCAACATTAGATAGCAGTCAGGGAAGGCCTTTCTGAGGGGTGGCATGAAGCCAAGACCAGAAGGATGAGAAGCACCAGTTGGCAGAATGTCAAGGCCTGAGCCAGGGAGGACTTGCTGGTGCCCTGAAAACAGAGAAGGCCAGGCAGCTGGACTGTAGTGAGCAATGGGGAGGGGGATTGGTACTGAGTTGCTCAGTATCTCTTTATAGGCCTTTTGTTTGTTTGTTTGTTTGCTAGATTGATATTAAAAACTCATGTGGAGGAACTTAAGGAATGTTTAGAAGACCAAAAGTCCCCAATGACAAGAACAAAAAGCAACCAATTTTTAACTTTGTTTCTCTTCTCATTCCTATTTTCATTGATTTCCCACATGTAGTCCTTTTGCTCAGGAAGTCTATGGGGAAATTAAAGATCTCTGAAGCTCTGAAATGGGTGATCAGGTTAGCGATGTCTGTCAGCCATCTAAGAGGTTGGAAAATGAACTACTCAAAATATTCATTGAAATACTGAAACAAAGTTTGGTTTTCTCTCTATATATTTGAATTATTTCTTCTGTTTGACTGGAAGGGGTTTTTATATAACTAAAACACATAAAGGAAATTTAAAAGGATCACGTGATTCAGTGGGTGGGCCATGAAGTTTGAAGGTGAATTTGTCAGTATCTGGATTTTAATCCAGACATCTCTCCTAACAAACCTTTGGTAAATCATTTCACGTACATTTCCCCTTGAAAAAAGAGAGGGCTGACTTAGTTATTTAATAAAGCCCCTTCCAGGCCTGAATTCTGAGACTATGATTTACGGTAGTGTCTCATCACTCCTTCACATCACAGTAGTATGGAGCGTTAGAGAAATGCCTAGACTTTTAGTTGATAGAGAACCAGTTGAGATATCATTGATAGAGTTTTAGTTTTAGAAAAATTGGTTTGATTTCTAGCTTTATTACTACTAGTAAGTATGTGAGCTTGGGCAAATTGCTTAATCTTTGAGTCTAGTTTTCTCACAAAATGAGGATATTAGGCTAAATGATTTCCAAGTTTCCAGCTAGTCCTAGAGTTCTATATTTCTACATAGTTGAATTATTTTATCATGCTGTTGCTGGGGAATATGACTAACACTTTTGAAGCTACTAATTTTATGTCAAGCTTTAAAGTCCATAATTGTTATCTTCGGGAAATATTATTTGACCTACGGTATGTCCAAATCAATTTAATAAAATCACTTTATAACAGGGTCTGTGTTTTACATGTAGTTGTGTGAATTCAGTGGTCATTATTTGTGTGAGGGTAAAACTGTGAGAGAGTGTGTGGTGGAGGACATGGTGGGACACTTGAGAGTAGAAGGGGTGCTGTTAATCCTTTCAGGACAGCAGGCCTAACTGGGGCTGTCCTAGGCAAAGCACAGCGTTAGGGATCCTGGCAGGTGTCCCAAATGAGTCGGGTAATAAATGATAAAAATGGGTCAAGAATAATTCAAATAGGAGCCACAAGGTTTATGCCAAACTGGAGCAAGCATCACCTGTCAAAAGAGGGCAGCCTCTACTTAGCTGTTGCCTTTATTATGGAGCACAGAACTAAAGTTTCTATGTGGTTTGCTCTTTAAGAAAAAGCAATCTAAAATTGTACATAAAATTTATTTCAACATATTGGCAACTAATTCATGTTCCCTGTCTGACCCACCTCAGACATCTGTATTATCTACCTGGTGCCCGTAGGAATTTTTTTTTTGATTGGGCAGGCTCCAGGAATCGAACCCAATCTCCGACATGGCAAGTGAGAATTCTGCCACTGAGTCACCGTTGTACCACCCATCCATAGGGATTTGAGTTTGCAAATCCTATGCTAATCCCTAATGACTATAGGCCATGTCTGTTGGGGTGAGGCATCCTCTTAGCTGAACTTGTGGTGATCAGTGTTCTATGCAAGAGTCTGTAGCAGTGCTTCTGGCATCTACTAACTTTTATAAGGGCAAGTCCGCATTACAGTTCTGGCACCAAGGTTGGGTGCACCCCAAAGTCACCTTTCTGGTGTATGCAGGGTGGGCTTGGTTGGCTAGTAAAGAGAAGTTAGAGTTGACTTGAGTGCCACCCATTGGGTCACGCCTGGTGTCTTGCTAAAATTTAGAATGAGATGAGTTGAGGATAACTTGAGAATTTCTAACTTGGGAGCCCAAGTAAATGGCACATTTCATCTTTAAGACAGGAAGAATTCAATTAGACCTGTGAGCCCAGTATTCAGAGAGTCTGCTGGGTGAGAATGTGTAGCAGGCACGTCCCTGGTCATCAGGGAGGTTGTAGAGGAAGGGACGCCTTTGTGTTGGATGAACTTGGACATGATGCCTTCTTCCATAGGACCTTCCAGCTGTTGGTTCTATTTTTCTAAAAAGTTTATAATTATTTATCAAACAATTCTTTCTGTACAATTTGCTAAAATCTGTAAAATTCTCAGGAATTTTAACAAAATAGGTGGATGAAAAGTAATTATGAGAAGCAGGTGGGTAAAGTATTCAGTGGTAAAATCAGATGTCTAGGGAAGAAATGAGAAAGAGTTCTATACCACTACAGGGCAAGGGCCCCATGCTGAATTAAGTATATGATCAGTGGGGAGAAAAAGGGATTAGGAAAATATCGGCAATAATGCTTGGTGACCTTCTGCAGTATCTTAACTTCTCTGAACCTCAGGTTTCTCACTTTAAAAAATGGCTTTGAAAATACTTCGTTGGAAGAGCTAGAATATATAAAGTGCCTATCATTTAGTAATATAACAGAAAAAAGTATTGTTAATCGCAGTTGCCTATTGAAGATGTTACTCTTTTCCTGCAGAGCACTGTATGGGTTTGGGCGTCCAAATTTGGGGGTAGAACCTAGAGAGGGCTGATTTGCGCCATATAGTAAGAGGGTGAAGAACTTGAATCTCTTGGAGACAGTCTGTGACAAAGAAGTAAATTGGGAAGGGAATTGAAAAAAGAGTAGGAGAATAGAAAGTTGCACACTTTCATATATGAACCCTCATGACCACAAAAATTTTCCCTAGAGTCGTGGAGTGCTTGGTGTGAGTGGATTGTTTATAAAAACAAGTGAAAGGACTGAATGCTGTGTCTAAGCTGAAATGGGGCCAGAGAGGGTGGCCACAAGAACACAAGCTCCAAGGAATTTGCAGAACTCTTTGGGAGAGCCCACACTATCACAGACCATGGAATTAGTAGAAATTTGAGCCGTGTTTACCCAGATCCCTAAGGAACAGAGAAGCCTCTAGATCTGTTTGTTCCCACTGTAAAAGTGTATAAGGTAGAATAATTTTATGATCATGAGTAAATTAAAATTTAGGAATTTTTAAAAATCATCTCCATATTATATTTTACAGTATTAACAGGTACATGAACAAATCCAAAGATCTCAGGGCCTTATGCTTATGTATGTCAACAAGAACTTGGCATAAATTTCAAAGGAAGATGACTTTTATACAAAAGCTATTTATTTCATTTTTCAGATCTTAGTCATATGGAAATAAATGCATTTTTAGAGTAAACTTACAGCATATATTCTTCTTAATTATTTATAGATGTATTTATACACACTATAGGTTGTGTCTTGCATGTACCCTGCTAGTTATTCTTAAATTCTGCTTCTAAAAATGGTTTCACTCAAGAGACTTACTTTTCCTCCTCCTTTCAATTTTTTCCTGGCTCATGTCCTAGTCTCTGTGTCAAGAATTATGCTGGGAGTTTAGTGTTTAGGGAGTTATTAAACAGGCTTTGTTAATGCATTTTGGGGAGGTCTAGAACCTTCTTAAAATTTCATGCAAACTTATGCTTTTATGTCTATGTGGGTAAATGTATTTTTCTAGAAGGAGAACTTTTATCAAGTTCCTGACTACAATACAAAAAAATCACTAATGGGGGAAAACCATCCGACGTATCCACACAGGGACCTTGGGTAGGGGGAGTGGTGCCTGAGTTCAGAACAATGGCCAGTCAATGGAATGAATAGAAATTGGTGGGTATGATAACTGAAGAAAAAAATAGCTGTGTTGTGTAAAAAGAGCAGAGAGTGGTGCTGTAATATCAGGATAGCCACATGGAAAAAGAATGAAATGTGACCCCCACCATACAGCATACCAAACAAACAAAAAAAAGAAAGCAGAAAGGACATTCCCATATTGGCAAAATGAAAAGATAAATGTATGTGTCATTGCACTGGGCTTACTGCATAAGCTGTGCTGTGGTATAATGTGCTTAAGAGAAGTTATGTGAATAATGTTTTAAAGTTTGTATAGGTGGTGACAGGAAAGTGTATCAGAGGTTGAAAGAATTGATTATAGGAATGAATAGAAAATATTACATCTAAAACTGAGTCCATAGCTGTAGAGGAGGCAGTTCTCACCGTAAAATCAGTATACCATCCCCAGTGCTGGGGTGAGTTGTTTTAAGGTTTACAAATACACCTATTCATATCAATTGGTGTTATGTTCTTCCATATGTAATTTGTATGTCCCAGCTCATGTCCCTCGAGTATGAAGTTAGGGAAACATGTTATCAATGTTTAAATCAGTCATCTTGAGCCTTCATCCTGTCTGACCCCAACATGTCTTTTTAACCCCTGGTACTCATCCATCCTTATGGGCCCTCTCTCCTCCTTTTCTGGAATAAGGACAAGATCCACAAGACTTAATCCTAAGGACAAGTCCTCTTTCTAAGGTCCTGTAGAGAAAGAGCTGGAGATTTTGATTGGGATGCCAGAAGGCCATATTTCCTGTAGCTCTTTTTGCCAGTGTTGCTATTAAAAACAGGTAGAGTTTGGAAAAACAGGTAAAGTTTGGAAAGGGTAAAGAATGAGTATCAGGAGAGTTTACTTGATTCAGTAAAGAGCAGGAAAAGAAAGTATAAGATGGCAGGAGTAAATTCAATTATGCAATAAATATGAGTAGTTTAAATGCTGCTAAGTATAGACATTTTCAAGTTGAAATAAAAAGTACACTACAGGGGGCGGGCTACGGTGGCTCAGCAGGTAGAGTTCTCACCTGCCATGCTGGAGACCTGGATTTGATTCCCGGTGCCTGCCCATGCGAAAAAAAAAGAAAAAAAAAATAGTACACTACAAATATGTGTCTAGGCTGATTACAAGAGACCACCTAAATTGAAGTGATACAAAGGGTTGAAAATAAAAAGGGGTGGAAAAACACATTACGAAAATGATGGCAAAAAGAAAACAAGTGGTAGTAGTATTGTTGGTCAAAATAGAACTCAAGGTTAAAAGCTCACATGGATTATGAAAGGAATAATTTGTCAAGAAGATAAAATAGCCACTCATGTACCTTTTCTTTGTTAAAAACATAGCTCTGAAAGATAGTTATTTGAAAGACTTTAGGAATACAATAAGTAATCATGAAAATTCCCAATCAAAGCAGGATATGTTAATCCTCATCTCTCAGAAATCTGCAAATCAACCAAACAAAGAAGAAACTGGCTATTTGAATAGCATTATTAACAAACTTAGCTGATCTATATCTATTAGCTACAAATGAACTTTGTGCTAGCAAACCCTGTTGAAACATTCTCAAAACTGGATCATGTTTTAATGCCAGGAGGAAAAACTCACCAAATTCCAAAATGTAGAAACTCAAAGACTGTATTTTCTGACTATAATGTAATAAAAATTGGAGTTACTGATTTGAGATGAAAAAAATCCTATCCACTTAGGAACTTACAAAACAAAGACTAAGTTACAGCTAAAGAAGAAATGGCAAATGCATGTTTCGTAGAGATGGATGGCACTGAGCATCGCAGAGCACATCCTGCAGGACAGGACCAAAAGAACACACATTTTATAGCCTTAAATGTGTTCATTAGATAAGAAATATTGAAAATAGACCAAGCTGCCAAGTAAAGCTGGAGAAAATACATATTGCAGAATTTTTGGATTTTATTGAATGGATTTTGGGCCTTAATTGAGATCATATACTGTGTTTTTCACCTGTTAATGCCCTTAGTTGTTTTGAAAAAATAAAGCTAAAATCTTTTTTGGTCATGGATTATGTCCCCCTTCTTTTCGCAAATTATTAAAAAGTTGTGCATGTATAGTCTTAAGAGATAATTCAGTTATGCCTGCCTATTTAAAAAAAGGATTTAAAAGGTTTCTGCCATCTTTGTTCTAGAAGAGATTAAAAAGCACGGAAATGTTCTCTACCTTGAAAGTATAAAGGAACTTATCTGCAATGGCACAGATCTTTGGGGATGGCACTTGTTAAGCTTTGACAACATGTAAAATTTTTCAAGACTAAAAAGTCCACCAGTTTTTTTTCTCATGTTTGATTATTTATACCTTCCTAGAAAAAATCTTTTCCAGGGATCTTCAAATATATTTTAGATATATATAAAACTCTCTAAATTCTTAAGTTTCTTTGGAATTTTGATTAATAACCATTTCTTCTTCACATTCTACATTTATATTTTCCTAATAAAAGACCTGCCATGGTTATATTTATCTTTCTTATTGTTTCCCACCCTTCCCACCTCCACTTCCCCAAAGAACCAGACATCGGATTTATTATCAATTCTGTCAGGTATTTTCCTGTTTTCTAATTCATTTTTTCTTTTGTCATTAATAACATCATCTCTTTTCCTTTAGTTTCTTAGTTTTATCTTGTTATTCTTTTTTAGTTTTTTTGGGGGGGGTATGTCGGGGGGGTTGAATACTTAGTTAATCGTTTTAGTTTGTTAATGCTATCAGAAATGGGTTGGCTTTTATAAAGGGAATTTCTTAAGTTACAGGTTTACAGTTCTAAGGTCATAAAATGTCCAAAGCAAGGCATCTAGATGAACTTACCTTGACTCAGGAAAGGTCCATCTGTGAAGGCACGTGACTGGCATCTGCTGGTCCTTTGGCTTCTAGTTTCAAATAGCTTCCTAGGGGGCATTTTCTTTCTGCATCTCCAGACTTCTCTATGTCAGTCAGCTCTGGGCATTTTCCAAAATGGTTCCTCCTTAAAGGACTTCAGTAAGCAGATTAAGACCCACCTTGAGGAGAAGATGGCGGCTTAGTAAGACGCACGGGTCTTAGTTCCTCCTCCAGAAAAGCAACTAAAGAAACAGAAACAATACGAAACAGCTCCCGGAGTCACGACAGAGACCAAAAAGACAGCGTACCCCATTCTGGAACGGCTGAACGGGTAGGGAGAATCCACTGCGGTGAGATATCCGAGGGGTGCACGTTTTCCCGGACGGGGCGGCTGGCGACTGGGGTCCCCTCCACGCACGTGGCTCCCCGGTCTGACTGGGAACATTGGATAGCGGGGCCCTCCCGTCACGCTTGGCGTCTCGGGCCAGCTGGGCAATTTGGACCGGCACTCCCCCAAGCCACCGCCAGCGACCCCCGCCTCCATGCGCGGTTTCCCGGGCCGACTGCCCCGCAGACAAACGACCGCCACGAGCGCCACCTACTGGGCAGGAAAAGAAAAACAGAGCCAAGAGATTCCACAGAAAAACCTTTCAACCAGCTGGGTCCCACACCCAGGGAAATCTGATCAAATGCCCAGACACCAGCAGAAAATAATGGATGACGCTCGGAAAATTGAAGATATGGCCCAATCAAAGGAACAAACCAATAGTTCAAATGAGATACAGGAGCTGAGACAACTAATGCTGAATATACGAACAGAAATGGAAAAACTCTTCAAAAACCAAATCAATAAATTGAGGGAGGACATGAAGAAGATATGGGCTGAACAAAAAGAAGAAATAGAAAATCTGAAAAAACAAATCACAGAACTTGTGGGAGTGAAGGACAAAGAAGAAAAGATGGAAAAAACAATGGATACCTACAATGGTAGATCTAAAGAGACAGAAGCTACAATTAGTGAACTGGAGGATGGAACAACTGAATTCCAAAAAGAAACAGAAACTATAGGGAAAAGAATAGAAAAACTTGAGCAGGGAATCAGGGAACTGAATGACAATATGAAGCGCACAAATATACGTGTTGTGGGTGTCCCAGAAGGAGAAGAGAAGGGAAAAGGAGGAGAAAAACTAATGGAAGAAATTATCACTGAAAATTTCCCAACTCTTATGAAAGACCTAAATATACAGATCCAAGAAGTGCAGCGCACCCCAAAGAGAATAGACCCAAATAGGCGTTCTCCAAGACATTTACTAGTTAGAATGTCAGAGGTCAAAGAGAAAGAGAGGATCTTGAAAGCAGCAAGAGAAAAACAATCCGTCACATACAAGGGAAACCCAATAAGACTATGTGTAGATTTCTCAGCAGAAACCATGGAAGCTAGAAGACAGTGGGATGATATATTTAAATGACTAAAAGAGAAAAACTGCCAACCAAGACTCCTATATCCAGCAAAATTGTCCTTCAAAAATGAAGGAGAAATTAAAACATTTATAGACAAAAAGTCACTGAGAGAATTTGTGACCAAGAGACCAGCTCTGCAAGAAATACTAAAGGGAGCACTAGAGTCAAATACGAAAAGACAGAAGAGAGAGGTATGGAGTAAAGTGTAGAAAGAAGGAAAATCAGATATGATATATATAATACAAAAGCCGAAATGGTAGAGGAAAATATTATCCAAACAGTAATAACACTAAAAGTTAATGGACTGAATTTCCCAATCAAAAGACATAGAATGGCAGAATGGATTACGACCCAGCAATACCACTGCTAGGTATCTACTCAAAGGACTTAAGGGCAAAGACACAGACGGACATTTGCACACCAGTGTTTATAGCAGCATTATCTACAACTGCAAAGAGATGGAAACAGCCAAAATGTCCATCAACAGATGAGTGGCTAAACAAACTGTGGCGTATACCTACGATGGAATATTATGCAGCTTTAAGACAGACTAAACTTATGAAGCATGTAATAACATGGATGGACCTAGAGAACATTATGCTGAGTGAGTCTAGCCCAAAACTAAAGGACAAATACTGTATGGTCCCACTGATGTGAACCGACATTCGAGAATCAGCTTGGAATATATCATTGGTAACAGAGACCAGCAGGAGTTAGAAACAGGGTAAGATAATGGGTAATTGGAGCGGAAGGGATACAGACTGTGCAACAGGACTAGATACAAAAACTCAAAAATGGACAGCACAATAATACCTAAGTGTAATGTAACTAGGTTGGAACACTGAATGAAGCTGCACCTGAAATATGGTTTTTTGTTTGTTTGTTTGTGTGTTTGTATCTTTTGTTTTTGTTTTTTTCTTTTTCCTTTTTATATATATATATATTATTAGTATTATTATTTTAATTCTCTTCTCTATATTAACATTCTATATCTTTTTCTGTTTTGCTAGTTCTTTTCCTAAATCGATGCAAATGTACTAAGAAATGAGGATCATACATCTATGTGATGATACTAAGAATTACTGAGTGCATGTGTAGAATGGAATGATTTCTAAATGTTGTGTTAATTTCTTTTCTTTTTTCTGATTAATAAAAAAATTTAAAAAAAAAAAAAAAAGACCCACCTTGAATGGGTGAAGATACATCTCCATGGGATTCACCTAATCAAAAGGTCCCACACACAATTGGGTGGGTCACATCTCCATGGAAACAACTTTATCAAAAAGAGCCACCCAACAATATTGAATCAGGATTAAAGAATATGCCTTCTCTGGGGTACACAACAGTCTCAAACCAGCACATTAATTTTCTTTCTTGTTTAATAATAAATACATTTAAAGGTATAAATTTTCCCCAGAAAAAGTATTTCATTATAGCCGTGATGATGAAAACAAGTTGGGCTGCTGTATGAAAGCTACAGCTCTTAGCCAGTATTCTTTGGTTACATCCCATAGGCTTTGAAATGATACGCCCTGATTGTCCCTGTTTTTTAGAGCATTTGTTTGTAGTTGCTTTTGCCTCTTACATCCAAGATTATTTAGAAGAGTTAATTTTTTTTAATTGCCCTTTTTCATTAATTGCTTAGATAACCTGACAAATAATTTCTATTTTTAAGAAGTGACACAGCAAAAAGAAGGCCCTTCCTGGGGAAAGCTGGAGAAGGGATCCCCAAACTGCCAAATTACATGTGGGACCTCATTATAGGAATTATTTTGAACTCTAACTTAGAATGGAAAATGTAAACTTTCTCACAGAACTGAATTTGTGACTGAGATACGTATCTGCTGTACAAACTTATGTAACAGCGAGTTAAGAAATCGCCTGGCGTCTTGCGTCTGTGGACATACTAACAAAATGAAAAGGCAATTCTAGAAGCATTAGCCTTTGCCTTTGACAAAGGAAGATCTACTGAACCTTGTCTATTTCAGTTCTGGGATGTAATGCTTTTAAAGGAAATAGCAGCTATTTTTGTTACAGGCATAAAAGTGAAAATGTGCCGGAATTCCAAGAATGACCCCAAACGTGTTTTTATTTTCAATGGTCTAGTTCAGGGGTCAGCAGACTATGGCCCATGGGCTGAATCCAGCCCACTTCCTAATTTTATATGGCCCATAAAATAATATTTTTAATGTTTTTACATGATTTAAAAGAAAATATTTAGTGAACATGAAAATTTTAAAATTCAGTTATCAGTGTCTGTAAATAAAGTTTTATTGATACACAGTCATGCTCATTTGTTTAGCATTATTGTCTACAGCTGCTCCTGCTCTCAAACAGCAGAGTTGGGCATTGTGACAGAAAAGAGACCGAAAGGACAGTGCAGCCTAAATATTCACTATCTGGCATTTTACCAAAAAAGTTTGCTGACCCTGGTCTAAGTCAATTGCGGCAATCAGGCTGGCATGTTCCAGAGAAGGACATGTGCTATAGTTTAATTTTCAGTTAGTAACGTATCTGAGTGACTGTTAGACAGCAGCTCACTCAAGCCTGCATCTTTTTTTTTTAGTGGCTGGCTGTATAATTTTCCACTGTGTGGCGTACTGTAGTATGTGTCACCGCATGGAGATTTCCCATGTTTTCTTCTACTTTTATGCTTTCATTTTTATGTTTAAATCTTTAAATTTGCAGATGGAAAACAATCTGAAATTGTTTTTGTAAGGAAAATGGTAAAGATTCAGTTAAAATTTTTTTCCAGATGGCTGTCCAACAGTTATCCTATTACTGCTTAATGAATTTTTTCTCCACTGATTTGAAATGCCACCTTTATTAGAAATCAAAATCCCATATATGTTTGGATCTATTTCTATGTGATCAAACACCAACTTTTAATTATTGTCTCTATTATATGCTTTAATATTCGTAAGGCCAGCCCTCCTTTCCTATTCATCCTTTCCAGATTTTTCCCATCTCTTCTGGTACATTAGTCCCTTCACCTTTAAATTTTAGTGTCATTTTGTCTTAGCTATATGTCTCCTAAATAACATAGGAGAAATTGTTTTGGACTGGATGTTAATGCTTCCTTTAAAAGGACCCTCAGTACATTTTTGTTTTTTGGTAGTATATGTTAAATTGATGAAAAAGTGATGCGATAGCCAATTGAAAGAGAATACACAGAAAGTTTGGGTACATTTTTATTATTTGGTAGGCTCATCCTCCTTTCATTTACAATATTAGATAAGCTTGGACTCCAGTTCCTCATTTGATGGGAGATCCCATTACTTTAGAGAATGGGCTAGAGCATTTGTATCCCTACAGTCTCTGCTAGCGCCTCACTTTCCCGCCTTGTTTGTGTTCTCACTCCCCAGGCTCTGCATTTTGGCTCTTCCAGATTTTGCTGTCCTGCTGAGAACTTCCCTAGACACCTCAGACTCAGGCTGTGTTTGTGTAGTGTCTTTACACTTTGCTTTAGCAACAAAGGAGGTTTCATCTCAATCCAGCAATTTCACATTGACCCACAGAGTCTCTGTTCTCAACTCCCTTGGCCTGTCTCTGGGGAATTGTCCCTGGTTGCTCTTCCACTCAGAATCAAGCCTCCTACCATCTCGCTGACCCCCTTTGCCCTCCTCTTTCCTCCCTCCT
The DNA here is from genome assembly GCF_023851605.1 of Tamandua tetradactyla. Taxonomy (NCBI): domain Eukaryota; kingdom Metazoa; phylum Chordata; class Mammalia; order Pilosa; family Myrmecophagidae; genus Tamandua; species Tamandua tetradactyla. The sequence continues at coordinate 8,023,110 of NC_135331.1, read as the reverse complement.
TTGTCCTCCTCTTTCCTCCCTTACCAACTTGCTGACCCCCAAATCCCACAGTTCCTACTTAAGCCTGATGGAAGAAGGAGACATCGCAATTTAGCTATGCCTCCTTCTTCCATCACCCCACCCAGGCCGTGGCTACAGTGGCCCACATATGTAGCCATATGCTTCAAGATATGGTCTCAACGACAGAACCTGAGAAGAATTCTGTGGTTTGCTATTAGAGCAATTACTTATTTTGTCTCTTGACCATATATACATAAATAATGCACTGCTGAAGATTTAACTTGTGATTTTTCTTTTCTGTCTATTCAAGCAAGTGAGTTGCCAGGTGACAGTCCACCTTGGCCAGGTAAAGCATCTTTAGGCCCTGCAGTTGGCTGGGGGAGTTTAGGACAGGTGGGAGCAGAGCCCAGAGTCCCCAGGAGTAATTCCCAGGTAGGGTTATCGGGTAAAATGCATGATGCCTGGTTAAATTTGAATTTCAGATACTTGTCATTCTTGCACTAAACAATTATTTGGTGTTTATGGTTTATCTGAAATTAAAAATTAACAGGGTATCTTGTATTTTTGTTTACCAAATCTGTCAACCCTACCTTTGATAAGGTTGTTTTGAAGCTTTATCATTCAGGAAAGGGGTGAAGGCCCAAGGGTAGAGTCCTTAGCAGGTTTGGCCAAGAGCCCACAGGGCTGGAAAGGGGAAATTTCTTGTTTCAAGGTTAGAGAGGAAAACTGTGCATCCCTAGAATAAATCAGCTCCAGAGCCCTTGGGACCTAGGAATGGACATGGATGGGACCTGGGAACTGAAGCCAGGGCCACCCTGGGCCAAGTGGCTCACCTCTCAGAAGGTGGGACAGATTCCAGAGGGACAGGGAACCTGGTTGGCTCAGAGCCAAGGCAGCCAGGATGTAGTATCTATTGTCCACAGTCCTCCCTCTGGCAATGGGAAGCAGCGACAGGTGCTGATAGGACTGCCTGGGTGAGATTCCAGGGGACCCCTTCTCTGAGATTTTCTAAGTCAGTGTTTTCGAATAATTCAGAGGGGAAAGAGGAGGAAATCCTAAGAGGGAGATACTAGACTTTTGTATGACCCATAAAGGCTCAGAGAGATACCACAATGAGAAGAGCCTGTTCATAACCTTTCATTGTTCATCCTGAATTTACTTATCCAACAAAGTTTCGACCGCCTAAGACATGCCAAGTCGTGCGCTAGGGGATACATGAGTGAGAAAAACAAACGTGTTGCCTTCATGATATTAACAGTCTTGCAGTGTAGAGACATTAGTCAGACGTGGATGGGAAATTGCAACGGTGACATGTGCTGTGTGTGAAAGAATTTGATCCTTACACACAGAGCAGAGAAGGTGAAACTGCAGGGCGAGGGGAGTTCACTGGGTGGGGAGGCAGCGGAAGGGCATTCCAGGCCGAGCAAGGGGCAGCAGGCCGGTGAGGGACCAGCCTGTTGGACTGAATGAAGTCACTTGTGACAGAGAAGCAAGAATGGGGGGCCATGGTGGGAGCAGAAAGTGGGAACTAGGTCCTCAGGGCTCTGATAAGGACTTAGGCCTTTATCCTTAGAGCAATGGGGAACCCCTGAAGTGTTCAAGGAGGTGAGGCAGTGGTGTGACGTGACCATCGTGTCCGGGGAGGTGGGAGGGAAGGCCCAGAGGTGTGAGTAGACCAACTCAAGGGTTAGTGTGGTAGTAAAGAAGTGAAAACATGGTATCTTGGAGCAAGCAGTATCTAAGACAGATTGAAGCAGATGTATTGGCAAGATATTCAGGAGGAAAAACTCAACAGAACTTGATGAACTAGATTTGGAGATTGTTATTAGTTCTCTATTGCTACTGTAACAATTTGCCACAAACATCATCGCTTAAATCCACCAAGATTTATTCTCTTACAGTTGTGGAGGTCAGACGTCCAAAATGGGCCTCACTCATCAAGGCATCGGCAGGGCTGCATTTCTCTGCACGCTCTGGAGGATGATCTGTTTCCTTGCACTTGCCAGATTCTAGAAGCTACCTGTGTTCCTTGGCTGGTGCTTCCCTTCCTCATCTTCCCTTCTCTGGCTCTGAACCTCCCACTTCCCTCTGATAAGAATTTTGTGATGATACTGGGTCCACCCAGATAATCCCAATTACTCTCCCATTCAAGCTCCTTAACTTCATCACACCTCCAGAGTCCTTTTTGCCGTGTAAGGTCACATATACTCAGGTTCCAGGGATCCAGACATGGGGTTATTGTTCTGTCTACCTTGGGAATGAGGAAGAAGCAATTGCCCAGGGTGGCTCCCAGGTACCAGGTCTGTGCCACAGATGGTGACTGGAGCCAAATATGAAGGGAGGAGGCACTGGAAGAGGACCAAGTTTGGGGCGAGTTTGAATTGAGTCACATTTTAAATATCCAAGTGGGCAGAAATCTGTGGCTCTGGAGCTAAAAGGAGAGGCCTTTCCTAGCACTTCTGAAGTTTCCTCCATTACCACTCTCTCCTTCAAACATCGCACTTGCATTTTCTTCATAGCATTTACCACTGTCTGAAATCATCTTGCTTGTTTACTTGTTTATATCTCTCTCACTGAAATGTTCCATGAGACCTTGGCAGTCTTGTTAGTTGTTGAATCCCCAGAGGCTGGAGGAATGCTTGGCATACATGAATGAATGGATTTGCCTGGGGGCGTGGCTTCTTTTGTAGATCCAGAGACGGGACATGTGACCCAAATCTGGCCAGTCAGAGCAGTGCATCCCCTTGGCCCCAGTGATTGGCTCAGAGACCCAAGATGAGCCAATGAGAATCTTACGCAGGACTTTTCCTGGAATTATTGGGAAAGAACTGCTGGCCATCATCTTGCTACCACATAGAGACCTTTGCCTGAGAACAAAGACAATCAATGCTCAGGACCACAGCTCCAGGATATTAGTTTAGATCTGATGACATTTGAGTACCTGGATCCGGCCACACTTGAAACTGATCCTGCCCTTAGATTGTTCCGTTTCATTAGTCAGTGCATTTTAGTTTTAGCTCAATCTAGTTTTTCTGTCCTTTGCAGCTGAAGGAGTCCAGACAGGTAAAACCTCATCTTGAGCCTTGAGGAATTATTGATTTCATGGCCTGGTTCCAGGGATCCTTAAGTCGGGGACCTGGGAAGAGTGCCACAAGTATAAAAAGAAAGCACTATTTTCATGGAAAACTATAAGATATTGGCTTCTAAGGCAGTGGACTGGAATAGCAGCAACTGGCCTCGGGAGATTCTGGCAGACATGGCAGAAAGAAGCTGCTGAAAAGGTAAAACCAGCAGCTCAGAAGAACTGACTGGATCTTGAGGAAGCCGGAGGTTCAGTAACAATTGTCATAGTTTGGCTTTTATTATATTCAGCATTATACCTCCTGCTCCCTCCATCCCCTGTGTAATAACAGCGAAAGGAGAAAGAATTTAGTGAACCGGAAAGAATGCTAAGCCCTTTCCATGTATAACTCATACCTCAGGGACCTAAGCAGCTCAAGTCACTGCATCCTGTGGCATTTATGGAAGGCCAGTCCTGCAGCCCAAAGCAATTAAAGAGAAATTCCAATCTCAGCCTGCGTTTCTCAAAGAACATTAAAAGGGATTTGGTTCACAAACCCACAGCCATCTCTCTAAAGCCTTTTGCTCTCTCTGTCTCAGTTCTCGCAACCCACTCTGCAGCCACTCCACATTCTCCCCCAATCCTTTTCAAACTCTTTCCCTCCCCTTCTGTCCCAAACTCTGTTATGGAGATTGTGCTGCTTTGAAAGGAAGTATGCCCCCTAAAACACCCATGTTTTGGTCAAAATCCCATTTCATAAAGGTGGAGTAGTCCCGATTCAATACTGTATGTTTGAAACTGTAATCAGATTATCTCCCTGAATGATGTGATTTAGTCAAGAGTGGTTGTTAAACTGGATTAGGTAACGACATGTCTCCACCCATTTGGGTGGGTCTTGATTGGTTTATTGGAGTTCTATAAAAGAGGTAACATTTAGGAGAATGAGAGATTCAGAGAGAGCAGAGAATGCTGCAGCACCACGAAGCAGAGAGTCCACCAACCAGAGACCTTTGGAGATGAAGAAGGAAAACGCCTCCTGGGGAGCTTCACGAAACAGGAAGCCAGGAGAAAAATCTAGCAGATGATGCCATGCTCACCATGTGCCCTTCCAGATCAGAGAGAAGCCCTGACTGTGTTTGCCATGTGCCTTCTCACTTGAGAGAGAAAGCCTGAACTTCATCGGCCTTCTTGAACCAAGCTATCTTTCCCTGGATGCCTTTGATTGGACATTTCTATAGACTTGTTTTAATTGGGACATTTTCTCGGCCTTAGAACTGTAAACTAGCAACTCATTAAATTCCCCCTTTTAAAAGCCGTTCTGTTTCTGGTATATTGCTTTCCGGCAGCTAGCAAACTAGAGCAGAGATAGATGCAGCCTTTCTGGCTCAGTCCTTTGCAGGTTTCCTCACCAGTCCAGTTGGTCCTCTCTCTGGGCAAAAGGCCTGGGGCAGCGTCTCAGTTTCCAGGGCTGCCCTAAAAAGTCCCACAAACTGGGCAGCTCAGAACAGCAGGAATTTATTGTCTCCCAGCTCTGGAGTCTGGAAGTCCAAAATCAAGGTATCAGGAGGGCCATGTTCCCTCTGAAGCCTGTAGGGGAGAATCCCCCTTGGCTTCTATCAGGTTCAGTGGTCGCTGGCAATTTTTGGCATCCCTTGGCTTGTGACAGCAAGATTCCAGGCTTTGCCCCATCTTCACATGGCCTCCTCCCTTGTGTATGTCTGTCTGCTATCTCCCCTCCACTTCTTATAAGGAAGCCAGTCATTTTGGATCAGGGTCTATGCTAATCCATTTTGGCCTCACCCTAATCAATCACTTCCTCAGAGCCTGTTTCCACATAGGGCCACATCCATGGAACTGGGGTTAGAACTTGAACATGTCTTTTAGGGGGGTACAATCCATCCATACCAGGAGAGATGGCAGCGTCAGAATACTTCTTGGAGGGAGTGTTGGCCGGGCACAGTGGAAGAGAAGATGGCACTATTTGCACGTCTATAAAATTTTCCCCCTGTCACAGATGCATTAGAGACAGACCTGCCAAGGAAAGGCAGAGTCCACAGGAAGCCAGCATCGATGTGGGCAAAAGGGCAGCTACTCAGTGCAGAGGCCGCTAAGCCCAGGGTGAGGATGAGACAGAGCTCAGCAGACGGAGCAGAGGCACGAGCGTGGGGGTTGGGGGACAGGGGCAGCGATCAGAAGCAGAAGCCGAGCTTGGACTTGGTGGCTGTGCCTGCTGGGCACGTGTAGGACTCAGTACCTTATGACAGCAGGATAGCATAGTGGTGGGGGAACCAGAACCTCTGGAGTCCAAGTCCAGCTTCACCATGTTTAGCTGTGTGATCTTGAGCAAGTGTCTTTACCTCTTTGAGCCCTGATTTCCTCATTTGTAAAAGAGGACAAGTGATAAGATAGCTCTTACCTCGTGGGATGTTTATAAGGCTGAAATGAGCTTAAGCATGTAAAACCCTCAGTTCAGTGCCTGTCCCAGACCAAGAGCTCAATATGTACCAGGTGTTCTGAACACTACCCCCCAGTGCAGTGGCAGCAGGCCCCATGTTGTCTTCTCGTTTTGCAGAAAGGATGGCAGTGCCCAACAGAACTGGCTGTGCCCACCACTGAGAGCCCCGACAGCTGTGCCTGGCAGAGGCGGCAGGGTCTGGCAGGCGTGGTTGGGGCTGGAAGTGATGGCAGCGGCGGTGGGGTTTGGCAGAAGCAGAGATGCCCAGCTGCACTGATTTCATACCATTCCGACTCTAACTACCTGGAGTCAGGCCAGACCCCCAGGTTCAGGGTGGTCCTGTCCAAGATGGCCCTTCAGGGACCAGGCCTCCCGCACCTCTGACCAACTGGCTGCAAATGCTGGGGCTCCCCCCACCTCCCCCCGGCTCTATAATTTGCTAGAATGACTCACAGAACTCAGGAAAGTGCTATACTTAACAGTTTTATGATAGCAAAAAAACTTGCACGCTGCAAGCTTCTGTGTCTTCCCCACGTGGACCCGAGACACATGGATGTTATCACGGTCGCCTCGAGTGTAGGTGTGCTTGATCGAGTCAGGAGCCCGTGGTGGAACTCAGTCTGCAGCTCCGGCCCCTGCCGGGAGGTCGGGCTGCTCGCGGGACCCCCAGTCCCACCCTGAGCCACCTCCTTGGCATAAACCCTCAGGTGTGCGCCGGGGCCCACCATGAATAACACAGACTCCCCCTATCACGGAGAAGTTCCAGAGAAGGAGAGGATGGCTCCCAGGAACCAACGGAGCCCAGCCAAGTTCTTTATTATACAGCAGAATGCAGCCCCTTGCCTGAAAGCACCTGGGAGACTTCACAGGGACCAGGGGCCCTGCAGATAAAGGCAGATAAAGGGAAAAAGCATCCCCAGGCTCCCTTCCTCTGAAAGCAAGTATCTGAAAGATGCAGTTGTGGGGCTGGGGCTCCCGAGGGCCACGTGTGTTTTGCACACCAGTGCATCCTTGACGTTCAGATGGAGGAAGGGCTACCGCTTGCCCCAAGCCTCACCCCTCGCAGCTGGCACCCTGCAGGACCCCCAGCTGGCATCTCGGCTCTTGCACCTATTTAGGCGAGCAGCGAGTCCTTACAAATGCCTCCAGCCCGCTGCACTCCTTTTGCTGTGCTTTAAGTCGGCCTTGGGTCTGGTGTCACATTTAAACAGTTGCACCCAGAGTGCCCTATTTCCATCTGCTCCTTCAGCCTCTCTGCAGCATTCTCTTTGGACTGTCATCTTTAGAAGCAAGTTACCAGGGAGACATAGTTTTAAAGTATTTATTTATTGTTTTAGTATTTTATTTAAATATTATTTTATTTATACTTTTTTTTTCGGTGCATTCACCTGAAGATTGTATCTCAACATACCCATAGAGGCTTCCTTTGAAGGTGTTGGTCTCTGACCTGCCCTGAACGTTTGTGGGGTCCGGGCAAGAGTGTAAATAGAGACCCACATCCCATACGTCTAGACCTTTGGAATTATTAATCAAGTAGACAAGTCGTTAAATAAAATGTGTCCTGTTCCCCTACTGTGATGATACCTTTGGAACGACCTGGAAGGCCAGCCCATGGTGACAATGCTGGGATGCCCTAAACTTCCGCTCTGAGTGGCAGGTGCAGGAAGGGTGACCTGGCTGGGGTCTGCCCACCCCCCGTTCCCCAGTCCCCCACTCCTTTCACACCCCCACCAGCAGCTGCCCCTTTGCCAGTATGAACTTCGCAAGTAGAAAACCCAGAATTTAGGCGTCTTTTTCCCAAATTCCCCAATGTTTTAGCTTCCCATGGGTCACATTGTTTGACTTGGCTCAATTTGAACGCAGAAAGATGTGGGAATAACTCTGTTTTCAGGATGTTTCTAGCTCCGCAAACCAAGTTCCCCAAGAAACCCTTGGACTTCCAGACAACTTAGAAGTACAGAGCTTGTTGTCTTCGCGTGCTCAGCATGGACTCCTGGAAGGCTCCAGAGACCTCTGTTCTTAGGGACCACTGGGTGGGAAGGCCGTGTCACCTTAGCAGCACCACAGCCTCAGGCAGGATCTCTTCTTTTTTTCTTATGGACATTTTCAGAGAAAATGCCCAGAAGAGTTTGCAAGCCCCAAAAGCCCCCCAGTCCCTGTGATATTTGCCTCTGAGTATTAATACAGTTTTTTTTTGCATGCTGTGTGTTGGGGGTCACATTTTGTCATGGTTAGGGACAGGTGTCAACTTGGCCAAGTTGTGGTACCTGTTCATCTGATTGGGCAAGCGCTGGCCTGTCTGTTGCAATGAGGACATTTCATAGGATTAGGTCATGATCACGTTAGCTACATCCACAGCTGATTCCATTTGTAATCAGCCAAAGGGGAGTGTCTTCTGCAATTAGTGATGCTAAATGCAATCATGGGAAGCCTTTTAAGGAGGACTCAGAGGAGACAGGTTGCATTCCTGCTTTGGCTGGTGAACCTCTCCTGTGGAGTTCATCCAGGCCATCCATTGGAGTCATCGGCTTCGCAGCCTGCCCTGTGGATTTTGGACTCTGCGTTCCTACGGTCACGTGAGACACTTTCATAAATTTTATATTTGCGAGACTTCCTGGAAGATGGCGGCTTAGTAAGACGCGCGGATCTTAGTTTCTTCTCCAGGACACCTACTAGGGGAGTAGAAACGATACAGAAAGCGCCCAAAGCCACAACAGAGATAAAAAAGACAGCGTACCCCATCCTGGAACGGCTGGCTGGCTGAGAGAAGCAGCTCGGGTGAGATCGCCGAGGCGCGCGGGCCTTACCGGGCGGGGTGGCAAGCGGCCGGAGTTACTCCCTTCCCCCTTCCCGGGCCGGCTGGGAGAATTGGAGAGGTGGTCCCCTGAAACCAAGGCGACTGGCGCCCACACCACGCGCAGCCCCCGGACCAACTGAGAGAATTGGATCGGAAACCCCCAGGCCGCGGAGAACGGTGACGGGTGGGGGAGGCCCCTTCCAAACCCGTGACTCCCGGGGAACGTGCACTCTCTCGGGCGGGCCGCTGCCGCTGGCGCCCTCCCGCCACGCTTGTTGCCCAGGGCCGACTAGGAAATTCGGACGGACTCTTTCCCTGGCTGCGGCGACCAGCAACCCTCCCTGCGTTCGGACCCTGGGCCGGCTCAAGCCGTTTCGGCTAGCGAACCCCCAGGACGGCGAGAGTTTTCCAAAGTTTAAGGTCCCACAGCACCTTTTACTGGTGGGACCCGCAGACAAACGGGTGCCACGAGCGCCACCTACTGGGCAGGATAAGAAAAACAGAACCCAGAGATTTCACAGAAAAATATTACAACCTTGCTGGGTCCAACACCAAGAGAAATCTGAATAAATGCCCAGACGCCAGCAGCAGAAGATAACTGTCCACGCTCAAAAGATTGAGAATATGGCTCAGTCAAAGGAACAAACCAATAGCTCAAATGAGACACAAGAGCTGAGACAACTAATGCTGAATATACGAACAGAAATGGAAAACCTCTTCAAAAATGAAATCGATAAATTGAGGGAGGACATGAAGAGGACATGGGCTGAACATAAAGAAGAAATAGAAAAACTGAAAAAACAAATCGCAGAACTTATGGAAGTGAAGGATAAAGTAGCAAACATAGAAAAAATAATGGATAGCTACAATGATAGATTTAAAGAGACAGAAGATAGAATTAGTGATTTGGAGGATGGAACATCTGAATTCCAAAAAGAAACAGAAACTATAGGGAAAAGAATGGAAAAATTTGAACAGGGTATCAGGGAACTCAAGGACAATATGAACCGCACAAATATACGTGTTGTGGGTGTCCCAGAAGGAGAAGAGAAGGGAAAAGGAGGAGAAAAACTAATGGAAGAAATTATCACTGAAAATTTCCCAACTCTTATGAAAGACCTAAAATTACAGATCCAAGAAGTGCAGCGCACCCCAAAGAGATTAGACCCAAATAGGCGTTCTCCAAGACACTTACTAGTTAGAATGTCAGAGGTCAAAGAGAAAGAGAAGATCTTGAAAGCAGCAAGAGAAAAACAATCCATTACATACAAGGGAAACCCAATAAGATTTTGTGTAGATTTCTCAGCAGAAACCATGGAAGCTAGAAGACAGTGGGATGATATATTTAAAATACTAAAAGAGAAAAACTGTCAACCAAGACTCCTATATCCAGCAAAATTATCCTTCAAAAATGAGGGAGAAATTAAAACATTCTCAGACAAAAAGTCACTGAAAGAATTTGTGCCCAAGAGACCAGCTCTGCAAGAAATACTAAAGGGAGCACTAGAGTCAGATACAAAAAGACAGAAGAGAGAGATATGGAAAAGAGTGTAGAAAGAAAGAAAATCAGATATGATATATATAATACAAAAGGCAAAATGTTAGAGGAAAATATTATCCAAACAGTAATAACACTAAATGTCAATGGACTGAATTCCCCAATCAAAAGACATAGATTGGCAGAATGGATTAAAAAACAGGATCCTTCTATATGCTGTCTACAGGAAACACATCTTAGACCCAAAGATAAACATAGGTTGAAAGTGAAAGGTTGGGAAAAGATATTTCATGCAAATAACAACCAGAAAAGAGCAGGAGTGGCTATACTAATATCCAACAAATTAGACTTCAAATGTAAAACAGTTAAAAGAGACAAAGAAGGACACTATATACTAATAAAAGGAACAATTAAACAAGAAGACATAACAATCATAAATATTTACGCACCGAATCAGAATGCCCCAAAATACATGAGGAATATACTGCAAACATTGAAAAGGGAAATAGACTCATATACCATAATAGTAGGAGACTTCAACTCACCACTCTCATCAAGGGACAGAACATCTAGACAGAGGATCAACAAAGAAATAGAGAATCTGAATATTACTATAAATGAACTAGACTTAATAGACATTTATAGGACATTACATCCCACAACAGCAGGATACACCTTTTTCTCAAGTGCTCATGGATCATTCTCAAAGATAGACCATATGCTGGGTCACAAAGCAAGTCTCAACAAATTTAAAAAGATTGAAATCTTACACAACACTTTCTCGGACCATAAAGGAATGATGTTGGAAATCAATAATAGGCAGAGTGCCAGAAAATTCACAAATACGTGGAGGCTCAACAACACACTCCTAAACAACGACTGGGTCAAAGAAGAAATTGCAAGGGAAATTAGCAAATACCTCGAGGCGAATGAAAATGAAAACACAACATATCAAAACTTATGGGACGCAGCAAAGGCAGTGCTAAGAGGGAAATTTATTGCTCTAAATGCCTATATCAGAAAAGAAGAAAAGGCAAAAATTCAGGAATTAACTATCCATTTGGAAGAACTGGAGAAAGAACAGCAAGCTAACCCCAAAGCAAGCAAAAGGAAAGAAATAACAAAGATTAGAGCACAAATAAATGAAATTGAAAACATGAAAACAATAGAGAATATCAATAAGGCCAGAAGTTGGTTCTATGAGAAAATCAATAAGATTGATGGGCCCTTAGCAAGATTGACAAAACGAAGAAGAGAGAGGATGCAAATAAATAAGATCAGAAATGGAAGAGGAGACATAACTACTGACCTCACAGAAATAAAGGAGGTAATAACAGGATACTATGAACAACTTTACGCTAATAAATACAACAATTTAGAGGAAATGGACGGGTTCCTGGAAAGACATGAACAACCAACTTTGACTCAAGAAGACATAGATGACCTCAACAAACCAATCACAAGTAAAGAAATTGAATTAGTCATTCAAAAGCTTCCTAAAAAGAAAAGTCCAGGACCAGATGGCTTCACATGTGAATTCTACCAAACGTTCCAGAAAGAATTAGTACCAATTCTCTTCAAACTCTTCAAAAAAATCGAAGTGGAGGGAAAACTACCTAATTCATTCTATGAAGCCAACATCACCCTCATACCAAAACCAGGCAAAGATATTACAAAAAAAGAAAACTACAGACCAATCTCTCTAATGAATACAGATGCAAAAATCCTCAATAAAATTCTAGCAAATCGTATCCAACAGCACATTAAAAGAATTATACATCATGACCAAGTAGGATTCATCCCAGGTATGCAAGGATGGTTCAACATAAGAAAATCAATTAATGTAATACACCATATCAACAAATCAAAGCAGAAAAATCACATGATCATCTCAATTGATGCAGAGAAGGCATTCGACAAGATTCAACATCCTTTCCTGTTGAAAACACTTCAAAAGATAGGAATACAAGGGAACTTCCTTAAAATGATAGAGGGAATATATGAAAAACCCACAGCTAATATCATCCTCAATGGGGAAAAATTGAAAACTTTCCCCCTAAGATCAGGAACAAGACAAGGATGTCCACTATCACCACTATTATTCAACATTGTGTTGGAGGTTCTAGCCAGAGCAATTAGACAAGAAAAAGAAATACAAGGCATCAAAATTGGAAAGGAAGAAGTAAAACTATCACTGTTTGCAGACGATATGATACTATACGTCGAAAACCCGGAAAAATCCACAACAAAACTACTAGAGCTAATAAATGAGTACAGCAAAGTAGCAGGTTACAAGATCAACATTCAAAAATCTGTAGCATTTCTATACACTAGTAATGAACAAGCTGAGGGGGAAATCAAGAAACGAATCCCATTTACAATTGCAACTAAAAGAATAAAATACCTAGGAATAAATTTAACTAAAGAGACAAAAAACCTATATAAAGAAAACTACAAAAAACTGCTAAAAGAAATCACAGAAGACCTAAATAGATGGAAGGGCATACTGTGTTCATGGATTGGAAGACTAAATATAGTTAAGATGTCAATCCTACCTAAATTGATTTACAGATTCAATGCAATACCAATCAAAATCCCAACAACTTATTTTTCAGAAATAGAAAAACCAATAAGCAAATTTATCTGGAAGGGCAGGGTGCCCCGAATTGCTAAAAACATCTTGAGGAAAAAAAACGAAGCTGGAGGTCTCGCGCTGCCTGACTTTAAGGCATATTATGAAGCCACAGTGGTCAAAACAGCATGGTATTGGCATAAAGATAGATATATCGACCAATGGAATCGAATAGAGTGCTCAGATATAGACCCTCTCATCTATGGACATTTGATCTTTGATAAGGCAGTCAAGCCAACTCACCTGGGACAGAGCAGTCTCTTCAATAAATGGTGCCTAGAGAACTGGATATCCATATGCAAAAGAATGAAAGAAGACCCATCTCTCACACCCTATACAAAAGTTAACTCAAAATGGATCAAAGATCTAAACATTAGGTCTAAGACCATAAAACAGTTAGAGGAAAATGTTGGGAGATATCTTATGGATCTTACAACTGGAGGCGGTTTTATGGACCTTAAACCTAAAGCAAGAGCACTGAAGAAGGAAATAAATAAATGGGAACTCCTCAAAATTAAACACTTTTGTGCATCAAAGAACTTCATCAAGAAAGTAGAAAGACAGCCTTCACAATGGGAGACAATATTTGGAAATGATATATCAGATAAAGGTCTAGTATCCAGAATTTATAAAGAGATTGTTCATCTCAACAACAAAAAGACAGCCAACCCAATTACAAAATGGGAAAAAGACTTGAACAGACACCTCTCAGAAGAGGAAATACGGATGGCCAAGAGGCACATGAAGAGATGCTCAATGTCCCTGGCCATTAGAGAAATGCAAATCAAAACCACAATGAGATATCATCTCACACCCACCAGAATGGCCATTATCAACAAAACAGAAAATGACAAGTGCTGGAGAGGATGCGGAGAAAGAGGCACACTTATCCACTGTTGGTGGGAATGTCAAAGGGTGCAACCACTGTGGAAGGCAGTTTGGCGGTTCCTCAAAAAGCTGAATATAGAACTGCCATATGACCCAGCAATACCATTGCTAGGTATCTACTCAAAGGACTTAAGGGCAAAGACACAAACGGACATTTGCACACCAATGTTTATAGCAGCATTATTTACAATTGCAAAGAGATGGAAACAGCCAAAATCTCCATCAACAGAAGAGTGGCTAAACAAACTGTGGTATATACATACGATGGAATATTATGCAGCTTTAAGACAAGATAAACTTATGAACCATGTAATAACATGGATGGACCTAGAGAATATTATGCTGAGTGAATCCAGCCAAAAACTAAAGGACAAATACTGTATGGTCCCACTGATGTGAACGGACATTCGAGAATAAACGTGAAATATGTCATTGGTAACAGAGTTCAGCAGGAGTTAGAAACAGGGTAAGACAATGGGTAATTGAAGCTGAAGGGATACAGACTGTGCAACAGGACTAGATACAAAAACTCAAAAATGGACAGCACAATAATACCTAATTGTAAAGTAATCATGTTAAAACACTGAATGAAGCTGCATCTGAGCTATAGGTTTTTGTTTTGTTTTGTTTTGTTTTGTTTTGATTTTACTATTATTACTTTTATTTTTTTCTCTATATTAACATTCTATATCTTTTTTGGTTATGTTGCTAGTTCTTCTAAACCAATGCAAATGTACTAAGAAATGATGATCATGCATCTATGTGATGATGTTAAGAATTAATGATTGCATGTGTAGAATGGTATGATCTCTAAATGTTGGGTTAATTTCTTTTTTTCCGTTAATTAAAAAAAAAAAAAAAAGAGAAGGGATAATTGGAGATGAAGGGATACAGACTGTACAACGGGACTGGATATAAAAACTCAGAAATGGACAGCACAATACTACCCAATTGTAATGCAATTATGTTAAAACACTGAATGAAGCTGCATGTGAGGTATAGGTTTTTTTTGTTTTTGTTTTTTTTTGTTTTTTTTTCTTTCTATTATTGTTTTAATTCTTATTCTGTTGTCTTTTTATTTCTTTTTCTAAATCGATGCAAATGTACTAAGAAATGATGAATATGCAACTATGTGATGTTATTAAGAATTACTGATTGTACATGTAGATTGGAATGATTTCTAATTGTTTTGTTAATTCTTTTTTTAATTAATAAAAAAAATAAAAATAAAAATAAATACATAATAGGAAAAAAAAAAAAAAAACAAAAAAACATTATCCCCCAGAGTCTGGCTTCGTACAAGCGAAGCATTAGGAGAATCGAATGATGATATTTTGACTATCTCCTTTGCCAACTAAGTTCATGGATTGGGAGTGTCATTCTGATTACGGGAATCAGAGTCCTTAGTGTCTCTGAGCCCAGTCAGAGTAGAAAACCATTCATAAAAACCCATTTTTAAGATTCTGTTCCTTAAGAACCACTCCCGGTACCAAGATGTATTAGTTAGGGTTCTCTAGAGAAACAGAATCAACAGGGAACACTTGCAAATATAAAATTTTTTTGGAATTCAGATGTTCCATCCTCCAAATCACTAATTCTATCTTCTGTCTCTTTAAATCTATCATTGTAGCTATCCATTATTTTTTCTATGTTTGCTACTTTATCCTTCACTTCCATAAGTTCTGCGATTTGTTTTTTCAGTTTTTCTATTTCTTCTTTATGTTCAGCCCATGTCCTCTTCATGTCCTCCCTCAATTTATCGATTTCATTTTTGAAGAGGTTTTCCATTTCTGTTCGTATATTCAGCATTAGTTGTCTCAGCTCTTGTGTCTCATTTGAGCTATTGGTTTGTTCCTTTGACTGAGCCATATTCTCAATCTTTTGAGCGTGGACAGTTATCTTCTGCTGCTGGCATCTGGGCATTTATTCAGATTTCTCTTGGTGTTGGACCCAGCAAGGTTGTAATATTTTTCTGTGAAATCTCTGGGTTCTGTTTTTCTTATCCTGCCCAGTAGGTGGCGCTCGTGGCACACGTTTGTCTGCGGGTCCCACCAGTAAAAGGTGCTGTGGGACCTTAAACTTTGGAAAACTCTCGCCGTCCTGGGGGTTCGCTAGCCGAAGCGGCTTGAGCCGGCCCGGGTCCGAACGCAGGGAGGGTTGCTGCCGCAGCCAGGGAAAGAGTCCGTCCGAATTTCCTAGTCGGCCCTGGGCAACAAGCATGGCGGGAGGGCGCCAGCGGCAGCGGCCCGCCCGAGAGAGTGCACGTTCCCCGGGAGTCACGGGGTCACCGTTCTCCGCGGCCTGGGGGTTTCCGATCCAATTCTCTCAGTTGATCCGGGGGCTGTGCGTGGTGTGGGCGCCAGTCGCCTTGGTTTCAGGGGACCACCTCTCCAATTCTCCCAGCCGGCCCGGGAAGGGGGAAGGGAGTAACTCCGGCCGCTTGCCACCCCGCCCGGTAAGGCCCGCGCGCCTCGGCGATCTCACCCGAGCTGCTTCTCTCAGCCAGCCAGCCGTTCCAGGATGGGGTACGCTGTCTTTTTTATCTCTGTTGTGGCTTTGGGCGCTTTCTGTATCGTTTCTACTCCCCTAGTAGGTGTCCTGGAGAAGAAACTAAGATCCGCACGTCTTACTAAGCTGCCATCTTCCAGGAAGTCTCTCTCTGGGGGATAATGTTTTTGACACCTTTACAGAGTTTTGTAGAAATAAGAGTTATAGAGATGTTGGTTGGTTGTTGTTAGATACACTGTCTACGTTAAAGGGTAAAAGGGATGGGCTTAAGGCTTCAAACAAGAAGCTTAAGTGCCGTCTGAAAGATGTAGAGGTTTCTATGAGTATCCTGAAGGAAAATTTTATTTCCTGTAGCCGTAGACTTGAGATCTCTGAAAATCAGACTCAGAATCTTATTGTTAGAGTAGCAACTTTACAACATAAACTGAAATCTCAGTCTTGCATGGTGTCTGCCGTTAAAGTGAGGGCATTGATTGGAAAGGAGTGGGACCCTGAAAAATGGGATGGTGACATATGGATTGATAATGATGTTGGGGGTGAGGTTGAAACCCTAGACCATGCTGAGCCTTCTTTAGATAACCCTGTAAGAGTCTGCCCTGAGGACATGCTGCCCCACCTCCAGCCTGCCTTGAGGAATTGGCCACCCAACCTCCTCCTGAAGGGATTAGTCCTAGAATTATTAATCCTGTTTCACCAGATGAAACTGCAAATGAAAGCCCTGAAGCAAATGGCTTGGAAGATATTTCTAATTCTTTTCATGACCCACCCCCACCACCCCTCATTTCTTCTAGACCTATAACTAGACTAAAGTCCCAACAGGCCCCTAAAGGTGAGGTACAAAGTATCACACATGAGAAGGTACGTTATACTCCAAAAGAACTGTGTGAGTTTTCCAATTCATATAGACAGAAATCAGGGGAATATGTGTGGCAATGGATTTTAAGAGTGTGGGATAATGGTGGGAGGAATATAAGGCTGGATCAGGCTGAATTTATTGATATGGGCCCACTAAGCAGAGATTCTGCATTCAATGTTATAGCTCGAGCAGTTAGAAAAGGTGTTAACAGCTTGTTTGGGTGGTTGGTTGAAACATGGATCAAAAGGTAGCCAACATTACCTGAGGTTGAAATGCCAGAACTGCCCTGGTATAATGTAGATGAGGGGATCCAGAGGCTTAGAGAGATTGGGATGTTAGAGTGGATTTATCATGCAAAGCCTGCTCTTATACCCCAGGAATGTCCAGAAGATGCACCTTTTACCAGAACAGTGAGAAATAAGTTTGTGAGACTAGCACCATCATCCCTCAAGAGCTCTGTGGTTGCACTTCTCTGTAGGTCAGATATTACTGTAGGAACTGCTGTCACTGAGCTGGAATCCTTAAACACAATGGGGATGACAGGATCCCGAGTTGGCAGAAGCCAGGTGGCAGCACTTAATTACCAAAGACAGGGTAGACGCGGGTATTATAATAGACAACAAACTCAAAGGAGGCATCAAAATTATATGACACGCAGAGATTTGTGGCATTGGCTAGTAAATCATGGGGTGCCTAGAAATACAATAGAAGGGCAGTCTACTAAATTCTTGTTGGAGCTGTATAAACAAAAGAGTTCTAGGTCAAGGGAACAGAAGTCTAACCTGAATTACAAAAACACAGAGTCACGGCCCCTTAATCAATTTCCAGACTTGAAACAGTTTACAGACCCTGAGCCCCTTGAATGAAGGGGAGGCCAGGTCACTATGGGGAAGAAACCTGTTACACTGCCACAAATTTATACTGTTGACCTTCCTCTAAGCCTTCCCCAAGGAGACCGACGGCCTTTTACCAGGGTAACTGTGCATTGGGGAAAAGGAAATGATCAGATATTTCAGGGATTATTAGACACTGGTTCAGAAGTGACATTAATTCCAGGGGACCCAAAACGTCACTCTGGACCACCAGTCAGAGTGAGGGCTTATGGAGGCCAGGTGATCAATGGAGTTTTAGCTCAGGTCCGTCTCACAGTGGGTCCAGTGGGCCCCCGGACCCATCCTGTAGTTATTTCCCCAGTTCCGGAATGTATAATTGGCATAGACATACTGAGCAACTGGCAGAATCCCCACGTTGGTTCTCTAACTCGTGCAGTGAGGGCTATTATGGTGGGAAAGGCCAAGTGGAAGCCACTAGAACTGCCCCTACCAAGCAAAATAGTAAATCAAAAGCAATACCGTATTCCTGGAGGGACTGCAGAGATTACTGCCACTCTTAAGGACTTGAAAGATGCAGGGGTGGTGATTCCCACCACATCCCCATTCAACTCTCCTATTTGGCCTGTGCAGAAAACAGATGGGTCTTGGAGAATGACAGTGGATTATCGTAAACTCAACCAGGTGGTAACTCCAATTGCAGCTGCTGTTCCAGATGTAGTATCATTGCTTGAGCAAATCAATACATCCCCTGGTACCTGGTATGCAGCTATTGATCTGGCAAATGCTTTTTTCTCAATAGCTATTAGTAAGGACCACCAGAAACAGTTTGCTTTCAGCTGGCAAGGTCAGCAATATACTTTCACTGTCCTACCTCAGGGGTATATCAACTCTCCAGCCCTATGTCATAATCTTGTTCGCAGAGACCTTGATCGTTTCTGCCTCCCACAAGACATCACACTGGTCCATTATATTGATGATATCATGTTGATTGGACCTAGTGAGCAAGAAGTAGCAACTACTCTAGATTTACTGGTAAGGCATTTGCGTGTCAGAGGATGGGAGATAAATCCAACAAAAATACAGGGGCCTTCCACCTCAGTAAAATTTTTAGGTGTCCAGTGGTGTGGGGCATGTCGAGATATCCCTTCTAAGGTGAAGGATAAATTGCTGCATCTGGCCCTTCCCACAACCAAAAAAGAGGCACAACGCCTAGTTGGTCTTTTTGGATTTTGGCGACAACATATTCCTCATTTGGGTGTGCTACTCCGGCCCATTTATCGAGTGACCAGAAAATCTGCTAATTTTGAGTGGGGACCTGAACAAGAGGAGGCTCTGCGACAGGTCCAGGCTGCTGTGCAAGCTGCTCTGCCACTTGGGCCATATGATCCAGCAGATCCAATGGTGCTGGAAGTGTCAGTGGCAAATAGAGATGCTGTCTGGAGCCTTTGGCAGGCCCCAGTAGGAGAATCACAACGCAGACCCTTAGGATTTTGGAGCAAAGCCTTACCATCTGCTGCAGATAACTACTCTCCTTTTGAGAAACAGCTTTTGGCCTGCTACTGGGCCTTAGTAGAGACTGAACGCTTAACCATGGGCCACCAAGTTACCATGAGACCTGAGTTGCCTATCATGAGTTGGGTGTTGTCTGACCCACCAAGCCATAAAGTTGGGCGTGCACAGCAGCACTCTATTGTAAAGTGGAAATGGTATATACGAGATAGAGCCAGAGCAGGTCCTGAAGGCACAAGTAAGTTACATGAAGAAGTGGCACAGATGCCCATGGTTTCCACTCCTGCTGCCACATTACCTTCTCTTTCCCAGACCAGAGCTATGGCCTCTTGGGGAGTTCCTTACAGTGAATTGACTGAGGAAGAGAAAACTCGGGCCTGGTTTACAGATGGTTCAGCACGATATGCAGGTACCACCCGAAAGTGGACAGCTGCAGCATTACAACCCCTTTCTGGGGTGTCCTTGAAGGATAGTGGTGAGGGGAAATCCTCCCAGTGGGCAGAACTTCGAGTAGTGCACCTGGTTGTTCATTTTGCTTGGAAGGAAAACTGGCCAGAGGTGCGTTTGTATACTGACTCATGGGTTGTTGCTAATGGTTTGGCTGGATGGTCAGGGACTTGGAAAGACCATAATTGGAAAATTGGTGACAAAGAGGTCTGGGGAAGAAGTATGTGGATAGACCTTTCTGAGTGGGCTAAAAGCATGAAGATATTTGTGTCCCATGTGAATGCACACCAGAGGGTGACTTCAGCAGAGGAAGATTTTAATAATCAAGTAGATAAGATGACCCGTTCTGTGGATACAAGTCAGCCTCTTTCCCCAGCAACTCCTGTCATTGCCCAATGGGCTCATGAACAAAGTGGTCATAGTGTTAGGGATGGAGGTTATGCATGGGCTCAGCAACATGGACTTCCACTCACCAAGGCTGACCTGGCTACAGCCACTGCTGAGTGCCCAATCTGCCAGCAGCAGAGACCCACACTCAGCCCCCGATATGGCACCATTCCCCGAGGTGACCAGCCAGCTACATGGTGGCAGGTTGATTACATTGGACCACTCCCTTCATGGAAGGGGCAGCGATTAGTTCTAACTGGAATAGACACATACTCTGGATATGGGTTTGCTTTCCCTGCACGCAATGCTTCTGCCAAAACTATTATCCATGGGCTTACAGAATGCCTTATCCATCGTCATGGTATTCCACATAGCATTCCTTCGGATCAAGGAACACACTTCACAGCAAATGAAGTGCGGGAATGGGCACATGCTCATGGAATTCTCTGGTCTTACCATGTTCCCCATCATCCAGAAGCAGCTGGATTGATAGAACGGTGGAATGGCCTTTTGAAAACTCAATTACGGTGCCAACTAGGTGGCAAAAACTTGAAAGGCTGGGGTAATGTTCTCCAGGAAGCTGTGTATGCTCTGAATCAGCATCCACTGTATGGTGCTGTTTCTCCCATAGCCAGGATCCATGGGTCCAGGAACCAAGGGGTGGAAATGGGTGTGGTGCCACTCACTATTACTCCTAGTGATCCACTAGGAAAATTTTTGCTTCCTGTCCCTGCTACCCTGAGTTCTGCTGGTCTACAGGTTTTAGTTCCAAAACGGGGTGTGCTTTCTCCAGGAGAAACAACAGTGATACCACTGAACTGGAAGTTAAGATTGCCACCTGGCCACTTTGGGCTACTTATGCCTCTGGATCAACACACCAAGAAGGGGATTACATTATTGTCTGGGGTAATTGACCCTGACTATCCGAAGGAAGTAGGACTGCAACTACATAATGGAGGTAAAGAAGAGTTTTCTTGGAATATAGGAGATCCCCTGGGGCGTCTATTAGTACTACCATGCCCTGTGATTAAAATCAATGGAAAACTGCAACAACACAATCCAGGCAGGACCACTAATGGCTCTGAGACTTCAGGAATGAAGGTTTGGGTCACCCCACCAGGCAAAGAACCACGGCCAGCTGAAGTGCTTGCTGAGGGGAAAGGGAACATGGAATGGGTAGTGGAAGAAGGTAGTGATAAATATGAACTTAGACCACGTGATCAGTTACAGAAACGAGGACTGTAATGCTGTTTTGTTTGTGTTATACTATTTAAGTTGTAAAATATCAAGTTTAAGAATGAATGTTGCCCAAGGATTTGCACCCTATTCTGGAGAGATTTAATGTGTTTCCAGTTGTATGCAGGACAGTTGAGTATTGTCAGGTAAAAGAAAAAATGTGTGCTTATTTGTTTTCATGTGGAAATTAAGTATGGTCTAAGGTGATATATATATATAGGTGCCAAGTTGACAAGGGGTGGACTGTCATGGTTAGGGACAGGTGTCAACTTGGCCAAGTTGTGGTACCTGTTCATCTGATTGGGCAAGCGCTGGCCTGTCTGTTGCAATGAGGACATTTCATAGGATTAGGTCATGATCACTTTAGCTATATCCACAGCTGATTCCATTTGTAATCAGCCAAAGGGGAGTGTCTTCTGCAATTAGTGATGCTAAATGCAATCATGGGAAGCCTTTTAAGGAGGACTCGGAGGAGACAGGTTGCATTCCTGCTTTGGCTGGTGAGCCTCTCCTGTGGAGTTCGTCCAGGCCATCCATTGGAGTCATCGGCTTCGCAGCCTGCCCTGTGGATTTTGGACTCTGCGTTCCTACGGTCACGTGAGAAACTTTCATAAATTTTATATTTGCAAGTGTTCCCTGTTGATTCTGTTTCTCTAGAGAACCCTAACTAATACACATTTCATTCTTTTTCTATGTGAGTATCCCCTTATTGCAGCACCATTTGTTGAATTTTTGTTTGGTTTATTGTTTGTTTGCTTGTTTGTTTTTTGGGGAAGTGCATGGGCCGAGAATTGAACCCTGGTCTCCCACATGGCAGGTGAGAATTCTACCACTGAACTACCTTTGTACCCCCAATACAATTTTTTTTTTGGCATGGGCAGGCACCAGGAATTGAATCCGGGTCTCTGGCATGGCAGGCAAGAACTGTGCCTGCTGAGCCACCGTGGCCTACCCTATTTACAATTTTAATGTACAGTTCTAATATGCAGGCTTTCTGAGGGAAGCAGTGACTTGAAAAAATCCTCACAAGCCTGGGATAATAAAGTAGATATGTTGTTTTGGAATTACTTATATTTTATTTGCTTTCATGGTTTAGCTTTGTCTAATATAATTCAATTAGCCAACATTGCTTGAGCAAATGCAAGTTATGTAGGTGGTGGCTGGGAAGAGCTAATAATTTGAAGGGAAGAAAGGCAAGTTGTAGTTCTCTTTTTTTTTTTCCTGTGCAAAATTTCGGATTCACTTGTAGATAATTAAGTATTAACCATATTACAAAATACATTCTAATCTTTGTGTATTTTGTTTGGAATATTTTTTAGACCATAAAATAGGGAAAAAAAGGGTCTTTTACCAAAAACAGAACCCCTCTCAGACAGAACAGTAATTTGCTCTATTAATCACTTTCACCCTAGAAATAGGGTAGTGATTGCCTTTTTAAAACAAAACAAAAGTAAACCCCCAAGATAGATTTCTTTACTAGAACAGAGTTAAACGTGAAAGTTCTTTTAAAAATATTTTTTAAAAGAAGAGACTTGGGGCATGAAAAAATCTGACAGGACTATATGACATGACTAAAGAGGTAAAAAATTAAGGGCTTAGTGATTTCCGATCCAGCAATTTAACTTGGGAAAATGAAGCAGGGATGGGGTTTGAAGTGAAAGGACATGCCCCACCTAGTGGCCGAAATAGGTCAGGGCAGGGACATAACCTTGTTTCTTTTCTTTTGTAATTACTTTCCCACGCTGGCTCCGAACGTTAATTTTGCGGGGGGAGGTGTTCTTCTCTGAAGAACTATTAAAAGGTAAATTTTTCCCCATATAACATTTTTCTGGGCCACCACAAGTCCTGGGAAAGCAACCTGTGGTCTCTCACCTCACATCCTAAGTTTAAGCATTTTCTCTCCACTTTATATCTTTCCTATTTAATTTACACATTGAGCCTGATGGCCCAAATTCATTGGCTTTGTTTCATATATTTCATTTCTTTGGAAATGTTTCCCGAGTTCTATTATCTACATTTCCATTTCTTTACCACTCCTTTAAAAGATAAAAACAAAGGGATAATTAATAATGTTAATAGCATTTTTCTTTTGCAAGAGGCAGTATAATATAAAAGTACAGTCATGATGTGATTTCATCGGGCAGTTTCTCTGGGATAGCATAAAATGAAAATAGATGGTTTGGTACATACATCATTAGGTACTCTCATTTGCGTTGTGAATTGAAAAAAAAGGTTCCCTTCCAAGGGCTTAGGCAACTGCACATAAATCAAACTGTAAGTGACAATATTTGTAAAAAACAAAACAAAACACAAAAAAACCCTCTAAACAGCTGCCTAGAGAAGCATACCAAGAATCATCTCTAATAAAACATCCCATGATTAAGTGGCTATTTTGGCTTCAAAAATCCCAAACACGGGTATCAGCACACTAATATTATCTTTTTTTTTTGTTCCCCCTATTATATATTTTTATTCCATATGTTCTACTCGTCTGTTGACAAGGTAGATAAAAAAGCATCAGACACAAGGTTTTCACAATCACACAGTCACATTGTGAAAGCTATATCATTATACAATCATCTTCAAGAAACATGGCTACTGGAACACAGCTCCATATTTTCAGGCAGCTCCTTCCCGCCTCTCTGTTATGGCTAAACTAAACAGGTGATATCTACTTAATGCGTAAGAATAACCTTCAGGATAACCTCTCGACTCTGTTTGGAATCTCTCAGCCATTGACACTTTATTTTGTCTCATTTCTCTCTCCCCCCTTTTGGTCGAGAAGCTTTTCTCAATCCCTTGGTACTGAGTCCCAGCTTATCCTAGGATTTCTGTCCCACGTTGCCAGGAAGGTCCACACCCTGGGAGTCATGTCCCACGTAGACAGGGGTTACACTCTCTTTTTCCCATAGAACTCATCACTGGCCATTATCTAACCAAGGAAAGTCCTGCTAAGAATAAAAGATTAAAAAAAGACACATGGCATAGCTGCACAGGAGAGCAGATTTAGCCCAAGGACTGGAAAAGCTTATGAGCATTCATTGGTTAAAAAAAAAACAAAACAAAACTCTTCTGCTCATTTTCCCCTTCTCCTCAAGGCAACAATAGGTAGAACGTATAAAGCACGTTCATGTTTTAGAAGTGGACATCTCTGTCTCAACATATATATGGCAATGGCCACAGCACTTCAAAGGGAAAAAGATATTCCGTGCCCATTTTATGCATGAGAAACCAGAGAAGAGAATTCAGTGACCTGCAGAAGGGGGGGGGGGGGAGGTCAAGGCCAACTAAAACCCCAGATGTGATGAATCCTGACCCAGAGTCTGCCAATGGGAGGATTACACCCTCCCCCTTGAAAGCCAGCCTAGTCCAATCAGACCAAGCAGGCGAGCTGGCTTCCACTGAGCATTTACCTCAGTAGAAGCCCCTTGTTAGGGGCTGAGTCCTGTGGAGGAAGCTACAGGCAGAATCCTCGCTACATATTGTCAGCCTAGCAGGGGAGAAAGACTTCCAAACAGTCACAATACAGTGTGATCCAGGTGCGGTGTCTGAGGGATGAACCATCTCTAGGACCATGGGAGTTAGGAGAAGCCGGTAAGGGATGCATAGGAGTTCGCTTGATGGGTACAGCAGAGGAAGCAGAGGACGTGATGTACACAGAGGGTCTCACACCTGATTGTGTATCAGGACCACCTGGGAGGTTCGTGAAAAGAGACTCCCGGGTGCAGCCTGGAAATTTCTGATTGCCTGGGTCTGGAGTGGGACCCATGCGCTTGCATTTCTCTATCAGGTTCCTAGAGGATGCCAAAGCGCTTGCCCTCGGGACAGACCCTGGAGAAACGCGGTTTCACGCGGAGAGCTGAAGCATGAAGTTGCAGCGTGCGCGGGGAGCTGTAAGTAACTCAGAATTCCTGCAACCTAATGCGTCTGAGCCATACCGTTAGAGGGTTGGGAGCTCCGGAGGTGTAGGCAAGGAAGCACACTCACACTCGGGTCCTGCAAGCACTATGTTGCTATAACAGTCAGTTCTAACCACAGACTCAGGAAGTAGGTATTACCATCCCTGTTTTCCAGGTGGGGACACTGGGGAACGGAAGGTTAACTGGCCTGTCTGAAAGGTCCCCATTCTACTGAACGCTGGTTCTAGAGTCCAGGCCAGGCCCGGGTGCCACCGAAGCCCACGTCCCCCACACTCCCCACCCCTCCCCCATCACCCCAGGGGCTCCAGGCTAAAGAACTTGAAAGTAAACATCATCAAGAAGAGATCTTGGCCTGGAGGGTGAGGAATGGGTTGGAAGGGGCTCGGCACCGGACCCTATAAGAGGCTGTTGCAAAAGGGAAATTGAGGGATGATGAATGTCTGAGCCAAAGTGGCCTGGAGGTGGCCAGAAGGCAGTGGACACAGGGCTTGGTGACCGCTGGCTCTGACACAGCAGCCATCGTCCCTGCTCTGGCTTTGGAGACATGTCTTGGGGGTACCAGCAACCAAGGCGGGAAGTAAACACGCACAGGCTTGTACTATGCGGCTCAGAAATATGGATGCAGCTAAACTTCCTTCCCACGGTTATCCGGCCTCCTCGGAGCCTTTTGTTAGTTTTACTGGTCGTTTTGTTCTTGTCGTTTTCTCATACCACACGTGCTCCTCATTTCCCTTCCCGCGTGGCGCTCGTTCCCAGGTGAGACAACAGGTTTTCTTAATCATCATGTACTTAAATTTTAAAAGGAAGCATGTAAGGACGTGCTGGACAAGGGAAAAGGGACAGAACTTCAACTTGCTTTTGGCTTCCGAGTGTAACATGTAATGAGTGAAGACAAATGCATACACCTGCGTAACCCAAAGCCTTAGGAAGCCACCGACCAACACTCTAGAAAGTTCCCTCGTGCCCCTCCCTGGCCAAGCCCTCCCACCCCCTCCCCCATTCATCCGGGTTGGGGGCATGGGTAGTGCCTTCCTTTATGTTGCGGAACAGTGTCCCATCTTAGGGATGTGCTGCCATTTACGAGCCATTCACCTGGGGACACCCGGGCTGTCGTGGGCTTTGGGCAATCACGAGTAAGGGCGTTAGGAATGTTCCCACGCGAGAGCGTGGGGTGTGCCGGCTCCCTAATGCCCTTCACAGCTGCCGCCTCCTACCCCCGACCCAATCAACACCCTCCCTCCACCCCGTGCAGATGGTTGATGTCCTTTTAAGTGCCTTTGAAGTTAAAATGTCAGCGACCTGGTCCCATTCCCTGTTGCATCCTCTGCTTGCGTGCCATGGTAAGTACGTAGAAGAGCCGATTCCTCAGAGTGAGGCCACTTTTGGAGACACCTCCGTGCCTGGGGGAGGACAGGCTCAGGGCAGGTCCTCGTGGAATTGCAGGATCCAGCGCATTTCCCACGCTCGGCCACGCTGTGCCGCAGCCGGCAGCCACGAGGGGGCGCCTGTGTGCTTTGGGTGGCGCGTTTTTCAGGCCCAGCCGGGGAGCGTGCACCGTTCTCTCCTTTGAAGATTTCCCGTTTTCAGTTCTGTTGACTTCAGCGGTGACGTGCGCTCCATTGTTCCCTGGGTGTTTGCTGATTACTCGGCATGTCGAATGCACTGTGCGAGGCTCCGGCTCCGTGGGTGGGGAAGAAGCGCCCAGCCCTCGTGGCTCTCCGGCCCCGGGAGGGAAGATGGCATGACACAGCCCTGCCTGTGTGCTGTTTAGTCCCGGGTGGCTGCGGTGCCAGCTGTGGACGGGGCCCTTCCAGGTAGTGTCAGGGGCAGAGAGGCAAAGCGGAAGGTGCTGGAACACGGGGTGTGTTCAGGGAGGCCCAGAGGGCTTAGGCAAGTGGCTGGTGGTGCAGAGAGAAGACGTAGGAAAGCTTGGGGGACGGTGGCTTTTGTCTTGGAGGTGACGCTGGACATGGAAAAGAAGGGGGGCGGTCACCGGGGGATGCTAAAAGTCACCTCTGACTATTGTGGGAACAGTTGAGCCCACCTGGGAGAATAGAGAAAGCAGGCATGTTCTGGAATGTTCTTGGAGTCTCGTTTGGAATTTTGGTCAAACACCCTTGTGTTAATTAACTCTTTCACTCAGGTGCTTTTAAGTTGGATCAATGGTGAATTGTATTCCTTCAGAGATTAAAACCAGATCTTTTTTTTTTTTTTGTATAAACACGCATTTCTGTATGTCAGGTGGGAAGTACTTTTAAAGGGGGGAGTATTCTGATTTTTAATGGACACATGATGATGAAATGGATAAATGAATTTATTTTCGGCAAAGACGAAACACTCAGTAATTTTTATGCATGTATAAAGCCTTCTTGAAATTATAAATCAGTGGGAAACTTCTGTTTGATTTACAAAATAAATGCAGTTGTGGATAAAGAGCCAATTTAAGCGATCTGTTGTTTTTACCTTTGCTGAAAGAAATGGTATTAGTAACTTAAAATATATTTATAAAATAACATGAAAATAGGGCAGTGCAATGGTGGCTCAGTGGCAGAATTCTTGCCTGTTATACCAGAGACCTGGGTTTGATGGAGCCTGCCCATGCCAAATAATAATAATAATAATAACAATATGAAAAAAGAAAGTGCTTTTTTGTCCACTGAGATTACAGAATATCACTGGTCATGATTAGGTCCCCAGCTGCAGGCTGATTTATGCCAGCACCAACTGATTTACGTGGACATACACCCCCTCCACACTTGATGGAATTTAAGATAGAAATGTTTCTCTGAAATTTTATACTTTCCTTTTTCCTCCTTTCTCCCTTGAGCCCCCCCTTTCCATCGATGAGGAGGAGTTAAACACACCGGCTCCGGGGCCCAGGGATTTGAATCCAGTGCCGTGGCATGCTGGCTGTGGGTTACTTTCCCTCCCTGTGAAATGAGGCTTGTCACTGCACAGATTTCATGAGCAAATGCATGTCAAGGGCTGGGCCCAGCTCCTGGCCACACCCAGCAGGGAGAGAGGTTCCTGGCTGACAGTGTCTTTGACCCAAGTTTGCTTGGGTGAGGTGCTTTATGGATTGAGAGAGGAACCATCCTTTTCCCAAACTGCCCACGAATTCGCTGATGTGTCCCTGAACGTGTTGTGCCCGTGGCCGAGCTGGACTTGCTGGGGTGAAGGGTTCCGAAGACCCTTCTTGGGATGGGGTTGGCCAGCTTTTGAAATCCATTTGTCCTCTTGGTATGGGTGACATGTCGAAGTCCTAACCACCAGTACTTCGACTGTGACCTTATTTGGAACTATAATCATCGAAGATGAAACTAGTTGAGTTAAAGCGAGGTCCCGCTGCAGGGGGGGACCCCGAATCCTATATGAGTGGGTTCCTTCCAACAAGAGGGGAAGAGGCCATTGGAGTGAACCCCGTTGAGGGATTGAGGGTAGGCTCACGAGCCAACAAACACACCTGGCAGCAGAACTCATGAAATGGGGGACTCCCCTAAATAGGAGCAGGGCCTGGATGCTTGGCAGTCAAAAAAGGATGCTTTTCCCAACGTAAACCCTTTTGTGATAACGAGATTACATCAGATATAAAAATAAAATTTGACAGTACTTATGGATTAGCTTTAATTCTTGTGTTTCAACTGCATTTATTTCTGTTATCTTGTTACACTCATCGGTGAATATGGACTTAATGTCATATTAATGGAACCAAATCGAGCCTTACTCTCGGGCTCTCAAGGCAGCCCAAACAAATCTCCCATCTACTCTACAGTGAGTGTTCCGGAATCATCCTAGTGATGCGAAGCTCTCTCTTATCCCGGTCCTGGACTTTTCCTGTAGAAAGTTTACATTCCTGATAATGCCCATCGAGATGACCCTGTGTGACAGCGTAAGGCAGTGTTTGTCTAATGTGACACTTTGGACAGCCCTGGTACCCTGCCTGTCTTTGCTGCTAGCTCTTGATCACGCGACAAGAGGGAGGCAGCCTCGCTTCTCAAAGCGCAGGGAAAAGATGAACCTCATTATTGTCAGACCCTCTCTGCTGACCACGCGGTTTGCAGCCCGAGGAGCTCCAGCTGCTGATGGGGGGGCAGGAGGAGGGCACACCCCGCAGAGAAGCCTGTGCAAAGGGGGCTGGCAGCCTGGAGCCACAGCCTTTGGGGTGGGCTCTGAGCCACTGGGTGACTGGAGGGGGAGCAGGGAGGAAATACGACAACACCCTGTTTCCATTTTTTTCTGTGACATTCTTGTGCAATTTAACCTTCATGCTTTTTTGGGCACATAATGTTTTGTGCACAGCACGTGTATACACGTGCACTCGTGGCAGCCTCGGGAGGCGTGCGGCTCACGTCTCCTTCCAATAAAGACCTCGTTCAGCTGCAAGAAAGGCAGTTATCCCACCTCCTTCAGCGGCCAGTGCCTTCAGGCTCCGCTCAGCCTTTGGGCCGAGGCAGCTCCCTACTCCCACCCCAGTCATGGGAGCAGGGCCCAGGGGGAGAGCGTGGCCGTTTGCAGGTGGAGGGGGGACAGAGGCCAGGCTGGGTCCAGGGCTGAGCTACTCCTGGCCTCTTTCACAGGTATCACCCCCCCCCCCCCATAAACCTCTTGCACCCCTTGTTCCATCTCAGCTCCTGCCTCCTGCAGCGCCCAACTCTACCAATGCCCTCTTTTATTTAACCTGGATAGGAATGCCCGATGAAAAGTGTTCGGAGGCCCTGTTGTAGAGGGCACAGAGAGATCAGATAGGGAGGGGGGATGTTGAGAATAATTCCTGGCCCAGATGTGGCCTCATGTATCCTCTGCCTCGCGCCCATGTGGAGGGGGAGAGGCCCCCCCACTCCTGCTGCTTCTAGGTGGAAACCCGGGAACCCAGAGGTCTGGCTGACTTGGCATTTCTAGGCTGGGAGGTGGCATATTAGCTCTGGGATTTGGGCTCCAGGAGTGGAGTGAGCATGACAAGACTTGGCTGGCCTGTTAGCAATATGCTTTTTTTTTTTTTTTCTTTTTAATTTAATAGACCAGGGCCCCAAAAGGATGTCAGTAGGCAGAGCAGAGGCCTCTTCTTGTCTTTCCACTGCCCGCTGGTGACAGCTTGCTCCCTCTTGGCGTGAGTGGCTGGGCAGCGTGGGCACCACTGCACAGACCCGGCCTGCTCCCTTCGCAGCACGCCCCTGAGCAAGGCTTTTTGAAATAAGTGTTGTCCCCAGCCGAGCCCCTGGGTCTCTCTTCCTTTAAAAAAAAACCTCTGCTCTTCAGTCTTCTTGTTTAAGGAGTCCACGTGAGGCCAGTCAAAGGGTCACTGGGGCCAGTTCTCCTCATTCCCTTTTTCTAGCATTTTTCCAGTCCCAGTAACACAAACTCTTTATGGCAATCCTGATTCCCCTATGGAAAAAACACACAGTGAAAATCATTTTGACTCTTAGAGTGGATGATTCTTTGACATTAAGTACATCAACAAGTCTGTGTAGCTTGTCTGTTTCCATCACCCCAAACCAAAACTCATCCTCGCTGAGCAGGAATCCTATTGCCTTCTCCCCTCAGCCCTGGTAAGAGCTGTGCTGCTTCTAAGTAGTTCATATAAGAGAACTTAGACAATATTTTTCCTTTTTTGTCTGGCTTCTTTCGCTCAACATGATTCTTCAAGCTTCATCCATACTGGAGCATATGTCAGAGCTTCCTTTCTTTTTATGGCTGAATAACACTCCATCATATGCAGAGACCACGTCTCGGTTATCCACTCATCAGGTGATGGGCCCTTGGGTTGCCTCCTCCTTTTGGCTGGTGTGAGTAATGCTGCCAGGAACCTTTCTCCTCTTATCCCTCTGCATCTTCTCCAATGCCTGTTAGTTTCAGTTTTTAAAATAATAGCCGTCCTAGGGGGTGTGAGAAGGTGTCTCGTTGTGGTTTTCATTTGCATTTCTTCAGTGGCTAACAATGTTGGGCATCTTTTTGTATACTTATTGGCCGTTTGAATGTCTGCCTCGGTGAAATGTTTATTGAAACCTTGGCCCATTTTTTCTCAATTTTTTTTTGAGATGTATTCACACATCACCCAGATCATCCAACTTATGTAGTCCCTGTCTCACAGTATCGTCACCTGGTTGTGCACACATTCCCGTGATCAATTTTAGAACATTTTTATTACTCCAGAGCAGATACAAGAATTTAAAAAAATCTCAAATCCTCCCATACCACTTATCTCCCTTACGGTTGACTCATAGTATTGGTGTAGTAAATTTGTTACTGTTGATGAAAGAATACTAAAATATTATTGTTTACTATGGCCTCTGGTTTGCAGTAGCTATGTTTTTTCCCCATGAAACAATCTATTATTATTTTTAAGTTTAACTTAATTTTTTTACGTTTGTTGTAGTTCATGTAAAAACTGACTTATAGTGTTAACCAGTGACATACATGACTTTCAATCAAACCCATCTACAATATGTCACTATTACAGATAATCCCAATAATGACCTACCATCACCTCTATGCACTCCCAGACATTTAAGTTCAACCTCATTAACAATTCTGTACATATTAGGTGACTACTCCCCCCTTCTCTATCGTCTATCTCTTGGTACGATATATTCTACATTTTAAGGCTCATGTCTGGTTAGTTCATATTAATGAAATCATACGATCGCTATCCTTTTGTCTGGCTTATTTCACTCATCATTATGTCCTCAAGGTTCATCCATGTTATCATATGCTTCAGGACCTCATTCCTTCTTACTGATGCATAATATTCCATCATGTGTATAAACCGTATTTTGTTTATCCACTCATCTGTTGATGGACTCTTGGATTGCTTCCATCTTTTGGCAATTGTGAATAATGCTGCTAGAAACATCCGTGTGCAAATGTCGCTTCGTGTCCCTGCTTTCAGCTCTTCTGGGTGTATGCCAAATAGTGGAATGGCTGGATCACAGGGCAACTCAACATTTAGTTTTTGAGGAACTACCTTGGCCCATTTTAAAATTGGATTGTTTGTCTTCTTTATATATGCTGGATAATAAACCCTTATCAGATATATGGTTTCCAATTCTGTAGGTTTTCTTTTCACTCTCTTGAAAATGTTTTTTTTGTTTTTTGTTTTTAAACATGGGCAGGCACCGGGAATTGAACCCGGGTCCTCTGGCATGGCAGGCAAGCACTCTGCCTGCTGAGCCACCGTGGCCCGCCCAAAAATGTTCTTTGATGCATTTATGCATTAAAAATGTTTATATTTTTAATTTGAATGAACTCCATTTTATCTATGTTTTCTTTTGTTGCTTGTGTTTTTGGTGTAAAATCTAAAAATCCACTGCCAATTACAAGGTCCTAAAGATATTTCCATATATTTTCTTGTAAGAGTTTTATAGCATTAGCTGTTATATTTAGGTGGTTTATCCATTTTGAATTAACTTTGTATGTGATGAGAGATAGTGGTCCATAATAGTCTTTTTTTTTTTTTTTTTAACGATTCCACAATTTTAGGTTTTTACTTCTAGCTACTCTAAGGTACTGGAGACTAAAAGAAATATCAATATAATGATTCAGCAATTATATGCTTTTGCTAAACCCAATCTTCTCCCCTATCACCTTTGATCCTTCTCTCACTCTTTAGGGGTATTGGGCTATGGCCATATTAACTTTTTCACGTTGGAAGGGGCTATTGATAAAATGGGGTATGTGGATGGAACTAGTTGTAGGTTTCTGGAAAGTTACCCTAGTGCATGGAACCTTTGTAGGATCTTGTATATTGTCACAGCACCATTTGCTGAAGAAACTGTTTTTTCCCCATTGAATGGGCTTGTCTCCCTTGCCGAAAATCAACTGGCCATAGACTTGTGGATTTTGTCAAATGCCTTTTCTACGTCAATTGAGATGATTTTTTTTTTCCTCTCCTTCCATTAATGTTCTGTATTGCATTGACTGATTTTGGTATGTTCAATCATCCTTACATTGTTTCTAGAATAAGCCCTACTTGGTCATGGTGTGTGATCCTTTTACTATACTGTTAGATTCAGTTTGCCAGCATTTTGTTGAGGGTTTTTAATATTCATATGCACATGGGATACTGGTTTGTAAATTTCTTTTTTTGTGCTGTCTATATTTGGCTTTGGTGTCAGGATAGAATGAGTAGGAATTAACCTCTCCTCTTTTATTTTTTGGAAGAGTTTGAAGAAGGATTGGCACTAAGTCTTCTTTAAGTGTTTGGTAGAATTCAGCTGTGAAACTAGCCAGTCCTGGACTTTTCTTTGTTGGGAGGTTTTTAAATTTTGATCCAACTTCTTTACTTGTTAAAGACCTGTTGAAAATTTCTATTTCTTCTTGAGTCTGATTAGGTAATCTGTATGTTTCTAGGAGTTGGTCCATTTCATGTAGGTTTTCTAATTTGTTGCATATAATTGTTTATAGTACCCTCTTATAATTCTTTTTATTTCTCCAAGGTAGGGAGTAATGTCTGTATTTTCATTCCTAATTTTAGTTATTTGTGTCCTTTCTTTTTCTTTGTCCGTCTTGCTAAAGTTTTGTCAGTTTTGTTGAGCTTCTCAAAAAAAGCAACTTTTGATTTTGTTGGTTTTCTTGATTTTTTTTTCCATGTTCTATTTCATTTATCTCTGCCCTAATCTTACTATTTCCTTCCTTCTACTAACTTGGAGTTCAGTTTGTTCTTGTTTCTTTAAGTGTGAAGTTAGGTTACCTTTCTTCTTTTTTAATGTCGGCATTTAGAACTGTAGTTTTCCCTCTGAGCACTGCCTGTACTGCATTCCATACATTTTCATGTGCTGTGTTTTTGTTTTTGTTCACCTTAAGATATTTCCTAATTTCCTTTGTGATTTCTTCTTTGACTCATTGGTTGTTTAATAGTGTATTGCTTAATTTCCATGTATTTGTAAAATTTCCAGTTTTCCTTCTGTTATTGATTTCTAGCTTTATTCCATTGCGGTCAGAGAAATTACTCTGTGATTTCAATATTTTCAAGTTTATTAAAATTTGATTTGCGGCCTAACATATGGTCTATCCTGGAAATTGTTCCATTTCCAGAAGAATGTGTATTCTGCTCTCTTGGGGTGGAATATTCTCTCTATGTATATATCTACTAGATTTAACTAGATAATAGTGTTGTTCAAGTACTCTATTTCCTTATTGATCTTCTGCTTCTATGTTCTATCAATTATTGAAAATGGTGTATTGAAGTCTCCAACTCTAATTGTAGAACTATTGTCGCCTCAGTTCTGTCAGTTTTGCTTCCTATGTTTTGAGGCTCTTTTTGTGAGGCGCATATATGTTTATAACCATTATATATTCTTGCTGGATTGAACCTTTTCATAATATATAATATCCTTCTTTGTCTCTTGTAATGTTTTTTGGCTTATAGTCTATTTTATCTGACACCACTACTGTTTGAATGGAATATCTTTTTTTCACCCTTTTACTTTCAATCTCTTTGTGTCTTTGTATTGAAAGCGAGTGCCTTGTAGACAACATATAGATAGATCATGATTTTTCATCCAATCTACCAATCTCTGTCTTTTCATAAGGGAGTTTAATCCATTGATACTTAATGCAATAACAGAGAGAAGGATTTACTTCTACCATAGCTATTTGTTTTCTGTATGTCTTGTTTGTTTTTTGCTTCTCAGTTACTCCATTACTGCCTTTTTTTTTGTATTTGCTTGCTTTTTTACTGAGTGCAATTTTTATAACCTTCTTCTTTACTTATGATCCTGTCTGAACTAGCACTCTCCCACTCTGTGAATACTTTATTTTCCATAGGGCTTATCACCATCTAATATATTTTTCTTCCTACATTATAATATAAAGGCAGATACTATCTTTTTCAAGCATTGTTTTGTTCAATAATATTCAAATATTATTTCAAACATATAATGTTTATGCATTTTTTAAGTTGTTTGAAGCTATTAACCACATCAGTGAAAAGATAAGTGGAAAAGCTGTAGGAAAAGTGTTAATGCAGTATCATGGGAGACCCAGGTTTGATTCCCGGACTATTCATTCCCCTCCCCGCACAAAAAAGTGTTAATGGAGTATCTGTGCAGGAAAGCAGTAGAGAACTGTGATCCAAGAATTTTATACCCAGACATGTTGTCCTTTAAGTATTAAGACACAGAAAGACATTTTTAAGCAGGGAATATTCTTCTTGAAATCAAGCCAACCAAGAAATGAATCAAAATAAAGAACTCAGGCATGGAGAAAATGTAGTATAAGAAATAGTGGTGAACCCTTAATCATTCCACTTAAATAAGAGATTTTTGTGGGGGGAGGTGGTTGCATGGTCCGGGAAATGAACTAGGGAGTTTTTGGAATTTTGGTTATCATGAGAATGTTTATAAATCTTGACAAAGCTAAAAAATGTATAACCAATAACAAATAGGAGGATAGAGGTGGGGAAATGGGAGGAATTGTAAGACTGTTAATTTCTTCATTATTCAGAGAAGAGAAATGTTACTGCCTAAATTAAAAATGGAGTTAAAAACATGACACACCCCGCCCACAAGCTCTAAAGTTTTTTATAATCCATTTTGCATAGTTTCAGAATTTTTAAAGAACTGTATTTCTTTTGGTAAAAAACATTCTCCTAAATTCAGTAGTTCTTAAGTTTTACTTTACTTTCTTATTCTCTGTTTAAATTCAAGTAAAATTAAGTGCAATACTTTTTAAAATAATGTGCTTAATGTGATACCATTTTAATAAAACTTGGTCGATCTATCCAACTACCCATCTACTCACTTATCTGCTCACCTACCACCCGTCCTTCCATTACTCTGTTATGTAGATACTAAGGTACCTGGAATAATTCACCTGATGTTAATGAATGTTATTTTGGGATATGTTTTAGTTTGCTAGCTGCTGGAATGCGATGTACCAGAAACAAAATGACTTTTAAAAAGGGGAATTTAATAAGTTGCTAGTTTACAGTTCTAAGGCTGAGAAAATGTCCCAATTAAAACAAGTCTAGAGAAATCTCCAATTTAAGGCATCTGGGGAAAGATACCTTGGTTCAAGAAGGCTGATGAAGTTCAGGGTTTCTCTCTAAAGTGTGAAGGCACATGGCAAACATGGTCAGAGTTTCTCTGTCATCTGGAAGGGCACATGGTGAATGTAGCCTCATCTGCTAGTTTCTCCCCTGGCTTCCTGTTTCGTGAAGCTCCCTGGGAGGCATTTTCCTTCCTCATCTCCAACAGTCGCTGGCTGGTGGACTCTCTGCTTCTTGTGGCTACATCATTCTACTCTCTCAGAATCTCCTCCTTTCTCCAAAATGTTTCCTCTTTTATTGGATTCCAGTAAAGTAATCAAGACCCACCTGGAATGGTTGAAGACACATCCCCACCTAATCCAGCTTAACAACCACTCTTGATTGAGTCACATCTCCAGGGAGATGATCTAATTACAGTTTCCAACATACAGTACTGAATAGGGATTAGAAGACACGGCTGCCTTTACAAAATGGGATTAGGATTAAAATACAGCTTTTCTAGGGTACATAAACCTTTTCAAACCAGCACAGACTAGTTTAGAATTTGAACTTTTTCCTTTTTTGCATTGTTCTGTATTTCTTGAGTGTTAATAATTGACAAGGTATCATTCTTATAAAATAATAAGATCCTGACTCTGCCATATCGTTGTATGATGGTTTCGCTCTATTTGACTTATTTTCTTGAGGAAAAATCTAAGCCATTGAGCATGATGGTCTCACTTCCTTATTACTTGGAACTGTCTGGCTCTCTGGTCTTGTCCCAAGCCCGCTCCCCATCTCCACCTCCCAAGTGCCAGTCTACTCCCATATACCACGCTGTCTCTCCTGGCTCCAGGTGTTGTGCACTTGTTGCTACGAGCTTGGAGAGTCTTTCCCCTCAGCACCCCCTTTACTCACCAGTCAACCTCTACTCATCCTTCAGCCTTAACCCAAGCCTCAGTGAAGACATGATCCTTATTCCCCACCCCTGCAACTGGAATGCCAGCCCATGATATAGGTCTTGTTCACACCTGTGTCCCCAGCACCTTTAACAGTGCCTGGTACAGGGCAAATGTTTAATAAGGTGAGTATAGAAAGGGAGATAAGAAAGAGGGAGGAAAGAACAGACAAATTATGTTCAATAAATACTGACCCATGCCCAACTAATTTCCAACGCAAATCCCCTCCCTTGTTCTTCCTCTATTCATCCCTAAGAGAAAGTCAGGGCAACCTGAGAATTCTGCAAAAGGGGCAGGTGTCATTGCAGACAAGGGACTCACGTCCCGATAACTGGGACAATGATGGTGATGGCGGCACCGGTAGCAGCAGCGTCTGCCTTCTGTTGAGCTCCTTCTGTAAACCATCTGTGGGATGGAACATTTCATGGGAATTATTTGTGAAGGTCTAGGGGTCCATGGAGACCCACACTTCCAGGGTGGTGTGAGATCCAGAAGTGGTTGTGGTTTATATGCACAGTGGCAAAATCGAGACACCATGATTTCTGGACTGAGACGGGGAGGTGACTCCTGTGGGCCTGTGTGGTTTTGTCTTCTGTGGGCATGCCGTGTCTTCTCCTGGAGGGTCTGCCTTCCTGGTCCCTGAAACTCCTTGCAAGCTCAGATGGGGGCTTGCTTCTCCATGGGGAACTCTTTAATTGACCCTGGTTTCATGTTCAGGACAGCTCTACTTTTTATTCCCAAGAGCTATAATATTAAGTTTGAAAATAACATTTTCCACTCATGGCTATGGTGAATATTTAATATTCTCAAGTCATCAAGGCTATGTTTGTTTTTGTCTCTCAAAGCAAATTAAGGTTCATTGAAGGAAGAGAATTTTCATTTTCTTTTGTCTCTCCTTACAAGATAAAACTCTACCTGTCAGAGTCGATGTTTGCTCACTGAGTGCGTAGGTAAAAGCAATTACGAGTTTTACTTTGGGAGTTGAGAAAGTTATCTTGTTTTAAGTTGGCTTGGAATCTAGAAGATTACTGGATAAAGTGGCATTTTCTAGTGCTACCATAAAACTGAGCATGTGTATAAAAAGTGAGTGATCCACCAACATTAAAAATATTTCTTTTTTCCCTATGGCTAGGAAGTGAATTTTAAGAGCCAGCTCCAAAGGAAATACTTGCTTGAGTCTCTGTGGCTATTCTTGGATCTATATTACAACTTTTGTACCTCGGTTTCCACAGTGCAACGTTATATTTTCTTCCTTACATTATTGGGAGAAATTCATATTCCTAAACATGGACTTCAAATTTATCTGAATGATTTAGTCCAGTCCCACAAAATTTGGGGTCTGTTTTCAGTCTTGTTTATTTGACTTCTTCGCTTTAGGAGTCAGGCTGATGCAAGAAAAATCCAGCAATTAAACCTTGAGTTTCAAACAACTGTAGGAAGAAGTGGCATCTGTCTATTATTTTAGTCCCAATCCTTGTTTTCTCCTTGGCAATTTTATGTGTGTGTGTTTATTATTAACTTAAAAATAAACATTTGTTTTTGTTGTTAATTCTTTCTCTTGGAAACTTATAGCCATTGTGGAAATACAATCCTGCCAGGTTGTAATTTGAATTTACTTCTAAATACTTGGTAGAGGGTGGAAGACGGCCTCACCTCTCTTATGAAATGATTTTACCCAGTTCACATTTGATCCAGATGGTTGTGTTAAGGCAAGATATTAGTGTTTTACATCCTAGTAAAGCTATTAAAAATCTATCTAGTGAGGATAGAGAAATTCTTGGAAGTCCATCTATTTCCAAGGAATGGTTGGCCTTGGAGAGATTTACATGTAGCTTCAACTTGATCTATGGACAGAGGTGCAGAATGAAGGTCTTTAGCACTTCTAGACCAAGTAAATCAGGGAATTTTTCTGTTAATGAGGAAATCAAATTTCTTTGGTATATATATATATATATATATATATATATTTTTTTTTTTTTTTTTTTCCAAGAGGCACTACTTCCTCTTCTTGGCTCGTGTTTGCAGGGAAAGGTGAGATTTTCATAATGGTCAGGGAAAAGTTTCTTCATTTCTTCAATTCCCAACACTCAGAAATACGCACATGGAGTGGATGGATGCCAAGCCTGCCCTTAACATGGTGGACACATTTTGGCACCTCTGATGGAGTCAGTTTCTTTTAAGAAAAAATATTTGCCCTTTCATGTTGTTAGTGTGGGTAGAGAGGTGATGAGAAAACACTCTTCCAAGTAAAGAGGATTAGGGACATGCATGCGAGGGGCCAAGCATCAGCTCCCAGTTCCCACAGGCCTCTCCCTCCCCCCGAGGTGCCCTGGGCCCTGTAAATATCCAGTCGAGGTTAGAAAGGACCCTTCAAACTCAGAAGTACCCGCCCAGGGCAAGAGACTTTTCACGAATTGGATTCTGAATCCTGCTTCTTGCTTCAAAGACCTCAGTGGAAGCTCTGAACTATAAGGAGAGAGGTATTTCTAGGATGCCTCATCCATAAAATGGAAAAGCTGTATTAGCTATTGGTAAAGACTCTTCCCAGCTCTTGAATTCCACGTCTCTATGATTCTAGGGGGCAGAACGGAAACAAGTCTTTGACTTACAGAGAGCACTGGGGAAGGACTTACCGGAAAGAGAGTACTGTGCACAAAAGCACCTCATGTCAGAAAAAAAAAGAACAGGTTCCAGAGAAAGTAGAGGGAAACAATGCCTCTATTGCTGAATAAGAAAATGTGGTAGAAACTGTTCCACATGATATGTTAATGGAGAATAAACTAGATCTGTCCCACATTTTCTCTCTTCTCCTTCTCACTTTGTCTAAATTTCCTGTTAGGGAGCTTCAGGGGACATTTCCCATGAAAATTGTTTCTTCAAGGCCATTCTCCCCTTTTCTCCTTCTCTCTGTCTCTCTGTCTCTGTCTCTGTCTCTCTCAAAGCTGAAATAGGATGAGGCCGGTGACATTGCTGTAAGGAGTGTCGGCAAGGAGACAGCCAAGCACAACAGGCTTGGAGACGAAGTTCCTTCGCTCCTCCAGCCTGCAGGAAAGCAATGCCAGCTGCTTCCTTTGAAGTGTTCCTCTATGTTTCTTCTAGGATCAGGGAGCTTCCTGTACTGCATTAGCTTTTTTTTTTTTTAAATCCCTTTTCCATTAGCCAGAAATAAAAAGTGGAAAAAATTTAATGAATTGTGGAAAGAAGTGGAACACGGGCGTGTGTGTCAACAATGAGGTTTTATAGGCACATGGAAATCTCCCCTGTATAAGCTTTTGTGATTATTTTTAGAATCAGAATTGGTCTCAGTGTAGCCTGAGAGATGGAGTGGGAAAGGAACATCTCCACTTTTACTCTACGGTTCAATCCCGTGGTATAAGTTTGCCTTTCTTAATTGTGTTGAACCCCCAAAAAGACATGTTCGAGTCCCAACCCCAGTCCTGCGGTTGTGAACTGATCTTCAAAAGTAAGATCTTTGAAGATGTTATTAGTTAAGGCGTTCCCACAGTGAATCAGGGTGGGCTTTAGTCCATACGGCTCAAGTCCTTGTCAGCAGAGGGAACTTGGCACAGGGTTATGAGGCAGACAGGGAGAGAGATGGCCATGGGATGAGGTAGAGACTGAGTTATGGATCGCTGGCTGCTACCACCAAAATGTTACCCACTCCAGAGAAAGCACAGGCCTTCCAACATTTTGATTTTGGACTTCTAGTCCCCCCCCCCCCCCCCCCCACTATGGGAAAATAAACTCTAGGCAGGCTCGGGAAATACTTCACAGTAATTAGAGACACTGACTTTGAAGGACAGTGCTGCAAGGATGGTCTAGATGCCCACCAAGCCCACTTCACCTTCCTGGGCACACAGAGGACCCCATCTCAGCCTCCACTGAGTCAGGTTAGGGTCACAGGACTGGGTCCTGGCCACTAGAATGAGGGTGGATGTGAAATCTGCCACTTCCAGGTCTGCCGATAACACCCACTGCGTGAGCATCCAGGCTTTCTCTTCCTCTTTTACTTGGCGATCACGTGTTTAAAATATTGACATCACAAGTGATAGAAGGCTGGGTCCTTCAGTCACTGTTGAAAAGAGAGCTGCCAAGGAGAGCCCACCCCCCAATCCACATTAGACTGTGATGTAAGGAAAAGACTGGATTACAACATTAAGATGTTGGGGTTGTCTGTTATAGGAGATAGTGTGTTTTATCCTGACTGACACAGACGAGTAAGTTTTGGCTGGTGGAATTGTATGACGTCTTCCTCTACCCTTTAGCAGGACATTCATTACAGTTATAGTTATTGCTTGTCATATATGCCCTCACACCATGTGAGGGACCACATCTTTCTTGCTTTCCATTCTATCCTTAGGACTTGTCACAGTATATGACACATAGTAGTATTTAATCAACTAATGGCTAAGAATGGGCTTTTGGGGGGAGCACATTCAGTAGTCTAAGGTGACAGTGGTGTAGAGTATATATAGAAAGGACAGGTAGGGCTATCTTGGGGACCCTTAAACATGAGATGAGGAGTTGGTGTTTATTTTGGTGGACTGTATCCTGAAGCCTCCTCCCCACTGACTACCACATGGTCTCTTTCTTTTTGTAAACCTCAGAAACTTATTGAAGGTTGCCCATATCTCTAGCCCAACTCGCTAGAAATCTGTTCAATTCCCAAAGAGATCTGTGGTCCTTATAATATGGGTCCCATTGTTTGAAGATGATGGAAAAGTAAACTCAGCTGGCATAAGGATAAACGCCATTGGCTCATATTACCTAGACATCCAGGATGGACATTGTTGGCTTCAGGCATGGGTGAATCGAGTTCTTAGAATGTTGTCAGGAATTTCTGCTTCTTTCTGCTTGTTAGAAGTGACAGTGGGCCAGTTGCAGACCTGGGCCTTAACAGGCATCTCACACATCCACTTCCCTCCTGCATTTCGGCTATCACCAGAATGAACGCCTGGTAGCAGACCAGAGTCCGACCCTCAGTCAAAGCCAAACTCAGCAGGAACCACAGCTTTAAGTAGAGCTAGGGTGACCAACATGTCTGGGTTTTCCCAGGACCATCCTGGCTCTACAACTGGTGTCTCACATCCTGGAACCCGCTCCCCCCCACCCCAAGTTCTCATCAACCAGAATGGTTGGGCACCCTAAGCAGAGCAGCCCAGCAATATCAGCCAACACTTAACAAGCCTAGAATGGTGAGAAATACTGTTGAACGTCACTGAGATTTTTATGGTTATTCATTATACAGCAATTGCTGACTGAGTCAGTGAATGTGCTAGAAAATTGACACGACTCATGAATTCATGTCATAGAAAACCAACTGTAATACTAAAGTTCAAGAATATTTGCCATAAAAATAATTATCTGGCCCGCCCTCCTCTCCCCTCTTTGTCCGCCCGCGCGGCGCCCACACCCCGCAGCAGCCGGCCCGCCCACCCTCCTCTCCCCTCTTTGTCCACCGGCCCGGCGCGCGGCGCCCACACCCCGCAGCAGCCGGCCTGCCCGCCCTCCTCTCCCCTCTTCCCCTTCCTGCTCCGGCGGCTCTCCAACCACCACCGTGCCCTCTTCCGCCTTCACCGGCTCCTCCGCCACCAGCCTCGACAGCCTTGCCACCCTCACCTTTCCTCCTCCAGAACAGCTACTGGGGGAGTGGAGACAATACAGAGCAGCTCCCAGAGCCACAGCAGAGATCAAAGGGACAGCGTACCCCATCCTGGAATGGCTGACTGTCTGGGAGAACCAGCTCCGGTGAGATCACCGAGGGGCGCGGGCTTTCCCGGGCGGGACGGCAAGCGGCCGGAGTCCCTCCCTTCCTCCTTCCCAGGCCAGCTGGCAGAATTGGGCAGGCAGTCCCCTTG
Organism: Tamandua tetradactyla; assembly: GCF_023851605.1. Taxonomy (NCBI): domain Eukaryota; kingdom Metazoa; phylum Chordata; class Mammalia; order Pilosa; family Myrmecophagidae; genus Tamandua; species Tamandua tetradactyla. Next base: position 7,980,303 of record NC_135331.1, on the reverse strand, counting down.
GGCTGCGGTGGCTGGCGCCCCCACCACGCGAGGCCCCCCGGACCAACTGAGAGAGTTGGGTCAGAAATCCCCAGACTGCGGAGAACGGTGACCGGGGGGTCCCTTCCAAACACATGACTCCCCAGTCCGGCTGGGAACAGTGCACTCTCCCGGGCTGCGACAGCTGGCGCCCTCCCGCCACGCTTGGCGCCCCGGGCCAACTAGGAAATTTGGTCGGGCGCTCTCCCGTGCTGCGGCGGCCGGCAAACCTCCCCGCGTTCGGACCCCCGGGCCAGCTGGCACTCTTCCAAGACGCTTTGGCTGCCGAACCTCCCCTACAGCGAGGGTTTTCCAGAGTTAAAGGACCCACAGCAACTTTCACTGGTGGAACCCGTAGACAAACGTGTGCCACGAGCGCCACCTACTGGGCAGGATAAGAAAAACAGAACCCAGAGATTTCACAGAAAAATCTTTCAACCTGTGGGGTCCAACACCCAGGGAAATCTGACTAAATGCCCAGACGGCAGCAGAAGATAACGGATCACGCTCAGAAAATTGAAAATATGGCCCAGTCAAAGGAACAAACCAATAGTTCAAATGAGATACAGGAGCTGAAACAACTAATGCTGAATATACGAACAGAAATGGAAAACCTCTTCAAAAATGAAATCGATAAATTGAGGGAGGACATGAAGAAGACATGGGCTGATCAAAAAGAAGAAATAGAAAAACTGAAAAAACACAAATCACAGAGCTTATGGAAGTGAAGGATAAAGTAGAAAAGATGGAAAAAACAATGGATACCTACAATGATAGATTTAAAGAGACAGAAGATAGAATTAGAGATTTGGAGGATGGAACATCTGAATTCCAAAAAGAAACAGAAACTATCCAGAAAAGAATGGAAAAATTTGAACAGGGTATCAGGGAACTCAAGGACAATGTGAACCGCACAAATATATGTGTTGTGGGTGTCCCAGAAGGAGAAGAGAAGGGAAAAGGAGGAGAAAAACTAATGGAAGAAATTATCACTGAAAATTTCCCAACTCTTATGAGAGACCTAAAATTACAGATCCAAGAAGTGCAGCGCACCCCAAAGAGATTAGACCCAAATAGGTGTTCCCCAAGACACTTACTAGTTAGAATGTCAGAGGTCAAAGAGAAAGAGAGGATCTTGAAAGCAGTGAGAGAGAAGCAATCCATCACATACAAGGGAAACCCAATAAGACTATGTGTAGATTTCTCAGCAGAAACCATGGAAGCTAGAAGACAGTGGGATGATATATTTAAGTTACTAAAAGAGAAAAACTGCCAACCAAGACTCCTGTATCCAGCAAAATTGTCCTTTAAAAATGAGGGAGAAATTAAAACATTCTCAGGCAAAAAGTCACTGAGAGAATTTGTGACCAAGAGACCAGCTCTGCAAGAAATACTAAAGGGAGCACTAGAGTCAGATACAAAAAGACAGAAGAGAGAGGCATGGAGAAGAGTGTAGAAAGAAGGAAAGCCAGATATGATATATATAATACAAAAGGCAAAATGGTAGAGGAAAATATTATCCAAACAGTAATAACTCTAAATGTTAATGGACTGAATTCCCCAATCAACAGACACAGACTGGCAGAATGGATTAAAAAACAGGATCCTTCTATATGCTGTCTACAGGAAACACATCTTAGACCCAAAGATAAATATGGGTTGAAAGTGAAAGGTTGGGAAAAGATATTTCATGCAAATAACAACCAGAAAAGAGCAGGAGTGGCTATACTAATATCCAACAAATTAGACTTCAAATGTAAAACAGTTAAAAGAGACAAAGAAGGACACTATATACTAATAAAAGGAACAATTAAACAAGAAGACATAACAATCATAAATATTTACGCACCGAACCAGAATGCCCCAAAATACGTGAGGAATACACTGAAAACACTGCAAAGGGAAATAGACACATATACCATAATAGTTGGAGACTTCAGTTCCCCACTCTCATCAAGGGACAGAACATCTAGACAGAGGATCAATAAAGAAATAGAGAATCTGAATATTACTATAAATGAGCTAGACTTAACAGACATTTATAGGACATTACATCCCACAACAGCAGGATACACCTTTTTCTCAAGTGCTCATGGATCATTCTCAAAGATAGACCATATGCTGGGTCACAAAGCAAGTCTTAACAAATTTAAAAATATTGAAATCATACACAACACTTTCTTGGATCAAAAAGGAATGAAGTTGGAAATCAATAATAGACGGAGTGCCAGAAAATTTACAAATACATGGAGGCTCAACAACACACTCTTAAACAACCAGTGGGTCAAAGAAGAAATTGCAAGAGAAATTAGTAAATACCTAGAGGCGAATGAAAATGAAAACACAACATATCAAAACTTATGGGACGCAGCAAAGGCAGTGCTAAGAGGGAAATTTATTGCCCTAAATGCCTTTATCAGAAAAGAAGAAAAGGCAAAAATGCAGGAATTAACTGTCCACTTGGAAGAACTTGAGAAAGAACAGCAAACTAACCCCAAAGCAAGCAAAAGGAAAGAAATAACAAAGATTAGAGCAGAAATAAATGAAATTGAAAACAATAGAGAAAATCAATAAGACCAGAAGTTGGTTCTATGAGAAAATCAATAAGATTGATGGGCCCTTAGCAAGATTGACAAAAAGAAGAAGAGAGAGGATGCAAATAAATAAGATCAGAAATGGAAGAGGAGACATAACTACTGACCTCACAGAAATAAAGGAGGTAATAACAGGATACTATGAACAACTTGATGCTAATAAATACAACAATTTAGATGAAATGGACGGGTTCCTGGAAAGACATGAACAACCAACTTTGACTCAAGAAGAAATAGATGACCTCAACGAACCAATCACAAGTAAAGAGATTGAATTAGTCATTCAAAAGCTCCCTAAAAAGAAAAGTCCAGGACCAGACGGCTTCACATGTGAATTCTATCAAACATTCCAGAAAGAATTAGTACCAACTCTCCTCAAACTCTTCAAAATAATCGAAGTGGAGGGAAAACTACCTAATTCATTCTATGAAGCCAACATCACCCTCATACCAAAACCAGGCAAAGATATTACAAAAAAAGAAAACTACAGACCAATCTCTCTAATGAATATAGATGCAAAAATCCTCAATAAAATTCTAGCAAATCGTATCCAACAACACATTAAAAGAATTATACATCATGACCAAGTAGGATTCATTCCAGGTATGCAAGGATGGTTCAACATAAGAAAATCAATTAATATAATACACCATATCAACAAATCAAAGCAGAAAAATCACATGATCATCTCAATTGATGCAGAGAAGGCATCTGACAAGATTCAACATCCTTTCCTGTTGAAAACACTTCAAAAGATAGGAATACAAGGGAACTTCCTTAAAATGATAGAGGGAATATATGAAAAACCCACAGCTAATATCATCCTCAATGGGGAAAAATTGAAAACTTTCCCCCTAAGATCAGGAACAAGACAAGGATGTCCACTATCACCACTATTATTCAACATTGTGTTGGAAGTTCTAGCCAAAGCAATTAGACAAGAAAAAGAAATACAAGGCATCAAAATTGGAAAGGAAGAAGTAAAACTATCACTGTTTGCAGACGATATGATACTATACGTAGAAAACCCAGAAAAATCTACAACAAAATTACTAGAGCTAATAAATGAGTACAGCAAAGTAGCAGGCTACAAGATCAACATTCAAAAATCTGTAGCGTTTCTATACACTAGTAATGAACAAGCTGAGGGGGAAATCAAGAAACGAATCCCATTTACAATCGCAACTAAAAGAATAAAATACCTAGGAATAAATTTAACTACAGAGACAAAAGACCTATACAAAGAAAACTACAAAAAACTGCTAAAAGAAATCACAGAAGACCTAAATAGATGGAAGGGCATACCGTGTTCATGGATTGGAAGACTAAATATAATTAAGATGTCAATCCTACCTAAACTGATCTACAGATTCAATGCAATACCAATCAAAATCCCAACAACTTATTTTTCAGAATTAGAAAAACCAATAAGCAAATTTATCTGGAAGGGCAGGTTGCCCCGAATTGCTAAAAACATCTTGAGGAAAAAAAACGAAGCTGAAGGTCTCGCGATGCCGGACTTTAAGGCATATTATGAAGCCACAGTGGTCAAAACAGCATGGTATTGGCATAAAGATAGATATATCGACCAATGGAATCGAATAGAGTGCTCAGATATAGACCCTCTCATCTATGGACATTTGATCTTTGATAAGGCAGTCAAGCCAACTCACCTGGGACAGAACAGTCTCTTCAATAAATGGTGCCTAGAGAACTGGATATCCATATGCAAAAGAATAAAAGAAGACCCGTATCTCACACCTTATACAAAAGTTAACTCAAAATGGATCAAAGATCTAAACATTAGGTCTAAGACCATAAAACAGAGGAAAATGTAGGGAGATATCTTATGAATCTTACAACTGGAGGCGGTTTTGTGGACCTTAAACCTAAAGCAAAAGCACTGAAGAAAGAAAGAAATAAATGGGAGCTCCTCAAAATTAAACACTTTTGTGCATCAAAGAACTTCATCAAGAAAGTAGAAACACAGCCTACACAATGGGAGATAATATTTGGAAATGACATATCAGATAAATTCTAGTATCCAGAATTTATAAAGAGATTGTTCAACTCAACAACAAAAAGACAGCCAACCCAATTACAAAATGGGAAAAAGACTTGAACAGACACCTACCAGAAGAGGAAATACGGATGGCCAAGAGGCACATGAAGAGATGCTCAATGTCCCTGGCCATTAGAGAAATGCAAATCAAAACCACAATGAGATATCATCTCACACCCACCAGAATGGCCATTATCAACAAAACAGAAAATGACAAGTGCTGGAGAGGATGCGGAGAAAGAGACACACTTATCCACTGTTGGTGGGAATGTCAAATGGTGCAACCACTGTGGAAAGCAGTTTGGCGGTTCCTCAAAAAGCTGAATATAGAATTGCCATACGACCCAGCAATACCATTGCTAGGTATCTACTCAAAGGACTTAAGGGCAAAGACACAAATGGACATTTGCACACCAATGTTTATAGCAGCGTTATTTACAATTGCAAAGAGATGGAAACAGCCAAAATGTCCATCAACAGAAGAATGGCTAAACAAACTGTGGTATATACATACGATGGAATATTATGCAGCTTTAAGACAAGATAAACTTATGAAGCATGTAATAACATGGATGGACCTAGAGAATATTATGCTGAGTGAGTCCAGCCAAAAACTAAAGGACAAATACTGTATGGTCCCACTGATGTGAACGGACATTCGAGAATAAACTTGAAATATGTCATTGGTAACAGAGTCCAGCAGGAGTTAGAAACAGGGTAAGACAATGGGTAATTGAAGCTGAAGGGATACAGACTGTGCAACAGAACTAGATACAAAAACTCAAAAATGGACAGCACAATAATACCTAATTGTAAAGTAATCATGTTAAAACACTGAATGAAGCTGCATCTGAGCTATAGGGTTTTTTTTGTTTTTGTTTTTGTTTTTTACTATTATTACTACTTTTATTTCTTTTCTCTATATTAACATTTTATATCTTTTTCTGTTGTGTTGCTAGTTCCTCTAAACCGATGCAAATGTACTAAGAAACGATGATCATGCATCTATGTGATGATGTTAAGATTTACTGAGTGCATATGTAGAATGGTATGATTTCTAAATGTTGTGTTAATTTCTTTTTTTTTTCTTTCCGTTAATAAAAAAAAAGGTAAAAAAAAAAATAATAATTATCTGAAAGTTTACAAGTGAGGGAATCATAGAAACTTAGAATTAACATCAATACAGAGAAATTATCTGGTCCAAGTACTGTCTTTAGGCAGGTGATAATTGCATAGTACTTACATTATTTATTCATTTATATATATCTAGTCACCCAAATGAAATAAGCAACTTGAACTAAGGTGCCATAGGTTTTTTGTAGAATCTAACATAATGTCTTTTCCATGATAGATACTAAATAACCTACATGTTAAATATAAATAATATATGGGAAAGATGTATTGATTTAGATGGCATGCCTCTCCCTTCGTTCCAGGTTAGGTGCTCCTACTTTATGCTCTCGTAATATCTGCCCCATCCGAATAGGTATCACAGTATATTTTATTGATGCTTATGTCTCTGTGATGACAACTAATCTGTAAATTCTTAGAGGCCAGTGTCCATGTGTGTGTTTTCCCCAGCACAGTGTCTGAGCGAATGAATAAACAAGTGAGTGAGGGAAAAGATAGGCTTGGCACAGAGTTTTTACTTGGAGCATTTTGATTTTTTTTTTTTTTTTTTACATTTTCCTCCTCCTCCATCTTTATTACAACTGTTATTGAAATGAAAAATTCATATATGCAGTTTATTGGAAGAGATGGACATTTCTTTCATGGCAGTTGGTTTCATTTTGCTGGCATTGACTGAGGAGGGAGCAAAGAGAAGCAGAGACTAAGGTACAGGATGGGGAGATAAAGAGGAACTTCTTGACCTAGTTTGAAGCATCTGACATATTTTCAAGATTTTTATGATTGCTGGGGACAGGGGTGAAGAGTTTGAATGGTGGCTGCCGGTATGCACTGATTTTCACTATTTTTTACATATTTATGGCTATACTGAAAGCCCCATCTTGAGAATAACTGTCAGTTTACATGAATATGTGTGTATGAAGTTTCTGTCTTTCAGGCGGACACTTTTTTGGGTGTCTGAATCTCGGGCATCAAAAAAAATTATACAGACCAGGAAGTTGGACTCTGAATTGTCAGGGCCACATAGGCTAATCAGCTGGTCTCTTTGTAAAGTATTTTCAGCCATGACTTAGGAAGGCTAAACAAGCAAATAAGAGGACACGTGGTTGTAGAATATTCTACCAGTGGAGTATAACTGATAGTTCCCCTTAACAAAATTGTTAGCTCCTCCAGAGATCATCCACTTTCTTTATTTCCCTTAGTGCACCAGTCAGGATGGGCTAGACTATGCTGTAGTAACAAACATCCCCAATATTTCATTGACACATAATGACAAAGGCTTATTTCTTGCTGATACTCCATGTCCACTTTGGGCCTGCTGTGGCTGTGCTGCATGTCCTTATCTCTGGAACCCAGGCTAAAGGAGCAACCCATTTCTGGGTAATTATCAGTCATTGTGACAAAAGGAGAAAAAGAGCATGTTGGACCATGCCCACTCTCCTAAAGCATCTGTTCAGAAATGGCACATCATATTTCCATGTGCATTTCATTGACTGAAGCAAGTCATGTGGCCAAGTTGTCATCAGTGGGGCAAGAAAGCATAATCTTCCCCTGGAGAGGAACAACAGACATTTCTGAACAATAATGCAGTTTGCCAGAGTTGGTACAAATAGAGTCCAATTGTGTAGTTTAAGTTTGGCCAGAAAAGCAATGGACAGACCTAGGGGAGTGAAAGTGAAAAGGAAAAGAAATGAATGTATAGAAAAGCAGTTGTGGAGAAAGAATCAACTGAACTAATTAACCTATTTTAGGAACTAGGCAAACTGACCCTGAAGTTTATTAGGAAGAATGACTAGACAAGGATAGCTGGGAATTTTTTATGATGAAGGGGACACCTACCCCACCAGGCTGTAAACATATAAAGATATAGTAATGAAAGAGAATGGTGTCAAATCAAGACACCAGGAATAAACAAGCAGATCAAGGGTCAAAATAGAGAGTTCAAAAACAGATTTCTTGATATCTTTGATGGCAATAAAGGAGGCACCTCACACATTGGAAGGGATGGCTTGGTTAGTGAAGAGTTAGGGAAAATTGACTCTTCGGAAAAAATATCAGTTGAGTCTCACCTTATCCCATACCCCAAATAAATTTTGGTTGTACCAAGAAAATAAGCATAACAGTAAAATCATGGATAAATTAGGAGAAAATATGGGGAAGAAGGTTTGGTATGCTCTCTGGGTGAGGAAGTTCTTTCTTTCCAAGTATAAAAACAATAAAGCAAATACCTAAGTAAAGAAATTAATAGATTAAAAACTTAAATTTTGTATTTTTCATAGATTCTCTGTATATGTATTTTCCTACCAAAAAAGGAAAGCCAAACATGAACGGGGAAAAATATTATCCAAATATATTAAAGAGTCAGATTCCTAGATACATGAAGTACTTATATAACTAATAAGAATAAGAGTATGATCCTAAAAGAAAAATGAGCAAAGACTCTGCACAGACAATTCATGGAAGGGGATATATAATTAGTCAATACTTAAAAATGAAAAAAAATTAATCTCAGTAATATGAAATAGATGCAAATTAACACTTCGAGATGAGATGTTTTAACCTATTAAATTAGCAAAGATTAAAAAGGGAGAATATTCAGAGCTGGAGAGGCTGCATGGAAAAGGCACTCCTGGATGCTGCTGTGGAAGCCACATTAAAAAGTACCTTCTAGGAGGACAAACACTCTTGGGTCCGGTAATTCACTTTTAGGAATCTTTCTGGTACATGACTTTCAGCTCTTTATCCTAAGGAAATCATCAGAGATGTGATCAAAGATTTGTGCACAAATCATAGTGTAAAAATTTTGGGCACAGGCAACCTGTCCAGTCCCTAGGGTTCAGTTAGACAAATGTGCACAGCCAAGAATAGAGTCACATGAAATGGCACTTTTGGAAAAGACACCTCCCAAGGGCTGCTTAGGGGGACAGAGAGTGTGGAATGCCACACTCTGAATAGGCCCACGATCCAAAAGGGAAAACAGTGGATACAGCACAAGGGCAGCCACTCCCTTTCCTGTCCCTGCCCTCAGCTCTCCCCGGCAACCAATGTGCCCTGTTTCTTACTATCTCCCCGGAGATCTTCTAGGCTGGGATATTAGCCTTAGGAGGAATCTGGGTCAAGAGATGGGGTCTCCAGATAGAGGAGATTTGAGGATGTTCTTAGGCTGGGAAAAAAAAAAACAGCAGGGTGAGAGAGGTTGAAAAGAAACAAGGGAGACAGAGGGGTGCACTGTGTTGGAAACCCAGAGGAAAATGGTGGAAGAGGAACAGAGGAGAGGGCAAGGGGAGGAGGAGAGGAGACGAGGAGGAGAGGAGAAGACAGCAGCAACCTGGGAATAGGTCAGGCCCCATGAAGTGGCCGCCAGGCACCCCTGAGCTTCCCGCTGAGACCCTGGCTTGGCTTCGCGGTGGGGTCTTCAGCCACTGCCGTGAACTTCTCCAACAGGAGGAAACCTGAGGGGTTGGGTTTGAGGAAGAGGTTCATTGATTCAGGGTGGGAGCACCCAAGGGAGGGGAGGCTGTGCTTCCGTGAGTCTTGGCTCGTGGTGGGAAGGGACCAACAGGCTGAGTGGTCAAAAAGGACAGAACACATCTGCGAGGCTGCAGGTAGGGGCATGGGGTCCACAGGGGTGGAAAAGTGAGACTGCTGACAGCACGTGTTTCGGACACTGAGATGCCAAAGGAACATTTTCAGCAACAAGAAATGAAAGGCAGAAAGCTAGCCAGGGGGCCAGGTGGTGACATTCATGGGGCAGAGGCACTTTCACCTTTGTGGACCCCTTTTTCCATAGAACAAAATTAATATTGTATAACCATGTTGGTATACAGGCAAATATATTATTTGACCCAAAAGTTCAGTTTCTATTTTCTGGTTTTAAAAGAAACTAAAACAATTGTCGAGCCCCTAAAACTGCTGTGGTCCCTGGGCTGTGGGAACTGGTGGATACGTCGGCACTGGGTGGAGTCTCTGCAGTCAGGGGATACAGACCTGGGAGTTCCTGGGTGTGAAGTACCCTAGATGTACTTCCAGGGTCCCCGGACCCCTTCCTGCTCGGCTCTTCCAAACCTCTCGTCCTGCCGGAGCGCAGCGTTCCCTCTACCCGGCAGCTCCCGTCTTTCTGACGCTTCCTCTTCCGAGGCCCGGCTGGTCTGCAGGGAGCTCCGGGCACGCGGGCCTGGGCTGGGGGGACCAGGTGCTCGCGGAAGCCCGGCCAGCAGCGGCAAGAGGACATTTTCAGCAACAGTCAGGTTGCAAAGGAGGAGCTGCCCCCACACGCAGAAGGGCAAAGGGCCTGTAACCTGGGGACTCGAGTCGAATCCCCCACATGTGTCTCCTTGAGTTTGGGGGACATAGTGGCCTGATATCTAGACCCCCAATATCTGAGATTAGGGGGTGGAAGTGGTGGCCGCATCGGGTGCTCCCCCCGCTGAGAGTTTTGATTTCTTTGAGGCCACCAGGTTGCTCGTTTGTCCTGGCTGGACCGTGCGTAGCAGAATGAAGAGAGCTCCGTGTCCCTGTACACTCCCAGGAAGGGCTCTTGGCAAGCAGGAAAGAGAATGGAGGAAGTGAATTAGGGACTCTGAAGGCTACCTCCTCCTAAAACATGCCCGTGCTCTGGGGCCATGCAGAAGAAGAGATTGTGCTGTCGGCGCCGCGCCCTCGCGCCTTCCTGCTGGCGCTGTGCCCTTACCGTCGCCAGTTCTTTGCTTTGCTGCTCCCCAACGGAGTTTCACTTTCAAGGCTTCCCCTCTCATCATTTAGCTTGGTTCAACTCCACTCAACCACTCCCCTTGTGTGACGCGTCCCGAGCCACCTTCCTTCATGTTTGTCTCTTTACGCCCCTGTCCTATTGCACGGGCCTCTGATGCCTCCCCTCTCACTACCTCTGTTGTCCAAGCCTTGCCCCACCCATCTTCCGTATGTAGGACAGGTACCCCGTAAATGCATGTAGCAGACACGAATGAAGAGATGATATTGCTTAGCAGAGTGGCTTGGCCTCTGCCAGGCAGCAGGTTAACGGCACCTTCTTTGATGGCTTAGAGACTCCAGAATTGGATTTCTTTCTGACAATGAGCCATCTGTGTAAGAGGTACCTCTCTGGAGGTTTAGCTTTCCTTTTATTATGGGCCACTACCCCTGGCAGTGATTGCCAAACCTGTAGCGCACTTTCAGATAAGTCAGTGATTTATTGCCGTGGGAATGCTGGGATACACAGTCCCCCAGTGGCTTAAAACAATAAGCATTTATTTAGCTCGCAAGGCTGTGGGGCTGCGGGTTAGCAGGGTGGTTCTGCTGGTCCTCAGGGTCGGCTGGCTGCCGGCTGATCTAGGCTGGCTGGCTTGGGTGAGGGGAGCAACTCGGCTCTGCGTCCTTCAGCCTCCTGGGCTGACCTGGCATGTTCCCGCCCCCTCATCGGCGAGAGCAAGTCACGAGGCTGAGCGCAGAGGCAGCGTGCGAGGGTCCCAGACGGATCCGCGACTCCTGGTGAGAAATGGGGCTGTTAGGTGTCATCTACCAGGGAAGAGAAGGCAAACGTGTCGTGCTGACCTTGACCTCTAGTGTCACCAGTATCAGCCACTCTGCATTCCCAGAGCAGTCTCAGCCAGATTTCCTGGCTTTTATTTATAAAGTTGTTTCCTCTCTGGACATGCGTGAAGAGGCCATTTCAGAAGGCTGACATTTTTGAAACTCATTAAGCCTGTAAAGTAGGGATGTTTCCTGGGTCGCTTCGTAAACCCAGTCTAGCAGAGAGACAGATACACCTGCAGAAAATTATCAGACAATGCGGTAAGAGCCACCACAGAGATGTGTATGTAGAAGGTCATTTTGAATTCACAGGATATGCTGTTATCATTACAGCCTTTGACTGGTCTTAGCAGACAACTGGCCCTCTATGTAATTATTTCCAGGATAAACTAAGGTAGCAGCTCAGCTTTTCTTTTGAAAACCCAAGTTAAGAATTTTGGTGGCTGTTTTCCACTCTTTTCAGGCTATTGAATGTAGTCCTACAAATTTATTGCCTCATTGTATAATTTGTAAGTCCTGTGTCCTGTAGGGTGCACGTGTAGTTTGGGTGCCCTATAAAAGCAGATGCTTGGAGACACGTAGGTGATCAGGAGGTGATTCCAGGAGCGCAGGTGAGGACGCTTCGAGCATGAGCTGGTAAAGGGAGGCAAGCCAGAAGTGCATGCTGGTGAAGCTGCTGCTTCCCCGGTGAAGAACCTGAGCTGTGCAGAGCATGCTTAGAACCTCCCCAGGTGGCACCTGCCCCAACACTGAACACTCCAGGATGGCTTCGTTGAGGCTTTACAAAGGCTGGTAAAGAAATGTGGGTACACGGGCCTTAAGAAGTCTCCAGGCTAAAATTGGCCTGGCCATACTCCTTGAAACAGAAACTTGAGGTTAAGGTCACTCTTTTACCTGTGTATAAATAAGGGTAGCTGCAAAGTTATTTTCTAAGCATAAAACTTGGTGCTGTCAGCAGATGCTGTTCTCTCGCTGCTGAGCAGCCGAGCAGAGGTTTCCTGTGCAGGCACCTGTCCTTGTCAGAACCCGCAGGGCAAACCCACGACTGTTGGCTGCACCATGTGGTTCCATTTATAACTGTCAGCACCAAGTGGCTGCACGGCAGGCCCTGGCCAGGAAGCACAATTGTAAACTCACTGCTGCCGTAGAGCTGTCAGGGGCTTGGCCAAGTGAGCGGTTTTTGTGGACGCTGACCCTGAAGGACGTGGGGTCCTTTTGTTCTTCTAGGCCGGGGGTCAGCAACTTTTCTTCTGCAAAGGGCCAGAGGGAAAATATTTCCAGCTTTGTAGGCCATATGGTCCCGTTGCAACTACTCAACTCTGCTGTCATAGCAAAAAAGGAGCCAAAGACTGTACAGAAATGAATTGGTGTAGCTGTGTGCCAATAAAACTTTATTTACAAAAATAGGCCGTGGGCCGGATTGGGCTGCGGCTCCTAGTTTGCCTAACCCCTGCTGCAGATAGCCTGAAATCTAACCCTGGGAGGATTAAGACAACCAGCAGCACGTGCTGTCCCAGGATTACGGCGTTTTAGCCCCTGTAGAATTAATCGGGTCACACGACTACCGTAGGGGATCACTATTTATTAACCTGTAATTAATTGTCTCTAGTGAGTCACATCGAGTAACATACATTGGAATAGGACCTGGTTGATGGAGAAACCGCCCTGTCACCATCACCCTCATGTCACATTTAGGATACTTCTGAGGATGTCAGCCCTGACATTTCACTCTGTTTTCTTTTGAGAATGCTCAGGCGCCATGGGCTCACCTGGATGTTAGGGACACTCTGAATTGAACACATACGGCCGATCAGGCTTTCGATTTCCCTCTGGGCTCCTTGAAAACCCAGTGTCAAATCTGTGCATCCACCTGTCCGGACGCGAGGATGTGATAGCTTGCAGTTTCTTTGGAGCTTTGTTCTCAGACTGGGTCTTTTTTTCTTTTTTACCTTATAATCCATCATGATGAACTGCATATTTTTCCTTTTAAGGGTCTTAAATAACTTTTGGAGCAAGCAAGAAAGAAAACAAGAGAAGGGAGGGGAGAAGGAAGGGCCTCCCTTGATGTTCCCAGGCCTTGGAGACTGTATTTCTCTTTGGTGCCCCAAATAACCACAGCCAAGTTCCCGTTTAGCCTGACCCTGGGAAATCTAGCCCTTTTCTCTGGGTTCCTCATTCTCATTATTTCTGGGACTTCCCAAGAAGTGCTAGCAAGTGCCACCAACCCACCCCAGTGCTCCCTTGTCTGCTCAGCTCCCTTCTTTCTTGGTTTACTTCCTGCCATCTGGAGACTGATCAATCCATTGGCTTCTCCAAGTGGACGCCTGGGCCCAGCCACTAATTCTCCTGGACGCAGTGAGAACAGGTGGTAATGTGTAATGAAATTCACCCAAAGGCTCGGAGATTGCAGAAGGGAACTGCAATGCAGGAAAAAACAAACCAAAAAAGACCCCAACTAACTGGAAGCTACTTTCATGAGTTCCAGATAAGGGTCAGTAAACTAACGTCCATCGGCCAAAACTGGTTGCCGCTTATCTTGCTGCAGCCTACAAGCCAACAGGACTTTTCCACTTTTACAGGGAGGGCAACCTGTAAAAATCAAAAGAAGAAGACTATTTCATGGCATGTGAAAATGATATGAAATTCAAATTTCAGTGCCCATACGTAAAGTTTGGTCAACTCAGAGCCACGCCCTCTGGCTTATGTACCGGGTGAGGCTGCTTTCCGGCTACAGGAAAGAGTAGATGAGTCGCAACAGAGTCCATCTGGCCTGTACAGCTTCAAATATTTACCATCTAGCCCTTTACAGAAAGAGTGTGCCAATACCAGCCCCAGACCAGTCCTCTCTTGACAATCTTTCTCACTAGCCTGGTTGCCTTTATCCCAGGGACAGGAGCAGGTCGAGTTCCTCCCTGCAAGTTCTCTCTGCTCAGGGTGCCACCTACCTCCTGCCCCCAGTCTCTGCCCTTCAGATGTCAGTGTCACTTAAGCTGGGAGGCAGCTCTGACCTTCTCCACTGTGGCATACGGACCTCCCATCCTAGCTCTCGCCACCTCTCCGTCTTTCGTTTGCCTGTATGTGGATTTGGTTAGCACCCCTCTCTCCTGTGCTCTGCAAGCTTCATTCCCCAGGGCGACTTCAGGCAGTTTGGAGACATTAGGGGTTGAATTATGTCCCCCCCCAAAAGATGTTGCCGTTCTAGGCCCCGTCCCTGGGGATGTGGCCTTATTTGGAAATAGGGTGTCGCAAATGGGATCATTACGTTGAAATGAGGTCATAGTAGCGGAGTGTGGGCCGAGTCTAGCAGGGTTGGTGTCCTTATCAGAGGAAAAGAGATGCACTGGGGAGAGGCCGAGGTGGAGCCACGGCACAAGCTAAGGATGAGCAGAGGCCTGGTGGCCAGCAAGGACCCTCCCCCACAGGTTCAAATCAGGGCCCTGCCCACACCTTGATCTGGAATCTCCAGGCTCCAGAGCTGTGAGAGAACGTGTTTCAGGTATTTGAAGCCCCCCAGTTTGGGGTCCATTGCAGCCTTGGGAAATTCGGCCAAGAGGGAAACATAAAAGGAGCTCATCCACGTTCCCCCAGTACCTCACCCAGGACCTGGCACGTGGAAGACTCTCAGCGAATATATAAGGACTGACTGAATGAAAAGTTTGCAGGGAGAGGGTGAGAAAGAGGTAAGTACAGTCAGAAGGGACTTTGGGTTGAGGGAAGAGGTTGATGAAGAGGCCACGTGGACAGTGTTTAGAACTCGAGTCTGGTTGGGTTTGGAGTTTGGCTCTGCTACTGACTCGCTGTGTGATCTTGGGCAAACAACTTAACCTCTCTGGGCTTCCGTGGTAGCATAAGGATAAAAATAGCAACTACGTCAGAGGTATCATGTTAGCTCTAAACAAGTTAGTACATATAAGCACTCAATGGAGAGCCTGGTAGGCAGTAGGCACTCAGTAAATGTTACCTGCCATCACTGTTTGGGGAGAGAGGGAGGGTCATGGATATTGTATGTGTTTTCCTGTATTCCCTTGGCACCCCATATAGCAAAGGCAGTTTACCATGGTACCTGCAACACTCTGCCCAGGGATGCCCTTTTGTGACCGTGGGAGCAGTTTCCACCGTGGTGCACACGCAAGCTGGACGGCTGAGGCCCCAGATGCAGCCTCAGCCCCTAAGGATTGGGGGTTTGGTGGTTGGAGATGCCAGCTTCCTCGTCCTTGGTTGGGATGACCCTGGGGCGTGCTCCCCATGGCCTCTGAGGGCTCCCCGGAGGGACTGAGTGCCTGACGCCCACAGCGGGAACTTGCCTGAAAGTGTACCCATGATTGGCTGGCTTCCCTTCCCTGCCTCACTCTCAGCCATGGGTCCTGGCCAGGTGCTCCTGTGACCACCTCCTGTGGGGAACCTTCTCTCAGCAGATCTGCAGCACCTTATCTCTTCCCTCCAAGGCCCCTGTCTGTCTGTGCCTTGCCTTGAGCTAGAACCTCGCCCCTTTCCGTTGATCTGAGTGTCTTTCCTTGTCCTCTGGCCTTGTCCACCCCTGCCTGATAGTTGGGGGTTTCCAAGCCTCCTCGAAAGTGTCCCATGCCTGTTCCCAAGGGGTCTGTTGGAGCAGTCAGGGGTAGGCATCCCCCACAGACCTTCAGGACATGCGTCAGGCCCCACAGGTCGGCCCCTGTGTGTTTTTAGCACTTCTAGGCCCACTCCCACTATCCCACAGCACCGCCTGGCAGCCCTAGCGTCCTGCCAGCCTGGGAACCGTGTGCCCAAAACGCTCCAGATGGCATAACAAAAGGAAGGCAAGCTTGAGAAAAAGGCCCGTCAAAAAAAAGTCAACCCACTCCATACTTTCCTGTGCATCCTGCTCACGGCGCCAAGATTCTGGGGAGCAAGTTGCTCAGGTACAAACATGGACCGTCAGCCAGTGACCAGTTTATTACTTACACGGTGTGAAGGGTCCGAAAGAGCAGGGGAAGAGAGGCGGTCCCCTGGGGAGACCAGCCGCTCAGGGCAGCGTCACCGGATGGTAGCGCCACTTGCCCCACCTTGTGTTGGAGTTGAGGGACCAGCTGTGGCCATTCCTTTGGGAAGGCCAACTTCTCAGCACCCGCTGGAGCGTCCCAGGATCAGCTCCCACACAAACCGGTTGCACTTACCCCCTTGACTTCGGCTCTGCTCCTGGGGAATCCCAAACTGAGATGGGTTGCAGGTAGTGGAGGCACAGGCTCAAGTGACAGAGGAGGGTCCCAGGAGAGGTCAGAGGAGACCTGGCGTCCAGCGCACAGGTGAGTGAGTTGACCCAGAGGTGCTGAGGGGATAGCTGGACTTGGAGGGAACAGCACAGAGATAGTTAAATGGAGGAAAGTTTAAAAAATGAGGAAATGAAGATAAGCTCCTGGGAAAGAAATCCAGTGGGATTCTTTCTTTTTTTATTTATTTTTTAAACCTCTTAAAAAAAACTTCTCTCAAAGCAATAGATGCAGATAATTTAAGTAATCAGATGGCCTACAGTAGTGTTTTAAGTAATCAGATGGCCTACAGTAGTGTTTTGGTGACAGGTGAAGACTCCTTGCCCCCTCACTTACTTCCCCTCTCCTAGTCTCGCTTCCTGGAGGCAATTTTTTAACAATTGGTAGTTACTTCCATGTGTCTCAATGGCATGCTGAGGTGGCTATTTTTGGGTGTTTTACCACCTTCTAGCATTGTCTCTTGACTTCCTGCTGTGCTGGATGGCAGGAGGTGATGTAATAGGCAGAATTATGAGATAGTCCCCAAATTCCCAGCCCCTCCTATATGCAGGCCTTATCACAGTTATTCAAAAAAACACTATTCTAGGTGCAGCTGATGTAATTAAACTACTTGACCTTAATATAGAGAGATTATCAGGGTGGGCCTGACCTAATCACATGGGCCCTTTAGATCTGGGTCTAGGGGTCAGAGGCAGGAGCCAGAGATTTGAAGCCTGAGGGAGATTTAATACATGACAAGTACCCTGCCTCTGACTTGAAGATGGCAGGGATGTGCCAGTGGCCTCTGGGAGTGGCGAGTGCCTCCAAGCCGACAACCAGCAAGGGAATGGGCATCTCAGTCCTTTACCCACAAGGAGCTGAATTGTGCCACAACCATATGATGCTGGAAGAGGACCCCAAACTCCAGATGACACTGCAGGCTGACCGACACCTCGACTTTAGCCTTGAGAAACCCTGAGCAGAGAACTCCTGACTTACAGAACTTGAGCTTCTCCTTGTTGCTATAAGCCACCAACTTGGGGGATAATGTGTTACGCGGCATAGCTGACTAATGCAGCTGGTGTCAGATGGGGTAAAACTGAGGTCTGCCACACCCCTTCTCAGCACCCCTGTGTGCCTTCTGCAAACCTAGTTCTGGGGCTGCCTCATTCAAACAATGAACTTGAATGTTCTTTCTCATTCCAGCCACCACAGGCAGCAGCTTTCTTGGCCCCATTTTGCGAGCTGAGGATGTCATCACTACCCTTGCATGGCCCTGCCCAACCCCTGTTCCCCTCCTGTCCTGGGTCTGATGAAGCTTTGCTCTTACTCTGGCAGTCTGTTGGCTGGATCCCTCAGGATTCTATTTTCTGTTCATAAAAAGCCGAATTCTGATTGCGGCATGGTAGTGGGAAGCGCTGGGAGCAGCCAGGTCTGCCCCTTGGGGACACTGAGTGCTGGCTGTGTTGGAGGGAGAGGAAGGGGTCCCTGCAGGCACAGAGCCCAAGCAGGTCCCCCGCTGCAGGACCACAGGGGGTTCGCAATGCCCTTTATAAACAAACTCAGGCCTCCTTGGCCTGCCCATCGCAAGTCAGGGG
This sequence comes from Tamandua tetradactyla, assembly GCF_023851605.1. Classification (NCBI taxonomy): domain Eukaryota; kingdom Metazoa; phylum Chordata; class Mammalia; order Pilosa; family Myrmecophagidae; genus Tamandua; species Tamandua tetradactyla. The sequence continues at coordinate 7,962,152 of NC_135331.1, read as the reverse complement.
TCACAGCTGGAAGCATTCGCACAGGAAATTCAGAGCTGTCAAAGGCATTTATCCGGGGTTTTGCTGTAATTGGTTAATTTATGCTTTATTTACCTTGTGGATACGATCTGTAAGTTACGACTGGGAAACTGCTGCCTTTTTCTGTTCTACTTTGTCAGGAAAGCATATGTCTCCTTAGGATTAACTTTTTTAAATGACAAATGGAGTTTTGGAATATCTTTTCACTGCTCACGTGGCCCCCTCACCCCCACCCCGGTCCCCAGAGGCTCTGTTCTTTTAAGTCGAATAAAACTGATACCTGCCGAGAACATTCCAGTGTTTCCCCTCGTGCCACAGAACTCAGCACTCAGAGCTCATCTTCCAGCGACCGCGTGGCTGGACTCAGGTCCTGGAGCCACGGGAATGAATGATCAGGATTGGGAAACCCCTGACAGCCCGGGAGCTACGCCCTTGCTGGTTTCTCCACACCTGGAGCATTGCATCCTGTCTTGTGTCCGAGTCAAGAAGTTGTCAAGTATGAATTTAACGCTGCTCATCATTTTCGATTGTTCTCCAACTAACACAGGCCCCCGAGCCAAGGCGAATGCCTCCAAAGACATTTTTCCACTGGATCTGGGTCCAGGATAAATAACACAAAGAGATCTGCCTTCCCCAGCACTTTTTGGAGCTAGCGTTTCATGTAGACCAGTGGGAACTCGTTGGTAGGCGTGGGTGAGGGCTTAGGGGGACAAGCCTCGGGGTCAGCGTGCCTCCCCGGGTCTCATGAGCTCGGCACAACCCTCAACCTGTCGTCCATCCGTGACCCAGCAAGGCGCGGAGGGCACTGCTTGTCTCTCTCCGGCCGGGGCCTCTCCTCCTCTCCTCCCTCCCCCCCTCTTTCCCCATCCCTCCCTCCTTTGGTTTGGCTCTCTCTCTCTCCTCTCGGGTTCCCTGCCTCCCTCCCTTTCTCTTTCAGTTACAAGCCTATACTTAGAAAAAAAAAAAAACACAAAAAAACCCCACACTTTTTATTTTGAAACAATTAGAAACTCTGCAGGAAGTTGCAAAAAATAGTACGGACACCCCCTGTGCCTTTTCTGCAGTCTGTCCCAGTGGTCCCCTCTTACGTAAGTATGCTGCACTATCGGAGCAGGGAGGGGACATGGGTGCAGAGCGTGTGTCTCACTCTAGACTGCTGCACCCTTCGACTTTTCCTGCTCTGCTGTGGATTGAATTGTCCCCTAAAATGATATGCAGAAGATTAACCCCCCATTCCCGTGGGTGTGACCTTATTTTGGAAATAGGGTCGTTGCCAATGGAATTAGTTACGTTACAATGAGAACACAGGGCGGTGGATGGTGGCTCAGCAGGCAGAGTTCTCGCCTGCCATGCCGGAGACCCGGGTTCGATTCCCGGTGCCTGCCCGTGCCAAAAAGAGAAAAAACAGTAGAAAATGAGGACACTCTGCAGTAGGGTGGGCCCTTCATCCAGTATGGGGGTCCTTCTCAGAAGAGGCATTTCAGGCACAGAGACAGGGGCAAGGGGTGAAGGCCATGTGTCGACAATGGCAGACTGAAACCCAAAGACCCCCGGCAAAGCCAAGCCAAGAAGAGGCAATGCAGAAATAACCCCCCTCCAGATTTCAAACTTCACACCTCCAGAACGGTGCGGCGATAAGTTTCTGTTGTGTTAAGCTGTCCCGTTTGTGGACGTTTTGTTATTGCAGCCACAGGAATCTAAGCCATGCTCAACTTTCAATGTAAGTTTATTCCATTTTCAGGTTTCCTACTTCACTCAAAGAGCACAGATTTAGTATTCATATTCTTCAGGATAGGAGTACCCCCTTTTCTCCATCGGCTTGGTTTTGGGTCCTTGACTGGGCCTGGACCCTCCCGCTCGCTGTGCTTAAAGGAGAAAAGGGAGTTTGAAAAACGAGTCTCTGAGTTTGCTGGACACTTCTGAAACGCCCCACCTACTTCATCTTGTTCAGCCTCCATTTATTTTCATTTAAGAAGTTAAAGGAGAGGAAACATAAATGAGCTTGTCTCGCTCTCGGTGAAAGCCTCTGATTAACGGATTTGATGAGAAAGCAATTTGAACCGAGGACTGAAATGAGTTTTGTGGGCACCCTGCAGGCATCTGTCAGCCGGGCAGTCTCCCGCGGCGTGGGGAATTGCAGGCAGACTGAAGCGCAGACAGTCCTGCGGGAAGGAGAGGAGGCAGGTCTTCAAGGGATACGGGCCTGGTCTGTTACCAGCACTGAATTTCCTGGGAAGCTGGGAAATAGATTGAATCGACGTTTTTCTGTCCTGGGGAGTTGAAGTTGGGTCTGTGAGTCCTCAGGAGGCCTCACCGGAATGGATATACAGCATTTGGTGTTTCCCACCTTCCACCTGTGGCTTTTATCACTTAGTGAAGGATGGGGCTGTGGTAGGAGACCCAGGACTTAGGGTCCTGTGAGGACCAGTCTAAGAAAGGGCTCAGGCCCCTCCTGGCTCTCTTTGCAGCCCTTTCCACCTCTTTCCCCAGTAATTAACTAGTTATCTGGAGCAGCAGGGGAGAGAGAGCTTTTTACCATCTGTCCTCCCACGGGGTGCAGGGAACTTCAGGAAGAGCCACAGAAGCTGGAAAATACTGTCAACCCCAGTGTGTCCCACACCGAACTTTCTGGAACATTCAGCTGCAGTGGGTGGATGGACTTGAGCTTTTCTTTCTCCTTCTGGGCAGGCTATGTATAAAAATGAAGGAAACTGGAGCTTTAGGAGAGACGGTGCTTAATGATCTGAAAACAGGGCTCCGTCTTTTGCTTGGCCTGCTGACAGCCTGTTTACCTTGATTGAAACTGGTCTTTCCGAGGCGCACATTTCAAGTAAGGCTGACCTTGTTGGAGTGGGATAAAGGTGAGGAAGAAAATTCTTCCACGAAAGCCCCAGTCCATGTGCATGGACAACTCACGGAGAGCAGATGTCTCTACTGAACTGTGTGCAGAGGACTCTGATTGCAGCTGGACAAAACGTCAGAGAATCCATGTTTCTTCACTCTTTTCCTGAGTCAATCCATTAGTCCTAAGTAACACAGCATAAGACATGTTGGAAATAACAGCTGCAAACAAGCCTGTGACCTGGAAAGAAACCTTTGGCCAAGAGTATGCTAGGTAGATAGATGTAGAGGGAGCTGAGACTGGTCAGAAATCTCTGGAAATCTAAAGCTGTAGAACCTGCACCAGGCTGTTTGCAGTGGGAGAAACAGGGAAGCCTTGGGTCTAAGAGACATCAAAGAATTAAAATCAGTGGAACTTGCAGCTCTGTGACCTTGTGTGAGTTACTGAACCTCTCTGTTTCCTCTTCTGTAAAATGGGGTGTGGGTAGACAGAATAACAACACCCCACCCCCAAAGACATCCCCATCTTGATCCCTGGAATCTGTGACTATGTCAGAGATTATTACAGGAAATTAAGGTTGCAAATGAAATTAAGTTTGCTAATCAGCGGCCTTTAAAACAGGGAAGTTGTCCTGGTGATGCAAGGAGGCCCAGTGTCATTACAGGGGTCCTTAAAAGGAGAAGATGGGAACAGAAGGGGAACGACAGAGCGAGACGTGACTGCAGAAGAGGTCACAATTGTGCAACATAGGAAGGATCCAGTGTGCTTGGGCTGGCTTTGAAGGTGGAGGGTTAAGCCACGAGCCAAAGAATTTTCTAGAAACTGGAGACAGCAAGGAACGGGGTCTCTCCTAAAGTCTCCAGGGGACATGAGTCCTGGTGACACTTTGGTTTTAGCCTAAGTGAGGCCTGTGTTGGAATTCTAACCTACAGAGCTATGATAGTAAATGTGTGTGGCTTTAAGCCGCTGACGTATGGTAATGTGCTACAGCAAGGGAAAACTTAGATACGGGGACAGTAACGGCACCTGCCTCTTGGGGTGGCTGTGGTCATTACATGAAGGAGCACAGGGGACCCACGGAAGGCAGTACCTGGCTCGATTTGACACTCAAGACTGTGCTGCAAATGAGGCTGGTGAAAACTGTCCTTATGATCTTTAACATAACTATAGAGCCGACCATCATTATTCAGGGAGTGTTTGCGAATTTGCTTACTTGCTTAAAATTTCTTTGTATCCCCCAAGTCAGTGTCTCGGATCTTTAACGGACACGTGCAGGGCAGTCAGAAATCTGAGTGACCTGATGTGCTCGTTCCGAGCTGAGGTCACTCAGGCCTTCTTGTTTCTGTTCTCGTACTGTAAACAAGTGTCCTTTTTGCAATATATTCGGTGCCATGCTTTTTGCATTTTTTTTGTTGGTAGCTTTGCTGTTTAAATGGCCTCCCAGCGCAGGGCTGGAGGGCTGCCTGACACCCCCAGGTACATGAAGGCCACGGCATCTGCCTTACAGACAAATTAGGTGTGTCAGATCAGCTGTGCTCAGGCCTGAGTTGCAGAATTGCTGGCCCCAGCTTTAGTGTTAATGCATTAACAGTACGCATCACACAAGGCATCTTTGAATGGAAACTTAAATGAAAGAAGGTGATATATCAATTGATGGAATGCTGCGATCAGAAACTCATAGGGACCTAGCGGTACATTTCCCCCTGGGAGCAACGGTTCTCTATTCGCTCATTCACTGTTCATGGAGAAGGTAACTAACCCGAAAAGTGAGACTCGACTGTACTTCTCGGGAGAGGTGCCCACATTTAAAGAGTGTCTGGTGGAAGGGAGGGCCAGAGAAGGCAGCAAGAAGAGGCGTGAAAACTAAGCCCCCAAGAGTGCGATGTCACATGTCAGAGGAGGCAAGGGTGGGGCGGAGACGGTGATGAACCTGGGGTCAGATGGCGTGGAGGCGCTGGGGTGCGGGCACGTGGCCCCCAGGGACCAGCGGGGCCTCGCCTGGCCCGGCGTGGTGGGGAGAGCGCTGGGCTGGGAGCCTGGAGACTTGAGCCTAGTATCGCCCCGTCTAATGTGACTACGGGGTGCTTGGAAGGGGCCAGGCCAAAGGAGAGGTGCTGCGAGGGGAGAGTATCCACCAGAGTGGCACACGTTAGTCCAAAAATAGAATATAAACAGCTCATAAATAATTGCCTCATATTGGCTACACGTCAGAAGGGTCAGAGTTTTGGATATATTGGGCTAAATGCCACCTGTGCATTAAAATTAATTTCACACGTTTCTTTTTTGCTCTTTTTAGTGTGGCTGCTGGAGCATTCACGTTTGCATCCCTGGCTTGCACTGTATTTCTGTTAGAAACAGGCAGTGATGCCGGGCCGGGCCTTCTGTCTCTTGTACAGCGGGTGATCCCTCCTGTGTGTGGAGCCGGTGGTCCCTGGGGGGTTGGGTGGACACGTTTCGGGAGACAGGCACGTCGTAAGGGTAGAGGCGTGAGGAGAGACGAAGCAGGGGGCGCTACAGGGAGTTGAGGAAGGCAGGGAATGCCTGCAGGGAAAGAGATGGGACTGAGCGTCGTGATCCTGCAGAGACTTGGGCAATTGGCAGTTCCGAGAGAAGAAGGTACTAATGCAGAGGGAGAGATTACGTCGACAAGACAGAGGGTGAGTTGGTGGAGAAGAGCTCTGCAAGGATGGCAAGCAGATTTAAGATCCGGACAGGAGTTGCCCTTGGAAGGAGCTAGGAGAGAATGCACCCAAGGGAAACAAGTTAAACAGGGAGCACAGTCATCCACATTGGGATTCAAAGTGCAAACAAAATAGAATCCGGGGTCAGAAGGGAGGATACAGCCACAAGGTACCGTAGGAAGTCAGGGAAGGGAGCAAGCGTTTGCTGCAGGAAGCTGGAGCTGGCGGGGGGAAGTGAATAGGTCAGTGCAAGGGCTTCCGACCCCACCTCTAGTGCAATTCCATCATCTCTCTCCCCAGAGTCCAGAAGTTCAAGACATAATCCCTGCAAACCTGCTTTCACTCTGTCCGCTGGCCGCAAGTCCCCCCCCCCCCCCCACCAATGCCCTAGACTCATGATCAGTTTCATTGCAGCAGATAGGATACAAAGAAGAGACACGCAGGGCCAGGTCTGGTAGGGCCCCCAAATGCAAAGGTCCGGGGTCCTATGTCCATGGAGTCAGGGCGCATCACTGGATGTCACCCAGTGGGGAAGCGTGCCCCAGCCGGGGTGTCTAGAGTTTTTATTGGGATTTCATTCTGGAGGCGAGATGGACTGACTCAAGGCCGATGTGGTTGAACTCAACTTCGGCCACCCCCCCTCCTTGGAGGCTAGGCCGGTGTGACAAGAGCCCAGGCCCCACCTCCCAGCCCCGTAGGTGGTCATCTTGTCTGGCCAGCCCCACCCTGGACCCTGTGGCTCCTGCTGTTCCCTGGGGGCTGTCGTGGCTGAGGGAGAAGGTACGGCCAAGGCCATGGGTCTCTCTCTTGGTTCCTCGCTCAGGGTGCAAGAGGGAAGCTCAGTAGCCTACAGTTGGTGTTTTATATAAATTGTTTGGTCCGCTCCTACTGAGAATGTAGGAAACAGAAACCAGGACTAAATCCACCATTTTTCATCTGTTGAAAAATCCCATGGTTAGCCATCTCCCTTTCCCCACTCCGTGTGCCTTGTTGTGACTTGGTGTTTGGGTGCTGCATTCATTTTAGCTTTAGGAGCTCTTCCTTCACCTGAGCCAGGCCAAAGGGCTGCTTTGGTGTTTCATTTTAGAGCTTGGTATTTCATTTTAGAACCTTGACTTACTGTGTGGCCTTGGGTAAATAAACTAACCTCTCTGAGCCTCAGTTTCCTGTGGGGGATAGCAAGACCTTACTTCATAGGGCAGTTGTGAGGAATGAATAATCATATGTAAAACTCTTTGCACCTGACAGAGTCAAGTAGCGTTCCTTCCATTGGAATTAACTTGGAGGGTTTTGTAAGGGAGAAAGAGAAGGCAAATCGAGGCCCTGGTGAGGTGCCCCCACTGAAGACAACCGCCATTCCTCCCCAGTCCTATGGTGGTCCTGCTGCTGTGACCAGCACCACACCCAGACGGTGGGGCAGCACCAAGCTCCATGCACCCAGCGCCCCTCGAAGCACGCCCGGATCTGCCCAAGTGTTTGGCACAACTGCTCGTGGGACCTTGTTTCTAGAGGTGGTTGTGCTCATGATACATTTACTGAGCCCTCGGGGAGTCAGGTGCACACTGAGTCCCGTCAAGGACCTTCTCCTCAGTGATGACTGACTTTTACGGCGTCAGAAGAATTCACGAGCCGAGGCGCATCACGGCCCTCCACGACTGTCACAGTCCTGAAATGCGCGGGCACTGTTACGTGCGCCCTCTGCTCCAGCATGCAAATGTCCAGCTACCTTTTGGTCACTCAGATACAGCGCTTTAGCCAGCGCGTAGTCTGCGACTCGCTTTTAAGCTCCTGATGCCGCTGATGGGCCTACTCTGGGGTGTCACCGACTCTGTAACATCACCACTCTTCCACTCTTGGACAGAGACCAGCCTCTGAGTAGGTGAGTCCCCTGTTTGCCCCTGACGGTCCAGGCAGGATCAACTTGCTTTCGGTTCCCCCAAGTCATTTGAGGTTGGCGTATCCTTTGCAAACCATCAGAGGTGCCTCTCCCTGTCTCCTGCTTTGAAACCTTCTCGCTGCCTCATCTCTTAGGGACACTGCAAGAAATTGCTGTCTCTCATATCCTCCCGTCTGTTCCTGTCCTCCCCTCTTTGAAAGCATTTGCTTTCGTCTCAGCTGGAATGAGGAGAGGCCACGGCTGGGTGACGGCACTCCTGGATATATCTGATGGGATAAACCATGGACTCCGGTCACTGTCTCTGCCACGCTCTGACCTCGCGTGGAGTCTCCTTACACCGCATTCATCAGCGGAGCCAGCCTCCAGCAGTTATCATCCGATGGTTCTCCCCAGCTTCGGAGCCTTTCTTTCTTCCCTGCCCATGAAAGGCAATAGGGAAATGAGACACCTTAGCCCTTTTCCCCTTTACTCCTCAAAATGTAAAAACCCGTCCTGCCCGTCTTGCCACCAAATCAAGGACAGTCTGTGTTTCTTTCTCTGGCTCATGGCCCATAACTCAGGCGTTTTGTGGGCTAAGCCTGGGAGGGTTCTTCTTTTTTTCTTTTTTGAAAGTGAGCCTCTGAGGTGTTGATTTTCCTGCTATTTCTAAGTTCAATCAGAGTGGATTTTATGAAAGGAAACGCAGAGGCGCCCCTTCCCCCTCCTTTCTTTCTCCACGCTGTCCCTGCTCTGGTGGGGGAGGACCAGCCGTCGGGTCCGAACAGTGCCGCACGGGCATGTAAAAACAAGGATGCTCGAAGTCAGGCCGGCATCTTTTCTTTCCAGATACACCTCGGTGCCCCCAAGTGGAAAAACCCAGGTCTCAGCACATGAGCCTGTGGGCTGCCCTCTGGCTGGAAGGTGCTATATCTGAGTTATTAAAAGGATGCTTTTTATTTTGCAAGCACCTGTAGGTTCTCTGGGAGAGCACATTTGTCTTCCTGTTTGGGACTGTTTTTGTAGCTGGATCCGGAAACAAAGGGACTATTAACAGTGGGTGTGCATTTGTGGGCCTGGGCACCCATGAAGTGCTGGGACAGGCCCCGTCTCACCGAGTCCTTCTGACACTGTGCGCAAACGGGGGTGGGGGGCCCGGGGGGTTCCCCACCTGACGCCAGAAGACGGCGGCAGGGGCAGCACTGGAACTCGGGGCTCCTGCCTCCCAAGTGTACACTCTGCTCTCTGCCAGAGGCTGTCTTGACTCTGGGCCTGGCCCTCTGGGGTGAGGCTCAAGCTCGTGCTGTTTTATCTGTACAGGCTGGATGAGGCTGCTGGGGCCTTGCCTGGGAAGAGAGTGCTGTGAGCTCCCGTTAAAATTCTGTGCTGCGGGAGGCACCTCGTGTCTGTAAGAGATGGGGATGGTTGCATGCCAGCCGTCCTGGCCCCATTGCTGCTGCCTCCTGATGTGCTGCCAGGTTGAGGCCCCTCTCCTCCTGTGATCCATTTGGTTAATGTTTTGTTCCCGCTGACGAAGCCACGGGGAACTGCCCCATAGTCTACGTCTGTCTCTTTCTGGCCTTCATCCTGTCTCTTCTCACCTCCAGAGCTCAAATATGCCCTTTTGAATTGCCGGTTATTAACGGATCTGGGACGCAGGCCGCATGGGTCCTGTTTCCCTCTGGCTTGCCCCTCCCCTCCCCTGCCCCGGGGTGACTGGGTTTGCCCACGGTTCCCTGGCTCTTCGGCGCTTGACGTTGTCCTCAGGATAACCATCTCGGGGAGACACGAGACTGATGCCTCCAGGAAGACTCTCCGCAGCTCACACGGCGCCCCTGCTGTAGGAATTGACTTTTGCCACCAGGCAAAGCTTTCTGAAACCAAGCTGTTTGTTACCAAGATCAGACCTTCCCCTTCTGACCCTCAGAGCTTTCAAGAATCCGGAGTTGGGAGCTCTGCTAGTACCTGCCTCTCTGCTGGGTTTCCGCTCAGGGCCGGTCTCCCCTGAAGGCTCCTTGGAATGAGCCCAGACCCTTCAGCTGGGGGGCTGTGACCCTAAACCAGAGGCTCTGCCCCGAGCACTGCCCAAGGCCCTGATCTCCTAACGTGGAGCCAAGAGTCACTTAGCAGTTCAGAGCATCTGCCGGCAGCGTGACATCTCACTGCAATGTCAAAGCTGCCTCATTCCCCTCCAGCGCCACCCCCAGAGCCTCAGCTCTGCCTAGACTTCCGTTGGCGCAGACAGGGTGGCCCACCTCCATTCAGCAGGCTGGTCATGCTACTCCCAGGCAAGGGGCTGGGCTGTCCTTCCTCAGCGTCTGAGAAATGCCTGGTGGCCGTTCCGAGAGAGACCGGCCCTGTGGGGAAGGGAGGCACTGTTCTCCAGTCCTGCGACCCGTGGCTGGGGAGGAGTCTGTAAGATGCTGGAGAGCAGAAAATACTAAATTCCGTGTCCTCGTGCCCAGAGCTTGCCTTGGGAAGTGGCCCAGCAAGAACAGCTGACTTGAATTCAAGCCCCTGAAATGCTTACAAGTCCCTGCTTGGTGGCCCCAGGTTTCATAGTTTGACAATTGTAAAGGTAATATGCTCTATTTTAGATATGTGTACACACATCTTGTCTCCTCTACAAACTGTAGTCCCTGAGGGTAGGAACTGTGTTTTATCCATCTTGTTTCTTATTATTCTGTCCAATGTAGCATTCTCACTCAGTTATCATTGGATGAGGAAATGAACAGTCATAGATCCGTCCTATCTGCTAGACCGCCCAACTAGAAACAACCAGCCCTTACACCCTTATAAGTTAAGTGTGCCCAAGGTGTTCCTTAGAACTTATTTAGTTTCCTAGGCGGCTCAATGTGTACACCATGAAATGGTTTGGCTTAAACAATGAGTATTTATTCGCTCATGGTACATGAGCGTCACGTGTGAGCACCCTCACACAGGGCATCATCAGGACGGTGCTTCCCCCCGAAGCACGGCTGCTGCTCACCCTGGCTCCTCTGCCATATGGCCAGACACGTGCTGGTGTCTGCTGGGCTCTCCTTCCTCTGCTGGGTTCCTTTGATTTTAGCTTCTTCCTTACATGGCTTTCTCCTTCTTTGTCTGTATTTCATTCTGTTACATAGCACTCCAGTAGTCAGATTAAGACCCATTCCGAATGAGGTGGTTCACACCTTAACTGGAATAGCCGCGTCAAACTGTCCTAACTACAAGTAGGGTTTGCACCCACAAGTATGGATTAGGACAAATGTTAAAACAAATTTAGTAGCTTGAAATGCTAGGGATCAATGAAAGGGAGGGGTAAGGGGTATGGTATGTATGAATTTTTTTTCTGTTTCCTTTTTATTTCTTTTTCTGAATTGATGCAAATGTTCTAAGAAATGATCATGATGATGAATATACAACTGTGATAAGAAAAGAATGTTCATATTGTACGTTGATTGGTTTTATTAATAAAATTTTTTTAAAAGAAAGGTAATATGTTCTCATTGCAGAAAATTCAGAGGAGATAATGGAAGATGGAGGACTATAAAACAGAGCTAGAAATCACCTATAACCCCACCCCTTAGGGATGACCAGCCTTGGGTACATTTCCTCCTGCTTGTTTTTCTATGTCCATTTTATTTATTTATCTATTATTGTTTTGCACGGGCAGGCACCCGTGCAAAACAATAATAAATGAACCCGGGTCTCCGGCATGGCAGCTGAGAGCTCTGCCTGCTGAGCCACCATGGCCCGCCCTCGATGTCTATTTTAATATAGTTAATACTGTGGTTGTAATAGTGTACCATGACTTGTTCACTTTAGTTTGAGTGCTTTCTAATTTTATATCAACCTTATCAAGATAAAATTTACATAAAATAAAAGGCCTCCATTTTAAATGTATGGAGTTTGGACAAGTATATAAACCTGTGTCACTTCCTCCCCAGCCAAAGATAGGGTATCTGGCACCTCAGAAAGTTCCCTTGAGCCCTTTTACTGTCAGTAACCCCCTCTCTTGATTTCCAGAAGTTCTAGGACTTCAAATAAGTGAAATCATCAGGATGGGCTCTTTTGGGTCTACCTTCTTTGGCTCAGCATTGTCCTTTTAGAGTCCTCAGTTCTGCTGCATCAGTAGGCAATTTGCTCTTTAGTATTCCTGAGTACAGATAAACAGTATGAGTATAAAAATTATAAGAAATACAAATCAGCAAATAAACAGTTTATTCAGTTGTTCTCTTTTTCATGGATGTGTCACTTAGTTTTATTGCACATCTTTTCCACATTTTTTTTCTTCTTACTGTATTGAGCTCTCTATTTCATGTTAATTTTATATTTTTCAAAACATCCAGATAGAGGAGCACATATTTTTGTCAGCAGACAAAAGATTACTTCCATACACTTGAATAATAATAATAGACATTGAGGGAACTTTGAGGAGATCCTGAAATGTTATGTAAGTCAATGACCAAAAAAGTAAGAAATGCTGAGAGGTAAAAATGTGGAGGTCCCATTTATAGGTAGGTAGGTAGTGTTTTTACCCAAAATCCAACTTCTGAAAAATCCATATTCTCCAACCTTGGAAGTCTGGCTTTTGATAGGCACTCAATAAATAGTTACTGAGTTTAATGTTTTTTAGTAACTCTTCCCAAACTCAATTTTCAGTGCCTGCCACAAACCCATTGATTCTAAGGTGTGCTGGTCTGAATCTTTGGTGGACCCCAGAAAAGCCATGCCCTTTGATCCTCATCCAATATTGCTGGGTGGGAGCATTTTGTTTCCATGAAGATGTGACCCACCCAGTGTGGATGATAACTTTTGATTAAATGATTTCCATGGAGGTGTATCTCCACCCATTGAAGGTGGAGTTGCTTGCTGGAATCCTTTAAAAGAGGAAACATTTTGGAGAGAGTCCCTTTTTGGTAGAGCCATGTGAAAGCCAGCAGACGCCGCCATGTTTGCCATGTGCCCTTCCAGCTGAGAGACAAACGTGGAATGCCCTTGGCCTTCTTGAACCAAGGTATCTTTCCCCAGATGCCTTAAATTGGACATGTCTATAGACTTGTTTTAATTGGGACATTTTCTCGGCCTTAGAACTGTAACTTGTTTTAATTGGGACATTTTCTCGGCCTCAGAACTGTAAACTAACAACTCATTAAATTCCCCTTGACTAAAGCCATTCCGTTTCTGGTATATTGCATTCCAGCAGCTAGCAAACTAGAACATAAGGATTAGCAGAACAAGTCTCATTCATGGCCATTCAGGTTCATTTGTTGTGATGAGCCTCTTTATACATAAAGTCTTGTCCAGCTTAGAGGCTTAGAGGTCAATGGCCAAGTCAAAGTTAAGAAGAGTTTGAAGTCTCTTGAGTCACACAGCCACTCTTCCTTCTCTCCACCCCATTATCCATATACAGAAGAGCCTAATTCCTGGCTTCTCACAAGCGTTGAGTAGTTTAGGTTTTTCATCTTTGCAAATTGGATGAATGAAAGATGGTATCTCCTTATTCTAATTTTCTTTTTATTACCAGTGAGATTGAACCTTTTTTGCCATATGTTTATTTGACTCTTGTGTTTCTTTTTTTGTGTGGGTGAATTAACTTTGATTTCCTTTACCCATTTACCTACTGGAGATAGTATTTATCTTATGAATTTGTATGAGGACTTCTTATATCAAAGCTATCAACTCCTCGTCATGTTCATTTCAAGTATTCCCCCTAAATTGGCTTTTATTATTTTTTAATTTTTATTTTATTTTTTTTTATTAATTAAAGAAAAAAAAGAAATTAACACAACATTTAGAAGTCATTCCATCTAAATTGGCTTTTAATTTTGCAGATGATGTTTCTTGATGCAAGGTCAATGAAAAAAATTAGTCATACCTATTTGTTTCTTGGTGAATTTATTTCAGTATGTTCTGTAGTATAAAACTCTCTCCAATTCAAAGACTTAAGAAATACTGTTTCTTTTTATTATTTTAATTTATGTATTTAATTCTTTAATATGCCTATAATTTATCTTGGTATATGGTTTGAAATGAAAATCTAAAGCAACATCTTTTCCCAAATTAACAGGTAATGGCCCCAGCACTGTTCACTTGGTAATTTGTACTTTGCCCCCAATTGAGTATTTTTTTTTTTTACAATTTTTGTCTGGTATGTCCACAGACTGACGTTTTCTGGATTTTTATCCTTTTCCTTTGGATGGGCCATCATCTCCTGTGTTTGTGTCTTACCATCTTTTGTTGTGCACTGTACATTTTAACATTTAAAAAATTTAACTCTCAGATTTAGTCCCTACATGTTTCTTGAATTTGTATCCAGTTAGTGATATGACAGAGATTTTCTTGAGTGCTAGGAGCTAACAAAGCCAAACAAACCAATGCAAAAAACACCTGTCACAGTCTTTGCAAACTGGCCCTGCATTGGCTGGTGCCCCCCTTCTGAGTTCTACTCATCTTCAAGAAGGGCAGCCCAATGCCAGTGTAAAGTGTAGGATCTTCCCCGTCTTTTCAGAGCCTGTGTCTTGTCCTGTGCTCCTGCTCGCTAGTAGCCTCAGGAGTTACCCTGTTGGCAGCAATTTGAATGTCCCCTCTACTGCCTAGAAAACAAACTTTCTCCCTTCCCTGGGTGCTCCACTATAGACTTAAAGCAGATAAGGCTTTGCCCCAGGCTGCCCGATTCCATTGTTTCTTACACAGGTTTCACTGCCCCAAGCTACTGTTGCCTGGAGGACAAATTTTGGGGAGTGAGGAGGGGGCAGACCCTGGAGAGCAGCTTCAGGTCAGTCTTTCCCAGCTGAAAAGAGGCCACAGACCCACAAAGGGAGCACGGTGGCTGGCTTCAGTCTTCCCTGGGGATGGAGGAGGAAGGGGCCATCAACAGCATCTGGGGCTTCTCATAAGACTGCTTGAGGCTGGGTTTTCTTGATTTGGCACTTGCCCAATAAATTCTTCCCTTTAACTGTTTTCCATGGTTTAGAGGAAAGGAACTCTTAACCGCCGCTTCTGCCCAGGGTGGGTTGGAACCATGGCCACCCTCAGAGCTGGCCCCCAGCGATCAGAAGTAGCTAGTCACAAGCAGTGATCACACTGCTTACCCCCACCCAAGGTCTTTATGTCCCACCCTGGCACCAGCCAGCTGTACCTGAAGCCTGGACCTGGGGGTGAGGTGGGTGGAGTGGGGACCTCACTGTTGCCTGCCCCAAGGCTGGGGGATGGGAGATGGTAGCTACTGCCCAGAGAGTGAATTTTCAGGATTTACTGCAATTTATCAGCCTCTTCCCTGGATGCTGCATGGTGTTTTCTTGGCCTCTGGCGTTAAACAGTAGTTGATTTCAATGGTTCCTGCCTGTGGAATAGCTGTTCTGGTGGAGGATGTGATTCCTGGAGCTTCCTACTCTGCCATCTTCCCACAACCTGCTTAGTCTGCGTTTTTAACATTCCTTCATCTCTTTCTTAAGTCTAGAAAAAAAAACTAAGCAGTCAGGAAGCCCTGATTTGTAGGGTTTGCCCATTTCCATGGCCCACCACGGCCGACTTCAAGCGACCAGTGTGGGATCCCCGAGCACTGAGCTGGGGAAAGTGTGGGGGCTCACCCCATGGGGTGCAGCGCCACCTTCCAGGTTCCACAGACACAAATAAGCTCAAGAGCATAGACAGTAGGAGGATGTAGTAAAATAATGAGAAAGAGGTGAGTTTTGAGCATTTGTTATCTTTGTTTTGAATATCATTTATTTTATTGTAAGTTTATAGAATTAAATTTTTAGTAATGGCTGTGGTTAGTAACTAGCTTACAACATGCCAGAAAATTGAACAATCACTGCCCGTGGGCCAGTACAATAGGGATAAGAATGAGAGAGTGTTGATGAAGGAGCATAAAGGAAGCGCTAATATAGGAAGGAAAGGATACAAATCAGCAAGTTCCAATATCACTTTCTGGATGTAGTTTGCCTGGATGTGGAGAAAGGAAGGAAATGGGCATTTAGTGAGCACCTGCCATGAGCCACTCATTGATCTTAAATGACTTTATGTAATTACCATGATGACTTTGCAAAGTATTCTTCTTCTCAATTTATAAATGGAGAAAGTGCTATTTTAAAGGCAGAGGTAAGCTGACCAAGGTCACACAGGTAGTAAATATTAGAGCTTGGATTCAAACCCCGAGTCCATGTAGTTAAAGCAAGCTCAGAGTTAGAAGCCATCTCATTTTTATATTGATTGGGTAGACCCTGTCTGGAGCACCCTGGCTAATTCTGGACTGCTGGCTTCAAGAGGAACATAACCAGAACAGGTTTTGATGGGTGCCACCAGTTATGTGCCCGTTGTCCATTCTCCCCTTCTTTCTTACTGAAAAAGAATTCAGATGTTGGGGTGGCAACATACCAGTTACAAACACTCCCAGCCTCCCTGTTACTGAGGGGTGATCACATGCGAGCAGAAACCTAATGGAGACTTCTGGGATTGTTTGCTTTCCTGACACAGGTATCCATCATTCCTCTTTGCCCCTTTTTCCTTCTTCTTGCTTCAATCAGGGACATGATGCTGGAGGTGGAGCAGCCATCTTGTAACCTGTAAGGGACAGATTTGAAGATGACAGTCATTAAAGATAGGGAAACAGAAAGATAAAGGGAGCTGTGACATTGATGGTGTCATGAAGCTACTGTGTGGATTTCTTATTTTATGAAAAAACATGACCCCTATTGGTGAAGTCATTGGAATCAACTTTTTGTCCATGCAGCTAAATGCCACCCCAACTGTGAGAGTTCTCTTTGATGAGAGGGACCGTGCCTTAGGGTAAAAGGAACCAGGAATGTTTTGCCTAGTCTAGAAGGTATCACAGCAGAACAATCAAGTTGAAGACCTGGGCACTTTTGCTTTACCTCAAAAGTTAGATCGGGCGGGCCGCGGTGGCTCAGCGGGCAAAGTCCTTGCCTGCCATGCCGGAGGACCTCGGTTCGATTCCCGGCCCCAGCCCATGTAAAAAACAAGCAAACAAACAAAATACAATAAAACAAGAAAATGTTTAAAGATGTTTCCCTTTCTTCCTTCCTTCCATCCTTCCTTCCTTCTCTCTGTCTTTCCTTCCCTTCCTCCCTCTCTCTTTAAAAAAAAAAAAAAAAAAAAAAAAAAAAAAAAGTTAGATCTGGGGCCAATGAATAGGCTTTTCAAGGAAGAAGATATTGACTCCATAGAAGGAAGAAGTTATTCCAATTAGGAATGCCCAATTTGGGGAGATGGGGAACAGGGTAAACACATGGGATAAAATAACCTTGACGCTCTTTCTACTCTATATTTGGTTTTCTGACCCAACTCTGAGGGCTACATTTTTCTGTCTTTTGATTCACTCAAACTCGAAAGGTTGCCATATGACTCCTGGGGGCCCTCTCATCTTAACAAGAACTTTAGAATCCATCTCATTTCCTGATAGTACTCCAGAAAGTTGGTTGGTGTATCCTTTAAAACTGAGCTGGGTCCTCACCCCCAACTCCCAGCCACACATTCTCCAATCTCTTTTTCCTATGGTTTTATTAAAAGGTCTTTTGTGTGTATTAAAAGTGCAAAATAGCCATCCAGTGCCAAATTCCAGAAATGTGCCAGAGTGAAAAAGTTTGTTTTTAAAGGTTTTCTTATGACAGCTGCTGTACTGGTCATTGATATGTAGATTCCATTGGCTGAGAAGGTTGACTTTTTGTCATAAACCAGTTCTTTCTTCCTGATGATCCTGTCTAACTCTCCAGCTGTCTAGACAATGGAGAAATTAACACCATGAAACAGAATAGTTTAAAAACCTTGGGAGTCAAATATTATTTTTTTTAAATTAAAATTTCGTGGTGAGAAATATGAGACCAATTAGTTAATTATGCACAGAATTCCTCTGGCTCACCAACCTTGAATAATAATACAACCTTATGTTTGAATAGCATTTGAATACTTTGAAAAAGTACTTTTCCATCCATTATCCTCTTTGATCCCTTGGAATGTGTGACTTTATATCAGGGACCTTGTTCCAAGATTGTAAAGACGACCAAAATGGGGCACCTCAGTTCTCGCGTTACCATCACATTCTCGCCTTTAATAAATTAATTACCTGTCTGAAAATGCAACCCCAGCTCATTCTGGTAGGTCAACACGTGGTCTAATTAAGAGAAAAGAAAATTACACAAAATTCTTTTTTTTTAATTCAAGATCCTCTATTGCCTTTCCATTGCTTTTGGGATCAAAACCCTCCATATTAAACACGTTACCAAGCTCATGTATGATTTGACCACATCTCATTTCTTGCCATTTTCTCTTGACACTTCTCTTCTCTGTCCAAACTCACCCTTCCAAGTTCTTCCCAGGACCAGCCATGTGAATGAAGCCATTTTTGTCCTCTAGCCCAGCCTACAGCTGGCTGGGTTCCACCAAGTGCCTTCTGTTCTACCTGAAAGAAGAATCACCCAGCCAAACCCTGCCGGAGTTCCTGACCCCCAGAATTATGAGATATAATACATTTTAAGCGACTAAGATTTGGTTTCATTTGTCCCACATGGAACACACATGTGGCTAAACTAGTGACAAAAAGGTATCTCACTAAGGTTGGTAGTATATGGGAAATCATTGAAATTGCTTCCTCAGCTCTCCCAAATATTTGACAGGGCAAATATTTTCATGCCCAGTTTTACAGATGAGGAAATTAACATAGGGTAAGTCACTTTAGCATATATGTCAAAGACCTACAATGTGCACCAAGAAGGGACTTTGCTTCATAGCTAGTGGGAGACATCAAAGGTTTGCAGGAGGAGGTGATACAAATAAGCTCTGTCTCTTTCCAAGCTGGAAAACGTGACCTTCCAACATTTAAGTAGAATGTTTTAATGGAGTTATCCAAAGAAAAGGACCAGGCCTGTATTCTTGGACCAGCTGCCAGGGAATACTTGGTATGGGGAAGGATGAGTTTTGGCAAATACATAGAATGATATTAAGGGTCTGAGTTCATGTTCCAGGAAATGGCAAATGCCAGCACTACAGGTCTCTCCTTCCCCACCTCTATTCCTTCCCCTCCTTCCAAGAAGACTCTTCCTATTTATATTTTTCATAAGGAAATGTTTGGCATGAAAAGTAATATGCCTCTCCTGCCACGCATCTGTCTTCTGATGGGCAGGGACCAGTATGTATCATACCATGTTTCCTTGTTGAGACGCTCTGTGGGTAGGGGCCTGGGGGACTTGGGGTCAGTGTTTGGTGGATCTGTGGGGTCAGTCCTGGGGCACCCATTGAAGTATGCTTTTGGAGCCTATGGAGGGTGTTTGTACTCTCAGGGTGTGGAGTTGTGTGAAGCCAACATAATAATCTGCTGTAGTCGTTTCCCCCGATTCTCCTCTAAGGCACAGCACCCTTGACTTAAGGGGCTTTGGACATCTGCTTTGCCAAGGGACAGATCTGATGCAGAATCTGGTTTCCTGGATGTCACAAAAGGACATGATACCTCCAAATTCATAAACATTAGTAACATGATGAAGGAATTTTCAATGTAGGTCTGGAAACATGATCCATTTTTCACAGCTGAAGTTTGTGATGGCATGATTGAATGGTGGAGATAAAGTAAATTCCAAATAGAAGGGTGATTTTGTAACAACAGTTTAGAACCTGAAGAAAAAAGGAAAAGAAAAGAAAAGAAAAAAAAAAGAGCTGGGGCTAAATGCACAGGGAGTTGGAAGGAGTGAAGGCATTAAACATTCAGCCCGAATAGACCATTGGAGTTTTCCATCCAGAGAGTGATTCTGAATTGAAATGAATGAACCAGAACTAAAAGTCTCAATTTCCTTCCTATGTTGTAGGAAAATTGAAAATCTCAATCCTCCCTGGGTTCCAGTGGAAATAACTGTCTGTTCCTTAAAAAATGGTGAAACAAGGATCTGTACTGTTTCGTGCCCACAAATTTCCCTTCTGTCTCCTCCTGTCTATTCACAGCCCTTTCAAGGCCAAGTTTCTCTCCTGGCCTATTGTCACAGGGCTGTTTAATTTTTAAGTCCTGTGAAAGAGACTTTGGTATTTGGTTTGGGAAAAGCACCTCTTTAACTCGATGCGTGCTTTCCCCAGGACAGCCCATTTAAAAGGGCCATGGGCAGGGTGCATCTCTGCCATGGGTCCCCAAGAAGCTGGCCCTGCCCTCAGTCCAGAACCAGACCCCTGGGGCCTGAGACTCGGGGCAGGGACCCATCCTGGCCGCCGACTCCCTCGGCCTCTTTGGATCTTTATTTTTCCATCTCCAGAGTAGGAGTTAAAACGCTTTAGCCCCAGAAAGCAGATTAATTGTTGCCAGGAATAGGGGACAGGGAGGTGAGGAAGGGCCTGCCTTGTGAGTATAGGGTTTCCTGTCGGGGTGATGGAATTAGATACTAAGGATGGTTGCACAACACTGTGAATGTGCTAAATGCTACTAAATGCTACTAAATTGTATACTTTAGTATGACTGAAATGGTAAATTTTATATGTATTTGATCTCACACACACACACACAAAGCCTTATCCGATATGTCACGTGACTGCAGTGCAGACTGAGGAGTGTGCCCTAAGCACTCAGGAACATGAGACTTCGATAAGCCTGACTGCCAGCTGCGCTGATATGGGAGCACCCGCTGCACCACTGCAGCGGCCCCCACGCTGCCTTCCTGCCAAGCTCCGGGCAGCTCGGCCCACAGGGGCAGGTGCCCTCCGCTGGTGCCCAGCCCTCTGAAATGTCTTTGGCATGAGCGGTGAGGGGCGCCTGGAGAAACAGATCCCTGAGAAACAGAACAGGATAGAATAGATGAAAGTGCTTTTCTGCAGCTATTAATGAAACCCTGGAAAAATCAGTTTGGCCCGATGCCTTTGCTGCTGACCGTGGCAGAAAGAGCTGAGATTCTGTTTTTCCAAGTTGCAGGAAAGCTCTGTGCCCCGCGTGCCTCGCTCTGAAAAGAGAACTGTGTAGCAAGCAGAGGGACAGGATGGCTGCTGCCGCCCGAGACGAAATATAGAACTCCCAGGCAGTGCGTTTGGGGGGCGCTGTCGGGGCAGGGACTGACGTGTGTACTTTAGGGTTGGGGCTTCCAAACTATGTTTTGTGAAGGCGTCAGGGGCCAACACTGCCCTTGAACTTGCATGGCCCCCTTTAATCGTAGCCCTCCTATAGGGTGCGGTGTCCACGGGGTGACAGGATGTGTCTGTCCAGAGTCCACAAGGGCCCTAGCAGGGCAGGGGTCCCATAAGGCAAGAGAGATGCCCCGGGAACATTTCACTCTCTGGGTGGGGCAAGTGCAGGGACAGCGTGTAGGGGTGGGTACACTCCCACCTCACCCTTGCCCCACTGCAGTCCCCCATATCTCCTGTAGCTGGGACCCAAAGCCAATGGCCAGGGACCCTGAGTCTGTCCTCCTGAGGCACATCCTCAACGTGAAGCATGGCCAAGAGGGGGCGCTATGGGGGACGTGAACAGATCCTGGATGCACAGGCTGGGGTGCCTACCTGTGTATGAACAAGTAATGGATATTCTTAAACTGGGCAATTACTTAGTATTGGGACTATGGGATCTCCAAAGGTGAGCAGAGTGCTCCAAAAAGATACCAACTATCACCCAGATGTAAAGTGCTCCTATTGCTACAAGTATTCTCATGCTCCAACAGAGCTCTTTTTGTGGAAATGCAGCATTTTCCTTAACCTTCCACAGAAGCGTCCCAGGAGACTCAGGCAAGGCACACTGTGGGCAGGGATGCTCCCTGTTCTTCTCATCCGGCATCCTAAAACGTGGTTTTATGTGGAATAAATAAGGAAGCAATGCCTCTGGTTCTGTGCCGCACCTTCCTCGTTAGGTTGCAGAGTTCCAGTGGAGTGTCTTCTCCTTTGGTCCTAGGAAGAAGTGACAGAGGGAGCCCCCCAAGGGCAGCTTTGATGGTCTGGGGATGGACTTCTAGCAGGGAAGAGCCCAGCGAAGGGCACGTGGGTGGGGAAGAGGCATCTTGAGGTTTGGGAACTCTCTTCAAAGCCACTATGAACCACCTATGAGATTATTCTGGAGGTGGGATTTTAAAGGCCATCTCATTCCCTTCCTTTATTTAGGAACTGAGTTCCAGAAGGAGGGAGTGAGTTGCCCAAAGTCATGCTTGACTCAGACCCCAGGGCTCTTGACCCCAGGGCTAGTTGGTCCTCACCATCCTTTCTGCTGCATCAATGATTGCAGGGAGAAGCAGGGAAGTTGACATAACACCATCTAAGGAGTAACTTTTACACTTAGGATGATGCAACAGTTAGCGGTATGCTTTGTTAATTTTCCAGGAAAACCAATTGATGCCTTCTCGCTCTCTCTTTCTCTCCACCTCCCCTTCCGTCTCCATGCTGAGTTTATCATTGGGCTCTTCCAGGTAGCCACAAGATGGTGGCACCGGCTCGACTACTTTAAAGGGAGAAGGTGCCTTGGTCCCAGCATTCCCTGTAACAGCTGTTTGCTTCTCATTGGCTCCCATTGAATCACATGCACATCTTTGAACCAATCACTGTGGCCGTGGGTTTTGAGCCACACTGCTTGCCGTAGGTCCAAGGCTGCTGCCCGGGTAGAGCCCCACCTGCTCCTGTTGTCCGAGCGTTTGCGTGGGGGCGGGTCCCCGAGGGAAATTGGGTTCCCTCTAGCAGAGGAAAATGAGTGGAGGTTGGGTGGCAAAAACCAAGATGTCTGCTTGATCCAGGAGCTCCTATTATGATATTAAAGACCCAAATTTGCGTAAACCTGTGGACAACTGAGGTGTTTGTTCATCGTACATCTGTGTGAAGGATGAGCTAGGTTTTCTAGGGGTGACAGGGCTCTTCCGTGTCCCCACTTCTTTGAAATTTAAAGGAAACATTTTCACATCCAGGGTAGGGCCCAAGGGCTACAATGTGCTTGTTTAATTACATCAATTACTTAATACCCTAAAGCCTTGTGACGATCTTAAGCACACATTTATATACAGGGCGCAAGAGGTTTTAATAAACTTGTGTTGCAAATTAAAACAATGTTAAATTCCATAGTAATCCTAGCAGAAAAAAGAGAAAGAAAAGAAAGCCTCTCTTATTTCCAAATCACTACCAGTGGAATTTTAAAAATTATTTACACACTTAGCAGTGAGTCCCTTTATATGTGACGAGTTTGGCAGTGAGACCTGAAGCAGTAATTTAAAACAGAGGTCAAGAGTGTGTATAAGGGACTCCCCCTGTTTTCTGAAATAAATATCCCATCAGATCCACAAGAGAGGTGACTTTTCCTGAGAAAAGATGAACCTTGGGCGCTGGGGGCCTGGAGATGCTGTATGGCGTAAGCCATGGGTCACCGTGGTTGCTGTTGGTGGAAGCTAGAATGATGTGTTGCAGCCTCTGGTTTACAGTGGAGGGGATGGCTGGCGACTCCTTGACACAGGTCATTCATTACACCTGAGGGTAGGGTGGCCGAATATGCTTAGATGAAATTACTAATACATAGGGAGATTTTTTTTTTTCTTTGACTCACTGATCATTATCTTCTGAACTTCATATTGAGTTTCGGTCTAAGATACCAGGAAGCCTGCATTCTCTCCTGTTGGAAGTGGACATTTCAAAGGTGAGAAAGAACTTGACTTGGAGGTGAAGGTTAAATGCCCATGTCCCCCAGCAAGGGAAAGGGTCATTGTTGAGCAGTGGATCTGGGTTATGTGGAAGTATATTTGGAAAGGCTAGACCCGCGGAGAAGGAAGAGATGAAATACAATCACGAGGACCCTAGAATGTTCCTCAGCTGCTTAGCCAAGTGAGCATCTAAGGTGAATGCTGTCAGGTCCCCAGCCCCCCATCCCTTGGAACTTTTAGTATGCTTTTCCGCCTTGCTTCTAACTGCCAGAGCCTACCAGCCTGTTCCCTGGACCCCAGAAAGCCATACTGCCCACCCAGATGCCAGAAATTCAGTCATTGCACAGTCAATGTATAAATACCCAGTTCCCTCACTTCTCAGGTGACACAATTCTTTTCACAATTTTCCAATAAACTTGCAGCAAAATTATACAGTTAGGGCAGAGAGCTCCGATATACCCTTTGCCCTGCTTCCCCTAGTGATCTTAGACAACCAGGGTCAATGAGCGCTGCTAGGAAACCGACACCGATACACTACTACAGAAACCACAGACCTCATTCACGTTTCGTGAGTTTTTCCACGAATGTCCTTTCTCTGTTTCAGATTCCCATCCAGGCCCCCGCATGTGTGTAGTTAGGTCTCCTCAGTCTCTGCTAAGCCATGAAGGGTTCTCGGTCTCCCCTTGTCTTTCCTGACCTTGACACTTTGGAAGAGCCTTTCTCCAGTCTTTCAATAATGTCCCTTACTTTTGTGTTTTCTGATGTTGAAAATGAGGTCAGGCATTTTTGGCAAGAATGTTGTGTCCTTTCAGGACATCATAACCGGGGCACGATATTGCCCTATGAACCTGCCTGCCTTCCTCTGCAAATGTACTGTTTTCCCTTTTGTAATTAGTAACTCTCTTGGGGGAGAGACTTTGAGACTTCGCAAATACCCTGCTCCTCCTCAAACTTTTACCTGCTGATTTTAGCATCCTGGCTAAATCAGGCCCACCACCATCAGTGTGATACTTGCCTTCTGGAGGTTTTGTATTTCCTTCATTCCTTCTTGATTTATTAATTGAGATTGTACTTTAAGGAGCAGCTGCCCCTCTGGGGAGGGATAATTTTGAGGCATGTGTTTTACACCATTACTCAGAGTTTCCTTGTGTGAATGAGCTCCGTCGCCCATGGAGGTGGCAAGCTGCATTCCCTTCCTTTCCCCTTCTCGCTTCCCCACCCCGTATGGTACTGCCTGCACCTTTCATTCCTGCATTCGAACATTCCTGCATTCGAACCCCGACTGCTTCTGGGACAGCTCCCTCTGAGACACCTGTTCTCTCGGGCACCCAGTGTCCTCCCCATTTAGTCGGCAGCACAGGTAGGAAGCTATGAGCAGCCACACAGCAAAATCTGGTGTGAGCTCATAATATCCAAATTAAACTCTGAGCCCTACTTCCTCTCCAGAAGCCCACGATTTTCTGGGAATAACCTGGTGAGTTGATTCAGCTTTCCCCCAAATTTTGCCTCCATGAATAAAACCTACCAGGCTGTATTTTAGAGTCTTTGGAAGAGATCCAAACAGAATGTTCCGAAGAAATGGAATTAATTTTTTTTTGCACAGGCAAATTGTACCTTAAATGCAACTTCCTGTGACCACCCTTGGCTTCCCATACCAGTTAATCCTTAGACTGTTTTCTAGAACAACTCAGGCTCTAGTGGAGCCTGATGGAGTTGTAAATAACTGGAGGCACTGTCTTCTGTGACATTGTAGGCAGTCAAGTGGTTGAGAAACAAAGCCTTTGGAGATTAATGGTGGCAAGGACATCTTGGCCACGGTCTAGAGGGTCGATGCAATTTACAGATTTTGGGATCAGGCCCAGTTCTGATGTGCAGAGACATGCAATATCTTCATCTGTGGTTTCTCGGGAACTTGGGGGCAGAGGGAGTAACTGCACATAAGTGTTTGATGCATTAAGACAGATTGAACTGAAGAGACGAGGCACTGCCTCAAGGTCACTGGGAGTTGGTGAAGGGCAGGTCAGAACTTGAATTGGGCATCTGGTTAGAAAGGGGTCAGGGATATGCCTCACACAGCACTTGGCCCAGAATTCCCTTTGTGCCTTTTACCGATTTTTTTTTATTTTTGTATGCTGTATGGCAGGGTCACATTTCATTCTTTTTCCATGTGAGTATCCTGTTATTGCAGCACCATTTGTTGAATTTTTGTTTTTGTTTGTTTTGCTTGTTTGTTTGGGGAAGTGCGTGGGCCGGGAATTGAACCCAGGTCTCCCGCATGGCAGGCAAGAATTCTACCACTGAACTACCCTTGCACACCCCCCCCCCCCCATTTTTACCAATTTTGAAATTGGTAAAACAAAAATATCATTGGGGAAAAAAAGATATTTGTTCAGTATCTTCCTAGGAGGAACAAGAGAGGAAAAAGATGCTGTGCGAAATGCAAATCTAGTACAAATTCAAAAACCCGTTATCCAAACCATTTGTGTTATCCAAAAGCAGGTGATTCAGCTTTATCTGTTTTTGAATTCTGAAAAGCAATGTGCTGTAACTACTGCATATTACAGAGTGCCCCTCTGCAACAAAACATTTTCTGCAGTAGATTGTGTATACCAAGCTAGATGAATAAAGACTATAAGCTGCCTCCTGTCACTCAGGAGTTACAGATAAAATTCTTGGTTTTCAGAGCTTTCTGGATAAATGATCATGGACCCATGTCTTCTTTCTAGCCTGATGTTAGAAATTAGCCTCGCCCCAGACAAGCCTGTCGTTTTATTGTCTTGTTTTGCAGAAAGAGTTTTGCATCAGCATCTTTGATATGACCAAGCAAGTTCTGTTCCAGAACTTTCTTCCCGGTGTTGCAGAAGCCAGGCTGTGCTTTTGTGCATGAAAGTGGACGAGCAGGTGAGGCCTCTGTGGTCAGGGATATTGGTGAGCCTGAGGAGAGGCGCAGGACTGAACAGTTAACATAGTGTACCCTCCCTCCACCTTTTTTACTAGCCCTAAGGGTCTGGGGCAGCCAAGACATCTGAAAATGGCCCTGTGTTTATGGCAGGGTGGCCCAGAAAAGGAGCGCAGTTGGGCAATAAAAGAGATAATCTCACCGCAAGGAAAAATACACACGTACTGTCAAGTTTATTTTCCTTGTAACCCCAGAGTCCTCTAAGGGGTACACCCACTGAGGACTATAATTTGCACTGTATCATTTAAAGAGAACTGAGTTGAAACACATAAATAGGGCTTTGAAAATAAACTGGAACGCAGATCCTTTTTTTTTTTTGCAGAAAGAAAAGGCATTGTCAATGAGACATCTTGTAGGCTTGTTCTAAACCATCCGACTGATGAGTCACATGTGAAATTTAAGTTCTGGGAGTTGGTTAAGGCCGGCCACGCCGTCTTCCCATGGAATCAGCAGATTAGAGCTTGCGTTGACCTCCTGTTGCTGCTGTTAACAGACTCGGGGGCTTAAAACAAGACTGACTTATTCTCCGACCGTTTTGGAGGTCAGAAGTCTGAAATGGGTCTCACTGGGGCTAAAATTAAGGTGTTGGCAAGGCAGAGCGCCTTCTGGAAGTTCTAGGGGAGAATCCCTGTCCTTGCCTTTTCCAGGGTCCAAAGGCTGCCCGCTTTCCTTGGCTTATGGCCGTCTTTCCTCTTTGGGGTCAGCAATGGCCACCCGGGTCTTTCCTGTGCCACCTCCCTTGGACCCTCTCTTCTGCCTTTTGAGGACCCTTGTGATTGATTGATTACATTGGGACTGCCCACATAGTCCAACAGAATCTTCTTGTTTTAACCTTAGCTGATTAGCAACCTTAATTCTCTTGCAACCATAATACCTTAATGTCCCCCCGACCCCCACCTTGTTATATGGTGTCATCGAGCACAGGTCCCAGCAGTTAGGAAGGGGGCGTCTTTGCGGAGTGTCATTCTACCTGCCACGATGCTAGTCCCCAAGAAGGAGAGAGCTCACCACACGGAAAAAAGAAGAGTGTGTAGGGAGGGAGCAGAGGGACTACAGGACATCAAACAAAATCATAGCAACTGCTAATTTGTATTAAATGCATACCATGAGCTTGGGGCGTTTATCTTATGTAATTCTGTGAGGCAGGAACTATTACCATCTCCATTTTACAGACCAGGAAAAACAGGCTTCTGGAGTTGCACTGAGCAACACAGTGGCCACCAGTCACGTGTGCTGTTCACAGTAAAATTAATTAACGTGGGGTACCAGCTATGCATTTCAAGTGCTCAAAGCCACATGTGGCCAGTGGCCACCATGGTGGACAGTGCAGACACAGGACATCTCCACTGTGACAGAACATTCTGCGGGACGATGCTATCGCAGAGGATATGTATCTCCCCAGTGGCACACCATTAGAAAGTGAGAGAGTCAGAATTCAAACATGTGGTTCCTTTGGCTCAAGAGCCCAAGCTTGGAGCCGCCATTTTGTGCCAAGTCCAGCATCCACTTCTCTAAAGGTGTCCGGGCACTTTGCAGCCTGCCAGACGATGGGTGCAGCTATTCTGTACCTTGATTACGTCACCCTCGTTGAAGCCTTTCCTGAGAACACCGGCTTCTGGTTCTCACGATTTGCCTCCATGTTCATTTAGTGCCTGAGTACTTTCCTGTACCTGGATGGCGTCCTGAGAGGAAACCAAATGATGGTCTGCTGGAACATTCTGCTTCTCACTTAGCGGCACGGTGCAGCTGGGTCTGATTTTCCTTTTCTCACTCTTTCATTTGCCTCCAAAGCGGGGAGGCGTGGTGGGAGCCCCTTAGTATCCAAAGAGCAGAGAGGATGGAGGTACAGGCCCTTGGACAACCAAACCAAAGGGAATAAGTGTTTATCAGATGACTGCCTTGCCCTGGGGTGGTGGTTAGATCAGTCTGTTGAGCCCAAAGGGGAAAATCATCCAATTTTCCTCCGAACATTTTCTTCTGGATTTGCCAACAAAAATGGACTGTTCAACCTGAGAGTAATGATAATAATAGCTAGCACTTGGCTGGCATGCAGGGTGTGGCAGACACTGGGTGCTCCCCACATATTACCCTGTCCCCTAAGAGGTAGGGACTGGTAGTGTCATCTGCAATTGACAGATGGGGCACCGGAGACACAGGCAGGACCTCGAAGCACCTCCCCAGGGTCATGCAACCAGTAATGGTGGGACCAGGCCATCGGCTCCAGCTGCCCTCTGCATCAGGTATATCAACCCCAAGGTCATTTTTTTTCCCTATGTCAAAGCCTGTCACTTGGTGCCTGTGGACCCCTCTTTCCCATGTTGGAGAGGGTCTCCTCTCCTGAGGCTAATGGGGTTGCAGAGTGGGTGGCAGGTTGGGCCCAGGCTTGTCCGGTGCTCAAAGAATGTTCATCAGCCCTCACTCCGGAGCCTGGCTCCTCGGAGGTCTGCAGACAGCGGTAGCCCACCCTGCGCCAAGCCCTCCGTTCTGAGCAGTGGAGGAGAAGTGCTTCCTGAGCTGAGATGGGAGATTTGAGTTGGGAGGAATGCAGGAAAAGCAAACTGTATCCCACTGAACCCCTCATCCAGAGCTGTGGACAGCCGGGCCCAGACACAGCCAGGCTCCTTACCAAGGAGCGCCCAGCTGAGGCCCACCATGCCAGAGCCCCCAGCAGCATTTCTGTGTCTCTTTTCATTACATAAATGACACGTGAGTTATAGGCGTGCATTGGGCTCTCCAGCACCTAATGCTACTTTGGCCTCTTTGTTACAGGTTGCCCTTGTCTAGAAACTTCTATTTGTTTTCACCCCAAGAAAACTTCTTTTGTGTGGGTGTGAGTTCCCAAATGAGAGGGCCAGTGCACAGAGCAAACAGACCCACCAGAGGCAGAAAGAATTTTCCAGGGTTCCTGATAAGACAAACCTCTCAAGCCCTGTGAGGTATGCTGCATCTCACGGTTTACCGAATGATTTTTGTTTGTTTGTTTTGATTTCATGACAAAATTTCCCAAGGTAGCTGTGAGGAAGAAGCAGATATTCCTGCACCATATTGATCTAAGAGAAAACGTTGGTCTGAGCTTCCCAATTGCCTCTGGGGTGAAAATACAGACTGCCCTTGTCCCTGGATCCTGAAGGACAGTTCTGTACCCTGCAGAGAGAATTTTCTGGTTGCTTGGCAGGGGCCGACATGCTGTCAAGAAGAACAGAGAGAATGTTTGTTTTCCGCCTAGGACAAAATGTTTAAATTCATAAGTACATGGATTCCAGAGTCACTAAAGCAAAGTGTAAATTATTCACCATTGTCTGCATTTGACGGATTGATTGTACAACGAGTATTAAAACCAGAATGAGAGGCATGAGAGATCACATCTTACAGTTTCTACTTTGAGAAAGAGAAGGCTGTAGTTTATTGAACAAGAGTTATGTTTTAAAAAAAATATATAGTACCTGGGAACAGTCTATGCTAGTTAAAATAAAATGTCGAGTTCCACCTGACATTTACTTCCCCTTCTGTTTCTACTTCTCCTTCTCTCCATGTTTTGGCTCAGTTTCCATTCCTTGCATTTTCTTTAAACTAATTTACTGTTCAAAGAAACCTCAATTTTCAGGTCATTTTCCATATTTGACTTTAACCCTTTCTTTCCTCCACCATCAATCTGAAATGTGCATCTTTTTTTGCCCTTCTTTTCTATTTACATTTAGCTGAAATTTTACATCTTTAAACAAGCCTGTATAACATTTAATAGACTTTTTAAATAACAAAGGATTAAGAAGAAGAGAAGCAATAAAAATGATCCATAGCTCAGATAATCTCTGTTTATGTTAAAAAAAAAAAACAAACCTTCAAATATAGGGCTTGAGAATTCAAACAACACAGAAAAGGACAACATGGACAACGAAATCCTTTTGCTTTTCCTACAGAGTCCCCTTCCTAGGGTGGCCAGATTAGCAAATAAAAAGGCAAGATGCCCAGTGAAACTTGAATTTCAGAAAAAAAGCAACTTAGGTTGCTATATCAGTATGTCCCATTTTTGAATTTTAGATATGTGGCATGGGGCATACTTACATAAAAGATATACTTACGTATAAAATATAGATTATTCACTATTTATCTGAAATTCAGATTTAGCCAGGTACCTGGTATTTTGCCTGGCACCCTACCCCTCCGCCCCCCAACCCTCTCCTCACAGGGAATCCCATTTAGTGGGCTAAGGTGGGGTGCATTCCTAGTGGTAAGAGCACAGGCCAAAGAATGCAGCTGGATTTAGGCTGGATTGGAGGGATTTACTGGCATAAATCAAGTACCTCCATAAGCGTCACTCTCCCTGTCTTCCTGGGAGGCATTTATTTTTTAAAGTGCTGGCGAGAGGCCGATTTTGATTTTCTGCCCCAAATGTCTGCCGGGAGTCAAGCAGAAGCTGCGGAAGAGACAGGAGAGGGAGAGACCGGAGGTTGACAGCACTTCAGGAAGTAGCTGTTCTTTGGGGTCTGTGGCTTTGGATGACACTGGCCACTTAGAATCCATGGGGTGACTGGCTACTGTTGGAGCACAGAGCACCAACGCACCCCCAAACAGTAGGGTCTGCTTCTTGTTTAGCACTTGGGGGACCGACATATTTCAATTTTTCGTCTTTACTGGATTTTGATCCTGCCGGCACAGTGGCTCCGTCTAGCAGCTTTTCTTTTCCTCCTCCTTTCAACTTTCCTCTGTGGCATTGTCACCCCCAAACCTTTCTCAGTCCCATCCGCGTGTCAGGCCCCTTCTCTGCCTCCTCCTGCAGTACCGAGCTCAGTGCATGTATTTGCACACCGACCACTGCTTGTTTTGAGACCAAACACTGAAAAGGGAGCCAAGGCGGCTCTGTTTGCCTAGCCTTATGAAGCCAACGCAGGTGATTTGGATCCTTCCCCCTACCCCATCCCCCCATCACCGCTGCCAGGGAGCACCACTGCTCCTTAACAGTGCCTTTCAAAGTGTATAAATAATCTCCACCCGTCTTAGCATTCCAGCCCAGCACACTCAGACACACATGCACGGGGGTGAGAAGCAAAATATTTAACATCTGGTAAAGCCGGCCCCTGCTGGGCCAGAAATAAACCCTTTAGTGGCTGGATCAAAGCGGGTTTTGGAGGAGGGGTGTGCCAAGGGTTTTGCACATATACGCACACACACACACATACACATAGGTATTCACAACTGCACACACATTCAAACATACATAAATATAATCTCAAACAACACCACTGTGATACACCCTGTTGTGTTGTATTTTATCCTATTGTTCCATTCCAGCCTCTCCCCACCCCAGTCTTTCATTTAAAAAAAGGCTGAGGCCGACTGTTGTAGTTTGCCAGCTGCCGGAATGCGATATGCCGGAACTGGAACGGCTTTCAAAGAGAGGAATTTAATAAGTTGCAAGCCTACAGTTCTAAGGCCATGAAAATGTCCCAATTAAAGCAAGTTTATGATAATGTCCAAATTAAGGCACCAACAGGAGGTGACCTTCACTCAAGAAAGGCCAATGAAGTTCAGGGTTTCTCTCTCAACTGGAAAGGCACATGGAGAACTCGGCGGCATCTGCTAGCTTTCTCTCCAGGCTGCTTCTGTTGTGAAGCTCCCCCGGGGGGCATACTCCTGCTTCATCTCCAAAGGTCTCTGGCTATGTGGGTTCTGGTACTTCTCCTGGTTGCCTCATCATTCTCATGGCTTTCTTGTCATCTAAACAGGACTCTCTCCAAAATGCTTTTAAAGGATTCTGGTAAACTAATCAAGACCCACGTGGAATGGGTAGAGTCACAGCTCCCTCTAATCAAAGGTTAATACCCACAATAGGGCGTCACATCTCGGTGGAGGTAGCCTAATCAGGTCTCCAACATAGAGTGCTGAACAGGGTTTAAAAGAAACAATTGCTCCCGCAAGACTGGATTAGGATTAAGTCATGGCTTTTCTAGGGTACATAATTCCTTTCAGACCAGCATACCAACCTTCTAAATTTATTTCATAATCCAATTGGTGCACCCCACAGTTAAAAAATTCTTGCTCTAACCCGGATGCTCTCAAACTTTCTTCTGCACAAAAACTACCTGGGGAGCTTGTTAAGAGTGCGGATTTCCCATCCTGAAAGATTTTCATTCTGCTGGCTGGAGCCAGGCCCAGGAATCTACCTTTCTAAAGTCCCGAATGTAATTGTGAGGCAGGTGGTTCGCCTTGAAGAAATTCTCATCCACACCCAGATGTGAAGTTTGTCTCCCCACTGATCCAGGTGCTCGGATTTAGTTTACGAAAATATAATCAGAATCTCGGGTCCTCCATCGTGTCTGGAATTGCTTTTGTCATAAAAGTGGTCCTTGGGGTGGGGTTGGCTAAAAGCCCCAGCCTTCAATCGCCGCAAGCATGGCATGTCACTAGTAATGATGGCAGGGCGATGGTTGCTGAGCCCTGGCTTCTCAAGCTGTTGGTGCTGAAAGACGTTTTCAACCTCAGGACACGATTCACTTGCCCAGGCATGAATTGCAACCTCAGCGGGGCAGACCCAGTAATAAAATTTTCTCACCATCTTCCCCATCATTCTATTCGTTCACACCCACCCTCTTTCTATTCATTCGTATTGGTTCATATATTCATGAATTCAGCCGGTTTTTTAAGCGCTTTATTATGCTAACATATGTAACATAAAATTTGCCATTTTCACCATTTTTTTTAAGTGTGCAATGCAGTGGCATTAAGTAAAATCACAGTATTATCACCTCTGTCCATTACCTAGGCTTTTTCATCATCTCACACAGAGGCTCTATCCCCGTTATGCAATAATTCTCCAACTTCTCCTCCAGCACCTGGAAATCTCTATGTTCTACTCTGTGAATTTGCTTATTTTAGTTATTTCACATAAGTGAAATCATACAAAATTTGTGTCTGCCTTCTTTCACTCAGCATCATGTTTTCAAGTTCATCCATGTATTAGCATAGACACAGGGTTTCATTCCTTTTTTACAGTGAGTAATAGTCCATTGAATGGGCAGACCACATTTTGTTCATCCATTTGTCTGTAGATGGACATGTGGGTTGTTTCCACCTTTGGTTCTTGTGAATGATCAGTGTAAAAATCCTGTGCAAGACCCTGCTCTCAGATTTTGGGGTGCAGAACTGTCAGGTCATATGGTAATTCTATATTTAATGTTTTGAGGTACCGCCGATCTGCTTTCCACAGCACCTGTCAGTTTTTATTGAGCTCTGAGTATATGCCAGGCCTGTTGTCGGCATTTGGCTCATGGTGCTGATAAAACAAGACCTTCCCCTCCATGTACTAGAGAGAAGCACATCCTTTACAGGGGCCTGAGAAGCTCCGTCTTCTCTTCCTCAAGAGACTTTGTCCAAGGCAGTCATCCACTTTCTCTGTCAGCTGCCATTAAAATAAGACTAATGCTTAAATATTTCCCAAAGTAATAGATGCATAACATTCTTAGGAAAATCCAAGGAATACCTAAGTGTAGAGACTAAAGTGTAAACATTTCTGGCCTCCTTCCCACTACATCTTTCAATCTCTCTTCTTTCCCCAGCAATAACCATTGTTACCAGTTTAATATGTATCTTCTAGTGTTTTCCTAGGCATTTATGTGCTTGTATATAGACTCATGGAAGTACATAGTTTTGTTTCTAAACATGAATAAAAACATGTATCATTAGACAATTTTTTTTCATGTAACGATATGTCTGGGATCTTTTCATTTCAATTTGTATAGTTGACTATAAATTAACCTGCATTCTTCCTGACTGCTACAGGGGTATCGCATCATGTGGTTAAACCATCATTTATTTAAACAATCCCCCGGTTGATGGCAGGTATAATGTTTTTGATTTTTTGCTCTTAACTCAAATCCTAGAAGAAGCCTCTTTGTGCACATGCATTTGGATTTTTTTCTTCCTTTAGGATGGACCCCTAGGAGTGGAATTTCTGGGTCCAAAGCAGTGGTTTTTGAGCCTGATTGGACATTTGAAACACTTGGGACCTTTTCAAAATCCTTCTGCGTGGACCATGCCCCACTTCAATTAAATCAGAATCTCTGGGGTGTGGTCCAGTCCTTGGCATTTTAAAAAGCAGCCTGGGCAATTCCAATGTAAAGCCAGAGTGAGAACTACTGATCTTCAAAGTATGGGCACTTTAAATTTAATTGCATATGCCAACCAAGCGGGTACTGGAAGGCCTGTTTCCTAGCACCTCACTCCTACAGGATGTTATCAAACTTTTACTTTTGCCAATCTGAGGGGAAAAATATCTCATTGCTGTCTTAGTTTGTATTTCCTTAAAAATGAGGCCAAGCCTCTTCTCCTATATGTGGCAGCCACTTTTATTTCTTCCTTTGGGGTATCATATTCTCTGCTCATTTTTTCTTGTATTCCGATTCTTAATCATACGTACATGCCCTTTACATAATCTGAATATAAATCTTTTGTCTTTTATGTATATTACAAACATTTACTCCAGTCTGTCACCTATAATTTGAACTGAATGTCTTTCCATACAGATGTTTTACATTTTAATGTCCTTTACTGCTTCTGGGTTTCCTGTTTTGCTTATAAGAGGCCTATCGTACCGCAAGATTATAAGAAAAATTTTCCTTTATTTTCTTTTAATATTTGTGTAGGATTTTTAATGATTGGTACTTTAATGCATTTGAAATTTACATTTGTGAATGATATGAAGTAATGACCTAATTTTATTTTATATTCCAAGTAGATAGCCTATTTTCCCCATACCTTATATTAAATAATCTGTCATTTTTCTCATATACTAAATTTTCATAGATTTTATATATTTACATGAACACAAACAGACATATATGCAACATCCATTTTTGGATACTTTATGGTTTTTCATTTATCAATGGGTCTAATCTGTACTGAAGCGGGAAGGATACTTTTTAGTTGAAAACAACTGAAAACTCAATTTAAACTAATTTAAACCATAAAATGGAGTCCAGGGCCACTAGCATCACCAGCTCAGATAATAGAACGTGGAATGACTTTCTCTGTCGGCATCCATGGGCCCTGCTTCCTTAGTGATGATATCATTCCACTCCAAAGCCAGGAGCTTCCCAGCTACATGCTTACTCAGTTGCATCCAGCAGGAAGAAAAGAGAGTCTCCCTAAACAAACATTCCAGAATCGACCTGCTCCCCTTGCTTGGCTTGGAATGAGCCAGTCGTCATAGCTGGGGGAATAGAACATGCTGACTGACTCACACCACTTGAATCCTACCCTGAAGTTGGGGATAGTGTCAATCCCACACAAACCCATTGGCTGGGATATCCAGGGTTCTCTTTGGGAGTGGAACGCCACACTGTTTTACTTGTTACAGCCTTGTAGTATGTTTTAACATTGCATTACTTGTGTTTTACAAAATCTCATGGTTTTTCATTTTTGGATGAACTTTAGAATTGGATTTTCAGCTGATATTAAAAAACTGTATATGGGGTTTGCTTGACATTGCATTGAAGGTCTGGATTAAAGTGGGGGTGAAGTCAACATCTTTGCAAAAATTGAGCCTTCTTTGCTCAAAGAACAAGTTACGTCTTCTATCATTTATCCAGGTCTACTCATGTCCTCCTATGTGGTTTTATAATTTTCATCACATGGCATTTCTTGGTAACTTTATGTCTCAGTATTTATTTTTTAATATTTGCAAAGGTGATTGGCTCTCTTTGCCCCCTGACATTATGTAATAGGTTGTGGCTGCTGTAAAGGAAAGCGATCGGGTTCGTATGTTGACCTTGAATCTGGTTGTCCCACTGAACCTTCCTATTGGTTAGAATGAATTTGCTGTTCTCCAGCCCTTCCCTTCCCTCAAGTTCATCAGTGGTTTCCTAGCTGTTGGATGCCTCAGATCTTGTTCCTCTTTCCTTTTCCTGGTCTACCCCACACTTCCTATCCCCTCTGAGCCTCTCCCTTCTGTGAAAAAAACAAACAAACCATATTCAAAATCTTCAGGTTTGATGTGTGCTCTAGCAAGTGGGTGCAGTTCTCCCCACACTTCCCTTTATGTGTACAATTCTTTGGGGGATAAAACTGAGGGCTGTTATTACGAGCTGCCAGGCCTTGGGGTAACAACTGGTCTTGTACTTGTAACCCAGTTTACAGTTGGGGCAGCCTTGGGGCAGTGGAAATATCACCGCGTTTCTGGAGACATAAACTGTTCTGGAGGTGGGGAAAGGATGTAGTTTAGCTTTCGTTGTTCAAGATCCAATAAACATTTTCCTGCCACTGCTTTTAGAGACGGGAAGCCAGTATATTTCCCCAGACTTTATTAGATTTTAAAATACTTGCAAAAGTAATATCTTTTCTTTGCAACAGCTCAGATGGCATACAACTATAAATAAAATTCTAACAATCCCCCTAAGTCTCACCTCCAAGCCCACCCCCTTTCTAAAGAAACAAAAATGAACACTTTAGTGTGTGCCCTGTCCCACCTTAGTCTGTCCATAAATATGGGCATATGGAGAGGTGTTGATTTTGAAAAACAAGTGAGAGCATACTATTCACATGACAACTTGCTGGGATTTTGCAAGTAAACTTTGGATGATTACATGCTATGTGAAGATATATATATATATTTGGTATGTATACATTATATATTTACTTGATATTATATATTCAATATATATATATTATATATTTAATTGATATGTATATAATATATATCACTTAAAAATGAAAAAAAAAGAAGATTGGCCGTGAATAGGACTTCAGTGCAGATGAGGAGAGAAAACGAACACAAATGATGACATGCAAGGAGGACCGTTTAGGGATGGTTTCCAGAAGGAGCAGATTTAAAACCCTGGCTTGATCCAGGCATCTTTGAGTAATTCAGCAGTGTCTCCTTGGCTAAAGGGGGACGTGGAAGAAGGGATCTATAATGGAGTGGACTGGGCTCCCCAAAAGGCACTTTGAGGTCCATAACCCCCAGTACCTGTGAATATGACCTTATTTGGAAATAGGGTCTTCACAGATGACATCAGCTTAAGACGAGGCCATCCCGGAGCAGGTTGGCACTGATCCAGTCTGATGGGAGTCCTTTGAAGGAGAGGAGAAGAGATACAGAGACAGAGAGGAGAATGCCACCCGAAGACAGAGGCAAACAGGGAAAAGACGGCCACGTGAAGATGGAGGCAGATGGAAGTGATGCGTCTACAAGCTGACGAGGGCAAAGGATTGCTGGGATCCCCAGAAGCCAGAAGAGGGGCTCGGAGGGAGCGTGGCCCTGCCGTCCCCTTCCTGGTGGACTTCTGGCTCCAGAACAGTGAGAGAATGAGTTACTGTTGTTCTAAGTCCCTGAGTTGGGCAACAAAGACAGGATCTTTCACCAGAAGCTACAAGCCTGGCACTCTCTCTGTCCTCTGTCCTATCGTCTGTGCACTATTTCCAAGGGAAGATGTCAACCTGGCGTCCTTCATACCTGCTGCTCGAGCACCTGGAGGCAGGTCCTCCCAGAAGTGAAGAATCCAGGTGTTTCCAGAAGCTCTTTGCTTCTGGGGTAAGCTGGGGTTCCCCTTTCCCTTTCCACTACTAGATGAAAGGTGCCTAAACAGCCCCGTCCCCTGAGGAGATCTGGAGCCTGCGTTGTACGTTGGCTTGTCATTGCGATGTCAGCGTTTCCAGGCACCCTGGGAGGGGGCACCCAGCTTTTGAAAACGAAAAGTTCAGGGTCACTGCCATTTCCTTTTTCCTTCCCAAGGAGACAGATGCTTTGGATGTTTGCGGCATGCTGGACCTCCCCTTGCCATCTTGTCCGGCAGCAGATCTGATTTCTTTTATTCGGGGCCCCCAGCAGACAGAGACCAGATCCTGCCCCACATACAAGGAAATTTCGAATCGTAAACACGCGAGGCTTTGCCTAAAAGATAGCCAGTGTCAGAGAGCGCACGCTGCCGGTTTGGTGAGCTCGCTCCCTCCTGGAGAACAGATCTGATTTCAAACTTAATCATTGCCTTGGCTCCAACATTGCTAATTTCATAAATGCTTCCTGGGGAGCAGCTGGATTCTGGCTGGTTTTTCTCACATGTGGCCATCATCTTTAGGTAGTGTTGCTTCACTGCTTCCTTGCTCTGCTTCTACCCACTTTAGGTCCTCATAAATACATTCCAGTTATTTGATTCACCTGGGCTACTCTGCACGTAAAAATATCCCTTTAGTGAAACATCGCAGCATGTCAGTGGTTCCTGAGTGCAGCCGCAGCTCTCCAGGGAATGTCAAGTCCCACTTGCTCTAGGGAGAGTTGCTAAGTCCCTTTCAGCTGTTTGATGAGAGTACTGTGATTCCGAAGGCCGGAGTGAGAGATTCTCAAGACAGAGGGTCCACAAGCCCATTACTTCTCGAAGGAAATGTTCTCACATGCTTTTCCTCCCCCAGGGTCTTCACACACCGATTTCCCACATTCTTTCCGTGCATGGTCATTTTCCAGATTGCCAGGGATTTCTAAATAATAGTAATAATAATACTGGTAACTGGCCTCTTGCGTGGTCTTTGCTCCCTGTCACCAAGTTCCATGCTAATAAAATATCCTAGTGCTGTGATGCTTGGAATGGTTGTAGGGGCAGGTCGCGGTCGTAGCTGAAAGACAAGCAAAGGCTCTTCAGACAGACTGAGGTTGAACTCTGAGCTCTGCCACTTACAGGCTAGGAAGCCCCGGGAGAGTCCCTTAGCCTCTCCAAGCAGCTCATGTGTATCTGGAAGACCAGCAGGAAAAATACCCCCCACCTGCCAGCCTTCTTGGGAAGAGTAAATGAGGTGCCGCTGGCCATGGCGTCCTCGGTGCAGAGCCTGGCAGAGCTGGAAGCCTGGCACACAGGGTTCTTTTCCTTATTCTTACGTTCTGCCGGTCAGAGGTTTGGTGCTGCGACCTGAGCGCACTGAGATTTTGAGAAAGTGGTTCTGTGATCCAGGATTTAGGACCAATGATAGGGTCAGGTTGTAAAATACTGGGCATTCTACGAGGTATTCTGTGTCTCGAGAATTCCAGTGCCCCTTTCTTTGGAGCAATGTTCCCATAGTTTTACATGGGAAAGGAAACAAAAGAAAAGTATGCTCTCTTCCCCCATCTCTCTGTATCTTTGTCTGTCCTTCTGTCTTCATCTCCCTTTCCAGCTCTCTCTAATGCCTGTCTCTCTTTCAAACCCATCGCTGAATCAGATTCAACTTTGTCTGACCCCATCTTGCTTATATGTGACACTGACCTTTCCTAAACAAAGACTGAGCTCGAAATCTGTTTCAGAAACACCCAGCATGTCTGTATGTGGTTATCGCTGAGTAGAATCTAGCCAGGAATTCGGGCCAGTTTTTGTTTTAACCTTATCGTTATTGGCATTGGATCAGATACAGGCTGGTGAGGCCAAACTCTATTTATCAAGGGGAAAGCCCAAAGGAATTGGGAAAAGATGAATTTCACATGTTTGGCCTTTAGAACAGGTAGTTTCTCAGCAAAGAAGCTGAACACTGCACTCAGTGGGAAGGGTAGGTGGGAATGTGCCATTATGAAAGATGGCTTGTGGCAGGAAGTGCAGGTTTCCGACCTAACAGCCAAGTCCCTTTCTTCCATATCTAAATCCTGCCCCAGCCAGACTCGGGAAAATCCCGGATGGCTGAAGCAAACATGGCGGCCCCATCCCGTTTGCCTGTTTTCGGCATCGGTAGGCTCATGCAGCCAAGTTCTGGCCAATGAGATGTGAGAAGTCTTCTGGGGGAAAGGATTTTTAGTCCCTGTAAGGGAACACAAGGAGGAAGTGGCCCCCTTTTCACCTGTGGATATTTGTCTGGAGCTGGGACGACCATCATGAAACCATTAAGGCTGGTACCAAGGATGGTAGCGTGTTCAGATGGAAAGAACCTGAGTCCTTGATGTCATCGCTGAGCTGCTGAATTGACCATCACTGGGACTGCTCCACCTCTGGATCCCGAGAGATAAGAAGCATGTTTGTCATTGAAGCTACTTTGGGTCATGTTTTCTGTGACTGGCAACCAAGAGCACTCCAGCTGGTACAACGCCTGATGATGCCATCTCATGCCAGATAGAAATAACAAGGTCAAGGTCTGACAACTGGTTGGTCAGTTGGCATCTGGGTGGAATCCTGCCTCACCAGCCTGTGACTGCAAAATAAGAGATTCTGCTTCCTCGCCATATCAGAGCTTCACAAGGACCCCCCAGGATGAATCAAAGGTGACTCCACCCGAGGTAGAACAAGCTGCAGTCTCACCATTTCCTTACGTCAGAGTGTCTCTTCTGAATGCTATCGACTGCCTTCTCACTTCCCGCTTCCTGTCCGTTAGATGGGATGGCATTAGTGCCGACCTCCTGAGGTCATTGTGGAGAACCAGTGAGCTTTGTAAAGTGCTTAGAAAGCTTAGAAAGTGCTTCCCTTTTTTTTCAGACAGTTTTAAGCAGGGATACATTTAATCTTAAATGCCACACAACAGACCTGCAATGCTTGATGGCTGTCCCAGAACAGATGGGAAGAACTGACAACAGAGGGAAAAAAAATAATGGAACAGGGAGAAGGAAGAGTGAGACATGGAGGAGAGAGAGGGAAGGGGAAAGGGAAGGGAGGAAGAAAATGAGGCCAAAGTGGGGCAGGGGAAGCAACACTCCACTTGGTGCTGTCCAAGCAGAGGACTCTCCCAGGGAATGTTCAGATGTGCAGACTATGGCCCCTTATTTCCTTGGTCATCTGGTCCCTGCTTGGGCTCCTGCCCTACACTCAGTTGAGTATCCTTCAACTAGAAATAGCTAAAACTCAAATACATTTGTTTCCGGAAACTTCTCCCTGTGGCTGCTGTTTTTCTTATTAAATGCTGCTTCTAAATTTGTAACCAAAAGCAAGACGGCAGGACTATTGAAGAAAGCACCAGCCTTCCCCCACCCTGCCCTTGCACCCATAAAGTTTGAGTAGAACAGTAGGATTCCATGTCCGTAGATGCTCTGAGGCCATATATTTTACACGTTAACTGGCGAGGGACGCTGTGCCTTCCATCCACGTGGCCAGATTAATGTTGCCTCTGAGTGTTTGGAGGAGCCACGAGGTCTGACTTACCCAGATCGTTTTCTCCCTGGCCGACCCTCACAGGTCTGTTTCTCCTATTTCTGGGGACCGTCTCATCAGGAAGGGAGAAGCCTGTTGTAAAAAGATCTGTGAATTGAGGTCACATCATCAGCTGTGAGGAAAATCGGACCCCTGGAGGGATGTTCTGGGATCCATCCCATCTTTCCATCATTTCCTGAGCCAGAAAGTGTAAAGGCACTGGAGAGAATTCACGCTTCCCTGCGAGGCTGCGATGGGGTAAAATGCAATAACTGGGTCAGGGGCACTGGCTGGAGGCTTAGATTTTCCTGTTTGGGTACTGGAAGCAGATTCTCTGACAAGCCACCATTTTGTGGGCATCCCAAGGTGAATGCCATGAGCCTTAGCCCAGCATTTGGCTATGGGATTGCCTGGGATTGCCTTGGAAGTTATCTCCACCCCCACAGAAAAAGGCACATCCTCTGCCCCTTCCAAGTAGACATCAAAGCCCTTCTGGTTCCCCTGTGCCTGGCATGAGGTTAGCTCTGACTCCAGCAAGCTCGCTGGTCAGTGATGGGGCCTCATTTGTGTGACTCTGGGAAACCCACCTGAGGTGGAGACTCCTAGCTGCCTACCCAAATATCCCTCCTCCCCTTCTTCCTCAGAAACGGAACCCCGAGGAGGTGTTCCCAACAAAAACCCTGCATTTCCCAGCTTCCCTTGCTGCTAGGTCTGCCCGTGGGACTGAGTTCTGAGCAATGAGGTATAAGCGGACATGTTGGATGTCACTTCCAAGTTGTCTTAAAGAGAGCTGAGTCAGCTGGGAGGAAAGCCCCTTTATCCTTTCTTCTTTCTTTCTGTTGTCTGGAAAGTAGGCTTGATGGCTGGAGCTCCAGCAGCTATCCTGGCCATGAGATGACCTTGGGAATGGAAGTCACAAGTTAGGAGAATGGAGTAGAAACAGAAAGAGCCTGGGTCCCTGATGGTGTTATGTAGCCATCACACCAGCTCTGGGCTGCCTGTTTCCGGACTTTTTTTTATGTAAAGAAGAAATGAACTTGTACCTCATTTAGGGCACTGTCATTCTGGATTTTCTGTTATGTGCAACTGAAAGTATTCCTAATCAATATATCTGTTCCAATGTTCCGACATCCAGGCTCTTGTGTGGGTTAAGCATTTCTCTTTCTGAGCAAGCCAATCCATTTTCAAATAGAAGGCGGGGGTGTAAATGAACTTCATCTTTCACGTCTTCCCAGTTTGTTTCTTTCCTTCCAGGCTTTGGCCCAGTCCCTTTCTTACTCTTTTGCTTTTAGTTTGCTTCTGAGTGATCTTATCCAGTCTGTAAGTTATTGTATTTTATGGCATATTTGATTTTTTAATAAATTTGTCATTCTCTGCTAATTCATTTCTATTAATAATAAATTTGTCATAATAGCTCCTATAAAAAGATATTCTCCCATGGCTTCATGTCCATTTATAGCTGTTGCCTCTTATCTCTGCCCAGAATTTTTCATAGTGAAAACTCTAGAAATATTCATTGATGCCAGTACT
Organism: Tamandua tetradactyla; assembly: GCF_023851605.1. Taxonomy (NCBI): domain Eukaryota; kingdom Metazoa; phylum Chordata; class Mammalia; order Pilosa; family Myrmecophagidae; genus Tamandua; species Tamandua tetradactyla. The sequence goes on along the minus strand of NC_135331.1, from coordinate 7,919,618 downwards.
ATCTAGTGTACAACTCCAGTGAGCAGTACTCACAAAATCTCCTATATTAACTCACTGTCAGTGGGTGTGTCAATTATTAAAATCTGTTTGGAGGGTGGTTTAGCATAGCATCTAGACATATGCCTGGGCATACCTTTTGCGTCAGCAATTCCATTTCTAGGAATTTATTCTAAGAGAATAATCAGGAATGAGCACAGTGATTTATTGATAGGATTATCCACCACAGTAGATTTCCCTAATGGCAAAATGTGGAAATAACTTAAATGCCAAACAACAGGGAATTGGTTCAATTAATGATGACATATCCCTCAAGTGGTTTCTAAAGATCTTTTGAGTAAGAATACTTTGTATTGTGGGAACTTGTTTGAGATGTATTGTCAAGTATCAAAGCAGATTACCAAAAATCAGTAGCAGCAAGTATTGATAGTCATGGGGGGCGGGGTGGGGAGTAGAAAATATACACCAACCTGGGAGTTATATCCGGGGGCTGATATTTGAATTTCTTCATTGCTGTCGTCTGTTGTGGCAGGCTGAGGTGTGGCACTCCCCCCAGAAGATGTGCCCACCTCTAAACCTCTGGAGCCTGTGACCGTGGCCTCATGAGAAAATAAAGGCCTTTGCCGGGGGTGGGGGGTGGGGGTGAGGAAGTTAAGGCTCTTGAGATAGAGAATCCTGGGTTAGCTGGGGCCCTAAAGGCAAGCACAGGTGGTCTTCTAAGAGGGAAGGAAAGGGCTGTTTGGCACAGATGGAAGAGGAGAGGGCCATGTGGCCTCGAGGCAGAGATTGGAGTGAGGCACCCACAAGCCAAGGACTGCTGGGGCCCAGCAGAAGTGGGAAGGAACCGGGGAGATGCCTCTACAGCCCTCAGAGGCAGCCAGGTCCCACTGACACCTGACTCGAACTTCCGGCCTCCAGAACTGCAGGTGCATACAGTTCTGCTGTTTTAAGCCTCCCCAGTTTGTGGGACTAGTTACAGAACTCCTAGGAAAGGAATACATCTATATTTCTCAAATTTTCTGCAATATATACCTCTTTTGTAATCAGAAAGCAGTGTTCTATGCAAGACAAAACAAAACAAAAGTCCAAAAAGGGTATTCTTCCTCTCTGTGGAAAGAAGGGATGGGACCCAGAAGTAGGTTTTACTGGCCACAGTGGTGGCAGAGTGAGGCCTGTGGGACCAGTGGCCAGTCTTTTCTTCCCAGCCTCAGAACCAGGTTTTATGGTGGCTCAGCTTTTCCACTGTGTCTCTTGCATCTGGGGCATCATTCATTCATTCAACAAACATGTATTGGGCCCCTACTCTGGGCCAGACATGTGCAGGGCTCTGGGGCTTGAGCAGTGGAGAAAAGGAAGCCCCTGCCCTCTCAGAGCATTACCCACGTGCTGTGGGCCAGCATGGGAGCGGGAAGAGAACATGCCCCCACCGGGAACTTTCTACTCCAGCTTCCCAGGTCCCCACTGAGGCCTGCAGTGGCTCTACGTTTCTCCCAGGGCAAAAGCTAGAGTCTTTTCCATTTCCTCCCACGGTCTGCTCCGTCCATCTCCTCACCCCTCCTTGGGTCTCCATCTTGCCTCTCTTCCCACATCTCTCTACCCCACCCTGTCTGCTTGCCAGGCCTTGGCATTCCGCCATGCTCCCTGCCTCTGGGCATTTGCACCTGCTATTCCCCTGGCTTGGAACCCCCTCCCCCAGGTGTCTGCTTGACTCCCTCCCAGCTGCCACAGTAACCAGTGATCACACACTGAATGGCTTAAGCAATACAAAAATATTATTTTACAGATCTGGGGGAGTGAGAGTCAGAAAAGGGTCTCACTGGGCTGAAGTCAAGGTGCTGGCTGGGATGGCTCCTTCTGGAGGCTCAGGGCAGACTCCAGGCCTTGCCCTTTGCAGCTTTCAGGGGCGGTTCCCCTTCCTCTACTTGTGACCTCCCCATCCGGCTGCAAGGTGCGTCACTACCAGCTCATCTTCCATCCTCACGCCTCCATCTCTCCCTCCCACCTCCTGTGACCCCTCATAAGGACCCTTGTGATGACACTGCGCCCCCCCCACCCCACTCAGGATAGTCTCCCCAGCTCAAGATCCTTGACTTCCCTGGCACAGCGGAGCCCCTTTGTCCTGCAGGGTCCCACGTTCACGCTCCGGCTGGGGGGCATCAGCCCATCGGCCCCATTTCTAGGTCTCTAAGTCTTTCCTCAAGCGTCACTTCCTCAGTAATGCCTGTTCTTTGTTGTTGTTTTTTTTTTTAACTGTTTTTATTGTTAAATATAACATATATGCAAAGAAAAGAAAAAGAAAAGCAATGATCTTGAAAGTACAATTTAACAAGTAGATGCAGAACAGATGTCAGAGTTTGGTATGGGTTACCATTCCACTATTTCAGATTTTTCCTTCTAGCTGCTCCAAAACACTGGAGGCTAAGATAATTAAAAAAAAAATTTTTGTGTGTGTGTGTGAAAAATAACATATATTCTAAAAAGCAATACATTTCAAAGCCCAGTGCAACAATTTGTTGTAGAACAGATTTCAGAATTTGATATGGGTTACAAGTCCACCATTTTAGATTTTTACTTCTAGCTGCTCTAAGGTACTGGAGACTAAAAGAAATATCAATATAATGATTCAGCACTCATACTCATTCGTTAAACGCTACCTTCTCTGTACATCTCCACCATCACCTTTGATCTTTCTCCCACTCTTTAGGGATATTTGGACTATGCTTAATTCTAATTTTTTCACGTTGGAAGGGGTGTCAATAATATGGGATAGGGGGATGGAACTAGCTGATGTTCTGGAAAGGCTGGGCCCTCCACATTTCAGGACTTATCTGGTCCAGGGACCCATCTGGAGGTTGTAGGTTTCTGGAAAGTTACCCTAGTGCATGGAACCTTTGTAGACTCTTGCATATTGCCTGAGGTGTTCTTTAGGATTGGCTGGAATGGTTTTGGTTGGGGTTTTGCAAGTTATGATAGGTAGTGATGTCTAACTGAAGCTTGCGTGAGAGCAACCTCCAAGGTAGCCTCTCGGCTCTATTTGAACTCTCTCGGACACTGAACCTTATTTGTTACGGTTCTTTCCCCATTTTGGTCAGGATGGCATTGTTGATCCTATGATGCCAGGGCCTGGCTCATCCCTGGAAGTCATGTCCCACGCTGCCAGGGAGACTCTCCCTGAATGTCATGTCGCACGTAGGGGGGAGGGGAGTGGTTTCCCTTGCAGAGTTGGGCTTAGAGAGAGAGAGAGAGAGAGGAGTAAGGCCTGTTTCAGTGCTGCAGTGTGCCTGACCACCCTGCTCTCCTGTCCCCCTTGCTCTATTCTGCTTTCAAGCAAAGCATACAATTTACTAATATATAATAAATATGCTTATTATTTATGATCTTTTCCTCCAACAGAATAAAAGATCCAAGGAGGATCGGTGTAGGCACTGTCTACCCAGTGCCTAGAGCAGAGCTTGGCACATAGAAAGTGTTCAGTAAATATCTGTTATATAAATGATATATAGATTTAAAAAATCACCCCAAACAAAGCCAAAGCCAAGCCTTTTTAGCCTCAAAATGAGCCCACCATCAGAAGATTTGCTCGGCTGGCTGAACTCAGCCAGGGGATGGACGCCTTTGGCTCATCCTTCCAGCCCCTCTGAAATGAGAGGAGCCTGGGATTGTCACTTATTGGGGTCCAGGGCTTCCACCCAGGCACAGAGGGGACACCATAGCCAGGCTGACACGGGCTCAGAGGAACCCAACGAGAATGTTATGGGCTAGAAGAGAATGTGAGAGCAATTAGCCAATGTCACCCACAAGCACGCAGAGCTTTGTTCCCAGATGCACAATTCCAGAACCAGAACAGCTCCAGGCAGTTCCTGTACACATGCTAGCCTTGGGAGTGCCTTAGTTTTCTGGGGTGGCCATAACAAATGACCACAGGCTCAAACAACAGAAATAAATCTTCTCATAGTTCTGGAAGCTAAAAGTCCAAAACCAGCAGGGCCATGCTGCCTCTCCTCCCTCTTGCCCTGGCTCGTGGGGGTGGCTAGCAATCCATGGCATTCCTTGGCCCGTGGTGGGGTAACTCAGTGCCCACCTTCCATCACTTGGCCGTCTCTCTCTGTATCTTTCTCATACCGACTGCGTACAAATTTCCTCGGCTTATGGGGACAACAATCTTATTGGGTTAAGGCTCCAACCTAGTCCAATTTGGCCTCCTCTTCACTAATCAGGTCTTCAATGATCCTGTTTCCAAATGGAGCCACATCTATGCAGTCAAGACTTCCATATGCCTTTTGGGTGGGGGCCCCCATTCACCCCATATCAGGAGCAGGAGGCTTGGTGGCCCCCAGCAGCTGGTCCAGCCCCCCAAGCTTGCCTTGGTCTTACTAATCTTGATTTTGTCATTTGTGGCCTCTTTCCATTTTCAAAATGTTAACCCTGGAAAATTCATTTTAATCCATCCACAACGTGAATCCAGCCTCTTTCAAGGTGCAACTATTGTCTTGGGTGCTCCAAATTTCTGCCATCTTGGGAGCGTTTGGCTCTCTTTTCAACAGGAGAACTGTTTTATTAGTCTTAATCTTGTTCAGTTGTTTCTTCAAATTCAGTGCCAAATCATCAAGGCATCGCAGAGAAGCTTGGCAGGACTTCTAGGGAAAGCGCCTGCTGATGATAGAATAATGCAGTGCTTTGGCCAGCTGGATTCCCAAAAATGTGCCCATGGACCGAGCTTCTCAGCCGTTGGTGAGCAGGCGCTGAGGGCACAGGCTGCAGCTGCAGCTGGAAAAAGAGAAGAGAGGGAAAGGGGAGGGAGCAGGGGAGAAGTTAAGGGAAACTTCTCTGCAGAGTTCCAGGAAACTAGACTAGAGTATATCTAAATGAGGCGGCTCATGGTAAGATCAGAAAAAATACAATGGAAAGAAATAGCAAACACTTCTCATGGAAACCCACAGACACCTGTGTTCATCCCAGCCTTCAGTTTTTTTCTGTCTCTTAAATTTTGGGGGAAGGAAAATACCATAGTAGAACTGAGAGTTAAAAGACTCAGGTTCTAATTCAGCTCTGCCTCTGGGATTAGCTGTGTGACCTTCAGCAAATCCCTCATCCTTTCTGGAATCTCATTTCCTTCAACTGTAAAATGAAGGGAAAATAATTGTGCCTGCCGGCTTCTGAGGTTGTGGCAAAACACAAATGAGATAATATGCATTACTACCAATGCTGTTATTATATTATTACTATTAACCTCATAATAATCACAATCATTATGAGTCCAGTTTTACAGGTGGGGAAATTGGGGCTGACGGGCAACAGGGCCTCCAAACCTGGAATCCCATGTGCTTATTCTATCCTCCAGATCCATGATGGATTCTCCTTTTAAGGTGGCTAATCGCAGTTAAATTTAATTTAATATATTTAGGAAATGGTTATTTTACATTTTGAAAAGACTTACTTGAATAGCAGAATTCATACCCAAATCAAATAATATCTAATTGTTAAAATGTCACTTCTCAGGAACATAAAATCTCTAGCTTTGGGAGGTTCATGTCTTCATAAAGATGTATTTTTAACTGACTATTGGGATATCAGAAAAGTAACTAGGGAGGTGTTTTAAATGATGATGTCAGGTTTCTATAATGCTTTTAATTTATTGGAGGGGGCAAAAAGTTTGGCTTGGGGAGAGTGTTTCACCACCAAGTGTTCCTGTTGGAATCTGAACCCCGGTACCCACACCCTTTGTCATGTGCCTTTGGAGCACCTCCCATAAAGTGGGGATGCATTTCCTCACCCCATGTGGCTTGTGCTGGCCAGGAGAATGAGGCAAAAGTGGTAGTGTGCTAGACCCAAAGGCAAGGCCTCAGTGTTCTTTGCTTCTGCTTGCCCTCCTGCGCCTCTCCACCGTCTGTGTGAACAGGCCTAAGTCATCCAGTTCCCCGGCCGAGATGGACGTGGGTTAGCCTCCCTCTAGCAAGGTCCACGGAGCCTCTTACCAACCCCCTGGCAGATCAAGGGTGCTGATCACTTTCTGCTGTACACCTCTGAGCTTGTGTCATTTGTTCTGCGGCAGTAGCTAGCTGCTACAAATTCCAAGGCCAAAAGGGATTCAGAGGAGCCAAAAAGTCCATCCTCTTTTACCAAACTAAGCCCTGGAGAAAATGTCCCCTTCTCAGTGTCTGCTATGTGCTTCACATTTAGTTTGGCATTGAGGCCACAGAGATGAGCTACGTGTGGTCTATTCCCCTACTGGGGTCTTAGACTAGCAAGGGGGGCCTTGCAGGGCTGCAGTGCAGCCCCAGGGGGGTGGCGGGTCTGAAACCCACCCACTGGAAGCATTGTCAGAGCAAAGTCTCCTAAGAGCCCCTAACACGGGGACCAGAATGTCTGTACTCATTTCATGTCTTCATACTGTGGCTGCTGCCCACCTTTTCCGCAGTCCCATAGAAGAAAATTAAGAACGAAACTTCCTTTTACAAAGCAAATTCTGAAAATCCCACAGTCCGACCAGCACCGACCGCCTGGAGTAGGGATTCGTTAATGCATGTTGTGGTGTTTGTTAGAGTGAACGAAGCTGATCTGAGTTTGGATTGCCAGTGTATTTGGGAGCGTGCTTGGGCCATCCTTTGTCATGCCCTGGAGGATCGCTGCTGGGTGAAGTGGCTCTGGGGTGCGGGGTGGGCTGGGTTGGCCTGCTGGGGAGAACCACCTCACCAGCTTCTGCAGGCCTGGCTTGGCTGGCTTCTGGAGGTCCTATTCCCAGAGGGGACCCCAAGAATAAAAACCGTGATAAAAATGATGATGTAACCCCTCCCACTCCCTCCGGCGCTAGTACTGGGCAGGCCTATATGCCAGGCCCCGAACTGCACGCTTTCCTGGTACTATTTCATTTCTTGGTCACAGCGATCCTCTGGGAAGGGTGGCAACCCCCATTTTACAGATGAGGAAAGTGAGGCTCAGAGAGAACCTCAGTTAACTGCCCCCAAGTCACTCTTCTGCAAAGTGCCGTCGTCAGCATTTGTGCTTAAGCCGTCTGTTTGCGTTCGAATCCCCACTCCAGCGCTTACAGGTGGTGACCTTGGGCCAGTCACTTCATGCCCCCAGTCCCCAGTGACCTCAACTGTGAAACGGGAGCGGTACAGCTTTTCACACCTCGTTGTGTGGATGTGAGATAATGCGCAGTTAAACCTTGGGATGTGCTTAGATCACAACCTGATGTATAATAAGTACCATTTGTGTCAACTACTCCTGCCACTCTTGCTACTATTGTCATTGGGCTCATTTTTTTTTTTTTTTTTTTTTTTTTTTTTTTTTTAAAGGGAAACATTTTTTCTTGTTTTTATTGTATTTTTGTTTTTCCGTTTTTTGTTACATGGGCTGGGGCCGGGAATCGAACCGAGGTCCTCCGGCATAGCAGGCAAGCACTTTGCCCGCTGAGCCACCGCGGCCCGCCCATTGGGCTCATTTTTATTACTCAAGGTCATGCCCTTTGTCCTCTCCCCCAGGTCAAGGGTAACCCCACCCATGGTGAGGACCGGAAGAAGAACTGGTGGTGTTTTCCTTTATTTGGGGAAGTGACGGGGTCTTTGACTTTGGCCCTCGGGTATGAACAATTGCAGGAGTAGACTAGTATGACCAACCAGCAAAAGAGCAAGTTTATCCAGGACAGATAGATTTCCTGGTTCATGGGATTTTCAGTATGAAAACCAGGAAACTTGAAGGCGAACGGGAGGAGGTAGTCACCCGAGCACACCCCAAATCCCTAGATATCATCTATCCCTGACCTGGGAGGGCTATACCCAGGAGCTCCCCAACTCCCAAGGTCCCCTGAAGGTTAGGTCTGAGCTCTGAGGGTTTCCTGCTGGGCCAACCCATCCTCATCCTCCAGGGCCAGCTGGGCAGTCAGGCCCAGTGTCCACTCCTTCCTTCTCATGTGCCCTTACTCGCTTCAACTTACAACCACCTCCCAGCATGGTCTCTGGGCAGGAGAGACAGGATGCGGGGGCGAGGACTGGGAGGGCCTTTCAGAAGGAAAGCCTACCCTCTAGAACCCCCAAGTTCAATTTGAGGGCCTCCGCCCCGCTACTCTCAGACCATATGGCAGGGGCGGGGCTGCAGGGGAGAGCCTGTGACCCGGGCCTGGGCCAATCGAGATTTCAAATGGCTTGTCCTAGGATTGGCCAGGGTGGGTGTGGGAGATCTGGGGCTGCTGCCGTTTCTTGGGACCCTTGAGGGAGAGTCTTCACGAGTCCTGAGTACCACACAAAGGAAACAGAGCTGAGAGATGGAGATATTACACACTGGTAGTCTTGAGACCTGGAGCAGTTTATCTTTTTTTTCTTTTTGCATGGGCGGGCACCGGGAACCGAACCCGAGTCTCCTGCAGGGCAGACAAGAACTCTGCCTGCTGAGCCGCTGCGGCCCAGTTTCTCAGTTTTTGAGCCATTAAGGTTCCCTTTTAAACTAGCCAGTTGGTCTCAAGGCCTGCCCCTCGCCCCTTCTTCAGGATCAGCCTGCAATAGTCTTTAAATCTACAAAAGTTGTAAAATTGCCTAAATTCAATGGGCTGAGAGGTGAATATATATATATGTATAATTGGGACATGGTATATTACACTTGAGGGAGACATGAAATGGAACATTGGAGAAATTTTTCCTGTTGACGCTGTCCTAGGAAGTTGGGACTGTATGGCTTTTTCCAGCATCACTATAAACACGGAGACGCAAAGATCGCCAGCTTCCTTTTACGCATTGAGCCTGGAGAATGAAAGCCATTGGCTGATGATGTACATTTCTCCACGAATTTGTGATACAGCCAGAACTGGAATTCCGAATTCCGGTTTTTGTCATCTGGGCCATGGACTCGTGCTGCCAGTTGTGGGTTGGAGTCTCCATCCTTGAACTCCCACCCCAGGGTATCCGCCGTACCTCTCAGCGGTGTGGTTCCAGCCCCCTGGGAAATGCAGATTCTCGGGCCCCAACCCGGACCTGCTGAACCGGACACTCGGGGGCCTCAGAAACCGCCCTCTGGGTAATTCTGGTGTGCTAGTGTTGAAGCACCTCTGGCCCAGGCCTTCCTGCCTAAGGACTGATAGCCAAGAGGGGAGGCGAGGCAGCTGCTCTTTCAGGAAAAAAAAAAAGTGGAACGGCAGTTGGATGCGGAGTCACGGGCTCACCTTAATCCAGTAAGGCTGGTGGGCTGGAAGCAGTTCTCTGGGCCTCTGTACCTCTCACCCTTGTGGGGCTCCATTTTCCATCCCTTCTAGGGCCTCTCTGGGCTCCGGGGCCCACTTCAGGGCAGCCAGCAAAGCCCGCTCTATCTGAGCATCCTCTGCTTCCCTGGTCCCGAGCAGGAAGAGGGGCTCCTGGGAACCCGGCGACTGTTGTGTCGGCGCTTGGGGCTGTGCACCCTGACAGCAGGAACCCCGAGTCTCCTCCCCGGCCCAAGCCAGTGCTCATGTGTCCGTCTGAAGGTGCACGAAGGCCCACCATTTGGACGTGTTGGGAGTGCTCGCGCCTGCTCCAGGCTTCCAGTCACTGCCGTCACTCAGCACACAGGCTGTGCCGTGCAGGCCTCACACTGCCACCTGCCTCACTCTATTTTTCAAGCTTTGCTTTTATCCCTCCAAGAGGCTATTCTGCTTCTGTTCCCTGATTTTCCCACGGAGCCTGTGGTGCCCCTTCAGCTACTGCTCTGGTTTGCTAGCTGTGGGGATGCAATACACCAGAAACGGAATGGTTTTTAGAAAGGGGAATTCAATAAGTTGCTAGTTTACAGTTCTAAGGCTGAGAAAATGTCCCAGTTACAAGTCTATAGAAATGTCCAATCAAAGGCATCCAGGAAAAGATACCCTGATTCAAGAAGGCTGATGAAGTTCAGGGTTTCTCTCTCAAGTGAGAAGGCACATGGCGAACACGGTCACGGTTTCTCTCTTGTCTGGAAGGGCACATGGCAAACATGGCATCATCTGCTAGCTTTCTCTCCTGGCTTCCTGTTTCATGAAGCTCCCTGGGAGGCATTTTCCTTCTTCATCTCCAAAGGTCGCTGGCGGGTGGGCTCTGCTTCTCATGGCTATGTCATTCTCCTCTGACTCTCTCTGAATCTCTCACATTCTCCAAAATGTTTCTTCTTTTATAGGACTCCAGAAACTAATCAAGAACCACCCAAATGGGTGGAGACATGTCGTCACCTAATCCAACTTAACAACCACTCTTGACTAAATCATATCTCCAGGGAGATGATCTAATTACAGTTTCAAACATACAACACTGAATAGGGATTAGAAAAAACGGCTGCCTTTACAAAATGGGATTAGGATTAAAACATGGCTTTTCTAGGGTCCATACATCATTTCAAACCAGCACAGCTACTCTCGTAGGGTTTCCTCTGTGTTCTGGCAGCCCTTACACCAGCATAGTGCATGCCCAGTCCCCCTTGTCACCTGAGCTTTTGTATCCCAAGGTCTGTCCCTTCCAGCCTGGACCAGAGGCTTCCTGGCCAAATGGTGAGAAGCCCGTGCTGTGGAACCTGGTCCTGCCAGGTGGCAGCTAGGTAACTCTGGGCAAGTTTCCCACCCCTGAGATCTCAGTTTCTCCAACTGAGAAATGAGAGGGAAAAATATATATATGGTCTGGTTATTGTCTTAGTTTGCCAGGGCTGCTGTAACAAAGTCCCATGGAAAGGTCGGCTTCCACAACAGGAATTCATCATCTCACGGTTCTAGGGGCTAGAAGTCCACCAAAGCAAGGTGTTGGCAGGGCCACGCTCCCTCTGGAAGGGGAGAACCCATTCTGTGCTTCTCTCCTGGTTTCTGGAAAAAAAAACAGAAATCCAGAGCATTGGTAGGTTTGTGGGAGAATAAGTCATTCTCTGCCTCCATCACGTGACCGCCTCTCGCTCTCTTTTCAGTGTCCAAATTTCCTCTCCTTGTAAGGCCACCAGTCATATTGGATTAGGGCCTCCCTAATTCCGTTTGGCCTCATCTTAACTCATAACATCTTCAAAGCTCCTATTTCCAAATAAGTTCACACATTCATCGGACTGTGCATTCTAATTTGAACAGGTCTTGTCCACTGGCACAGGGCCTGGTGCCCAGCAGCCACTCCGCTAACACTAGCTGAATAAAACAATGAAAAAAAGGTGAAGAAACAAAACATTTTAACCTCCACCCTGACCCACTTAAGGTAACTAATGTCACCAGTTTGATCTGACTCTTGGGGGGAGTTTTAAACGTATTCTATCACCAGTTAGACTTGGAAGCCCTGGAGCCCCCGGCAGGGGTGATTTTAGGCCTCTTTCCTTCCTCCAGCCCCATGGGTAAATGAACACACAGGTTTTCTACGTGGAGGGGGCGAAGTGAAGTCTGGGGGGCGGCGGTCACCTCCTCATCTGTGAGACAGAGAGACACAGACTGTCTCTCTGGGCGGCTGCAGTAGGTGCTCAGTAAATGCCACCCACCCTGTGTGGCCTACCACTGCCATTGCTTTTTCAAACTTACTTGGAAATAGGATCTTCGAAGATGTTATGAGTTAAGATGAGGCCAAACTGAATTAGGGAGGCCCTAATCCAATATGATTGGTGTCCTTACAAGGAGAGGAAATTTGGACACTGAAAAGAGAGCGAGAGGCAGCCATGTGATGTGATGGAGGCAGAGAATGACTTATTCTCCCACAAACCTACCCCATCAACACACTGCATTGCCGAGTGTTCTCTGGATACACTTACCGACCGTTGGAGAGTCTGAGGTGATAATATTGTCTTCACGGGGAAAAGGAAACTTGGGTAATGTCCTTTCCAGAGAGAGCCCCCCTGCCCGGCCACCGTGCTTCCAGCTGCAGCCCTCGAGTTCTTCCTCTCCCCCAGCCCCACGCCTCAAACCTTCTGATGTCTTCGCTTTGCACTCTGCAAATGAGCAGCTCCACCTTTGCTGCTGGGTAATCCAGGCCTTGTTTCAAATTGCTTCAGCTCCACATTCCACAGCAGTATTTCCTGATTCACATTTTGCCCAGAAGTGTCCGTCTAGCCCCAGGATTATGAGAATCAAATTCAGGCAACCTTGATTTTTTTTTTTTTTTTGCCTTTGCTTGAAAACTCCTACAGACGTTCCCCCCTGTGCCTTCACTGACTGTTCAAGTCCAGCTCCCTTCAGAACGTTTCGGGAGAACCTTCTAAAGAAAAGTTGTTAGGTCTTTTTCTTTTTGGTTCCCGTCTCAGAAAGTGTTTTGAAGTCCAGTCTGAACCTCAAGTATGTTCTGAGTTGTGTTCAACTTTTGACATACTGTGAAAATTTGGATTTAATTAATTTCTCTTATGTTCCGAAATAGTGTGGTATTTTTCTTTTTTCTGTTTCCTGGACCAAAGCCTTGCCACATTCGTGGAAAAACCGAGGGGTCGGGGGAGCTATTTTCTCATAAGAATTCATGTAAAGTGGGCTGAAATTGTTGCTTAAGGGAGAAGCACTGATTTCTGGGCCCAGTCCTGTGTCTAAAAGGGCAGGATGTCTCCGCCAGTTTAGCCGCCGGCAAATCTGGGAAAACGTCAACCCCAAGGCAGGACTTGTCTGTGGCTTCTCTGGCATAACTGGCACAGGTGGTGCCCTTCACCAGCCAATTGCCCGGCTGCCAGTGCCACGGAGACGAGGCGTTTTGGCTGGGTTCCATCTGTGACACCATAGATATAAATTCCCTATTTCTGCTGTAACAAGTGACCACAAACCGAGTGACCTAAAACCACACAGATTTGTTATCTTACAGTTCTGAGGGTCAGAAGTTCAAAATGGACCTCGAGGGGTTAAAATCAGGGCTGTGGGCGGGGCTGGCTCCATCTGGAAGCTCCAGGAAAGGATGCCCAGCCTTGGCCCTTCAGCTTCTAGAAGCCGCCCACATGCCCTGGCTCGTGGCTGCTTCCCTCTCACCCCTCCTCCCCTTGTGTCTCCTTCGCTGCCTCTTCCTGCCACCCTCATGATGATCCTGGGGCCACCCAGAAGCCAGGGCTGTATCCCCACCTCCGGGGCCTTCACATCCTCTTGGCTGCAAAGTAACAAACGGCTTCTGGGCATTAGGGTGTGGACATCTTGGGGGGCAGTTCTTTAGCCACCCACTCTGCACTGGGCAGAAACATCACACCTCACATCTGGCATGGCAGAAACATCCCGATAACTGCCTGCAGGTGTCAGGAGCCAGGGCCTTTCCGCTTCTCCCTGAATTCCCATCCATGGCCTCATTTCTAGCGTGAGTGTGAGAGCCATCTGTGGGGGCAGACGCAATACTCAAAGACATTTCCAAAGCAAACTTATGGGGAAGGAGAGGAAGTGGGTCCTTCCCAGGTCCCTGGAGGAGGAGGGTGCCACTGGGGGGTGGGGGTGGGGTGGATTTTAGCTTGAGACCAAGGGTGGAGCCCAGTTTAGTGGAATAACTGGGATGTCTTTAACTTCAGGTCTTTGTCTGCAAAATGTGGCTGATAATCTCTGTTTCTCAGGGTTCTCGTGTGCATTAGCAGAGATGAATGTGAATTCAATCAAGCACTTCATGCAGGGAACAAAATATTACCCTAGAGAATGATTATTATTGGACTATGATAATATTCTGCTAATAATACCCCAATAACAAACTGTTCAACACTGCATGCTTTAATTTACAATGAAAAGCTGAAATAATCACACTTTTAGATTTTTGTTTAAAACAAAAACAGACAAGTAAAACAAAACCCTTTAAGAAGCAGTTAGCCAGGAAGGAATACCAAAGAACTCTCCACCTTCCGTAGCACTCTTGACCTCTGCAGGACCATGCCAGGTAGAGGCTAGACTTTCAGGGCTTATCTTTGAAACTGGCATGGCAGGTTTGCTCAGTGGTAGGCGACACGATCTGACTCCAAGTGAAGCTCTGAATTGCTGTGATTGGCTTATTTAACCTGTCTACTTTCCTACTCACTTCTCTCACCTTTCTCCAAAATGTATCTACCTTGAGTTCAGGTCACTCATGGGAGAAAGTTCCAGATTCTGCATCAGACACCCCTGTGTGCAAATCTTAGCCCTACTGCTTATTAGCTGTGTGACTCTGGGCCAGTAACCGAGCCTCTCTGGTCTTCTGAGTCCTTATCTGTAGAAAATGAAAACAAGTGGGAAAGTGCTTATCAGCATTCCTAGGACATGGAAGATGGCCAGTGAGTAGTAGCTTCCTCTCTCCTGCTGGGAAGGGATTTCCTTTATTCTGTAGAATATCATGGAGAATTAAGACATGGTGACCCAGGAACAAGAGACCTGCTAGAAATACTGGGATTCATGTTCCTGCCCCTGTCCTGGCTTTAATGCTAAACAGTTACACATCTTTGGATGAGCCATTAGCCTCTCTAGGCCTCAGTTTCCCCCACCTGTAAAATGAGAATGAGATGTATCAATCTGACCTTAAAAGGATGTATATATACATATATAAAAAACATAAGGCAGTGAACTCTGGAAAACAAAGTATAATAGAAAATCCACTATTGAGGACAAAAGAAAATAACTGGTTTCCAACACATTCTGGAGACCAATACACCATAAATTCTCTTTAAAGGCATTTGTTTCTCCTGGAATGAAAATATGTGGCTTTTAATTGTCAACTGCAATAGTCATCATCCATTCATTGATGATAAATAATGAGCAAGTACCGTGGTTTTGAACTAGCTACTCATACAGTCCTAAGGGTCAGGGGCATCACCCCCACCATGTGTGGGTCCCGCCCTTATCTGTGATGCCACGCTGTCCTGACACAAAACCCACAGCTCCTCTCTGCTGAGGACCACGTGCGTGATGGGATCCCGGGCTAGGAGCCTGGCTAAGGAGGAGAAAGAGTGGCCAGCTGGCTAGCTCGGAGGCAGCAACTTACTTCAACCAGTTCCAGAGGAAGATTTACAAGAGTGGGCAGCTCCAACGGGAAGCTCTATCCTTCAGGGTCAGCAGAAACAGTTCCCCGATTGGGCGGACCCTCCTGCCTGCACGGCCTTGGAAATCCTTCAACAGAGAACAGGAACAGGGAAGGGAACAAACCCAACCTAGGGCCGAGGCCGGGCCGAGCAGGGATGGCTCTGCCTGGGAACGGTGCTTCTGAGAAGTACTGGTGGAGCAACTTCCAGCTCCTTCCAGGTCCCTTTGGATGTGGGCAAGCTGTCCTCCTGGTGACCGTGAGAAGCCTCGGAGACCACCTCGGGTTTTGGCTTAAGGCCTGAATTCCAGATGGAATATGGATGGCCTCGGCAGGAGGAGACAGTTACAGGGCTTCTGTTTGAGGTTTGTTAAAAGGAAAAATACTATCACCAGCTTTTCCTGTGGACCATCAGAAATCAGTTATGTTGATGGGAACAGGATCCCGGAATAGGCACCAGCTGGAGATTCATATGGAGAAACACAAAGGTCCTGGTGATTTATTGTCATTTCTCTTAGCATGTTAACAAAAACAAACAAGCAAAAGAAAGAAACCAAAGCTTCTTTGAAATATTGAGAAACGAAGACAGAGAAGCCTGGAGTGTGAAGAGCGCGAATTGGACCAGTGGCCGCCCCGTAGGCCCCGGGGCTCCCGCCTCTGCCGACTCCAGAGGAAGCGCACAAATGGTGCCGGGAGGCAAGATGGCGGTGCCCACGGCAGGACACCCCCGCAACGCGGCCTCCTCTTGACCGCGGAGAGAGCAGCTACCCCAGCACCCGTGGACATTTTACGTCTCTTCCTTACTACCTCCGTTTCCATAGCTGCGCTGGCACGCTGAGTCTCAGAAACGAGGCTGGCTGGGTGGTGGCTGGTGGCTTTCAGTGAAAGGAAGGGTGGACAGGAACTGCTGTGAGAGCGCTACCCTCCTGGGCTTGTTTGTAGAGTTTTATGTGCCGTATCTGGCATTGGAAGAACTTCAGACTGTTTAGATTACCTATGAATAAATTTCCCCTTGGACCATCAGGCAGTAGAACTAGGTGTCTCCTCAGCCAGCAGAATCCCTCCAAGAAAATGGCTGCCAGACGCTGGGGATTTGGCTCAAGGTTGGGTTTTAACAGCCAAGGCTTCAGCTTAAAGATCTGACATGAGGATTCTAATAGCAACCAGGTGGACTGCGAGGGGGCTGGAAAAGGCTCTGGCCACCAAACTCCAGGCCAGAGCAGATATCTCGTCCTCCAGGGAGAATATCAGAAAATATTTGATATTTAATAAAAATATCCTGCAATAGGAAAGATGGGGAATTTGGCCCTCAAGAGGAAAACCACATTAAAAAATAAAGATTTACGACAGGAAATGAAAGTCAGTTTTAGAAAGCATCTGTCTTCTTTTACAATAAAATTCAAGGAAACGTGGCCCTCAAATGAGATACAAATTCACTGATTGGACAATGGATTGCAAGGAAAGAGCCTGACAGCGGCGGGAGCAGAAACAGCAAGGGAGCTGGGTGCATCTAGAAAGGTAATAAGGTAACTAAAAAAATTCCTGAAGAGTGGAAATTTGCATTGGAAGCAGCAAAAAAACAGACCTGAGGCAATGGAAAAATGGGATAGGTTATATTGAGGACCATGGCGGAATGTGGTGTCTTCTTCTATCTCTTCTCTTAGCATGTTAGCAAAAACATCAAGGACCTTGTCTCCTACCACTTCCATAGGAAACAAATCTTTATTAATTTACCTTCCTTGGGGTCCTGTGTCCTCCTGGGAAGCAGATGCTAGATTTATCCTTAGTCCCAGGTGGTGAATCTTGGTTGATCTAAGCCAACCATGTTGGTCTCCATTTCCTGATTGACTTAGACCAGGTCAGGGAGGCCAGCAGTGATCATGAGGTGGCCTTTGCTGGTAGCCTTGTAGGGAGAGATCTCTTCGCTAATAATGGGAAGAAATATAGCACATTTTACTGAAATAAACCTCATCTTGTCTGCATGCCATGCCTGGAACTGCATCATCCATCTCCGCCAAAGATGGCAAAGGAGAAGGAAGGAAAGGACCTGGCTGCGAGCTGTTGTATCCCTGAATTAGCCAGTTGTTGAACTATCTATATCCAACCTTCTTGTTCTAAGAGACAATACATGTTCTTATCAATAAAGTCACTTGCAGGAGGATTTTCTATTTCAAGGTGCTCTCTCAGAATGGAGAAGGAAAATACTAAAAAAGCTAGATGATAAGATGTAAATGATAGAAAAATCAGAGTACAGCAATGGATGGTGTGTTTTCCTGAGAAGAAACCAGAACAAAACTCCCAAAGATAAGAAAGCTTCTGTGAAGAGATCTGGATCTGCAAACTGAAAATAACATCCTGATTTAGATAAAAAAAAAATCAGACGAATCCATAAAAATGAGATAATAACATGTTTGGAAAAAGGATATGGAGAGAGTTCACCGAAAATGACATACTATTTAAATGGCCCATCCATTTATGAAAAGATTCCCAGCCTCGTTCATGATAAGAGAAGTGCAAATTAAAACTAGACTATGATATTTTCTCACCATCAGGTCAGTAAAGATGCAAAGTTAGAGATCCTCTGATGGCTAGGAGGTGGGAAACAGAGATTCTTGCGCATTGCTGGTGGGAGAGTCGGGGGCTCCAGCCACATCTGAGAGGTAATTTGTTAATATTTGTCCATGTTACAGATGCACACACCCTGCCTAAGAATTTATCCTATGAGTATCACAGGAATGACGTTACACTTAGGCAGGTTCCCCAGGGTGATCTTGTTCTTAATAGATTATTGGAAACAACCTAAAGTCCATTCATAAAGGATGGGTTACATAAATTATGATCCTTTAAATACTAAGTCATTTATAATATTTTTGTGATTTGTTATACTGTAATGAGAAGAACTCCCAGTTAGGGTGTTAAATATCAAAACAAGATGTGAGTTGTATTCTGCCACTTGTAAAAAGAGGAAAAATGGTGTGTGTATATATATATAATTATATATATATATTCATATTTGCTGGTATAAGCATAAAATGATTAAAAAGATATGAAAGAAACAAATAATAAAGCTTGCCTATAAGGGGAGGAATTGGATGTCTAGGGATTCGGGAAACAGGAATAATTTTTCACCGTATACCCTTTTATGTATCCTTTTATATTAGAAAAATATAAATTTTTAAAATAGGAAAAAATCTTGGAAGAGGGGGATTTTTTTTATCATGATAAAGATGATTTATCATAAGATTAATAGGCAGCATCTTATTAAATGATGAGAGCATGGAGACATTCCTATTAAAAATTAGGAACAAGATAAGGATACCTGTTATTGCTAGATATTTAATGTTAAATGATTCAAGAAGTTCAAGCCAATGCAATAAGACCTGAATACTGAAAGGAGAATGTTAAAGGGGTTGAACAGAAGACAAATTTGTCATTATTTGTAGATGATGGTGTTTATTACTATTATCACTTTGCTTATTTGATGGTTGCAATACATCTTTTATATTATTTTTGTGATTTAGGTCAGTTTTGGAGGAGATCTTGTTACTTTCAGTCATTTAATAAGCCCTGAGAGAGGGAGGTGCATTTAGACAATATTTAAACCTAAATGGCTCTGAAATTTATTTTTGTGTGTTAATTATGATCATCTGTACTTTGGAATTTCTAGGCAGTGAGTCTGGAACACCATATTTATTTAAAGAAGAAAAGGAAAAACTCATTGGAGGCTAAGTGGGAGGTAGGTGGGAGGAGGCTTTTTCCTGGCTGCTCTTCTGTGAATTTGTCCCACCTCTAGAGCCTTTCAGCAAGCTCTAACCCAACTATTACATGCAAGGTAATTGGTTGTAATTAGTTCCACAATCTTGGCCCCTTACAGTGCTGCCCTGACAAATGAAAGTGAAAACACATTGCCGCAAACGAACTCGGTTAAGTGAGGCTGGAGCTTTTTTGACAGTGGCCTGTCCACCGCTCAGAACCTGTGGACAGTCCATGTAATAAAGGGTGTCACCAGAGAAGCCCTTGCCCCGTGGAGGTAGCCTGATGCTGGCTCTTTGCAGTGGCTGTTTTGCTTCCCACAGGCCCAGCTGTGTAAGATCCCACTGGGTCCCTGTTGACCAAGTTGTTTTTCACTCTTTCTTGATCTTCCTCCTGATAGATCAAAGCAGTAAGCCCAAAGGGCTTCGTTCCAGTGCTGGCTCTCATGAGTAGACCATGTGTGGCTGGGGGAAGCTGGAGAATGTCTCCTGCCGTTGCTCAGTTCCTGCCTCCCAGCCCTACTTGATCCCAAGCTGCCAACCCCTGGTAGTCGAGGATCCCACTGCTGCTTTTCCTGCTTCTACTCCCCAACAATCCATTCTATACCCAGTAGCCAGCATGGTCACCCAGAAACAAATCACATCAACCCCTGTTTCAAAGTCCCACTGGCTTCCCCTTGAGCTTAGCATCTAACTCAAACTCCTTTCTAGGGCCCCCCTGACTGACCCTACCTACCTCGTCATGTTTATCTTGCATCATTCACTCCGGGCCCGCTGGTCTTGTTGTTTCTTGAATGTACCATGCTTGTCCCTTCACTTCCTGTTCCCTTTGTCTGGAAACTCTTCCCCTGGAGCTCTACAGGGCTGGTTCTGTGTCTTCATTCAGATCTCAGCTCTGAACCTTCTCTGAGTTCTCACCCTATGGCTGGCCCCTCTCATTTCTCTCCATAGCATTTACTACTATCTGAAAGTTATTTGTTCACAAAATTATCCTCTGCACCCTTCTCCCATGAGAGCAACAACTTCATATGATATGTCTTGATCACTACTGTCCCTGGTACAGAGTAGGAAAAAAAAAAAGCACATTCAATTATTTTAATTGATTAATTAGGAAAGAGATATATGACCAAGGACTTAGTTTATGTATCAGTATAACATCCAAACAGAGGTGGGTTTACTTTGAAGTAAATGGAATTTAAGCTGCAGTTCCCTCCAGAGCTCTGAATTTAATTTCGTATTTGTCATTTTTTAAATAAGTCCTCTGGAATTATATAAACCTCAGACTCTCCAAACCTGGATCTTTTCCTCCCATCAGAGGTTGAATGGCTTAAAGGACAGCCTCATGAATGAGGAGGTGATGATGGTTATGGTGATAGCAGCCTGTGTAGAAATAAATTTAATAATCACAGCAGAACCTACCATCCAGCCAGCACTTATTTTGTTCCTAGCAAGCACTGTATTAACCCCAACAACCACCTTAATGCAATATTATTTACCTCACTTTCAGGGTGAGGAAATGGAGGCTGAATGGGTCAAGAGCATTGCTATATAAGCAGAGGGCAGAGATGCTGGAAACTTGGGTCTGCATGATTCTAGAGCCCAGGCTCATGGCCACGACTCAGGTGTTGTCAAGGTGGCAAAGAAAGTGGCCCAAATGAGCTGATCTTTAGAAAAGATTTCTTCCCGGGCCTCAAATTCTGTGGGCTGAGCTGAATTTTGCAAAAAGGCCTGTCTCTGTCCCTTCAGGGTCCCTCTGACCCTCTCTTTTCTGCCAATTCCACCTCGTCGGCCCCTTGGAGCGATGTGCAGGGGAGGGACAGAATTCTGGGCGTGTTTGAGATCTCTTCCCTATTCTGGGACAGCTATTTTAAGTATTTCTTCTCTGCCCCCAGCGGGACCACAGATGCTGTGAGAGCCAGAACCACAGCTTCTCATTTGTTTTGGAATTCCCAGCACAGTGCCCAGGTCGCACATTAGTTGCTTAGTAAGCGCCGCTTGCTGACCGTGTGCCTGTGGATGCCCGTTCTGCAGGGCGAACCTGTTGGACTTGAGATTTGAAGCCCACGTGTGGTTTGGTTTCTGGAACAGACCGGAATATTGCCGGGCTGTGTTCTACACTTCTTTCTGGGGGACTGCCACGTGTTATCCACTCCATAAAAGGGAAATGGTTAACTGGCATAGCTATAGCTGATAACTGGGCTACAAAGGGCCCCATAAGGCTGGGCTACTAAATTGCCTGCTGAGCCACTCTCCCGAAAGATTCAAATTATTAAAAGAACTGGGCTCAAAATGAAACCTTTAGTGTTTTGAATCAAATTCCCTTTAAAGACTTAGACTCAAGTTTCTTCCCCTCTGTTCTTCCCTTCCCCTGGACCAGGCCTCTCTTAAACCACCCGCCCCAAGGTGGAAATGCAGCTCCCCCACCGTAGCCTGCTGCATTCCACATCCCTGCTGGCCATTAGGATTTTCCTTTTACAGGACTTCTGTTGCACCTAAGGGCTTAACATTCTCTGTCTTGTTTTTAGTGGGTCGCTGGTGTAGGGGGCCCAGGGAGGGAGCGTAAGGCCAAGTGGAACTTAGAGGGGCAACAAAACAACTGAGGGCCTCCTGTTTCCTAGGCTTGGCTTTATTTCTGTTGGACTGGGAATGCCAGTTCAGCCTGTTTACAAGCTGAGGTTGGCGGCCCCCACAACCTTCCCTGAGGTGGGAGGGGGCCGTGGGGTACATCAAAAGCTGGAAGAATCATTGGAGGAGGAGAAAGGGGGAGGGAGAAGGTGGGAGAGGACCTAGGCCTAGGAGCCTGGTTTTCCTTGTGTCCTTGCCAGCGGGACAGAGGGACCTGTGCATTTGGAGTGTGTATGTGAGTGTGTATGGTTGAGTGTGTTGGTTGAGCAGAGCTAGGGATCGGGAGGCAGCAGGGGTGGGGTGGAACTGGGGAGCTCAGCCACAGAAAAGAAAGTTGATAACTAAAGAATTTTGTTTGGATTCTTATGGGGCAAAGAATGAAAAGTACCATTTAGTGTGGATCTTACCTTCCTAATATAAAACAGAAACGAAGGGGTCTGGTTTCGTAGCCAGTGGGTTGGGCCAAGGCAAGATATGGGTTTCTCAGAAACTGAAGTTAGAAGGGAAAACTGCGTTGTCTCCCCCTTTCCCTCTCCCGAGACTCCAGGCTCCGTGGTCTGCTGCGTCCTGTAATTATTTTGAGATGCCAATCTTTGCGGATAGTTCTTTGCCACCCAGGCTGGAATCAGATGTGGAATCAGCTCTGATGGCCCACAAGCCTTTGTATTGCCATGTGTGCTGTGTAGACATAGACTTTAAAAAAAAACCTTTTGGAGGATAGATTTTGGGAAATTTGGGAAATTTAAATATGAACTGGGTATTAGATAACATTGTGGAATTATTATTATTAGACATGTTCATGAAACTATCATTATATAGGATAGTGTCCTTATTTCTTTTTGAGGACATAGGCCGAAGTACTGAGAGTTGAGGAGCCATATGTGTGATTTATGTTAAAATGGTTTGACCAGATAGAGAAGATAAGGTGGCAAACTGTTTAAAATGTTAACAATTGTTGACTCTAGGTAGCGGGTATATTTTTCTTTTGCTGTATGTTTAAAAATGTCCATAGGAAAATGGTTTTAAAAGTCCTTTGAGGTTTTCTTAAAGGAGAGCCTCTAGAGTGAGGAACTTTCTGGTTCCCACTGCACCAGCCTGGGGTTGAGGCTGGTAGGGGAAGAGTTAGCCTTGAGATGCCGATTTGGCACGTGGGAGCCAGAGGGCAGCTTGGCCTTGTGTTCCTGATCTCTTCTGCCTAATGATATCCAAAATGTTGGGTCAACTTCAGCCAGGATCTGGGTCAACCCTGAAACTAAACAAAGGCAGTGGCCTACTCCCTGCATCTAGGAAGCGTCTTTTCTTAGCCTAAAATATCGTTGTGCCTCAGAAGTTTGACCTCTTCTAGAAAGCCGGATGGGAGCTGGGACGCGCTGGTAAGGAGAGGCTGCCTTTCACCAGTGTGTCCCTTTTCTGGGGCCGCTATAACAAATGACCACAAATTTGTTTGGTAACTTGTAACAAATGGCTCAAAAACAATAGATACTTAACTGCTCACGTGCTGGAGACCAGAAGTCTGAAATCAGGGTTAGGCAAGGCCACACTCGCTCTCAGGTTCTAGAGGAGGCTCCTCCCTGGCCCCTTCTGGCTCTGGTGGCTGCCCGCCCATCCTTCATGCTCAGCGTCTTGTAGTTGCATCCTCCAGTCTCTGCCTCCATCTTCACGTGGCCTCTTCACTGTGCGCCCTCTCCTCTTCTTAGCAGGACTCCTTCTAAGTGCCCTCCTAATCCGGGAGGACTGCATCATAACTTGTTTATATCTCCAAAGACCCTCTCTCCAAACCAGGTCACATCCACAGGTGCAGGCTTAGGACCTGAACATATCTCTTGTGGGGTCACAGCTCAGTCCACAACAATTTGTCTGTCCCATCCAAGTGTAACGTTGGCAGTGAACAGCCAATATGCATGAGCACTTGCTGTGTGCCAGAGACACATATGCCATCCTGTTAAACATGGCTGAGCGCCTGCTGTGTGCCAGGGACATGTGTCGTCCTTTAGCCCATCCCAGTCCGATGAGAATTTGGTGCCATTATTATCCCCATTTTACAGATGGAGGGGCTGAGGCCCAGGGAGAGCATTTATTTACATGACGCCACATGGACTATAAAGGGTAGAGCTGGAATTCACACCCAGGCCTGTGAGTCATACTGCTGTGCATCTATTGCTGCTCTAATAAGAATGATAAACACATGTGCGAATGGCTTCTTGCCTCTGTGGCAGAATGTATGCAGGATCTGTTCTTTAGTTGCTATTGAGTATTGTTTTGTTGTATTTCTTTGGATTTTGAGGGGTTCTTGCTTAGAATACAGTTTCCTTGAGTGCAGAAACATCAATCATGTAGAGTGGTTGCTGCCTTCAGGTCGCTGCTCTCTTTGGTTCCTCCTCTCTCCTTTCTTCCAAGGAAGGTTGGAGAAGGTGAGTCCCCAGCAGGTTGGAGAAAAGCCTGCAGCTCTTCTAAAGAAGCACAAAGTCATCTCCCAAAGTCAGATGGTTTCCTCCTTGTTCTCTTGTGACTTTTTCCTCCATCTTAAAACTGCTGTTGTAATTTCTTACAACCAAATCTTGCTTATATAGAAGCCCTCCAAGTATTTGTGTACATTATAAACAACTGGGTGTGCTTTGCATTCTCTGCCATAATCCAGGATATATGCTCAATAAATACATTTAATTCCTCTCTCAGCACCTACAGCAATACTTTGCATACAGAAAGCTGATATCTGTCAAGGGAACAAGTTTGACTGAAATCCCCGACTGAGAAGAAAGCATCATCAGGACGCCATCCTGTAAATAGCATACAAATCTGGGACCATCTGCAAGGCCTAGGAAGAAAAGCTGTCAATTTTCTGAAATAGCACAAACAGGATTTCCTGGGTGGAGCTGAGTCAGGGAGCAGGCTGTTTGGGAAGTTGAAAATGAAGACTTGCTTAGCATTTGGCTCTGGCTGGGCTGGTTTCTGCTGGGTGCCGAGGCCGGTGTCCTAGGGCGGATACAGGACGATTACTATGGAATAGGTCCACATACAGGGTTTCAACGTGGACAGTGATAAAAGCGTCCACAGGGGAGGTTCAGGATCCGCTTGCCTCTGGTTCCATGCCCTCCTGGCAACGCAAGGTGGATCCTGGCCTTGACACTGCTTGCTTCCACCTGAGACATGCCGTGAGTGTAAACTACACACTGAATATTCCAGACTTAGCACAAAAAAAACCCATTGATCATTTATTGAATTGATAAATGAGTGATCATTTACCAAATTGATCATTTATTGACCACTTATTGAATTGCCGATATTTTAGATGCATCGGGTTAAATAAAAATACATTAAAATGAATTTCACCTTATTCTTTTTACCCTTTCAGTGCAGCTACTTGAAAATTTAGAGTTACATAGGCGACTTGTACATGGACAGCTCCAGTCTGAAGTGTGGCTCTCTGGTTAAAAGTCCCCTGTATCAGTTATCTGTACCTGTGTGACAAACCATCCCCAACACTTGGTGCCTTCACATGACAATTTACCATGTCTCAGGCTTCCACGGGTTGCTCTGGAAGTTCCTTTGCTGGTTTCGCTTGGGCCTACTCAAGCGTCTGCATTTGGCTGGATGATCAGCTGGGCTGGAAGGTCCAAGATGGCCTCACTCACATGCCTGACAGGTGGCCCTGGGTCTCCTCCAAGTGGTCTCTCACCCTCTAGTCAGCTAGACAGGATCCCCTGCAAGGTGATCTTAGGGTGGCTTCCAAGAGGGTGGGGGCTGCAAGTATGCAAGCCCTAGACACCAGGACAATGTCATGTCTGCCACACAGCCAGCCCAGGTTCAAGGGGGTGGAGAAAATGATTCTGGCTCTGGGAGTTTGGAGCAGCAAAGTAACATTGCAAAAGGGCACACATACCCGGATGGAAAAACTTGTGTCCATTAAACAATTTATCAATTGGTCCCTGACTCCTCTCTCCCCTTAGGAACATCTTCCTTCTATGACTCTCCTATCCAATCTAGCCCCAGCATACCATGCTGGCCTTGCCTTCATTCAACGTGTGGCTCAGGCTCTCACCATCAGAACCTTAAAGGACCAGCTGGTCCACCTCGTCTCATCCATGTTTGCTATGTGCTATCAACAGCCTAACCCCATCACTGGGAGGTGTGTTCAACATTAAGAGCAGAGATGTCCCTCTCCATCTTCCCCAAGCATTCCCCTGCAGGAACACGCACACGCTCATGCTCCAAAGGTCCCATCTTCAACACACACACACACACACACACACACACACACACACACACACGCTCCAAAGGTCCCATGTTCTCTCTTCATAAGTCAAGCATACTCATGGATTTTCCTCTTCGAATCTCTCGATCCACACAAATGCACAACATAGCCCACTCAGAAGGACTGTAGAGATGTTTGATAAGTACCCACATTCCCAAATTTTCAGACAACAGTCCCTTCAGTGTTTGCTCCAGGATAAACACGGCGGTTGACTTGGTCTGCTCAGGCTGAGCAAAGGTGGAGAGAGGTTTCTGTTTGTTGCTTTTGAGTTGGCTGCTGGGCTGTAAAGACACACAAAAGGTCCAGTGTTCTGCCCCCATAATTCAAGCACATTCACGTTTTTTTCCCTTTGGATTGCTTTATCAACACACCATAGGCACAATTCCTACTTTATTTTCTCAGGTGTCATGTAAACCCATCAGGCTTCTAATAAGAAGGAAGCTGGCAGCCTTAAAAAAAGCATCCCCCGACCCACACTCGCATACAGGGCTTTTCATACGAGCAAGGAGTTATTGATGCAGCGTTTAGACAGACCAGCCATCAAATGCTTTCAACCTCAAAACATTCCAAAAGTCACTTCTTTTTCTTGGATCAAGGGATATGGGCAAAAGAGGGGCCGGGTCAAGCTTTCAAGGTTTTAAGCGCGAGCTGGCAGGATGCGGTGGTTTACTCTGCCAAGGACGAGAAGTGGTGGATGATGTGAAAGGGCTGGGAGTAGGGGTGCTGAGTCTGAGACAGGGGTTCAGAAAGAGGGAGGACGGAGGGCCTGGAGGCTGGGGATAGGGAGTGGGAGTGGGATGGGAAGGCAAAGTGATGCTTTCCAAATAAAACAGGTTTGGGAATCAGGCTGATTCTTTCATTTGTTCATTCCTTCATACTTGGGTCAGCAAACTTTTTCTATAAAAGGCCAGGTAATAAATATTTTAGGTTTTGCAAGCCAAGGGTATATTATGTAGGCCCTTATATATCAAGAGATA
Organism: Tamandua tetradactyla; assembly: GCF_023851605.1. Lineage (NCBI taxonomy): Eukaryota > Metazoa > Chordata > Mammalia > Pilosa > Myrmecophagidae > Tamandua > Tamandua tetradactyla. The sequence goes on along the minus strand of NC_135331.1, from coordinate 7,893,136 downwards.
AAATAAATTTTCACAAAATTCAAAATATAATAATAATTCAGTAAAATTTTTCATAATATAAGCCCATTAATGAGAAGAATGGAATTTGGTTTGGGTGGGGCATAATATTTTGCTTAATCAGGGTTTAAAGTTAGTGTTTTCTATAATCACATTGATTGTAAATGTTGACCTGTAAAAACCATTCTTATTTCTGAACTATGCACCCCACAAAAAAATTAAATAAAAAACTATTCTTAGCTCCCAGGCTGTACAAAAACAGGTACTGGGGAGGACCAGATTTCACCATGGTTTGTAGTTTGCTGACCCCTTGTGTAGACAGGTCTTTACCTTCTGCTGGATGGTGTACCAGGCAATGCATGGATGAGGCATGGGATTGTTCTCAGTCTGTATAATGCTGGAGAGCCACAAATAAAGAGCAGGGACAAATCAATATGATCAGGATTGCAGAGCAAACACATTGACAACTCAAATTTGGGGGTTCTGATGATGCTGTTTGGTGACATCAGTGAAGGCTTCCCAGAAAAGGCGATGTTTGGTGAGGAGGAAGAGAATCCAGGCGAGGATCCCAGGTTGTGTAAATACAAGGAGCAGTGGGAAGGGCCCATTGGAAGGAACATTAGGGACAGATTGGATGTTTGTACATCTTTAGTGAGGGGGTGACTGATTCCCATTTTTTCTCTAGAAAGATCATGCTCACAGCTCAGAAGGTTGGACTGTGACTCTGGACTTCTGGATCCAGAGTGAGATGGAGGTTGTTGCAGTAACCCAGGGTGAAATGAGGAATGCTCATCCTGAGCAAGGGATGGTGGGAATGGAGAAAGTGGTGCACCTGAGAGGGGTTTACAAAGTGCAAAGTTAGAGATGTTGCTGGGGTTGGCAGGGCCTTAGAAAGGACAGCTCAAGGGTCAGAGGGAAAGAACTGAAGTAAAGGTGGGAGAGGGGAGGAGCCGGACAGTTGGGACCATCAAGGGGACATTGGAGCCCAAGACTTCACAGAGTTCTGGTCAGGTTCTGGAATGTGGCCTGAGGAAAGGGTGGTTGCCATTGATTGGAAAGAAAGACCCCCAAAGTAAAAAGAAGTCAAAGAAATTTGAGTCAGGAATATTATTTGGGTTGCCCACATGGACCTTATCACATGTTTGTGGTCCAGGATGGTGGTGGAGGCCCTGGGCCAGGTACCTGGCTTAGCTTGGCCCCTGTTATGGTCTACCATGTAACAAACATCCCCCGGTTAGTAGCCAAAACAACAATCTGTTATCTCTCAGTGTGCTGGGGACACTCTTACCCCAGATAGCCACTTGGCTCACTCCTTTGCATCTTTGCTCAGATGTCACCCAGTGGGGCTCACCCAGACCAGTCCCCCGCCCTACCCTCCTCTGCACCCCAAGCCCTCAGCCTCTGCTTCCCCCACTGCACTTTTTACTCTGGCTATTGCATTTGCACCTTCTCACATGTAATGTGACTTGTCTGTGAGGTCACTGTTTTTCCACTTAGCTCCCTGCAACCTGTCATCTTGGTATCACCTTGTCAGATCAGGGATCTCCTATTTCCTTCATTGCTATATTCCAGTCACCTGGCACAGAGCCTGTCACCTGCTCAGGGCTTGATAACACAGGTGGAATCAATGAATGGGTGCCCGAGGTCTCAGCTGATCAAAGAGGCTATCTGTTGCCATCCCATTAGGAGTCACGCTTGCACTCCAATCCCTCCCTTCTCATTATCCCATTTCATTGCTTCCCAAGGAGCACTGCCCTGTGCCTAAGAATGATCTTGCTTATTGATTTCCTTGTTTACTGTCTGTCTCCCTTGCTGGAAGGCTAGCACCGTGACACCCGGAAACTTCTCGTCTTGTTCCTTATCACTGCCTAGTAATAGATGCACAATAAATACTTTATTGCAGTTTCTGTGGAAGGTTCTGCACTCTCACCCTGCTTCCCAATGAACGTTGAGACTGTGTTCTGAGCCACACCTAACATGGCTTGTGTATCCGAGCCCTTGGTCAATATTTGCTGAATGAATGGCATTTCCGTTTCCCTGCCCCTGTTAGAGGGATGTGTGGAAGGGTCTCAAATCCTCTCTTTCAGCACAATGGCCCTTTTGGATCAAGGGGTCCTGAAGGCAGAGTGAAGGATTGAGGTGTCCCGAACGGCCTCCAGGCAGCCCGTGCACACTGTTGCTTTTCAGATCTTCTTGGCTGCAGCTGTGGCCCAGCCCTTCAGGGCGGCTGGCCTGGGCCTGCCCACGTGGCTGGACACAGTGCCGCCTTACTGGCCATACAAAGCCCGGCCTGGCTCCGGCTCTACTGCAGAGACTTAGGATCCCCCAGCCTGTCTCATGGCACATTCACAGGAAATGATGAGTAATCACAACTCCCCGGAAAAAGGTATCATGTTTTCCCTTAAGATACTGATTCCGGTCGGCTTCCCTCACCCTGTACACCAGTTAGACCAAATGACTTGTAGAACCTGTTAAATATTCTGCTTTCTCAAGTGCCAGAAACCCTCCCCTTCATCCTGGAATATTCTGACTCAGCTTTTAAAGTTCAGTTGACTAGCCTCCTCCTCCAGGAAGCTGTCCCTGATGCCTCCTGCTAATATGCATTAACTGCTGTTGGACTTTCTGGGGCTTGCCCTCGTCTCTGTACCAGTAGATTGTGAGTTCCTGAGGGTAGGACTAGAATTTCCAGCATAGTATAGTGACTAACAGGGAGTGGGCAAGCAGCAACTGCTTATAAATGCAAGAATGAGTTAGTGAACAATGCTTCTCTTGCAGCAGCCATTTTGGCACGTTCTCTTAGGGCCTCTGTTTGCCAGTTAATTCTCTGAGGACTGGCCTTATGGTGTTTCTGAAATCCTTTAACCCAGTAGTTCTCAACTGGGGGTAGTTTTGCTCCCCAGGGGACATTTGGCAATGTCTGGAAATGTTTTGGTTATCACAAGTGGAGCAGTGCAACCAGAATCTACTGGGTGGAGGCCAGGGATATTGCCAAACATCCTCCCATACTCCAACACCTTTCCTCCCTGCCTACCCCTCTGCCCGACTCCCCACAAGAATTATCTGGACCAAAATATCAGTAGTGCTTAACTTGAAAAACTCTGCTAACTATTTCTGTCGGGTTGTTCTTCCAAATTTGGGGCCAGATTGTCCAAAAAATATATGATCTCACCAATATTCTGGAAGTGTGAAGGAGGAAGGAAGGCGGGATGATTACTTCTTTTGCACATATCTGCCTCAGGCCTCCTCTCGTTTCCCAGGATCAGTGTATCAGTTATCTATTGCCACAATAATGCTGTGTAACAAACAATCCCAAACTTACTTACTTAGAACAACAGTCATTTACTATTTCTCATGAGCCTCTTGGTCAGCTGGGAGGCTCTGCTGATTGGTTCTGTGCCTCTGTGGCAGCTGGTGATGCATGGTAGTGGGAGGCTGGCTAAGTTGACCTTGGTAGGGATGGCTCATCTCGGTTCCACATGGCCTCTCTTCCTCCAGCAGGCTAGCATGAGCTTGCTCTCCCAGCAGACACAGGCTCCACAACTCAGGACTGGCCTCCCATAAGTGAGGCTGGCTCATGCCAACGGCCCAAACACGTCCAGTAGCTGAGCCCAGATCGAAGGGGAGAGGAAATGCACTCCACCTCTCGATGGGAGAAGTTGCAAAGTTCCTTTGCAAAGAGGTGGGAAACAGTGAGGAATGGAGAACTGGGGGCCTTTGTTGCCCTCAGTCTACCATAGTCAGTCAGTTCAACTGGTTTTTTCCATTCCCGTCTGAGTTCCTGGCTTTCCTAATTCTACTCTCAGTTTCCCGGATGCTCTGAATCCCCCCATAAAGTGCCACGTACATGTCTTCAAGCCTTAAATGTCTTCTTTTAGATGATTACCAGTGTGCTTCTGGTGACCCAACCAACATCTGAACTCCTACCCCCACCCAGAAACACACACTCACACCTGCCGGCCATAAACACCTCAAGCTTAACATCTCCCCAACAAACCCCACAGCTTCCTTAAACCTTCCTCTCAGTTCCCGGCAAACACCAGCAAGTTCCCCAAGACACGAATATCAGGGTTTCCCCAAACTCCTCACTGTCCACCCTCCTCCTGCCCTTCCAATTGGCATCCAAGTCCTGCCAATTTAATCTCCCAATTAGTCTTCAAATCTCCTTTCTGTCCTTTCTAACACCGCCCAAGTTTGGAACTTCCTGATCTCAGTTGGATACTAAAATTGGGAATTTTATATTGTGTCCTCACAACCACTCTTGTCCCATTCCCCCTGCTTACCTCAGCAATTCTGCCCTTCAGGCCTGAGAAAGTCAATGAAACACACCCAGACAATATCACTTCATAAGGCTGAAGTCTTTTGTATGTTAAACGTAATTAGAACCAGGAATGTCTGGGGTGTGCCCTGCCAGGCCCTCTTCTGTTCTGGGGTGTCCCAGGGTAGCCTTCACACCGGGTACGCCAGTAGAGGGAGAACAAACATGGGACATTCTTGGAACCTGAGTCGTGCTTGTAAGAACTCTCGGGGGCAGTTGCTTAGACTCAGGATCTACACAGGTCTCTTCCTGGGGCTCTTTCACTCTCTGAATGGCCACACAGAATGAAAAAGTTGAAGACGGGGACAGAGGGAGGTGACCGGTTCTGCAAAGCGGACCCTGCCTCCACTTACCCCTGAGCTGCATGCAAGGTGGAGATGGAGATGGAGAAGAGAGAAGACGGGGGATGAAATCTGGCCTGTCCTGAGCGACCAGACCCTGCCCAGGTCTCTGCCCAGATCAGGGTAGGAAGAACAGAATGTAGGAGGGATGGCCTTGTATCTTTTAAATTCCAATGAGTGATACTCCCCACCGATAAGTAATCAGATCAGCAGCTCCTCCTGCCTTGGGGAAGGAGCAGAGGGGGACCTGGTGCCTCCAGAGGTGTCCAGGGACCTCCTTCTCTATTTTACTACCCTGCTGAGAACTCTTCAGTAGCTCATTCTGCCACTTGGGAGTTATGAACATTCCAGTTACTTTTGCCACATAAGGAACCACACCAAGCTTAGTGGTTCAGGGGATGAAAGGGCACGGTGGACATAGCCAACCTCTGCTCTGGGATGTCTAGGGATGGATGGTTCTGGTCTGAAATAATCTGGAGCCTTGTTCACTCACATGTCCAGCAGTTGGCACTGCTCATCAGCTGGACCCTCAGCAGGACTGTCACCTCCTAGATGTGGTCACTTTGTGTCGTTGCTTAGGTTCCTTGTGGCATTATGGCTGTTTTCTGAGAGCAACTGTCCAAAGAGAACCAAGCAGAGGCACCATGACCTTTCATGACCTAGCTTCAGGGGTCACATACTGTCACTTCCATCATAGTCACAACCCCAGCTAGACTCAAGGGGAGAAAACGTGGACCCCACCCTTTGATGGGCAAGAGCATTAAATCACATTGTAATAGATGTGGGGTGCTAGATATTGTTGAGGCCATGATGGAAAATTCCATCTGCCACACCTTCTAAGTCCAAATTCCTGGGTTTTCCCCAACCCAGTTCTTGTTCTCCTCCAGCATCATCTCCCCATTCCACAACTTTCCCCAGTAATTCTTATTCAAAGACATGCATCCAAATCACCAGAGGAATTTTCCCGACACATTTGTACCTGAATCCCTCCCTAGACCTACGGAATCAAAATCTTGAGGACAGAGGCCTGTATCCTTTAACCTATAGGCCCATGGATAAGACCATTTCTTAAGACTCCAGTGATGTTAGCAAATCTCAAGCGCACACCATGCTACTACCACCTGCCCTGACTTTACTTACATGTTCCCTCTGCCTTACTTTCATGTTCCGCTCGGCCTCTAGTGGTAGATAGTATTATTCACAATTCATGTCCTCCTTAGTTTCCATGATCTCTCTACAGGTAGAGTGTATCACCATATCTTGACTTTGACTTGGCCAAATAACTTTCTTTAGCCAATGGATTGTGAATGGACAAGATGAAACAGAGGCTTTAAATGTGCTCTGTGACTGGCTTGGCCTCTTGTGCTCCTCCCATGCACCAGGTAGTTGGGCACTGGGTACTGAGTTTAAGTGCAGTCTTCTAGAAGAAGAAACATGGTGAAGACTGTGAGCCCAAACTGTGGCTCGAACCAGAGTTGCCCCAGTGGAGAAATCAGCCTCAGACCCATAAGTGAGAAATAAATTATTGTTATAAGCCACTGAGCTTTGGGGGTTACTTGTTATGCAGAATTGGTACAGAAAAAAAAGTAAGTGATAAACTGCCTCTTACTCAACCTTCAAAACTCAGCTCAGGTACCTTATTCCAGGAAGCTTTCTCTAAATCCTCAGGTTAATCCAAATGCTCCTTATCTGGGCTCATGTGTCACTTCCCAGATTATACTAAATGATCTGCTTAAGTATCTATCTTGCCAATTATACTAAGAACTTCTTGAGGTCAGAAATCCCATCTTCTCCATCTTTGAATCCACAGTGCCTAGCACAGGGCCTTGTACAGTGCTCAGGGGTTGCCTGGTGACCAGCATTACGGAGGCTCCTCTCCCATAGTTGTACAATTATACTAGCCATTTTTGACATGAGAAGATGTAGACCAGATGCTTCCTATTACCCCAGGGATAGAGAGATGTAAATTCCTTCACATGAAAGAAATTAGTGAATGGCAAGTTTGGCAAAAGGCTGTCCTTGCATCTCCCCTCAATATTTGAACTCTGAATTCTTAATTGAGCAGCTGAAAATAAAGACATTTCCCAGCCTCCCTTGCAGCTAGGTGTGGCCCAATGATTAAGTTCTAGCCAATGAGATTTAGGCAGAGGAATCATGGGTAATTTTTCAGGAAGTATCCTTAAAGGGACAGGGCACCTGCTCTTTGACACTTCCCTTCTTGCTGCCTGGAATGAAGATTCGATGACTGGAGCTTAAGCAATTATTTTGGATGTTGAAGAAGTAGGCCAGTGCCAAGATGGACAAGCTGCAAAATAGAAGGAACCTGGGTTCTTCACATCATGGAGGCACCATAGCAATCTTGGGTTGACTAATTGCAGATTTTTGTTATGTGGGAGAGATATAAATGATTATATTAACAATCTGGGCTTTCTTTCAATACCAGTGCAATAACCTGATGTAAAGCTCAATACACAGCACATGTTGTAACATTTGCAACAAGGTGATGCTGTTGTTGTAAAAACAAACACCTCCATTTGTGGGTCTCTTCGCTGAGTACCAGAGGGAGCTCTCCCAGAAGTGGGCAGGACAGTGCATGGGGCCCTTTCTTCGTGGTTGGGGGACAAAAACATCTGTGCACTGAGCTGATGCCCTGCCTTCCTGGGGCTTTGCCCAGACTTCTCTAGAGAGTGTGACTTCCAACCCACCAAGCCATGGAATGCCACTCTTGTGTGAAGTAGCCCAATGCAGAGCACACAAGCTGCCTGGTGCCAGGACCTCCTGTCTTCAGTGACATCCAATGCCAGACTAGAGCAGTGTCCCAACAATCTGGTGTACGTTTCCTCTACCAACCAAACCTCCAGCCGAGCCCCTTTCCTTATGTAACCATGCACAGTTTCAGATCAATACCTGCATTTGCCTCTCGGGCCCAGGGAGAACACGCAGAAGGCAGGAAGTTATCTCATTTAGGTTCAGCTTCTTCTTGGGTTTAGAATCCAAGCAACCATCTTCTCTCCTTTAACTGACTTTTCTGCCCTTCTTATTCCTGTTTTTTTGGAGGGGCAGGGGTGGTGGTGGTGGTGGTGCATGGTCCAGGAATTGAATTCTTATTCCTGTTTCTTCTTAAACAATAATGAGGCTGTCAAGACTGACTGCTGATAAAACCAGGATTCTTAAAGAGCTCTAAGAGCAGCAGGATCTGCACCTAACGTCAGTACCCACTTTCTGTCAAACTGTGTGCATTTTCAGAAGGATTTATCTTTATCTTCTTGCCGAAGAACCAGGGACTGGGTTTTGTGAGGGTTATTTCTGGTGGATTTGGTCTGCCTGGGAAATGTTCTAGAAAGACAGCAAAGATCAGGAGAAAAGTTGAACTGGGAAGATGGCTCCTAGGACAGCACTGTTTTCTCTCTTCGCCAGAAAGATTCCCCCATGTAAATTATCCGTTTTTAGAAAGATGCACATCTGTTTATTCTGTGGTTAATAAATATGAAGAATTTAGAATGGGGGTAACTTTGTTGTGAGCTCAGAGTTTAAATTTCATGCCTTAATGGTTTTTTCTTTCATTTAAATAATCGTTATTGGGGTCTAACTCACATATAGTAAAATGTACCCATTTGAAGAATATGGTTGAACGAGTTTTGACACATGTCTGGACATCATGTAACCTCCATTGCAATCACGGCACAGAAGGGTACAAACTACTCATCTGTCTCCCCTGTATCCCTTCCCATCCAACCCACAACCTCACCCCCAGCCTTGGGCAACCACTACCCTGCTTCTGATTCTCTGAATTAGGTTTGTCTTTCGTGAGTTTCACATAAACCACACAGCACGCATTCCGCCTTGTATGGCTTCTTTCACTCAGCACAATTATTTTGAGATTCCTCCGTGTCACATGTCTGACAGTTCTCACTGTCTCATTGCTGTGTAAGATACCACTTTAGGGGCTTACCACCATCTCCTTCTCCATTCCCCTGCTGATCGACATTTCAGTTTCCTGTTTGGGATGCTTATGAATAAAATTGTGAAGAGGATTTATGTACAAGTCTCGGTGTGGACATTTTGCCAGGTAAATGCCTGGAAGTAGAATTGCTGGATTATGCGGTAGAGGTAGACTTAACTTCATCAGAGAGTGCGGAACCGTTTTCCCACAAGAATGCACGACTTCCCGATGAGAATTCCAGATGTTCTATCTCCATACTGAATTCAGGTATTGTCAATCTTTTTAATTTTAGCTGTTTTCATGGTATCTTCATGGTTTTAACTTAATCTTCCCTGTTGACCAACCTAATGCTGTACGAGGATGTGATTCCTTCCCCTGCCCTCATAACCAGGTAAAGATCCATGTCTTGATTTTCAGCAGGGTCACCATTTTATTTTATAAAACCCAATCTACTTTTTATTTCCCTTTTCATCTCTTAGAGCAGCTACATCCCACCCTCTGTTTTCTGGAAGTTCTTTCTCCCCTGCCTGTGTTTCTTGCCTTTAGGTTAGATTCCGTTGAGTCATAACTGAGCCTTTTGTATAGGAGAATGGCCCGATGCAGACAACTGGAGACTGGGCCTTGCAGCTTTTAAGCAACTGCTGAGAACTTGATTGTCATTAAGCAAAAGAGAGAAGGCAGGTTACTATCTTTTATTGGTGCCTAGAAGACAGTTATGACAGGGGAAACTGGCCTGCGATGACCCCTCTCCGTGGAAGGGAGAGGAAATGGGATGAAGGGCGAGCTTGCCAGCAAGTCAAGGAAGCTGCTGTAGTGGGATGCTGTGGCGCCTCGTCTAGGTGCTGACCACGCAGCCGGCTGTCCGGAATCATTTCCGACGGGTCCTGCCAGCCCTCTGCTCCGAGTGCCAGATCGGTATATCCAACTCCCCACTTGGTCTTCTTCTAGGACATTCTCCGACCCCTCATGACCACCGTCAAGGTCATGATCGTACCGCCGCCCCTCACATCCAGCCATCCGGTTGCTTATAACCAGCAACCCCGCAGGTCTCCCGGCTGCCCCCCCCCCCCATGCCCATCACACCCGCCGTGGAGTCCTGCCAACAGTACTGCAGTGCTCTCTTAAAGGATCCAGCTTCTCCATCTCTGGGGCCAGCTTCCCAGACCAGGCCACCATCCTCTCTTACCTGGTGGGCTTCTCACTGGCCCACCCACAGCCCCCTTTCCCATGTCATGATCCGTTCTCCATGTAGCACCCTTAGTGAGCCTCTTCAGATGCGAATCTGATCCAGTTACATGTGCTGCTTCAAACTATTGGATGATTCGCTATTGCTCTAAGGAGAAAGCCACCTCTCTGTGACAGCCTGGGCCAGCCCCAGTCCCCTCTCCCACACCCCCTGCCTCCTCCACTCCAGCCACACGGGCCTTCGGCTGATCTCTTGAGCTCACCATCCTCTTTCTACTCAGAATCTTTGCACATACCGTTCTCTCTGCCTAGAATTCTGTTCCCTCACCTCTCTGCAAATTAACTCACACCTATCCTTTGTATCTCAGCTGAAAGATGACCCCCTCCGATTTCCTAAGTGATTCAAAACCCCTTATTACAGGTCCTCCTAGTCACATGCAGCCCTCCTTTGTCCACCTCATTATATTGCAACTTTGTATTTATGTGTGGGATATTATGTCTAATTTCATCTCCTCTCCTAGACTTAAATTCCATTAGGACAGGAACACATCTGTTCTTGCTCATGATATATTTCCAAAACCTGACACGGTTCCTGCCATGGGGTGGAAACTCAAAAACTATTTGAGGAATGAATAAATGAATGAATGAGTAAATAGATCATCTTTGAAGGTGGTGGCTTCTCACCGTACACATCTGTGCCAGACAAATTTTGTATTTTTAAGGAGGGCACATTTATAAGAGAGGCAAGACATGTAAAAAAATTGCCTCTGCCCAGAAAAAGTTTAAAATCCAAAGGCAGTGTTGGCCTGAAGCCCCAGCCTCCAGCCAAACCACCAAAGCTAAGACAACACACTGGCGTGTCTTGCTGATCCAGTCTGGCTCTGGCCGTGGGATGTGTGGACGGCCCCCTTATTTCCCAACTGGACACTAGAACCATCCGCCCCAAGTCTGTTTACAGCTGTGGATTCTCCACTTTCATTCTCCAAACTGACATCTTTCTTTTACCCTGCAAGATAATGCACATCATTCTTTTTGTTGATCTTTCCATTTTAAAATTAGCTTTATTGAGGTATAATTTACCAACAGTAGAATTTACCTTTTTTTAAAGGAGGCAAAATCCCCCACAGATAAAAGTAACCATTTTGAAGTACACAGTTCAGTGGCATTTAGTACACTCACATGCTGTGCAACCCTTACCTCTCTGCAGTTCCACGAGGTTTCATCACCCCAAAAGGAAAACCAGTACCCATGAAGCAAGCAGTACTGATGCATGCTACCAAGTAGGGGCTGAATCTAGAAAGCATGATGCTAAGTGAAAGAAACCAGACACAAAAGACCATGTGTTGTACCATTCCATTTATGTGATATGTCTAGAAAAGGCAAATCTGTAGAGACAGGAAGCAGACTCGTGAATTCACCCATTTGAAGTGTATGGTTCAGTGAGATTTAGAAAATGTATTCAACTGTGCAGGCATCACTGCAGTTCAGTTTTACAACACTTTCATCTCCCAGAGAGCTCCTTCATGCCTTTGCAGTCAGTCCCCACTTCCACATCACCCCCAGTCCCCACAACCAGGGATGTGCTTTCTGACTCAATAGTTTTATTTTCTGGAAGTCTCATGTAAGTGAAAAAACACAATATGCAGCCTTATGTGCCTGATTTTCTTTGACTTAGAGTGTTCATGAGATTTTCCTATGTTGTTACACAGGTACATCAGTAGTTCGTTCCTTTTCATTGCTGAGTAGTATTCCATTTTATAGATATACCACATTTTGGTTATCCATTCTCCACTTGGGCATTTGGATTGTGTTTCTAGCTCAAAGCTTTTTGAAGCAACTACTTGGAGTGGCACAGAGAAATTAATATATTGGAACAATAGTCTCAGGGGCTAGAAAAACAAATGCAGGACATTTAAAAACCAGATGCTCCAGAAAGAGTGCATTTATGGCATTGACAGAAAAATGACAGAAAGAGGCTAGCACATTCAAATTCCTGATTTATGGGCAAAGAAGCTGAGGTCCAGTGAGATTAGGCACTTAGAACAAGTTCATGATGGATGGCTTTGGGAACGCAGTCTGATAATCACCAAATGCCATCAGGTGTGAAATGTGGTCCCCTTTCATCATCTGAAACTCCAGACCTGGCTCAGCCATTCATTTCACCAATAGTTACTGGGCACCTCCTGCGTGCTGGTTGCTGTTCCAGCACAGTGGTTTGCCATGTGTCCCGGCACCCACAGTGTTAGTGTCATTAGAAATGCAAATTCTCAGGCTCCACCCCAGGCTCCTGAATCAGAAGCCCTGGGGATGGAGCCCCATGACCCGAGTTTCAGCAACCCTTCCAGGGGAGTCTGAAGCTCGCTCAAGTCTGCGACCCACGGCTCTGGGATGCTGGGGTGAACTAGAGCTTCTATTCTAGACCGGGGGCAGGACAAGCTCTTAAAAAGGAACGCTAGTAAATAAGCGTTCAAATCGTGATGTGCTAACTACAAAATAAAACCGAGTGGTGGACTAGCGGGGATGGGAGAGACTTGCTGAGGGTGGACAGGCAGTTGGCATCTGAATGAGGAGGAGCTGCAGGGCACCTGGACACCAGGAGGAGGGTGTCCCAAGCAGGGAGCCAGTGAGTGCAAAGGTCCTGAGGCGGGGACGAGCACACCCTGTTGGAGGGTGGAGAAGGGGGCCGCTGTGGGTAGAGCGCGGGGGGGGGGGGGGGTGTGGGGAAAGCACGGGGGCGGGGGCGGGTTGGGAGCCTGGTCATACAGGGCCTCACAAAAGAAGGCGAGGTCCTTTTCTAATGTAGTTGCAACCCATTGGTTGGCCACGAAATCAGTTAAATGGGCCATGATCAGAGCCAAAATTCAATGAAATAGAGCAGAACAGAATAGAATGCATAGAAAATCTGCGAGCAGCACGGACAGGTGGCATAGCAGGTGGACACATTCCAAAGCCTGTCCTGGGAGATGGTGTGAGATAGTTTGGGGAGGGGTCAGAGGCAAGCAGCTCGAAAGACTCACCTTCAGGGTGTTCCGGGTTGAACTGTGTTCCCCAGAAGACACGTTCAAGTCCTGTCCCCGATGCCATACCTGTAGCTTTATTTGGAAACAGAGTCTTTGAAGAATATGATTCATTAAGTTCAGGCCAAACTGAATGAGGGTGGGTGCTAGCCCGATCCAATCTAATCCACTGTGGCTGGTGTCCTTAAAAGAAGAGGAAGTTTGGGCACAGAGACAGGCAGGTGCAAGAGAGGAGATGGGGCAGAGACGGAAGTGCCGCAGCTGCAGACCATGAGCGCCCAGGGTGGCCGGAAGCCATCAGCAGCCAGGAAGGAGTCGGCCCTGCAGGTTCTCGAGGGAGCCAGCCCTGCCCATACCCTGACTGCAGACTTCCGGGCTCCAGAACTGTGAGACAGTGAACACCTGCTGCTCTGAGCCACTTTGTCATGGCAGCGCCGGGAACCTCGGACACGGACCGGCAGAAGCCGTCTGTGCAGGGCAATGGCAGAATCTGATCTGTGTTTTAGCAGCGGTGCCACTGGCTGTCGTTTGGGGAGTGGATTCTAGGGGAGCAGCAGTGGAAGCAAGGGACCCCTCTAGGAGGCTGCAGTAGTTGTCATGTGAGGGGGCATGGGGGCTTGGGCTGGAGAGGTGGTGGCAGAAGTGGGAAAAGCTAGCTGAATTGGGGACGTATTTCAGAGAAAGACGCGGGAAAGGGGGAAAGAGAGAAGAAAGGAGACCAAAGATCAGAGAAAGAGGTGATGTCTCCGCGGCTGGGAAGTGATTTGCAACTGGAGTATAGGCCCAGGGGCTGCTGGGGGGGAGTGGGTAGCTAATGGGGCGGGGTCCCCAGCACAAGGCTCTGTGTTTTAGTGGTCAGCTGATGGGCCTCCAGCCAGATTCAGCCATTCATTTGAGCTAAAGCAAATGGCAGGAAGCCTGGAGGAAGCAATGCATTATTGGCCAACAGTTTTACAAAAGGCACCTGCCAAGCAGAAAGCAGGACTCAGAGTCCCTAGCCAGAAGTAGTGAGAAAGGAAAGCTCCAGAGCAGAAGGAGCCTCTTTGGGGGAGTGGGAGAGCCCCCATTTGGGGGTCCAGGAGGCAGTGAGGACTGCTGAAAGGGGAAGGGAACAAAGTGCAGTGGGAAGAAAACCACCCTCTTCAATTGGCCCAGTACTTACTGGTCACCCTTGACCCACGGGTGGGGCCCTTTGGGGCCAAATGTGACATTTGTTTATTCAGCTTTCCTTCTGGACCATCACTTTCTCCTTTGCTGCTTCTCCCCATGCACGCTGCCTCGTCCCACAAGGAAACATTATAAGCTAACATAGCTCTCGGCTGAAATTTGGGCTCTGTTCCTCATCCATTTGGGTTTTGAATTTCTTATTAACTCCTCCACCCAAATCCAGAATAACAGTCCCAGTTAAGGAAAAATGTGGGTTTTGTTCTTTGAATAAGCATCATGCTTATTCAAAGAAAATGAAAAGCAACCTCCATAATGAAAATCAGAAAGATTCATGCAAAACAAGAATTTAACACCATAAATATTCGGCTTTGGATATCATCCACGTCCCTCAGATATTTCAATTGTCTGTTTTGAACTGAAGCTGGCACACATTTTTAGAAACATTTAAACTGTGTTTTTTTTCTTCTCTCTGGCTCAATGGATTTAAACTTCTTAAGCAATAATGAGTCTAACTTGAGAAACCAGTGTTGACGAAGTCCAAATAAGTGCTCCCTGTAACAGTAGCTCTAAATAAAATCTTTTTGGTCTTTCAGCGGTGTTGGAAAGGAGCTTACAGGGACATTTTCATAGTACAATTATTTGAAGCAGGAAGCATTGACAGCAGGGATGCAAATTCTCCAGTTCATTATTTTCTGACATTCCTGTGTGTTATCTCAGGCATGGATGTTTGTATATAGCTGTGTTGTCTGAACCAGTAGCCACTAGCTGTGTGTGGTTATGAAATTGAAATTAAATAAAAAAATTGGCTCCTCAGTTGTACAAGTCGCATTTGAGAGGCCAGTAACCACAGCTGGCCAGTGGCTACCATTTTGGACAGTGCCATATCCACCCTTGCAGAAAGTTCTATGGGACAGTGCAAGTATATAGCTGGTCCGTGTGTAAGCAGATTTTTCTCTTTGGTGCTATTTGCATTTTTTCCAGAGCCTTCCATTCAGGATGGAGTAAAGTGCTCCCCACGTAGCGCTGGGTCTTCACACAGTTTGTGGTGACTTGGGTAGCTATGGGAGAATTTTTTGTCATCTCACTAATGGGCTGAGACCCAGAGAGCCTGTTGGGGGTCCCAGGGCAGGAGACTGCCTTCCTCTTGTTCCATCTAGTTAGCAACACAGCGTGTCCAACACACAAAGTAATCGAGAGCGTCCCTGAGTGCTGGAGATTGTCTTCAGTGGAAACCAAGCAATTCAAAAATGCCTAATCAATCTTATAATGTAAAAAGCTCCTTGTGTGAAGTCTCCTAAATGTGCCAGATTTTATTGACTATCAAACTCGATCCCGGTCCTTTTCCTTGGATAATTTGTGATTTCCTTGTTCGCACTTTTATTTCTTATTTACATGGATTATTAGCTGAGGAAGGATGAGGAAGTCACACCGAGTCCAGGGGCTAGGGCAATTATTACATGCATCACCTAATTTGATTCTCACAAAACTCTACAATAATGCTATTTACAGCTAGTTAACTGTGTAGCCCAGGAAGGTCGAGTAACTTGCTGGACATCACACAGCGCGGGTGGTACTGGACCCAATCCTAAGCATCTCTGGCTCAGGGTCCCCCATCCCTGGAGAGGCATCAGCAGCCTACTTCAATTCCCTGTCCCATCAGGCAGATTGGGATGCCCTGAAGTCTTTGAGGGCAGTCGGGACTCCAGAAAGTTGTGCCCATTTGGCACCCATTTACTGGGCACCCACTCAATGCCAGGAAGTATTTCAGGTTAGGAGATAAAAACATCAAAACAAAGATCCCTGCCCTCCTAGAGCTTATATTCTAAGAGGAACAAGAGGCAGAGCATTAACAATTTAACCTGGTAAACTATATAGTACATTAGATAGCGTTAAGAGATAGGGAGAAAAATTAGGTAAGGGAAAGGGATATAAAGTGATGCACATGAGTTCGTGTGTGCGTGCGTGCACTTGTTGAGCATGAGTGTGTGTGTGTGTTTTAGGCCCCATTGAGAATGTGACATTTAATCAGAGACCTAAATTAGGTGAAGGACTGACACAGATGGTTATCTGGGGGAAGAGCTGGCCAGGGAGAGGGCTCTGCAGGTGTAAAGGCCCTGAGGTCAGCACGTACCTGGCCTCGTGCAAGAGGGAAGTTCAGCTCTGGCTCCCGGAAGATCTTCTGGATTGCCAGTGGGGATTCGGAAGGCATTCCAGAGTAGGGGAGTCAGAAGCAGCAAGGCACAAGGCGTATGTGTGGCTGACTAAAGTATTCTCTGGTCTGGTCCTGGGATGTGCTGCTGAGAGCTGGGAGTTGGCCTGGGAAAGGGGGGTGGGAATGAGCGTATAAGGAGACAGGACTTATGAAACAGCCACACCGTATTCCACAGGGGATGGGAGAGCACAAGGTGAGGGTTTCGGGAAGAGGAATCTTGCAGCATTTAGGCATGGACTCTGGTGAGCGGGTCCTACGTGGGGTCTGGCTTGACCTCTCACCCATCACACCACCCTGAGCAGGCCTCTTGCCTCAGTTTCCTCATCCAGTGAGAAAAAGTATAGAAAGCCTGTAGCCGAATGCCCAGCACATCTCAGCATCCTGCATGTACCATCTCTTATGATTGTCTTGTGAGCACATAATGTTGGCGCAGGGATTTTTATGTCGCCTTAGGGAGTGGGGCAAATTCAGTTAACTATTTCTAAAAGTGCTGCACTCTGTAGGACTATGAAGTTTATGGAAGAAGAGATTTATGTGTATTTAGAAAAAATCAAAATACAAATTGCCATAAATGTATGGAAAAAACCCCTGTTTCATCCCAGTAGTAGGATAAAAAATGTTAGTTAAAACAATGAGATGCCATGTCGTTTATGCATTTTGCAAAATCAGTTTTAATCGGAAATACCCAATTTTGGTAGAGGTGCAGGAGAGTGGGTCCTCACACATATACAGTGAGAATAAAATAAGAGGTTTGTCTAGAAGACCATTTGACAAAACGACCGAACTTTGAAATGTTTAGACTCTTACTACCGGTCACCACTTCTAGAAATGTTTCCTAGGGAATGATCGCTGATGTGTACAGAGGTTTATTTCTAAAAATGTTCATTGCCGTTTTGTTTCTAAGAATGTTCCCAAACAAGGAAACAATTTAAAATGTCCAACAAGCGGTGATTGATTGTATAAACTGCACCTTCATGATGAACTGATGTTATGCAGTTACATTAATTAATTATATAATATATTGGTATAAAATGTAATAATACTTAATTGTATAGTATATAATTTAATTATATATTAATTAATTATAACTAATGCATAACATTAAAGTTATGCTGTATAATAATCCCAATACTGTAAGTAAGCAAGAAAGATGCAATGTTATGCACAATTTTGAGCCTATCAAAAATGTACATCCTTCGATTCCCGGCCCAAACAAATAAACGAACAAGCAAACAAACAAATGAGAAACCAAATAAACAAAAAATCAGCAAATGGTGCTGCAATAAGGGGATACTCACATGGAAAAAGAATGAAATGTGACCCCATCACACAACTTAGAAAAAAATGAATGTCCTCAGAAATTGTTATAAAAGTACTTTCATATTAATTATTAATGAATTCAAATTAATGAATGCCAAAGAATCTCATTCTAGCATTTCGTCTAATTATGAATAAATGAAGATAAAGCCATTCTGCTAGTACACTGAGGTATAAAGACATTGTTTCTTAAAGGTGACCTAAAAATAGTTTTTGAAAAGAAAAGTGAAAATTCATTTTTACTGAAAATAAAAATCTTTTCTCATTCACTTACTACATTTAACATTAAAGAGTCAGGGACATATATGAAAATAAAATCTCTTCTAACATCTACCCCTAATAAAAAGTATGTAAATAGACAAGAAATGGACAGATATATACCAACATTTTAACTATGATATCTCTGGAAATAGAGTATAGGTAACTTGTTTTCTTTGCGTCCTTCTGTATTTTTCGATATATTATTTCCACATATCATTTTTATCAACAGAAAAAAAAGTAGCAGTTTTTTTCTATATTTAAATGGGCTAAATATACTATATAATAATAAAACTAAACTCTGAACAAATATATGAAATCTTTTAACTCAAACAAGTGTTTTCCTTCAAAGTAATGACCTTGGAGTGTTTTGCACTTATTCTGCAATGACGTTATTAATATTATCTTTATAAATTCCTTTTCAAGGCAGCCAGTAAATTACACATGAAAATCCATCTTATTGAGCTGAATCTGCTTTAATAATGACATCATCAACAAGATAGATTACCTCACCTATTCACCCCTCAGAGCTCTGAATTATTCTCACCTGTTTACAAAAATCAAGTCTACCTTCAATAACGGTTGAAGACCCGTCAGGATTGCCAGGTTTTTCACAAGAATGTAGAATGGGTTTTGAGCCCCTTTTCCAAAAACCAGTGGGAGCCAAACATTTGTTTCTTCTCTTTCTCTCATCCCTCAACCTCTTTCCTGTCCGCAAAGATGTGACCTCATAAGAAAATGTCAGAATGCCCCCAGCCTCCCAGCAGTTTCCTTTTCCATTTCCAACAAACTCTTCAGAGTCTGCTAAGTGAAATCCAAACTGAGTCACTCTGCCATAGCATGAACAAGGGGGCTTGATCAGAGTCTGCGGATGGTGAAAAAACCCCAGACCCTTCCCCTCGCCCCTTTTCCCTCCACGTGGCAGGTGCCAAGGGCAGGCTGAGGTCCCAGCTCCAAGGTCCCCAGGGTCCTCGGGTCCCTGGGTTGGAGGAAATAGAGCTTCCGGATGCCATCGTTTACAATCTAGTAAATCATGTCCCCGTTTCTGTCCCAAAGGATGTATATCAGTACGCTTTGACCTCCCCAAGTGGTCAAAAATCCTGGATTGTCCTTCAGTGCCACATGGTTACCCATTCCAGAGTTTATAAAGTATTCAGAAATCTACTGACAGAAGAAAAGGTATCAGGCAAGGGAGTCCTATTTCCTTCTCCTTGGATTTCTGTGTTATTTTGACAATTAATTTTATATATATATATATATATTTTTAGACTTACAAAGCAATAAAGCCACCATAATCTGATGATTCCCTAGGCAATTAAAATTTTTTGACACTGCCTTCCATTTGTTATGCAATGTTAATATACATAATATTTTGCATTCGGATATTTTTACTTTGTATGTCAAAAATTTTACCATGCATCCATGTGGTTTGAATACTCACTTTACCTGCTTTCATAATATGCTGTCAGTTGATGTACTGTGAATTATGAAACCATTCTAACATGAGGATTGTTTCCAGGTTTTGACTTTTATGTTGCAGTTAACACTTACACACATATTTTTTGCTTCTGTTGAATACTTTGAGCTTTGTGGCTAGTTTATATAAAAATTATGGACACTTGAATGGAAGTTTTAATTCCTGTTTGTAGGATATAGGGTTTGGCAAGTCTGTAAGTTCTACATATTTTATTTATTGTTTATTTCCTTCATTTAGTCATGCACTCACAAAAATCTGTAATACAATCTGCCTTTGTTAATTTGCCCATATTGCTGAATTTTTATTCTATGTATAGCTGTTATTTAGTTTGTAGATTATGAATGCCTTATCTTTATTTCATTACTAACTATAACTTTTACACTATAGCCATTGTTTATCTTGATGAATACTTTGCTTTGCACACTACATTATTAAATAGTAATCCTTTTCCTTTTATGTGAATTTAATAATTCTCTGCCTTTTAATTAACTTATTTATTTAGCTTTTCTATACCTGTTTGCTTTATGTACCTCTGGTAAAAATCCATTTGAGACCCTATGGCTTTTAATAGGTGAGTCTAGATTATTTACATTTATTGCTAATAGAGATTTTGCTTTTCTTGTTGGCTACTTCCTTTTTTTTTTCTCTTAGTTAGGCTTCCTCATTGATTCTTTTCAAGGACGATTTTAATGTGCAAGTTATGTTTCTATTTTCAGTTATATACTAGTATGTCTTTAAAATGGAAAATATCTGCATTTTAACATCATCCACGAGGAGTGTGGACCCTCTTTTTAGTTTGCAGTCTTCCCCACTCCTGGTTTAGGATTTGGATTTTTCAGGACTGCTAAGTCAGTTACTTTTCATTTATCACCCTCTCAGCTTCCAAAATTTCCTCACTATACTTGCCACCCCATTTGTCTTTGAAAGTTCAAGCCTTAAGAAACCAAACCAACCAACCAACCAACCAAACAAACAAACAAAAAGCCCTTTCTTTCTCGATGTTTGTGGAGAGAGCAGTTAGATACATATGTTCAATCAGCCATCTTAACCCAAAAATACACCCCCTCAATTTACGTTATGTACTTTTGTCTAAAATATTCTAGTCTTCACAAATACGTTCCCAACGTATTTGAAACTTTTTAAAATCTCTTTTTTTTTCTTTTTCTTTTTTTCTCTTCAATCCTTGGAATTCTTGAGCATGCTTTCACCACTGATGACTGAATAGCACCACCAGTGTGGACAGCTTTCTTAGCTATCATCACTTTCTTTAATGCTTTTGAAAATTAACTTCTGACTTTGGCCACTGCAGCGGAGGAGTCCCTAAGGTATCCCGTTGAGGCATCATTGAAAGAAATCTGTCATTCCTACTTGCAAGTTGGACAACATTCAT
Organism: Tamandua tetradactyla; assembly: GCF_023851605.1. Lineage (NCBI taxonomy): Eukaryota > Metazoa > Chordata > Mammalia > Pilosa > Myrmecophagidae > Tamandua > Tamandua tetradactyla. Next base: position 7,872,517 of record NC_135331.1, on the reverse strand, counting down.
CTTTTCCATTCTTCTCATCTCTGCTCATTTCCTTTTCAGCCTTTGTCCTTTCTAGATCTGCTGTTCTGTCGGCTGTCTGCATCTTTGGTCCCATGTGTCTGTTTTCAGCAGTGATTTGAATTGCTCTGTTATGGATTTCTGCCCTGGTCCCCGTCCCACAGCGGTCACGTCCCCGTTGACTGCAGGGCTGGCAGTGTGCTCTGGGGCTAAATTAGGTAAGACACGTAGGGCATTTAGAAAGCACCTGGCACATCGTTAAAGCTCCCGAAAGGATAGTCGTTCTTACCCAGAACTGTTGGGCCTTTCATTTGGAGGACGTCCAATTCATGGGTGAGGCTGACCTCTGAACGTCTTCTGGAGTCTTTTTTCTTTCTTTCTTTTCATCTTTGTTTCTCTCTTTGTTCATAGAACTTTTTCACTAAAGTCAACTTTTGTGTTCTCCATGAGGTCTGGTTTCCTTTCAGTTATTTTGCTAGTCCCACAAGACAAGTTCCCCTGGGGCCTGTGCTGAGTTCTCTACCTGGTCATATGATGGGAAAAGTCCTGGGTACATTTCGGGGGATGAGTTTGCTGTGGTCGTTGAATAGCCTGCTCTGTTGGCCTGAGATCTGGAAAGCAAGCCATGTGGGAAATCGGCAGCTCCTCGCTCCTCTACACTGTTGAAGGTTTGGAGTCTGGTAGAGAGGAAATTACAGACAGGATAATACTGGATTGGAGGACAGAGAAGCAAGCCATCTTGGATCAAAGCCATTATTTCCCTTTTCCATAATCCCCTTCCTGTTTCAGCTCTTGTCAGAGAGAGATCACTCCTCTGGAACCGAGGTTAAGTATCTGGACATTTAGACCCTTTTCATCCTATCACAACTTGGGCTGGGCTTTTTCAACATCAACTACATGTCACGAATGGATTAACACATATGCCCAGACAGTGTGATAGTTTGGGTGGTCACCCTGATAAGTAGGATTGTTCTGGAAAAGCATGGCAGTGTGATGCTGCTGCAAACCTGACTCAGATGCTGGGAAAAGCCAGGACTTCCAGAATTCCAACTGGCCCAGGCAGAAGAACTGGGATTGTGAGAGGTGTCTACTTGCACGCCTTACATTTACGTTGGAAACTCCGCAGCTGAGGATAGGAACAATAAGTGTGTTTCACGTCAGAAGCAGGGGCTCATTACATGCTAGTGGAAAGAAGAAGGAAGAGGGGAGATTTTAATTTCTCCCTTGACCTTCTCACAATACTTCAACAACATTTTATCTCATTTGACTCTTACAGCAAGAGGGAGATACAATGGTTTGTCATCGCCCTGATTTTATGGATAAGGAAGCCAAGATAGAACAGCTCTAGATTTATCTAGAGAAGTCAAATGACCCATTCCAAAACCAGCAATGAAACTCAGCGCTTCTAACTGCTGATCACAAATGGGAATTTCTTCTACTCAGGGAGACTTTCACATTTTCCAGTGCACTTTTGCCCATGTATTCTCCGTGGGCCTTTATGCTGACTCTGAGAGGGAAAGGGAGAAGGGCAATTCTTGTCACCCTGTCTTGTCTTTGAGGGCATTTGAGGCTTCCACGGTGACAAGTTTCAGCGATAAGTGTCTCAGTTGTGCCCAGAACCCTCAGCCACCCTGCAGCCAGGCCTACAAGGTTGCACAGCTCATTAGTCTTGACACCAAAATGAGAACCAAGAACTTTTTCCTGCAGGTGAATACCTAGAAAACCCAGCTCACCTTGGGCATCCTGTAAGAAGTCATTTATCTGTGGGGTTGGTGGCCAGGCAATTGCAGGGAAGGAGGGAAAGTAAGAGGAACTATAAAAGCACTCTTAGAAACCCATCTGCCTGGGGTGGTGCCACGGTGGCTCAGTGGCAAAATTACTGCCTGCCGTTCCATTCCAGAGACCTGGGTGCGATTCCCAGTGCCCTCAGGTGGCTGTTCCATTCCAGAGACCCGGGTGCGATTCCCAGTGCCCTCAGGTGGCCCCCAGTGGTGACCCGCAAGGAGCACCCGGCTGCCGTGAAGCCACCGCCCATCTCCTTCCCTTTCCCATCCCACCCCCGTGGCAGCATTTCTCCAGGGCACCTCGGGGCCCACCAGGTCAAGACCATTTTTATAAAAATACTGAGCGTGTGGCCTCTTTCCTTCTCACACGAGTGGACAGTGCCATTTTCCAGGGGTCCTGTGTCACCTCTGCAGTGATCTGACAAGGTTGTTAGGATCTGAGAGCTAATTTCACAAGTCGGTTTGGCCAGAGGCAAGAACCCAGATGATTACTCAAATGCTAATTTAGACATTGCTGCTCAGGTATTTTGTAGGTGGGATTAGCATCCACATCAGCTGATGTTAAGCAAAGGAGATGGCCCTCCCTAATGTGGGGGAGCAGCTGGGACCCGGAGAGTGAAAACCCATCTTCCCAGAGAAGAAGAAATTCTGCCTCAAGACTGCAGGCCAGCTCCTGCCTGAGTGTGCAGCCTGCGGCCTGCTCTAGGATTTCGGACTTGCCAGCGCCACCAGCATATGAGCCAATTCCTTCAAATAAATCCCTTAACAGATTTCTCAGGAGAATACTGACTGCTCAACAGGGCTGCCTCCTCTTCCAACCACATATCAGCGTGAGGTGGGGTTTTCTTCATATCCTTCAACCAAAACAACATATTACAAAGGACCCATCGCAGAAGCAGAGATGAGAATCCAGCTGTCTTCTGTTAAACCAGACATTGAAGAAATTTGCAAAAATATAAAGCAATGCCACTCTTCTCACTGGGTTTTTTTTTTTTTTTTGGTAGGGAGAAGTTATTTTTCCTGAGAAAAAAATACATCATATTTGTCAACATGTAATAAATTTGTTGTTATTTTTAAGTGACTTAATACAAAGGTATTTTTAAATCTCTGCTTTCATTTCTAATATGGCAAATATCAACAGGAAAAAATGCACATAAATAAAAGCTCTTTGGAAATCCTCAACAAGGTTTAAGAATGTCAAGAAGCCATGTGTATTGGTTTCCTGTGGCTCCTGGCAACTGCTGAGTTTCCTTATTGAAGAAAATAGAAATGATGACCCAGAAGTTTCCGTGGATATCAAAAAACTCTGTCCAAAGGCAGTTCGGATGGCTTAAATAAAAGTGGGCCAGAAGCATATGGAATAAATTCCTTTTAAAACAAACATGGGAGTACTATATTGGAAAGAGATTTAGAGCAATGATTTTGGGGTTTTGCTGGGCCTGAAAATACAGACCAGGATTTGAAAAAAATGAATATCAGCCAATTCTTTCCCCAGTGTTCCATGGGGTAGCTGTTTAATAGTTTGAGTTGTAGCATCCACCTTCTTGGGTTCAAGTTCCAGTTCTCTCCTTTGCTAGCTGGGTGAGCTTGGGAAAAATAACTGAACTGCTCTGTCTGCCAGTGTCCTCCTCTGTCTTGTTGGAAAATGAGTATTACCTATTTTGTATCAGTTAGGATATGCCAGGTTATGCTGCAGTAACAAACACCCCCAAATCTCAGTCACTACGACGAAGCATTTTTTTTCACTCTCACTCCATGCTCTTAGCAGGGGCCCCAGGGCCAGGCTGAAGCAGGAGCTTCGATCTGGAAAAGGATTATGAAGTATGGCACCTTGCCGCCTCTTAATGCTTTCACTGGGAAGCAAATCATGTCCCTTATGCGTATATTTCATTGACCAAAATGTCACCCCATCACAGAACTGTATCCTTCTCCAATGCTGGCGGGCAGTGATGCACACTTCCACTCCCCTTATAAAGGCTGTATGGGGTCACAGGAGCTCAAAATGTACGAGCCCCGTTCAGCCCCACATCTGGCACATAGTTAGTGCTTATTAAATATATTATGTCAGATCGTAAGCTCACGCCTGCCTTCCCTTCCCCCACCTGTCAGGCTGCCCTCCCTCGCCATGGGTTCCCTACTCGAGGGTGCTGTGTATTTTCTTTCTTTCTATAGTAAGAGAGAAGGGTGAGGGGAAATGGTCCATCTGATGAGCAGGGTGACTTCCTAGGGCTGTGGCGATAAAGAGGGCCTCTGTCCAGTTCCTCTTTTCTTATTGCTTTTTTAGCAATTGATGGGTCTCTTGAAGGAAGGTGGGGCCTGGGTGGCTGTTTGGCCCCCGTCTTAGTTTCTTGGGGCTACCTTAACAGAGCACCACAAACTAGGTAGCTTAAAACAACAGACTTTTTTTTTTTTGTCCCGCAGCCCCAGAGGTTGAGAGGTCTGATATCTATGAGGGAGAAGCCTTCCCTGCCTCTTCTGAGCCTCTGGTGGCTGCCCGGCAATCCTCGGACCTTCTCCCCTGTGTCATCGTGTCCAGTTGTCCCCTTCACAGAGCAGCACAGTCCTGCTGGATTCCGGCCCACCCTAACCTGGTTTGGCCTCATTTTAACTAATCGCATCCTAAAGACTATTTTTAAATACAGTCACGCTCACAGGGCTCTTGGGGGAGGCAGTTCAACCCATAACACCCCCCTTTCCACATTATGTTTTTCTTTAAAATGCAGAATCTCCGTAATCCTTTGGTTCTCAGCATGTAGTAAAGTGTCAGACATACAGTAGGTGCTTCATTCAGATTTGTGGGATGAAATGAATCATTCTGAGGCATGTGCTGATAAATGCCAAACAACAGGATTTCCTGAAAAAAAAAAGTAAAAAAACTAAAAAACCTTGGTTTATAGCATTTGCCATTTTCTGTTAGTATATACAGTCGGCCTGGACAAGCTCCAGCTCTCGGTGCAACGTCCCTGAATGAGGAGGAGCTGGGAAGAGGCACCTCCTATTGGCCAGCTGCAGCCTTCTACTGGCTCCCCTTCGTGACTCCTCATCCCATGAGCATCCAAAATCTCCACTGAGGAGGAGCTCACTTAATCCAAGGGCAGCTTTTCCATTGCTGAATTCTTCTTGTTATAAAATTCCTATACACATATCATCAGTGTATTCAAAACTGTAAGTGGGCTGTCTTCCTTAGAGGAGGAGGAGGAGGCCTTGCCTTAGCACAGAGCTGGGAACACACAGAGCGAAGTGCTGGGGAGTCTCAGACAATCCTTTAACCTCTCCGGGTGCCAAGGCATGAGGTTGATGAGGACGTGGAATGGTGCACAGATTCAAAGCTGTGATAATGGCAGCCTGCTTGGTGGTCCGCAGGAGATACTGTGCTGCCTAATTCCCACACCTGCAGGACCCCGGAACCGTGGACGCTGGCTGAGCCAGGGCTAAGGAGGACCACCTAAGCACGTCATTATCGCAAACCAGAAATTCCAAAACAGACCAGCCCAGCGACCGACCAGCAGGTAACCAAGAAAAACAAAAGAGAAAAACAATCATTGCCTTATTCTGGAAAATTCAAATGTGGGCCAGAACCTATTTGTACAATTTTAGGGCACTAGAAAGGGATGGAAAAAGTTCATTCGCTTCATGTCTTCTTGTGAAAGCCCTCCCTGCAGCATCATTGACTCTTGCAGAATGAATGAGAAAACCACATGTAGCCCTCGCTGGCTTCCTGATCTGCAGATATCCCAGATGGTGGGTGGTGATGGATGGTGGCGGGTGAGTGGACTCGACCCACAGTCTCTGCCTCTCCAGTTGGTGTTGGATGCTGGGGAAACTAGGGTGGTGGAGGCTCTTGGTGCCCTCCCTGCCTTGGAACGAGGACCTGGCGCTCCCTTGGGCATCTGTCCATAGCTTTTGGAATGGGTGCCAAGCTCCACTGGAGATGGCTAAGCCTTCCAGCCCCCAGAGAGCCAGAGGGAAGAACCATCAGGAGTTGTGAGTGCCCTAGTGTCCTCTCTCTAAGGGGGCCCACTGTTAGGGACCCCCTTGACCCACTTATTCATTGCCCCAGACCTCAGGGGATGCATAATGTGTAGCCTCTCCCAACAGCAAATCTTGAAAATTTTCTCCCATCTGCTCACCTTTCATTTTCTATGGGGGAAAGCTGTGCAAGGAAATCAGGCTTCTTTCTCACCTACCTCACCCTCAGGCAAAGCTATGATTTTTCACCTAAAGCGGCTTTGGATGAACTGACAAGTACTTGCATTAGACCCTCAGCATCAACCTCCTGGGACATAGTTCACAGGTTTTTTCAGAAAAAGGTTTTAAAAGTAATATGCCAGGGTGGGCCACAGTGGCTCAGCAGGCAGAGTTCTCACCTGCCATGCTGGAGACCTGGGTTCAATTCCCAGTGCCTGCCCATGCAAAAAAAATAATAATAATAAATTTTTTTTAAAAAGTAACATGCCAGTTCTTCTCTGACCAGGGAACCCCACCAAATAGAACTATCCGTTTCTAGTCCTCTCCTGCAAGGTGCCACCTTGGCTCACCTGGATGATGGCCACAGGTCTCCCCACTTCCTCTCTTGCTCCTAAGACCCATGCATTCTCCCCCCAACAGCTAGAGTTACCTTTCAAGAGCATAATCAGGATATGTTACCTCCCAGCCTAACAGCCCATATTAGTAGGCTGAATCTCGCCTCCTCCATGCCCTTCTCCATGTGCCCTGACCCGCTCTTGGCCCCCTTTCTGTCCTTCACCCACACTATACCTTTGACTTTAGACTTTTCCCCTGCCTGGAATTCTCTTCCCACTTCTTTGCACAGTTGGTCTCTTCCTCTCCTTCAGGTCTCAGCTCAAATGTCACCTTTTCAGAGTGGCCTTTGCTGACACCTCGATGTCAGGGCTAATCAACCAGAGCATCGTAGGCTGGATGAGTCTCTGTTGGGCGTGGGGGCTGTCCTGTGCATGGTGGGGCATGAAGCAGCATCCCTGGCCTCCACCCATGCCAGTTGCAACGCCTGCAACTCCATTTGCGACACCCAAAAAATGTCTCCAGAAACTGCCCCACATCCTTGGTGGATGGATGGGGTAGGGGAGGGCGAGATGGCTCCTGTTTGAGAAGCCCTGCTCAAGGTGAATGGTTTCCCTTGGGTACTTTCTCTCTCAGCACCTCTCTTTGCCTTCCTTGGTAGCACTCACTACAATCAGTAATTATCTTGCTTAATGCTGTGCCTTGTTTTAATCAACCATGGTGGTTTTAAAACATGACCCTCTTTTCCCATTTCCACCCCCTTTCCGACCTCTCCTGCCCCTTCCCTCCTCTGAAGTGATGGGAGAAAGCAGGCTGACGATGGAAATTTAGGCTCAATCTTCTATTTACCTTCTCTGCCCCCATCTGAGGCTCTGTGATGGCTAACAGGGTTTCAAGGTTTTCAAAATGAATAAACCATTGGGACTTTGCTCTGTTTTGGTGGTTCTCAAACTTGAGCGAGTACTTGAATGAATGCCCGAGAAAACACGGGTGTCTGGACCCCGCCCCGGACAGATTGCTTCAGCAGGTTGGGGAGGGGGTGCCGTTGAGAATCTCCATTTCTAACTAGTTCCCAGGTGACCCTGCGGCTGCTAGTCTGGGGACCCCATTTGAGAAGCACTGGTCTGTTTCAACCCATAAACGCCGATGGTTTGCATTCTGGATTATTCCTCAATCTTGCCTGCTTCAGTTGGGGAGGGGGGAGACAGTTTTAAGAAAAAAGAGCGGCCTTAGGAATGTAAACAGCGCCAGGTCCTTCCCGGGCGAGGGAGAACTGAGATGTTCCCACTGCAGGGGCAGCCAGTGGGGCCCCTGTCTCTGGTCTGCCAGAGGAAAGGCCCCCACAGCGCCCCCTTCACCATGAGCCTTTTCTTGGAAAAGCCCATTAGAGAGCACAGTGACGGGCTTGCCCGTGCCTCGGCCCTGGGGAACCTCCCTGCAAAGTTGCACAAACATGGGAGCCAGTACCAAGCCCAGTTAATTTTGCTGCCTTTGGAAGGGGCATAACGGTCCTTGCAAAGTGGAAAAATTATCACAGGTAGCTTGGATGAGTTGTCAACCCTTGCCCAAGTGACTTTTTCGTTAAAAACGGTTTGTGCTCTGCGTTGCTGGATCTGAGTTCCCTTCACTCTGTGAGGGTCCAGACCACCACCCAGGGAGGCCGTGTCAGGAATAAGGTGGGCTTGTCTCAGCCAACAAATAGCAGCGAACGTCAGGGCATGGGAGAATAATTAGCTATTCCAGGAGAGAGATTTGTTTTCATTTCTAGCCCCAAAGCTAATTGTAAGAAATGAAATTTAAGTTTGTTTTTCTGTAGGTTTGTCTGAATTTACAAGTCTTAAATCTTAGGGCACAAGGGAACGAGGTCAACCAGACTTTGAATAGCCTGATGCCACTAATGAATAAAGCCTTTATTTACATCCCCACTTCTTTCCAGAAAAGAATTTTAGATCGCTTCTAACAAAGTGTCTTTAAGTAATAAAATAAAGGAAGGCTAGTGTAACAGAAACAGTAAATAAGGCCTAGTGAATGAGGTAGTGACTATGCCAGCCCTAAGAATTAGTGATTTCCATGACGAAGTATCTGATACATCTCTGAGCTTCCTGACAGCCAAGGCAAAAAGGGAAACACAGGACATCCCATCTCTTTCATTGTAGAAAGAAGGAAACAGTAGTTCCTTCATTTATTTCTGATACCAAGTTCTTATGCTGGGCTTTATTAAAATAAGGGATTTTGAGTGTCAGTACCCCTGACAATCAATTTATAGCAACACAAGTATAGAATTCCCCTAATGGTTTCTTTGTATAACCTTGAGTAGCTAGTGTTTTAGTTTGCTAATGCTGCCAGAATGCAAAATTTATAAAGGGAAGTTATTAAGTTACAAGTTTACAGTTCTAAACACATAAAAATGTGCAAATCAAAGCATCCAGAGAAAGACACCTTTCTAAGGGTATCTAAAGGACTCTAAAGAAAGATTGATATCTGTCACATGGGAAGGCACATGGCTGGCATCTCCTGGTCCTTTGCTCCCAGGTTGTACCTGTTTCCAGCTTCTGATTCCAGGGTTTTCTATGTTGGCTCTCCAAACATCTCTAAATATCTATGTCTGAGCTTTCTCTAGAATGTTCCTCTCTTAAAAGGACTCAAGTAATTTAGAGTAATCAAGTAATCAAGACCCATCTTGAATGGGCAGGGTCACATCTCCATGGGAGCACTCCAATCAAGAGGCCCCACCCTTCAATATTGGGTGAGGATTAAAAACATGGCTAAATCCACAAAACTAGGTTAGGATTAAAAGAACATGGCTTCTCTGGGATACAAAACAGTTTCAAACCAGCACACCTAGTGAAGGTAATTCCTCAAGGAGCTACTCTGACATGGCTATAGTGTGAAGACTTCTTGTGGCCTCATTTGATCCGAAGATTAATTCTTTTCAGAAAAGTGGAGGAATAATAATAACACTCCAGGAAACTAAAGTCCTTCAGCTATTTTAGTGGAAAGAAAAAAGACCTGCACTGGCTTGCTCAAATAATAAAGAGGAATATTGCAAGGTTATGACAAATGCTTAATCCTTTTCATCACAATTACAGTCAATCCTACAAAGTTCTTCATGATCTGGCCCTGCCTGGGACAAATCCTGCTGAGGCCTTTGCATGTGCTGTTCCATCCTCCAGGAAGGCCCTTCCCTTGGTCTCTCACATGCTAGACTCCTCCCCACCCTTCAGATCTGAGTTCAAACATCTGCTCCTCAGAGAGGCCATCCCTGACCACCCTCTCACACCCAAGTCACTATCATATTAGCATTTTGTCTTCATAGCAGTTGTCATTCTCCGAAATTATCTTGTTTATTTTGTCTTCTTCATGAGAACATGGCCGCATTTCTTATTCATTCCTAAATCCCCAGTGCCTGACCATTAGAACTTGCCTAAAATGTATGTACTGAATGAATGAATAATTGAACATACACTTGCTATAGGGTAGTCATCAAATTCCAGGAACATGAGCCATGGTTGGGGCTGTCACGTATGGTTGAACGGCACCGCTGCTTCTCTAAGATGTAACTGCACAGCCCACTTTTATGTACGATTTCCTTTTGGAAACGGGAACTGGGACGCCCTAGTTCCCAATAAGTTGTAAGTATCTCCGCTGCAGGAGTGGGGACTCTTATCTCCGGAATTCAGCTTTCTCCTTTCCTTTGTGCGTCTTCTCCTTTCCCCATCACCCAGCTGTCCTCTACTTCTATTCAGATTATTTTCATCAGAGCTTTGCTTTGTTGTAGGCCCATCACAGCCCCTTCTGCTCTCATCTCCTTGTAACCTTAGAACCTTTCTGTTCATGCCCCCCATTTCCTGATGCACCTTACCAATTCAAATTCCTGGAAGGGTAAGTCCTTTTTAGTTCAACTTACCCTGATGGGGTGAAATCTACATACCAAGCTTCCCCATTGGGGGAATGGGGAATGAATTGGCTGCTGACATTGAGTGGCTGCCTTCTATCCAATCAGCTAAACTCATGAGGCAAGAACACAGCTCTGGCCAGGTAGAGGGGTGTAGGTGGGACAGCCTCTGCTCTCCTGGGAATTTCCCAGGCATGGGATTATCTTGGCTAGAGACAATAGAACTTAACAGGAACCAGGAATAGGATGTGGCTGACAGACAACAGACCTGTTTGTCTGAAAAACAAATGGACAAAGGGCAGGGCTCCTATTCCACTGTGAAAGCCAAGCAAGGAAATCAGTCTTCTTGCATCCCTATTTTGCACATGGGCAAAGCTATGATTTTTCACAAAAAGCAGCTTTGGATGAACTGACAAGTGCTAGCATTGGATCCTCAGCATCGAGTTCATGGGACATCTGTTTATAGGTTTTTCCAGGAAGAGGTTTTAAAATCAACTTGCCAATTCTTCTCTGCTCAGAAGACCTCAACAAATGGAAGCATCTGTTTCTAGTTCTGTTGCTATGAGAAGGTTACTTTCATATTCTGAGCCTCAATTCTAGTTTTCAGATGGGAATGTGTACCCTTTGGCTCACTTCAGAAAACTGCAAGGCTTTATGGGGGCCCCTTGCATTTGAGCTGGAGTACAGACGCAGATCCAGTGCCCCCAGAGACAGTGGTCTTGGGAAACTACATTCCTTTACAGCAGTAAAAAGCAGCATTTTAAAATCAGGCCTCTTCAGAGGGAGGTCTTTTTCTCTGATTCCCTGTTTTAAGTCTTAGAGGAGGGAAGGCTGGAGAGGTTAAGGGACTTGGCCAGGGCCCCCCAGTGCCTTCTTATGCCTCTTTGTCCAGTGCACTTTTCATCTCGCCATGCTGTCTCTGTCAGGTAAAGCTGTCCTCACTGCCACCTCTAGCTTCTCACAGTCTTGGCTGCTGTTGCTCATTTTTACATCCCTTCAGGGTATAGCATTGCCTTCCAAATGGTGATGGTTAAGGTTGGTTGAAATGAAATGTCCCAGGTTGTTGTCTTCTTAAAGCACTTAGATGCTAGCACATTCCCACCCCAGGACCTTTGCACTTGCTGGTCCTTCTGCCTGGAACATTCTTCCCCAAGATGGTCGCAGTGTTTGCTCCCTTACTTTGTTCTTCTGTTCAGTTGTCATCTGCCTAAAGAGCCTTTCCTTAACCCCCTATTTTAATTAGCCCACATCACTCTCTTCCCTTACCATATTTTGCCTTTGCCTATCAACATTGTATCTTAGGCCTGTATACCCGTCTGGTCCAGTGGAACATCAGCTCCACGAGTGCAGCAGGAACACTGTTTTATTCTCCCCTGTGTCTCCGGCTCCTAGAAAAGTGTATGGCATGGAGTAGAAGTTGATAAATATTTATGGGACAAGTGAATATCTAATCAATATTTATTTCCCTGTTTGGACTTTTTGTTGGAGTAAGAGAAGGACCTCCACCCCACCCCCTGATCATACAAAGATTGGGTTATGTAGGGTGACCAACTCATCCTGCTTTATTGGGACTTCCTGGATTCAGGACTGGGAGCCCCCTCTGTCCCTGTCAGCCACGTGATTAGTCATAGCAGCTAACCCTACTGAGTGCCAAACACTGCTGTAAGCACTTCATATAAATCACTTTGTTTAATCTGCATGGTAGCCCCGTTTCACACATGTAGAAACTGAGGCACAAAGAGTCAGGGAGTGGGTAGAGGCAGGTTTTGAGTCTTTGCAGTTCATCTCCCAAGCCCAGGCCACCACCCGTGCTGCCAGGGGGTGGGAAGCTCTCCCAGCCCCCACAGTGCCCGAGTCTATCCCTGCACCCTCACCGCCTGGAGGTAGACCCCGGAGGAGATGGCCCAGAAAGGGCCTCCCTTCCAGCCCAGCGTCCCCACGTCCAGTGCAGCCACTGAGACTCTCACTGCCCATGAGGTCATGCCTATTTCGTTTTCATCACCCTGGCTCCAGATGAAGTTGGTAAAAAAATATATGTCTATACAAACAAGAAACTAAATAGACCGGGTAGGGCAATCTTAAGTCATAAATAAACTGTGAAACAGGGAGCTTTGTAAGCGGCAGAGATGACTCCTTTGAAAGATCAAACATTGGCTGTAAATGCCAGGGGAGAGTTTATGAGCTGAGAATGAGCCTTTCCCTTCCCCCCACCCCCCTCCACCTGGGGTGGCTCCGGGTGCCCCAGCAGGACCAACCGGGTGGCCTCCTGGAGAGAGTATCTGCCGGGCTGGGAGCTGATGAGGACAGAGCAGCAGGTCCTCTGTTTTACTCATGCTCCTTTTGTACTTGTTGAGCTTCAACTTTGTGACTATATTACCTGCTCAAAACAATAAGAATTACAAACGAACAAGAAAAACTTGTCAAGGCACCATCTTCACCCCCACCCACAGAGGGTAATCTCACCCTCCTCCAAACTTTCCACATATTTGGACTTTTAAATTATGGATATTAATATTAGTATCCACTGATAGGTACCCCGTGGAACGGCTAGAAGGAAAAAGGTGGACATGCCAGTGTTTGGCAAGGGTGTGGAGCAACTGGAGCTCTCTCGCTTTGCAGGGGGGAATGTAAAATGATGCTGTCACCTTGGAAAATAGCTTGGGAGTATCGTGCATAAAACTGTGTCCCTCCCAAAGGTAGGTTGACCTTGGTACCTGCAATTGTGACCTTATTTGGAAGTAAGGTCTTTGCAGATGTGATCAAGTAAAGATGAGGCCACTAAGTCCGGCAACTGGTGTCCGTCAAAGCAGAGGAGGATCTTGGAGATGCAGAGAGAATATGCAGAGCCACAGAGGAGAAGGCCGTGTGAAGACAGAGGTGGAATTTGGAAAGATGCCGCCACAAGCCAAGGAACCCCGACATGGCTCAGAGCTTCTAGAATCTAGGACATGGCAAGAGAGGATTCTTCTCTAGTGCCTTCAGAAGGAACACGACCCCCCTGACACTTGGATATCGGCTTCTGGCCTCCAGAACTGAGAAAGAATAAATTTCTGTCTTAAGCCACCCAGTTCATGGTCATTTGTCCAGACAGCCCTAGGAAACTTAACATAGTCAATTTCTTAAAAAGTCAAACATCCATCTCCCTGTAACCCAGCACTCTCCTCCTGCCTACCCCCAACAGAATGTGTACCTGTGTTCCCAGAAGCCACATGCTGGAACATTCATGACAGGACTCATTGTCATAGCCAAAAACCTGGGAAGTACCCAGAGATCCTTGAACAGGTGAGTGGACAAATGTGTATTCACACCACGGAACAAACCAGAGCAAAGAGAACCAAAACATCCATCACATACCACAGTGACACACAATCTCGGGAACCGGATGTTGAGCCAGATGCGAAAACGCATGACCTTTGTGGTTCCATTTACAAGGAATCTAGAAACTGGCAAATGTCTCTGTGGAGCTAGAAGTCAGGGTGGTGGTTACACCAGAGGTTGATGGAAACTGGGTGGGGGGGTGGGGAGGTGCCCGGGGAGCTGGGAGGGTGCTGGGGTTTGATCTGGGTGCTGGTTGCTCAGGTGTGTTGGGCTGTACATGGAGACACTTTTCTGAAGACAGTGACCCCCATCTGTGGAAATTTATCTGCAACCCCCGCCCCCCAAATCAATACTCACTGCAGCTTTCACAGTCATCCATGGACCTGTGCAGAGCAGCCAAATGTTCAGGCTGCCTGGCAGTCACGCTCCCAGTGGAAACCCAACAAGGCCAGGCTCTGCCTCCTTGTTTCACTCTCATGCTCCAGAAGTGTCTTCTTGGGAGGCATTTGGTGCCACAGTTTATGTGCTGGTGATTTTGTTGTCTAAAATGCACCCCCCAGCATGGTGCTGAAGTGCTGTCTAGTGTGCCTGCAGATGAGAAGGCTGTGTCGTGCTGTCTGGAGAAACTACATGTGTTAGAGAAGCCTCCCCAGCTGAGGCCATAGAGCTGCTGGGCGTTCGTTCAGTGCTCGTGAATGACGCTTTGTTTCATGGGCTCCAATTACCTGCACCTACTGTGACCTGATTAAACTTGCCAAAATGTATGTTCAGAGGCTTTGTTGAAATATCGCTCCAAAACGTTCTGATCCACCATTTCTGGACTGGGTTAAATAGGAGCAGTCCTGCAAAGACGGGTGAGACAAAGAACTTCCTAGGGAAGCATTGTGTGCAAATTTAAGGAGGAAGCAAAAGATGTGTCTTTACGCAGATACGCCCATGAAACAAGATTGTGCACGGTTGACTGCTGGCATGTTGTGACCAGAGGCTCACAGGAACCTGACCTGGCACTTCCCCCAGGGGCTCTGGCTCAGTCTTCGCTCATTCAGTGTTTGCAGCAACTTTATAGAACATAACTACAGCGAATAATGAGAATCAGTTCCGTGGGTTGGCCCAATGCTGCCAGTGACCTGGTTTCAGGTGGTCCCTTCTGCCCACCGTCGGTTGTGATATGCCTGAATTCATCCGTTTAGTCCTTGGGCCTTAGGAGAGGAGTTTCCTTTGTCTCCATGAGAGATGTGGCATCAGCTCTACCAAAAGCTGGCCTGAAAGAAGCTCATTTCCCTAAGGTGACTCTGATATCCCAGCCGCGGGACCATCTAGAGCAAGCTGGCGTCCCCTGCACAGCGCCTCATAGTCCCAGGACGGGAAGCCAAAGGCTCCTCCTCCTGCCTCTGACCAGGGGTAACAGCCACGACGTCAAGGACAAAGGCATTTTTAGAACAGCAACTGAGAAACATTTTGGCAGTTTCCTCAGGTCTGCTGGGGCCTGGGACTTACCTTGGGTCTAACTGGAAGGTATTCTCAGCCCATAAAATTGACATGAGACATCATATTACCTGTGTTATCTTTGGATTGAAATTCTAGGTCAGAGACATTTAAAGCCCAGGTAGAGAATTCCCCGGTTCGCAAGCCTTCCTCCAGCCGGTGCAGGGGAGCACGTGGCAGGACCTTCACTGGGACAGCAGGCAGGGGCAGGGAGTCAGTCCCAGGAGGTGCACGTAGCAAGAGCTTGGGAAGGGTGGTGAGAGCTCGACCAGTGGCCCTGACCTTTGATGGAAGTCAGCTAGGCTGTTTGAGCTGAGAGCTGAAGGATGGATAGAGTTAACAGGTGAGGAAAGAAAGAAAGGGCATTCCACCCCCCTGCAGTTTGCAACAACCAAACTCGAAACAAATATCCGTCCACAGGAGAAAGGAACGAATAGTGTGGCAAAGGAATTCTAGACTTCATACCCACTAGGATGGCTGCAGTCGCAGAAGCAGAAGATACCAAGTGTTGGCAAGGATGTGGAGACATAAGAACACTTGTATATCCCTGGTGGCAATGGAAAAGGCCACCGCTGGGAAAGTGGTGTTAAAGAGACTTACCATCTACCCCTGGGCAGTTCTACTCCTGGATATCTACCCAAAGAAGTGAAAACAGGTGAGAGATGCAAAAACTAATATTTATAGCAGCACCATTCACAGTAGCCAAAAGGTAGAAACTGCCACAAATCCACCAATCTATGAATGGATAAACAAAATGTGGTCTCTCTATTCAAGGGACTATTATTACACCCCCAAAGAAGGAATGGAGGTCTGATGCATATAACACCATGGCTGAGCCTTGAAAAAGTGATGCTAAGTGAGAGAGGCCAGACACACAAGGACACATATTGTATGTTCTCATTTGAATGAAGTGTCCAGAAGAAGCAAATCCATAGAGACAGAAAGTAGATTTGTGGTTTCCAGGGGTTGGGGGAAGGGAGAGAGAGGAACGGCTGGCTGCTCAGTGGGTTCAGGGTTTCCTTTTAGGGTAACGAAAACCTTCTGGAATTAGAGGTGAGTGCTGCACCGCATCACAAATGCACTAAATGTCACCAGTGGTAAATTGTGCGTTGTGTGTATTTTTCCACAGTAAAAATATAAATTGAGAAAAGAGGAAAGCAATAAAGGACTACTAGAGCTTAGGCCTCACTCAACATGAACATAATTCAAAATCAGCCTTGAAAGGAAAAGCCAAGCTGCAGAAGGGTCCTGTAGCAGAGACGGCTGGGGCCCCACCCACTGCCCCCAGCTCACCTGAGCACCTGCCAGCTCTGTACTCTCCGATGAGCCCTTCCTGCTTCCTCCCCAGACCCCTGCATTTCCCCACCTGAGTGCTCCTTCTGCCCTCAGCAGGGCGGCCTCGCCCCAGGGGGACAAAACCCCAGCTGCCCACAGCAGCACCCCACACACTAACTTCCGAGCCTTTGCTGCCTCTCCTCCCCTGCCTCAGTTTCCCATCCCTACCAGGTGTCCCACACTCACCTCCCACATGAATTCTTTGTAACAAGCCTTCTCTGAATCTGCTTCTAGAGGGAACCCAAACAGTACTAATGCACATGATGCCAGTGATGCAAAACAATATTGCCTGGGGAATCAATCCATAGAACGCAAATTGATGAGTTCATGCGTGGGACGATAAACACCCATTTGAACAGCAGTTGCTGGCACCGGAATTGGGGCGTGGTGGGGTTGCCATGTCTGAGAAGGGCACACAGGGGTTCTCGAGTGATTTGCAATGTTTTATCTCTTAAACGTAGGTGGCAAGTGCCACAGTGTGGTATGTATTTCCTGAATCACATTATCATGAAAGAAAGTACTAGGTGGGTGTATTTGGCAGCAAGAAGTTGGTGCATCTCGCTGAGAGGAGGATGGGAACATTTTTATGTGGAAAAAAAAATAATGGAAAATAAAGTCGAGCCTGGACTCTTGTCCAGATGGCAGTGGGGAGACGTTCAGTGTCCAGGGACAGGCCAGGTGACGTGGCTATTTTCTAACGAGTCTGCCCATGACCTATGGATATAAAAACAGTGCCTTAGTTTCCCAGGGCTGCCGCAACAAAACGCCATGGACTGGGTGGCTTAAAACAGCAGAAATTTATGATCTCACAGTGCTGGAGGCTGGAAGCTGGAAATCAAGCTGTCGGCAGACCCACGCCTCCTTTGAAACTCTTCGGGAAGAAACTGTTCCGGGCCTGTCCTCTGGCTTCTGCAGGGGACATCTGGCAGTCCGTGGCGTCCTCTGCTTTGTCATGCTATGGCCGCCCCCGCGCCCCCCCCCCCCACGGTCTGTCTGTCTGCGTCCAGGTCTCTCCTTCTTTGAGGACCCCAGTCACAGCACATCAGGGCCCTCCCTAAGCCAGTTTGGCCTCATAATGTCTTCAAAGTCCTAGTTCCAAATAAGTCCCATTCACGGCAGCGGGGTCAGGTCTAGAGCATGTCTTTTACGGGGACAACAATTCAACCCCCAACAGGCAGGGAGGAGGGCTGGAGGCCAGGGACGCCATCGTGTCGCCGTCACGGCTGGAGTGGGGCAGGATCCCTGGCAGGGGGGTTAAGAGAAAGAGAAAAGGAATGTAAAAGCATCTCAAAGGCAGACCGCATCAGACCGCTTACCTAATTGGAAGCTGGAGCCAAGTGCAAGGGAGGAGCTGCCGGTCTCAGGTCTGGGTGACTCCGTGAATGAGGGCCATTGGCAGAACCTGGGCAGCCGGAGGGTTTTGTTTATTTGAATCTGTCAGAGAAGGGGGATGGAATCGGTTTTCACAGCTGACACATCATGTGTGCTTATTTGGGAGATGGGCTGAGACTGGCACCTCTGACCTAAGCATGTTAGCTTTCCAGGTAATACCGCGGCTGGGTGCTGTCCTCTCCTGTGCTGTGTGGGTGACCGCTGTCCTCTGGGACCACGGAGGGAGAGGAGAGACCTTTGCCACAGGCTCTTGGCTGGGTCTCACCAAACTTTCCTCAAGCCCATTTGGCTCTGCCGAGGCCTTAGGGGTCCTATGCACCCCTCTCTCTGGGTGGCTTGTGTGAATGACGGCACTTCCCCCCTGCTTGTATCCACACTCTTGGCCAGGCCGCTTATTTTTCCAGGTGCATTGGGCTTTATTGACAACTTTTAAAAAGAGTTTGATGATGAATTTGATTAATTTTGGTAATTGTATACGTTGTGCAACCATCACCACAAACAAGGTGTAGAACATTTTGATTACCCTAAAATGTTACCCAGGCCCCTTTGCAGTCAAATCTTACCCCCAGTCCCCAATCCCAGGCAAACACTGGTCTCTTTCTCTTACTTCAGTTCTGCCTTTTCTACTTACTTCAGTTCTGCCTTTTCTAGAATTTCATATAAACGGATTTATATAGCATCTAACTTTCTGTGTTTTATGTCTTTTCATTTAGCATACCATGTCTAGATTCATGTCTGTGCTTTTATGCTTGGGCAGTACTTTCTTTTTCATTGCTACATAGTACTCCATTATATGCCATACCACAATATGCTTATCCATTCGGCAGATAATGGGAACTTGGGTTATTTCCAATTTGAGCCTATCATGAAAGATAGCCCGATGCTATAGACGTTCACATATAGATCTGTAATTTTTCCTTTCTCTTGGGTAAACAGCTGGGAAAGGGGTTGTTGGATCACCTGGTAAGTTTATGTTCGATTATGAGATACTGCTGTGCTGTTTTCAAAGTGGTACCATTTTGCATTCCCACCAGCAGGGTATGAGAATGCCAGTTGCTCTGCAACCTTGTCAACACTTGCTATTGACAGTCTTTTTGGCGTTAGCCATTCTGGTAGGTGTATTGTGCTATCTCATTGTGGTTTCAAGTAGCATTTGCCTTTCTTGTGTAAGTTGGTAGTGTCTCCCCTACTCCGGATGCCAGGCTCAGCCATGTGACTTCTTTGGCCAACAAAATGAGGCAGAAGTGACTGAATCAGCTCCAAGCATCAGCCTCATAAGGCTGCATGTTTATACCTTTTTACCTGCACCTCTGCCATCCCCTTATGTTCATACCTGGGCTGGCATGTTGGGGAATGAGAGGTACGTGGAGCAGTGCCGAGATTCCCCAGTCATCTCACCAAGACCAAACTCAGTTTGCCAATAATCAGTTGACCCCCAGACATATGGACAAGTCAAGCCAAGATCAGCAGAGCCATCTAGCAGCCCCCAGCTGACTCCAGGTGCATAAGCAACAAACACTTACTGTATTCACTGAGGTTTTGTGATTATCTGTTACCCAGCATTATCGAGGCAGTAGATAACTGACAACACTCCTAATTAACAGTCAGAAGAAGAGAAGCCAAGACAAGGGCTTCACTTATTTTAGTATTTGTTATCTGCCAGGTTCTGTTCTAAGCACTTCCATGAACTCATTTAATATTCAAAACAACCTCTGAAGGAGGTATGACCGTCATTCCCATTTTACAGATGAGAAAACCAAGGTCAGAGAACTGAGGTGCCAGTCCACATCACACATCAGTATCAGAGCCACAATCAAAATGCTGTGTATGACTCTGGACCCTGAGCACTCAGCAGGAATAGAATTCTGGAGTTTTGTTCATTCATTCATCCTACAAATATTAATTTGGCACTCCCTGTGTGTGAGGCTAACCAAAGTTCATGGGTATAGTGGTGACCCCAAGCCAGACATGACCTGATCCCATGGAGCTTGGAGGCTAGGAGAGAAGAGCTGTTTGTCAGATGCCTCACAACTGCGATATGTGCTACACAGCCAAGGTTTCCAGTGTTTGAGAGAACGTGGTGGGGACCTGACCTAGAGGATGAGGAGTCAGGTTTGGCTTCTCCTGGTCATTCATGCGTCATTACCCTCGACACCATTTCCCATTTCCACCTGAGTCCTCGTTGCTGACCTTCACGCTGTCCACGTTTGTCCTTTGGGAACAATAGCGAGGTTCCATCATAGCCCTGCAACCTGGCCCTTTCCATGTGCTCAGTTCATGCCTTGATCACATTGACGAGTCGCCTCTAGGGACACAAGTTGGGAAGATGGCTTCCAGGCAAAAAGCCTAAAAGAAGAGATGTGTATATAAAGGCACAGCATCTTGGTGTAAATAGTAGCAGCAATACTAGTATTTAATCTGCCGTTTCACTGAGCATCATGGACATAGAATAATACAGAAAAATATGGCCATGATCCTCAAAAGGCTTACATTGCAGCTGGTCTAATTCTGATACATACATCCAAATATCCACATGCAAAGTACTGTTAGCTCTTCATTCATTCACAAACATTTCCAAAAGCCCTTGCAGGCACAGACCATCAGATGATAGTAAACATCCATTTTTGCTGGCCCACTTGCCTGGGTCCAAACCAGGGGCTTGCCTTCTCCATCCCCTGCTTTCTCTAATTGTTTGTCTTTTCTAGCACTTTCTACAGTGCTTCCTAATATGTTGGCCTCATATCACAGTATATTCTTAGCAAATGAGCTGCTACTCAGAAGAGTAGTCCCCAAGTGGGAAACCAACGGAGGCAGATAGACAACATGAATTCCCAGTGAGAGGTTAGAGACTTAATCCATGGGATTGCCTGTCTAATCTCTAATTGATTTTTTTTGTAATCAATTTTTCTGTTTAAACTTTTATTTTGAAATAGTTTGAGACTTCCAAAAAAGTTGCAAATATAAATGCTTAAAATTCCTGAATACTCTTCACCCAGCTTCCTTTAATGTTAACATCCTACATAACCATAGTACAATGATCAAAACTAGGATATTAACATTGAGATAATGTTATTAACTAATCAACAGCTTTTATTCACATGTCAACGATTGTCCCACAAATGTCCTTTCTCTGTTCTAGGATCCTGTCTGGGAGCCCACATTGTGTTTAATTGTCCTGTCTCCTTAGTCACCGCCAATCAGAAACAGTTCCTTAGTCTTTCTTTATTGTTCAAGACCCTGACACTTTTGAAGAATACTGGCCAGGTATTGTGTAGAAAGTCCCTCAGTTTGGGTATGTCTGATGTTTTCTCATGATAAGATTGAAGATATGCTTTATTTGAGTGGAGGCAAGAAAACTATGAGAATTCTGTCATAGGAGGTATTTTGAGACTTTCTGAATACCTGTTCCTCTTTGTACTTTTGCCCACTGATCTTAGCAAAATCCATGATTCTTGCTTGCTACAGTTAGTACTGCCGTATTTGCCTAAGTGTGATTTTCTATCCTGTCATTTCTTTTACATTCATTAATTGGAATTCAACAGTAAGGAAGAGCTGCTCTCCCATTTATTTGTGTATTGATCCAATCACTTGTGTAGAGCAGTATGGACTCATGTATCTACTGTTTTCTGTGGGTTATATCCATTACTCTTATCATTTATCTTCTTGTTCAAGTTTTCCTAACTTTCTTAAGTTAGCTCTTGTGGCCTTTTGATGTGAACTATCATTTTTGTTTTTGTTTTTTAATTATTATTATTACTTCCTTATTTTCTGGCACCAAAGGCTCATCTGATTTTCCCTCCCCTTGTTCCAGAATCAGCCATTTCTCCAAGGATCCTCTGATCCTGTAATTAGAAGATGGTGTTTAGATACCAAGATTTGGGTGCAAGTTTGCTCATTGCTAATGGGGTGTCGTTACTTCTAGGTTCTCAGTGGGCAGCTAGGAAATGTATGTATATCTATTGATCTATGCATGCATACATTTTTATTTATTTTCATATCTAGCTCTGTGTGTGTGTGTGTGTGTGTGCATACAAAACAATGAGTTTATATGGATAATCTACTTTCAACACCACAGGGCTCACTCTAATAATTTTTAATTTCTTTCAAAATCATTTTTGTCTGGTGCTTCTAGAAGATGGACTCTTTCCCTCTCATTTAAGAACACAGAGCTGTGTGTGGTCAGACAGGTGGTTTGTACTCAAGGCTGTCCAGCTGAGGAGGCTTGTGGGAGCTGATATCCAGCCCATACTCTGCTCGCTAAGTCATTTGCTCTGGCTTGATGCTCCAGACCTACCCAGAGGAAAGGATGCCTTCTTTTAACTTGTACAGAAGCACCATATGAGTTACCAGTAGCCCTGTGTGAAAGCTGTCCTGGGAATTTTTGTGTCTAACCATGAAACCCCCTGTTTTAGGTTGGATTCTTCCAAAAGCAGAGCCTAAGACAAAGCTTGAGTGCATTTGGGTGTTTGGGGAACTGATCCTTCCCACCCATAGGAAAATGGAAGACACACAACAGGGGAGGGAGGCAGCCAGTGGGTTTGCATTTTCAAGACAGTTTTTCCTGTGACTGCTGAGGCTCAATCCCATGGGGGAACCCAGGTGTCTAAGTTTCCTAGGGTTCCCATAACAAAGCACCACAAACCACAAAGCACCATACAGTATCAGAAATGTGCTGTCTCACAGTTCTGCAGGCTACAGCAGTCTGAAATCAAGGTGTTGGCAGGGCCATGCTCCCTCTGAAGGATCTAGAGGAGAATCCTTCCTCACCTCTCCCTAGCTTCTCGCAGTGGCCAGCAGTCCTTGGGGTTCCTTGGCTGGTGGACACATAACTCCGGTCTCTTTCTCCTCTATCTTCATGTGGCTTTTTCCAGTCTGTCTCCATCGGTGTCCAAATTTCCTTCTTCGTAGAGGACACCAGTCATATTGGAATAGGGCCCACCTTACTTCAGTATGATCTCATCTTAACTAATCCTTTCATAATGATAGTCACAGGTACCAGGGGTTAGGATTTCAATTTATATTTGTGTGTGTGTTGGGGGGGGGGGGGAGAACGTGGTGGGGACACAGACACATTTCAACCCATAACACCTGGAAATAGGGTAGAACATACCTGCTGACAGAACAGGGTAGAGCATCTCCACCTAGCAAAACAGGGTAGAGTGCCCCTATCTGGCAGAACAGGGAAGAGCACTCCCATCTGGCAGAACAGGGAAGAGTGCCCCCACCTGCTAGAACAGGGAAGAGCACTCCCATCTGGCAGAACAGGGAAGCGCGCCCCCACCTGGTAGAACAGGGTAGAGTGCCCCCACCTGGTAGAACAGGGAAGAGCACTCCCATCTGGCAGAACAGGGAAGAGTGCCCCCACCTGGTAGAACAGGGAAGAACACTCCCATCTGGCAGAACAGGGAAGAGCGCCCCCACCTGGCAGAACATGGTACAGCCCTCCACCTAAGAAGCCACATCCATCCGTCATCACTCAGGGCTGCTGCCAGGGGCCTGGACTCCCCTGAACTCCAACCCTATGAGTGCCAAGGGCACGTAGACAGAGCGTCATTAGTCCCCTCTGTTCCCATTAGGATGATGATGGGGAAGCCCGAGGATTCCTTAGTACGCAGAGTAACCCTCCTGGGTCTCAGAAGTCTCAAGGCGCCGCTGTCCTTTGGAGCCCTTCTGATATTTTATG
The DNA here is from genome assembly GCF_023851605.1 of Tamandua tetradactyla. NCBI lineage: Eukaryota > Metazoa > Chordata > Mammalia > Pilosa > Myrmecophagidae > Tamandua > Tamandua tetradactyla. Next base: position 7,849,107 of record NC_135331.1, on the reverse strand, counting down.
AGTCCAGCCCTCCAAGAGCCTCTCAGATTCTGGCTTGGTGGGTTCTGGGCCCAGTGCCCATGTATCTTCCTGATGCCCCACCTCTGCCCCACCTGTTTGTGTAGCGTGAGTGAGCTCAGCATTTGAGTTAGCTCTCTGCGTCCAGGGTTAACTCCCTCACAGTGATTGCAGCCCATAAGTCTTGAGCTAATATGCATTGCCAGGCCTTGTTTGTTTTGCTGCTCTGGTTTATCATCTCTGAGAGGATGAAGCTTCAGTGTACCAGGACTTCCCTCGGCTGGGTCCCTAAGCTCATACTTTATGGTCTCTGCTCCTTGGTTACCCTCTCAAATGGAGCCCCAGGCAGAATTTGGGACACACTGACCGCCAGGTGAAAGCTCAAGGTTTCACTATTTATTGTTCTCCTGGCTCGATCCAGATAGCATGGTGGCGCCTGATGGGGCAGGGCTGGGTGACTCAGCGGTGGCCTTGCATGGTGACCCGGAGGCAGGGCTGTGTCCTGGGCAGTTCTGGGTACGGTGCCCCCAGAAGAGCTGGACTGTGGGAGTTGCCTGCTGGGATGGTTTATTTTCCCACTTTCCATGGGACTGAGGGAGGGCAGAGGCTACCCAGTCCTCTGTCTTCCGAGGGGGGGCCCCTGGTTCTTAGAGTACAATCACCCTAGATGGCCTCATATGAATTGGGATGGTGCCTTCCAAAAAAAGCTTAGCCCTCATTAAAAGAATTTAACGTCTAAAATAAAGGAAACCAGGCTTTCTCAGATACAGGCCCTGCTGGGGATCAGCAAGATGATCTCAGGTGGAGAAGAACTGAATGAAATTAAATGAGATTAAATCATGCAGTGAGAAAGTTACTCCCCTTTTAATTCTCTTTAATACTACTGATTATTGCAAGGAGAAAGATTCAGTTTGATACTAATGAGTCTTTAATGCCTCTCTGGGATGTCCCAATTGCCTTTTTAATAAAGAAAGGTTAGTCCTCAGCCTGCAAACCCTGCACAGTCTGCTGTCCTTATAGAGTTTAATAACCTTGTTTCATTTTCATCAAATTGACTTTTACATGCCATGTTTATTCATGGCCCAAGATTCCGGTTTCTCATGTAGGGGAGTAGCATGAAGTTTTCTTTTTAATTAATTCATGTGAATGTTTTTATGGTCAGTCCTTAGCATATTACGTAACTCATAGTATGGATCAATGGTCAGCGAAAGCGATCTACATTTTTCTAATTAAATATTTAATTAGTTTCCACCTCCATTTCATCACATATTCTTTGAGCTAAACAATGAGTTGGAGTTATCAAAACGAAACTATGAGTTGAAGTTACTGTCCCCATGGACAGCTTACATCATAGGGAACTCGCCGCCGTCGCCACCTTCGCCATTGTCCCCACCATCACCACTACCGACAGCTGACCAGTAAACACTAGTTCTTATCCAAAGGGCCACTATGCACTTACCCAAAGCCCCAATAAGTGGCCCATCCAAAGCCCCAGTAAGTGGTTCACTAGATAAGAGAGAAGGAAAACCATGTGTCCTCGAGGTTCCTTCACCAGGACAAGCATGTCTGCAGGGCCTTTTGCACCAAGTATTCCCCAAGCCAGGAATGCCCTGTCCTGCTGTTTGTGTGGCTGACTGCTTCTCATTGGTCAGTTTTCAACTTAAATATCAGAAAAGCCTTCCCTGACTGCCTGACCTAGTGAGGCCCCTTAGTAACTTTTCTAGTGCTTTGTGCTGCTTAATTTCTCTTGCAACCCTTCTCGCTTGTCTGAAGTGATAGAATTTATTTATCAATCTCCTTCTTTGTGCCTGTCTCTCCTGATGAGAACGTAAGCTTCCTGTCTGTCTGCTCCTGGGACTTACAACAGTGCCTGCCACAGTCAGTCTTCACTAAGCATTTGTTGAGTGAATAATGAATCTTGTGGGGTTTTTTAAAACTTAATTGATGCAATACCACTGCTTTTGGCCCTTCACAATTCAAAATGAAATAGTTCATATATGAGTTTTCTATAAAGGGAAAATGTGAATAGATTTGGTCAAGTAGCCAAAATTTAAATCATAAAGTAAAAAATGAAAATCCTTGGATATTTTTGGTCAGTTGCCATGTCTGATGGTCTTCTGCATTACTTTAATTCTTACCACCATCATCACCATCACCATCACCATCACCATCACCATCACCATGGCAGAAAGTTGTAGTGTTTAAATCATAAAATGATTTTATGGTTGGGGTTAAATATTTCATGCATTTAAGGCCAAAAACCTTAGAGAACATCTGGTCTTAATTCTTGTCATACACATGAAGAAATCTGAGATCCAGAGAGGTGAAGAGAATTGCAAAACGATGTCATTGTCACATCACTTTCACCATCACCACCACCACCAACAAGAACAGCAAACACCACCACCACCATGACCACCACCACCATCACCACCACCACAGCCATCACCAATACCACCACCATCACCACCACCACCATCACCAATACCACCACCATCACCACCACCACCATCACCACCACCACCATCACCACCACCACAGCCATCACCAATACCACCACCATCACTACCACCACCATGACCACCACCACCACCATCACCACCACCACCATCACCACCACCACAGCCATCACCAATACCACCACCATCACCACCACCACCATCACCACCACCACAGCCATCACCAATACCACCACCATCACCACCACCACCACCACCACCACCACAGCCATCACCAATACCACCACCATCACCACCACCACCATCACCACCACCACAGCCATCACCAATACCACCACCACCACCACCACCATGACCACCACCACCATCACCACCACCACAGCCACCACCAATACCACCACCATGACCACCAACACTAAATACCAACACCATCACTAACACCAAAACCGTCATCACCACCAACACCAACACCATCAGTACCACCACCAAAACCACCACCACCATCACTATGACCACTGCATAAATGAGCCAGTTTTAGTACCTCAGTGCTTGAAAGACTCTACAAGTGCTACATGCTCCAGAAGTGGCCTCAGGAAGCCCTACAGTTCTTGACTAAAACCTTCTCAGGAAAATTGGGGAAAGTCCATCTTGCCTTAGCACCCTATGCAATGTCCACCAGGGTGGAAACAGGTCACAGTTGTACCATGCCTGGAAGATAAATCTTCTTATGGCTTTGCTCAACTTCTCTGGGAACGTGTTTGTGGCTGAGAAAGTTATATATTAAGTTTTAGTGGTTCATAAGTATGTTTTCTAGAACTCTTCCCCCCTTTTATTTATTTGCTTGCTCTAATTTAGTCACTTAGAAAACACCCAAAATTCAGTGGTGAGTCCTCATTAGCCACAGGCAAGCCTTACTCAGAGAAGCCCTACCAGGGCACGGAGAGTGTCCATCATTGGGACACCAAGACAAACACACTCGTGGCCCTCATCGTGGACGTGGTAGCTTGTGGTTCAAATGGCAGAGAGGGAAATAAGAGCACTCAAGACAGTGATACAGAAACCAATTTCTCTCATCAACCACCATGCAGAAAGTTTCATCGGCATTGCCAGCTGTAACTCCTGAGGACCTGCCCATTTCATCATGGCCCTTTGAGTAATTCCCACAAGGACTGATGATGCTGGAGACATTAAAAAAACAACCACAAAGCCTGGCCCCAGACAAATCTCCATCTCAGAAGTGGAAGCCCTTGGCTTAAGTCGTCCATATTGGCAAAGCTACATCTGGGTGAAAGATGTGAAGGAAGAACAAAAAGATGATGAGAACACCAAGTTTGAATGCTTTCTTAGGGAAGGGTTAGAAGCTAGGAGAAGAAGTTGGGGCAGGATAAAGAAATTGGAGACGCCACAGCTCTGCACCGTTTAACATGGGAACCACTGGCGACGTGTGGCTGTGAGAACTTGAAATGTGACCAGTGTGACTGGGGAGCTGAATTTTTAGTTTAATTGAATTATAATCAATTATAATGTTTTTAAATGGTACTTGATTCAGTTATTAGGAAACACTTACATATGTTTGGAACACTCCGGTAGGCAAATCTACTTTCTCAGCCTTACATGTTATGAAATCTAAACATGGTTCAAGCATTTGCAATAAAAATGTAACACCCACATTGAGGTGAATGTAGATATAAAACGCACTCCGGATTTTGAAAATGCGGACCAACAAAACAAAAGGACTGTAAACTATCTCATTAGTAGTTTTTATGTTGATTGCATGTTGAAATGATCAATATTTTGGATATATTGGATCAAATAATATGGATTATTAAAACTAATCTCACCTGCTTCTTTTAAATTTTTTACTGTGTCTACTAGAAAATGTTTAATTCTGGGTATGGCTTGCCTTGTATTTCTGCTGGACAGTGCTGCCATAATCAGTGGAAGCCAGCAGGACCGTTGACTCTGGGCGATGGTTTTGGTGCCCTCTGGCCTCTGCCGGCTCCCAGCCGCACCTAGGGAGAAATTGTGAGCCAAGAGGCTGTTGATTACCCACAGAGGAAGTAAGGTATAATTAGAAAAATGAATCACGAGTTAGAAATTTTACAACTCTCCTCGTTATTGCTGACATCAGAATGCGCCACAGAGTCTCGATTCTCTGAGCAATTTGTAGGGAATTTTGACGTCAATTACCCAAGTAATTGGGCCAACTTAGGTCTGACTTCTCAAGACCCTGAAAGTCCTGTACCCTGGCTAGGCTGGACTCTATCAGCAGTTGTTATACACTGACCTCCCACAGGAAGGTTTTGGAGATGAGAATACATTGCAATGTGACGTTTCTGTACATCTAAAATTATTCCAAAATCATATGTTCATTTGCACAGAAAATGCATAACAAGGCTTGGATCTGTAGCCAGCTGTGGTCAGAGAGACGATTCCTCATATTTGTCCCCAAGCTTCTGCTTAGTACTTTTAGTAGTAGTTCTCCTTCCCTAAAAGTACTCTCCACCAGCATGTTATTGAACTTGAAATGGGATCCACCCAAATTGAGAAGTGCTGAAAATGGAAAATATTTCACTAACAATGGTTATCTACTGATTACATGTTGAAATAATAATATTGTGGGTATAGTGGGTTAAATATAATATGTAATAATGATATATTATTATCTAATGACATATTATATGTAACAATATATATAATATATAACTAAAATTAATTTCACCTATTTCTTACCTTTTGAAAATGTGGCTACTGGAGAATTTTAAATTGTGCACTTGGATTGCATTGTATTTCTATTGAACAGCACTGCCCTGGAGAATCTTGCCCTCCACAAACACCAAAGATATTTCCCTACTGACAGACACGACCTAAGATCTAATTCTGAATCAGCCCCTTGGACCTCCAGGTTCCTTAGCCTCTCTGAGCTTCCTTTCCCTTATCAGGAGGCTGTGTGGGGACTAAATGAGAGAATACATGCAAGCACTCAGCGCCTCGCCTAGCACATCACAATCAGTCATCAATCAGCAAGGTTATTTTTCATTCCTAAACCCCACCTATTCACTTACTCCTACATTCCCCTCCTTTTCCATTCTTTTGGGATTTTGCTTTTTCCCTAATCCCCTCCTCAGTAGCATTTTCCCTCTTTTCTCCTAAAACTCTCCCATCTTCGAAGATATTTGGTTCATCCCAGTTTTATTTTTTTTTTTGCTAGAGAAATTGTAGGTTTACAGAAAAACATCCCAGTTTTTAAAAGAAAAGTCTCTTTACTTGTTTTTTGCTCTACTACTTACTGTCTCATTTCTCTCCCTCCTTTGGCAACTCATGCAAGCAGCCTCCACTTTATTCTCTAGACTTGTCACCCACTCCTTTCAGGGTCCCTGGAAAACCCAGCTCCTCCCACACCTGTGGGTTAACCCACCCTCGCAGCAGGCCCACACCTAAGGGACTTTTACCCAGTTCTCATCTTCTAAACCCTTTGCAATAATAACGATAATCATAACCATAATCATAGCTCGGGAATGCACTTTTCTTTTTAAACTACTTTTTATTACAGAAATCGGCTTCCTTCCTAATTATAGTCGAAGAGTTTGTATATTCCAGAAAATAAGGAGAGGGAGCTCACCTCCTTTTTTTTTTTTTTTTTTTTTTTTTGCATGGACAGGCACATCGAACCTGGGTCTCTGGCTCTGCCACTGAGCCACGGCTGTACAGCCCCAGCTCCATTTTTAATCTCCTTCCTCTAGGACGTTTGTGGGGTGAGGATGTTGCTGTTTGGAAAAGGTTCTTCTTATCTGGATGAGGCATTACCTGTTTGCTCGGAGGCACAAGGTGCCCCATGGCGAGTGGAGCCCGGTGCTGGCACCCCTCCAGTCCCCTCCAGCCCCCTCCAGGCCACAGTTGGCTGGAGAGTGAAGCCCCAGTCTCTACCTCCTCAAAGCATTTTCCTTTTTTTTTTTTTTTCTGTCCTGCCACATGTGCTAAGCAGTAAACAGCTCTCCAGGACCCAAATAAAAAGGTCTTTATGGAGAGAACAAACACAAGTAAATGCCAGAATCCAATTTAAATGGATAAATAAACCCAATTCCAAAAGCTGGAGGCCACAACGATTTCAGGGAGAAGAGCCAAGCAAGTAGGTTTCTTGCAAGTTGGTTTCGTACTGTGGGGGAGGTTTCAGACCCTCTCAGCAGACCTGAGCATTTCCAAATCTGAGGGTCTGAGACCCCCACCCCCACCCCCAGAAATGTAAGCAGACGCCACCGTACTTCTCCACCAACAGCTTGCCTTGCAAATGCTGCATTTAAAAGTAAAGCCAGTCGATTGTGCTCTGAGGTATTGACCCAAAGAAGCTGGAAAACTCCTATCTATGCAAAAACCTGCACGTGAGCATTTTGATGACAGCTTTGTTCATAATTGCCAAAAATTAGAAGCAACCACGATGTCCTTCAATAGGTGAACTGGTGAACAAAGCGGTGCATCCAAACAGTAAATACTGTTCAGTGGTAAAAAGCATTGGGCCCTCGAGCCGCAGAAAAGCACAGAGGAAACGGAAGTGCACGTTGCAGAGGGAAAGGAGCCATTCTGAAAGGGCTCCATGGCCTGCGATTCCAACTAGGACACTCTTGAAAAAAGCAAAACTATCCAGACAGTAAATAGACCAGTGATGGCAGGGCTGGGGGTGGGGAGGGGCGAATGGGTGGAGCACCGAGGATTTGGGATGGGGGAAGTGGTGGCAGAACTATTCTGTGTAATCCTGTTAACTGCGCATTTCTCCAAACGCCAAGAACTTTGCAACCCGAATGTAAACGATGGGTTTTAGTTGCTAATAATGTATCTGCGTTGGCCGTCGTTACAACAAATGTACCACGCTTGCTAAATACTAATAATAGGAGAGGTTTTGTGCGCTGGAGGCAGGGGAGGATTTATGGGAACTCTCTGTACTTTCGGCTCAAATTTTTCTGTAGACCTAAAACTGACAGAAGAAAAAAATAGTCTACTCATTTTTTTTTTTTAAGTGAAGAAGGGAGGCATGCTGTTTCTCACCGAGTCTCGGGAAAAGGGGAATTAGGGGTGCCCTGGAGCCTGGGATGGAGTGGGGGGGGTAAGGGGGGGCCTAGAAGGTGATGCTGGACCCAAGGCAGGCTCTGGTGGTCATTTGTCCTGTCACCTCGACAACAGGGGGTCCTCGGTCCCTGCCAGCGCGGACGTGGCTGCGTCGGCCTCACCTCCAGCCGCCTCGCAGCGTGTCCTTTTTGTTCCGCCCTTGCGCTGTAGGGCTCAGCCCCAGATTCTGCCCCGCTCACACCCCTCATCCTGGCAGCCCAGTGCTCTCTGCCTTCTCTCCTCGTGCCCTTCCGCTCCACGGTGACTAGCCCTCCCTTTGCATCCCTGATGTGCAATCCCGAGGGTCAGTTTGTGGGTGCGGAGTTTCACCCAGGCCCTTCCGCCTGACCCGGTGCCCCGCCCTAGGAGCCTCCTGGGCGGCTCCTGCAGGCGGGCGTGGGGTGGGGCCCCTTGGTTGGACAGGCCCCAACTGTTTTTCTTCTACCAGAGAGAAGCCAACTCATTCATCCGTTCAACCCGTCAGCAATTAGAAGGCACTTTCCTTCAGTACGGGGCCCGGGGATCAGGCAGTGAATGAGGGTCTGCGGGGGCCTTTCCCTGAAAGAGCAGGCGGAAGCTCCCCAGCTTCTATGATGAGGCTGGCAGTGCAGGGGTAAAGATGGGGGCGCACAGGGAGCAGGGCAGGGCTGCCGACTGCCAGGGGCCGGGGCCGGGGCCCAGAGACAGCTCAGAGGTTGGCCTACTAAATCTGGGGGTGCAGGGAGGAGAGAGACCCCCATAGGGCAGGGGGTGTGGTGAGCACTGTATAGCACCCACAGCGAGGCAGGGGTTAGCAGCAGGGGCGATGGGAGGGGCCCTGGATGCCGTTTCAAGGAGCCGAGTCAGGCTCCAGCAAGCGGCAAGAGATGCACCCAGGGGTCACATCCACCCCAGCATCCTGCACACATCCCTCTGTGGAGACAGGGTGCCTGGACACACTCAATGAAACAGTCACGGGGACTCCAGGGACCCCATAAGCCCAGTGTCCCCCTCCTCCCTGGGCCCCAGCACCCCTGGCTGTCCGGTGGGGCCGTGTGACAAGCCCTGGCCGCTGGCCCATGGGTGAGAACGGCGTGGCCGCCTCCCCGGCTGGTCCCCAAAGCCTCCCGCGAGAGGCTCCAAGTCTTTTGCTCCTCTCGCAGCCAGACAGGGAGGCGCCGTGGAAAGAGGCCTAGGGAACCCCGTCGTGGAAGGCGTCCAGGGTCCCACATCGTCTGCCAGCGTGAGTGGGAAACACGTGTTCACCGTGGTAAGCCACTTAGAGTTTGAGGTTGCGGGGACCGCAGCTGTGGTTGAGGAACGGTGGGGCCTAACAGTGGTTGGGGACAGGGGTGAGAAGGAGCAACAGCTCACAGGACATGAGGGAGAGACCGCTGAGAGAGGCTTGGGGACCAGTGGATGATATGAACAGAAGCCGGCGACTCAGGAGGAAGGAAAGGGTTGAGAGAGGGCGATGAGTAAACCGAGAGTTAGTGAGCCCGAGAGGCCAGTGGGACCCCAGGTGGAGACATGCAGGAGACCGAAGCTTGGGTGACAAGTTTGTGCCAAAGATAGAAGTAGGTGGTAAGTTGAGGCATGAGAGTAGCTGAAATTACAAAGAGAGACAGGTGGGGTAGAGAGAGGTGGTCTTATACCTGGGGACCACCCGTCTTCAAGGGGCAGGAGGATCCACCAAAGAGATGAAGAAGGACCAGTCAAGGGGGGTGAGGATAACTGAGAGTGGCCAGTGCCCAGGGAGAGGACAGACTGTAGCTGTCACTACGGCTGCAGAACAAATCACCCCACCCTGACCAGCGGCACCATTGATTTTGCTCCTGCAAATCGGCAATTTCATAGGGCTTGATGGGGACAGCTCATTTCTGCTGCCCCCTTAGCATCAGCCAAGGGGGCCCCGATGGCTAAGGGCCAGGCAGCTGCACACTCGTTTGCCGCGGGTCTGGGGTAGCCCGAGCGGCTGTCCTCCCAGGGTCCAGGCCAAACTGGCAGCAGCCACCCTGGAAATGGCAGCAACACACAAGGCTCCTTAAGGCCCAGGTGGGAGCTGGCTGTCACGTTGTCCCACTCCATCAGCCACAGCAAGACCGAACCCTTATCTTTGGAAGAGAAGTAAAACCCAACCCGTCCTTGTGAGAGACCCTGCCAAACCATGGCAGAGGGAGGCATGGACGGCGGCAAACGGTGACTCGATCCAACGCAGGGGCATGGCATAAGTTATTTCCTTCTCATGGTCAAAAAACCAGATTCCAAGGAATACTGCAAACAAAGTAACAAAACTGGCTGCAGGGGCTCTAAAATCTCTACAAGTTTGTACCCTTAAGAGTTGGAGCCCATCCATGGCTAATATATATATATACACATATAATTTCACCAATTATAAAAATGAGTGAAAAATTCATGTTTGCAGCCGAAGCAAAATTTTGAAGAGTGTCTGGGGCCACCTTTCTTAGCTTAAATGCCTACCGCAGTTCTTTGTGCAGCCAAGTCCTGAAAAGTCACTGTTGGCCTCTGAACAGCCTGGCAGAAACAAGATGGCATATTTTGAGGGAAATGGGGCATCTTTGCCACTCTGGTCCATCAGTGACCCGTCACCTCCGCCATCACCTCCAGCCTGGCTACTCGGGAGGGGCCCGCAATAATGCAGTCTGTGTCTCTGCCGCCGCCATCTCCCCCACCTCACAACTGGGGCCTTGTGTGAATGCCTTGGAGCGCGGCTGGAAGGCAGGGGCCTGGGCCTCTGGGGCCGCCAGGCAGACCGGGGAGCTGGCCCAGCTCGGGGCTCCCTGAAACCCTCAGACTATTTTTCAAACATTGGGGGATTGATTAAAATCCAGTCAGTTTTTCCAAGTTCTGCTTTTCTTCCCCCATTTAAGCCCTAATTGTAATGCAGTGGAAACGTAACCTTTGTGTGGGCGTGTGTGTGCAAGCATGTGTGTGAGTGTGCGTGCGTGTGTGTGTGTGCACGCGTGCTTGTGCATAGGTGTGTGCGTATGCACAGATTGTGGGGGAATGGTGTGGAGGACTTGGAAGCAAAACTAAAAGCACTGATTATAGAAGACTTATGGACAGTGAAAGCATCTCATTTCCTTCACCCAGTGGCATGCAGGAGCGTAAATTTGGAAAAAAAAAATTTAATTGCCACTGTGTCATTCTATAATGAAGCGGTGTCCTAGTGTTTCAAAAAGCCATTCTTTTTTGGTACCTTGTGATGCATTTTATATTTTCTTCCAAAATATAAATTTTTTTTTTTTTTAATTATTGGTTTCTGGTTTTGTTTGATATCTGTGCACTAAAGAACAAACAAATCTGCATTTCCCCACCACACACTGAACTGCACTGCTCCTTCATTCTTCTTTCTGAAGACGTATCTTTATTAACCCTGTATAAAACGTGGACCCACCTTTGCCTCATTGTTTCCCCACCACGTTTTTTTTAAAAAGTAACGCCACTGTCCTGCCCCACCCGTCACATCGGTGACAGAGAGGACAGCTCAGTGGTGCTCTGAGGGTGAACGCCTGTGCTCCACGTGGTCTCTGTTCCATAATTTATTCACTTCTAGATGTCCGGGGAGCTACGTAACTTTCAGGAGCCTCAGTGTCACCAGCTGTAAAATGGGGACAATCGTAGAACCCATCCTGGGAGGCCTGAATGGGTTATGTACAGAACACATAATTGGCAAAAGTATTGCAAGGGATTGAGTTTACTGAGACACATTAAATTTGTTCATTCGTTTGATAAATACAATCTACCTGTCACGTGATGTCCTTCGCACTGGAATGCAAAGGTAAGTAAGAGTACTCTCTGCCCCATAGAGTCCCACAGTCTTGTTGATACTTCACTGCTAGAAACAAAGAGAGTGTGATTTGGGCTGTGGGAATTGTATTAGACCTGGGCTTTTCAGTTCTAAGTGACAGAAATTCAACTGAAACCAACAGCAGAGAGGGAAATGTATTAGCTCTGCTCAAAACTCCAAGGGCTGGTGGCTTCAGGCATGGATGGATACAGGCACTCACCCGCTGCTATTGGGAACTGACCTCTCTCTGTATCTTGGTTCTGCTTTTCCCCGTGCTGGTGTCCCCTTGGGCAGAGATCAGACTGCTGCCCGCTGCTCTCAGCTTACAGCAGACCAGCTTAGTAACTCAGCAGCAACATCTCTCGCCCCCAGACGCCAACCAAAAGCATTGGTTTGACTTGGATCACATTCCTATTTCTGAAATAATTGGTGTAGCCATGGATTAGAAATATACTGAGAGGCTGGGCGCTTCCGTGGGCTCCCTCCGATGGATTGAGTGTGCAAGAGAAGTGATTCCCCTCAAGGCAAATCGGGAACAGGGGATGAATGCTGATCAGACAAAAAACAATAGAAGCCGGTTACAGAAACACAGAGGAAGGAGCAAGAGCTCTGCCTGGGAAAGAGTGAGGGGGTGGGGGGGAAGCTTCTGGAAAGGGAAAATTAAATGGTGACAGAGTTCCCTGAGAAGAAAATGGAATATAGGAGGAGAGATTGTAGAAGAGAGAATGGCTTGTGTAAAATATTTAAGCCTGTTCCCTTGAAGACAAGTCATTCTGTAAGGTTGGGGTGAAGTTAGTCTAACAGGGAACTTGATTTACCTGCTTTCAGGTGAGAGAACAGACCAACTTCTATGGGTTACATTTCCTAGACTGTGTTGTTCAGGTCTAGAATTTCCATTTGTTTTTTTATATGTAGTTTCTGTTTCTCTGCTGAGATTTCTCATCTTTTTATTCATTGTGAGAATACTTTCCTTTACATCCCTGATATAATGATAGCCGCTTTGGAATCCTTATCTGATGATTCCAAAATCTGGGTCATCTCGAGGTTGCTCTCCATTCATTATCCATTCTCTTGAAGATGAATTGCATTTTTCTGGCTCTTTGTGTGTCAAGTAATTTTGGCTTGCATCTTGGGCATCATGAAAGTTATACTGTGGAGACCTTGGATTCTGTTATGTTTCTCCAAACAGTGTTGTGGCTGTTTATTTAAAAACAAGAAGTTGGCTTGGCTGTTTCAGTTTGGAGGGGATGACCCAGGGAGGTAGTAGGAAGGGCCATCCTCTCCCTGCCCAGCAGAGGAACTTTCTTGGGGAGACAGACCCACTTATCCTGGGGTGCTCTGATGTCAAGGACACTTGGTCAACTAGGACTGCAGAGATTGATCTCTGAACTCTGCAGCTGTCTAGGCTGCAGTGGTTTTAATTTCGAACTTCCCACAGCATAACAAGCTTGGCTTTAGCTCTCATTACAAGCTCCCCTGATGTGCTTTAGAACCATGGGGTGGGGTTGTAAAAGTAAAATGAAGGTGGAGTGTAAATCGGTACGACCATTGGAAGACAGTTTTTGCAGTGCCTGGCAAAGTTTGAACTGCACGCACCCTTTAACCATCCAGTTCCAATCCCAAGTATGTTCCCTAGAGCAGTGCTTCTCAAGCTTTTCAGGCCAGGACTCACAGTAAGAAATCATTTCCAGCTCAGCCTGCTCAGCAGACACTCACACAAACACACACGTTTCATGAAATAGTACTTCCTATGTGTGATGCTCTCTAATGCTTTCTTTTCTATTGTATTTTTTTAAATGCTATCATGACACCCTAAATTAATTTCTATACTCATTAATGGGTATAACCCTCTGTCTGAAAAATACTGCCATAGAGAAACAAGGAGACGAGAGCGTTCATAGCAGTAATTGTTCATAAAAGAAAAGCGAGAAAAAAAAAATTCAGGAAACAGTCTATGTAACCACGGACAGGGATTATGGATACATAAATTATAGTTTATTCATACAAGGGGATTTTATACAGTGGTGAGAATGAATGAACTAGCACAGCATGTATCAACCTGGAGGAACTTACAAAAAGAAAACAACACTGAGTGAAAGAAGCACGTCGTAGAAAAATCAATAAAGATGCCATTTATATAAAGCTTAAAAGCATAATACATACGAGGGAGATTTTCATACGTAGGTAGAAGTTTAAAGAAATGCAGAGGAATGATTAATATCAAATTCCGGAGAACTGCTTCTTGGGGGGACACAAGGGCTTCCATTATCCTGTTGGGTGATATTTTCTTTAACTATGGAGGGGGTGTGGCCTTTTGTACCTTAGTCTCTGCAACTTTTTGTTCATCTGAAGTTTGGACTGGAAAAAAAAAATGTCTAATGCAAGATGACCAGGTTGAGAACCTTGCATTCCCTCTCTTTTCAAATGTCCCAGCTGCCAAGATGCCATTTCGCCTGTGATTTGAGTAGTTCCTGCTTCATTGTAGCCTCATTAACAAAGAATTTGCTCAGACCCTTTATAAAATTGTAAACGACAATTGCTGCATAGAGGAACCAGAGCGAGTACAGCAGCTGCCCCCATGCTCATTTCATATTGCACATTATAACGCATTAATTTATGAGGAAAATCTGTGATAAACGCCCTGGCTGTGTTCCCACACCTAAGAAAGACCGCTCAGAAACCTGCGCTCTTTGGCGCTTTTATATATTTAATGGCCTAATGAGTGAAAGGGTGGAGGAGCGCAGCTATTTACCATGACCCTGCCCCCAGCCTTTTTCCTTCCAACAAATTCTTTCCAGTTCTCTCTTAAAAGGGTTCATGGTGAACCGATGAATAAAGGCCCCATAGCAGGCTGGCCTTTTAAAAACAACAAGAGTAGGCTACTGTGGGATAAATTATTGACTTAGCGGCTTAGGCACCTGAGGGAGGGGGAAAAAGGAATGTGTGCATATAATTGGGTCTCATTGGAGAGCAAATTAAGGTAGTACATGTCTTGTTACTTAATGACCCCGTTTAGAATGTTCTGGAACCTTTCCAAGAACAGAAAATAAGACCCCACTAATGTGCATAGGTCAGAGGAGGGGGAACAGAGCCTTCTCTGCAGAGAGCGGGTTTAGGTAGGAATTATCTGGCTTTTAGCTGCCCCCCACCTCAGCTCCTGCCCTTTGAACTCACCTTCAGCTTGCTTTCTTTTGACCAGCAAGAGTATGGCATAGGGATGCCTCAGTTTCCCTATGAAACTGGTTGGTCTTGCTAGGACACCTGTCTGGGTGCTGGCTTTGATCCTGCCTTCCTTCCCAGATTTGGGATAAGGCTAGCAATACCCTCATCCTATGGGAAATCCAAACTTGTGATCCTGTCTTCTGGGTGTGTGATCTTAGAATTCTCAACTTTTCAGAAGGCCTCATCCCTGCAGTCACAGAAGCTGAGAACCAGGATTCTCTACCCAGGTGCCTGGGAATCGGCTCCACACACTACTGACCACAACAGGGCCTGGCACCTCAGCTCAAGGGGTGAAGTGTCACCCCACAATGGTGTAAAATTGACCTCCATCTAGGAAGAAGGCAGGAGAGGCTGGGGATCCATGGGAGAGGAAGAGGGAGTCTGGAAATGCAGAAAGTGGAAATGATTCTGAGAGAGGAATTGGGACAGATGCCCTGGTGGGAGGCCCAACTCTCCCACCCCTGGCTGTGCAAGCTGCTTTGCCTTCTTAGTACAGAGGGAAAAGCAATAGCACCGTCCACAGGCCTGTAAGAGGGGTTAAGTGGCATGTCCACATAAAGCCCTTAGCAGGGCAGCTGGCTCTAGTATGTGCTCAATAAATTACTTTAGTATTATTGAAGGAAACAGAGCAGAGACCACAGCTGGGGAGGCCACAACAAGATGAACAGATATTGCAGAACCCCTAAGAGCCTCTTAGCCCATGGCTACGCAAAGCCAGCATGAGAACCATTTTCTCCAGACTCCTTCTCCCAGAGTTTCCCTCCCAGTAAAATTCAACTCCCTGAGAAAAAAAAACAGTGTAAAACCAAGTTCTAGATCTTTCTTCCTGCAGTGGACTTATTTATGCAACGCATTTTCCTTTTCCACTACTTAGCAGCCCATGTTTGTCCTCTAACTCAGTCTCCATATTCTTTCTTGTATACTACATTTATGTAGAAGCAGGATTCAGAGACTCCAGCTACCAAATTATAGACGCATTGAACTGGGAGGTGAGAAGCAAGGTGGAGGAGGTGATGGGGGCAAAAGTCAGAGAGGTCCTAATTCTCACCCGCTAGAATGACTAAAATTAAAAAGACTGATTATACCAATTGGAGAGGATGTAAGCAACCAAAAGTCTTATACATTGTGCTTGGAATACAAAGTGGTACATCCCAGAAACTCTACTCCTAGATATTTATGTAAGAGAAATGAAAACACAGTCACGTAGACATGTGCATTCACTCCTAACAAACCCAGGATGGAAACAGTACAAATGTCCATAAATAGGTGAGTGAATGTGCATGTTCTGTTATTGCCATACGATGGAATACTACTCAGCAATAAAAAAGGACCTAACAACATGCATGCAACAATATTGATGGATCTCCAAGAAATGTTAAGGGAAAGAAGTCAGACGCAAAATAATCCATCCTTGATGTTATACACAGGAAGCAAATTCCCTCCAGAAAGCAGCAAATAAAATTATAAGATACCCAGTTAGATATGAATTTTAGGCAAATGATGAATTTTTTTTTGTATAAGCACATCCTATATATCCCACGCAATATTTGGGCCCTATTTATACTAAAACACCAACATTATTTATCTGAACCTCAAATTTGCCTGGGTATCCTATATTTTATCTGGCAATTCTACTTCTAAGCAGCCCACAGAAAAGCTGCCAGGCAGTTGTGGTAGAGGGAGGGAGGGACCTACAGCAACCTATTAAATGTAAATGTCATAAAATAGGTAGTAATAGAAACATAGCAACTATGTGCAGTTTTGCCTGGTGGTTACAAACGGAGGATTCTTAAGTTGGAACCCCAGATCTGCCGTTTACAAAGTGTGTGAACTCTCTGCAGAATAGGTGAAATAATATCTACTTCATAGGATTGTTATGAGATTTAAATGGGTTGATACACTTGAAATAGTGTCTGACACATAAAATGGATTTTTATTATTACGATTATGTATTAATTATACCATAATTACATTCTTATTACAGGTAGATGCACGTTAGCTGAAGAAAACTTGAATAAGTAAAAATCAGTGAAAGTAAATCCACTTAAAATAGGGATGAAATTTAATAAAAACTAGTTGGGAGCAGGATTTTCCCTGGGATTTTATGTCAAAAAATGAAATGAGATTATAAAAGTTTGTCAGATAATAATTGCAATAATGTACTAATCTTAAAATTAACTAAGAATAACACAGCAGGATTCTATGGGGGTGCAGTTTCTAGGCAAACTTGTGCAGTAGTGTAATAGAATATCCTTCCCTTCTGTCACGTTCTCAGCGAGACTATAAAGCAGACTGTTTTCATGGGAGGATTCCAGGATGCCATCAGTTTCCCAGAGGCCTCTCCCAAGCTGAACCCACCTCCACTAAGCCACCCCACCATCACCACCTTTATCAGTTTTCTTCAATTATCAACTGACAGTGGCTGTGGAGTGGGAATCAAGACTTGCAGTTTCACTTTGCAGCTTCTTTTACAAAGTTTTTGCATTGCTTGGTTGACTGTGGGAAGTATCAGCAAGAAAAAGATGCAAGATACATAGACAAAGAATCACAGAGTGGTTGAGTGGGGACTAATTTGACAAGGGGTCAGTACTTTAGTGAACATTTTCTTGTGGCAATAACTTTTGCATCCCACCCAGAATGTGGAGGGCAAGGTCATGGAAGCTCAGAGAACCAGGACCTCTGTCCTTCATGGTAGCTCCAGCATCATCTGCTCTAGGTTTGGCCAGCTCCTGATGGACCCAAAGATGGAATCCATAGTCCAGAGAAGGCATGGACATGATAGGACCAGGCTCCTGCTAGATTCGGGCAGCCCAGGCTCAGACTCTGATCACTGGAAGGATCCTGGCTGCCATGTTGCTTCAAGGACTCAGTGGCCATCATTAGCTCAGATGGGCTTGGAGGGGCCCAGGGCGCAACTGCCACAGTTGTCCATCCCTATGAGGAAGGAGCAAGGCAGTGGACACTGCCCAGTCTCCTGAGTGGTCTAGGTGGCCTGGCCTCAGGGATCCCTTGAGCAGTGTATCAGCCAAGGTTCTCCAGAGTAATAGAACCAAATATATGAGTATGTCTATATTAAGAGACTTATTTTAAGAAATTGGCCCACGCGACCATGGGGGCTGGTGAGTGTGAAATTTGTAAGGCAAAGTCCAGCAGGCTGGAAACTCAGGCAAAAATTGATATTGCAGTCTTGAGGTAGAATTTCTTCTTTTGCTCTTAAGCCCTTCAACAGATTGGATGAGGCCCACTCAAGTATTCAAGGGTCATCTACTTGAAGTCAACTGAGTGTAGATGTTAACCTCATGTACAAAACGTCTTCACAGCCACATCTACGTTGGTGTTTGATTAGCTAACTGGGTGCCACAGCCTGGCCAAGTTGACACAGAAAATTAACCACCCCAGCAGGTTTCAAGGAAACAAGGTCATAGTGGACGGTATGAAAACACTGCAGAGAGCAGGAGAAAAGAGAATGAACCTTGGCATCTGACAAACCTGTGCCTGATACAGGCGCAGCTACTCATTATCGGTGTGACCTGGGGCGCGACCTTTAACCTCCTAGCCCCTCTGTTACAGCTTCTGTGAAATGGGCATAATAAAAAACTCAATGGGGTGATGTTTCTAAAGTATTCGGCCACTATTATTATTGTTCAGTGGCATCACTTGGGGCTCTCATAGTCACAAAGAAAGGAACAAAGGCCTTTTGGAGCCATTTTCAAGTGAGAAAGACCCAGACCTGGCATCGGAACCTCCCGTGGGCACCCTTGTCTTCAAGTTTCAGAACCAGAGAATGGAGCAGAGCCCGTGGAGGCCCTGAGCTGTCCATGTTACTATCCCGGACTGAAAAGGCCCGAGAAGTGTGCAAACAATTCCAGGCGAGAGGAAAAATACCGTCCAGTACCTAGACCGAGAAGAAAGCAATGAGGGTGGCAGCTACAAAATGCAGTGGCGGGAAGAGTGCAGGAGGAGGGACAGGTGAGCGAGGAGGGCGCTGAGCCGCGGGGTTCATAACCTGGGATCTGAGAATTTGGATGAAGAAAAAAAAAAACACGGTATCTTAATTTTCAGCATCCTCTGATGTATTTCCTTCACTTAGGAATATTGGCGAGGCAACGTGGGACAGGACTCCTCAGAGAAACCGGGGCCTGGCATCATAGGATCAAGAAAGCCTTCTTCACTGAGACAAAATAAAGTCTCAGCAACTGAGAGATTTCAGACAGAGTCGAGAGGTTATCCTGGAGGTTATTCTTATGCATTATACAGATATCCCCTTTTTAGTTTATGGTATATTGGAGTGGCTGGAGGGAAGTACCTGAAGGTGTTGAGTTGGGTTCCAGTAGCCTTGATTCTTGAAGATGACTGTCTAACTGTATAGCTTTTCCAGTGTGACCGTGTGCTTGTGTCTGATGCTTCTTTTATCCAGGGTATGGACAGATGAGTTAAAAAAAAAATAAGGCTAAAAAAATAAATAATAGTGGGAAATAAAGGGTTAAAAGTTGGGTAGATGGAAATACTGTGGGCCGCTGAGAGGGAGGGGCAAGGAGTATGGAATGTATGAGTTTTTTTATTATTATTAATTCTTTTTCTGGAGTGAAAAAGATGTTCTAAAAGTGATCATGGTGATGAATACACAACTATGTGATGCTATTGTGAGCCATTGATTATATACTACAGATGGACTATATGGTACGTGAAGATATCTCTATAAAAATATTTTTTTTTAGAAATAGAGTGTTGACCACAAGCCGCAATAATCAGCAGTACTTTTGATTTTATTCCTGATCAATACCAGAGCTATTTGCAGGCAGTGCTACCCTGTTGCATATATCTCAAAATTCCTTTACACTCAGGACTGCCTCAAAACCACATCAGACCCAGCATGCCTGCAGATCGTGTTATGTGAGGCACCTGTAAAGAAGCATATATAATTTTACTATTCTGTATGTTTATTATAGTGAGGACGATTTTGGTATGATGGGCTAGCCCTGCAAATCACTGTAGTTAATTAAGTTTGTGTATTTAAAACATTTTCTCAGGAGGGGCCCACGGGCTTCATGGAACTGTCAGAGGGCTGGTGGCACAGAAGGGACAACCCACCCCATCATTGCTTTAAGGGGTTGTGGAGGGTTTACTTAGTTCACATTGGCTTCTCCCTAAAAGGGTTTAAGTAGCTTGGAGTGAACGAAGGTGTGCAGGTAGCGGGGACAGATGGGAGGTGGCAGAGGAGAGAGCCTTTGAATCTGGGCTTCTCAACCTGGCCTGCATCCCAGACCAGCAGAGCCACACTTTCTGGGTGGAACTTAGCTGGAGGACCGCAGCAGCCTGCCAACTCATTCCCCAAACCCCTACTCCTGCGTCCTCTTTTCTCCTTACAGTGTGCATTCCGCTGCTGCCTGAGTGCTTGTCCTTCCCCTCTTCAAACCCCTCCACTGGCTTCCTGAAAAGCTTGGAACCAAATCCAAACTCCCCTCACCTGCTCTGTAAAGCTGTCTGTGATCCGGACCCCAGCCTCGGTCTGACCCCATTTTCTCCCCCTTCCCTCTCCCGATCTGCTTCCTCGTCACATCCAGCTCATTCCTACCCCAGGACCTTTGTACTCGCTGTTCCCTCTGCCTGGAAAGTTCTCATCCCAGATAAGTGCACGCCATGCATCCTCGCTTTAACTGAGTCTCTGCTCAAATGTCACCTCCTGAGAGAAGCTTTTGCCGGCTACCCCATCTCAAACATGCCTCAGCCTCGTCACTCAGTAACCCCCAAATCTTCCCACCCCACACGAGTTCAGTGTGTGGCTGCACAATCACCTGTGGTGCTGTCATTTCTCCTTCCTCCCTTCCAAGTTCCTTGTTTAGTTGGTCACTGAGTCTTGTCAAGTGGGCAGAATTGATGTCTTTGCATCTGTTCTTTCTTTCTGTTCCCTCCAGCCCTCTCATGTCCAGCCCTTCGTTATTTCTCACCTGCACTATTTTTGTCACATCCTAACTTTCTTCTGCGCCTCATGTCTTAGGTTCTAATTTGTCCTTTCTACTGCAAATTTAATAGCACCAGACTTGGGCATTTCACAGACCAATTGCCCTTTTTTTTTCTATCAATATAGGGACAGAAAATGAATTTAGAGCTTAGATTTTTAAATGTTTGATTAAACTACACTAATGTTTTATTTTGCAAAATAATGTAATGAAAGAACAGCCAATATCTTTAATCACTTTCCCTTTGCAATAAAAAGAATTGTGGTACACGGGTTATTCGGTGCTGGAATACTCACCCACCATGTGGGAGACCCTGGTTCGATTTCCGGCTCATGCCCCCCAAGAAAACAAATTGTAACACAAAATTAATTATAACCTCTTTCCTCTCCCCCAAATAGGTAAATTTAGAGGTAAACCTCACAAATTCCTTCTTTGCCTCATTTCACCTGAGACTGAAAAACGTTTGTCAGGGACTGGCATTGAAGAACAGGCAGGCGTTTGGAGTCACTGATTCTACCATAACCCACAGGAGTGCAGTTTTTGCGAGAAGAGACGAAAAATAGGGCAAGAAGACACCAAACCAAGGTGCCACACAAAAGAGAGAGGGGGCGGTGAACACGGGAGAAGGGGAAGTGGTAAATAAACCGAGACAGCACTGGCTATTTAAAAATGGGCTTTGGAAATATCAAAGGCAAGACAACTTAGAAGAAAATCAAGCTCAGGAGGTAGAAGACAACATAAACGTGTGCTCACTTTGCAGAAGGAAAAGATTAAATGGTAGGACAGAAGTTGCTAGAAATGGATGGCAGGGCCTTAGTATCTGGCAAAGATAAATAAATATGTCCCACATAGTGTTTAAAAACATAAACAAGGTTCTAACATCCCAGCTTACACCAGTGATAACTGGGAAGGGACAGCAGAGGGGTGGAAGAGAGCAAAAGGTTATTCGTCTCATTTTACACAGAATGTTTCATTTGGGACCTTGATCATTACAGGGAGAACTGAGGATGTTTTAAGTCAAAGGCTAGCATTAGTATAAGTAAAACTCTCTTGTACCTTTCACATCACTGGGGCAGGGTTGGGGGGGCGGGGAGAAAAAAATAGTATTCATATTTAAAGAATTTAAAGAATATGAATTCAAGTCAAATTTAATTCTATTAAAGCAAATACTTTAAATTCCATTAAAGTAGATAGTGGAAATTACAGAGAAGGAGAAAGCATTAAGCGAGTTCAGAAGCCGTGCTGAGCGTAGTAGTTGTAAAAACAAATGTAAATTGGTTAAACTGCACGGACTCTCACACTGATTCAAAACCCAAATCCAGTGACACGCTGTATATAGGGGACATCTCCGTACTCCCAAAGTGGCCTAGTGAGGTCAGAAATAAGGGGAGGGATGACAATTTGCTGAGCAAATGCAGAATAGAGAACAAGATTGAGAAGAACTGAAGGGAAGAAAAATAAATAATAATAAAGCAAATGAAGCACTGAATTCAGCAGAGGATGGCGAATTTAATGGGGCAGAGGGAGGGGAGAGCCCTAACTGGACCATTCTATACCGATAAAGTCACTTGGCCCCAAATAACCCAGCATCAGGTTCCGCTCCAGCTCAAGGGAGAAGACAACGCTGAAACCACAGCCTGAAACGTGATCACCCCCCTTCCCTCTCCCCAGCCCCAAATTCTGAAAGGGAGCTTCACAGTTTGGGAGAGTCCCTTCTCCCATTCCTTGGAGCTGCTGTCCCAAGTTCCCCCAAACTGCTCAGAACCGGGGCTCCACTTGAGGAGAGTTTCTGGTGGGTCACAAGCCTAGACAGGAAAGAGTCTCTCGTCACGCGAACACGGGCCACAAAGCACTGTAACATTAGCAGCTCCTGCGACCTGGTCTTGTCACTTCGCAATTGTCGAGACCTCAAAGTGCATGCCCCGCCCTTCTTTGAAATCATGGCATTGCTCCGGCGCACGCTAGAGCTTGGCTTAAATTGTGCTATAATGAAACACATGTGTATTTCCGTATTGCTGTGTCACAGATTGGGAGTTTTCAAAGCAGGACTTTGAAACGTGTCATTTCCACACAGCAGGTGGAGAGCAGGGAGCCCCCGCTTGCCCTCATGCTTCTCTTGACCCTTTCCTCTGCGCATTTCTTCATTCATACGTTCATCTCAGACATAAGTAAGACCCAGTGAGGGCGTGCTGCTTGCAGACCACTTTTCTGCCCTGGTTGGGTGCCCCCACAGGGCGGTGAGGGCCGAGCTTGGGTGTCGGGAGTGAATATTGAGTTTGCTGGGGTGACCCCACAAGAAGGGGGTGGGGCCAGCGCTGCCCCTCAGCCCACAGGACCTTTGAAAACCACCTGAACATGCGACGGTGGAGGGGAAGAGCCCCTTGCGTCTCAGTGGTTTCCTTGGAATTCAGTCGGGAAAGCTGCTTTTTAAAAATCGAGGTGTCTGTCTGAGCCCAGCCGGGGGCCCCTTGGAGTCTCCGCAGTCCCGGGTAGGGGCACCTACGCCCGGCTTGGGGAGGGCACACCGCAGGCTCAAGGAGCACAGGTATGCCCTACCCATGAGGTCCTGATGGGAAGCCCAAAGGATCTGAGTCAGAAGAAACATTAGAGGTCACCCAGAGCAGCCATCACGTGCTTTTCAGGCGCATACTTAAGGATTCGTAGCGTTCTTCTGAAGAGCTGAAAACCCATTCATGTGCGCATTATTTTATTTTATCATACATCCTTCCAGTGGGACTGAACATTATTCACGATCCAAAAGAAAAAGAAGAGACTCATTCCGGATGCTTGACAGATACGATAGCGGCAGTGAGCACACAAGTAGCAACTCCAGCTCTGAGGAGAGTAAAGAAGTTGCTCCTTTACCTTCTAATCTCCCAATTGTGAAAAACAATGAAAAAGTCTACACATACCCAGATGGTAAAATCTGGTGTCTCACGTTCAGGAAGTTATTCGTCAAACTCCAAGAAAGCAAGCATTTTGGCCAGACTTCAGGGTAAGCCTCCAACAAAGAAAGTAAAAGTTCTTCAGAAACAAACTTTAGTTGATAAACTAAGAGCGTGTGCTCAGTATCAAGCTACTTTGCAAAATCAAGCCAAGACTAAAGCAGCAGTCTCCATGCAAGAGCTCAGCTAGGGTAACTACATCAATACAGCAATAGCTTTATAGCAGTTCCGGTCACCTGTTTTAAACATGACCTGTGGGGATCTGCTAGGATATCTCAGAAAACGTGAGTAGGAGTTACCAATACAGACTGCAGTCTACCTACCAAAGTCTTCTGGGTTGCTGAAATTGTAAAATTAACGGATTATGCTGACCTGTTCAGATACGAAGGATTTGAAAATGACTCTGGTCTGAACTTCTGGTGCAATATGTGTGGTTCTGATATCTATCCAGTTGGTTGATGTGCAGCCAGTGGAAAACCTCTCATCCCTCCTTGAACTATTCAACACAAACATACAAACTGGAAAGCTTTTCTAGTGAAACGACTTACTGGAGCCCAAGCCCTTCTGCCTGATTTCTCACAGAAGGCTTTCACGAGTATGCAATATCCTTTCAAACCTCGCATGACAGTAGAAATAGTTGACAGGAGACATTTATGTCGAACACGAGTAACAGTGGTGGAAAGTGTAATAGGAGGTAGATTAAGATGAGCTTACGAAGATAGCGAAGACGGAACAGATGATTTCTGGTGCCACATGAACAGCCCGTTAACTCATCATATCAGTTGGTCTCAAAGTATAGGCCATCGATGCAAAAGAAACAGGATGGACATTTTGATACACCACCACATTTATTTGCTGAGGTAAAAGAATTAGGCCAGAGTGGGGAATGATTCAAAGAAGGAATGAAATTGGAAGCGATAGACCCATTAAATCTTTCTACAATATGCGTTGTGACCATTAGAAAGGTGCTGGCTGATGGATTCTTGATGATGGGGGAATCGAGCAATGGCTCAGAAGCAGCAGATGCATCTGACTGGTTCTGTTGCAATGTGCCCTCCCCTTCTATTTTTCCTGTGGGTTTCTGTGAAATTAGCATGATTGAACTTACTCCGCCCAGATGTTATACAAAACTTCCTGAGGTTTAACTACCCCAGGGAAACGGGCTCCATTGCAGCATTAGTAAAACCATTAATAAGGATAGTTTATTTATAATGTTATAAATAAATATATATATATATATATACAGTGTTATAGTATTTTTATAGTATCAATAAGAAATAAGTACTAGTAAAACTATTTAATAAGGATGTTCCAAATCACGGATTTCGTGTAGGAATGAAATTCGAAGCAGTAGCTCTCATGGAGCCATGTTTAATACGTGTAGCCACAGGAGCTCGAACTGTCCATTGTCTCTTGAGGATCACTTAATGGATAGAAGAAGAATATGATCAATTAGTAGGCTGTGAGTCCCCTGACCTCTCACCTGTAGGGTGGTGTCAATTAACTGGATATCAACTGTAGCCTCCAAAATCACAGTCATCAAGAGAAAGCCCATCAGGTTCATCAAGACAGAAGGAGGCTGAGTCCCACCTACACAAAGGACATAAGATGACTACAACTGCAGCTGAGGGAGGTGTTGCTAGATGGAGAGGATTATGATTTTCTCCAAGGAGCATCTGATCAGGAAAGCAATGGCTCTGCCAACTTCTACATCAAGGAGCCACGAGGTGGCTCAGAAACCAAGGGCAAGAGGGAGAAAATTTTACACGGGACTGAATTATTATCAATCCAGCCGCACAGTGGGGTTATCCTAGTGGGACATTTTGCTAAACAGAAAATTTCAGTTCCAGATTTTTCAGGTGGGTAGGAAAACTATTTTAGCCTGGGCAGAGGTGGGGGTAGAAATTTTTCAATTTATGAAGATGGACAATTTTTTGTGTTGTATTTGAAGCTTTTGGAAGAATTTTATAAGATTTTCCAAGTCTGGATTTATGTGTGTTGTTAACAAGAACTGAAATCCTAACTTTTGGTAAAATTGAAAGTTTAGGGAGCAGGATTAAAGGAACTAATTTAAGAAGGATATAGTAGTAAATGCAAATGAACTGCCATTGCGAATGAATCTTTTTGGTACTTGTTGAGAGATTTGGGGATTTTAGAAGTTAGGCCAGTCATATCTCCAGCTTCCTTTACTGCAGAAATATGCAGCTGAACCCGTCACCACACCACATAGATCATGGATGGGTAATTAATTCTGCTTGTTAGCATTTTATTGCAGCCCATTTTAAATGTTTGTACAGAAATGTTTTTCATTCTGTGAAAATTTATTTGCAGTTCTATATGAAACTGGAAGAACTCTGGATACTTTTGTATTTTCTCTTTTAATTAAAAAAATGATTACAATTATCCTAACACTAAAGTGTTAAACTGGAATGGTAAACAATAGACAGGGTCTCAGTCTACAGGTTGAGGAGTTGGGAAAATGCAATCTTGTCGACGTTCATTTTAGTTTCTTCGCTAAAAAAATACCTTCCAAAAGGGATTCTGATTAGTTCTCTACCATTTCCTTGAGTCTGTGAGATGATACTTGGTTTAGCCACACCCAAAAACAGACGTTCTGTATTATCAGGAAAATCAAAAGATGTTTAAAGCCAAAATAAGTTTAGATTTCAAAATCATTCCTTTCTGTTTTAACTATCCTGGACTTGAAAGGAAATTTCTTGACGTCCTTTAAAAGTCCATATATATAGTAGGAATGGTCTTTAATTGTATTCAAAATTAATTTTAATATAATAACTGATTTGGGCCATTTTAAACATTCCCTATTTTAAAATTCATATGATGACTTTAAAAAATACAAGGGTAAATTGTTGAAAGGTTTGCTCTCTGCATTTTCTAACTTTCTGCTGAGTTGTGACTGAATAGGAGAGTTCTAGCATTTACCAAGTGAGGTTCATGAACTAAACTTGCAGGAATTAATTGCATTTGTTCTAGAAATGCTTCTGGTCTTAGCCTGGCCTCTTCAGAGTGGTAATATTAACTACCTCCTCTGGAAATAGGTAATGCTAATTAGAAATTAATAAAAATGATTAACCTCTATAGTCCTTCAGCCTATGGAATGCTTTAAAAAATCATTAATGGAAAGCCCCAAGAGACCATTTTAGGTAACATTTTTGTTTGAATTCTAAAATGCATAAAACATCAAAACCCAGTGATTTATGTTCTAAAGTATTGCTCCACTTTTGGATATAATACATTGGTGATACACATAGGTTTACCTCATTCTATGCAAGAGGGGTTAATAATAACCTAAGGTTTTATAGTTGCTACTGGAAGGAAAATTTGTTACTTTAATATAGTGTAAGAATGTATGGAATTGCCTGTAAACATTTTTTAATACTGACCCTTTGGGGGCCTAAATTCAGATCATCAATGAAAGTTGATTCTCGTATATCAAATATGTGTGAATTCATCTGTAAAATTACTGGATATTTATTTTAACATTGCTGTGAGGGATCCGCTGTGAATGTGACATCCTTACACTTCCCAAATCTTTAACTTTTAAGAAGCTTCCCATAACTTAAAGCCTAGAAGACTTCCAAAGCAAGAGATGCAGCAGGCTTTGTTCTCAGCATTATTTACAATTGCCAAGAGATGGAAACAGCCCAAATGTCCATCAGCAGATAAGTGGCTAAACAAGCTGTAGTATATACATACGATGGGATATTACGCAGCTGTAAGACAGAATAAAGTCATGAAGCATGTAACAACATAGATGGACCTTGAGGACATTATGCTGAGTGAGATTAGCCAGAAACAAAAGGCCAAAGACTATATGATCTCAGTGATATGAATTAACACTGTGCTCAAAACAGATGGCCATTCAAATTTTAGAACTTCAACTTCTGTGTGAGATTAAAGCAAAAAATGTTTATTTGGTACAAAATTATATTTTGACTAATGCATTTCCTAATGTAACTTATATGGACAGGTTAAGTACATGGAACTTCGAATAGGGCATGAGATTTTGTAGGTTTGTCCAGTGTGATGCCCCAATAAATCCCAGAGTGATTTGAACAGTAGATAAAGAAGTATTTGCAAACTCCTCTTGGGGGAATGGCAAGAAAAGGGGAAAATTCAACTTCCCCATTTGGAGAATTCCTGATATCCTCACAAGTAGTAAGGACAACCAAGTCAATAGGCTGAGCCCTCAATTTTGGGGTTTGATCATATGGAACTTATCCCCACAAAGAATAGGCTAAGCCTACTTAAAATGAGGCCTAAGAGTCACCCCAAGAGAACCTCTATTGTTGCTCAGATGTGGCCTCTAGCTCTCAGCCAATACAGCAAGCAAACTCACTGCCCTCCCCTTCTCTACACGGGACATGACTCCCAGGGGGTGTAAACCTCTCTGGCAACATGGGACAGAAATTCTAGAATGAGCTGGGACTCAGCATCAAGGGGTTTAGAAAACCCTCTTGACCAAAAGGGGGAAGAGAGAAATGAGACAAAATAAAGTGTCAGTGACTGAGAGATTCCAAACAGAGTCGAGAGGTAATCCTGGAGGTTATTCTTATGCATTATATAGATATCCCTTTTCAGTTTATGATGTATTTGAGTGGCTAAAGGGAAGTACCTGAAACTGTAGAGCTGTTCTCCAGTAGCCTTTTTTCTTGAACATGATTGTATGAAGATAGAATGTTTACAATATGACAGTGTGATTGTGAAGACCTTGTGTCTGATGCTCCTTTTATCTATGGTATGGACAGATGAGTAAAACATATGGATTAAAAATAAATAAATAATGGGGGGAACAAATGTTAAAAAAAGTAATAATAGATGGATACGTGGCGGGAAATGTACCTATTGCAAACTATGGACCATGGTTAACAGTAATATTTTAATAATCTTTCATTAACAGTTAACAAATGTACCACACCCATACTATGGGTCAGTGGGTGGGTTGGGGGGAGGGATAAGAGGTATGGGAGGATTTGGGTTTTATTTTTTATTTTTATTTCCTTTCTAGGGTAATGAAAATGTTCCAAAATTGATCATGGGGATGTGTGCACAACTGTGTGATGATACTGTGAGCCAGTGATTGTGTACTTCAGATGGATTGTATGGTGTGTGAAGTGCATCTCAATAAAGCTGTATTTAAAAAAAGAACAGTAAATCAGAATACAGAGGGAAAAAAAATCCAAGGGGTAGATTTAAAGCAATGATCCTTCATAAAATTAATATTATATCAATAAAAATTTAAAAATGAAAAAAGATCGAGGTGTATTCTACATCCAGTGACATGCCCGGATCCTCTGAATTCAGCTGGATGGGTTTGGACTAATGTCTACACCTGGGTTCAGACAGATGTCTACACCTGGGTTCAGACAGATGTCTACACCTGGGTTCAGACAGATGTCTACACCTGGGTTCAGACAGATGTCTACACCTGGGTTCAGACAGATGTCTACACCTGGGTTCAGACAGATGTCTATACCTGGGTTTGGACAAATGGTTACACCTGGGTAACAACCGAGCCTCGGGACATTCCATCACCCCAGAGCATTTCCTCTTGCCTCTTCTGTTTAATCATTTACAGAGGGGGCCTCTGTCACCAGCATTTAGTCTCACATCTTCTAGAATGGCATGTAAGTGGAATCAGACAGTAGGTGTCTCTTACATCTGGCTTCTTCCCCTCAGCCTCATGCCCCTGAGATCACGCGCATTGCTTTGTGAGTCTGTGGCTCATTCATTTTTTATGGCTGAGTCGCATTTGGCTGTAGGATGATTCAAGGTTTGTTTATCTGTTCACCTGTTGATGGGTATTTGGGTTGTTTCCAGATTTGGACTATTACAAATAAAGCTGCTCTGAACACTCATTCATTGTGTGAGCAAACCCACCAAGAGTGGAGTCGCTTGGACTTGTGTAGGGGGATGTTTAACTTTGTGAGGAAGGGACTTCAGCCTTCTACTATCTGTGCTAACAAAGAGATACATAATTTAAATTAGCTAGCTTAAAAGAATATATATATATATATATATATATATATATATATATATATATATTTTTTTTTTTTTTTTTTTTTTATTACCAGCTGAGATCCCTTGAGGCCCATCAACCCGTTGGAGATGACAGGAGATGGCTCTCTGGTGGGGAAGAGCTGGCTTGGAATTTGTAATTTCACATAGATTTTTGTATTTCTGGTCCAAAGATGGGAGAACTGGAGAGTACCCGGTATATCATTTTGGTGAGTTGAATAGCATAGCCCCAAAATTCATATTTACCCAGAACTTCAGACTCTGACCCTATATGGAGATAGGGTCTAGTTAATAACTAGTCAGGATGATGTCATGCTGGATTGGGGTGGGCCCTACGTGCCAGGGCTGGTGTCCTTATCAGAGGAGGACACACACATGGATGCACAGGGGACGGCCATGGGACCACAGAGGCAGGACCGTAGGGAGGCGGCCACAAAAGCCAAAATGTGCAGGAACCACCAGTGCTGGAAGAGGCCGGGAGGTTCTCCCCTCAAGGCCTTGGTGGGAATGCAGTCCTGCCAGCACCCTGATTCCAGACTTCTTTATCTTTTTTAATGTTTTTACTGGTAAATATCACACATACATGGTGTACAATCAGTGGTTCATAATATCATCACATGGTTGTGTATTCATCACCATGATCATTTTCAGAACATTTGCATCATTCCAGAAAATGAAATAAATAAAAAGAAAACATACATCCCATACCCTTTGACCCTCCCTCTCATTGATGACTAGTATTTCCATCTACCCAATTTATTTTACCCCTTATCCCCCTATTGTTTATTTTTTTACCCACATTTTTTACTCATCTGTTCATACCCTGGAGAAAAGAAGCGTTACACACAAGGTTTTCACAATCACACAGTCATGTTGTAAAAGCTATACTTCTATATAATCGTCTTCAAGAATCAAGGCTACGGGAACACAGCTCAACAATTTCAGGTACTTCCCTAGCCACTCCAATACACCATAAACTAAAAAGGGACATCTATATAATGCATAAAAACAGCCTCCAAGATAACCTCTCAACTCTGTTTGAAATCTCTCAGCCACTGAAACTTTATTTTGTCTCATTTTTCTCTTCCCCCTTTTGGTCAAGAAGGCTTTTTCAAACCCATGATGCTGGGTCCCAGCTCATCCTGGGACTTCTGTCCCCATTGCCAAGGAGATTTACCTCCTGGGAGTCATGACCCAGGCAATGAACTCACCTCTGAGTTGGCTTAGAGAGACCACATCTGAGCAACAAAAGCGGTTCTCCAGGGGTGACTCCTTGGCCTAATTTTAAGTAGGCTAAGCCTGTCCTTTGCAGAAATTAAGTTTCATAGGGGCAAACCCCAAGATTGAGGGTTTGGTCTATTGATTTGTTTGTCCCCACTGCTTCTGAGAATACGAGAAATTCTCCAAATGGGGAAGTTGAATATTTCCTTCTTTCTCGCCATTCCCCCAAGGGGACTTTGCATATACTTCTTTATTCCCTGCCCAAATTACACTGGGATATATTGGAGCATCACATTAACTGGGACAAACCAACAAATCTCATACCCTATTCAAGATTCCATGTACTTATAGTATTCAACTAAACTGACCATACAGTTAAATTAGGTAATACACTATCCAAAATATAAATTTTGCACCAAATAAACTTCCCTACCAGTCTCATACAGAAGTTGAAGTTTTAAAATATGGACAATATCTCACCTACCCCAGTCCTGTCCAGATCAGCTCCATTCACATATCTAGTCAAAGTCTGATACCTTTTCCAATTTTTTAAACAGTTCCTGTATGGGGTAATGCTGACTTCCATAGCTTCCGAGCTCTAACTCTGAGTCTGTGGTGTCAACATAAATACCCAAAGTTGATTTGAGACTTCTTGACTCTAGAAGTGTGAAAAATAAATTTCCACTCTCTTAAACCACCCAGTTTGTGGTCATTTGTCTCAGCAGCCACAGAAAAGAAATACAGTCTTCTTTGAGAAAAAAACAAAACAAAACTGAGACATACAAAGGACAATACACTCTTCCCGCGGTGAACAAATCCATATTTCTGCCCTTCTAGAAGACCTGAGAATGCAAGGAAATGTCTCTGGGGCCCTGTCCTTGTGGCTGGCTGCTTTGCCTTGCTGCACTGCAAACTTCTATGGCGTGCTCACCTCACACTCGGCCCGGGGAAGCCCTGTCCATGGAGGGTCTTTGGGAGAGGGAGACGGATTTCAGAACATTTCTTCGGGCATTCAGTAAACTTTTCTGAGCAGTTCCCTGGAGGTTCCAGAGATGCAGAGATGAGTAGGCTGTCGTCCAGTCCCAAGAGGCCCATGGCTGAATGGGTGAAATGGAACCACAGAGACCATTTATAATGCCACGTTCTAAGCATAACAAACATTAGTGGCTGGGCTGGGGAAGGACTCCCTGAGGTGGGGGGGATGCAGGCGGGGGCATTCGAGGGGCATTAGAGGCGGCAGTGAGGAAGAGAGGTGGTCTCTGGGCCAAACCTCAAAGGACCAGTGCTAATTAGCTGGGTGGGTGTTGGGGGAAGGGACTGCCAGGATGAGGGAACAGCATGTGCAAAGGCCCAGAGGCCTGCCCAGGGAACTTTGAGAGGAAATAACAAAATCTGGGTCGGCAAAGGCCAGATCACAAATGGCCCCGTCTTCTATGCCATGAAGGTGAGACTATCTCGAAAGCCATGGGGGGCAATTGCAAGAATTTAAGTAGGAAACTGACATGAACAGATTTGTTTTCTAAAAAAAAATAGCCATGATGGCAGAGCAGTGGGTGGTAGTGAGTAAGACCTGGGTCTTGAAAGGAGTTTGGGTTCAAATCCTGGCTCTATCCCTTTCTCATGGTATGATCTTGGGTCAGCCCTTACCTTCTCTGTGCCATGGTTTACTTATCTGTAGAACGTGGATATTATTGCTGTCTAGTCATAGGGTGATTGAAGGATTAAAAGCTAATACCTATTAGGTTTGGCAGATGTCTGGCACTTGGTAGGAGAGAGGAACTGGAGGCAGGGTGAGCAGCTGGGGCCCCTGCAATCTCCAGGTAAGAGGTATGAGCAAAAATGGAGGCCCAGGGAATAGAGAGGATGGGGCAGGTTTCAGTTCCAGTTAGGATGGAGAGTGGGCAGGGGGTGATGCCCCTGGGCTGCAGAGGCCACAAGAAGAGGCAAAGGAGAGGTTCAGCATGACCCCCAAGTTTCTCCATGCTCAGCAACGCTGCCTCTCCTGCCCTACTGCCGTAAGTCTGCAGACAACCTGGGCTTCCCACATGCACCTATTTCTGTGAAACTTTGGGCAATAATTAATTTTAAATCAGGGGGGCTAAGAGAGAGGGGAACCAAATCACAAACACCCATTTCCTTTTCCAAGGCGAGAGCAGGCTCAGCAGCTTGGTCAGCAGGAGCCCCTCTGGGTGGTGCAGGCTCTGCAAACTTCCAGCCCCTCTGTTCAGCAGAATCCTGATGAACACACCACAACCTGCAGCTCACCGCCACGGCATGGGCCACCCCTGGGCCAACAGCTCCATCCAATTCAGGTGGGTTTGAAAGAACAGGCTGCCTTGTTCTTGTTTGAAGAGGAGACAGTATAGGGAATGGGGTGTCAGGGGGTAGGGTGCTGAGCAGAGGAGCAAAAAGACAAAGTGATTACTGTTGCCACCCCCTTCACGGTCTCCAGGGGACCCAGGCTGTGGGAACTCCAGGTCCCACTAATGGAACAGGTTAAGCACAGCTTATACAATGCACCCCAGGGATATAGAAGTAATTTGTTCTTTGTCAACAGGAGGTCAGCTTTCTTTAAATCACTAACTGGGATATTTGTCACTGAGGCATGGGATGGTGCTTTCGGGGCCTGCCAGGGGCAGGGCAGGGGTCTCCTGTGAGCCTCTGGGCTGGGGGGTGGCTGGGCCTGGGCATATTTCTGATCCATTGGGCAGGGCCAGCCTTCGCTTGACGTATTTCAGCAAAACCCTGATGAAAATGTCCTTAAGATCCTCTAAGCCCGTAGCTCAGCTCAGCATCTGTATTTCCATATTTCCACCTCCTTTGCCTGACATTTTCCCTATCAAAAGATTGCTCATGGGCCAACCCTTATAAAGCACTTTCAGGGAGTCTTCCTGTTTGTAGAATAGGTATATCTTTCTCGGTCTCCATCTGTAAGTCTGTCCCACAGCAGAGGGCTAGCTCAGCTCTCCCTGTGTCGTCCAAAAATAACATCAACGATGACAACGGTGAATGTTTACTGAGAGCTTACTTGGTGGTGGCTGCAAGGAGAGACTCCTCATATAAACCTAAGTGTCCACACAGGGCTTGCTAGGTAAATAACCCACCTTCCCCACCTCTCACTCCCAAAAGATGGACACATCCTAATTCCTGGGACTGTGGGTATGTGAGCTCCCATGGCAAGGGGCCTCGGGAGAGGTGACGGGCACAGGAAGATGGGGAGATGGCCGTGGATTAGCTGGGAGGGTGTCTGAAGCAATCACAGGGGTCCTTTCAAGTGAAAAAGGGAGGTAGAAGGGCCTGTCAGAGAGAGGCTGGAAGAGTCTACACACTGGCAAGGGAGGGACACAGGGTCCCCTTGGGGCCTCCACATAGGCCGCAGCTCTGCTGCCACCCTCACTCTGTCCCCATCAGGCCCATTTCAGACTTCTCCCAGGACCTCAAGAGAATAAATTCCTGCTGCCTCAAGCCATTCAATTTCTGGGAATTTGACGTGACTTTCTGACAATTCCCTCGGTCCCTTTTCCCCAATCAGATTGCTGCTCTGGACCTCACTCACATGGCTTCTAGCCCCACTCTGCTCCCCACGCACCCCGGAGGGGAGTAAAGCTTTAGACACACTCTCTTGTTTAATCCTTATGCCTTTACTAGATACTTTAGTTACCATTCCTGTCTTACAGATGAGGAAAGCTGTTGCCGCGGAGCCTTCACTTTCTCCATACGCCAGCGAGGCAGCTGGAAACGTGGCCAGGGCTGGAGGGTAAAGCCCAGACCAGCCCAGCTGGGCGAACGGGGCACCCCAAGGCCTCCAGGACGCCATCTCCTGTGACAGGAGCTGGACCCAGCTGGACCAAGTCTCACTGGGCCGCTGCTCTGGACTAGAATGAACAGAGCTCTGGGGCTCGCGACTCTGCAGCCGGCATCCCTGGCCATGGCCCTCAGCTGATGGGGGAGTCTCTGGAACCCCGAGGTGAGTGCTGAGGTCACTCGCCCCTCTCTTCACTAGCGGTTAGTGGCGATGAAAGGGTTCACCCCCTCAATTGCACAAAGAATCTTTTTGAGGATTAGTTTGAGGAATCCAGATACCCTCCCCCCTTCATCGCAACTAGGTAAAAATGCATGGGCCTGTTCTGTAGGTGTGTCCGGAATGCAAGGGCTGCCTGCCAGGGTCTAGGTTAGACGGCAGAAAGAACGAGAGGCCTGGGCGGCCACTGAGCATGCAGGGGGAACTTGGGAGGAGTGCCAAGGGCAAGTGTCGTGTCGGGTGCACGGGGGGTAGTGTCCGGGAGGCAGACGCGTGTAAGCGTGCACCTTGGGAAACATGGTGCAAATCTGGGCTCAGCCATTCATCTGCTGGTCATTCACTGATTTTCCCTGCAAAATGGGGAAACAATAGCACCGATCTGACAGCATTTCTGTAAGAGTTAAATGGAGGAACCTATGCTGTGGGTCAGGGTCTCTAGAGAAGCAGAAGCAATATACACAGAGAGAGAATTCAAGGAGCTGGCTATGGAATTGAGCAGGCTGGCATGTCGGAAATCGGTAGGGTAAGCCAGAAGCTGGAAATCCAGGCAGGAATTGAGGCTGGAAGCAGAATTTCTTGTCTGGAAAGCTCAGTTTGGCTTTAGAGAACTTGCAAGCAATTGGATGAGACCCGCCCATATCATCTCCTCTTAGGGTCAGTTGATGTTAACTTTATCTCCCGAGCACCTTCACAGCATGTTAGTAGTTGATGAATAGGTGGGTGCTAGAGTTTAGCCAAGTTCACAGGTAAAAATAACCATCACAGATGCTGAAGTGTTGCAAATGGCCCCTGGCACATTGTTAAGGAAGCAATAATGCTAGCTGTTATTACTGTATTCACTGATCTGAGTTCAGGCAAATGGAGAAATGGAATGCCACCTTGGGTAGCCCTTAATTTGCTTTATTTATTTTTCTTCCTTTCTTTTGCCTGTCTTCTTCCGTCTCTAATACAGTGGGGGAGGGGTGAGTAGGAAGGGGTGGACTGTTTGGGCCTTGCTATCTTGAGGAGGTCATCTACTGACAGACTATTGAGTTTGGTGAATTCCTGGCACTTGCAGCCTCACCCTATGTCATAAAGATGCTGGCTCCACTGGTGGTGTCATGTCAGCAAGAAGTTTGGCTCTGAAATTATAGCAAGACCAGCAGACAGGATCCTCCATTAAGCTCCTCCCTTCTAGGATAAAATAGCAGTCCTCTGTTTCATTTTGCAGTCAGGATGCATAATTTACTAATATTTGAATCAAAATGGGCAGTTTTGAATAAGGCGAAGACAAAGAACTATACTGGGGCAAATCAGTTTAACGTTCAAAAGTTTTGATTAATAATTTCTTGGGCAAAGTCTTGCCCCAAACTTAATTCAGGGAAGTCCTGTCTGTCCACAAGAAGCTTTCTCTGACACCACCGTATCAGTTATTGGTTGCCACAATTATGCCGTGTCACAAACAGCCACAAATAACCACAGCTTGCTACTTATATGAAGCAAGGAGTCACTGATTGAGTGGCTGGGCTGATCTGGGCTGGGCTGGACTGGGCTGATCTGGGCAGGGCTGATCTTGGCAGGGCTGATACTGGCTGGGAGGATTTTGGATCTGCTGATCTTGGCTGGTTGGATTTTGGCTGGACTTGCTCATAGGCCTGGAGGTTGCCTGGCTCTTGGCTGATCCATACTGACCTCAGCTGGGTTGCCAGTGGCTACCCTGAACATGTCCTCGTGGCAATGGCAGAGACACAAATGATCAAGTAGAAGTCTGAAAGTCTCCTTGAAATCTAGACTCAGAACTGCCATACCACTACATCTGCCTCATTTCAATTGGTCAAAGCAAGGTATGGAGGAGAATCCAGGGCCAGAGTGGGAAAGGCTACAAAGTTATAAAGCAAAGGGTGTGGCTCTGGGGCCAGGATGAAGAATTAGACCCATTTACACCATCTAACACAACCTTCTCTCTGTTACCCTGAACTCCGAATCTGCTCAGAACTTAAATATACCAATAATTCAATAATACCTGAATTAGGTAAGAACTTCCAGTGTACAAATTCATGCATTCCATCCCCCCTTGCCCATCTCCCTAAAAGCTTTATTTCTCAATAGCCCAATTTCTATACTAACCTCCTAATGTGGCCAGAGACAAAATACAATCTTGGTTGAATTGGTATAAATTTGATAAAACCAGAGTGTTCTTGGGCAATTCAAGATTTCCCCTTGCTATTTCTTAATGGGGTTGTGTCTGAAACTAGGAGACTTATAGTGCCCCCATGTTTTGGGTAGGAGCCCCTGACATTTGCTGAGATGTCTGAATTTCCCATGTGGACTCTGGCTGCCTGTCCCACAGGAGCCCCTGTTGTTTTCCCATCTTACCTTCGAGGCCTCCTGCTCTGCGGGCACTAACTCAGCACTTCCAGGCCCTGAGGGAGGGCGGGGTGGGGTGAAGGAAAGCACTGGGACTCTCAGATGCTCTCTCATCAAATTCTGGGGCCACAAGAAACCCAGCAGGAAAGAACCTGGATCTGTACCCCCTCCTCCTTCACAGTGTTGCTTTTCTGACATTACACAGGCTGGCATTGGAGACTTATGGAAAGCAAGCCTTGGGTCTCCCAGCATTTTGACTTTGGCATGAGGTGGAAGACATCAGCAGCAGACCTTTCTCCGACACCCTCACTAGCTTCTTTCTATTACCTTCTTCTCTGTCTTCCTCTCCCACCTGGGAAATTTTTATCCCCTCCTGGGCAAGTGTGGGGAAGGGATTGGACGAAATCATCGAATCCCCTGTTTAAGCCTAAAGTCCAGTTTCTGAGGCTCAAAAGTAAAAAAAATGACTTCTTTTGTTCCTTGCTGCATTTCTGCTGGAGCAACCCTTTCCTGAATCTGTACTAGCAGAAAACCAGGTAAAGAAGCTCACATTTCAAATTCTATTGCATCACACGTCTATGAATGATAGCACTAGGCTGGGTTTTATTCATCACCCAGCAAGGTATCCTAAATGGCAGGAAAGCATGAAGCCTGGATCCAGAGGACATGATTTCAGACCCTGGCCCGGACATTTACAAGTTGTGCTGCCTTCCACTTAACCTCTCTGAGCTTGTTTCTACCCAAATGTCTCTAAATAATGGATGCGGTAGACAGAATCATGTCCTCTGCACAATGTCCATACATTAGTCCTTGGAACCCGCGACTATGTTCCATTACATGGCAAAGAGGCATAAGGCTGCTACTCAGCTGACCTTAAAATCGGAAGCACCTGGATTATCCACGTGGGGCCCAATGTAATCAAAGTCTCCTTAAAAATAGAAGAGGGAGGCAGGAAAGTCAGGAGTTGGAAGATGTGACCAAGAAGAGAGAGCCTGAGAGATGCAAACTAAGAAAGACTCAGCCTGATGCTGCTGGCTTTGAAGGTGGAGGAAGGGCCAGAGCCAAGGAAAGGACGCTTCTTCCAGGAGCTGGAAAAGGGAAGCAAACAGGCTCTCCCCCAGAGTCTCCAGAAGGAACCCAGCCCTGCTGACTCCTTGGTCTTAGCCCCCGGAAACCTGTCAGTCTTTTGACCTCACGAATTGTAAGATGTGCCAGTTTGAAGCTATTATATACTCCAGAAAAGCCACATCTTAATCCTGATCCAATCTTATGGGGGCAGCCATTTCTTTTAATCCTGATTCACTATTGTAGGGCAGAAACTTTTTATTAGATTATCTCTGTAGAGATGTGATTTGCCGAATTGTGGGCATAACCTTTTGATTAGATAAATATGTGACTCCACCCATTTCCAGGTGTGTCTTGATTATTTTACTGGAGTCCTTTAAAAGAGGAGACATTTCGGAGAGAATTAGAGCCAACAGAAACACTTGGAGAACAGTTGCTTCAGAGCTGACGGACATGGATGTTCGGAGATGCTTGGAGACCAGCAGACGTCAGCATGTGCCTTCCCATGAGATGCTAAACAAGCCAGAACCCAGAGTTGTGTCCCGGAGGAGCTAAGTGAAGGCCCACAGATGCCAAGTGAGGAACCAAGAAACAGAGGCTAAAAGCACTGGAACCAGGAACAAAGACAAGCAGATGCCAGCTATGTGCCTTCCCAGCTAACAGAAGTGTTTCGCACGGCATTAGTCTTTCTTGAGTGAAGGTACCCTCTTGTTGGTGGCTTAGTTTGGACATTTTCTCAGCACTTGAGCTGTAAACTTGTAACTTATCAAATTCCCCTTTTAAAAGCTGTTCCATTTCCGGCAGCATTAGCAAACTAATATATAAGATAACAAATTTGTAGGCTTTTTTAAGCCACTGAAATCATGGTAATTTGTTGCAGCAACAATAGGAAACTGACACAATGGGTTTGAAAATGTTTTGTAACTGTAAAGTGGTAGCAGAGGGGAGATATTGCCAGCAGTCCAGCCATCTTGTTCCCCCTCCTGATGCCATGGTTAAGAGCCTGAGCTCTACCATGTGACATGTGGGTTCAAATCTCAACTCCACTGCTGAGCTGTGGGATCTTGGGACTGTTAATTAACCTCTCTGAGCCTCTTTCATCTCTAGAACAGAAATCCCTACCTCATGTGCCAACACTGAGGGTTTGGAGATAAAGGTGATGTGTTTAGCACAGGACCTCACTCAGGGTGAGCCTCAAAGCATTTTGTGGTGAGGGTAAGGAAGAAAAGGCAGGCCAAAGAGTTCTGTTGCTTATTTATAAGTGACTTTGGGTTATAAAGGAATAGAATGATAGATCAAGATGGATATGTAGGTAGATGATACATAAATGATAGATACTGCAAAGTACTGAGATTAGAAACAGTCTCTTAGACATATGTAGGAATGTTCACTGCAGGTTTATTTCCAATAACTAAAACCTGAAAATAACCCAAACATCCATCAGCAAAAGAATGGATAAATAAATTACGGTACAACCCTACAAAAGAATATTATGCAGCAACGACAAAGAGCAAATTACTAACACATCCAGCAACACGAAGCAATCTCAGGAATATTCTGATGTGCAAAAGAAGCCAGACACAAAAGAGCATGTATGATTTGATACCATTTGTATTTCACCAAGATATTCTACATCTTCATCTTTAGGCAAAAAAGATGAATGTCTTAATTCATCTTTAGGCAAAAGCCTGTGTAGTGGCTACTCAGGGGCAGAGGCATGAGGGAGCCCTCTGGGGTGAGGGGCCCGTTACCACCTGGTAGGTGCATTTCTGAAAACTCATCGAGCTGGACATTTAAGATGTGTACACTTTACTGTGTGAAAATTATACCCCAGTAAAAACTAAGATGAGCCAAAGTACCCTGCCTATGCCACCTTTTACGAGTTGAATCGTGTCCTTCCAAAAAAGCAGGTTGAAGTTCCATGAATGTAATCTTATTTGGAAGTAGGGTCTTTGACGATGTGAGCAGTAAAGATTGGGCCAAACTGGATTAGTTCTAAGGTGGGGAAATGTGGACACAGAGACAGACAGACACACGGACAAAGAACATGAGAAGAGAAAGGCAGAGGTTGAAGTGCTGCATCTGCAAACCAAGGCAGGGCGAGGATGGCTGGCAGCCGCCAGCTGCTGGAAGAGGCAAGGAAAGGTCTCCCCTATGAGTCCCAGAGGGACCGTGGCCCTGCTGGCACCTTGGTTTGGACTTCTAGCCTCCAGGGCTGTGAGAGAATACATTTCTGTTATTTGAAGTCACCCACTTGGTGATTCTTGGTTACAGCAGCCTAGAAAACTAAGACACCACGTCTCGAGGTAAAATAAAAATAAATTATTTGTCTTATGCCCAGTGCCTGTGGGAGAGCACATGTACGGGCTCAACTGGTGCTTTGGAGGATGTGAAAGGGCGGAAGTGCCACTCCACCGGGCCTTGGGCTGCTGTTTACACCCCTGGAGCAGGCCAGCGTCCCCAGTATCCTCAGCTTTGTGCCAGGACAGCGCCTCGTGAGTCAGTGTTTTGGACTCAGCAGAGGGCTTTCCCACAGTCACCTCATTTCACCTCCTACAGTGGCCAGCGGGCCAGCAGGGTAAGGCAGATGGCTTCTCGAAGGCCAGCAGAGACACCACACCCATCTTGGACTTGGACTTGGGGGGGTCCCCAGCCCGGCCCCTCCTGGCTGTTTAGATTCAGAGAGGAAAACCCCACTGCAGGGTCAGGGCTGGGCCTGCCCTCCCCACCCCATCCCAGCCTTTGCGCGGGGAGGAGGAGAATATCACTGGGTGTCTGGGCATGGGTCCCCAGCACGTCTGTTCCCTCTCACCCTGCCCCCAAAGATAGGACTATTGAGCAGAGAGGTTTTCAGAGCAAATGAGCTGGCAGAAGTGCAGGACACAGCAGGCAGGGCCGTGGCCCTGAACCCCCACGGTTTGTGAAGCCCTGGGAGTGGCCCTGATGGACACTGAGAGAGGCTCCTACATCCCCGAGCTCCTCCTGAGCCTGGCCCTGGCTGGTGCTGGGAATCTTGGGGTGCACCAAGAGCTTGGACTAAAAAGAACCTTCTGGAAGGCATGGTCACCATACCCCTGACCCACCCACCCACCTACCTACCCAGGCCCTGACCTGGAGCCAGGCACTAAGTGTGATAGGGGTCTGGAGCTGGCAGCTGCCTGGGAGCCGACTTTGAACCTGAGCTGGTTTGAAATCCATCTCATAAATCTACAGCTCCGCCTGGGGAACACACCTTGAGGTCTGGGTGTGGGGTTCATAGGGGGAGCCCCCGGGGTCTCTGCACAATGCAGCCTTTACAGGCCTGTGCTATGAGCGGCTGAGAGCGTGCGTGTGTGTGCTGGAGTGGGGGTGGGGGACGACAAAATGTTTGTGGACTGTGCCAATGGGAGGGTGCTGTACATCTGGAAAGTGTCAGGTTTACTGCTCAAAGCCACAGGTCCAGGTCAGCTAAAAGTACATGTTTGCCTCTAGCCACAGCTGTGCAAACTCCCGCTGCTCAGGCTTCGCTGTGCTGATGCTGGGTTCCCTCGAACACAGTGGCTCCTTTGTCAGACTCCATTCCAATCCCCTGTTTCAAAGTCACCGGCCTGCCGCAGGCCCTACCACAAACAGCTGCGGGGCAGCATCTGTCTGAGGCTGCATTCATTTCACCACGAAAAGGGAAAATACCGTAATTTAGGGTCACACATCTAGGCCTCTTCAGCCTGACTCCCCTCCACCCCCAACCCCTCCTCCGGAAACCTCCCTATCCCTGCAGATTAGACACCCACCCCTCTGGTATGCTTAGAGTGTCACCGAGAGCCAGAGCAGAGTCTACCCTTCCCTGGGGGAATGGGTTCTGCTTCATTTGGTTCATCGTGGTTATCGTCTGGAAGAATCTTTCTCTGTGGATGTGGTTTGGGTTGCGTTCTGAAGCTGAAAGGGAACATAACCCTGAGTGTGTGTTGTGTAAAGGTGGGGTAGATTAGGGATCCCTGGGAGAAAGCCTGGTATATTACTTTCCTGTGGCTGCTGTAACAAATTACCACAAACTTGGTGGTTGAAAACAACAGCAATTTATTGTCCCCTAGTTCCAGAAGCCAGAAGTCCAAAATGAAGGTGGGAGGAGGGCCATGTTCCCTCTGAAGTCTCCAACATCTGGCTTCTTCCAGCTTCTGGAGGTTTCCTTGGCTTGCAGCTACATCACCCCAATCTCTGTCGCCATCTTCACGTGGCCTTCACCCCCGGTGTCTGTCTGTGTCTCCTCTCCCCTTCTCATAAGGATGCCAATTATCACAGAGCTGGAAAGTATCTGCCTTGGGGTGGGTCTCACCACAGCAGGGAGAACACGTGAGTGTCAGCTGGGTTCTTGGGTGGTATGACAAAGTTCGTGTGTCATCTCAGCTTGGTTATAGTGTGCAGTTGTTTGGTTAAGGAGGCACTGTCCTGATTGTTACTGTGAGAATATCTGGTGGATTTAAATCATTAGTCAGTTGATTGCATCTATGGCTGATTTCATCTACAATCAGCAGAGAAGATTGCCTTCAGCAATGAGAGAAGTCTCATCCAATCAGTTGAAGGCCTTAAAGGGAGACCTGATGATTTCAGCAGTCAGAAGGAAGAATTTCTGTCGCTTTCTCCTGCTGGTTCTGTTTCTCTGGAGAACCCTGACTGATACAAGTGGCAAGCAACAAAAGTGAACTTTGGCCCTCTCTTTCTCCTCGTCCGCTATCGTTGTGTGCGGGCTTGATTGTTACCTTCGACATGTCTTCTCATAAGACTTTTAGAATCAAGCGATTCCTGGCCAAGAAACAAAAACAGAATCGTCCAATTCCTCAATGGATTCGAATGAAAACTGGCAATAAAATCAGGTACAACTCCAAGAGGAGACATTGGAGAAGAACCAAGCTGGGTCTGTAAGGAATCATACATGATGGCACACATGTTGATGCTGTGCCACATTCACTAGCACCTTTAAGGTGAAGAAGTCATCCTCTCTGAATAGTTGGACTTAATTTTATTGGGCGAAAACCTGAGTTTTCCTTGTTTTTATGCTTTTGCATAAATAAATTGGTTCAGTAATAAAAAAAAAAAAGTGAACTTTGGCTTATGTTAGCAAAAAAAATAAACGAACCCCTAAAAATCCAAAATGAAATAAAGGACTTCATAGGAAGGATATGGAGTGGTTCTCAGATCTGAGATGGAGGGGCCTTGGAAAAGACTCACATTCTCTAGTCAGGATCCCAGCAGGAATGAGCCCTTGGGGAAACTAAGGCAGGTTACTTGAAGGGATTGTTTACAAAGGTATAGGCAGGTGTATTCACTTCCCAGGGCTGCCATAGCAAAGTACCACAAACCGTCAAACTAGGTGGCTTCACACAACAGAAATTTTTCCTATCACAATTCTGGAGGCCAGAAGTCTGAATCAAGGTGTCAGCAGGGCCACTCCTTCCAAGGCTCTAGGCAAGAATCGTTCCTTGTCTCTGCCCAGTTTCCTGGGGCTCCAGACTATCCTCAGTGCTTCTTGGTTTATTAGACACATCCCTCGGATCTCTGTCTCCGTCTTCACATGGCCTCCTACCCTGTCTATCTCTGTGTTATCTCCTCTTCTCGGAAGGACACAGGTCCCTGGATTTAGGACCCACCCTAGTCCAAGAGGACCTCATCTTAGCGAATTTCATCTGGAAAGTCCCTATTTCCAAATAAGGTCACATGTTGGGGTTCTGGGTGGGAATGAATTTGGAAGGGGCCTATTCAACCCTCAACAGCGGAGCTAAGGGAACCTCAAAGGGATGAGCAGAGACCGTGGGCCAACCACCAGGAGGGGCCCAGGGAGAGTAGCTCTGGGCGAGGTGCAACCAATAGGAGCCGGGGGCTTCAGACACAGAACTCAGCCAAGATGCAGCCCAGGATGGAGGCAAAATAAACTCTGCAGCCCCTCTCTGCTCCCACCTTCGGACCTCCTGCTAATTCTTCCCGATGGCAAAACAAAGGAGCCCATTGGCATAACTCTGACAAGGCAACATGCAGGGCTCAGAGCAAGGTGGAGAAAAGTAGACATTGGAGTTGGAAGGGAAAGGGAAGCCATCCAGCATAACCACTGCAGAGATCCAAGGACCTAGGGCTGAAGGAGTTGAATCTGCTCCAACTGACCTCAATCTTTGCCAATTCTGCTCAATAAGCAAATTTTCCTCAGCAGAGGGTCTGATTGGCCAGGTCAGGTCACATGGCCTCCTAGAGTCCCGAGAGAGTCTGATTGGCAGGCCACGTTACAGCCGGTGTCTGGCTGGAGGCTCTGATTGGCTGGGTCAAGCCACATGGTCGCAAAGGCTGGGAATGAGCTGATTGGTCAGGCCAAGTCACATGCCATCCCAGATAGAGGGGCTGATTGGCTTGTTTAGGTCACATGGTCTCTCCCCTTGGCTAAGGAAAGTGGGAACTCATGGAGACCCTGTGTAACAGGAGGGATGTCTTCCCAAGGAAACCTCAGGATTTTGTTACCAGTAAAAGGGGAGTAGATACTGG
The DNA here is from genome assembly GCF_023851605.1 of Tamandua tetradactyla. Lineage (NCBI taxonomy): Eukaryota > Metazoa > Chordata > Mammalia > Pilosa > Myrmecophagidae > Tamandua > Tamandua tetradactyla. Next base: position 7,804,441 of record NC_135331.1, on the reverse strand, counting down.
CCGGGTCAAGAAGGCAGATTTATCCCAAAGCATATTGTTGACTCAAACTAGAAAATGGCAGGACTGGAAGCCGGAGACAAGGCAAAAGCTAAAGGCTGACGCGGTTCCTTTCATGCGGCCTGCCACCTGGGAGAGACCCTGTGGTGGCCGCGTGTCGGGGCCGAGCCGTGGCCTGGGGAACGCCCGACAGGCCCGCACAGCTTTCGGGTTGGTGGCGCGCTGACCCGGTCCTTAGCCGCCGTCACCTGCGGGGCCCGCTAACCTCAGGCACCCTGAAGGTGGTCATCCGGCCCGCACCTCCCGGCGTCAGGCCCGCGGCGCCAGAAGAGGGGACGAGCTGGCAGGCGTGACCAACACCTCGGAAAGCACGACGAAACACTTTCGAAGAGGTAAGGTGCAACTGCGTTGGGAGTTCGCAGCGGGATGGGACTCACTGAAGGAGGGGACATTTAAAATGGGGTTTACAGCCTAATTCCGCCGCAGAGATCCCTTGAGGCAGGCCCTGTGCTAGCGGCAGGGGCTACAGCGGGGCCCTCCTGGAGCTGGCCCACTGGAGGAAGAGAGCAGCTACCAGACAATATGTCAAAAAGTAAAATAAATCATAGGGCAGATGGTGTTGAGTAGGTAGAAGTCATCAAACACTTATGATGCCCCAAGTGCTTCGTCTGGGGTATTTAACCACAGCCCTCAGAGGTAGAACAGATGCTTATTATCAGCTCTGCTTTACAGACGGGTGAGCGTGGGACCAGAGAGATTAAGTCACTTGCCCGGGAAGCTTCAGCTAGTTAGCAGCAGAATCAAGATTCAAATCCAGACTCCATGTGATGCCTAGAGCTGCTTTCTTTTAACCTGTGGGCCCCCATATCTCCCTGGGGAGAACAGAGTTTCAAGCACAGGATCCTGTAATGAAGCCCCAAGAGGTAAAAGGGCTGGACTGTTCAGGGCTCAGGGCAGCAGCAGAAAAATGTTAGAGGAGCAGGATGAGGAGGGCTAGAATGTAATAGTAGAACTGTGAATTTTGTGTTTGCAGCCGTTTACTGAGCACTTATTCTGTGTCAGGCCCAGTGCTAAGAGTTTTCCATGCGTTATTTCATTTAATCATCTTGGCAACCTATGAGTAGGGACTTAGGAAACTAAGGCTCAGAGACATAGAGGTACTAGCCAGAAGCCACATGCACAGCGATGGGTCCTGGCTTCTTATCCAAGAGTGGCTGGCAGGAAAGTCCTGGCCTTTACCAGTACATTACACTGTCCTCTAAGGGTTTTAAATTTTAGTCTGTAGATAGGGATATGTCAGTGGGTTTACCAAAAAAAATGAGAGAGGGCCGTGTTCATAGTAGCATTGGTCACAACAGCCAGAAGGTGGAAACACACCAGATGTCCAGTGATCAATGAATTGTTCCATAAATTGTGGTCTGTCCATACAATGGAATATTATTCAGCTAAAACAAGAATGAAGTTCTGACATGGGCTACAAAATGAATGAACCTTGAAAAGATTATGCTAATTGAAAGAAACCAGACAAAAAGGGCCACCTGTTGTACAATTTCACTTATATGAGATGTCCAGAATAGGCAAATCCACGGAATAGAAAGCATATTAGTGGTGGCCTGGGGATAGGGGTGGGGGTTGGGGCAGAGGAATGGGGAGTGACTGCTTAGTGGGGATGGGGTTTCCTTTTGGGGTGATAAAAATGTTTTGGAACTTGAGAGAGGTGGTAGCTGCACAATACTTTGAAGGTACTAAATGCCACTGAATTGTATACTTCAGTCTTTTGTTTGTGGCAATGAAAAAAAAGAGAGATGAACATGGTCATCCTTGAATTTCAAAAGCTCTTTCATCCTGCTGTTGGAGTATGGATTGGAGGGGAGCAGGAAGGGTAGATGAGGAGTCCAGTTAAGAAGTGATTTTATGAGTCCAAGGAAGAGGTCATCTGAGCTTAAATTACAGCGTTACCAGTAGAGGTGGACGCGAGAGAATAGCCCTCAGTGATATTTCAGAGAGAAGCTATTGGATCTGGTGCTCAGTTGAGGGAGAGAGGTGTGGGTGAGTCTGGGGTCTCTGGTCCAGAAACTGGGCAGAGAAATGGAATGTCATTCATCTGCTGTGATTGCACCCCCAACCCCATGTGTACCTATCTAGCAGGTCAGGTCTTCCTTAGATATCCAAGTTATGCTTTAGGGTGCTTGGAATTCTGATATATAAGAGGAATGAACTGTTATTATTTTGATAATTCCAGCAACTATAGATAAGAGTGGAATTGGGAGAGCATTCCAATTTTCTGAGGAGCTGCAAGGTGGAGTCCACCTTGATATGGTGGTAGCTGTGCTTATTTAAAATAGTCTCTCCCTCTGGGTCACCTGCGTCTGGATGGTAGTCTTGGCCACGTGACTTCTTTGGATCAGTGGAGTGTGAGCAAAAGAATATTTTTTTGGCAGAAGCTATAAGAGGCATCACAAAAGCCTCCATTTTTCTTTTCTCTGTGCCACAAGGCTGGTATATCCCTGAGAGGGGGCTGCTCCTTCAGCCTGGGTCCCTGGTTAAGTCTGATGTGGATAAGAACCTCAGCTGACCTGTAATGGACATGTAACGGAAGCAATAAATCTTTGCTATTGCCAGCCACTGAGATCTGGGGGCTGTTGCAGCATAGATTAGCCTGAGCTAACTGATACAGTTCTTAACAACCATTCAATCTCAGTTATTGAGCTGAGAAAATAAAAGAGTGATCTCTGGAAGCCAATACAGGTTAACTTAGAACAAGTCCCACCCAACAAATGCCTTTTACTTTTTGATAGGATTACAGGGTTAACAGAATAAAGGAATTCTGTAGCTATAGATATATCTGAATTTTAGTAAGGTGTTGACAAAGATTTCCAAGTTGTTTCTCATAAAAAGATGGAGAAATGTGTGTTCAGTGATAACACAATTAAATGTTTCCATGAGCATTAGAGTGATGAAACAAGGGGGGCTGATTTTATAACACCACTGACACCAACCTGCAGAAATGTCTCGTAGGATGCCTCAGGACTCTACCCTTGTTCTATTCTGGTTAACATTTTTATTAATGATTTTTACAAGGCCTCAAAAGGTATACCAATCACATTCAAAACTGATAGAAAGCTGGGAAGAGTAGTCCAATTAATGACAAAATATTTTTAGCAGAACATACCAAGAATTGTAATAGAGACATCTTAAAAAATCAGAAACATTTTAAAAAATTAAAAAGTGGAAATGGAAGACATGAACTCATAGCAGTATATGTGGAAAGGATGTAACTTAATTGACCACAGGCTCAATACAAGTTAATATTACTAGCCAGTATCCACTGAGGGCTCCCAACATACCAGACACTGTGCTAAGTATTTCACACAATTGTTTCATTGTATTCTTCACAAGGACCCTAGTTTTTTCATGCTATTTTGCACAAGAGTTGCATTCATGAAATCACCTATAGGAAAAAAAAACTACCTCATAATTTTTTGATGTAAAGAAACTCCTGGAAGATAAACTCTAGACCTTCCAGAGTGCAATTGTGTGTGTGTGTGTGTGTGTGTGTGTTTTAATGTCTTCTCAAATGCTTTTAAGCTAAGAATTCAGTTTAATTCCATAATCATTTATTGTGCACCTATGGTGTGTGGTATGTCCAGCACTCTTCCAGATGTTCGGGACCCATTGGTGAATAAGGCAGAAAATTCTCTTCCTCATGGAGCTTGCCCACTTGTGAGAACCAGGTCATTTTAGATGGCAGTCTGTTCTAGGAAGACTGCAGAACAGGGAGGCGGGATACAGAGTGACTGGAAAGGAGTGAGACACTAGGCAGGAGGGTCATGGAAGGCTTCTCTGAGGAAGGGAGGTCTGGGCTGAGCCCCCAACAATGCGAGGAACCCCACCATTGGTTCCAAGAAGAGTTTTTGCTTGCCCTCCATTTCTTCTTTGATTAGAAGAAAAAGAGCTACCTCCCAAGCTCAGACAAGATAGAAGATAAGACGCTTTCAGATGTCCAGCATTCTGTCCAGCTGACTTCTAAGCAGGGGCTTTACCAGACCCTCTGACACCGGAGATGGCAGGAGCCTCACTTGCACAGTCCAGGGAATATACAGAAAGTAAATCCTAAGGGGGTATTTTTTGTAGCTTGGATACTTTTTGCAGCTGTCAGATTTCTTTGTTTGTTAAGAAACCCTGGAAAATTATTTGCTTAACAAGAACATTCAGTATTTCCCCAAATCTTTTTTTTTTTAACCTTCTTTCCCTTTACTCTTGTTTTTCTTCTCTTTGTTTGGACTTTAAGCAACATTGTGAACATCACTAGGCTAAGTAGGCTAGACAAACAGTAGTAGGAAATACAGTGGATGACTGGGAATCAGAGTAAACGGCAGGCTGGGAACCTCCCAGAAGAGTGTCAGCTGCTCCAGCCTGGATTCATGTCAGCAAAGTGCCTCAAAGTCGAGTTGAACATGTAAATTCCACAGAGGGTATGCCCTTGGAAAGATCAAGTCCCTTGAGGTGGGAGGTGGCAACCTGGAATCCCAGAGGTCTCACATGACATGTCCTTGTGAGAACAAAGAAAGATAAATGCTTTGGAATCCATCTGTTGTGTGAAGTCGGTAATAGGCCGTCTTGCATCTGGCAGTCGCTTAGGGAACATTGGCTAATTCCAAATTCATCCATCAGTGAGTAAATCTGACCTGGGTCTGAACTCATGAGAGGCAGTGATTTGAATTTCAGGGATTAAGAGGAGCCCATGGAAACGGTGATTAAACCCTTGAACTTTTGGCAAAAAGTGATCATCTCTGAACCTTGGAGCCCAAAAAGTCAAATTAAGAAATGATATCAAATCGTGCCTTTAGACAATTTTGTTAAGAAAAAAATATGAAAAACAAAAGACAATATTCTCCATCATTCTAAGAAGCAGAGAGTTACCAAGCCTTGTTAAATTAAGATGACGTTAGCTTATTTTGAATTTTTATAATTTTAGATTTATTTTTCAAGATGAAGTTCTAGTCGAACCTCTTTTTTTCTCCTCCCCCTGATACTATGAAATATTGGACCCCATGCCAAGTGGCTTGACTTCAGGTATGTTTTTTCTGGGTACATTATCCTTAAATGAAGTGCTCTACTCCTTCTCTCCCTGCGTTTGTTTACCAGACTGGTGTCACAAAGAGAATTAT